>NC_080740.1:46164974-47414974 GCF_020826845.1 Diceros bicornis minor
GGAGCACGTGAGCTTAACCACTACACCACTGGGCCGGCCCCACCAGTGACTATTTTTTAACATGATTGTTATAGAATATAATGAACAGTATAATGTGAAATACATGATTTCAAAACAAAGACATTTTCTGGCAAACAAAATTATTTTTCTATTTTCCATAAAGAAGATTTAATTAATCTGAAAACAAGGATTTCAGTAACATGTCATTTTCAAAAGAAAATCGTAATTTGCCATTTTTGTCCAAATGCTGTTGTCGCAGGGGATTCTGAAAAAAGTTCAGCTACAGTCTGTTTTGGGCAATGAGTTAGAGTGAGAGTCTGAATGTGCAAATGCATCATCTTTCAGAGGCAATTCCATAGCCACCATTTTTACAGTTTTAATACAAAGCTTTGCAAAAATATTTGCCAGCTGACCATGACAAATATAAAATGATTTGTCTCCCCATCCTTGAGATAGTAAACAAATGTGAAAAGAATTTTTTTTTAATACTTACACAAAACAGGAAAACACTAGTCATAAGAATAAGAGTCAAGAGACTCGTATTCTAAACCCAGTAGAACTGGGTCTTAAGTAACTTGTGTAACTTCTTTGGGTCTCAATTTGCACATAAGGAAAACACGTGTGTTTATTTAGAAATAGATTCATTTTCAAAGAATACCATTTAATTTCTCACAGACATGGAAATTTTCTCTGAGGATAGGGAAGAGGGATGGAAGCAACGTTGAGACAGTGAATTCTGTATATCCTGTTGGCAGAAGTAGGGTGTTCATAAATGTGTTTCTGAGAAAGACAAACATTCCTTCATTGGCAATCTTTCCTTTCCACGGGGAATTCTGGTAAATCTGGAAGTCACTGATATAGTTACTTTATTGGCTTGAAAATTCTTTTACTCTCACTATAAACTAACAAGTTTCTAG
Organism: Diceros bicornis minor; assembly: GCF_020826845.1. Lineage (NCBI taxonomy): Eukaryota > Metazoa > Chordata > Mammalia > Perissodactyla > Rhinocerotidae > Diceros > Diceros bicornis. The sequence goes on from NC_080740.1 coordinate 46,165,892, forward strand.
TTGCACACATTTATACATAAATATGTGCATAGGCCAGAGTGTAACATGAGTTTCTGCTGGGGAATAAGTCACATAAGGAGACTTGTTCCAGAGTCCCACCGCTTTGCTTTTGAACCATTACCAATGCCTTTCAGCAGTGCTGTCAACAGAGCTCAGATAGGGTCTTGAACTCCAGAGAATGAATGAGATATGCCAAATGAAGCATAATTACTTTATTGACGTCATTCAGCTTTCAACTCACATTTAATGGGAAAGCTTCTACTGCTTGAAACAGTGGGCCATTTGTAGCACATTATGCAAATGATAAGACTAATCTTTTGCATTATACATAAGAACTGCTTATTGTGCATTAACTAATTTATCTGACTATGCAGGGGCTATGAGTGCTGATTTTTATTAAGCTCTTCATTAAGTGAAAACGTAGGCATAGCAAGTGCATATATTAGCATGTGTCTGTCTTGCATGGATGAATAAATACATATACACATCTAGTTACCAAGTGACATTCTTTTGGTGGTAGAAATCATCAAGTATGATATTTTTTTCAGTCATATCAGTAAGGTGAGAAAGTGCGAATTAAATAATCAAAGGAAAAGACTCCTGTATTGTTAATATTCATCACACTTATTTTTTATCATGGTCACGAAATTGCTTTTGAAAAAGACAAAATGTATAGTCTCAAGTCATAGTTTAAATCTTATGTAAGTAACCTTTAGTAAGCTGGTAACTATTTTTGTGATTATCATCAAAAGCAGATGAAGAACAATTGAACACCAAGTCTGATTAAAGCAATCACTTCTGTTTTAAGATAAGTTTAATTGATTTGAATAAAATAAAGGGAAAAAAGGCAAAATAATATTTTAGTAAATATACTCAAATTAATTTGGTTCAAATCTAGGCACAGGCACGTCTAGACGGACATGTGAATAATGTTTTCTATAACGCTCACATAATTAGTGCATTTCAGTAAGGCACACATTTGATACCATCACGGACTCTCCACACAGACCCTGCTTTTTCAGCAAGTTGTTTAGAATTTGACCACCAAGTTTCACCAGAGAAGAGATACTAAAAATCAAGAAAATATCACACATTTTATTTGCTTGATTAAATCGACATAGATTTGATTTATTTTAATCAGCCAATGTATATTGGGAACCCTCTGTAAATTATTATGAATGTTTTGAGTTTATTACTTTGAAAAATATTTTAACAATGCAGTTAACAGCTTGCTAACAGGAGGTGAATCAGTGATTACTTTTATAACTGATTTTCAAGGTAAAAGGGCTATAGAGCAAAGGAAAAGAGCCTGTTACTTCGATGATACTAAATAGCAACAGTGACCAGCACAACAGAGGAGGAGGGGCAGAGAAACACCCTTCTGACTTCAAACTTGCATTCCCAGTTTTAGTTCATTAAGATTAATGACGGATTGCTGCATACCATGCATGAGAACAGCTCATTCCTTTATTAGCCAGGTAAACTAAAACATATTACTACACACGACACAAAACCAGCCCTGGGATTTGGCTATGAGCCCAACTTAACTGCAGAATGTTTATTAAATTATTAAAATTTATGGGTTGATAGCACTCCCAAGCAATTTGTTATAGCTGTAAACCATTTTTAAGTTTTGAAAACACAATAAAGTTGATTTAATAATCCCCCTAATCTTATACACAACTTCCTCCAGAATTTTCTTCAATTACACCTCATAAATTACAATTTATTGTGTATTAGAGAAACACTAAAAAACAAATACTTCATGAGAATTTCATCAAATTCATTTATTCTGAAACATTTGCCAGGAAGTGTAACAAATTCACATGTGACTCCTGCACTCAGAAGAGCTGAAGTTCAAATCAAAGCCACAATGGAGAGTTCCTTTGCCAAGGATAATAACTAAAATCTTCCCTTAGCTTGAGCCAGGAACTCGGCTTTAATGAATGCAAGGGCGAAAGGGTCAGGGGAGGGAGAGAGAGGCATCCTAGGGAAATTCTCTCCACTCTAAAAGCAGCTTGAATTGCAAAGCACAGATAGTCACATCTCCTTTTTGTAGGAGTAGGACTTTGTTAGAGAACAAGCAACTGAAAGGAGGAAACACAAAGAAACAGTCATTATGAGCACACATTTTGTTTTCCTCAGGGGCAGTAGGTCGTCAATGTAGGAAAATTCACTTAGATTAATGACTTTTAAGTGAACATTCCATACTTTTTAAAAATAGAATTGACAGTAGTTTAGGAAGAATAATCCCTAATGGTGGAATAATTTAGAATCTGTTTCATATTTTATAGTGACTTGATTAGGGCAGAATTATATGCTGAACCCAGTGGGTCCCGTGGCTTATAGCACTTTGTTTTTAAAACTGAAACAGATTTTTTTGAAGGTATTAGAGGTTCTTTTAAGGGAACAAAACAAATTCATGCATAATACATATGTTCCTTGGCTAGATGGGGGAGGAGGGGCATTATTGTGCCCTGAGGAGAGGCTATATGCCAGTGAGTGGAAATACTGCCTCTACATTCCCTAAACATTTCAGGTTTGTGTCCTAATGCTCACTTTAGGAGGCTGGAGGCTGAAATCCCTATTCAAGCAAACCTGTCATTGACTCCAATTATGCTCAGTTGGCAGCTGATGAGTTCCTGGGCTTGCAGAACCAGACACTAGAGTGGAGCTGGCTCTAGGAGAACCTCTCAGAAGCAGAGAATTTCTTCTAAAATGGTATTTCTTCCTACTTGGGTTATCCACAGGATCTATCTTTTTTAAAATGAGCAAGATCCCCTCATGGAACTTGAGAGCAATCAGGAAAGAGAGATGGAACTTTCGTTGACTTAGTCATACCAAAGAGGTCTTAACATGAAGAAGACCATAGTGGGCTATTAGTGTCAGTACAAAGTCAGGACTCCACAGAAGACTAAGTTGGGCTTTCATTTCCCTCTTTCTCTCTTATTTATTCTGCCTTTGGTGCCTGGTGCTCTAAATACTTGACCGTGGTAAATGTAGTTAGAAGAGCATGTCTAGCTCTATTCTCCTTCTCATGCATCCACCCGGGTGTGAATACCTGTACCAAATGACTCCTCCCCCCCATCTTGGCCATGGTAACATCAGGTAAACCCTAGCCTAGGTTGGGCCAATCAAATTCCTCTCCCTGAACTACTAAGCCAGTTAAGTATATAGAGCTGAGATGAAAGATCCTGAAGACCATGGACTGAGGGTACTATTTTGTGGTGACCAGGATGACTGTGAGCAGAGAAGGCCAGTCTACAGGGGAAGAAGCACGGAATGGAATTATAGAGAGAAGAAGGAGCAGGAAAATATGAGGCCATAGGGAGAGTTAAAGAAAGTAGTTGCCCTCTTTTTTCCCTATGATTTATCAGTTCCTATGGAGTCTACATATATTTCTAACTCTTGGATCCTTTATATTCTCCTGTTCTATAAACACTATTTTAATTTGAGCTAGTATACCTAGGCTTCTGTTCCTTAAAAACCAATGACACTGGGTGCATGGATGGGGAGATGGAGTGTACTCTGTCCTCATTCTATTTGCAAGCCTGATGGAAGCACTGACAACAGAGCAAACTCTGTGCACAACCAACATGAACAGGAAACATGCTAACCTCTCGCTTCTTGTGCTCTCTTGCTCAAGTGGCACCAGGCAAAGCTGCTGTGCCCAGGATCAGAGACTTTCTGGACTCTTGATGGCCCGTGTCCTGCCCATCTTTACCCATCCTTGACAGCCACAAAGAGCAGCTTTACAGCCCCTACCTCCAAGTTCTTCAAGTCCTTATCTCCTGTGGAGCTGAGTTAGAAGTTAGAAGTGGTCTAGCAAGAAGTGTTATATCATCTATATTTTACCTAATAAGATCAAATTTGTATATTGTCCACAAGTAATCAGCAATAAGTTGTGGAGCATGTTTCAGAAGATTCCTAAGTGACCATGAAGTGTTTTCAAATGGGAAGAGCTACATAAATGTGACAGTAATAATCATCAGTTTGAATTTCAGTCACTTCATCTATGGCCAAAAGATCATGTTCCAGCCATGATAGAGTAATGAAGGCCAGATTTATCTTCTCACACAGACATCTAAAAACTAGATTAAATACATAAACCAGTGGATTTCCAACATTGGATCCTAGGAAGCACAGGACAGAGATCTTTGAGAAAAGGGAAATGAAGAGGTGATCCCTACAATTGCTCCAGCTTATTGCCTAAAGAAAGTGTCCCAGCCATGGCAAAGGGAGATGGAATTCAAACAGAGCCCTATGATCTCCAGGAGTAGAGAATACAGAGTTGGAAATTTGGAAAGTCCATGGGGGTTGGAATTTGCAGAGCAGAGTACCAAAGTCAAAAGAACTGCAAAAAAAAAAAAGCTCCAGAGATTTGCAAAGGTTTCATCTCAAGTCTTTTACTGAAGACTGATAACTGCATTAGTATAAGGAAATTACTTCAGTCTGGGGAAAGAATCACCAGAAAAGAGGAGGTAGAAAAGCCTCAGAGGTCAAACAAAGGCAAGACTAGTTCATCTTCCCACCAGCCACAGTAAAAGTCCTTGGTAATACTTGGGACATCAGGGAAGAGCACCCAGAAAGGTGGGGGTCTCAGCACTGGGGAAAATTAGCCCTAGCATAAAAACATTTACCAAAGCTTAAAAGTAACCCTAAAAAGAATAAAACTGTTTCCAAGTAACTTAACTGCATCCCAGAATAAAGTTTGAGAATATTTAAAGGAATTATAAAATATCCAACAACGAATACATTAAAATTAAAAATACTTTATATCCAATAAAAAATTATTGAGCATGCAAAAAAGAAAGAAAAGATAAAAATAAATCATAGAAACAGAAATGATACAAATGATAAAATTAGAAGACAAAGACATTAAAACAGTTATTACAAACGTATTCAATATGTTCAAAAATATAGAGCAAGAAAGCATGTACATGTTAAAGAGATCATAATATAAAAAAGAAATTAGACAAAATATTTAAAAAAATCAAAATTTCAGAAATAAATAATGTATTGTGTAGGATTAACAGCAGATTAGACACTACAGAAGAATAGATTAGTGAATGTAAAGACATAGCAATAGAAACGATAAAAAAAAGAAACAGAGAGAAAAAATATTGGAAACGAATGATTATAACGTCAGTGAGATCTGAGACAAGTTCAAGCAGCCTATTACTTGTGTAACTGGAGTCCAAGAAAAGAGAGAGACAAGTGAGACAATAAAATATTTGGAGCAATGGCTGAAATTTTCCAAATTTGATAAAAACTTTAAGCCAAAAGATCCAGGAAATTCAACACAAAACAAATGCAAGATATATGAGGAAAACTACACCAATGCAGAGCATAATCAAAATGCTTAAAACCAGTGATTGATAAAGGAAAAATCTTAAAAGCAGGCAAAGAATACATTGCTTGCATAGAAACAAAGATAAGAATGACAGCAGACTCTTCATCAGAAATAATACAAATTAGAAGATTGTGGAGCAACATCCATTAAAGGATAGAAAGAAAAACTTGGTAGCGTAAGATGCTATAACCAGTGATAATATGTTTCAAAAACAAAAGTAAAAGTAAAACTTTTTCAGACATAAAAAAAGCTGATAAAATTGATTACACACAGACCTAAATTACAATAAACATTAAAGGAAGTCCACCAGGCAGAAGGAACAATAACACCTAGTTGGAAATCTAGGTTTACATAAAGGAATGAAGAGCATCAGAAATGGTAAATATGTGGGTGTATAAAAACATTTTTCTTAGTTTTAAAACACCTTTTAAAAATAGCTGACTGTTTAAGTCAAAAATTATAAAAATCTACTCTAGGGTTTATAAAATATGTAGAAGTGAAATGAATGACAATGATAGCATAAAGTATGGGAGAGGGGAAAGAGAATACACTATTGTAATATTCTTATACAGTACATGAAGGGGCTCAATATTACTTAAATATATGGATAACTTAAAGATGTATACCATAAAACCTAAGGCAAGCACACATACACAAAACAAAGAGTTATAGTTAATAAGTCAATAAAGGAGAGAAAATGGAATCAGAAAAAAATGCACAATCCAGAAGCAAGTAGAAAAAGTGGATGAGGAGAACAAAGAAGACCTGGGACAAACAGAACACATATAGCAAGATGATAGACTGAAAATCAGCCATTTCAATGACCACATTAAATGTAAATGGTCTAAGTTCACCAGTGAAAAGGTAAAAATTGTCAGACTAGATAAAAATTGCAAGACCCAGCTAAATATCCTACAGACATTAACATAATAATAAAGAAACACGGTAAAGGTCTTTATGCAACTAAATTTGACAATTTACATAAAATGGAAATATTCTTCAAAAAAAACAAGGTACTAAAGTTCACTCAAGAAGAAATAGGTAAACCTGAAAGCCTCCTATTGATTAAAGAAATTGAATTTGTGGCTAAGAACATTCCCACAGAGAAAACAGATGCAGTAGGTAATGAATTCTATAAGCATTTAATGAAGAAGTAATACCAAGTCCTCACAAACTTTTCCAGAAAATAAAAAAGAAGGAAATACTTCCCAACACATTCTATGAACCAACATTATACTGATACTCAGATGAGAAAAAACATTAGAAGAAAACTTCAGATCAACACTCCCATGAACATAGACATGGTAATTCTAAACAAAATTTTACCACTTGAAATTCAACAATATATAAATAAAAGAATATATCATTATTGTGATTTGTATCACAGAATGCAATATTAGATTAACATTTGAAAATCAATCAATACAATGCACGATATTAACGGACTCAAAATAAAAACCTACAACTAACTTCATACTTAATGGTGAAACATTGACTACTTTTCCTCTAAGAACAGAAAAAAGAGAAAGGATTACCATTCTCATCATTTCTATTTAACATTGAACTGGAGGTTCTAATCAGTGCAATAAGGCAAGAACAAGGAAAAAAATAAAGCACATCAATTGGAAATGTGTACATACATATACACACGTACACACACACATACACAGATGTATATGTATATATGTAAAACACATTTTATAATTCAATAATAGGAACATATATTGAATGATTGCACTTGAATAGGCAAATATATAGACACGGAAACATAAGTAGTTGCCAAGGCTGAGAGAAGAAGAAATGGGCAGTGAGGAAAAGGGAGTGACTTTGAATGGGCACAGAATGTCTTTAGAGGGAGTGAAATGTCCTAAAATGAGATAGTAGTGGTAGTTGCACAACTCTAGGAATACACTAAAAGCACTGAATTTCATGCTATGTAAATTACATCTTAATAAACCTGTTATACATAATAAATTATATAACTCACAAATAAATTCTATTAAAAGCAAAGGTAATAAATACTCAAAACTCATCACTTCTTTATTCTTTTACTACATTTTATTTATTTTGTCACAATAAAATATCTTTATTGTAATCAAAGAAGAAGATGACACAATAAAAGAATAGGACTGTGTAAGGTCACAAATCTACAGATTGAAAAAACAAAAACCTAAGATAATACAAAGTATAATCCTATTCTAACAAATGTGGAAATTTCTAAATGAATGATTTTCCGGAAAACAACCCCCTAAAAATTAACATTAAAAGAATATCTGAACAAATAAAAAGCTATGAAAAGGTAAAAAAAGAAAATTAAAAACCTCTAGAAATGTCGACATAAAATCATGTGGCTGAATTTTCTGTAGTTTTCAGAGGATTGACAACAAACCCCAAAACTGCATTAGTTATTCAAAAAAACACTGTAAGATGGAAATATAACAATTCATTCAATCAATCTAGCATACTCTTGATATCAAAACCTGAGAAAGCACATATAACAAAAATTATGGACTAATCTAATTGGTGAATAGAAATATATAAATCTTAATATAATTAAGCAGTATATTATCAAGTATTTTATCAATTTTACCAGGTATTTATCAGATAGTGTTTATTGATAAATGCTTATCAATTATTATCTTTCTGTATGTAAAATATAAATATATTTTTTTGTGATCTAAGAATATTTTCTATGATCAAAATGTAAATAACTTATCAAATATGAATAAAGATTCTATTTAAAAAGCAATGTTTAAACTTTTTTTTAATTTAATCCATTTAAAAAGCAATCACTACTCACTATACTCAACACTAAAATAAATTGGAAAGACATATGTAATGTAGCAAGAATATTTTCAGCTTTAATAAATTGTATTTTTTATTCAATATTTGTATATATTGATAAAGATTACCACATTAAGTCTAGCTATCATCCATCACCATATATAGTTACAGAATTTTTTTCTTGTGATAAGAACTTTTAAGATTTACTCTCTTGGCAACTTTCAAATATATGATACAGAATTATTAACTACAGTCACCATGTTGTACGTTACATCACCTAGACTTATTTATATTATAACTTAAAGTTTGTACCTTCTGACTCCCTTCACCAATTTCACCCACCCCCTTTCCCCGCCTCTAGCAACCACCAATCTCTTCCCTGTATCTATGAGCTTGGTTTTTTGTGTTTTGTTGTATTCCACATATAAATGAAATCACATGCATTTGTCTTTCTCTGTCTGACATTTCACTTAAGATAATACCCTCAAGGTCCACCTATGATCGTGCAAATGGCAAGAGTTCATTCTTTTTTATGGCTGTATAATATTCCATTGTGTGTGTGTGTGTGTGTGTGTGTGTGTGTGTGTGTGTATCTGGTATATATATACACCACATATTCTTTATCTTTCATCCATCCATGGACACTTCAGTTGTTTCCATATCTTGGCTATTATAAATAATGCTGCAATGAACATGGGGGTGCATATATCTTTTTGAGTTAGTGTTTTCATTTACTTCAGATAAATACCCAGAAGTGGAATTGCTGGATCATATGGTAGTTCTATTTTTAATTTTTGAGGAATCTCCATACTGTTTTCCATAATGGCTGCACCAATTGACATTCCCACCAACAGTGCATAAGTGTTCCATTTTCTCCATGTCCTTGCCAAAACTTGTTATTTCTTGTCTTTTTGATAATAGCCATTCTAACAAATGTGAGGTGATATCTCTTTCTGGTTTTGATTTGCATTTCCCTGATGATTAGTGATGTTGAGCATCTTTTCATGTAGCTATTGACTATCTGTATGTCTTCTTTGGAAAAATGTTTATTCAGATCTTCTGCCTATTTTTTAATCAGATTGTTTGCTTTTTGTTTTTTGTTACTATTGAATTGTGTGAATTCTGTACATATTTTGGATATTAACCCCTTATCCAATATATGATTTGAAAATATTTTCTCCCATTCCATAGGTTGCCTTTTCACTTTGTTGATGGTTTCCTTGGCTGTGCAGAAGTTTTTAGCTTGATGGAGTCCCATTTGTTTATTTTTGCTTCTATTCCCTTTGTTTTTGGTTTCAAATCCAAAAAATCATCACCAAGTCTGATGTCAAGAAACTTACCACCTATGTTTCTTGTAGGAGTTTTATGGTTTCAGGTCTTACATTCAATGTTGAATCCATTTCGAGTTAATTTTTGTGTATGGTGTAAGATAGTGGTCCAGCTTCATTCTTTTGCATGTAGCTGTCCAGTTTTCCCCACACCATTTATTGAAGAGACTTTCCGTTCCCCATTGTATATTCTTGGCTTCTTTGTCGTAAATTAATTGACCATATATGCATGGGTTTATTTCTGGGCTCTGTATTCTATTCCATTGACCTATGTGTCTGTTTTTATGCCCATACCATACTGTTTTCATTACTATATTTTTGTAACATAGTTTGAAATCAGGGAGTGTGATGCCTCCAGCTTTGTTCTTCTTTCTCAAGATTGCTTTGGCTATACATGGTTTTCTGTGGTTCCATACAAATTTTAAAATTGTTTGTTCTATTTCTGTGAAAAATGCCATTGGAATTTTGATAGGGATTGCATTGAATCTGCAGATTGCTTTGGGTAGTATGGACATTTTAACAATATTAATTCTTCCAATCCATGAGCACAAAATATCTTTCCATTTATTTGTGTCTGCTTCAATTTCTTTCATCAGTGTCCTATAGTTTTCTGTGTATAGGTCTTTCACTTCCTTGGTTAAATTATTTCCTAGGTATTTACTCTTTTTGATGCAATTGAAAATGGGATTGTTTTCTTAATTTCTCTTTCTGATAGGTTGTTATTAGTGTATAGAAATGCAACAGATTTCTTCATATTGATTTTGTATCCTGAAACGTTACTTAATTCATTTATTATTTCTCACAGTTTTTTGGTGGAGCCTTTAGGGTTTTCCATATGTAGTATCATGTCACCTGCAAATAGTGACAGTTTTTCTTCTTCTTTTCCAATTTGAATGATTTTTATTTCTTTTTCTTCCCTAATTGCTCTGGCTAACACTTCCAATACTATGTTGAATAAAAGTGTCAAAAGTGGACATCCTTGTCTTGTTCTTGATCTGAGAGGAAAAGCTTTCAGCTTTTACTATTGAATATAATGTTAGCTGTGGGCTTGTCATATAAGGCATTTATTATGTTGAGGTACATTCCCTCTATATCCACTTTGTTGAGAGTTTTTATCATAAATTAATGTTGAATTTTTTCAAATTTTTTTTTTTTGCATCTATTGAAATGATCATCTGATTTTTATCCTTCATTTTGTTTATTCGGTGTATTTCATTGATTAGTTCACGGATTTTGAACCATCATGGCATCCTTGGAATAAATCCTACTTGATCATTGTGTATGATCCTTTTAATGTATTATTGAATTCAGTTTGCTAATATTTTGTTGAGGAGTTTTGCATTTATGTTCATCAGGGATATTGACCTATAATTTTCTTTTCTTGTGGTGTCCTTGTCTGGTTTTGGTATTAGGGTAATGCTGGCCTTGTAAAATGAGTTTGGAAGTGTTCCCTCCTCTTCTGTTTTTTGGAAGAATTTGAGAAGGATTGGTATTAATTCTTCTTTGAATGTTTTGTAGAATTCACCAGTGAACCCATCTGGTCCTGGACTTTTGTTTGTAAGGAGTTTTTTAATTACTGGTTCAATCTCCTTACTAGTAATCAGTCTGTCCAGATTTTCTCTTTCTTCTTGATTTAATCTTGGAAGGTATATGTTTCTAGGAATTTATCCATTTCTTCTAGGTTGTCCAATTTGTTGGCATACAGTCATCTGTAGTAGTCTTATATAATCCTTTGTGTATTTCTGTGATATCAATTTCAATATCTCCTCTTTCATTTCTGATTTTATTTATTTGAGCTCTCTCTCTTATTTCCTTGGTGAGTCTAGCTAAAAGTTTGTCAGTTTTGTCAATCTTTCCAAAGAAATAGTCCTTAGTTTTATTGATCTTTTCTATTGTCTTTTTATTCTCTATTTCATTTATTTCTGGTCTGATCTTTGTTATTTCCTTCCTTCTACTAACTTTGGGATTAGTTTGTTCTTTTTTTTCTAGTTCCTTGAGGTGGTAATTTAGGTTGTTTACCTGAGATTTTTCTTGTTTTTTGAGGTACACATTTATCACTATGAACTTCCCTCTTAGAACTGCTTTTGCTGTATCCCATAAGTTTTGGTATATTGTATTTCCATTTTCATTTGTCTCAAGGTATTTTTTGATTTCTTCATTGATCCATTTATTTTCCAGTAGCATGTTGTTTAATATCCACATGTTTATGAATTATCCAGTTTTTTTCTTGTAATTGATTTTTAGTTTCATATCATTTTAGTCAGAAAAGATGCTTGCATTGATTTCAGTCTTCTTAAATTTGTTAAGACTTGTCTTGTGGCCTAACATACCATCTATCCTGGAGAATGTTCCATGTGAACTTGAGAAGAATGTGTATTCTGTTGCTTTTGGATGGAATGTTCTGCATATATCTGTTAAGTCCATCTGGTCTAATGTGTCGTTTAAAGCTGATGTTTCCTTATTGATTTTATGTCTGACTGATCTATCCATTCATGTAATTATATATTACATATTTTTGTACTGTTATTGTATTTCTGCCTATTTCTCCCTTTAGGTCTGTTAATATTTGCTTTACATATTTAGGTGCTCCCATGTTGGGTGCATAAATATTTACAAATGTTATATCCTTTTGTTGGACTGATCCGTTTATCATTACATAATGCCCCTCTTGTCTCTTATTACAATCTTTGTTCTGAAGTCTATTTTTTCTGATATAAGTAGAGCTACCTTAGCTTTCTTTTGATTTCTGTTTCCATGAAGCATCTTTTTCCATCCCTTCACTTTCAATCTACATAGGTCCTTACATCTGAAGTGAGTCTCTTTAGGGAGAATATAGATGGGTCTTGCTTTTTTAATCCATTGAGCTATGTCTTTTGATTGGAGAATTTAGTCCATTTACATTTAAAGTAATTATTGATAGGTATGTAATTGTTAATTGCTTTTGGGCTGTTTTGTAGTCCCCTGTACCTTTCTTCTTGTCTTGCTCTCTTCCTTTGGGGTTTGATGACTTTCTTTCATGGTATGCTTAGATATCTTTCTCATTATCAGTTGTGTATCTACTATAGGTTTTTGCTTGGTAGTTACCATAAGGCTTACACATATCAATTTAAAATTGATAACAACTTAACTTTTAATGCATTCTAAAGCTCCACACTTTTACTCTCACCTCCTCGACATTTTATGTTTTTTGATATCACATTTTGCATCTTTTTGTGTGTGTGTGTGTGTGTGTGTGTGTGTGTGTGAGGAAGACTGGCCCTGGGCTAACATCCATGCCCATCTTCCTCTATTTCTATGGGATGCCACGACAGCATGGCTTGATAAGTGGTGCATAGGTGCGCACCCGGGATCCGAACCTGCAAACCTCAGGCTGCCAAAGCAGAGCGTGCGCACATAAACGCTGCGCCACCAGGCCAGCCCCCACATTTTACATCTCTTTATCTTGTGTATCCCTTAACTAATTATTGTAGTTACTGTTATTTTTACCATTTTTGTCTTTTAACATTTATACTAGCTTTATAAGTGATTAAACCGCTACTTGTTCTATATATTTACTTTTACCAGTGAGATTTATACTTTCATATGTTTTTTTGTTACTAATTACCACCTTTCTTTTCAGCTTAAAGAAGTCCCTTTAACATTTCTTGGAAGGCCAGTTTAGTGGTGATGAACACCTTTAGCTTTTGCTTGTCTAGAAAACTCTACCCTTCTTTCAATTCTGAATGATAACTTTGCCAGGTAGAGTACTCTTGATTGGAAATTTTTTTCTTTCAGCACTTTGAATATATCATGCCACTCCTTTCTTACCTGCAAAATTTCTGCCAAAAAGGCTGCTGATAGTCTTATGAGGGTTTCCTTGTATATAACAAGTTGTTTTTCTCTTGTTGCTTTTAAGATTCCCTCCTTGTCTTTAACTTTTGACATTTTAATTATAATGTGTCTTTGTGTGGGTCTCTTTGGGTTCATCTTCCTTGGGACTCTCTGAGCTTCCTGGATCTGGATGTTGTTGTTTCTTTCCCCAGGTTGGGGAAGTTTTCAGCCATTATTTCTTCAAATAAGTTTTCTGCCCCTTTCTCTCTCTCTTCTCTTTCAGAGACTCCTATAATGCAAATGTTAGTCCACTTGATGTTGTTCCATAGTCCCTTAAGCTATGTTCACTTTTTTCATTATTTTTCTTTTTGCTGTACTTTTAGCATGCCCCTCAGACCAAAGCTCTTAGATAAGCAAATGGTCCTCTTTTGCAGAAAGACTTGGAGTGTGTTTCAGTCTGCCATCTGTATACTTCCCTGGAAATGTTAGCCTGTCAAGGACTGTCTCTCTGATTATTACAATCCCATGGGACCCAGCAGCACAAGTCTCCCTGGCCTCTAGAGCCAGGCAATCAAGGGGCATCCCCCGGGGGGCAGCTACAAAAACCAGATCACCAGATATAAAAACTGTGACACTAGATGTGTGTAGAACCTCTCTTCTGGGAGATACCAGCATTCTGGAGTGTGGCAGAGGGAGACTGTGAAGATGGCACTCACTGGCTAGAACACGACAGAGGGGGAATGCAGAGATGGTGTCTGACAAAGAAAGAAAAAATAATAATAAAGAAAAAGAACAAAAAGAAACTTCAAAAAAAGGGAAAAAAATGATACCCACCAGCTTTAGTGACGCAGAGGGAGAGCATGGACGACAGTGCCTGCCAGCTTTGGCAAGGTTTTAGCAAGGCAGAGGGAGAGCAGAAAGATGGTGCTCACTAGCCTCCATCCCCAGAGAGTATCCCAGCAGGCCCCTATGCTCAAATCAATGCTTTAAAATTAGAAAATGAGTGTCAGCAGAGTTTTGTTTGTTTGTTTTCTGGGAAAGATTCACCCTGAGCTAATATCCATTGCCAATCTTCACCTCTTTCTCTTTTTTCTTAACTCCCCAAAGCCCCAGTACATAGTTGTGTATTCTAATTGTAAGTCCTTCTATGTGAGCCACCACCACAACATGGCTACTGACAGATGAGTGGTGTGGTTTTGTGCCCAGGAACTGAACCCAGGCTGCCGAAGCAGAGTGCACTGAACTTTAATGGCTAGACCATCAGGACTGGCTCGGAAAATGAGTCTCTTTTACATAAAGTCTGGGTGCTTTTCAAAGGGCTGTTTCTGCACCGGGCCCTGGGGCAAGTGAGTCTCTGTCCAGGCCCTTTAAAAGCAGTTTGCCTCAGCCCCATGAGTCTTGTGGGTACGAGCCCCATTGGCCCTCAAAGCCAGATGTTTTGGGGGCTTTTCTCTTAGGTTCCAGTCTTAAAAGTTGGGGTGCCTGATGTGGGGTATAAACCCTTTGCTCCTTAGGCAGAAGTTCTGGGTTTTAAGTTCCCTCCCAATTGTGGGTTGCTGCATCAAGGGTGGGGTTTATGGTGAGATAGTGTCTCAGATTTTCCTACCTGCTTCAATGTGGTTTCCCTCTCATTTGCCCAATGTGAAGGAGTCACTCCACCAATTTTTAGATTTTTTTCAGAGGAAATTGTTCCATATGTAGCTGAAGATGTGGTGTGTCTGTGGGAGGAAGTGAGCTCAGGATCTTCCCACATTGCCACATAGAGGTTAGAACCAGAACCTCTAATGACTACATTTTAATACTACCTATGATCTTGAGGTATTTATATCTATTTTATCTGTATGGTAGAAACACAGTATAATAGCGTGCTACTGTATATACCTTCCAGGCTCTGAATTCAGTGACATCACGTTGGTAGGTTGAAATTGGACATTGTGAGAGTATTGACACCACAAAAGTCGGCAACTGCTATAAATCAGAGCTTTTATCCACCAGAGAGCTGGTTGTTAATCATTTATGAGTCCATCACTACCTGCTCTACTCCATCTTTTCCAGCCCAGTGACACTTGAACTAGAGAAGGTAGCCAGGAGTAGTAAAATGCTGGGAGGAAATACATGAGACAATAAATTTGTTTGACCCTGTAATTAGAGAATACTGTCTCTGGAAGGCAAGGGAGGAGGTTAGTAAACATCTCTTTTGTACACATTAGGTGGGAAAAATTTTGTTTTGGACTGGAAACTATAGTCCAAGTGTACATTGTTGCTAGATTACATAATACTTTATTTCTCTTAAATGGTTACTCAAAAACATGGCAGGCATATGAGAGTTACAGCTATTCTATTTATATAGATACATACCTATACATCTAACTCCTTCTTGCTCTGTAGCAAATACATGAGATAATTAGGTCAACAATTACTTTTTCTTTCTTTCAATATTGCGTTGGGTTAATGGTTATATTTGTTAATTCTGAGCCTTCAATATAAATAACAACACTTTTTAAAAGTTTTCTGAGTCTGCAGAAAAATATTTTGATATTGATTTCTATTATTGAAAAAGGTGATTTTAATAATTGCAAGCTCTATTTGTGTATACTGGAAAGGATTAGGAAACTTAAAAATGGGTATTATATATCTGGCTCCATCAGTTACTAACAGTGATAACAGTGAGTGTCCTATCTATTTACACTTTCTGATCCTCATCTTCCTCATCTGTAAAATGGGGTTAATAATGGTACCTACCTTTTAGGATTGTTGTGGGGATTAAATGAGATGATCTCTTATAAAAAGTACAGTACAGTGCCTGGCACTTAATAGGCACTTAATGAATGTTTGCTATTTATATATACTGTTGTCAAGATTTAAATAGGCAATCATAATATTTACTGTGGAAACTCTCTGCAGTTTTCATTCCAGAAGTACATCCCATATTTATTTCATAAGATTCATTATCTTGGTTTTCCCTGTGCAATTCCTTTGCATATCTTATATATATAGGCAGTATATTGAGACACAAGACCCTTGCACAACTAGGAGATTATTTATACTTTAAGGTTTATTAAAAGAGAAGGCTGTCCTATGAGGTGTATTTCCTCAAACACGGTAAAATTGCAAAGGAAGCAGCTCTTCCTCTAGCAGTGCTGCCTTTTATCTATAGCTGCTTACAAGCCCTTAGAACTCTTCCAGGATAATTGCAATGTAATGCGTTACAGCTGCTTACTAGGTAATTTACTCAGCTGCCGCCACCTGGGGAGATTAGAAGGGATTTCCCCTCCTGACGCTGGGCCCTTGGAATTTACAATCTTTTCCCTTTCTCTTCTCTGGTGGTATCACTCTTCTCTCTCAGGGTTCACTAGGATGTCAGCCATTTTAAAGTACACAAGTGGTTTGCCTGCATGAGGAAACACAAGCAAACAAACTCTATGCAGACTAGGTAAACTTTAGGGCATAGTCTATTTGACCAGCCCAGCTAAACTTGAAGTATTATTAGGCTCCTCTGGGCTCTTACTTTTTTGTGCGCCACAGACCCTTTGGGAGTGTTATGGGCTGAATTATGTCCCCACCCAAAATGTGTGCTGAAGTCCTAACCCCCAGTATGTCAGAATGTGACCTTATTCGGAGATAGGGTCTTCACAGGGGTAATTAAGTTGAGTTCATTAGGGTGGGCTCTAATCCAATGCGACTGGAGTTCTTATAAAAAGGGGAACTTTGGCGACAGGCATGCTCACAGGGAGAACGCCATATGAGGATGAAGGGAGAGATTGGAGTGATGCTTCTAGAAGCCAAGGAATGTCAAAGATTTCCAGTAAACTGCTAGAAGCTGAGAGAGAGGCATGGAACAGATTCTCCCTTACAGCCCTCAGAAGAGACCAACCATGACAACACCTTGACCTTGGACTTCCAGCATCTAGAACCGTGAGACAATAAATTCCCGATGTTTAAGCCACTCAGTTTGTAATACTTTGTTATGGCAGCCCTCACAAACTAATATAGGAAGTCTATGAAGCCTCTGGATTCCTTCTCAAAATAATTATTTTTAAATGCATAAAATAATGTACATAGGATAATGAAGGAAAACAAACATATTAAAATACTGTTGACAAATTTTTTCAAAAACAACTTCATGATGTAGTTATATGTGTACTTTCACGTTAATTAAGTAACAAGATCCAGTAGTGGGTGAAAAAAACCACTGTAATTTTGAAGTATGAATGAATGTAGATGATATTTTGAGATCTCCAACAAATCAAATGTGATATGAAAATATTTGTGATTTCTGTTGGTTATAGTACTGCTATTATTACTATTGCTTATTGCCTATATTCATGATTGAAGGCAATGCTAAATTCTAGTTAAAGATTAGTGAAAGTTAGGTCAAGTTCATTGACCACCTGAATTCCCTCCACAGACACCTTGGGGGTGCATGGACTCCAAGATAAGAACTTCAGCTTTAGATTCTTCATTTCACTGAAACTTTCATTATTATAATGTCTGGTCACTTTGTTTATTCTTACTTGTTCATTTATAACTTGATCTCCAGTTCCATACTATATCTTTCCTAGGTACTTCAGTGATAAGATTCTCTTCTCTACGAGTTCCAGTTTATTCCTCAATACCACACAGAGGTTATTCTCTTGGACCTGATCTTGATCTTAAAGTTGTTATCAAAGATTCCCAGAATTTAATGATTCCTTTGGTGTGAATATAGAGCTTCCTTCTGAAATCCCCTAAACTGAGCCTCTGCTTCTTCTCTTTGTTTTCAAATCTGGAATGTTTGAAGTTCAATTCTTACTGGTACACATTAGACTTAGAAAGATCTATGTTCACTGATCATATCTCACTTGTAAAGATCTGTTCTTCTCTCTGTTCTTCCCATTCCCATATCCTTCCATGTACACTCCATCTCCTGCTCTCACTAGCGTGCTGTGAGCCTCTTCTGACATGGACAAACTCCTATTCCAGCAAGAACTATGTATCAAGTCTCCAAGCTGAAGCGGATCTTGTCTTCACAGCCAAGGTCTCTGGGAATACCTTGACAGTGTTCTTGACACCCATCTATCCGGTAATCTGACTTTGCTGTTTTTCTTTACCCTTCATTTCCTGGGCATGTCCTACTTTGATATTGCCTATCTGGCCTTTGTCCAGGCTTTTTTCTGATCCCTTCTCTCAGTGCCCTCCTACAACCTGCATGCTGGACTCCCTGGCTTGACGTTTGACTTGCCTTGAATTGTCACTGTTGAGTCCTCTGGTTCTTGACTGCCTCTCTCACACAGCATTCCAATACTATATGACGGCTTATTTAAGATAATTTCTTTGGCTTCTCATCTCAAGCTTTGCTCAATTACCAGTTTCACAAGGCTTCTATGTGTTTCTGTATCCACACTTTCAGATTCTATTTACTCCTTCTAGTTGTGCCTCCAGCTTCTTGATCCCAGGTACCACCTAAGTAGTACATGTACAACATAAATGTAATGAAAATCTCACATTCGTGTTTTGTCCCATCTATCTACTCTGATACAACTAATGAATGTGTTAAATTTTTGAAAAAAAATATATATAAATTTAAAGAGAATCAAATTGATTTTAGTGTTTATAATCATTGTGTTTGAGACATACTATTTATTTTGATTTATATTTTTCCCTGTGCTATGCTGAATCTCTAAGTGATTTTTAGTCATTCCTAAAGAATATGTTTCACCTTTCCTGTTTTGAATCATTCACATTTGTTCCTGCCAAAATTCCTGTTTATGGGAATCGTAATAACATAATTTTAACCTGTCATTTGTGACACAGTAGGGGCTCTTTTACTTAAGTGTGCCCAACATGCCAGATCCATGGCCGCACTGGAACCCTTTATTTTTACTTTACCAGGCTCCATGCAGTTATCCCTTCATTTCTGCTGAATTTAGATTATGTAATCCATTCCTTCAAGCAGTCTCTGTCTTAGCAACATCCTTGTTTCCGGGTCCTTTCATCCACTCAACTGTAAAAGACCGAATGTGCAAAGCCTATACCAGCCTGATGTACTAATGCTTCTAGACAAAAACCATAATGATGGTGACAATTTGTCCTGTAAAACTGCACAGCAATTCATTTTTGTTTCTATTACTTTGTCAGCTCTTTCTTTTCTCCGTAGCAGCTTTAAAAAATACTCCAATTTCCTAACTTCTTCCCATGTCCTCAGCATATTACATAAATACCTATCTCAAAGAGAAAACAGAAACATCAATTGATGACCTGACGTCAAACCTATAAATTTATTTGCATCTGCATAAAGACTGGCCTATTTAACTTTTGTTAACAAGTTAAGAAATGATTGTCCCATGTAAAGATAATGCACGTATCTATGTTCTGAAAGACTTTCCTCTTTCAACTTCTCAGGATTCTTGCTTTACCAATTCCCTTGCTTGGAGCACACACTGTCAGTGTCCTATGCCTATCCCATTGCCATTACTATTACTCAAAAAAAGGAATCATTCAGTATGAGAGAACTGGAGTACCTACATAATATATAATGGCAGAACCAGCCAAAAATACCTGGGGAGAATCTTGATGGTGCTGGGGCAGTAAATGTGGGATATAAGACTGGATGGGAGAGAGTTTATTGATAAGGCAACATTCTCTGGATTTAATATTATGGCAAGGATCATTGGAGCTAGTCCTAATACACTGCTAGACAATGCCTTGAAGTTTAAAACATTGATGGACTAGAGTAAATGAAGTAGGGCGTAGTATTAAGGAAGAGCCTAAAATGCTGCACAGTTGGGCATATAAGATTGGGTTTACTACGTAAGTTCAGTGACCTACCAACTGCCTACAATCCCCAGGAAGGCTGAGAGGATACTGCTATCCTTAAAGTGATAAAGAATTCACTAGTAAATAGGCACCAGGATGGTTGAGAAGATCAGTGGTAGCTGTCCTTTATAGGCCATAGTTGACACAGCAGATGCTGCTATGAAATAAGTTTCCCTAAAGTTAATGTAAAATATAAAAGGATTTTGGAATGGCATAGGCCAGCTGGTGGTATTAGCCATCAGAGGCAAGCTGGATATTATTACCATAAAAATGATAATTATAATAATATCATAATAATAATTTTGTCAAGGCCAAAATAGCAACTAGAAGGTCTTCACCAGTAAGGGATCTGTGGCAGTGATGCCTAGATCATCATGTTTCCAGGACGAAGAGAAACGGGCACCCAGCAAGAGTATTGCTTTACTCATATGTCCAAAAAACATCAAGAAAGGGTGAGTAGAAGGCTTATATCAGTGGCTACAATAGAAAAATCATATTAAGCTAGTTCTCAAACCCAGAGCCCACCAATTGAATGGGAAACCAGGTTCTTTAAAGGAAGAAGCCCACAGGCAATAGCAAGCATATATAGCTCATATACCAATCCTTCCAAACAGGGACTGTGGCCATTTACCAGAGCAAATGTACATTGGGTGAAAGAGGAATACCCAGATCTTTTGATGGTTATTAGATACAGAGTCTGAGCTAATACTTGTCTCAAGAGACTCCAAATCTTGTTATGGCCTTTCTATTAAAATGGAGTCCTAGGGCAACTCCATCTCACAGTGGGTACAGTAGGTCTGCAGACTTCCCCTGGGTGCATAATTGTGATATGTGTATCTGGCAGCTGGAAGCATCTTCACATTGGTTTCTTAAACTTTGAGTTAAGAGACTTATGAAACTGCCTCCACTTCTACATGGCAAAGATAGTAAATCAGAAAAGCAATATTGCATTTGAGGTGGATGGGAGAAATTAGTGCCACTCTTAAAGACTTCAAGTTTTCCTCACTAATGGAAGAAGAAGAAAAATTCAGCCATGGTTTCTGCATTGGGCAGCTAGATATGTTTATGCAACCTAAAAATGGACAATTGCCATACTACAGCCCCACTCAGGGTAGTACCTGAAAAAGAAGAGGGGAAATCTTCCCAGTGGACAGAGCTTTGAGCAATATTCCTGTTCGTTGACTTGGCGTGGAGGGAAAAATGGTCTGAGGTAAAGACGCACATAGACTCAAAGGCAGTGGCAAATGGCTTGGTCAGAAGCCTGAAAGGAACAAGACTGAAAAGTTAAAGACAGGAATATGGGGAAGAAGGATATGGGCACATCAATGGGAGCAGGATCTAAGTTTGCCGATATCTATGTGTCAAGTCAATTCCCACCAGAGAACATCCACCAAAAGAAGGTCTGTACAACAGATGACTCATCCAGTGGATATCAGCCAGCCTCTGACCTTGGCTACCCCAGTGTTAGCACAAGGAGTTCTTGAAGAGAATAATCATAATAGCAGGGATGGAGGCTAAGCACAAGCCCAGAATCACAGGGCCTCTCATTAATGCTGATCTAGCTGCTGCTGCTGAATGTCTCACATGTCAGCAGTAGAGACCAACACTGAGCCTTTGGCATGGTTCTATTCCTTGAGGAGACCAACTAACCACTTGACGGCAAATCATTTAGAACAAACCCATTCCACCTGGGAGAGGCCAAGGATTAACATATGTCTCCGGTATGAGTCATCCTTCTCTGCCCACAGTATCTCAGCTGGCAGAACTATCCAAGAGCTCACAGAGTGTCTGATTTAACAACATGCAATCCCACCTAATATCATCCTCGACCTCCTAGATTATAAACATAGGTAAGAAAAGGATCAAGTCTGTCAGGGACACCACTGTGCTCCCCATGCCTTGCAGAGTTCTAGGCAGTATGTAGGTATTTGATTGATATTTATTTAAAAAAAGAAAAGTAAAGCATTTTGAAAAAAATCTCTCTTCAAGGATATTAAAATTATATTTCGTGCCCGTCTTTATGAACTAACTATATGTTACCTTCAGTGACAAACCCATCAAATCTTTTAGATGCTATTTTCCAAGAATGAATAAAATAAGAATATTAGTGAATTTCCTTTAAATTCTCAGATGTATGAGTTAGAGCAATAGTTATAACACAAAAGGAAGGAGGAAGGAATTGGCTGTGAAATAATTTATCTCTTAAGAAAGAAAAAAACAAAAATGGACTTTAATCTCATCTTCTTGATTATGTAGTTAGCTACATGATTCATAAAAGTGTGAGCTGATGCTAAGTTTGAGCAAAGAGTCAAGCTTAGGTATGTCATAATGGATTATATTGTGAAGTCTTATTAGTTCTTAATTTTTTAAAAAAGCCATCAAAGAGACCTTGGATAAAAATAGCTCATAGGAATTGTACTCCATTTAAGCAAAATAATGTATTACTTCAAATCATTTTGCTACATATGGAAATTCATGGAGCTCATGAAACACTGGATATTATGAGCTACATTTGATCAGAAGAAAGTTCTGTTATGGCAATTTATAAAGACAGTGTTTGTTGATGACCCTCAAAGATATTTATGAAAATCTGGTCATAAAAATCTGAGAACAATATTATCTCTATTATTTTAAATTGTATAATAAAACTAATTAGCTTTAGTAGTATGCCCATCTTCAACTGCAATGTTGCTGTACCTACACAGAATAGTACGTCTATAGGTCATGGTCAAATGAATAGAAATGGAAATATACTTGGACAGAGGGGCAATGTAAGTACCGACTTGCCAAGTGATCAAAAGTCATTTGGTAAATTGATCACTTGCAATTTGGTATGGATGTTTCTAAAAGCACAGCTTCATAAATAGAGGCAAACATGTAAACGGTTATATTTAAACAATATATTAAAGACATTTTCAGTGAAAAAAGGATAAATACATATTGTTGGAACACTGCCAGAAGTTGTTACTCTAATTTTTCTAAATCTATTTGCTCCCTTCTGAGAGTCTTCCCTTCCTTTTTATCTAGGCTGGATCCTCTAGTCCATCAGTTCCACCACTTCTTAGCTCCCTGTCCTTTGGCTATGCCCACTTAACAAAATCTCAACCTGGATGAATCCTTTCAGATATGTTCTCTGCTCCTACAGCCAGGTTGCTGAGTGTTGCTGGAAAAAAACACCACACGATCAGGTAAATTACCACGAGCACAATTTTATAGACTTTGACATCAAATGGGGCCTTAATGCTACCAGATTTCCTTCACAGTTTCCATACTCAGCTCTCTTCCTCTCCTCACAGTGGCTATTTCAAACAGTCTCCATTCTCCTCAAATCCCTGTATCGTCTCCTCCATTGTCACTCTAAGAAGGAAACTTTGCCTCTACTTCACAGAGAAATTAGAAAGTATGGTGGAAGCGTAAGGGGAAGATAAGAGACAAGCAAGATAGTCCCTTAGCTTTCTTTGCCAAGTCCATAAAATCATGTCCTCATTCACAATCTCCTTTCATTCTTACCACTTATCCCTTGGAGAAAATCCTCCTCACCCACGTGTTGGTGGTGGGCATAGGAATTAGAGTTATTTGGCAATGTGTTAAGGATTAAAAAATCTTCCTGTTCTTTGGCCCAGCCAGTATATTTCTAGAAATGTATTCCGAGAAAAAAAGGGATCATAGTATAATATAGTTATTGTGTTTTTTAATAGCAAATATGGAAAGCTTTCTGCACGTTCGTTAATAAGGAATTGGTTAAATATATCTACTACAGACTGAATGTTTGTGTCTCCTCAAAATTCATATGTTGAAATCTAATCCCCAATGTGATGGTATTTGGAGGTGGGGCCTTGGGAGGTGATTAGGTCATGAGGGTGGAGCCCTCATGAATGGGATTAGTGCCCTTATGAAGGAGAGCTCAGAGCACTCCCTTGCCCCTTCTACCGAGTGAGGAGACAGCGAGAATACAGCTGTCTATAAACCAGAAAGTGGGCACTCACCAGACTGCTGGTGCCTTGTTCTTGGATTTCCAGTCTCCAGAACTGTGTGAAATAAATGTCTATTCTTTAAACCTGGGTAGTCTATGGTATTTCTGTTATAGTAGCCCAAATGGACTAAGAAAATATTCTACAATAGAATACTATGAATACTGTGAAGACTATGAATACTAAGAAGACTTTAAAAGGCTGAAGTTGCTCTCTATTATTAACGTGGGAAGATGTCTGTCCATGATATATTATTTAAAGGGGAAAAATCTGTTTACATACCAATATTAATATTATAATTCCACCTTTAATAATAGATACATATGTTTATAGGTTCATTTTTGAAAGCTTGAAAGAATAAACAATTTTCAAAAGGAGTTATCCTGGGTTAAAGTTGAAATTACAGGGGTACTTTTAGATTCTAATTTATATATGTTTTTATTTAAATTTTCCAAAGAAGTCAGAATTACATTTGTAACCAGAAAAAAGTATATATTCAATTTTAAAAGTCTGAGGATAAAATTCTCCTCAAGGCTATGGTGGGTTCCCTTAGCAACAGTACTTTATAAATTATGCCCTTTCTTTCTAAACTCACTATTGGTTGTTCACTCTTTCCAATTAGCATCTAGACATGCTCTAGTCTCTCTCATGTTATCCCTCTATCATATGCTGTATCTAATAAGTACCCTTCATCTCACCTCACCTTCACAGCCTCACATCTTGAGTTAATTGTTTCTATGTCCTCACTGCTCTTTTACTTAACAGTCCACAGTGATCTGCTTCAACTTCTAGCACACCACAGTCTTCACTCTCACCAAAGTGAGCAAAGACCTCTTTGTGGATGAATGCAATAGACAATCTATTGTTCTCTTATTTGAACTTCCTGTGGTGTTTGCCACTGTTAACTGTTTCCTCCTTGAATTTCTTTCTTCTATTAAATTCCATGACACCACATTCTTTTGGTTTTCCTCTACCAATATAGCTGCTCCTTATCATTAACTTTGAGGGATTCTTTTCATCTGCCTGCCCCTTACATGAACTCCATCTTCAACCTGACTACTTTTATCTTTGAGGAGAGAAAAATGGGTAGAGAATATATTCTAGAATTGGGAAAACCTGGGTTTGAATCTTGGCTCTATGCGTGCTTATCACGGGACCCATGGAAAGTAGCTTAATCCTTCTGGCCCTTGTTTTCCTTGTAATAAAATGAGAAGTAGTTTTCTTGTAAGGTTGTTGTTAGCATTAAACACTCACAACTATGAACACCACATAATATATATTTAATAGCTGGTAGCTGTTATTACTCTGATTTTATAATCTCCCTTGGGAAATTTCTACTCTCCAACTATGACATATAAACTAATTACTACTCCCTCTTTTTTCTCCAGCCCAAACTCTCTCATAAACTTCTAATCCATACGGACTATTGGACATTTCCACTAGATGGTAACAGTAATCAAAGTCAACATCCAAATTTAATCTCAGTTAGCTCTTGCCACTCCTCTCAAAAATCTGTTTTTCTCTTTCAGAATAGACGGTGTCACAGACACTTGGTGTTGCAAAATAGAAATCTGGATGTCATCTTTAGTGTTCCTTTTTTCGTATCTTTACATACCTAGTTACTAAATCTTGCTGATTCTTCCTCTCAGATATCTGTAGAATTTACCCACTTTTGCCTTTTCCCTATCTTAGTTTATGACATCATCGTCTCTTACGTTGGTTATAGCAAGTGGCTCTTAATTGATTTCCCTTACCTCCAGATTTACATTTTTCTTTCTCCTTCCTCCTTCCATTATCTTTTTAACACTGCAGCTAATAATTGTTCTTTCATGCTTAGAATCGTTCCACAACTCTCCTACATTTTGGCCTCATCTGTTACCACCCCTGTCATTACAGCCTTCTCACTACCACCCCATCTGTGCTTTATCCATGCCAAACATTGTTAAATTCCTCTAATGAGTTGTCTTTCTCCACCCTGTAACATACTTCCCCCTCTCTTTAATTTACTTCCTGGACTTCTTCCATAGCTGAATTGCACTTACCCTTCAGATATTACATCCTGAAGTAATATCTTTTCTCAAATATTAGCTAGTTTCCCCTCTACTTCATTTGCTCCCATAGCAACCTGTAGACTTCTATCAAAGCACTTATTTCAGGAAATGTAATTTTCTGTTTTCATGTCTGTCTTTTCCTCTGAACCAATATTTCCCAATTCATCTCTGTTTTTCCCCTGAAGCAATTTTCTCAAACGAATGTGAAATGGGATCACCTAGGATGCTTATTATTTATCTGTATTCCTGAGTCCCACTTCCAGTTAAATGTTGCAAAGTCATCAATTGTTGCAAAGGAATCACAACCTTTCTTTCCCCATAAAACCCAATAAAAGGGTAGTATGATAATTAAAAAAATAGCATTGTTACATTATTAGCCCGCAAGGACAGAAGAACAACAGAGAGGAAAAAGGAAGATGAATTTATTTCAACCAATTTTTAGAAGATGGGAAGCAAATGGTGCTATGATAAGTATCTTAGCACAGTGGAAGAACTTCAAATTTTAGTGCCAAGAGAAGGGGAACACTGACTATAAGTGAGCCAATTTGCCATAAAAACTGCCTGAGAAGTTTAGCACTTTGAACATCAGGCTGAGCTGAAAACAGATAATATTTGAAAACCTACGTTCACAGCAGCTGAATAACCCAGGCCCCCATTCCATTGCACACAGAGAGATGACTAAGTTTTTTTCCCCAAGCCCACGTGCTCCTCTTGGATGGGATATTTAGATTGGAGAACTTGAAAATAGGAAGTTCAAGATTCAGGAACATCCTGTACCTTACAAAGAGGTTTTGGTATGTAGCTGGAAATAAGAATTAAATAAATTTGTACATATTATTTTATGGAGAGGATTCTGAGAAGACGGTGGAGTAGGAAGTGCCAGAAATCTGTCTCCCCCTCTAGACAACACTTGCACTGGCAGAATCTATCTATTTAAAACTCTGGAGTCTATTGGAGTCTTGCAACTTCCAGCGAGAAGCTTGGAGGATAAATTGCAGTTAATTTTAGTCAATTTCAGTCTTAGCTCAGCAGTGGCTACCCATTCCCCACCCCAGCCCTGTGGCAGGTAACCTTGGACATGTTCTTGGAGCAGCTTGCACATGGCTTGTGGGAGCCAGGGTAGGCAATAAGAACCTTGTCCATCAAATATCTTGGATCTGTGTTCTGATCACTGAGTGCTGCTTCTAGTCATGGAGGTGCAGATACCGAGGTGGGTAACCGTTGTCACACACCTCCATTGTTGCAAGCCACTCCTCCTTGGACTAAAGTAACTTCTAGGGGGTTTAAAGGGGCAACATCTTTTCCCCCCTTTGTTTTTTTCTTTTCTTCCTTTTGGAAGCCAGATATTAAAGACTGAGATATTTGAACGTAGCTGCATATACAGGGAAAATTAGAAGGTCACTATGCATACTCAGGGAAAGGCACAGCCTCAGAAAAGATCTGAGAAGACCTTAAGTTTACACCTCAGGCTGATCCTCAGAATAGAGAAAGCCTACAACTAAAACAAAACAAAAACAAAAAACAGCAAGCCCTGAGGAAGGGGGAGAATCTGATTACCAGACTTACCACATTATTAGATGCACATATCCAGTTATTGACAAAAAAATCACAAGGCATACAAACAAATGGGAAAGTCTGGCCCATTCAGAGGAAAAAATAAACCAACAGAAACTGTCCATGAGAAGGACCAAATGGAGGACCTACTAGACAAAGACTTTAAAACAACTATTTTAAAGATGCTCAACGAACTAAAGAAAGATGTGGAGAAAGTAAAGACAATGATATGTGAACAAAATAGAAATATCAATAGAGAGAAAACAAAAAGAAACCATAAAGAAATTCTAGAACTAAAAAATATAATAACGGAAATGAAAAATTCATTAGAGGGATTCAAAGGCAGATTTGAGCAGGTAGAAGAAAGAATTAGTGAACCTGAAGATAGGACAATTAAAATCATTGAGTCTTAGAAACAGAAAGAAAAAAGACTGAAGGAAAGTGAATAGAGCCTAAGGGACCTGTTGGATACTATCAAGAGAACTAACATATGCATTGTGGGAGTTCCAGAAGGAGAAGAGAGAGAGAAAGGGTTGGAGAGATTTTTCGAAGAAATAACAGCCAAAACTTCCCAAGTTTGAAGAAGACATGAACGAAAACATCTTCCCAGAATCCAAGAAGCTCAAAAATTTTAATTTTAAAAAACAGCTATAAATAATATCCTTAGCGAGTTAGAAGAAAATTGCATTGATAAACCAATAATGGCAGGGATCACACATAGAAATGTGAATCAGATTTTCAATAGTATCACAAAAGCTAGAAGATAGTAGAATTATGCTCTCAAAATTATGAGAGAAAATTCTTTTCACCCTATAATTCTATGCCCAATCAGACTTAAATTGAGTGTGAAGGTAGAAGAAAGATGCGTTTAAACATACAAGGGATTCTTTCTCAGGAAGTTACTGAAAAATATGCTACAATAAAATAAGACTACAAACAAAGAGAGAGAAAAATCTCCCCTTTATAGCAAGAATCTGATTGGCTCTGTTTGGGTCAGGAACGTATTTCTACTCCAACTGCCCATGAAAATAGGAGACAGAGTTATGGTACACAATTTAGAGCACATTCCTTCCTATGGCTTTTGGATTGAGACTATAAAATAAAAAAGAGTTCTTTGTGGTTAAGGCAGGCACAACCACATCATTTTTGAGCAAAGAATTTGAATCCCAAAATGGTAATTAACTTGCTCAAAGTCATACAATTTGATAGCAATGGAGACAGGAACTGAAACTCAGATTGTTTAATTCCTAATTTAGTCCTCTTTCAGCTTTGCTAGCATCAGAACAAGGAATTCCATCCCTATTGGACATTTTCAGCTGCCAATTAACACTAATCTAGCCTAATAGTAAGTACTGGGTGAGATATTAAAGAATTATAAAATATAGTAAAAATTCAGATTTAACTAATGTTTGTCAGATCCTATGGCTTGACTCTTTCATATATATTTTATCTAGGGGCTTACAATATCCTGGATGATATTCAGGGCCAAATTAGGTAAACACAAGGGGTAATGTAATTAAAAGTTAACATTTGTAGTGCTTACTTTGCTATTAGAAGAATGTAAAAGGAAAAATCACTAGGAAGCAGAATAATTTAAATAAGCTTCAGGGAGAAGGTAAAATTTGATCTGAGTGTTGAAGCATGGGTAAGTTTAGTGCAGCAATAGTGGAGAGTGAGGGCGTTCTAGGCAATGAAATGTTCTTGAGCAATGGTACGGAGATGGGGATGGATGTACTTTGGGGCTTTGGTGGAAAGAAATTTATAAATTGGATCATAATTGGACAAAGCACAGAGATTCTGTAGGAAATTTTTGGCTTACGGGTAACAAAATTTAAAGTTCTAAAATAGAAGACTCACACATGTTAGAATTCTTGGTGTTTAGCTAAATCATATCACATCAGGTTATGGTGATATGTATTTTTGCTAGCTCCTTGTGGGTTTTCTAAAGTTTCATACAGAATACAAGCTCAAAGTTTTCTGAAAGCTCCAAGATGTTATTGGAAACATATGGCAACATAAATGGCTGGAACTACAAAGTATGTTACCCTTTTCAACCTATTTATGGGTTAAAAATAGCAGAAAATGATTTTCAGACAAAGCAATAATCTTTACCATGAAAGTAAGGAGGAGTAAGCATATCCTTATATGCCAGCTGTGTAAATTATTGCAAAGACAGACTTTCAGTCTTGGACAAGAGGGGAAAAAATCAATATTAATCTACTCATACTTGTAATAGAAGGATGTGGTCATACGAAGTATTACTGGCTGGTGCGGGATCACAGTCTGAACTTGAAGCCAGACGCTATATGTTTGCTATGGAAACAATAGACTGTAACATTGAATTTGATATGGAAAAATCAATCACAGACTTACCAGCTAGAAACTGCTCCACTTTGAGGCAAGAATACAAAGTACCTCAAGCCATTGTTAAGCAGAAGAGGTTTCATAATTATTTAATCACTTGAGAGGCCAAACCAATTAAAACATCATCTGTCAATACTTTTCCTAGGGCGTGTTTTTAGAAATAATAAATGTTTTCTCAACATCTATTGTCTTGACCTAAATGATGACAACAGAGAAATAAAAACCATCAGGACCAGGTTCACATTTTCCAGTGGGAAGTGGTTTCAGACTTTATTTGGAGATGAAAAAGGCCAAAGTTCCTTCAGGCATTTTTCTGGAATCTATCAGGTGAAACTCGGGACTTATAAAGGTCTGGCAGTGTGCATCTGAATCATCAAATAACAACCAGAGTGTACAAAGCCTTCAGGCTTCAAGGATCTGGTATGAATTCATCTCTGGCTGTGACCACACACGTGGTGAAATGGTACTCCACTGGCAAGATTCAGACATTTAATTCTCAATGGCTCATTAAGAAGTCATTGTGTAGTTTTAGTGTGACTGGAAAATAGGTGGCTTCACCAAGGAAAGGTGAGAGCTTAGGCTGGAAAGATAGGTTGAGGCACTGAATACCTTCCCACGGAGTCTGAATTTAAATCTAAGGAGGCAAAGTAGGTCATCCTAAGATTTTAAGGTAAGGAAATGATACAACCAAATGGGTATTTAAAGAAAAATAGCCATGGTGGCAATATGCATGATGGATTATAGAGGGAAGACTCTGGAAACAGGACCCGAGTAGGAAACAACGGCAATTTGCAAAGAATTTGACTTTAAGTAAGGGCAGCTAGTAAAAAGAGGAGAAAGCAAAGTTGGAGGTGTGAAGAATAGACTAGAAAGAATTCATGTAGGTCAGAGAGGAAGGAATTGAAAATGATGTTGAGGCTTTTCCTTTGTGAGCCTGGTTAGATACTAAGGTCTTTAACAGATTTGGAGAGACACAATAATGGGAATCTTTGCAAACAAATCCTACATTTTAGGACTTCAAACTTAACTCTAATAATGCTCATTGATAAGCATTGAGGGAAGAAAGGGAATGTAAGGTTTGTTTGAATTTTGCTTTAAATCCCTGCTCACCCTTTACTGGCTTTTAAATCTTGGGAATATTACTTAACATGATTGAGCTCCATTCCTTCAGCAATTTTAAAAATGGGGAAATGATTTCTGACATCATTATTGTGAATACCAAATGACATACTTAGTCATATGACTGCCTTGTATGAGGTAGAAGTTAAATAAATAGTACTAATACTATCAGTATTTTTAAGACCTCAAATTTAAAAAATGAATAATGCATTGAATGCAACTTTTTAAAAAATGATGTAGTTTAAAAATCTTCTAAATATCGATAATTTATTTTAGAGAGAATGATTTTGATCACCTAATTAAGGAAAAAGAATATTTTTTTCCTGAATGAGTTGTATAAATAGGTACAGAAAATAAATAAAATGCATGCAAAATAAGTAATTTCACAACAGTTATTTTCAGCAGAATATAGTTTGAAAACGGAACCATCCTCCTGCATGTGAAATTTTTTACAATATGTAAAATGAGTCCAGTTGTTCCATCCCCTCAAAGATTTCTCCTATTGTACAGATGCTCATGAGATCTTATGGAAGTAACGAGGTCCTAAAATTCAAGAATGTTCAGATATCTCAGAATAGCTTCTTATGTTAGCTCCCTTATTTTTTGTTCATGCCTTATAGTTTGCAGAAAATCAATTAAAAATCTAATCTTTTACCTCATCTACCTTTATAGCTTTGACCAAGAAACTTATTTGGCCATGAATAAGCAATCTGTTCTAATATTATTTACTTCTAAAAGAAGAGTTGTCAGTTCCCACAGGTGGTGGAAGACAGATATTTAACAGCTATTCTTCATTCACCTCTCCCTCACTCGCTCATTCTGTCTCTCTCGTTCTCCCTCCTCATTTTCCTGATTCTGATTTTTCTCTTAATTTGACATGGGAGAAGTGTTCTGTGCTCCACAAAATACCCCTAGCTCTGTAGAAATTATGAGAGCTCTCTAGGTCTACAACTGCTACCTGATTCGCCGCTGTACCATAGAGATGCAGGCCTTAAACCTTACACCTGAAATCAGAGTTCATGCTACACTCAATACTACTTGTGAATGTCTTTCATGTAATGTATCCTCTTTGACCTTTTTACAAATACAAATACAAATTCATTTCAACCATTTCCTACCATGGAACATGAAGAATTTGCATGAGCACTTTAATACTTTACTAAAACTTAATATACCTAATTGAATAGAGTTTGCAAAAATTAATATGGCAATCTTTAATCCTTCCAAATCCATCTAGAGTTGCACTTTACATATCACAGAGTAGTTAATTATAGTGCATTGCCCATGTATAGTACTATGTATAGTACTATGTCTTACACATAGTACTATGTAGACACTCAAAAATAATTAATTTTTGACAGAAGAGTGAAATATCTTATGTAGTTTCATAATCTTAGGCTAGTTACCTAGTCTTCTTGCCTAAATTTCCTTGTCTATAAATAGAGGTAACAGTAACACCTACCTCAATGTAATTGTGAGATTAAATGAAACAAAGTATATCAAGTGCTTGGTATTGCACCCATCATATAGCAAATCCTTAATAAATAGCAACTTTTACTGTTTAGATTAATACAGTCCAATAGAAAGACAATGTGAGACATGTATGTAATTTTAAATTTTTTAGTAACTACACTCAAAAAGTAAAAACATCAGGTGAAACTAATTTTAATAGTATATTTCACCCAATATATCAAAGATATTATATTAATATGCAATCAATACAGTTATTAATGAGATATTTTACACTCTATTTTTCATAACACATCTACAACATCCAGTGTGTATTTCACACGTAAAGCACACCTCAGTTTAGACTCAGTTTTAAGTGCTCAATTGCTACGTGCGGCTAACAGCTACTGATTTAGACTGCACAGATCTAAATGCTCATTAATGTTGGATATGAGTAATATGTAACTCTGGGTGAGTCATTTCTTTATAAATGGATTCAAAACTTCAAAAAAAATGAGAAAAGGAAAAAGCTCTAGAGAAGGTGTCAAGACCAGGGTCCTGATGATCTTACTATTATCTTAAGTGACCTTAAGGAATACTGTGTTTCAAGTAAGTGAATAATAAGGATAATACTATTAGAACTTAGGAAAAATAAAATTATCATCACATCTTTAAAAGAAATGAGGAAAGTCTGCCCTTGATTTAGAAAAAGCGTATTTTGAAATTGGTAAACATACATAGAATTCTAGCGTAAGCTTGGTTCTCATAGAGGCAAAAAGACCCACATAGTGTTTAAAATGTTCTTAAAATATTTTAAAGAATGTTTCTGTTCTCACTGTGCTACAAGCACAAAAGCTCTCCTAGGGCCCACCCGAGGCTTGCCAGCTCAATGCACCCTCTTAGGTAGTTAAAAAAAGAAAATCCCTCCACCTTCTCCTCTTCACTACATGAGCTGATTCCGCAAGCCCTTTACATGCTTTATTTACTATTCATTTTCATGCTTGGGAGAGAAACTTGAAACATTTATTCATTGGATATTATTCTTTGAAAATGCTTCCTAAGCCAAGGATTTGGTAAATGGCAGAAAAAAAGTGTCTTCAAAAGTCAGTGTAATTATTACCCCTGAAATTGCATTTTAAAATACTTTAATAATTAAAGCAGTTTTCTGCAAAACTAGACAAAGAACTAAGAGAATAAAGAGGCTTGAAAATCCAGGGTAAGGAAGCCTGTTGGGCTGTGTGTGTGTACACACACTTAATTCTTACATAAAGCCTAACAACATTAATCATGTCTGTAATATAATAACCAAAACGACAGCTATCACTCTGCAGTCAGCTGTACGAGGAAGCAGTTTCTAGCCATAACCCGCCACTCTGAGCAAACTACTGACGGGCAGCGGTCCATTTGTCAGATTCTGACAAGTGAATCAATAAAAAGATACAGCAAAAGTTCAATCAGAACAGACACCACTAATGCGGCTGGCCTTTTGGGACCCACAGAAGCGTGGAACTGCTTTTCCATGTTAATTTTCTTCACTACCCCTTGGGGTTATCACCTTCTCTGGCCCCTGTTAATTAAAAACTGCCTCCTACTAAAGTTCCTTGGCAGGCATTTCCCTCGTGTCAGCCTATTCTGCTGACTCCTAAAAGAAATGGAGGAAGAAGTGTTCCAAAGCTGAGAATGCCGTGATGCCAAAACTCTGCTCCTGTCCTCCCAAAAAGACTGTGTATAATCAAATAATTTTTTCATCAAATCTCTTATATTATAATTGTGAACTAACAAAAAACACATATGAACAATTAAAGATAACGTTCTATCAAAGTCAAACGAACAGTGAAATTAGTTAAGTAACTAGGTAGGCAAATCAATAGGTAGGTAGGTAATCTTGGCATACTCTTTTGTTGGGTTAGCCTTATTTTGGAATTTGTTGATTTAAGGAATTTTAATTGTATACACATTTCTATTTGTTGTTTCAGCCCAGCACTTAGCTTTTGTATCCTTTACCTTTGCATTCTTTCTCTTTCCATAACAAATTTATCTCTACCTGTTTGCTAATTCTCAATTAGTATCAGGATTGACACTAAGTACCATGTTACTTTGTGTCTGTGCCAAAGCTGACAAGAAGAAACATTTAGATTTAAAAAATGGTAGCTAGGGGCCGGCCCGGTGGCGCAAGCGGTTGGGTGCGCGCGCTCCGCTGCGGCGGCCCCGGGTTCGCTGGTTCGGATCCCGGGTGCGCACCGACGCACTGCTTGGTAAGCCATGCTGTGGCTGCGTCCCATATACAGTGGAGGAAGATAGGCACAGATGTTAGCCCAGGGCCGTCTTCCTCAGCAAAAAAAGAGGAGGATTGGCGGATGTTAGCTCAGGGCTGATCTCCTCACAAAAAAAAAAAAAAAAAAAAAAAAAAAATGGTAGCTAGGTCCTTTCAGTCATGCTAATTTACAAACATAAATTACCTATGTGGCTAGGTGGTCAGATTATTCCAAATTGGTTATTTGATTAAATATGCTTTTATTTATTTTACACCAAAAATATGGCAATACATTCAAACAATACAGAAGCAGATATAGTAAAAAGTGGAAGGCTCCTGGTTTACCGAGACTATCCCATCCCATTCCCATTATTAACTAGTAGCATAACAGATTTTCCCATGCATTTACAAACACACATACAAATATGTGATATTTTCTTGTTACTTAGATAATTCAATCATAATATATACCCTTTTCTACCACTTGCTATTTGACTGAATAATGTGTCCTAGAGGTATTTCCACGTAGATTGATTTTATTCTGTTGAAATGCTAAATAGTATTTCATAATACAGCCATCCCTTGGTATCCACAGGAGATTGGTTCCAAGACCCTCCACAGATACTAAAATCCTTGAATGCTCAAGTCCCTTATATAAAATGGCGTAGTATTTGCATAACCTGCGCACATCCTCCTGTATACGTTAAATCATCTCTCGATTACTTATAATACCAAACACAATGTAAATGCTATGTAAATAGTTGTTATACTGTATTGTTTAGGGAATAATGGCAAGAAAAAAAGTCCATATGTGTTCAGTACAGACACAAGCATTGTAGGCTTTTTGCTCCATGATTGATTCAGAACCCATAGGTACACATGGCTGATGTATGTATTCACTAATATCCACAATAATTCAATTAATGGACATGTGTCTCCTTTTATTTTTCATATTAGAAAGAATACTTTAATAAAATATTTATACATGTCTCTTTAAACTACCAAGTATTTTTTCCAAAAGTGGAATTGCTAGGCAGAAATTTATATATTGTAAAATTTGATAAATACTGCAAAATTGTTCTCCAGAAAGGTTTTAGCAATTTCACTTCAACTAACAGTGTATAAGTTCACTCCTTTCACTACCTTCTCCAATACTGACTATTATCATGCATTTTAATATTCTGCATTCATTTTAATATTTTGGAAAACAATTTATGACTGTGATTTACAGGACGAGGGATCTGTGCTTTTAATCTCAGTCATATAATCTCTGACAGACATATAAGCTTCTATTTTGTTATTACCTGGAATAAATCATATCCTCCACCCTGAACAACACAAGAATATAGCAAGCCATCACTTCTCTATGTTGCTCTAGTCTTCTTCGCAATAACCACTGTTCTAGAATTATCTTGGATTTTTATCCCAAGTTATTATGTTTTTCATTACTTATCAATATTTTAAAAGACATGTGCATATGTTTTCTGCATTTTTTAATTTACCACTATTCTTTGATTTTTCTTCCCTGAATTATTATTATTGTTAAAATTCTATTGCAGTATTTTTGATGTTTTTTGGGGAAGAGATTATGACTGGTAAATTTACTGGGTCTCTGTATGCCCAAAAGAGACTTGACTTTAATCTCACAATTAAGTGTGTATTAGACTACATATAAAGTACAGATTAAATATACCTTTTTTGGCTGATGATAACAAGATGGCAGGCTAGGAAGCTCCAAACTCTCATTCCTGCATGGAAACATAAAGTAAACAACTACAGATGACTAAAATAGCTTTCTGGGAGGTCTGGAAACCAGTCAAGAATCTGCAGCAACCAAGCAAACAGCCAATCAAGAAAAAGCCACACTCAAAATGGAAGAAAATTTTATGTTTTTTTGCTTGCCCTTACTCCACTCCCTTCCTGGAGTGGCATGACATGGGCAGGAGGAAACTGCCCAATTCCAAGTTCCCTTCCTTAAGATGGAAGGAAAAAAGTAAAACTTGTTTGCAACATTCTGGCCTTCCTATAGGCTGTCTGAGGAACCGATTTCTGTATCATTTGGCTCAGAGCTCAGACAGGAATGGCAGCATAGGTTGGATCTCAGGTTGGAAGCCATGGAAAGCTGTGACAGGCACCGTAGCACATGAAAACTTCAGAGAGACTGCAGACCTGCAGATATGTGGGGGTAAGAGATTATGGGAAGAGGAATACAATAGAACATCTAAAGCCCCAAGAAGAAGCAAGGATGAGACTCTTGGGGACATTAACACATTTAAAGGCAGACATCTATATGGAATAATTAGGAAAAAACACACACAGAGGCCTAGGGAAGATACAAGCCCAGAAAAGGCCTGAGAAGACCTTAAGCTTTCATGCTGGGCTGATTAATGAAGGTCTTCCCCTGCACATAGCCAGTCTGCAAAAACTAGAAGAGGTGGAAGAGTGGCTGTTTTTTCAAAGGCCTATTTTTCAATAAAAGATCACAAGGCATAAAAAGAAACAGGGAAACATGACCAATTCAAAGGAACACAATAAATCTCCAAAAACCAACCTAAAGAAACACAGACCTCTGGCTTACTTGAAAATGAGTTTAAAACAAGTGTCCTAAATATGCTCAATGAACTAAAAAAGAACACAGACAACTACGTAAAATCAGGAAAACAATTTATGAACAAAAGGAAAATATCAACAAAGAGATGGAAATTACATATATAAAAAAATAGAATTTCTAGAGCTGAAAAATGTGATAATTGAATTTAAAAAATTCACTAGAGAAGTTCAACAGTAGACTTGATCAGACAGAAGAATCAGTGAACTTGAACACAAGTCATTTGAAATCATCAAGTCCGAGAAGCAAGAAAAGAATAAAGAAAAGTGAACAGAGCATAAGAGTCTTATGGAACATCATAAAGTAGAGCAATATATGCATTATGAAAGTCCAAAAAGGAGAAGTGAGAAAGAAAGGGGCAGAGAGCTTATTGGAAGAAGTAATAGCTGAAAATTTCCCAAATTTGAGGAAAGAAATAGATATACAAATACAATAAGCTCAATGAACTCCAAGTAGAATAAACCCAGGGACCTCACTGAGACATATTACAATCAAACTGTTGAAAGTCAAGGACAAAGAGAGAATCTTGAAAGTGGCAAGAGAAAAGCAACTCACATGTATAATACAGCCTCTATAAGATTATCAGTGTATTTCTCAGCAGGAACGTTGCAGGTCAGGAGGCAGTGGAATGATGTATTTAAACTGCTGAAACAAAAAAATTGTCAACTGAGGATACTATATCTGGAAGAAGTGATCTTCAGAAATCAAGGAGAATTTAAGGTATTCTTAAACAAACAAAAGCCTGAGGGAGTTCATTACCAAAGAGAGTCCTTCAAATCGAAATAACTAGAAAGTAATCTGAAGCCATATGAAAATATAAATTTCTCCAGTAAAGGCAAATATATGGACAATATAAAAACCTGTAGTAGTGTAATTTTAGTTCATAACTCCATTTCTAATTCTTTAACAGGATTTAAAAGAGAAAAGCATAAAAAATAACTATAAATCTATGTTAACAGGTACATGATATGTAAAGATGTAATTTGTGACATCAATGATATAAAGAGAGGCCGAGGTGTAAAGGAGAGTTTTTTTATATAACGTTGATATTAAATTATCAGTTTAAAATAGATTGTAATAATTTAAAGATATTTTATGTAATCCTCATGGTAACTACAAAGAAAATATCTATAGACTATACACAGAAGGAAATGAGAAGGGAATTAAAGTGTGTCACCACAAAAAATCAACTAAACATTAAGGAAGGCAGTGAGGGTGGGAATGAAGGACAAAACATCTATAAGACCTACAGAAAACAATTTTTAAAATGGCAATAGTATGTCCTTCCCTATTGGTAATTACATTAAATGCAAATAGAATAACATCTCCCCCACCCCCCAAGTCAAAAGACATATATTGGCTGAATGAAAAAAAGAAAAAACAGGATCCAAAAGAGAGTATGAGCTGGCTACCCTAATATCAGACAAAATTGACTTTAAGTCATTAAAAACTGTTACAAGAGATAAAGAAGGACATTCTATAACAATAAAAGGGTCAATTCACCAGGAGGATATAACAATTATTAACACAGATGCACCAAACATAAGAGCCCCTACATATATGAAGCAAACATTGACAGAAGTGAAGGAAGAAGTAGAAAAATCTACAATAATAGTAGGATCTTTAAATACCCCACTTTCAATAATGGACAGGACAACCAGATAGAAGATTAATATGGAAATAGAGGACTTAAACAGACTGTAAACCAATTGGACCTAACAGACATATACAGAACATTCTACCCATCAACAGCAGAATATACATTTTTCTCAAGTGCACATGGAACATTCTCCAGGATAAACCATAAGTTCTGTCACAGAACCAGTCTTAATAAATTTAAAAAGGTTGAAATCATACAATGTATCTTTTCTGTTCACAATGAAATGAAACTAGAAATCAACGGCAGATGGAAAACTGGAAGATCCACAAATATGTGGAAATTACACAACACATTCTTAAACAACCAAAGATTCAAAGAAGAAATCTCAAGGAAAATTATAAAACATATTGAGACAAATGAAAATTGTAACACAATATACCAAAACTTATGCAATGCTGTGAAAGTAGTGCTAAGAATGAAATTTATAGCTGTAAACACTTATATTAAAAAAGAAGAAAGATCTCAAGTCAACAACCTAACTTTACAACTTAAGGACCTAGGGAAAAAAAAAAGAATCTAAACTCAAATCTATAAAGAAGAAACTAAACCCAAAGCTAGCAGCAGAAAGGAAACAGTACAGATTAGAGGAGAAATAAACAAAAGTGCCTTTCTTGAACTTATTCTATGACATTTCCCATTACTTTCTACATAAGGTATTGCATAAAAAGCATCTGATATCATGTTGATTTCTCTTTCTTTGAGAGTTATTTATTTTCCTTTCTTATTTTTATGAAAGCATTTAGGATTTTTAATTTATTGGTGGAGTTATTAAAGATTCCAGGATATGTTTTATTTTTGTTCTTTTATGAACTTTTCTAACCCACCAACTGGGCCCTTTTCATTGAAGGGTCATGAGTTTTTTATCTTTGAAAAATTCTTCTATATTTTTACTTTGATTATGTCTCCTCCTCAATTTACTGTTCTATCCTTTTAGAACTACTGTTACAAGGATCCTGGCCCTTACAGTCTCCATCTTTTTGTCTTCTTGTGCATATTTTAAGAAATTTCCTTGACTTCATCTTCTGCTTTCCTAATACAGTCTTTAGTTATATCAAATATTTTATTCAGTCCTTCTTTTGAATTATATTTGCAATCATGTTGGTTTTCCAACAAATGTATTCTTTGATTTTTTTCTATTTTGCAAATTCCTGTTCTTGTTTTTGAATGGTATATCCTCTTAAAGTTTTCTGAGTGTACTTATTAGAATTTTTGAAAAATTTCTTGCCCCTTGAATTATGTCTGTTTGCTCCAAACTAATTTGGTCTCATTGTTTATCATGGTGTTTTGATTCCATGCTATTGATTTGCCTTAAGTACCTTGGTTGTACATTCATATATGTGAAAGAAGTTTAAGGCTAATTTGTATACGCAGCTGGTGTGGATGTTTTCTGGAATGTTTAAGTTTTATTTCCCCAGCATGGCTCTGTTGTGACCAGGATAGCTGTCTGCAAATGCTTTCAAAGTGGTTTGACTTACTGATTGCTAGAATTCACTTGAAAGTCTGAAGGGGGCCTGAAGCAAGAAGACAGTTTTTCTCCCCATGAGCTGCCAAAATGAGGAGACATTTCCTCTAGCATTGAGAAATTCAGTCCATTATTCCTTTTTTCTTTCTTTTATTGCTTGAGGAAGATTAGCCCTGAGCTAACATATGTTGCCAAGCTTCCTCTATTTTGTATGTGGGTCACTGCCACAGCATGGCTGATGAGTGGTGTAGGTCCATGCCCGGGATCCAAACCCATGAACCCGGGCTGCCAAAGTAGAGCATGCCGAACTTAACCACTATGCCACAGGGCCGGCCCCTCCATTTTGCTTTTCAAAAAGTTATCTGTCTTTTTTTCCTTCTTCAGGTCTTCATTGATGGTCTTGAGTTACCTTGAACTCTGCTTTGCTTCTTTTGCAAAATCTAATGTTAATTCCTTGCCAGCAGGAAGGTCACATCCTATAGAGTATGGATCTCAAGTTTCAGCCTAGAGTCAATTATTCAGTGTGGGAATGGAGATATGGACTGGGCGTGGTTTTCCCCAATACCTTGAAGACATTTAAATAATTATTCTGACAATTGTTAGAGGCATCTTTCGCTCCTTGTATTTATCCCATTTTACCTTGACCTTCCCCTGAATCTCTCCTCTAGTTTTCTTTTGAGGATGTTTTCAGCTATAATTTTCTGTCCTTCTGATCTCATTTTGTTTAATAAGCTTGGTCCACTGATGGCAGTGGAAAATAATTTCCAGTCCTGAGGAGAATTTATCCCTTTCTTATTTACTATTTTCAGGAATTTCAGAGTAATAATAGAGGTAAAT
Source organism: Diceros bicornis minor (assembly GCF_020826845.1). Lineage (NCBI taxonomy): Eukaryota > Metazoa > Chordata > Mammalia > Perissodactyla > Rhinocerotidae > Diceros > Diceros bicornis. The sequence goes on from NC_080740.1 coordinate 46,207,291, forward strand.
GCATGGACTAAGTTCAAATTCCTCGTCAAGTCTGACAAACTGGCTGTTTAGAAAGGTGCTGTGAATTGTGTGCTGCTCACTTCTGATTTATTCAGTCATTTAACTGTTTTGGTAAATACCCAGCCTATCAAGATTTCTACTCATTCTTGGACATATCTTGGTGTATGGGGAATTCATTTATTCATTTATTTATTCATTCAACTGCTATTAATTGAAAACCTGTTATATTCTAGAACACTAGAGATATACACATGAAGCAGACCCATAACACCCTTGCCTTCATAGACTTACATTCTAGTTGGGAGACACACAGAAACACACACAATATGCACATAAATACATAATATAATTTTAGACAGTAATAAGCACTATGAAGAAAATAAAGCAGGATAAAAGGACAGCAAGGATAAGAAGAGGCTATCTTAGAAAAATGATCTGGGAAAAATCTTTAAGAAGAGAACCTTTGAGCTTTGAAGAAAGATTTGAATGAACATTTGCAATTTGAATGAATTGAGAGGATACAGTTGTGAAAATCTTAAGGAAGACTGTTTTCAGCAGAGAGAATAGGCTACAAAGGTCTGAGTGGGAATGACCTTCTCATGTTTGAAGAAGAGTAAGAGAACTATACGGCTAGAGTAGACTCAGGAGAATAGTAGCAGATGGGGTTAGAGAGATTTGTAGGAGCCAAATCACACAGAGCTGAAAATAATATGGAGTTGTTGGGGATTGGTGTCAGGTTTTAGGCTGTGCTGTCCTCCTTTCTGGCCTCCAGGGAGACAGCTTGTCCCTCTGTCCCTAACTCCTCTCCCTCTGGACTATCTCAACACTGACCACACATGGTAGCAGGCTTCAACATCAATTCTCACCTGCATTGCTGATTGTCTGAGACTCAGCCATCTCTGCCATATCTTCATAGCCTCTGCTCTGGAAAACTTTGCTTCAGATCTTTGAGACCAGCTAGAAATTTCTTCCTCCCTTCTCTCTGCTGGTTATAGGTAGTTTTTTCTTATTTCCTCTTAACTCTGCTGAAACAAATGAAGACTTAATGGTTGTCTCAGGCTCTCTTGTTCCAAAGGCCATTTGCCCTCTTCTGAAGACTCCCATACTGCTGCTGGGTGCTACCTGAATTTTAGTCCTCCCACGCCAGGAAGCAGACCTTGAGTCCTTTCTGCCTCAGAGGCTCAAACATCATGGAGTTAACTCCTTTTCCTCAAATCGCCTTCTTCCCCACTGCCTGCTAGGATTTCACCTCCAAGGAAAGGTAGTGTTGGGACCTCTCAAAGGCTCTCAACTCTGTCTTAACATTTCATTTAATTCTTACCTCATTCTAGGAGGGGAAAAAAAATGAAGTGCTCTCATGCCGTATCCTGCTTCTTTACTACTATATGTTTAATTTCATAACTTCAATGTTCTTAGTACAGCAGATTTTGAGTCTTGATATCAAACGTGATTTTGATATTTTATTTTTGGAATGTAGACAGTTTCTCTCAAATTCTTGATTCTTATGACTGAAAAGACCGAAATCTATGACTTACAGATTTCAAGACTGTTTTTTGTTTGTTGACCCTGCTATGCTAAAAGAAAAAAAGATGACTCTCCTGAAATTCAAAGCTGAGCTACAGCAATGACTGGTTGATTTTCAACCGTGCCAGTCCTTTTTCTGAGGACATTGTGTAGAGAAAGCTGTCACTGATCCATAACTGTTGGAAGAGACGATAAGGGGAAAAAACACGTAATCTAAACATTAGTCAGCCACATGTGTAAACTTTCCAGTGGGTGTTTCCCCCTCAATGGATAGATAGATGGATAGATAGATCAATCAATTGACTGATCGATCAATAGATAGAAGAGATACAAACACAGTAAGTCACATAATAATAGAAGTGGCAAAAGGAAGAGGGAGGGAGATAAAACTCACAGTTTTTAGCATTTATGCCTACAAAGATACTAGTCGATGTTTATCATTATCCTTATGTCTCAGTTGAAAATTGAGGTTCAAAGATGTTAAAGAACTTGCTCAAGGTCACACAGGAAATGGGTGATAGAGTTAAGATCAAAGCCCTTGTCTTTATCTGTGTGCCATATTATAGTATGCATCAAATTAAACAATTTTTATTGAGTACTCAGGACAATGTAATAGACAGGTGATAGTTAAGTGTAAATATTTCAGGTACTGAGGGAATTTTTAAACATAATATAAGTACTTTTTTTCTTTACAGATTTTATCAATAGGAAAACATCTGTGAATAATAATAATAATACTTGCCTATTGATAATAGCCAAAATTGGGTGTTTGTTCCCTACATATATAAATCTCTATTATCAGATTTTTATATGCTTAAGTAAACTAACTTCCCACTCTTAATGAATCAGAGTGCTCTCATGTAGCCTCTTCCTCAGCCCTAGATCTGATATCCTAATGATGCTTTACTGGATATCATTGCAGACATGGCAGTCTTAGTGGCCAAGCACACTGGTGCTGGGTATCTGTGGCAAGCAACTGAAATGAGGCTCAGTGGCTTCCCCAAAACAGTGTGGTGCCTCAAGATGCAAAGGAATTAGGAGAGGGAAGCCCTTTGAGGCAGACTCTGGGTTGACCAAACACAAAGTCCAAATCCGAAGGATAGGAGAAATGCTGGAAATAGGAGTTAGGGCTGAGCTAGGAGATGGGCAGAAACTAGACTGACAGCTTCATTATTCCCAAAGGATAGGCTCTGGGTAAGGTAACTACAAGTTCTGATTTCACATTTTTTTTGCCTGTTATTTCACTGTTATTAATAATAGTGCCCCTTTTGCTCTCAAAGTGTACTGGTTTAGGGAAATTTTAATGGCACCTGGTTTAGAGGAAAATTATATGATCACCTTAACCCTTGTTGATGATCAGAAGCCATGCTGGTGCATCTGCAACTATTCTAATTGATTGGGGTTACAGGTTGACTGGTCAAGCTCATTGACATGACTTAAGGTGCATGACCATATTTGACTCCCAGATAATATTAAAATTGACCACTGGGACAGGAGCGAAAAAGGGCAAGCAATAACATGATAACACAATTATTTGCATTTGTAATATAGAAGCTAGATTGTTCCATACTCAACTGCTACTTAGTACCTCTCTCATTTATTAAATTACTTGTGTGCATAGCAGCCTGACTACTAAATTAAACGAGTCTTGAGGTCAGTGATGTTCCCTTGCTCACCTTTGTCTCTTTCAATTCCTAGCATAAAAGTAAGAAATTGTAAGTATTCAATAGCAGTTACAAAAATATATCATAATTATTGATAAAAATCTGTAACCTATCCAGGTTTTTAGACAAAATAGCTAGTGCTTGCCTTATCCCTTTGTATTCATACAAAACAGTGATAGAAAAATAATAAGTAGCCCATAGCTACTGCTTGGGAGATAGTATTATTGACTTCATTTTATACATGGGGAAACTGAGGCTAGAGATGTTATAGGATTTTGCTCATGACAACCCAAGTATTTACCAACAAATCTGAGATATGATCCCCAAATATTCTGTTGTAAAGTTATACTTTTATCTAACGCACTGCCAATAGATATTGGGATATTCATAGCTATGACTCTTTTTTTCTTCTGTTTTGGGAAATCTGATGATTAATTTAATAATTTTTTCAACCCACTAGCTCCAGTGTTCATACTATCCCTACCCACGAAATTTCTGAGACTTCAAAAAACATTTTAGAATGAACACAACAATAAATCATACATTCGTGATTGTGTGATACTTCACAAGTTAAAAAAGAACATTTGTTGATTTAAATATTTCACACCAACATATGAGTCCTGTAGGATTCTCCTCAGATATTTCTATGAATATCAACCTCTTGAAGTTCATATAAACACAACACTGAATTCGTATGGACTCTGATATCTGCATGCCATTAAAACCTTATGTACTGGATCACATACTTAATGAATCAATCATTCAACAACAACAATAGCATAAAACATAGTTTGGCTCACAACTAAAATAACACCTTGAAGGTTTACTTTTATAAAGAATTACACTAGATATTTGATTCTAAAGCATACACGTATATAAAATAAAAATAATGAACTTAGATTTAAAAGAATAGTTGTAACCATCATTGAATGTAGGTTTTATTTGATCAGTATAATTTTATCCTCACCAATTGTTGATCATGAAATGAATGCATAAATGGATAAAGAAACAAATTATAAATAAATCCTCAGTTGACTAGAGGCTATGAAAATTTGAAAAATATATTGGCCCCAGTACTTTCTTTTTGAAAATTATATCACACAATAAATCACCTTATTATATTACAAAACCCTAAAGGCCTTGTGTTGTGTGTAAACCTATGTGTGTGTCCTGGATGTCTATCTAGCATGGGCTACTCAATGACCTCTGTTGAATAACAACATCTCTTTAAAACATATATTCAATTATATTTAAATAACATTTGTCAGACAGCCACTTCAGTGTATTTTAACAAGAGTCCAGTCAATATAGCAAAATTAAGCTATCAGTTAAGTGTCAGTCAATTCAGACAGTAGCTTATGTGTAAATCTCAACCCTACTCTATTTCTGGATCCCTGATAGACATAGCCAAAATTCAGCCTAATTATTAATGTAGGTCAAAAGTTTCTCAGGCAACCTACCTTTCTAGAAAACTCATTTTCAAGTACATCTCTGATGCAATTGTATTTAACACTTCTAGACCAGTTGGCATTAAAAATTTAACATCCCAATTTTATTAAAGAAATCATACCACAAATTTCTCTTTGTTTTAAATATGGATTTCTACTCTCTTAAATGTTTAATGGAGATCTGAAAATCAAAGATTAAAAGGAAACTCTTTCGGAAACAACATATCACAGAGACCAAGTCAAACCTTTGATGTCATACTTCATTTTACCCCAAGAACAGTAAATTATTTTTGACATGAACAAATATATAAAAGACTATTTTTATCAGAAAACCTTTACCTGTAGGAAAGTAAGGCATATTGTTTATGCCTTCATGTGTTTGCAATTATTATAATGCCAAATAGAAATGTGTTGTCTTTGCTAAAGTTTCATATTTTTAGGCAGAATGGGAAAACAAAATTCATTGTCCTCCTATGCCAACTAGCTTCTTTGTCTAATTTCGGTTTGTTTCTCTGGCAGCTAAAACACCTTGAAATTACCTTCTCCAGCATGGAAGAATAATTTTTTTTTTCTACCTCTAGCTGTCAGAGTGATTAGAATTTTAATTAGCAAAGTAGAGTGCAGAGAGGAAAATGACTGGAAAAAAAAGCACACAAAAGACTTTCAGTTGGAGGAGAAACAAAGGGACAACTGAAGCTGCCTCACAGCTTGATTGTCACATCCGTGATTTCCCTCCTTCCTGGATTCCCTGTGACTTAGCACACTGCTGTCCTTCAGCCCCACACCAGCACAGGGTGGCAAGTGCCCTACTAAACGTTATTCCAAGTTGTCACTCAAAGCAAAGCAAGGCTCCTAAATCACTGGAGCAACTCTATTTCAATGCCAATGTCAGCCTCTTTAATTGACTCTCAGAAACCTACTGTGGATCATCAGCCCAACCACAAAAGGTGGAATCCACCAAGTATTCAAATAAATAAACAGTCTTAGGTTGGTGATATCACTCCCAAATTTCAGAGACATTCCTTCATACGTAGTATTTTTACCCAACCAAGTGGGCTCGCCTCCTGGTGAGTTAAATAAGACTCCACACCAGTAGAAGTTGTCTCACAAAGTAAAGTGTATTTGCAGCAAATAGGAGGCCATGTGGAATCATTTCCAAAATCATGGTGCCACGAACAAAGGGAAGCAGGAAATTTTATCTGGTTGGGGAATGAATATACAAAAAGGAGAGGCAGATATTCCCTTGCACAGGCTCAGCTGGAAAACATGCTTCCACATAATGAGGCCTAAGCTCCTCCTGGAGAGATCTTTGTGTTAAAAATAAGGCAAAGGTCATGGGTATAGCTCTTGTGGTGAGGCTTGGTCAGTTTCAGGATGGCTGGTGGTTACATCTCCTTAACATACAAAAGGAAAAGAAGTAAGTTGGAAAATCAATTATTTGCTTCCAAACCCACCTTTGAGTTTGAGGCACCTAGTCGGTGACAGTATGAGGCACAGCAGGCATCTTTCATCAAGGAGGCATTCAAGAATATAGAAAGCATATTAGTTGTTAAGTGTGCCATTAAATGGCTAGCTAGGAGGCATAATATTTCTGAAAAATCTAAGACAAACTGAGGAGTAGTGTAAATTTACATTACAAGAGTTATAGCTATCTATCTACTCTATCATTCATACTACTGCATAGTACTGTATGTGTGTGTGTGCGCCTGTATATATACATCTATATACATATATATATATATATATATGTGTATATATATATATCACCCAATTCTTATGGAGGTAGCTATGGAAAGCCATAGAATGTCTGGGTCCTGTGGCTTTTTTGTTTGGTGAGGAAGATTGGCCCTGAGCTAACATCTGTGCCAATCTTCCTCTGTATTGTACGTGGGACACCACCACAGCATGGCTTGATGAACAGTGTCTGGGATCTGAACCTGCAAACCTTGGGCCGCTGAAGTGGAGCATTCAAACTTAACCACCATGCCTCCAGGCCAGCTCCTCAGGTCCTGTGGCTTTAGAGTCACCTGATCTAGCTTTGATCCTGGCTCTGCCAGTGCTGGCTATGTGACCTCGGGAAGGTTTTTAAACTCTCAGCTTCAGTCTATCATCTACTAAAAGTGGGGAACATAAAATATATGCCATGGAGATATTGTGGAGAATGATTGAGACAATGGACATATAGTTATAATAATAATAAAAAATGTATACAAATAACTGGCAGTAGATTATAAGTAATATGATAACTGCAATGCAGGAACACAAGGGTAAAAATTTAAATTGAGCTGTGAAATAAAGGAAAGATTTTGATGGGCAAAAATGGGAGTTGGTAATTTCAGAAATAAGCAAAACCACAAAAGGGCAGGACATAACTTAAGGGTGATGAGTAATATAAGAAATGTAAAAATCATGAGATGCAGCAGTTGGAAAAGAAATTTGATATAGTAGGCTGGGATGAGAGTGTAATATAACCTGAATTTTATGCCAGTGTGCTTAGGAACCCAGGCTGTGAGCAATAGAATGTTTTGAGGAAGGGAATGACACAAATAGCCCTATGTCCCAGTAATACTATCTGATATCAATGTGTATTATGGATAGAAGGAAGGAAAAACCAGTTAATAATCAAAATGAGAGAAAATGGAGCTCTGATGTTGGTAACTGGCCCAAAAAAGAAGACAAGGATAGAAAGCTATGACTAGAAAAGCAGGACTTGACATCACATTGGGTGACGGAACAATGGAGAAGGGAAGTTGATGACTATCACATTTCAACTCTAGGAGAATTGAAAAACATAATGCTATTTGTAGACATAAGGGTTATTGCAGTTTTCAAAACAGAAAATTTTAAGGGAAGGATTAAAAATCTTTGAGTTTACATTTGCAGAATGGAGGAATATCAAAATCATTTGATGAATACTGTTCTAACCAAGCTGCTGCCAGACAGGATATAGGTTCCCCTTTGAAACTTAAGTAGTTCACTCGTACAATTGAAATCTCATTTTATTGGATTCATTTTTAATTGATTACTAAGGACCTCTCAAAGCACTGGGAAAATTCGGCTTAATTTTGAAGTTGCATAATGTGTAATATTTCGTTATTTTTAAGATAACACTAAGCTATTAGTATTCCATTTACTGAAGTTCTAATTTAACATGGTGGAATTAGTTTTTATATTGACAATAGGATTAATTTGGAATTGACGTATTTAGAATGTTGCAAAATACCATGTATTTATTCTCTATCACAGAAAACTGAATTAAAAATAGATATGTTACAAGCAAAGACCAGTTCACAACTGCCTATCGAAAATTACGCTATTTTCTAACGATGAAGGGTAACAGTGACTTAAATTCCATTTTACATACAATTCGCGTTTCAGTTGAAATCTAGGCTAAAGAGTTAAAACCAGAAAGCTTTCAACAAATAGATCATTGTCCAAGCTCTAGTAAATGTGCTACTGGTGTAACAAATTGGTTTGCTGACCTTTCATCTGGTAACATAACGCATGACATATTTGTAATTTATGGAAATCAATCTGCAGAGAATTTTTAGTTTCATGTAATTATAGACCAGTGCAAGATCTAAATAAAGGTGAAGAAAAGGTCTTTAGGAAAGTAATGGTACACTGTTGATAAAAACTAAAAAGCAAAGTTCAAAGCACTGATCCATGCAATGCATCTTTAAATACTGGTAAGAGGCCAATAATTATAGTGAAAGTCAGTTACCAGCTGTGTTTTACTGCATACACTTTAAGGCACCATTGAAACTGCAACCCTATACTCAAGAACATAGGGGGAAAATATCACAAGACCAAATCTATCACCTAGTTACAAATTCTAATAGTGCTCAGCAATTTCCATCCTCTTTCCTTAAGTGCTGTTTTTAACAGGTAGTCAGTCACCAACCCATTTAGACTATCCCTTTCTAGCAGTCAGCCCAGCCTCCACCTAACTCAATAGTGCAAGCTCTGCTCTCAGCAGATCTCAGTTCAAAGCCTGGCTCTGTCCCATAATAAAAGTGCCACACTGGGCAAGCTACTCAGATTCTCTGGGCGTACATTAGGATTTTGAGGTGTTTTGAGGATTAAAACTGGTTATCAGTTTAAAATGCTTTGAATGGTACCTCATACATACTAAGATCTCGATACACATTAGCAAGCTTTATCATCATCATCATTATCATTATTTATTTTAGAGAGAGGAATAGAGAAGAAATTTGTCTATTCCTGTCCCTCCACTTTCCTGTCTCCCTTGGGTAATTCCCACCTCGCCCAAACACAGTGAGTTAACTCCCCTGCACTTCTGGTTGGTTACCCAACCCCTTATACCATATTTAGAAAAGCCAGATTTTGTGCCTTCTAGTATGGCTAAAAGAGTCATGTTATACTTTTTCTAGTTCCTAAGAAATGCCAGGCTCTCTCTGGTTTTGGATCATCACATATATTGCTCCTTATGTCTAGAAAACTCCTCCTTCTCTTTGCTTAGCTAACTCCTTTTCATACTTATGTCTCAGCCTAGACATCCCCTCTACCAGGAATCCTTCATTGGTACCACCAATCAGGATTAGATGCCCCTTCTATCTGCTCTCAGGGCATCTGCTCCTTCCTCTTCCCTCAGTGCCCACCATCCTTCAGTGTAATTGCCTCTTGCCTTTCCTGCATGCTCCTAGGTAAGTTCTCTGAGTGCAGGGACCTTCTCATCCCACAGACCAATCACCAGCCGATAATCCCACTGGCCAATTTATAGCCAGAGTACAAGGGAGCCTGCTGTGTAGTCCACGTAGCTCAAGCCTTCCAAAGCAAAAAATAGGGTGAAAAAAATGGTGGAAAGTAGATCAGCAGGGGCAATCAGAAGATATGCGCAGCTTGTAAATCTGAGCTATACCTCAATTTATCAAAAAGTAGTGTACTCCCTTCCCCTGCCATCCAAATCCCAAAGCTCAGTATAGATCATTCATTTGGTGTGAAAATTTGATGTGATATTTGTGTCTCCAGAATATTTCTGTCTCCAGAATTTGTGTCTCCAGAATATTTCTCTTGAGAACAACAGGCTTCCTTTCAGGTAACATCTACCTTGATTTCATAGCATTGCGTCTTGAGACGAACCTCAGTTTTCTAGGTACATTTGACACGATGATGTTGCCATTTTCAATGATAGGGGGTGATGTTTTGCCAATAAATGTTATTACTAAAGAAAGGCAAATGTGCCATTGATTCCTCATTTTTGCAATAACAGAGGAAAAGAAGTTGACCAACTCGCAACAGAAAAGCTGGATCTGTATAAATTCACTCTTTGAATTGGTTCAGCAGGCTTAAATGCATAAGCCAAGCTGGGGAGCCTAGTTAAAAACTAACTCATTAGCAAATAAAAATAACGATGGTTAGAAGGGATTCAGTTCCAGAATGTTGCTGCAGAAATGGATAAATATCAAATGAAGAGTCTTTACACAGGTTACACACCCCAGCCCTTCCCCAATAAAAAGTAGTTACAGATGCTGGGGGCAGTTAGATGGAGTCCTTTGAATGACAACTCCTTTAAATTGCTGGGAAGAAAAGGAAAATTTTAAGACCAAGTGGTATCGACCTTGTTTTCTTTTATCCCCAGTTGCCTTCCATGTTGCTATTTCTAACATACGTTTCTTAATGGGGGGAAATAGATGCAGACAGATCTGACACATCCTCTGAGCATACCAATTAGGAAGAATGGTATGCTGATAAGACCATGTGGAAATATATAAAGAAACCATAAGTTTGCTTTTCCCAGAAGACAGAAAATCTTTACAATTTTTAGTATAGCTGAGAAAAAAATGTGGAAAACTAGAATTTATGCATTTTATGTCAATATATAGCACAGGTTTTGAACCTTGGCTGCATATCAGAATCACCAAGAAAACCTTAAAAATGCCCACGTCCTGGCTCAACCTCCAGAGATTCTGACGTAAACGGTCTAATGGACCAGCCACCGGTATTTTTTAAAAGTGTTCCAAGTGATGCTAATGATGTTCAAGCTTGCAAACCACTATGTACAGGAATGGGATTCTATCACCTTTTTTAGACTGTTCTTTAGGTATCTGTTAAGAAGGCAAAGAAGAAGACAGAGCTATTCAGTAAGCAAGAGTCATGTCAAGACTTGAAAAGATCTTTTGAAGAGGGGGATTCTGAGAAAGTTTCATAGTGATTTTAGAAGGTTAATAAAGGATAATGTTTAAGAGCATGGACTTTGGAATTAGAACAACTTGATTTGGAGCTTCATCTCTCCTGTTTACTAGCTTTGTCATTTGAGAAATTGTCCATACCTGTAAAAGTGAATAAAATAATATCTACCATGTGGAGTGTCTGTGAGGTTGTGTGTGAGTGTTAAATGAAGTCAAGTATGTAAATCACCATTGTATAGCCTTTGCTCAGTAATTGACAGATTCCTTTTCATATCTAACAACACTCTAAGCCCAGTTCCTTCCCAGAGATAACGCTGTAATCCTGACAGCCACCTAAAAACAAGAACAAAAACCTTCTAAAATAAGCAAAGGAGCTTATCAATAGAACTGAGATGTAGGATTCATGATCTGAACAGAAAATTACAGCTAAAATCAAGCTATCATCTTCATGATGCACTCATTTATTCAAAAGTAACTTTAGTCATCAGCTTACATATTTCTAAGTATATATCACTTTGGTCTAGACTGATGTATACAGAGAAAAGAAATTAAGGGGTTTTTTTCCATTCCTGAAGCACTGAAATAAAGCCATTCTGAAAGAAATCCAAGAGAAATATAAACCTCCTAACGTATTGAAAGGTTATCCCTAATCTGATTTTCATAACTTGAGAAGTTCAAAAAACCCTAAAGAGCAACTTTTTCCAAAGAAAAACATTCATGTTATAACCCTCTTTCCAAAAACTAAATCCAAAGAGGCTGGATCAAACTTTATTAAAACTCTGAGCCACATGGAGATGGTTGCATAGAACTTGAGCCCTGCACGTTGAACGAATAGTTTTGTTATGGCAATAAAAGATCTCCTCAGCCATCGTCTTTCAAAAATTACAACTGGGGTGGGAGGCATGCTACCCAGTCCTCCAGCCTCTAAAAATATTTCCTTATAGAACAGTCTCTTTGTGAGACAGATCTGTTTGCTGCAGTTCCCCCCTGCTCTATGCCTCACGTGGGAGTACTTGCAAATAGAGCGCCTGGAGGGATCAACCCAGTTTTCTAAAGCAAACATAACACAAGTGCTATTCATGGGTTACACACTCCACAGCTGTAATACGAAATGTGTAGGAGCAGCCCCTAATGGCATTCAAATCATGTACTAACAGTTCTCAAGTGTCAGGTGTTTTTCATTTTCTAGCTGGAGGAAGAGATATTCACGTGCTGATTTCCTACACTGAACAGCTTTGTAACCCCCACAGAGTGAAGGCGCGCTGTGTTTCTGAGTCTCTATTATGTCAGATGAATGCCACAGTTAGAGGCCGGAAAGGACATATGATGCCAGTTTAGATTCTTTTTTTTTCCAGCTATCTCTCAGCATTTCAGTGGCATCGATTTTGTGTGTATGCACGGAAGAAAATTCATAGAGCATGTATCAATGTTAAATTTCACATAAAAGACTGAGGACACAAAGTTTTCTATCGGGGTATAATTTCATACTTCTGTACGCACTTTGATCTTATTGAAGGTTTGCATTTTCAAAATGGCCTCTTGCAGTGCCCCAGATGGCTGCCTGTCAAACCAAAGCATCAAGCTCACTATAAATAGTGTGGGTTCTCATTGGAACAATGAGGTTCACATTATACGTGCTGAGAGAATTAAGATACATTTTATTTATTTAAATCTTTTTTTTTTTTTTACTTTAAATGTGACTTGGCCATAGAATATAACATATTTTAAGAACACCAAAGGGCACATTTATTATGTATGCTGTATCAATACTTTCAACTTAGAGTGAAAGAGTGTATGTGACATTGGGGTTGGGTAGTGACCATTATAATATTATCTAAATATTTGAGGGTCAGTAAAATCTAAAACATATTTTACCAAACACTTTTTCCATTACATTTTAAGTTGTGTATTGCAAAGCTATTCAGTCCATTGGTTATAAATCTTTATATTAACCTCACCAGGACAGTGCTTTGTAAACAAAAATCTTGACACGCAAGAAGACTTATGGTCTCTTTAAAGCCATTTATCTTCAGAAGGTGATTAGAACGTTAGGTTAAAAAAGAGTTTCCTTCCAGGTTAAATTTTAGACATCTCCTTTAAGGGGAAATAAACAAAATCATTTATTGTCTGAATACAACTTATGGGTATATATATGCTACTTTGTATTCAATTAAACATATATGAAAGAAGTAAAGCATTTCACAGGATTTTGAAAAATTGCTGAGTCAAACACATGAAGAGTAGCTATATGGTGGTGCTGTGTCCACAATTTTAGTTTAATATAATTTATTCAGATAGCAATAAGAACACACTTTCCAGGCTGGTGATTTTTTTTTTTTTTTTCTGTAACCAATGTCACTGTCTTGCAGTCCTTGTTCTCTAGGCCCAAGCAAGCTGGATCCTTGAGGAGTAGCCTAGAGACACATGTAGCAAATAATCAACAACTCTGTTTGCAAATGCTGGCTACATAATACCTACATCTTATTAACAGCTTCAGTCAAAGAGGTAGTAAAAATCCGAACTAGAGGAAAAAATAATATGTAATCTCGTTCAGCTGTCTTCATATAACTAAAATCTATATTCTGTGCAGAAAGAAATTGTGAATTTGGTGAGCACTGGCGTAGAATATGCCTGACATTTAAATAATAACACGGACACCAGTATAAGAAGACACAGTGAGGGGTCCTCTTCACTGCCCTGTCCCCATCCCAGGCCCATTCACTCCTAGCGCTCAAAAACGGAGAGGATTCAGAACATGATAGAATCTCCCAGACCTGCCCCTTTCTAGCTTTGAAATTTGGAGCAAGTTAACTAACCTCAGAATCGTTTCTTCACACTTGAGGGTAATTAAGATACCTACCTACATTTGTTACTCGGTTGTAAAAATCGACGTGGTGTATACAATGTGTCTATCACAAAATAGTTGAAAAAAATAAATGAATGATATTATTATGAATTAAATAAGTTTGTTCTCTGACAGTTATACTATAAACTATCACAGAATAGATCAGAGATGATCAAAGTCTCCCTAAAGATACACTTGAGTGTAACTTTATTAAAGACAGCATCTTATTGAATAAAATAATGTATTAATCCTAAGAGAGATTGGTCAGAAGTGAACTGTTCAAAGGGGATGAATTTTATTCAGTAGAAATTTCTTATGAGGAATTTCTGGCTGCAAAAGCAGTAAGAGTGCCACACACTTCCTTCTCTTAGAGGGTGGGAGGAGAGGGAACGGTGATTTGGTGGAGCTGTTGGGTTTTCAGATCATCACAAGGTTCTAGCCAAGATTTGATTGCATTATGTACACTAATACGTACATTGCCATGTATCCATGCATTATATTTCAAAACAACATGCAATCAGTTCCATCACTACCCTGAACAATTTCCAACACTATCACCACCACCACCAAAATTCTCAAAGTGCTTTCCAAAAAGAACTGCTGATACAAGTCTTACTAGAGTATCACGTAGGTATAGAACTAGAAAGCATATTGGAGATAATCTAACTGGAGTCCAAGAAAACACATTAGGAACTGCTTTTAAGACTAAGAGGTCAAAATTAAGGGGGCTGAAAGTCCTTGATTTCCCTACTCCACTTAACCAGAACAGTATTTTTTAAACATATATTGGAATTCGTGTAGGACTATATTTGATAAATTGTTTTATCTGTTTAAAAAAAAAGGTTAAAAACCATCAACCTAGTCCCACTTTTCATGCTACAGATGGATAAACTGACCCTAGAGGTTAGGTGGTATCCCCAAATTTCTGGTGACAGGCAATGGCAGACATGATACAATCCTGGTCTCACACTCCGTAAATCATCCTTCATCTATACCAGTGTTTCTTCACCTCTTCCTTCCATGTAAGAGCAAATATCTACCTTCCTCTTAATAACATTGAAATTATTCTTACAGGCACCCAAGCTTAAAGCCTGAACTTCAACTCACTATTCAAAGTTTCCTAACATTTCTTAGCAGTGTATTTTTACTCTACAAGTAAGATATGGATTAAACAAAAGGTGAATATAGACTATGTCTTGTGGCTCTCTAAGAGGTGTTATCGTTTCTCCCTCCTTTTCCGTCTCTCAGACCCAGAGAGATGAAATTGGTCAGGGTATTCAAGAAGCAAGTGATACTTGCTGGTTCTCTGCTAACTTACTTGATGCTGCTCATGGGAGGAGTCCCTTTCAGAAGGAGGGACGTGTCCAAGAGACTCTGGGCTCACAATTCAAAGATGATTTCACACAAAGCATTTATTCATTTAATTAGGAGGCACATGGAAGGGGTAAGATAGCCAGAAGCTTGGACTATTGGCTCCAGATGTCAGACCCTCTGTCCAGGCTAGGGGTCTCATTCCACATAAATCTATTGAGCCCACTCTCACTTGTTGCCTCTTTTCTTTGATTTTCTTGCCTTAATAGATGGTTCTTACATACACTGTGGATATTCTCTAGGTGCCATCTCAGTCTCCAACTTGTGTTTCAGACTCACTATACATTTAACTAATGACCTAGCTGTCTGGCTTAAATATTTCAGACATAAACATGTTTTCTTTTCTTGTGTGTGGGTGTTCTGATCATCAGAGAGAGCTTCGTACTTCTGTCTCCTTCGCCCATATAATAATCCATACTAATAACAAATATTCCCACAGTGCCCCTAAAAGAGCAATGGAGCAATTCATAATATCATGTGTATTTGAGGGTGAAAGGTGAAGGGGAACTCTGACGGAGAGCATCGCTTCCCAAATGCCTCAGTACATTCCCCTTTTCACTCCTTAATCGTATGTGTGCAGGCCCTGTGCGTGTCTATGACAGATGCTTTCTCAAAGCATCCTTTTTTTCCCATGCCATAACGTCCCCCTCAACCAGAACTTGCCACAGTATATCAGACCTACTGCAACAGCTTCCTGCTTCCTCCGCTTCTCTTCTGTCTTCTAACAGTCATTTCCCAAATACCTCCATCGTCTTTGAGTAGCTAAATCTGACCTACCTTTCAGGCCAAACACAAATATTACCTCCTTCTCAAAGGTTTCCTTCTACCTAGAAGTAACTGCTCGTTCCCTTGGGTGCCCACAGAAATCTGTCTATACTACTCTTTAAGAACTTGTAGGGAGTTGAATGGAAGTCCTCCCAGGCTAACTGCCTGGAAAGAATCTCCCTGATAGGCACTGCCCACATCCATGGCTCAGTCTTTGAAATGGGTTGAATTGTGCCCACCTCTCCATTCATAGTTTGATATTCTAATCCCCAGTAGCTCTGAATGTGACCTTATTTGGAAATGGGGTCCTAATTAATAGGACCTTAACTACGCGTGTAGATGCAATTAAGCTAAGATGAGGTCATTAGAGTGGGCCCTAATCCAATATGACTGGTGTCCTTATAAAAAGAGGAAATTCAGACACAGAGACAGACACACACAGAGGGAAGATCATGTGAAAAAACACAAGGAGAAGATAACCATCTATAAGTCAAGGAGAGATGCCTGGAACAGATCTTTCCCACACAGCCCTCAGAGGGAACCAACCTGGCCAACATCATGATTTCAGACTTCTAGCATCCAAAACTATGAGGAAATAAATTTCTATTGTTTAAACCATCCAGTCTGTGGTACTTTGTTATGGCAGCCCTAGCAAGTTAATACAGCCCTCATCCTTGCAGGCTCAAAACCTACATCTTTTCAGGGTCTTTACGTATTCAGACTCAGGGATGCTGACTCACATTGAAAAGAAAACAACACAAGAGACTGATGTATAAAGCCAAAATGTCAATTCATTAATTACACTAACAACTACAACTGTTGACAGGATCACACACTTTCATCCTCTGGCCAGCACAGTCTCATTGAGCAATCACACCACTTGGGAAGCCTAATCATAATTACTAGATTGTACAGTGAACATGAACTCATAGCAAGTGAGATAAGCAACAGGATTCCCGAGTTTAAGGCATCAAGTTACCATGCCCACTGCATACACTCAAATGACATGCCTGCTGGCAGGACCAATCAAATGAAATCCTCCTCAGACTATGTTATCTTTTTTTTAACCTAATGTTTCAAAGAGTGCAGTATCTGTCAATGTAGAAAACCATTGACATTCTACCTACCATCCATTTTCCTCTTTCTCCTTTTGATTTTATTTGGAGGCCTGAACCTTCCCCAGCCCCAGGATAGTAGCCATGCCATCTCCCTCTTCAGTAATATGTTTAATAATTCAGCCTGAATTCAGTCCACTCATGGTCCTTCCCAGGCTCCCTGGAAAAGTGAGTACCTGCCAAAGTTAGGTCAGTCCAGCCAAAGAGAAGGGTTGGAAGAGATGTATTCTTTGCTTTCTCTCCCATTGATTGTGAACAAGGATACATGTTACTCTCATTGTTCACGAGAACCAGATATAAAATATACTGGCAAAGGTTATAAGTGGAAAGAATCTGGGTCACTAATGACATCACTGAGGCATTGAATTAACCAACCCTGCCCTGTATCTTCTTTTGAGTTGAGATTTCTGTTTCTTGCCCTCGACAGTATCCTAATTTCTAAAAAGCATCTCTTTTTTCTATGCTTCCTGGACAACTTCTCCATTTATACTCTCTTTGGTTTGTTAACATTGCCAGCGAGTTTTATAGGTCAGGAAACCATTCTTTTTATTGTGATTTTTCTCATCTTTTATTTCATCTGATTTGTGGGAATTTATAGTGGAAATCTCATTAGGCAAATTTCTATGTGGGAGAAATTGTGCTGGGAATTCAATAGAAAAAGCAAAGCAGGCAAGTTGTACTCGTGGAGTATGCATTCTGCTTGAGAAGACACATGGAAACACATAAACGCATAAATAAGATCTAGATTATAATTTACGGTATGGAGAAAATAAACAGGTGCTGGCACAGAGACTAACAATAGATCTTCTCTAGGGAGAGTGGTCATGAAAGCTTCTTGGAGGAACTTCAAGCTAAAACCTTAAGTATGTAGGAACCACTTTGATGTGGCTCCCAGGTGCTACTCACAGAACTTTTACTTTTTACTATGTATCATTTACATAGCGTAATGAATATTTGTCATTATTTTAGATAACCTGGATTATGAGCTCATCAATTCATTTCAGTGTTTGAGTTCCTGTTCTTATGAAACTTGGTGGCAGCTGCCACCTATTATAGACCCTGAAAAAGTTAGAAATTCACATTCCCAACCTTCTTTGCAACTCTGGCAAGTGACCCAGGATCCACGAATCAGAGGCACACACTTTGAACTTTGACCTGAAAGCTCATATGGAGCAACTTCTTGTGGTAGTGGTGGCTGCAGCAGTGTGAGGATGAGAGGGTTCCTGGGTCCCAAGAACGAGGTGTTAAGTGAAGCACCTAGTCCTGTTTCAGGGCAGTGGCTCACCCACCAGACCACTTCTGTGGTATTTGAGGCATTGTTTCGAGATATTTAACCTCCATTCTGGTCCTTCAGTCCCACCAAGGTTTCTATGAGCTCCATAATATCCTTTAAGAAGACTCTGTTTCTGTTTAAAAGTTGGATTTTGTTGCTTGCAGTTAAAAGTCCTGGCTAATACGTACATCTTATGTCACATAGTTGAGGATACTCATGTCAAATTCATGAGGGCATTGTTTGAATTGGAGTATTTTTGTTATTGTTTATCAAGTAGTCACACTACCCGACATACTCTAGTAGTTCAATGCTTACTGAATAAATGATTTCTTTGGATTTCAGTTTTCCTTTTAACAAGAGGGATAAAATATAAAGAGTGTTGATTGCATATTCTTTATCCTCTAAATATGGCTTTAATTACTTTAGGTGTATCTCATAGAGTTAAATAGAATTGTCTTCAAATAAGCATTTTTTGGTCCCTAAAATCATATTTGGCAAAGTATGTTGGTCTCCCTGGAGAAAACTATTGATATGTGTGTGTCTGAGAAAGAAATCTCTCTTCTGTTCTTTAGTTCCCAATGTGGAAAATTTTGAGCTACTATTGCACATTATCTGATGACAAATATGTATTATTCCTTCTTTCTTTAGCTTCGATGGAAAAGAGCTGCAAATGGTGCCAAGGGAATAGTAAACCTACAGTATAAGAACCCAACAACATAGCATTTTTGACTTAAGAGTTCAGAAGCTAACATTCAATTTAGAATCATTAATGATTTAAAATATATATCACTAACTTCTGTCCAGAGATAGAATCTTTAGGTAATAACTGTGAATTTGGGGGGAAACCACATACAAGCACTCGACATACATTATCTCAATTCTCACAATAGTCATGCAAACAAGAATTAGTATCAATATTTTACTATTGAATAGAGTTTCAGAGAAGCTGAGGATCTTGCCCAAGGTTATATTGTTAGAAGGCTGTTGAGCAAAGACTGGAAAATGGATCTATCTTAATTCATTCTCCTCTGCCACACTGCCTCCTTAGATCAGTAGTAGGTAAAACTGGCCTTCCTTTCACTAATATCCTTCCTTTCATAGAGACGGAAATAAAGCTGAGAGGGCCAGGGCCATATCCCTCTCCTAGAACAATGCCACATACATGGAAGAGAAAATAATGAATGGTTTCCTGGAAGATAATTACTGTTTTATCATTTTAGTGTTCAAATTAATTATGTATGTTTACAGCTGCTATTCCTATTAAGTTGTTTCTCGAGCACTCAGCACAATCCTCAATCATAAGTTCCTGATAAGAAAATAATTGAGTACTATAACATACAATAGTGCAAATATTATTACTTTACAGTCATTAGACTAAACAAATTGTAAAGTAATAAATACTAGAATTATACACAAAGCAAAACTAATTATTGGGCAAATGTGGCAGAAGAGACCTTGGTATTGAAGTCAACTGAAAAGTAAAAGGAAACAAAAGCAAGTTACATATTATATTTAATGATTTTGGGTGATGTTACCCAAAATGAAAATTTAAGGACTGGGAAGTAACAATTTACACTAATTTACAGATCAAGACTCAAGATTAATTTATTATATCAAGATTATTTATTATATCAGGACTTAGTTTATCTATGTCAAAAGGATTTGGAAAAACTGGAGAGTCTAGAAAAGAAAACCACAATGATTAAAAATTGAAAATATTCAGAGAAGGTGAAGTTGGCTATCGAGGGAGAAAGTCAGACGCTGTGGAATAGCTTAGTGAGTGACTTCAAATACAGAAACCTTTGTTAAGTGGCAGGTGTTGGTCTCTTCAGAGACCCATCAAGGCAAAACTGCCTTGAACAGCAGGAAGTGAGATCCTGGCTAATGACAGAAGTAACTTCTCTTCTCAGAAGTTTCCCTCATGCCTTTTGCCAATCAGTCCCCCGAAAGGTAAGCATTTCCATTGCCACAGATTAGTTTGCCTGTTCTTAAACTTCATATAAATAGAATTACACATTATGTACACATGAAGTATCATTTTTATCTTCAGATATAAAGCAGATTATATCGATGGGGACTATCATGAAATGTGATTTTCTCTTCTGGATCTCCTATTCTACAATCCAGAGCATTTATGGTACTAGGAAGACCTGATTACAACTGGAGTTCCAGCCAACAGCCTGAAAATCAAAGGCTGCACGCAGACACCAAGAGCTTATTCTGTTGGTGCCAGAGTAACCAGGCCGTCCACAGGAGGATGGCCACTCTTGGTTCTAAGCAACTTGTAACAAAATCAGAACATGGGCTTCACAGCCTCACTGTTGGGTTCAAATTCCCTCTTCTTCATACTAGCTGTGACCCTGGGCAACTGTCTTAACTTTTCTGTTTGCCCCTCCAGTTCCACTCTCCACCCTTCTCCCCACTCTCTGTCCTGGGAAAGGGACCTTGATGCAAGATGTGTGCTCTGTCTTTGCATTGGGTTTGGCCAGTGGGGAGCCTCAGCAGGACTGCAGAGGGTAGGAAGAAATAGGGTCAGAGTATTTATTCTCCTTCTGTCTCCCTCCAGTGGGGTCGCCTTAGCTGGTTGTCTCTGCTGAAGTAATTCTCAAGACCTCTTCTCTACCTGAGTTTCTCTTTCTTTGGTAACAGCTCCTGTTCAGTTATTTCAGCCCCAGGCTAATCCTTTGTGATTCTCCTACTCTGCTTTCACACCTCTGTAAATAGTTTTTTGTAAAAAAAAAAGAAGGAAAAAAGAAAGACAGTAACAACAACAAATCCCAATTTGAGTGTGCTCTGTGTCTAATTTCTTCATATGAAAACAGTTATTAACTCCTATTTTACTTATGAACATTAAGTGGATTAGTACACATGGTGCTGAGAACAGCATCGGGTGGGAAGTAAACGTGAATGAGTGTTAGTAACTGAGGTGGAGGAAGACTGACAATGCCCTGTGGATTCCCTTTCCTGCTGCTGTTCAGGCAGGCAGTCTTGCCCAGGCTGATTCCATCCCTCTGAGGAGGGAGAGCCACACCTCCACTGTTGGTCTGCAAATAGCTTCTCTTGATAAAGTAGGAGAGGGAGAAGGCGCCTCTTCCCAGTATTATGCTTAGTTATGGCTATCTAGGGCCAGTGTAGAGCCTTCTTTTCACTCACAAGCCCAGAGATTCCTTCCAAAAGTACCCGTTGTGCTTGCACAACCAAGTCTAAGGAGCCCTCCTGTGTCAATTGTATGATGTATCTTTAAACAACCAATGTCAAGTCTAGCTAGCTGCATTGACTCCAGACCATTATTTAGGCTCTGTAATACTTTGTTAGGGCTGTCATAACAAAGTACCACAGACTGAGTGGCTTAAATAGCAGAAATTAATTTTCTCACAGTTCTGCAGGCTAGAAGTCTAAGATCAAGGTGTTGGCTGGGTTGATTTCCCCTGAGGCCTCTCTCCTCGGCTTTCTGATGACCATCTTCTACCTGTATCTTCACATGATCTTCCCTCTGTACTTGCCTGTGTCAACATTTCCTCTTCTTATAAGGAAACCAATCATACTGCGTTAGAGCTTACCCTAATGATCTCATTCTAATGAGACCCTATCTCCAAATGTAGTCACATTCAGAGATACTGGAGTTTCATCATATGAATTTTATGGAGACACACTCAGCCCATAATACGTCTTTCTATGTCCATGGTAATTTCTGGGTGGTGTGACAGAGTGTTTATTCCTGCCATCTGATCTCACTTAGGAAGATCTGAATTCATCAGGAATGTTCCAATCACCACAAAAAGAAAAATAAAAGGAGGTGAGACAGCATGTGGTTACCTTTGCAACCAGTGCCTTTGGGGCTTCCTATGGGTGCTTTCTCATTGGCTCTGAATAACCTGGGCAACGGGTGTGAAGTCTTCAGGACAATTGTTGCTTTATATTTATACAAGTAGAGAGACCATTCAAATTATTCGTCCTGGTATCAGAAGATCCTCCAAGGCTGTCTGTGGCTGTATCTACGGATGGAGATAGATAAGACTAGCAACTCTTGAAAGGCACCTTTTCTGCCTTCTAATTAAAACAAAAAGACAAAGAAACAAAAAAATAAACAAAAAAGATGTAATTTCCCTTATCAGTCATCCCACTCCACTACAATTATAAGGCTGATTAAACACTGAAGCTAGCTACAAATTGCAGAATCACCATCACACTAGTTATAGTCATCTTTCAGTATTTGGGGGGGATTTGTTCCAGAATACCCCCACCCCTCATACCCAAATTCACAGATGCTCAAGTCCCTTATATAAAATGGTGTAGTATTTGCATATAACATATGCACATCATTCCGTATACTTCAGATCATCTCTAGATTACTTATAACACCTAATACAGTGTAAATACTATGTAAATAGTTGTTATACTATATTACTTAAGGAATAATGACAAGAAAAAAAAGTCTGTACATGTTCAGTACAGAGGCAACCATCATAGGCCCATCAATCTGAGGTTGGTTGAATCAGAGGACGCGCAACCCACAGATGTGGAGGGTCGACTGTATTTTTAAATGTAACAGAAACCCATTTATCTTCAATGTAAAACTATTGGTATGGCTGGAAGCAGGAGCCTGAACCAGGTAACTTCTTGAGCTGACTTTGTTGTCTGATAATGTCATGAAATTAAATTGCCAGCAGCCTGGAGGAACACAAAATAAGTCCAACTCCAATCCTCAGGATGACACGGTGAGGGCAGTTGCAACTGGATTAATCAGCACGTGGGGAAAATGCTTATGCCTGCTGATGAGACGACAGCGGCTGTGTTGTGCAAACTGTCATGGTGAAAGCATCCCTGCCTGGCACCTATGCCCTTGGGCACTTCTCCAGTCACCATGTGAACAGCAGCGGCTGAGTAGGACAGGCTTTAGAGATGGAATTCATGTGCATAAAATCCTTCTCTAAGACTATTACTTCCACTCCTCGAAACACAAATTCTGCTAAACATACGGTAGAGAAAAATTCTGGTCCATGTTGAAATAACATTAAAAAATAAGGAATAGCTTCTGTAGTCACATAAGGGCTCCATTACAATAGCCAAGAGAAAAAGAAATTAATGTTCATGCCATGTCTTCCCTGTGGTGTTCTGAGACTTACAAAGCTTGGGCTGAGTGTTTAAAAATATTGCACATTAAATCTTGCTAACATTAGGAATAAAGTAATGGAAACAGAATGCTGTATTTTATATCTACAATTTCCTTCCTGTAGAATACAGTCTTATCATTTTAGAGAGAAAGGGCAGAATAATTCCGTAATGAAACTATTTATTACACCATTCTATTTTCATAACATCCTTGTTCTCATCGCATTTTACATAAATGAGAACTAAATAAAATGCTAGTTAAAATATATATTTTGCTTTAATATATAAACAGATGAAACCATTCAATTCAATGAAGTAGGATGGAGCATTAACCTTTAGAGAACAAGGGTTCATGACTAAAGACTGATGGAGTGATGCTGTGTTTTATCAAATCACTTACGCCAAAATGGAGTGTAAGTTAATTGGCTATTTCAAAGCAGTGCAAAGACAGTTTCATGGTTTAAAAAGCATCTGTTTCCATTATCATCAGCGTGATAAGTGTAAAGCCATTTTACATTGTTTCTACATGCTTTTATTGTATAGGAAGGGAAATGCATCATATTATGTCAAGGAGATGGATTTTTTTGAGCATTGCTTCCTTGTGAAAATTTACAACTTAGGGTAAATATTCCCATCCCCCAAAAATTAGCTCTAGTGAATCATATAGATGAAATAATACTGCTCTACTTTAATTGTAGGGAAAATTTGTAGAGAAAGTACAATTAAAGAAGCCAAAATTGATAGATGTTAGCTCAGAGCCGGTCTTCCTCAGCAAAAAGAGGAGGATTAGCACGGATGTTAGCTCAGGGCTGATCTTCCTCACCAAAAAAAAAAAAAAAAAAAAAAATCAAGAAGCCAAAATTGCATTTGTGCATACAATAAAAATAAGAAAAAAATAAAGAAAATATAATCTTTTAATATACGTAAGAAATAGGGAAAACTGATTTCTTTTATTAAAGTAATTTTTAAAATTTACTAAATAAGTAATATCAACATATTTTAAAAAATGGTGCGGTACAAAAGTGCTTACAGTGAGAGGTAATTCTCTTTCCATACTTATCCTCCAGGAGCTCTGTCCCTCTCACTACAATCAACTAAGCTCATCAGTTGTTTTTATGTTTACAAATACATATTATGTGCATACATAAACATGTGTGTGTATTTTTCCCAAGAGTAACATACAGCTGTTTACACTTTGTTTTCATTTTCTTCTGAACACTATATCTAGTAGATTGTTCTAGAGTAGCAAACATAGGCCTACATGCACGTGCGCACACACACACACACCATTTTTTTTTTTTTTTTTTTTTGTGAGGAGATCAGCCCTGTGCTAACATCTGCCAATCCTCCTCTTTTTTTGCTGAGGAAGACTGGCCCTGGGCTAACATAAGTGCCCATCTTCCTCCACTTTATATGGGACGCCACCACAGCATGGCTTGCCAAGCAGGGCGTCGCTGCAAGCCTGGGATCCGAACTCACAAACCCCAGGCCGCTGCATAGGAGCGCGCACCCTTAACCGCTTGTGCCACCAGGCCGGCCCCACACACATCATTTTTTAATAGCTGCATAATATCCCCTTTGGAAGTGTGTCACTATTTAGCCAGTCTTCTTCTGACAGGCATTTAAGTTGTTTTCAATGTGTTGTTCTTATAAACAGTAGTGTAGTAAATCCATGAATCTATGTCAAATCCACATGTAGAAATATATTAAATCTTAGATGTGGAATTGCAGAATCAAAGTTACAGACATTATTTTTATAAAAATTGAAAATTTCCCCTCTGATGAGGGGATTTTTGGTAAACATTAACAATTTACTATCTAATTAGGTTACACCAATTTATGCTCCTTCCAACAGTGAATGAGATGGCCAGTTTGCCCCACCCTCTCCAATCCTGTGCAGCCATTATGCATTTATTCAGGGACTATAGAGCACTGCCCTGTGCCAGGTCCCTGTTAGGCACTGGAGATACTGAGGGGAATGATAGAGACAATGTCCCTGATATTCTGGAGTTTATACATTCTTCATATTATATGAAAAAACAAGTCAACAATTACATTGATAAATATTTTCAAGTTGTAAAAAATGCAACAAAAATAAAGCAGGAAAAGGGGATAGAGTGATGGGCTGGAGGATGCTGAAAGGGTGGTCAAGGAAGGCCTTTCTGAGAAGGCGACATTGGAACAGAGGCTGAATGAAATGAGGAGACACAAAGGTTGAGAGAGGGCCATGCTGATAGACGGAAAACAAGTAGAAAGGTCTGGAGGTTCCCTGCTAGATGTGTTCAAGGTAGGGCAAGAAGGCCAGCCTGGCTAGAGCAGAGGAGGGAAGGGCGAGGCAAGAAGAAAGGGTTTCCCAGGGGCAGATAGCAGTCAATCAGAGAGGACTTTGTAGGACATGGGAAGAGTTTAACTCCTCTTCAAGGTGAGGGAAGACCACCATCAAACATTTTGATTTTTGCAAATTTGATAGGTGAAAAAACCATCACCTTGTTTTTAATTTTTATTTATTTGATTATGAGTAAAAGTGAACATTTTTTCATACATCTAAAAAGAATGTATGTTTTTCTGTCAATTGCCTTTTTATGACCTCTGCTGATTCTTAAATGACTTGTTTTTATTCTTCTATTGAGGAAATTAGCACATTCAATGTCGTCTGTAATATAAGATTATTATTCCCATTTGTCATTTGTCTATTGATTTCTAAAAGTTTTTTTTTAGTGCAAAAGTTTTTAATTTGTTATGTAGTCAAATTTACCAACTTTTCCTCTATGACTTCTAAGTGTTGTGACTTCTGTACTCTGATTAAAGAAATTATGTCCCTATGCTTTCTTCTATTGTTAATTTTTATGTTTAAATCTTTAGTATATCTGGAATTTATTTTAATCCACTGAGAACGGTATGAACTCAGTTATTTTCTTAAGATTTCATATTGTCAACTAAAATGTTTTAAGAAGCTGTATTTAAAAAAAACAAAACACTTTTTTCTCACTGACTTGAATGAGGAAATGAGTTTCTTAAAAAACAGGCATGATGTTAGTTGTTACTTGATAGATTTTTTTAATCTTATTTTTGAAGTATTCTTATTTTATTAAGAGATTTTTTAATCAAAGAATTTTTATTTTTGATCGAATTCTTTTTCTGCATCTATGGAGAGAATCACATAGGTATCTCTTCTTTCTATGACTATAATCTGAAATATTCAGCCATCTTACCCCTTCCAGTATAGTCTCCGCTTTGCCAAGGCATATTAAGGTGCTGCTGAATTGTCTGTTTATATTTTATTCTTTTACATTTGTACCCCTACCTGAGATGAGTTCAGTATAGAGTTTTCTTATATATTTCTATTTTTTCAAACTTAGTAATGATATTATATTTTATTTTTTAAAAAGCTTTATTTTATAAATAAATAAAGTTTGATTTCTCTCTCAATAATCCAGAGTAGTTTAATAATTTTGGAGTTATCTGCGCATTAAAGGTTTTATAGAATTCACCTGGAAACCACGTGAATTAGCTTCCACTAGATCAGCAATTCTCCAACTTGGGCATGCCTCAACATCACTTGCAGTGCTCGCTAAACGTTAGTTTCTTTTCCAGGAAGTCTGGGGTGGCACCCAAGAATCTGCATTTCTAACAAGCTTCCAGGTGATGCTGCTGTTGCTGGTCTTCAGACCACACTTTAAGAACCACTGCACTAGATTATGCTGCGATAACAAACAACTTGAAAATAGTAGTGGCTTATAAAACAAAGTTTTATTTCTTGCTCAGAATTCATATTGACTTTGAGTTGGCTGATATTCTCTGGCACTGTTGCATATGTCTTCTACATCCCTGGATCCAGACTGCAAAGTTCTCACAGCACGGGAAAAGAAGAAAAGCAAAATTATGCTACTCCTCTTAAAACGTCTGCTCAAAAATGGTAGATTTCACTTCTACTTGCATTTCATGGACCAAAACAATTCACATTGCCAAGCCATGTGTCACTAGAAGTGGAGAAGGAGAGAGAATAATTGGGGGTGATAATTCAAACTATCACAAGCACCATATGAAAGGTTAACTCTGACAATTTTTGTTTAATGTGGTGATTGGTAGATTTGAGATTTTTATATCTTCTGCTCCTAGAAAAAGAATACATTTAATCCTTTACATCAATTTTGTTTGCGCAAAATATTCTTTCATTTATTGAATCAGTTAAAATTAAGTTCCATGGCATATGCAAAAGAATGCAAATAGCTTAAACAAGATAGAATATTGCAGATTAAAAGATTATAAACATACTCAAACAAGGTAATTTTAACTATTGTCTTAGTTAAATAAAGTTTGGAGGAGGGCAGTCTGGAGTTTCTGTGTTGACTCCGTACTTTTTTGATGGACTTTTGAAGCTTACTCCAGCACATGATTCTACCATTCCTTGATTGTGGCTTTGTCCCCGTGGACCAACATAGTCCATGGAGCTCCAGCTATCTCATCTGTACACCAAGTAGCAGGATGGAAGGAAGAATAACTGGAGAATAGACTCCCACAAGCTGCTTTTAAGAAAAGATCCTAACAGCTGCAACATGACACTTGTGCTTATACCTTTTGAGCCAGAATTTAGTCACACAGCCAAGGCCAGTTGTAAGGGGGGATGGACAATAAAGCCTTGTGGGTAATGTGCCTAGCTAAATATTTGGGATTCTATTACTAAAGAAGAAGGAAATGCAGATAATGGACATATAGCAAGTATTGGTCTCTGTTGCATACTTCTGATTTTCCCAGTATCATAGGTTATTTTCTATTCTCATTTAAAATTTTTTTCTTAATTTATTAATTTTTGCAAAGAAATAACTTTGGAGTTACTCATTAATTACACTCTTTTTCTGTTTTCTAATCTATTCATTTCTGATTTTATTAATATTATTTTCTTCCTATAAGTGTCCCTTATCTTTAGTTAGTTGTTTTCACCAATTTTGTGGTAAGTGCTTAATTTGTTAATTGTCTTTCCTTTAAATTTAATAATATAAGAATTTGAGTCTATGAATTTTCCTCTCATCGCTGAATTACTGTATGCCTTTTAAAGATATACAAAGATATCATAGTCATTATGTCCCAGATAAGAATTCCTAGATGGCATTTTTCCACTTTACCTATAAGCTTTTTATTAATTAAAAAACAAATTTCAGTTATATATATATTTTTAATTTGGTTATGGTTTTATTTATGACCTAGTACCTTGTGATTTTTTTAATATGTTACACAGATACTTAAACAACTTTATATTATCCCTTTAGGGCCAATATTGGAACCATATCAATTGGAACCAACTTCTTAATTATGCTAGAGTGTCCTGTGTATCTCTACTTATCTGATCTGATCAGTTGCTTTCAGTTAAAGTTTTTACTACTTCATTTTTTTCTGAAGTAGAGTAGTTCAATTTTCTTTGTGATCTGAAGTCTCATTGTATCTTCTTTAAATCTCTGTATCATTTATTTTTTCAGTTTTTGGTTCCAGAGTGCATATTTTCTTTAATTTCTTTTATTTCATGGAGATTTATTTGTTCATAGTATCTACCAGTGTAATGGCACAATCATGTTCTTATTCTGTCTCTTGAGTGCCATATTATGCTCCTCTCTTTTTCTTGCAGTATCTTTGCTGGGTGTCCAATTGTTTTTTAATCAGGAGTGTTCCTTCTGGCACAACTATTTTCAATGGTATAGTTTCAAGTAGCAGTCGGGAGATTGAGTTGAGCAAGAAGCTAACATGAGTAGCAGGCAGTTCGAGTATCTTGCCTTCAGAAATTTTCTCATCAACATTTTGTCCATGGGTATAAAATTCTTTCAGCCTAAAGAGAGAACTGTAGGAATCACGTGGAAACTGCTTTTAACACAACAGTCTTTGCTGGGGTGTGTATATGTGTGTGAGTGTCTTGATTTAGCCATTACTTATCCGTCAAGCTGACCAAGATCAGTAACCTTAGGGCTGCTTGTCACCACTTTTCCTCCTTCTAACACCAGAAGCATTGCTCTTTGCTCAGCCCCTACTTCCTTATCATTCCATCTGGTCCACCAGCGTTTGGGGAGCCTCCCACTTCTATTCCTCGTACTTAAACATTGTTGTTCTAAGCCTGGGGTTGTAGGTTTGTCCTCACAGCGTGTGCTCCCAAATTGGGGGAACTCTTCATTCCATAGAAAATCTACAGAGACAGCTATCCACACAGTATTATCTGTCATCCTAGTCTAACTACTAAAACATTTTCTTCATATATTGTTGTTTGGAGTTATAGGTGATTCCCACTTTCCTTGGAGATTGAGTTACCTTTTTCTGTTTTTCGATGCCTTATAATTGGAGATGGCTTCAGAAAGAAGGGTGATTAGGTCAAAGGTAATTTTACCCTGCCATCTTAGACTGGAAGCCCTAAATATTTTTTTGTTTACTAGGACCTGTGACAGTGAGAGTAAGAATGGAGGAGTCATGTTTCTCTTTGGCAGTGAGCATACTACTCATGAAGATATGTATATAGACATATCACATTGTAAATGAAAAAAGGGGCACGCTATGTGTGGGTTTGAAGCCAAATCTCAGTCTAATTTGACAAAATAATGACAAGCAGCTCAACATGAAGAACAGACTAATTTTTTTTTCATGTGAGGAATTTTAGCACAATTCGAAATAAGGATATATATCGTGTATTATACTCTTAATACTCCAAAGACCAGTTAGTGACTCAGCTATTCAAACATGCAGTCCTGTGGCCAAAATTTCAAGCTACTTAGGGCTTTAAATGAATTCAGTTAAGAATCAGCAGCTGCCTTAAACCGTATTTCCATTTCATTTAAATAAATCTAATTCTTTAGGCAAGTCACCTGATTTTGCTTTTACTGTGATATCATTGCTATAATTTGTGATAGTAGGTCTTGCCAAAGGTGAAAAGGAATACATAACCATTTTTATCTGAGCATAGAGAGATAATTTACAAGCTTTGCCCCTATTATCATTAATGAGCATTAAAGATTTAAATAGCCATGACTAAAGTACAGACTGTGTCTCTATGTTTCCGAACTCAATATGACCTATATATATGTGTGTACTGACACCACATAATTATGATGAACAACATCATTATAATACAAGGAAAACTAACTGGGGTGCTGCCGTTTTTTTCTTTAACAGCTCTCCAATTTCAAATGAAAAAAGGTCTTGCTTCAACCAAATTATTAGTGTTGTAATAATCTGTCATTAGAATCAATAACTGCTTTATTATTCATAGTGCATGTAGTGTTAAAATGGACCCTCTCTGAAATAAATTTAGTGCCTTGTCACAAAACAATATGATTTTACAATATTGCTAATGTGCACAAAGCATTCAAATATAGAATATCGACATGTCAGAGATTTATGACAAATGTGAAGAGAAGATGAATCTAGGTTAAGCTTTCGGGTCACTTGACTGAGGTCAAAAAAATCAATACTATTCATAATGTATCTTTCACCCACAGTCTTAAATGAAAAACCTTCTGAGCATGGAGAGACTTTTTAATTTATCCTTCATCTCAGTGGCAGAAATATTCTAAAACTTGGGTTAATAGAGAAAATAAATGAAAACTAATTGACAGGAAAGTGAGCTAATCACGTTTTTGGAATGTACAGCGACTCAGGACCAGGGAGCTGGATATATACCCAATGTGCTTTCCCCATTTTGATCCTTACTTTATCTGCCGGTATGTTTACTGTTTGTGAAACCTTCTTAAGAAGTCCAACGATGTAGGTAATAGTTACACCTCTCTCTTCTCAACTGTGGCTTTTATAACATGAAAAATAGCCAGCAACTGCATTTTAGTTTATTTTATTAACTTTATGTTTCCTAATTCTTTCAATGCAACATGGTTTTTAGTCATCCACAGCATTTGATTCCTCTAATCCTTTTCACCCCTAGCGATTAGAGTGGACCAAATGTTGGTACCCCCACTGTCCTTGTCAGTAGGGGGTTTAGGAATGGGCAAGTCACACAGTGCTCGCCAATGATACATAAGAGGAAGTCTGTTAGGGGCTTTGGGAAATGGACTCTTCCTTCTTCAAAAGAAGACCTGGAACGAATGCCATTCTTCCTCCTCTGAATTTTATCTAGTGATTCAGGAAACCGCTAGAGCAATCTTGCAGCCCTGGGTGAAGTCAGCCTAGATGATTTGCAGAGGATGCAGAGCTGAGAGATGAAAGAACCTGATTACTTCATGAAATTGTCTTCAGATAAGTCTGGAGATCGCCTTCTCTTGGGGTTATTTTTATTTAAGATAAATATCTTATTTTAAGCCAGTTTGAGATGCAGTTCTTTCTAAGAGAGAGGCAGCCAAAAAGTATCCTAACTGATGCTATCAGTCATCATTAGAAATTAAGTGAAGATTATTTTTCATATTTTCCTATTCTTCTTTAATGTGAAGAGACTATAGTCTGTAACTGTCTTATCAATGGAATTAAAATGGCTGATGAACCTGACACAAATAACTGAATTCATTTTAGCTCAGAGAAATGATAGTGGTTCTGATTTATGGATTCAATCTATAATTAAATATTTCTATGAAGTTTGTTTTTTTATCACTGAAAGGTTTTCAAGCATTAGGATAATTTCAAGCAATTCTTTCTATTAATTGGTTAATCCCGAACAATAGTTCTCCTTATGTACTTTCAACAAAACATTTACTCAGCAAATAGTGAGAGAGGTAGACACATCAAATTGTGACAAGTGTAGTAATAGACATTATGCCCTGGATATTCTAGGAACGTGAATGACAAGTACCACCTAATCTAGCCTGGGGGAAGAGGAGATATCAAGGAAAGTTTTTTGGAAAAAGTTATGCCTGAGCTGAATCTTGAACAATGATTAGGGCTTGCCAGATGAAAAAAGGAGATAATGTGAGGATATAAAGAAAAGAAAAGCAAACAGCCCCCCCAAAATCACAATCCACATATGTTATAATTATGAGTCCAGGGAGAAAGACAAGAAGTGACAATAGATTAGGCTGAAGATAGCATAATATAGTGCTTAAAAGCAAGAATTTGGGAGTCACGGAGTTCTGAATGTCAATCACTAATTCAATCAATAATTGCCAAGTCCTAATTATATATCCAGTTCTGTGATAGACATTAGTGATACAACAACAATCTTTGTATTCATTTTAGAGAACATACATTCTAGAGAATGAGAGTGACAAAAACAAAAAACCAAACAGACATGTAAAAAAGAGCTGTTACTTATAATGTGTGTTATGTGGGAAAGGAAGGGCTAAGATAGAAATTAATAACAAATACCTATTTTAAATAGAATGGTCAGGATGTTCTCTCTGGGCAGGTGACAGGCTGAACTTAAAAGTTGACAAGGACTCAGCTTTGTAAGGAGTGAGGGAAAGAGCTTTTCCAACCATCTTGGAAGACCTTCCATTGTATACTACCCAGTCATAACCCTTTTTCTCTCCTCAAAAGAATCGCTTTCCAAGAGGAATAGTAATTGTTTCCTTCTCTTTATAATTATATCACCCAAGTGTGTACTCTAAATACTATAGTTTAATTTTGCCCATTTCTTCTTTTTAGTTTATATAACTCAAGTTTCTTTTAATGTCTACTTTCTGCCTCAACGTATTACCTTTTTCTTACATTTATCTATCAAAGAATCTTGGTCATTCAATCTATAAAGTTACCTACCAGGAAAGAAAAAGAAATAACTTTTATCATTCTCCTTTTGGACAGCTCTTTTGTACATGCTACTTATCTGCTCTTATGTCCTTTCAGAAAGTTTAAAAATAATAGCTTTATAGGGCTCACTCCTAATTTCTGCAAGGAAAGACTTACTCTCAGCACACTCCCTTTTTAAGGGTGGAATGCCTTATCTGCTTGGTGAATTAGGGAAGAAAACTTGGGCAGGGTGGGCTCAATTCCTTTCTTCCTCTAGAGAGTAAGTTGTCAGAGCGAGTGTGAGTTTCTGCTTCTTCTGGGCCTCTGCCAACAGGCACTCGGTGGGCAGTTGGGGTGGTAGAGATGTCCGCCCCAGGCCAGCTTAATTCTAATGAGCAGTGTTAATAAGCCCACGTGGCTATTAGCCATTGGGCTTATTAGCACTCGGCTATTCAAGTTCTGTCCTCCACTGGGCCTTTCCCAGTGATATAGTGACATTTCGGCCAATGGCACTCCTTTGCTTCATTTCTCAAAATGTTCAAAGCTCTGCAGAGAAAGAGTGGTACTCTGAGATCCAAACAAATATCTGTTCAGTTTGTTTCAAGATTCATTTATAAGCATGTAATAATCATTATGAATTGCATATTGTTTTAGTAATAAGCACATTTCTAACAAATTTAGTTGAAATACAGACCTTGTAATTTGTCATTTAATATTTAAAATGTATTAAGGTTGCACACTATTTTTTAAAGTAATCCTTTAATAAAATTAATTATGTTACATTTAAGCACATTAAGCACCTCAAGTTCCCTTTTATCAGATTTGTTTGCTGAAATATTTACATAGATTTCATAACACAAAGTCAGATATTCAGAATGAATTTTTCAATAACAACACTGAGTTCGAAACCAGCAATGCATATGTGTTTTTGGCAGGAATTCCACAAGATGTTGGAAAGTTGAAATATAGGAGCAGTGTATGGATAAGACACACCATTTAGGTAAGATATCTCCAGCACCCTACACTTCTATGCGAATGAAGAACTCCACTGTGAGGTTGCTATCCCAGTCCAATATTGATGTGTAGCAAATGGAAACATTTGCTCATTTTTGTTTCTACTATCTTTCCATGACATGGTCATGATATGAGGCTTTATCCAAAATGTTTCAGGTACACTAAAATATGCTAAAGTTTAGCCAGAAAAGTCTCTATAATGCCATAAAATGAATTGAGAATAGATTTATCTTCATAGAAGGCTTCTGATTTCCTGCTCTTTTCTTTCTGTTTAGAGTTTTTAGACATTTACTTTAGAGTTTATTTCCACAAATACAGATTTATTCTATTTAATTATATGAGAATAAAACAACAAAATTTCTTTTAACTGAAGACTATTGTATAATCTATAATTTCATTACTTATCCTATGTAGCTGTGATGAAGATTGTGCCTCATAAATTTATAGGTAAGAAGAAATTATTTTACTTTTAACTGCGTTTATTGAAAATCTATGTTTCATAGTTGCAATGTAATCCCCTTGCTGATAATTATAATTTAGAGAGTTCAAGTCTAACTCTGTATATCATTACTTCTTCCAAAAATGCTTTGGTAAATCTTGGCTCTTTTGACCTGAATATCTACAGTTAATCCTTAGAAGTCTTGAGCAGACTCACAGGTTAAAAGCATAATATCTCACATTCACTTATAAATCTACTTCTTTGTTTTTATGTATAAATATTTTATTTAACAAATAAAACCATGTTCCTTTAATGAAAAGAGAGGGTCTTGTATTTGTCAGCATCATAGTTCACCTCAATAGTTAGAAAGGTGATAGTATAAACAGTATATCTTTATCTGGAAGAGACAGAAAGGTCCTATGGATTTCTTCTATATGATTATTTCTAAATAGAATGTAAAATAGGCAGATGTCAATGTATTAGTGATTTTTCAGTGAATAAAGCATTAGAAAAATGATTTAAAGGAGCTTTATTCATTGCAATTCTATTTTTAGACAATATGTCAATTGCATAACAGAAATATTATTACCATGTCAACCACTTTTAAATTGCCCCTTGACTAGATAAAACAAATGGTTTGCATGGCAACCAGGTTGCCAAGTGCAATTGATATAGATTCATAGACTATTGGACATTTTTTAGCTAATTTGAATTAAATTCATTTTTACTTCAGAGTGAAAATAGAAACTGACACATTTCTTTGAAATGTCATCTGGAAAACTACAAGGATAAAAAATAAATGTGTGTGTGTGTGTGTGTGTGTGTGTGTTTAGAGAAACCAGAATGGTTAAAAAAGAAATAATTATGGATATTATTTTTATACATTATTGATGCCATCAACATGATCTTACCTTTTAACCTTTTTTCCCACTAGTAATAATGAACTTTGCAATAGACAAATCCATGATTATAGTCAAAGATTTAAATACTTATCTTTCAATGATTGATGGAACAAGTAGACAGAAATTCAGTAAATATAGAGAAGACACACAATCAACCAACTTGACCTAATTGACATTTACAGAACTCTCCATCCAACAACAGCCGAATACACATTCTATTCAAGTGCCTCATAACATTTACCAAGATAGATCATATTCTGGACCAGAAAGCAAGTCTCAATAAATTTAAAAGCGTTCAAATCATACAATCTATGTTCTTTGACTATAATGGAATTAAATTAAAAATCAATAACATAAAGATCTCTGGATAAGTCTCAAATATTTGGAAATAATAATAATAAAATAATAAATAATCCATGAGTCAAAAAAGAAATCAAAAGGGAAATAAAGAAATATTTTGAACTGAATAATATAAGTGAATAAATATAAAAACACAAAATATCAAAACATGTGGGATGGTGCAGCACTTAGGGGTAAATGTACAGCCCTAACTGTTTACATTAGAATAATAAGAATATTTTCATATCCATGACCTCAGCTTCAACCTTAAGAGACTTAAAAAAAAAAGTAAAAGAATCTCAAAATAAGCAAAAGAAAGAAAATAATAAAGATCAAATCAATGAAATAGAAAAACAGAGACAACAGAGAAAATCAGTGAAACGGAAATGCCTTATTCTGCTGAACAGCTGCAAAGTGTTTTATTGTATGAATGTGTCATGACTCATATAATTAGTACTCCACTGTTGTTCATTTAGATTATTTCCAATCATTTGCTAGTACTAGCATTGTTGGCATTAATATTATTTCACATTTCACACATGTATAAGTATACTTTTAAGATAAACTCCTACAAGTGAAACTGCTGGGTAGAAGAGTATATTTTTTATAAATTTTAATAGGTATTGTGAAATGGCTTTCATAAAACTACAGAGGATATGTCAAATTTCACTCACAAGATGAATGTATGACAGTGCTTATTATTTCCCCCAAACTCTCATTGGTGTATTTTCAAATATCCTGACCTTTGTTAATCTAAAAGGTGAAAAAAATGTATCTCTTTTTAGTTTTAACTTGAATTTCATTTTTTTCTTTTAAACATAAAAAATTTGTAGTTTCCAGTGACCACTCCATTTACTCATCACTTACATGAGCCTTCCCCACCTCAATCTCAAAAAGGCCCTGCCAACAATTTCTGTCTTCTCTTATTTTTCATTATTCTCATATAATCTTATACAGAAATGTATATACATGATCATGTGCCAATACATATATATATATAAACATATATATATATATGTTTTGTCACTTTCGTTTTACAAAATGTGATCATACTATTTATTCCTGTCTGTGTCTTGCTTTTCTTACTCAGTTATTACAATTATAACTCAAAGATAATTGGCCTAGCTTCAATTTATATTTTTTGCTTGCTACATATTATAAGATATAAATATAAACTATTCAATCATTCCTCTATTGTTGAACATTTATTTTTTTTCTAAAGTTTTACCTTGATAAATAATGATGGCACAAACATACTGTTTCATATATGTTACATACTAAAACAATGTTATTTACTACAACTTTGCAATATATTAATTTACTTATATTGGGATCTATGCTTTAATTCTCTATTTTTTTTGGTGAATTATTATCTATTCATTTTTCTATACCACATTTATGTTAATATTGGGAACCTTAGAATATATTCTAAGTCCCGGTTAGACAAGTCCCTCCTGTTATTCTTTTTAAGGTATTACTTGGCTCTTCTTGGGCATATAAGATATATATATCTCATAATTATATGTAGTTACAAAAAAATTCCTATTAAGATTCTAGTAAGAATTACTTTAAATTTGTATGCTAATTTTGGGAGAGCTAAATCTCATACCGTGTCTTTCTATCAAAAACTGCTGCCCGAGGGTTAGCAGGTTCGGATCCCGGGCGCACACTGACGCACTGCTTGTCAAGCCACTTGCTGTTGCGGTGTCCCACAGATCTTAGCCCAGGGTCAATTTTCCTCAGCAAAAAAGAGGAGGATTGGCATTGGATGTTAGCTCAGGCTGATCTTCCTCACAACACACAAAAAAACCTGGAAATTTGATTTGAATTTCCACTTATTCAGATCTTGTTTTATGTTCTTCAACCCATGTCATATTTTTAATCATAAAGGCCCCATGATTCTCCTACCAAATTCATCATAATCAATTTTATATTATATTGTTACAGGTAAAAAAAATTTAATTTATATTTCTATGTGCTGATTGCAAGAATAGAAAATAAATATTGGGTTTTGTATATTTATCTTGTAGCCAGCCACTTTACTATATTGTTTATTAATGCTAAAACAGAAAACAAAAAACACTCCACAGAATTGCTTGTTTTTGATGTGTAGCACCATGTCATAAGGAACTGAATCCTACCAACAGCTATATGAGCTGGGAAGTCGTTGCTTCTTTGGTCAAATCTCAAATGACACTGTAACGTTGCAGAGGGCCCAGTTGAAACTGAGATAATAAATGTGCGTACTTTAAGGAACTAAATTTGTGGGAATATTGTTACGCAGCAACATATAACTAATATAATTATCAATGTACAGTTTTAATTCATTGTAATTAACAGATGCTACCTGCATTGTCTACTTATAGGAATTTACTGGTGTTTTCTTTGCATCTTGATAAATTAAATGCACAGAACAAAACCATCCTTTTTTTAATGTCATGAACATTTGAAAAGAATGTTTTTAAGATACAGAGTTGAGTGTATGTAAATTAGATGTACTATGTTTATTACATTATTAAAGTTTTCTCTATGTTTACCACTTAAGTCTTTTTATCCACTTAGTATACCGGATTGAAGAGAGTAAGTTAAAATCTGCGACTCATTATGGGTGTCTATTTTTTGTTGCTTTTGATTTACGAATTTTCAAGAACTCTTATTTGGTGCAAAGATGTTTATAACTGAAAAGCTTTACTTTGTCTTTCCTTTTACTATTATAAAGTTTCCTTTTTCTAGTTTAATGTTATTTGCTCCAACTTTCCAAATTTATTGTCTATTTTGAATGTGATTCCTGTCTTTTTGATTTAAGTATTCCTAGGATGTCTTTGCACATATTTTTATTTTTATATTTCTGAGTTACTTTGCTTGAGATGAGTCACTTACATGTGTGCATATATGTGTATATGTGTCTGAATATATGTATATGTGCATAAATATGTATGCATGTCTGTATATCTTAGTTTTTGTTAAAGGCATCATGAGTGGACAGCCGGAGAACCAGGGACCACCAGATGTGGAACTGGAGCTCCGGGATCAAGTTAAATGGGTCTTGGACATTCTCCTTGCTCTTGTTGACCCAGAGAGATCTGACTTTGTGGACATTATATTGCTTGCTTTGCTAGAACGCTTATTTGAGCAAAGAAGACTTAACACCTAGCTGACTGCAGAAGAAGACTTAACACCTAGCTGACCGCAGAGGAAGACTTAACACCTAGCTGACCACAGAGGAAGATTTCACATTGCTGCTTGGACCCCTCCCCTACTCCATCCTGCCCCTCCCTCCCCGACAGCTTCTGTACTCAATAAATTCCCTAGCAGACCAAGACTCGGAGAGGCAGACTCCTGGAGTTGACCTTGAGTGACGCACTGCTCCTCAGTCCTCCAGCTCTCCCTCCCCCTGCGGAGGCCACTGACTGGGTTGCACCACACTACCTGAGTCCATACTCTCCTTTCAAACTCTTTTTGAGTCTCCATCAATAAGCGCCCCCTAGCTTGGTAGGTAGATCCCCTCCTGGCCCACGAGGCACCAATGGAGTCCTTGCCTCTGCCCCTGGTTCCCGAGGTCGCCCAGGGTTCCCAGAGGAAGGAATCTACCAGTTTTTCAACCAGTTTTTCTTTTAAAAGAGGAATTTGGCTCATTTACAATTAATTGATATAGAAAGTCAGTTTGATCTTAGAACCATCAACATATTTTCTTACACACTTCTCTTCTTATTGCATTCAAAAACAGTCTATTGCTATATGACATTCATGTCCTATGGTTTCTTTGTGTATGTGTTTTTTAAAGGATAAACTTAGAACCAATGTTTTCTCACGATGCTGACATCCACTCCTAGACTAATCAAATGTAATTCCTTTTTATCATGAAGAAAAAGAGGATTATATAATTCAAGTAGATTCCAAAGCATTTTTAAGTAGAAATTACTGATGATAATATAAACTCAAAAATATATAAATATAAACACATTTCTTTTCATGACATGTGGATAATTCCCTTTATGTAACACTAGATCACTGCCATTCCCAGAAAACAAGCCATCTATTCTGAATAACTTCCTCTTCAGTGCATAGTGAGCCTATGTTTTCCTTTTTAGTCTCTCAGTATTTGTTTATTTTATTTCCATGGCTTTTTCAGTTTTCTACGCCTATTAACATTATTCCAAATTTTCAAAGTCAAGGTCATATCTCTTTATCTCCAGAAACTTTTCTATTACTTCTCTAGATAGACCCCAAAATAGTCTTGATATCAATCAATATTGTTATATTTCACATGGAGTTTAGGTTTATTCTTCACTTTTTTCACTGATTTAACAAATAGTTTTGAACTTTTACTTTGTGTTCAGAATTGTGCTAGAACTTGGAAATGACAAGATAAAAAGTTACATGGTAACTAACCTTGAAGAGCTCATATCAAATAGAATTCCTTAAATAATTTTAATTCTACTGCAAATATCTCATTTTGAAGCATATGTGAAATTAAAGGCAGTTAAAGCATTTTACAATGATAGTTTTCTTAGCATTGCTAATAACACTGCTTTGGTTACATTTCACATTACAGAATGTAGGGAGAAAATATTGGCAAAAAACTCTTAAATTCTTTAAATTCAAAAATCTATATTTCTAATACTTAAAAACGAAAGCAATCAACATTCATCTTCATTCTTCTTTCCATATTGAAGGTAATTTAAAATTTTTTTTTTTTTGGTGAGGAAGATCAGCCCTGAGCTAACATCCGTGGTAAGCCTCCTCTTTTTTTTGCTGAGGAAGACCGGCTCTGAGCCAACATCTATTGCCAATCCTCCTCTTCCCCCCCCCCCCGAAAGCTCCAGCAGATAGTTGTATGTCATAGTTGCACATCCTTCTAGTTGCTGTATGTGGGATGCGGCCTCAGCATGGCCAGAGAAGCGGTGAGTGGTGCGCGCCAGGGATCCAAACCCAGGCCGCCAGCAGCAGAGCATGCGCACTTAACCACTAAGCCACGGGGCCAGTCCCTAAATTTTCAATGTGTTCACTGAAGTTCTCCTGTGTTGAGAGTTTTTCACCACTGGATTCAGAGTGCAGCAGTAGCTGACCCTTCTCTCCCTTCTCTTAAGAGCTGGTTGAGTGAATGGGAAGTGAAAGAGACAGAGAGGCAGTACCTGTGTGCATGATAGGTGACTGACAGAAAAGGGGCAGTGTCCCTGGTGAAGTCCTCCTTCCTTTTGTTCTTTCCAGGAAGTAAAGAGAGAGCAGTGATGAATGTGATAGTTCAGTTCTTTCATACACTGGATAACTATTTATCTATGCTTGCCTGAAGAGTTTCAGTTCATGTCTGCTGTAACAGCACAATTATTAGCAGTGTTCCATTTTTTTCTCAAAAGTGTCCCTATTTAGACAACAAATTACATGGTCACCCCATTAACATAGGGGCATATTAAGTTAATTAACTAGACTGTATAGATTTTGACATTCATTCAGTATGCTACCTAAAGGCTTTCAAAGAAATAATTTCTAAATCAAAAGGAGAAATTCCTAAAGATTGAATATGTCTGCCAACTCCTAGCAGTCATTTAATGGGGAAGCAGACAAAAGCCATAAAAATGCCAGTCTAATAACATGGTAGTCCAATTCACTCTATCTCAGCGGGAGAACTCTGAATCCCGTGCAACCCACAGTGACAGCCCAGATGAGAAGTGGTTGATGAGGGAGATGTTACATAGAAAAGTAAAAGTAAAGTCATAGGATCTATTCACTAAACCGTTAATTCTAGCCATAACAAAAAATATTTGAGAAGCACTCTCATTTGATCCCTATCGGAGAAAAAATGACTCCTTTGTTATCATATGGAACCAACATTATTTTTTTATATGGAACCAACATTACTTTTTTAATCATAGGAGTCGATATCAAGATTGACAGGTAATTCTAGGTACTACAAAATAAAGCCCAGATCTTTAACTTAAGTCTTCACTGTTCTACTTAACTTTAGCATACGGTATAAACCTTCTTCTCCAGTCAAGATTCCTTGTAGGACACCCTCGAATGCCATTATATTTGTCAGCTTTCACTAGGCTGTACTGGCATAACGAATGGTCTCAAAAATCTCACTGGCTTAAAACAACAAATGTTTATTTCTTGCTCAAGTTACATGTAAACTGCAGCTTGACTGTGGCTCTGCTCTGGGCCAGGGGTCAGATATGTGATCTACCTATTCTTTCAGAGAAGAGCCAGAGATTAAACTGAACTAGTCAAATTTTGCTCACGTGGGACATATGTCACACATATCATATTCCATTAGCCAAAATAAATCACATAGTCAAGCTTAACATCAGTGGGGCAGAGAAATGTAATCCTACCACAAGACAAAGAAAGAGGAATATTTCCCAACAATCATAAACTATGTCACAGCCATGCTCAATCGTTAGTTCAGTACTTTTTTATGCCATTTCAGTTGCTTGGAATGGTCTTCCTAATCCTTTTATTGCCAAATTCTCCCACCTTTCAAGGTTCAACTCAAATCAAATGACTCCTTAAGTCCTTTCCTCTTGGTTTCTGTTCATAATGTTTTTACTTTGTTTACTTTTCTGTGCATTTATATTTATCACTTATCTCGACACAAAACTATGACTTGTATCTTAAGATATTTATTTCATGTCCTTATGACTTGTGTTAAGGACAAACATCTTACCCTCTTTTGATTAATTTATGCACTATGCACATACAAAATACAACATAAACGCTTGTTGAATGAATCATTCACTACTATTTTGCCGCCTTTCATTTCAGTATAGGTTCTGAAGGGTAAAAGACCAGGTATTAAAGCTACATTTATTCTATTTTAATATTTACATCATTTATTTACTCAACAAACATTTATTTAAACATATATCTGTAGCAGCTACAATCTCACAGATGAAGACGCTGTTGCTGACTCAACAAGACTGCTCCACGAGCGTTGATATTTGCAGCTTGGTTTAATAGAAAAACATAGGATTTGGAGGCTTACCTACTATGCCTTTGCGAAAGTAACTTAACCTCTCTAAGTCTTATGTATAAAATATGAGTAATCTCTATCTGGAAAGAATTATATGCTATTTGCAATGTGCCTAAGACAGTATCTGGCCCATAATAGGTGTTCAACAAATGGTACCTATTGTTATTTCCAATATTGGTAGGGATTTTTTATGAATCTTTGCTAATTCTCCATTTGGTCATTTGTAAAATGCTAATTGAGGCTAGTTTCAGCCTGAAATACAATCAGTTATTTCTCCACCAAATAAAATTTGTGATGACAGCCTCAAATGATAGAGCTCAAACCAACTAAGAAAGGTTTTGTTAACATAAAAGCCTAGCAAAATCATTTGTAAAAATAATCTCAGGAGGTAAGAATAATGACAAGTGACAATACCTTGGACAAAGGCAGCAATTCATAGAATTGTATGCACAGAAAAACATGAAAATTATCAAACCTTTTAAAATAAATATTTCATTAATTTACAAAGATAGAATATTTATTATAGATCTTCTTGAGGAGTTTCATGGCACCACCAAAAGAAGAAATAATTTCTACCCAAACTGAGGTATCAAAAAAGCCTAATCTACAAGTAATTATGGATAATATATAGAAACAAGGCTCACACTCACACACTCCTTGAGCGTGTGCCTCAGTTATGTTGTCCACTAGGATCAATCTCTTCCTCTGAAATGTTTCAAATCCTCAAAACTGACATTAGAACATTTTGAAATCAACAAGTGTATATTTTTCATCTACAAATGGCAATTCACCATGTCCAATTTATGTTTATATGTACAAGTCCAGAAGAAATTTGCATCACATTGTGAGTATAAATAACCAAAAGTTAAATGGAGAAGAAAAAAGTAAACCAACTGACCAACACTGCTACCACTATAAAAATAGACTTCTTTCCCATCCCTGCCTTATTCCTGCATTTGCTCTGCCATGTCTTCTCTGGTAACAGAGGAAAAATCTGAAAGTAGTTTAATAATACATTTGTGTGTGTGTGATCATATTTGCAGCCTGTTGTCAGAGACTCTTGGACAAAAACTGTTTTGGGGAAGCCTGAGACTCAGGTACCATGTTATAACAACGTATTTTTCTTACAGAAACAGAAGTTTTTAATAAGCTATGACCAATATTCTAAAGCAGGTTGTGCCAGAAATTTTCTACTCCCTTGATAAAGGGTAAACCAATATTACATCTGCAAAACATTTACTTTAAATCTCTTTCCCTTTAGGAATCATGATTACTTGCTTTTTATGTTTTGTAAAAGGCCAGGACGCTCTCTGTCTCTAAGTTAGTAAAAGAATTGTGATTTAATATCACCATGATCTCACAATTTCTGCCTTCAGCAGAGAAGTCCAAAGGCAGATAACTTTCTTAAAAGGATTTCAAGATTTAATTATTGCTCATATCTTCATCCACAACATTTACTACAGCCATAGCAACAATTTTAGAAAAGTACTATGGCCAAATAATATGATAAAGGTTTATAATAGGTTTATAAAATAACAGGTATTACAGAAGGATTCAGCACCCTTTAATATGAGAAACTTCTTCCTAGCTGCTTGCAGTTATCTATGTAGGTACATTGGTAAGAATTTCTAGGTTATACACAAAAAAATAAAAATATAGATTTAAACAATGCTGCAAGTCATTTTAGAGAAACTATGGTTAGCCCAATTTCATTAACATAATGGTAGGGAGCAAGACAGTGTGGTACCCTGCTGAGGTATAGCTAAGAAAACTTCTATTCCTTTTTTTTTTTTTCTTTCTTTTTTTTTTCCTTCTTTTTTTTTTTCTTTCTTTTTTTTTTCCCCCAAAGCCCCAGTAGATAGTTGTATGTCATAG
This sequence comes from Diceros bicornis minor, assembly GCF_020826845.1. Classification (NCBI taxonomy): domain Eukaryota; kingdom Metazoa; phylum Chordata; class Mammalia; order Perissodactyla; family Rhinocerotidae; genus Diceros; species Diceros bicornis. Next base: position 46,251,738 of record NC_080740.1, read on the forward strand.
TTGCACATCCTTCTAGTTGCTGTATGTGGGACGCAGCCTCAGCATGGCTGGAGAAGCAGTGTGTCGGGGCGCGCCCAAGATCCGAACCTGGGCCGCCAGTAGCGGAGCGCGTGCACTTAACCGCTAAGCCACCGGGCCGGCCCTAACTTCTATTCCTTTGATGTTATTTTTTTCTTCTGACTACTTCTTCATTGTTCGGTCCAGTTAAAGACCTTGAAGAAGATTATTGATAGAGTTAGTTCCCATAAGAAATTACCATTGTTTCTGATTTTCAAAATACTATGGGTGGTCCTAGAGCATCCACTAGTACCATGTTCAGAGGTGTGTCTGTTTAATGATACTGGACCTGACACATAGGCGTTTTGCACTGCTAAAGTCCAAGCAACAAATACCTAGGCATTGCTAAGTTATATTGCTCACCACCCCACATTGGACAGTGAGGATAGGAGTCCCCTATTATCTGTGGTTAAATTATACCCATTTATTCCATCTGTTGGAAGCCTATATTCACAAACTATATTCAAAAACTCAAAATTAAATTCTATAACACCAAAGCTGATTGATAAGGTTAAAACTAAGCATCATAATTATTTGAGGCAAAACATGGTAACAAATACCTAATACTCATATTCATGGAAATTAGTACGAAAGATGCCAGAAAATTCTAGTTAAGTTTCCAACATCAATATTAAGTCTATCTTTACATCAATTTTGGGTGTTAATTGAAATAATTTTCTTCCCAAAATAGATTTTTATTGTATACGATTTATTCTAATTAAATTGGCATCCCATTTCAAATCTTATAACTCTATGGAATTTACATAGGTTTATAAAGGCAAATATTTTTCATTTATCATTTATTCACTCATCAAATACTTATTGAATGCTTATGTATACGAGTGTATTAGTTTCCTGTTGCCACTGTAAAACAAATTACCACAGACTTAGTGGCTTAAACAATAGAAATTTTTTCTCTTACAATTCTGCAGATCAGAAATCTAAAATGAGTCTTAAGGGATGAAAATTAAGGTTTCAGCAGACTGGTTCCTTCTGGAGGATCCAGAGGAGAATCTGTGCCTTGCCTCTTCTACTTCTAGAGGCTGCTCACATTCCTTGGCTCCTGGCCACATCACTCTCATCTCTGCTTCCATGGGTACATCACCTTCTCCTCTACTGTAGTCAAATCTCTCTCTGCTTCCCTCTTATAAGGATATTTCTATCAACCCATTACAGCATCAACTCAAGTCCAAAAATCATTTAAAATATCTAAATATCAACAGCTCAAAAGTCCAAGATCTCATCATATAAATTAAGTATGGTTGAGACTCTAGTTATGATCAATTCCTGGGACTGAGAAACTAGACAACAAATTATCTGGGCCCCAAATACAATAGTAGGGCAGGCATACGATAACAGTTATAGACATTTCCATTCCAAGAGGGAGAAGATGGAAGAAAGAGTCACTGGTCCCAAACAATTTCAAAATCCGTCTAGGCAAACTCCAATAGGTTTCAAGGCCTGGAAATAACATGTGGCTCAGGCCCTCCCCTTTGTGCCAAGGCTCTGCCCTTGGAGTCATCCTTCCTTTTTCTTAAAATTTTCTATGTACTTTCAGCTGAGTACTTTTATCAGCCTGTTTCATGCCTGAAGAATTTTGGTAGTCTGACAATCTTCTTTCATTTTGTCCCGTTTCTGTCCTTTTTAGTCTAAGCTGACAGTATTTCTACAGATAAAACATTCTCAAAACCTTGTGTGTCTCCTGTGTATATCTCAGGGATTTATTCCATTAGATAAGAGGCTCCTCCATGGATCTTTTCCAGATAATCTTATCTCTATTCCTGGCTCCTGCTGAGATGACTGAAGGGATCAATGAGTCATACACCTAATCCCGTTAGCACTAGCAGAACGTTATTTAACCACAACCTTGGTCTTCTCTCCAGAACACACATGCTTGACAGCATATCTTCTAATTTTAGCATCTTGTGCAATCCAAATAGACTAGGGATTTCCCAAATCATCAAGTCTTAGTTCCCTTTTGCTTAACAGTTCTTCCCTCAATTTATATCTTCCTCTCACATTTTACTATGAACAGCAAGAAGAAATCAGGCTGCACCTTCAACACTTTGCTGGGAATTATCCTCAGCTAAATATCCAAATTCATTTCTTACAAGTTCTGCTTTCCACATAACTATAGGACACAATTCAGCTAAGCTTTCTACCCCTATAAAACAAGGTTTGCCTTTCCTCCAGTCTCTAATAACATCCTCATCTCTTCTGAGCCCTCACCAACAGTGTTTTTAATGCCATAGTTCTACTAACAACTCTGCTTAAACAATGTAGGCTTTTTCTATCACGGCCTTCATAATTCTTGCAGGCTCTATCCATCGCCCAATTTCAAAGTCACTTCCACATTTTTAGGTATTTGTTACAGCAGCACTCTACTTTTACATACCAAAATCTGTATTCGTTTCCTGTTGCTACTGTAACCATTACCATAAACTTAGTGGCTTAACACAAGAGAAATTTATTCTCTTAAATTTTGTAGGCCAGAAGCTCAAAATTAGTCTTATGGGGCAAAAATCAGTGTGTCAGCCAGGCTGGTGGCTTCTGGAGGCTTCAGGGGAGAATCTGTTCCTTGCCTCTTCCACTTACAGAGCCTAACAGCATTCTTTGGCTCCTGGCCATATCACTCCAATCTCTGCTCCTTAGCCACATTGCCTTCTCCTTTCCTATCAAATCACACTCTGTATCACTTTTACAGGAATACTTGTGATTACATTTAGGGCTTACTTGTATAATCCTGGATAATCTTGCCATCTAAAGATACTAAACTACATCTATCAAGTCCCTTCACCACATAAGGTAACACCTTCAAAGGTTCCAGAGTTTCCAGGAATTAAGATATGGGTATATTTATGAAGCATTACTCTGCCTACTACACTAAGTATTATTATACATGCTTATAAACAGCTAAGAACAAAATGGCCCCTGCCCCCAATTAATTTTCATTCTAAAATTTTTACTTTTAAACATGTATCTCTTAAGGTCACTCATACAAAAAGATTGCCAAGAGCAGGTGAAGTTCAGGCTGGGAGAAAGAGTCAGGAAGTAAACCAAACCTAGGAAGCATGCAGAAAGTATACAAATGTAGCCTGGTGTAAGAATCCACATCAGTCATGAGGACCCTGTAATAGTAGGAAGCCTAAAGCTTGATGGAAGGACGGAAGTCAGAGAAGTTCAGGCAACAAGGAGCCAGAAACAAGAAGATCTTAAAGTGAAGAAATTGCTATATCAGGCAGCCAACCTTCTCATCCCTTTCCTGCTGTTGCAGATATAAATCCTAGGAATGATCAAGTCAATCATTGGATCAACATAGCTGAAATAGAGAGTACAAAGTGAGAAATTAAAAAAATATATATATAATGGTTCATGCAAAAATAAACTTCTAGAACATCAAAGATCTATTAACTTTCTTTTTGAAAATTCTCTAAATTTACTATACTATCTCTTTCTTCTTGACTCAGTGATGATAAAATTCTAGTTCCTATAGACCTCTGTGAAGTACTACTTACCTGATCTAATAATCTCTAAACAAGATTCTATTTATAATTTGATAAAAATATATAATTTCCTTTCCCCATCTCTCCAATCTCTATCCCTCAGCCTTTGAAGACCTTTGGAACATTACGTTTATATCTGATAGATTCCTATTTGAACATGAATTCTTAGTATTTTGTGAGTGCTGTTCCATCTTGGTTTTCCATATATAAACACAGATAGACCATACTGTTTCTCAGAACAGATACCCACTCTCTTTACGTGAACATTTAGCATCTGTCTAATGATAAGAGTAGCATCTTTATGTGTTGGCCACAAAAACTTCAAATTGATGGAAAGTACCTGTCTATTCAAGATAGACATTTTGCTCCTTTTCCCCCAAGTCTCAAAGCACATATCTAAACAGTAACATTCTATGCCTTGTAATTTAAACTTACAGAATTTGGGGTATTATCTTATCCATTCTATATTCTATTATAACATAATTGTGTGACTCCATGAGAATTAGCCTATATAGGGCCAGACATTGTTTGAGTTAATAGATTATTCAGCACAGCTATCAATTACGACCAAGCACTATGATAACTGAATTGCTTCTAATCCTGTTCTTGGGAAAGTGTGCGCATTTGGGGGCAGCAGATAGCAAGAACAGAAGGAAAGCTTCAATCAGTGGGGGGGTAGAATGTGTGTGTGTATGCTCAGGTGCATGTGTGTATGTATGTTTACGAAAGACAAGCCTACAGGAATTCGTTTCTAGCATAAAAGAAATTGATTTCAAGTAACAAAGTATAAGTATTCTAAAAGGAAAATGATTGCTAAATAATCTCAGGAAAATACCTTGCGGTACCATGTTCTTGCCCTCCAGTTTCACTTTAATTCACCCTAAGTCAGCACCTTGAAAATGCAGGCAAGGTTAAAATTACTAGAGCACTGGAAAGTTGCAATTTCCATTGCATGCTTTTCTTTTTTCCCCTGAACAACAGTCAGCTGAATAATACATATAACCTTTCATTTTTTATGAAAAGCAACAGCTGGCAAATTGTTAAAATGTTTGGAAAATTCTGGCAAAGTAATATTAGTTTAAGACAATGCTAGCTGACATAAACTTGTGGCATTAGACAGATTAAAAAGACTAATGGAAATGTAAGGAAAGAAATAAAAAAGGTCATTGCGCCACAGTAAGATCTTGCCCTGGGCTTGGAATGTAGACAATAGATCTGAAATTGCCACTGACTGATGCCATTAAAACGAGAAAGAAGAATCCATCTAGATGGATCCATATTAATGTATCGCCCAACCTGTCATTCTTTGGAACACCAGCACGTATAGTTGTACAACACTCAATGCAATTATTTCCTATTTTCTCTAATCACAATTTCAAATGTCAATCTGCATAGATCGCAAAGCAAGCATAGCTTAGAGCATGTTTTTCAATGTATTTTCATCATTTCCCTTTGAGTTTACCCCATCATTTATATAGCAAACTTTTTTTTTTTCATTATACGAGTGTTTGTGTGTATAACACCCATAACCAGAAAACACTGAAGAATACCATTGGTGTTTTGATACATACAAGGAAAAGGGAATTGTGAGATTTTCTTCATGTATATTATAAGCAGACTGCTTTTACACTAAAATATAAACATATCAGAATTTAATGAACTTAAAATCAATAATAGTTTTCAGTTAACCAGGACATTTCATGTAACATTAATTCCTTTGAAAACACAGTGAATTCTTATATATTTGCCCCAATAAAGCTGACATAATCCTTTGGAATGGAATCATGCAAAAACTTCAAAAAAATTAATGTCAAACTGTAAATATCAAACTCTTAAATGTGTATTTGTAACAAATGAATCTAAATTGCTCTTGTTCAGTGGTCAGTTAACTAAATGCCCATGCAAAAAATTTTTTTTACCATCCTGCAGAGTTACTCCTTCTCTTGCTCACTCTCTCTGTCTCTTTCTTTCTCCCTCTGTCACCCCATGTGTGTGTGTGTACGTGCGTGTGCACATCCTTTTCCCCAAACCCTTTCTGATTTACACGTGTTTAATTATGGATTTAAACTGAGTCAATTCCAAATTATCTCCTCCCCTGCCTCTTTTTGCCTTCCTCCTAAAGTTGATCTAAGATTTGGAGAGCTTGCCTTTATCACTATTTTGGGAGAAGAGATCTAGTTTACCCTAGTTTCCCTCTCCTCTGATGTATTTCATCCCATCTGGGCCTCTTGGTGATAAGCCAGCAATAATGACAGACGTCCTTAGTCCTGCCCTGTTCTACAGCGGCTAGTGCCACTAGCCACTTCTTTGTCCTACTCCAATCAACTCACCAATCCTCTGAGCACTTCTGCGTTCCTTCTACGGGGTTTGGGAATGCAGAGCTCTCTCCTCACTGTGATCACATCCTCACTTAGACTCCATGAGGCTGTGCTTGGCCCCCACTGAATCGTTTTTTCACACTCAACTGTCTGCAATTGAAAGTCACAATGTTAAAAACGATTTTATAGCCACAAATTTATAAACCATGTGCTAATTATGGGGAAAAACTTGGTATGTTCAAAATTAAATATGTATACACATGCACATATACATGGGCATAATTTTGGTTACTTGAATTACAGAAATAATTCATTCATATTAACAACCAAAGAGTACAGAAGGTTTAAAAATCAAATTAGTAGTCTCTCATACCTCACTGCAAATCTCCCTTTCTCATGTAACCAATTATGTACATTTTTCATGTTATTTTCCATATTTTTCTTCTTATATAAAAATAGGGAAAACAAATATGCATATATTTTTATAAGATGAAAAAACACATACTTATATTATGCAATACATCATTAAACTTTAATAATAAAACTTGGTTGTTTAAATTAAAAATATAGCATATATGCTCAAAATCAATATGGATCTGCCTATGATTTTTTAAACAATGATAACTGCTCCAGCCTTTCCTTTCTGCAAATAGCAACTTTTTCCTTCCAGTCATCTTCGATTTCTCTCTTTCTCTTATACTACATATGCAATTCATCACCAAATCTTTTGGGCTCAGCCTTCTAAATGTAAACAGATTCCGTCTATCTGTCCCCAGTGTCGCCCTGGTCCAAGCTGCCATTGTAATAGTCTCCTAATGATTTCTCCTGCCTCCATCTTTACACTGCAAATAATCTATTTTCCACACAGCAGACATAGTGATATTTTAAAACTATTGCCAGCTGTAAGTTTTTTTTTTAACTTACTTTTTTTTTTTTTGCTGGGAAAAATTTGCTCTGAGCTAACATCTATTGCCAATCTTCCTCTTTTTTTTTTTTCTCCCCAAAGCCCCAGTACATAGTTGTATATTCTGCTTGTAAGTCCTTCTAGTTCTTTTATGTGAGCCACTGCCACAGCATGGTTACTGACAGACAAGTGATATGATTCCACCCCTGGGAACTGAACCAGGGCCTCTGAATTGGAGTACACCGAACTTTAACCACCAGGCCATCAGGGCTGGCTCCAGCTATAAATTTTTAAAAACCTAAATATATCAAAAATTTTTAAGTGGCAAAACTAAATTATGGTGCTTATATGAAATCATAAAAAAACACAAGAAAATGATCATTATAAAAGTCAAGACAGTGGTTACTTTTGCAGAATGAGATGGACATGTGGCAGGGCTTCTGTAATGGTTGACAAAGTTCCACCTCTTGATCTGGGGGTTGTTTCAAGGATATTTCCCTCATAATATTTCATTAAGACATGTTTGTTTTGTGGGGTTTTCTATTTCTGTGTTTGGTTATTTTTTTATTATTAATTTTATAATTAATTTTGTAGAGCAGTTTTATGTTTAGAGAAAATTGAGCAGATAGTACAGAGAGTTCTTGTATACCCTCCCTCTTCCAGCATGCAGTTTCCTCTACTATTATTGTCTTGAGTCAGTGTGGTACATTTGTTACAATTGAACCAATATTGATATATTATTATTAACTAAAGTTCATAGTTTACATTAAGTACATTACATAGTGTACACCTCTATGGGTTTTGACAAATTCATAATGCCATATATCCACTATTACAGTATCAAACAGAATAGTTTCACTGCCCTAAGAATCTCCTGTGCTTCACCTATTTATGCCTTCCTCCCCACTAACTCCTGATGACCACTGATCTTTTTACTATCTTCATAGTTTTGCCCTTTCCAAAATGTCACAAAGTTAGAATCATATAGTATGAAGGCTTTTCAGACTGGCTTCTTTCACTTAGAAGTACGCATTTAAGTTTCCTCTTTGTCTTTTTGTGGCTTGATAGATCATTCTTTTTTAGTCACTGTATGGATGTACCACAGTTTGTTTTTCCATTCACGTTTTGAAGAGCATCTTGGTTGCTTACAGTTTGGGGCAATTATAAATAAAGGTGCTATAAACATCTGTGTGTGGGTTTTTATGTGGACAGAAGTTTTCAACTCATTTGGTTAAATACCTAGGAGTGACTTGAATAAGACCATGAATAGTTTTGTAAGAAACTGACAAAATGTCATCCAAAGTGACTGTACCGTTTTGCATTCGTACCAACAATGAATGCGAGTTCCTGTTGCTCCACATCCTCAACAGCACTTGATATTGTCTGTCTTTTGTTTTTTAATTTTAGTCATTCTAATAGATAGGTAGTGGTATATTATTGTCTTTTAAATTTGCAATTCCCTAATGACATATGATGTTGGGTATCTTTTCATATGCTTAATTGCTCTCTGTATATCTACCTTCTTTAGTGAGGTGTCTGTTCAGATCTTCACTTGCTTTTAATTGGATTGTTTGTTTTTGTAATGTTGAGCTTTAAGAGTTCTTTGTATATTTCACACATAATTTCTGTATCAAAAATATGTTTTACAAATATCTTCTCCCTCTCTGTGGTTTGTCTTCATTCTCTTAGCAGTGTCTTTTGCAGAGCAGAAGTTTTCATATTAGTGATGTCTAACTTATCAATGATTTCTTTCATGGATCATGCTTTTGCTGTTACATCTAAAAAGTCATGACTGAACCCAAGGTCACATAGATTTTATCCTATGGCACATTCTATAAGTTTTGTAGTTTTGCATTTTACATTTAGGTCTATGGTCCATTTGTGTTAATTTTTGTGAAAGATATAAAGTCAGTGTCTACATTGATTTTTTTCAACTTATATGTGCATTTGATCTAGCACCATTTGTTGAAGACTATCCTTTCTCCATCGAATTGCCTTTGCTCTTTTGTTAAAGATCAGTTGACTATACTTCTGTGGGTCTATTTCTGGGCATTCTATTCTATTCAATTGATCTATTTGCCTATTCCTTTTCCAATACAATACCATATTGATTATTATAGTTTATAGCAAATCTTCAAGTCAGATGGTGTCTCTCCTCTTCAGTATTGTGTTATTTAGTATTGTCTAGCTGGGTTTTTTGCCCTTCGATATAAACTTTAGCATAAGCTGTTGATATTCAAAAAAGAACTTCCTGAGATTTTGATTAAGTTTGCATTGAATCTATAGATCATGTTGGGAAGAACTGACATCTTAACAAATATTGAGTATCTCTATCCACTAACATAGAATAGCTATATATTTATTTAGATCTACTTTGATTTTTTTCATCTGAGTTTTGTAGTTTTCTAGTATAAATCTTGTACATTTTAAAAAATTTATTCCTAAGTATGTCATTTTTTGGTGCTAATATAAATGATACAGTACCTTTAATTTCAAATTCCAATAGTTCATTTCTGATATATAGGAAAGTGATTGACTTTTATACATTAACCTTGTATCCTATAACCTTGCTAGAATCTACTAGTTCCAGGGTTATTTTGTTGATTCTTTCTATATAAATAATCATATCTGTGAGTGAACAAAGGTAGTTTTATTTCTTTCTTCTCAATCTATATACATGTTATTTCATTTTCTTGTTTTATTGCATTAGCTAAGACTTCCAGTATGATGTTGGATAGGAGTGGTGAGGGGGAAATCCTTGCCTAGTTGTTGACCTTAGGGGAAAAGCATCTAGTTTTTTCCATTAAGTATGATATTAACTGTAGGTGTTTTGTAGATGCTCTTTTTTTTTTAATGTATAGGAGAAATATAGCTACAGAGTTTTGGGGTTGCTTATTACTGCAGTGTAACTTAACTTATCTTGACAGTCACAGTCTTTCTTCTTAAAAATATCCCTCCTGAGACTCTGCTTACATTTTCTTCTACTACATTTATTCTTGAAATTTTTAAGGAATTTTCTTGGAAGAAATTTACTTTATTAACTTTTTCACTTCTATTTGATTCCTTAGCCCTATTAAATATTTTCTGACCCTACCACTCCATCAGAACCATTCTTGCCCAAATTGCTAATGCCCTCTTAATTTTCAGATCTAGTGGATTGATTTTATTACCTTACTTGACCTTGTGTAGCATGTAGCACTGTTGACGTTTAAGAAACTTTCCATGATACCATTCACTTCTCGTTTTCTTCCTTCCTTCTTTTCTCTCAACCTTATGTAGATGTTCTTTATCAGGTTAAGGAAGTTTCTCTCTCTTCTTAGTTTGTTGATAGTTTTTATCATGGATTTTGTCAAATGTTTCTTCTGCATCTATTGATATTCATATGACTTTTCTTCTTTAGGCTCTTGATCAAGAAATGGATTGCATTAATGGATTTTTCAAATGTTGAACCAGCATACCTGGGATAAATCCCACTTGGTCATGGTGTATAATTATTTCTATATGTTGTTAGATTTGATTTGCTAAAATTTTGTTGAGGATTTTTGAATCTATGTCCATGAGAGGTCTTCATCTATAATTTTCCTTTCTTGTAATGTCTTTATCTAACTTTGGGATTAGAGGAATGCTGGCCTAGTAGAATGAGTTGAAGTATTCTCTCCGCTTCTATTCTTTGGAACATATTGTAGAGAATTGGTGTCATTTCTTCCTTCAATGTGTGGTAGAATTCACCAGCGAAATGATTTGGGCCTTGTCCTTTTGATTTTGGCAAGTTATCAATTATTGACTGAATTTCCTTAATAGAAATGGGCCTATTCAGATGATTCCTTTATACTTGTGTGAATTTTGTTAGATTGTGTCTTTCAAAGGAATGATCCATTTCATTTAAGTTATCATGTTTATGGGCATAGAGTTGTTGATAGTATTCTTTTATTATCTTTTTAATGTCTGTGGAATGAATAGTGATATTTCCGCTTTCACTTCTGACATTAGTAATTTGTGTCTTCTTTCTTTTTTTCTTGGTTAGCCTCACTAGGGGTGCATCAGTTTTATTGATCTTTTCAAAGAACAAGCTTTGGTTTCTTTGATTTTCTCTGTTGTTTCCTATTTTCAGTTTCATTGATTTCTGCTCTAATTCTTACTTTTTCTTTTCTCCTGCTTACTTTGGATTTAATTTGCTCTTCTTTTTCTAGTTTCCTTTTTGTAATTTTCTAGTTTCCTTTAGGTGGAAACTTAGATGATTGATTTTAGAAACTCCTTCTTTTCTAATACATGAATTCAATGCTATAAATTTCCCTCTCAGCTCTGCTTTCACTGCATGTACAAATTTTAGATTGTATTCTTGTTTTCATTTATTTAAAAATATTTTTCGTTTCCCTCAAGACTTCTTCCCTAGACTTGTGTTTTTAGAAGTGTATTGTTGTATCTCCAAATATTTTGAGATTTTCCAGCTATTTTTCTGTTATTGATTTCTAGTTTAATTCCACTATGGTCTGAGAACATACTTCGTATGACTTCTATTCTTTTAAATATGTTGAGGTGTATTTTGTGGACCAGACTGTGGTCTATCTTGGTGAATGTTCCATACAAACTTGAGCAGAATGTGCATTCTGCTGTTGCTGATTGAAGTATTCTATAAACGTCAATTAGATGCAGTTGATTGAAGTTGCTGGGAATTAGTTTGTTTGGGGCCTGGTAACTAATAAGAACTCAATAAATGCTTGTCAAATGTGTGAATAAGTGAATAAATTAACAAATGAAGAGTATTCTATGCTGTATACTATAATGTATTTAATCCTTCTCTTATTAAGGGACATTGAAGTACATCAAAGTTTTCAGTATTACAATCTATATAGTAATTCATATGTTTGAATGAATAATCTTAATATTATCTGTGAGTCCACATTCTTATTGTGTAAGGAATTAAAAAGGAAAAATATTAACTAATGAAATGCTTACTTCTAAAAGGAGTCTTCTCTCAGATTTTCTTCACTGTGCAGTACTGGTGTCTTTCCCTTCCCACCACATCTTTATTGTCTGTCTCTTGTTTATTATTGGATGCTGTATTTGAATCTGTTGTTTTGGAATAGTATGCAATATTAATGCAAATTGATTTTTAATGTGATACTGCAAATTTCACACAAGGAAATGTGTTTCATGCTGTGAGACTGGAGAAATGCTAAAAGCACAAAAATGATTACTATGGAGATATGGCACAGTTAAACCAGTTAACATGGGCAGAAGAGGAAACTGACAACTATGATTACATAATAGATGTTTCAAAATAATTATTTTATTATCAAAGTAAAAAGAGAGGTTCTCAATGATTTTGTTGTAAAGGTCATAAATGAGGGATTCAATATTATGTTATCATACAATGTTATTGGAAATGCTACACCAAAAATGTCAAGTCTTTATCCACATCTTGTGCTAAGAAATAGTCCACAGAGGCAATTATAATCTAAATTTGATCACATAGATATTATTTCATTTTATAATATTTGGTTTTATTTATCAAGAAAATTTCCTAATTATATTACATTTCACCATTTTCTATAAAATTTGGTACCCATTTAAAATGGATTAACTTAAAGTAGATATTTATTCTCAGATAACTATGATACTCTGATAGTAACTCAAGTCTGAGGTATGCAGTTCCTGAGTTTCTATGTAGAAAATATACCAAGCATCCCTCCTGGTACCTGACAGGCAAAGTCAATGCTGATACTTGACTGCACTGACCACTAAAAAACCAGCAGTAATGTTTACAGTATAAACTAATAAAAATGAAAGCATTAACTCTAATAGTAAGAAAGATTTTGTTTTGACAGATATTAACAAGTATCCCAACAAAAAGTCTTTGCTAAATTACACCCTCATCAACCCATGAGAATATATTTTCTTTCTCCTTTGCCAAACTCTTAGATTATAAATTTTTATATCTTTTGTTAAGGCGTGACCAAAAAGAAGTACTTCATTTTGATTTGAATTTCCTTAACAACTAATGAAGGTGAGTATATTTTCATATCTTTTTTTATTTCTGTGAATCATTTCTTCATCACCTTTGCTTTTTTTCTCCAAATGGCTTATCATTTTAAAAGTTAGTTTGTATACAGATTTTTTTTAAAAACATAAATTTGTCTCATATAGAGAGTGTAAATATATCATACTTGTCAGCCCTTAGTCTTCTGATTTTGCTGATGGTGATTTTATTTTTTATGCTGTGAAAGATTTAAATTTCTCCATAGTCAAATCAGTCAGTCTTTGATTATAACTGTTGGGCTCAGATATAGCTTTCATCTTACATACACATACACATATACACACACACACATTTCAGATCAAGATTATAAAAAATCAAGATTTTTCAATTACTTTCCCATGTTTCCTTCTATAAACTTTATAAGTTTATTTGCTTATTTAGCTCTTAAAACAATCTGAAGTTTGTGTTAAGTATGCATGTGTGTGTGTGTACATGGGATGCAATCTACAACTAATCTATTTCCCTCCTACTTCATTTTCAATGTCCCAATACTGTTTGTTTAAGCAGTACATCATTTTGCATGGATTGGAGACACCATCCTTATTGCAAATGAATTTGTTACACCTATATGGCACTATTTTCTTGTGTCTTTCTTCTGTTTCAGTGATGTGTTTCTCCATAAATATCACATTCTTTTAAGTAGTAGAGTTTGTAGTTTATTTTATATCTGATATGGCAATGCCTGTCAAATATTTTTCTTCCTTTTTTTTCCCAAAAATTAATTGGTTATTCTATATGCTTTCCTTTTCATAAGCCAACTGCCATAAGATCCCATTGGGATTTTCATAGAGTGTCATTAAATTTATGGATTAAATTTTGGCCGACTGGCATCTTTGTAATATATCTTTCCTAATTAAAAATATAATATGCATTTTTATTTATTCAGGTCTTCTTTTACATTTGTCTTTTTCTAATATTCAAAGGAAATGTTTTCAATATTTTACCATTAGGTTTTCTGTAGACTTTTAGTGTATCCTCTTCATTAAGTTTCTTATAGACATTTAGGGTATCCTCTTCACTAAGTTAATGGAAACGTTTTCTATTTTTAGTTATTGGGAGTCAGAGGAATAACCCAGATATCACTGAGGGGTTTTTGTTTTGTTTTGTTTTAAATAAAAGGAAAGAGCTGAAATAATCTCATTTATTTATTGACTGTTGTTTGTTTTTTATTGTTTTTTTTCCGCCATTAGACTGTAAGCTCCATGAGAAGAAGGACCTTGGCTTTCCTAACCTTTGCAATCCAGCACCAAGGACAGAGCCTCTCACTAAACGGTAAATGAATGAAACCACATTTGAGGATTTACCCAACGATTCGTAAACTACTATGGGAATATGAGTCTTTGTTTTGATGGAAAATCTTTGAGCTTTAGAGACAGACTCACTGAGTTTGAATCTTGGCTCTGCCTCTTAATACCAGGATAATTTAAGGCAATTTATTAACCCCTCTGAATTTCTTCAACTGAAATTGGAGGGAATGACACATAGAACCATTGTGAGAAGTAAATGAAATAATATTATAAGGCTCTTATACTTAATGTCAGATACGTAATAGACAAGATTAAATATTATTGTTATTTTCCTCCTTTCTTCACAAGATAAGAATGCCATTTAAATAACTCTTGGGCACTTATATATGCTATTGTTTTTTATGTTAATGAAACATATGTGCAAATGAATGTTTCATGTTTCATGACTGCTTTAAAGAGTGAACACAGCTTGAGATTTTTTTTTATAGGACTGAGTTCTTATACCTCCAGTACCACAGAAATCTTACATGTAATAAGTGTTTTCGAGCATGACTTGAAACCTCTCACACTTCTTTGATACAGAATACTCAATCCTATTCCCCAAATATTTATTTAACATCTGCTATAAAAGTATTTTCACAAGCAACCATGATATGAAACCCCACAATCCTTCTACTGATACAAAATATTCAATCTAATCCCACAATGTTTACTTAACACCTACTATACCATTGTAGGAAATAAAATGAGTAAGACAGGACCGCCGTCTTTAAAGGAATTCCATAATGTGAGTGAGGTAGAGGAGAAATGGATTTGAAGTAAACATATGAATAGGTATATACAAGTTGCTGACATTGCAATATTGTTTTTGTATCTATTTGATGAATATATGTCCATCAAACTTTTACAAAAAATGGTGATTGTTTTTCTTAGTGCATAATCTCCTGGAAATAAACTGAATAAAATTATAGATTTAAAAATGTTGAGAGACTCACACATCAATTGAGAAATCTGGGGAACAGAACGGTTAAAAAAAGTCCAATGTTACCTAGCCAGCTGGGAGTTAAAGCTAGATTTCTTAAATGCCAACTAATTAGCTCTTTCAAATAGAACACATGATATATATTGAGAAGTTGCATTAACTCACTTATATAGTTACATTGTTATTTAATATTCTGACATGGCAATTTATTTGGAAACCTTTATCTTTGTGCCAAACTATTTGTTGATTACAAAGCTTTTCTTTCAATTTTGCATAATCAATTCATTCATCCAGTCATTCGAGGAACTATCTGATAAAATGACTTAAATTGCCTATCCCATTCTCAGAAGCTTATTATTCCCTAAGAACATATTCATTTTGAGTAATTTGGTTTGTTAATCTGCCACGTGAAATGCCCCTATATTTTTCCTAATTTTAAGACTTTAGTGACCTACTTTTTTGTTAATCTTTTAAAAAATCTCTAAATAATATAAAATTTTGCATTTATTAATCATTTGGAAAAGCCAATGGTTCTTCAGAACTGTTACTATAAATTCAGTTTAAAAAATAAATTCTTCAAAGGACAGAAGCAAATTCAAAATATGCAAGTCAGCTATTTTTTCCAAATGGGCATGGTTTATGAGATGAAACTGATGACCCCATTAAGCTAAATATAGCAGAGTCATGACCATGTATGAGATCTGGTATAGTCTAGGTTCTTTCACACAGATCTTACTTTAAATAGAATATAATTAAGTCCTAAAATCTTGGGAGGAAACAAATTAATGTCAAATAAACTTTTTAGGGGGTTTGGCTCCTGCTTCTGAGGGATCAGGGTTATCAGAGCTATCCAGGTCATCTATTAAACTTAGTTTGATATGTTGCATCACTTTGGGTCCTGAGAAGCAGCTACCAAGAAATATATTGCGAGAAACACCCTGTGAAGGATAGAGGAGTAATCAGCAAGAGCAGGTTCCATGCATATGAAAGGAATACGGCTGGAGGGACAGGGCGGAAAGAGCCACAGACAACAGGGCAGTTCTGAGAAAATCTCCACCAGGCCAATGGGCTGTCCCCAAGCAAAAGTTGCCTAGTAGACAGTGTTGAACAGGAATGGTCTTCAATAGTAGCCACACTATACTTGTCACTGATGGTACAACCCGGGGAAGACTGCTTTCAATACAGTGGTGGATCCAGAGGCAGCAGCAGCTGGGACTCCCTCAGTCAATCTGCTTCTCGCAGCAGTTTCTCTTGAAGGAGATCGGAGTGGCACACTTCCATGGCTGCCACAATACGTGGATATGGTAGCATGTGATAAACTCATAAAAAATCTTCTCAGTCAAACAAATTTTCTTCCTCATCATTACTTCATCACACTGAGTTACATTCTGAAGAGAAACAACACCCGTAAGAATATGTCTTATAGACAAGATAGGAAAAAACAGGGAGAAAAGGTATGTTTTTATACTTACACTTTTAGTTTGTCATCCTCTTTCAGAGGGCAAGGAGAAGTCATGTGGGTCTCCTCCCATTTCCCACTCAGCCCTTTTGCCACCTTCTCCAATTCCTCTCCTCTCCCTGCAAATGTGTACACCTCCCAAGGGTCAGATTCCAGACTTCTGTTTTTCTCTCTCTCTCCCTCCTTGATGAACTCTCATGACATCCACATAGGTGCCACGTAGCCACTTCTCAAATACTTTTTCTACAGCTCCAACCTTAAGCTACAATCCCAACTACCTCCTAGAAATGCTGACTTAGATACTTCAATGCAACTTTAATAGACCATGTTAAAAACAAACAAAAAACATTATTTCCCTCTTCCAACTGGCTCTCTCTTTGACTTCCTTAATGTCACCAGTTATTTTTTTCTAAGGAAACTATACTCGAAAGATTTAAGTCATCCTCTCCCTGCACTGAAGAGTACCAGGGTTTGTCAATTCCTTTTTATGGAAAAGCCTTTTAAATCCTCCGCTCGTTTCTATCCATAGTACCATATTCAATAGCCTTATCATCATAACACCTACATGATTATAATAGTGTTCTGCTGTTAATCTCACTTCCTGAAATAAGAATAGAAGTGTCAGAGCAGCTTCCAGGGTCAGTGTCCCAGACAGCATAAAAAAACAAATGTGAAGCCCAGAGTCTAGGCAGCATTCAGGGGCCCAAGTGTTACTTACCTGTCAGGCAGTTTCCATGTGTGTAATGATATCCTCTTAATGGTGATAGGAATGGTGAGCAGTAGAGAGAAGCAGTTTAACCCTTTTGTGAGAAAGGTGTTGCATTTTTTTAAATCCATGGCAACTTTTATACAAAGAAGCATTTTTGTTCTTGTTATTTTGCTACTATGGCTTTGAAATGTAGCACGGGATTTTTAAAATTATCTTGTATGTAATCACTTCCACATATAAAAGGGTTCGGCTGAAAATTGTTTAAATCTCCATGTATGAAAGCTGGTCTAATCCTTTCTTCCATTTAAGAAAACCTAATCACAATTCAAAATATGAATCCCAACATTCCACAGGGACCTGTTAAAAATACGAAAACACACCTTCAAGGTTACACACAGGTGAGAACACTGGAACTGTAGATATTGTATCTGGATTAGGTAAAGCAATGTTTCTAATTGCCTGCAACTCAACATGGTTAAGCCAGGGCTAGAATCATATTCTTAGGGCTGAAGCCAAAAGTTACGGGTTCCAGAGTCAAATCAAAGAAAAACAAAGAGGTCCCCTCCCAGTCACTTTCTTCTCCTCTCCTCTGAGATTGCCCTTGCTTCCCTCTTAGAAGTAAATATAAGCAAGGCACAGTGCACACACCTGTCCACACAGCACAAGGAATGAGTTCAGAATGCCTCCAAGGGGAAAATTCATAACCTAGGAGAGCAGAGTGTAAGCCCTCCATTTGGAATCTGCTTGGCATCCTTATCATGCATTCTCCTCCCCTCCTGAGAAAGATGTCATCCTTCTCAGTTCTTTATTCCATAAAACATACCTTCAACCCAAACACTAGGGAATTTATCTTCACCTGGCCCTTAGACCAGGAAAATCGACCATTGCAAATGCATGCCTCCAAAGAGATGGACTGCCTTCCCCACTCAGCCTGGTACCCACAATTTTCCCTTCATGCTTCCTTCCAAAGTTGTGAGTCAAAATCAATGCACATCAATTTTTATTGAACAGTTAGACATTAGGTGCTATAGAAATGCAAATAGTGAAGTGCAGACAAAAAAGAATGTGCTCCCACTCACTTTCATGTCTAATTGTATCTAGCTGCCCAAGTCTAGCTCCTCAAAAGAAATTCACAGTGTACTTTTTTTTTGTAGTTTAGAAACGTCACAATTAAGCACGGGAATGATTTGCACTATGCGCTTTGTCCTACTATGACCCTCTGCCAACTGCTGTGATTAGGATCGGAACACGTGTTCCTCATCACAACATATGCCTCTTCCTCAGCACTTCTCCTAACAAGCTTTACCTATACTTATTGCTCCTTTAAGCGATAATATTACGTATTCTTTTTTGCTCCTAAATTTAGCCATATGTTTTCTACTTTACATTACATTGATTTAAAATAGCTCTCTTAGAGATTTTTGGTTTTGTTTTATTTTTTGTTAAATATTTTGTTCTCAACCCCTTTTCAGGGACTTTTTAGAAAGACCTTTTCTTTCTTTCAAGTGACTCCTAATGTTTAGTAACAAGCTCCATTTAAAGTAAAAAAATCTTCTCTCAGTAAGCACATGAGAGGAAAAAATGAGCAAAATAGAATGAGCAAGTAGAAATGCTTAATGATAAATGCAGTGACATACTCTTAGTTACAATGGAAACGGGGTGCTTTCTATTCCCAGGTAGTTTTCTTAGAAAATAAATGGTATTCTCTTCAGGACTTTTATTGTAAAAGACAAAAATTTTGACTAAGAACTGATTTTTTAAATATTTTAAGAAGTTTTGTCTTGCATCTGAGAGAAATGACAGAAATTGATAAGAAATTAAAAAGAATACACAAAATTATTTGTTCATAAATTGAGGATAATAAATGGTCTTATTTTCTTATCATTGAAATGAAATGCATTACTTGAAAGCAGTTGAAAAATATTCAACCAAATTAAACGGCCTGCTATACTTTGAGCTGGTGTTAATTTTACCTCATTTATATTAATGTAAAGCAAATCATCAAAGCAGAAGTGAAAACGTAACAGCATTTATTAGTAAATTCCACTTAATGTCCTGGCAGTGTTATAGACATATCATTAATTACACTGTGTTAGATGCAGCAGAAATCACTTATTGAAAATCTTCCTCTTAATGTAGCCCTTAATTTTGGCCACTATCAAAAGAATGCTTCATCTTGAAGAGCTATCAAAATATTGATCTGAAACTCTAAGTCTAATTGGCTATTTCACAATTATATTTTCTAGGAAAAAAAATGGTTGGCAACGTTTGTCATTTCTGGACAATTATTCTTATAAGAATAAAGAAGATAAAGCTGTAGATCAATTATCTGTTGGATATTCTGAGTACTGAGTGATTACTTGTTTTATGAACAATTTATTTTCTCCTCAGTAACAGTGTAAAGTTAATTCTTATGCCATACATATGTGATCACAATTGATAAGAGATTTATGATGGTAATCATAAATCAATTTTTGTACTCACTCTTCTCCTAAGATATATAATGGAGTAGAAAACATCATTTGTAATCTTCAGTACCAAAAGTGTAGATATATTGCCATGTTTTATTATTGAATTTCATGTTAAAATATGCCAGGATTTGGGGAAAAGACTAGGTTTTTGTTTTATCTCTCATTCTATATGGGAAAAAAGTTTTGTTTAAAGAAATTCATAGCATTTTTGAAAGTTCAAATCAACCTGATTAAAACGAACTCTTAATTATTAACCTTTTGAAATAAATGTTAAGGCTTTTCCTTATATACAACTTTCTTCTTATGAAGAAATAGAGATAGGATCTGAACACAGTAGTACTCAAGATGACAAAACAAAGCCAAAAATACTTATATGACAAATTTACCAATTCATCCTATACAGATTAGCTGATACAGGGACAGGTAAGACAAGGTGTATAGAACAATAATCGGGTTATTAGAGCTAGCTGATCAATTCCTAGCCTTGGTCTCAGACAGATGTATCTTCAGCTAATGAGAAGAGACCTGTGAAGAAGATTCTGTTTTTCTTTCACTATGCGTATACTGGGATTTAGTGTCCTTGGGGCACGTCACTGCTGCTGTTTTCCTCAGAGCATGAACATATGAATATATCAGCTCAAAAGTAACTTGCTTTTCTGAGTATATTAGTAGACAAAATCATGCAACCTGTCCTCATAGCCTGTGAATTTTCTAACTGGGAAGTAATTTCCTGCTCCTGGCTCTGCACTTGCATAACAAAAGTACGAGAGTTCTTATAATATTTATTCTGGGCATGTCTTTTTAATAAAAGCAGGACAATCCCTTAGTTGACATTTACTTGTCTCAAAAAGAGTTCCTGAATAAACAATTGCAGATTCTTTAGTTTGTTGTTTGGGGAAGTATGAGTTAGGAATAGATTTGGCTACGTATTAAAAAAAATATTATGCAATTAAATCAAATAGAAATTTTTCTTTCTCACGTAAAAGAAGTCTGATGTTTCTGATCCTGGATTTCTATGGGGGCTCCATGACATCATCATGTATCATGGTACCTTTCAGCTCAGTGCTGTGCCACCACTGGAGTGTCACCCTTATCCACATAGTCCACAATGGCCATGGGAGCTCCAGCTCCTACATCTGCACCCCAGGCAGCAAGACAGGAGAAAAGGTGGAGAAATGTGTACAACCTCTCTCAAGGAGACATCTTAGAAGTCCCACAGGTTAGCTCTTTGTTTCTCATTGCCCAGAACTTATCACATGGCCATATCTAGCTGCAAGATGGGCAAGGAAATATAATTTTAAAGTGGTGTGTCAATTTGCCCAGGTGAACATTGGTGTTCTGGTGGGGGAGAATAGGTATCAAAAGGCAACAAGCCCACTCTGCCACAATTTCTGCCCTTTTTTTAAATTTCCCAAAAGAATGGAAAAAGAAAAACATGTCAAGGCCAGCTTGGTGGTGCGGTGGTTAAGTTCGTGCACTCTGCTTTGGCAGCCCAGGGTTCACAGGTTCAATCTCCAGTGCAGACCTATGCACTGCTCATCAGGCCATGCTGTGGCAGGCGTCCCACATACAAAATAGAGGAAGATTGGCACAGATGTTCGCTCAGGGCTAATCTTCCTCAGCAAAAAAAAAAAGAAAAAAAAGAAAAACATGTCAAGACTGTGAAATTTAACATTGCTTCTCAGACAACGCATTAGAACTTAATGTTTGCCACTAAATAAGTATGTAGTTGTAAGGCAAGTCTCAACCAATGTATTTTTTCCTAGTCATTCTTGCTGCAAATCAGGAATCTAGACTGTAAGCTCCTTAAAGACAGGGACTGTGCCTTGTTGACTTTAATTCTCAGTGCTTACCCATTATAAATGCAATGAATACATATTGACAATTAAGTGAATAAATTAAATAGTTAAGATAAGTTGAGATCCAAATGATGGAAAGTAAAAATGTCATACCTACCAAACACCTGAACATTAGATTGAGTGAGGTTTAACATACCACTTAATAACTAGGGATGTCATTCAAGTCATCCAGACTCTAGGGTTCAATGTCCTCCCTGGAATGGAGACAATAAGACAATCTATGGTTACACTGAATTGTAAAATAGATCTGATGGTACTTAATGGGTCCAAACTTAGTGAACTGCACCACCATTCTCCTAGTTGCCCTAGTCAGGAATCTAGATGCCATGACTGGCTGTTTTTTCTTTGTTCAGCTCTCCCACATGTAATTAATTACCAAATCCTCTGGAGTTTTGCCTTCTGTCTCCTAAGCTGTCCAAATAGTTCCATCCGTATTGCTACTATGCCAGTCTGAGACACCATCATATCATCATATATTATGTGGATTACAACAAAAGCTTATTAACTGCTCTCATTGCCTGCAGTCTTGCTTCTCCCCAGCACCTTTCCCATGTAGCAATCAGGGGTCTTTCAGAAACCCACACCTAGTATGTAAAGACAATGCCCTAATTAAAACTGCTCAGTGGCTTTCCCTTTCCCTTAGGATGAAGCTTAAATACCTTAGGGGGCCACGAAGCCCTTGACCACCCGGCCTTGAGCAGCTGCAGCTTTCACTACTGCTCTTCCTGGCCTCCCACCTTTTCCTCCAGCCACAGTCAACTTCTTTCAGCCTTTTGAATTTGCAATGCTCTCTCTTCCAGGCTTTGCACCTGCTGTTTGCACCTCCTGTTTTCTTTATTTGAAACAATGTTCCCTCTTTTTCTACCTCTCCCAACTTTTCTCTCTTTCTAGCTAACTCTTTTTCTTCATTCACTTATCCACTAATCATTTCCTCTAAGAAATCTTTCCTAAACCTCACCCCACTTCCAGAATCAATGAGGTACTCTTGCTATCTGTTCCTATAGTACTCTGTGCTTTCCTTCTTGTGGCATTTATTAGACTATCTTTTAATTGATTGTTTACTATCTTAGTCCCTGTTGACTGTTAATTCCATGAATGCAGTAACAACGTCTATTCTCCACATTTATCACGGTACCTGCTTGGTACATAGTAAGAACTTACTAGATATGAATGGTATAAATTTCAATTAATTCAATCAATAGATATAATGTAGGCACTAAAATACAGAGCAAGAGCAAAGTACATGTAAAGCTCTGTGTAATTATAATACTAAATTTTACATTAAACTTTACTTATTTTAGTCTCTTTATATTTTGCTAAGAAGTGAACTCTTTAGATTTCTATCCTTTAAGCTTTCAAGTTTAGATGCCACAAACCTGGGTCTGTTCCTGCTTTTCTTAAACCATAGACGCATGGTATGTTCTGGCCTCTTAGATCCTGTGCAGTAGAACCAAACTCCTGACTTTTACTCTTAATTTCATAAAGGAAGGCCTTATCTCTGGAGAACACTATCAACGCAACTCACAATTGTTGCTGAACCTTCTAACCATTTGTCCTCAGGGGGTAAACTGGCTTTCTTGATATGTGGAGTTCTACGAACCGTGTGACTTACTTCTGAAATGCCCTTTTAGTTTTTCTCATCTGCTCTTCCTTTCATGGGAAATAAAGGAGAAAATGTGCCAGAGGGTGATCAATAAAGTTTTTATCAAGTCTGACAATAATAACCATCCAATAAAAAAATGATTCTTGTGGCAACCGTACTTAATATCATTTCACTCTACTTTATATTTTCTTCTTCAATTACTATATTATTTAGATAAGAATAACTTCACTGGGATGAGCTTTTTAGCAGTTTTTGTTTGTAATTTGGCCTTCTATAAAAGATGTCTTAAAAATTTTTTTCAATATTTTAAAGATATTTTAAACAAACTTCAATATTTGTTTTAAATATACTTATATGTTATGTATCATACAAGAACTAAACAATTACTGAACAAGGTCTTCTTTCTATGGAAAGAGCTCCAGAAAATTGAACATAAAGATAATTTTCAGAAAGAGAGCACAGGTTTTGTGCTGTTTGCCCAAAGGGAATGGAGAGCCATAGCGAGATGACAATTTTTCATTTTGCTTTTTTAAAAAACATTTTTATCATGTACATTATTTTATAGAATTAAAAACAAATCAATGAAGTACATATTTTGGAGAAAGAAAAACTCCCAGCTCCATTTTGCATAAATTGTAATATGACACAGTCAAGATTTTGCCATAAACAGGCAGTACAGTAAATATAAGTGCACAGAAAATCCCTAGGTAGCCAAGTTTTTCAGTAACTGCCCAAAGCTCATCCCTCAGGAACACTGTTTCTGAAGCTGATAAATATTATGCAATAGGCTTTATTTTAGTTTTCATATTTTTCCTGTTATCATATTTCAATATTTTTTAAAAATCACCTGGTAATTCAGGGAGACATGGTTGAAAATATTTAATGATAAATGTCCTTGAATTAATGCATTGTAAGCCATGTCTTTTGTTTGACATCCTTTCTTCAGGCTACCGAGGTTTATCCCTGATTTTTTATGCATTTGTTCTACAAGAAAACTGAAATGCAAAGCGGAAATGAAGCGTCAGAAGCCCAGCACCCAAGTGCAATACATGAAGAAACAATGACAAAGAAAAGCACTCAGACTCACAAAGAACAAGAGTCAGAACAAAACAAATGCACATAGAAGCCTTGACAACAAGCATACAAAAGAAAAAGAGGTCAGTGGAGTTAGATGGTGCTATCTTCACAGATAACAAAAGTAAAGCCAAGAGGGGGTCAAACTAGACAGAAAACTTAAGACAAGTACTGATAGAAAGCGATGAAATAATGGGCTAAAAATAATGAGCATGATTTATAAAATCAACATAGAGAATCACTAAAGAAAATAAACCAAAATGAGCAATAAATATTAAAATATATATGAGGACTAAAATTCAGAAATAGAACTTAATGCCATTATGAAGGGAAAAAGAATTGTGGATTTGGGGATGAGGAACCAAGAGTTATAGAAAGATTTATGTCCTGATGCTGAGGATGGGATTGAGTAGATCTCTAGCAAAAGGTTCTAATGCAAGTTAAGGAATTACAGGTAACACTAAACAAAAATTCAGTATCATTTAGCAAATCTACATATAGATTTAATTCCATATGTACAATTTTAAACCTATGAAAAGATAAAATTTGTTAATTATAATGTTCCATGTAATCCCCTTGATATTTAGTACATGTTTATTATAGTCTTCAATATAGAAGACTGCAGAACACTAAAGAGTTGGGGCCAGGATTTAAACATCTTAGCATTAGTGAAAGACCCAGAAAATATCCTACTTTTAAGTATTCCTGCCATCATTGTTAGTGTCACTATTTTCTTTAATTTGTGATCCAAGAGTAAAATTGATCTCCAGGATAATTAATTGTCTGACAGTTTTATACTAAAAGAGAAAGATCATAATGATGAAGACTAATATAAATGTTGACATTTAACAAAATGCTGTAAAAGAAAATTTTATTATACTACAATGACTACTTACCAATTGATTTCTTAATAACCCAAAAGAATAAATGGACCTAACAAAAGTCCCTAAATTACTCTTAAAGAATAGCTTCCATGGATATATCTTGCTTTTAAAGATGATGAAATTGCTCAACTGCTATCCTTGGCTTCCCACAGATCATGAAAAATCATGAATTCAAGTTTCTCAAGCCCTTTATCCTTGAGTCAAAGGAGATTGAACAGACTCTTGTGGTCATTATCACTTGTTCGTTGTTACGGCTAAAATATATTCAGAATATGAACAGAGTTTAGCTCAGGTAAAAGAGAACATAAATGTATCTACAGACTTATTTTAAAAATGCTTTAAAATCATTTAAAATGCAACATTTGATTTAAATATATTATTTTTCACACATCATAAAAAACTAATTCTGCAGCATTTTATTTTTACATTTATAAATGTAATAATGTCAAAATGATTCCTTAGATGTGCTGACCTACTAAATTCTCTTGGCATGTGGTGGTATTCATTAACTGTAATCATTAAGTCTATAGCAAATAATCCATTTCTGTAGTTATTTTTGAGAGACATCCTGATAAAGCCTAAAAGAGAATTAGTCTGCCTGCATCTTGCACTGGAATAGGCTATGCAATTAAAATTACCACTAAACAGTAATAACATCTTTATGAAGATGGTTTGATGAGAAATTCAGGTCAAGAATGCTAGCTAGAAGAGCATTCCATCTGCTTTAGCTAGCATCCTTTTCAGGCATTCCTTGCTACAAAAAGACAATAGATGAAAGAAAAGGAAGGAAACAAAGATTCTTTGTAAATATTGGTGCTTAACTCTGTGAGGCAGATGACTGCTGACCCTGAGTACTCTGTAATTTCCTTGTTTGACACTCTGCCTCTTATAGCCTTGTCAGGTTGCAAAATCAAAAGGTTCTCCAGGGTTGCTCTGAATGTAAGTTTCTATGCTCTTTTGTACATACCGAATACTGTGCCAGTATTTCTTTGTAATCTATCCATTTTTAGATAGTCTTTTCCCCTGTTTACTTAAACTGCTGCGATATAGTTTGGGGGGAAAATATCTGTGCTATCATTTCTGTACTTTCCAAAATACTAAGATCCACATTTTATTATTATCCCAATATTTTCTTAGTATATCATATGCAAGACAGCTTTGGTATTTTAAAATATGTCTTTAAGGAAATCAACATGATTAACATAGAGTTATGTTTTGGGAGAGTGGGTGTTGTGGCATTATTATACAAGCTCATTTTTTAAATAATTTATCTACTTTTCACATAGTTGTGTTTCTGCAGGGTGACTTAAGGATTGGATAAATTTATTTCTCCCATCTTGTGCTTGGTATTGATGCTTGGTTTCAGATGTTATAAAACCAATGTTGAGTATGAGCAAGTTATTCATAATACAGCTTTTAATGAAGTGTGGACGTGACTTGAATAATAAATATCCTAGTCCTTTAATAAGGTTCATCTCAGGCTGGTAACAAAACCCTACATTGTTTCTATAATCCAGTGGAATTTTACCCGAGTCAAATTAAGACACATAAGAGCACATTCTTAAAGTGTGATTCATAATCCTGAGGAAATGACTGTAATTGATTTACAACAAACCAGCCATCCTGAGAACTCAGCAGCCCCAGGTGACTGCAGCAGTTGTGCTTGAGTAAACCCGTGTGCACAACATGCTGTTCTGGAATTTTTTTATTTGTCAGACTGTAAAATCCAAAGATAAAACACGTGGTTAACGGAGAACGTTTAGCAAAAAGTACTGGAGAATGATCTTGCTTAGGTAAACATTTATTTAAACACATTAACAAAAAATGTCAGGCACATTTAAAAATCACATAAAGAATCTATAAAGCTACCATGTGTTTCTAAAGAGGAGGAATTTTTTCCCTTTCCTTTTGTAGATTCTGCCTAGTCAAGCTTTCTCCATTTTATAAAATTCTGGCATAGGCAGTGTACTGTATCGGAAAATGATAGAGTGTGCCTCTCTGGTACAGTCTTGTCAATTACATGTGCCTTGTTTCATTAGCTACAGCTAATTATTAGCCATAGTGTTCTAGGCTATGAATTTAAATTGAGTAAAATGAGTGGTCATTTTTTATGGTTTCCTTCTAGTCATCTCAAATTCATCAGACTATTTTTATTACATGTGAAAATACGAAAAATATAATAACCCAAATCTTTCACCGCCTTCTTCAGTAACTGAATAAGTGTGCATATTAAAGATGACAGAGATAGATGGCATTAACTCTGTTTTGTTTGCTTGATAGCTTTTGCCCACAACATATGTTCAGTGCTATCAGGGTTGTTACAAAGAACACAAACCAATCAGGTGGACAGATTCACAAACAGTGCTAGAACACATGGTGACCTACCAGTGTTAACAAGAAATATCCGAATCACTCGAAAACGTGGTCAAATAATGCAAGGATTTATCATTTTGATTGTGGTTCTTAAAATTGTGGTTAAAATAATCATGTTGTCTATGGGCTTCTGGATTGGAAGGTGAGATGCTGGAACATGACCTTTTCTGCTGTTGTGTCATGAAAAGGGAGAAAAGCGATGGGCTCTGCAATAGTTCTGATATTGATTCAACCATCTCTGTATTTTACATTTAAAAATAATTTCTGGTTGAATTTTATTCTTAAGGCTAAATTTATTAAGGGGCATTAATATCAGCAAGCCTTTTTGTTCAAAAGTTACAAACTTAATAGACTATTAATAGCCATCTACTTACTAATTTCTTCCTCCATTAAAAGAAAACGTTAACTAAATCTGATTCCAAAGATCATTCAGGAATTCTAATTCTAAGGCAATTTGACAATTTTGCTCATCTAATTTTATAAGTATTTAAATTTACTTGAAAATTGCTGTTAGTCTCTCATGCAATAGCACATCTATGAGTGTGTGGATGTGTGTATTGTTATTTTTAAATTTTTAATCTATCACATATTTTATGTACATATGTCACTGCAAGAGGTCTCCTGGACAACTAACTGGAGAACATCACTCTTTAATAGCAAAGAAAATCAGCATGGGAAAATTACAGCTAAATGTTGAACTAAATGAAATAATTTGGTAATTACAAGGAGAATGTTGCTGAGGAGAAAACTCAGAATTGTGAGACTTCTGAGAAAAGAGATCCATTAGGAAATTTGAGAAGACTGCAAGGGCAACAGCCAAACAGAAAGCCCTCTGGGCTCAGCATTTATATCGCTGACTTCCCTCAGGTTTTAAAAAAGTTAGATTTCTCTATTAAAGTTTGTATCTTTGGGTTTATAGCTTTCTCTTACATTCTTTTTTTCCTCCATTGAGCCTTCTTCCCTCAACCTGTTTTTCGTACTCAGGGTCACGGGTAAATATTATTGAAGTATGAAAACATCTTAGAAATTAGAATTATTGAATTTAAAGTTAAAATAGGTACTATCATATTACCAAATTGGCCTGGCCAAAGTTTATAGTACTTGGCAATCCTTTCCAGATAAAATAGAGCATTTTCAAAAGTGTAATCTTTGGAGACACAGAAGCTGTTTTGGAACACTGATTGCGATACTTCGGAGATGTGTGAATTTGGGCAAGTCATTTAACTTTTAATGAGCCTCAATTTTCTCATCAGGAAAACATAGAAAATAATACCTATTAAATAAGGCTGTTAAAAGCATTAAAACAAAACCCATTTTGTCAAAGCATTTAGTAGAGTGGCTAACATAGGAATTGCTTCTCCTATGTTTATGAGACAATAATCATGGTTATTTCCATTTTGAATTTTCAGGCCAGGCTCCAGGTCTAATCTTGGGGAAAACTATTCCTATTAGTTCTCTCTATTTCTATCAACTAAGTTAAGTTCCTCTCTTTTTCATCTCCTTGTTCAGAAATAATAATAAGTTTTTCTGCCTGGGATAGTGCTTCTCTTGGGCTGGTACTTGAAACTGCATTTCACCCATCATCTGAACAGAGAACTACTTCAACCTCCTACCATTTCCGCCACCCCCATCCCTGGAATATTAACATAACTGCATTCAAATTCATTCTTGCACATCTCAGAGAAAAGGTATCCCCTCCGTCTGGGCCAGAGTTACTTTCTCAAACTCTCCTATGCATCCCAATTCTATAGTTATCTCATTCCTTCAATTATCCTTTCTGCTTCATTTTTTCCTTCTCTAGAGTGTCTTTTATCACCATCAGTGTTTCAATGTATACTTTCTTCAGAAAAAAAAGTCCTCCTTCAATCCCAAGCCTTCTTCTAGTTTCCTCCATCCACATCTCAGAGTCTTGGATGTAACCACCCTATTATTCCTATTTTTTCACTTTTATTCATTCATTTGGTACTAAAATCTTGTTATTGACCCCTCCTCTCCACTGAAAACATTCTTCCCCTGGTCACCAACGGTCTCTTATTAGTAAAGCCCACCCACACTTTTCAGTCTATATTTGCAGCATTTGAAAATGTTGATCATCCTCTCCCGGAAATTCTCCTCTCTGAGTTTCTAACAGCATCACTCTTTCTGGTTGTCCTCTTACTTTGCTGGCTACTTATTTAAATCCATGAGATCTTTTTCTTCTACTTGTTTCTGCATTGTTTTTCTATTATTCTATCTTTAGTTCTTTTTCACTCAACAAAAGCACACTGGTTGGTCAGACATGTACCCATGATAATTCTCTATCTACATCTCTAGCTCAGCATCCTACTCCAGGTGTTGGCCCATATAACCACTGACTAAAAAACACTACTTAGACAACATTTCAAATATGATTTGGCCAGAACAACATAACATGACCCCTCTAGAACGCACAAAACTTAATTCTCTATCTTGGAGACTTATACCTTGTATTGGCAGTTTCCCAAGATGTCTAAAGGTCATTTCAGATTTCTCACTTTCCCCTACATTCATTCCATTTCAACAATTTGTCAATTCTAGCTTCGATATACTTAACAATTTATATTCTTTCTCTGTTATCCCTGACTTTGCCTTATGTTAGACCCTCATCTTTTCTTACTTCAATTTCCTATATATCTTTCCTTCTTTTAGTCTCACTTTCCTCTCTCCCCAATCTATTACCTACACTGCCACAAAAGTGATTTTTCTGGGGCCGGCCCGGTGGCACAAGCGGTTAAGTGTGTGCGCTCGGCTGCGGAGGTCTGGGATTCGCTGGCTCGAATCCCGGGCACACACCGACGCGCTGCTTGGCAAGCCATGCTGTGGTGGCGTCCCATATAAAGTGGAGGAAGATGGGAACAGATGTTAGCCCAGGGCCAGTCTTTCTCAGCAAAAAAAGAGGAGGATGGGCAGATGTTAGCACAGGGCTGATCTCCTCACACACACACAAAAAAAGTGATTTTTCTAAAGTATAAATCAGGTCACATCATTCACTTAAATCATTCCAAGTTCTTTCTATTATCTTCAGAATAAACTCGACCATGAAATACATCTTTCATGGTCGTCTTCTCCCACCACTTTCCTATATATATTTGTATATTATCATGCTGAGATATTTGTAGACCCTTAAAGATTCTGTACATGCTCATGTCTTGGCTCTGTCCATACTCTTCCAATTTTCGTAAAACATCATTCACATTCTTTTTCAATTAATCACATCTTCCTGGTCCTTTAACATTTATCTCAGCTTTCACCCAATACTGAAGAGCCATTCTTCATCTCCTAACTGAGTTAGGTGTCCCTTCTCTGTGCTTCTACTGCAGTCAGTAGGTATTTCTACCATAGCTCTTATCACTCTGAATTTTATTTTTTTGTATCTTACTCACTAGATTATGAGATTCTCTAAGAAGGAAACATGAACTTTACTTTATCAGC
This sequence comes from Diceros bicornis minor, assembly GCF_020826845.1. NCBI lineage: Eukaryota > Metazoa > Chordata > Mammalia > Perissodactyla > Rhinocerotidae > Diceros > Diceros bicornis. Next base: position 46,282,671 of record NC_080740.1, read on the forward strand.
TGCACAGCTCCCCTCGCCTGATGCATATTTGCCACTCCATAAAAATTTGTTAAAATCATAGCTAAACAGTTCAGTTCATGTTCCTTTATCTCTACCATCATCCCCTCTCAGTTCCTTCATGGAGTTTTCTTGTTGATATGTGTGAACTGGGGTCTTTTCTCTCCATGTTTGCTTTTCCTATTTTCCTTTCCTACCCTTGCTTTTCAGGTTTTTCCAACAGGTAATTTACCTAAATATATCCATTATAGAAATCTCTTTCTCTTCTTTCTGTGAGTTCTGATTTTCTTTGACATTCCTCACTGAACCCTAGTTTCACAAATTACAGGCTCTTAACTCTTCAAAACGTCAGTACATCAGTAGCACAAACTTGGAGATCGCATTCATCTCAAATAAAGTCCATTACGTCTCTTTCAAGAAGTTACTAACTTAAATGCCCTATAACATGTTAAATTGAATGGATATATTGTCTTGGGAAATTACAGCATTGATTTCTCTTAAAGCATGTGGTGTAACTAAGGCCTAACATTCATATTTTAATATCAATTTCTTTCCCTTTGAGAGGTTCTATCTAAATCTACAGTAACTCTTTAGAAAGAAGAGTGCTTTGCCGTTTAAAAAATGCTCCTTATACTCACAAACAAGGGAATTCTAAGTGAAAATATACCACAAAACATGGAATTAGTGGTTACAAATTTAATGTATATATTTCGTAGAATGGGATATCATAGAAGCCTCATCCTGACTGTGTATAGAACCTACTTTTGTGTTTTTTTTTAAAAAAAGGGCATTGCTTTAAGACAATGATAATAAAGGAATAAAATTTATAAATGTTATATACTAGATGGCTAGTATGATTCCAAAGCCTTGTCTAGATTATAATCTCAAAAGGTCACCATTTTTTCATTTTTCTTTGGAGTCAAACTTAATAAAGGGTCTTTAACTTGATCAGACTTAATACACCAAGAGAATTCTAAATATGTTTTTGCCATAGTATATACACATCAATGATATATCATGGTGTATATGATATACATGTAAAAAAACTGAATTTTGAGGTAAACTTCCACTGAAATATCTTTTCCTTATAAAACTGAGTTTCAGGATCATGCCTTCAACTAAGATTGTAATCAAGAACAACTTTTCGCGGTAATCTCAGCAACATGACTGAATAACACGTCCCTCATTTGTATCCCTCCTCAACAACAACAATTTGGCATCCATCCATGGATAAAAGGGTATTTACAGGAGCTATGGGATACAGTAGCATATGCCAAAGGACCTGGGAGGTGGGTCACCCACCTGTGTGTTGGGAATGGGCATACAGACTTTGGCCCCAGCTGTGGATCCTGCAGTGGCCCATGAACTAGCTCCAGCCCTTCTTGGTAGCAGTCTGGGACACCTGGAGAACACTGTTTTAGACAATCAACCACAGACAAGAGAGTCTCTGTGGAAGTTCAGATTTCCAGTGGAGAAGTATGCATCACACACCCACCCCCAACCCCCTGCCACAAGGTGGCACAGCTCGGTGCCAAGAAAGACCTTCTCAGCCTGTGATTTCTCCTATGAGGAAAAGTGAGACAATGTGAGTGAGCATCCAGCTTCCCCAGCTGTGTGGGACATTGCCAAAGAAGCTCGTTTCTCTTTTGCTGCATCCAGAGTACTGAGTTGTGAGCTGTATGACTGGAAAGAAGGAAGAGCCCGAGACAGTGGCAGATAAGACTCTCAGAGCACATTAAAGGGGCACAAATCCTACTAACTACATTAAGTACTACTTCAAGAAGCCCACCCATAAGCTGTTGGGGCTGCCTTGCACACAGATCTCCCCAACTGGCCCACAGGCACCCCAGCATTCCTGATACCTCAACCACAAACACCCCAACCCTCTGTCTAGCTCTCTGTGTATGCTCCTGATGGTGGCAAGAGCAAGCTTTGGCAGACGGCTAGTAAGGAAAGGCAGACAGCCGGCCCAAATCTGCAAGCCAGGGAGAGAACACAAACTGGAGCTTTAGCTACACAGTTGGAAAAGCAAAAAAGAGGCTGTCAGCACCCAGCATGGTGCATTGTAGGACTGAGCAAAGGCATACAAGCTTAAGAATTCTACCAAAAAAGGGAGTAAGAAGTGTGGAACAAGCCCATAAAAGATCTGAGAAAGCCTCAGAATCCCTAGCAGGGCTGACAAAAGATATTTCTCTCCCAAAGTCAGTGAGTAAAGACTGGAGGGGGCAACTGCTGCTTCAGATACAAAGACAGCAATGAAAGACTTCAAGAAACACAAAAAATCAAGGAAATATGATACATTCAAAGGTTCACAATAATCTTCCAGTAACGACCCCAAAGATATGGAAATCTGCAATTTGCCTGACAAAGAATTCAAAATAACTGTTTTAAGGAAGCTTAATGAGCTACAAGAAAACACAAAAAGACAATTCAATAAAACCAGAAAAACAATACATGAACAAATTGAGAAGTTTAACAAAGAGTAAAAGTCATTAAAAAAGAACCAAACAGATATTCTGGGCCTGAGGAACACAATAAATGAAATGAAAAATTCAATAGAAAGCATCAACATCAGAATGAATCAAGCAGAAGAAAGAACTTGTGAATCAAAGATAGGACCTTGAAATTATCCAGTTAGAGGAGAACAAAGAAAAAAGAATAAAAAAGAGTGAAGAAAGACATATGATTTATGGAATACCATCAAAAGAAACAATCTGAAAATTATTGGACTCCCAGAAGAAGATATGGAGAAGAGGGCAGAGAGTTTATTAAAAAAATAATAGTTGAGGGCTGGCCTGGTGGCATGGTGATTAAGTTCACATGCTCCGCTTTGGTGGCCCAGGGTCCGTGGATTTGGATCCCAGGCGCAGACCTACGCATTGCTTGTCAAGCCATGCTGTGGCGGCATCCCATATACAAAATAGAGGAAGTTGGGCACAGATGTTAGCTCAGGGCTAATCTTCCTCAGCAAAAAGAGGAGGATTAGCAATGGATGTTAGCTCAGAGCCAGTTTTCCTCACCAAAAAACAAATAATAATAATAATTGTTGAGAACTTCCCAAATCTGGGGACAGATTTGTATACCCAAGTTCACGAAGATCTTAAGTCAACAAAAGAATTCAACTTAAAGAGATATTCTCCAAATTACATTATAATAAAACTGTCAAAAATCAAAAGCAAACAGAGAATCTTAAAAGTAGCAAGAGAAAAGAAGTTTATAACTTACAAGGGAAGCTCCACAAGGCAATCAGCAGATTTCTCAGCAGAAACTTTACAGGCCAAGGGAGGGTGGAATCATATATTCAAAGTGCTGAAAAAAAATTGCCAACCAAGAATCTGGCAAAGTTGCCTTCAGAAATGAAGGAGAGATAAAGACTCCCAGATAAACAAAAGCTGAGGGAGTTGATCACCCCTCAAACTGCTTTAAAAGAAATGTTTAAAGGAGTTCTTCAAGCTGAAATAAAAAGGCACTAATTAGTAACATAAAAACAGTGAAAATATACAACACATTGGTAAAGGTAAGTATAAAGTCAAATTCAGAATACTCTAATCTTGCAACATGGTGGTGTGTTAACCAGTTAAATTTAATACAAAGCTTAAGGAAAAAAGTATTAAAAATAACTATAGCTACAAAAATTTGTTAATGAATACACAATATAAAAAGGAGTATTTAGTGACATCAAAAACATAAAAGGGGGGAGATAGTAAAAGGTAGAGTTTTGGTATGTGATCAAAGTTGTTATCAGTGTAAAATAGACTGTTATATCCATAAGATAATTTATATAAGCCTCATGGTAACCACAAAGCAAAAACTACAGTAGATATACAAAAGACAATGAGAAGTGAATCTAAACATATCCCATGAAAAATTACAAATTTGCAAATGAAGGCAGCAAAAGAGGGTGACAGGAACAAGGAAACTACAAACAGCCAGAAATCAATTACTAAGATAGCATTAGTAAGTTCTTACATATGAATAATTACTCTAAATGTAAATGGATTAACCTACCCATTCAAAAGGCATAGAGTGGCTGGAAGGATAAAAAAACAAGATCCAACTATAGGCTATCTACAAGAGACTCACTTCAGCTCTAAGGACACACAAAGGCTCAAAGTGACAAAATAGAAAAAGATAGTCCATGCACGTGGAAACCAAAAGAGAGCACAAGTAGCTATCCTTATATGAGACAAAATAGACATTAAGCCAAAAACCGCAAGAGACAAAGAACGTTATAATATAATTATAAAGGGGTCAATTCATCAAGAGGATATAACAAACACAAATATATATGTACCTAACATCAAAGCACCTAAATATATTAAGCAAATACTAACATATCTGAAGGGAGAAATAGACAGCAATACAATAATAGTAGGGAACTTCAATACCCCACTTTCAACAATAGATAAATCATCCAGATGGAAAATCAGCAAGGAAATATTGGACATGAACTATACTTTAGACCAAATGAACCTAACAGACATATACAGAGCATTCCATCCAACAGCAACAGAACACACACTCTCCTCAAGTGCACATACAACATTGTCCAGAATAGATTATATGATAGGTAAAAAAATAAGTTTTAGCAAATTTAAGAAGATTGAAATGTTTTCCAACCACAATGGTGTGAAACTAGAAATCGATTACAAGAAGAAAATGGGAAAATTCACAAATATATGGAGATTAAACAGTACACTCCTGATTAACCAATAAGAGAGAAAACCAAAGGGGAAACCAAAAATTACCTTGAAACAGATGAAAATGGAAAAGCAACATTCCAAAACTTATGCAATGCAGTAAAAGCAGTTATAAGAGGAAAGTATAGTGATAAACATCTACATTAAGAAAAAAGAAAGATCTAATATAAACAACCTTATGTTACACATCAAAGAACTATAAAAGGAAAAACAAACTAAGCCCAATGTTAGCAGAAGGAAGGAAATAACAAAGATCAGAGCAGACATAAATGAAATAGAGACCAGAAAAATAATAGAAAAGATCAATAAAACTAAGAGCTAGTTTTTTGAAAGGATAAACAAAATTGATAAGTCTTTAGCTAGACTAACTAAAAAACAAAAGAGAAGACTCAAATAAATAAGATCAGAAATGAAAGAGAGGATATTACAACTGATATTGTAGAAATATAAAGGATCATAAGACACTGCTATGAACAATTATATGCCAACAAATTGGATAAGCTAGAAGAAATGGATAAATTCCTAGAAACATACAACTTACCGAGACTGAATCATGAAAAAATGAAAAATCTGAACAGATCAATAATGAGTAAAGATATTCAATCAGTAATCAAAATCTCCCAACAAATAAAAGCCCAGGACCAGCAAATTTTCCTAGTAAATTCTAGCAAACATTTAAAGAATTAACACTAATCCTTTTTAAGCTCTTCCAAAAAATTGAAGAGGAGAGAACACTCCCAAACTCATTTTATAAGATCAGCATTATACTGATACCAAAGCCAGATTAGGACACTGTAAGAAAAGAAAACTACAGGCCAATATCCCTGATGAACACAGATGCAAAAATTCTCAGCAAAATATTAGCAAACTGAATTCAACAGCACATTAAAAGGATCATACAACATGATCAAGTGGGGTTTATCTCTGAGATGCAAGGAGGGTTCAACATATGCCAATCAATAAATGTGATACAACACATTAATAGAATGAAAATCATATGATCATCTCAATAGGTGCAGAAAAGCAACATCCTTTCATTATAAAAACTCTCAACAAATTGGGTATAGAAGAAATGTGCCTTACATAATAAAGGCTATATATGACAAGCTTACAGCCTTCACCATACTCAACAATGTAAGGTTGAAAGCCTTTCCTCTAAAATCAGGAGCAAGACAAGGGTGCCCACTCTCACTACTCCTATTCAATATAGTACTGGAAGTTCTAGCCAGAGCAATTAGGCAAGAAAAAGAAATAAAAGGCATTCAAATTACAAAGGAAGATGTAAAACTGTCTTTGTTTCCAGATGGGCTGATCTCGTATACAGAAAATCCTAAAGACTCCATCAAAAAACTGTTAAAACTAATCAACAAATACAGTAAAGTTGCCAGATACAAAATCAACATACAGAAATCAGTTGCATTTCTATACGCTAACAACAAAACATCTGAAAAAGAAATAAAGAAAATAATGCCATTCACAATAGCATCAAAAACAATAAAATACTTAGGAATAAAGTTAACAAAGGAAGTGAAAGATTTGTACACTGAAATCCATATCAAAATTCCAATGTCATTTTTCACAGAAATAGAAAATATAACCCTAAAATTTGTATGGAAGCACAAAAGACCCCAAATGGCCAAAGCAATCCTGAGAAGGAAGAACAAAGCTGGAGACATCACATTCTCTGATTTCAAACCTTACTACAAAGGTATATTAATCAAAACAGTATGGTATTGGCATAAAAATAGACATATAGATCAATGGAACAGAATCAAGAACCCGGAAGTAAAGTCTCATATATACAATCAACTAACATTTGACAAGGGAGCCTAGAATACTCTACGGGAAAAGGACAGTCTCTTCAATAAATGGTGTTGAGAAAACTGGATAATCACTCGCAGAGGATTGAAATTTGACCCTTACCTTACACCATTCATAAAAATTAACTTGAAATGGATTAAAAGCTTAAACATAAGACCTAAAACCATAAAACTCCTAGAAGAAAACATAGGGGTAAAGCTCCTTGACATTGGTCTTGGCAATGATTTTTTGGATATGACATCAAAAGCACAAGCAACAAAAGGAAAAGTAAATAAGTGGGACTACATCAAATGAAAAAGCTTCTGAACAACAAAAGAAACAATCAATACAATGAAAAGGCAACCTAAAGAATGGGAAAAGATATTTACATATCATATATCTGATAAGGGGTTAATATCCAAAATATATAAGAATTCATACAGCTCAATAGGAAAAAAACAAACCAATTAAAAATGGGCATAAAAACTGAATAGGCCCTTTCCTTAGAGAAAACCTACAAATGGCCAACAGTTTATGAAAAGATGCTCAACATCACTAACCATCAGGGAAATGTAAGTCAAAACCAGAATGAGATATCACCTGACATCTGCTAGAATGGCTATGATCCAAACAAGTGTTGGTGAGCATGTGGAAAAAAGGGAACACTTTCGGTTGGTGGGAAGGTAAATTGGTGCAGACTCTATGGAAAACAGTATGGAGATTCCTCAAAAAATTAAAAAGAGAACTATTATATGATCCAGCAATCCCACTTCTTGGTATATATCCAAAGGAAATGAAATCAAGATCTCAAAGAGATATCTGCACTCCCATGTTCATTGCTGCATTATTCACTATAGCCAAGATACCTTGGACCTCAAGTATATTAAGTGAAAGAAGTCAGCCATAGACAGACAAATACCCTATGATATCTCTTATGAGTGGAATTTTAAAAAGCCAAACTCATGGAAACAGAGAGTAGAATGGTGGTTACCAGGGGCTGGGGGAGGGTTGGTGAGTGGGAATAGAGAGATGCTGGTCAAAGGGTACAAACTTCCAATTATAAGATGAATAAGTTCTGGGGATCTAATATACAACATGGTGGCATGGTGACTATGGCTAACAATACTGTGTTAAAAACCCGAAAGTTGCTAACAGAGTAGATCTTAAATGTTCTCACCTTAAAAAAAAAAAAAAGGCAATTATGTGAGATGATGGAGGTGTTAACTAACCCCACTACGGTAACCATTTCACAATATACAAATGTATCAAATCATCACACCGTACACCTTGAACTTATACAATGTTATGTGTCAATTATATCTCAATAAAGCTAAAAAAGAAGAAAAAACAACTTTTCCCTTGAGATACTGAAATAGCATGCATTTTGTTTAGATGAATAAGTTCTAAAAGGCAAGCACGCATTTTGTTCTTTATGTGAGGCCATGTTAATACCTGAGATCTACAGTTAATCAGTGCAAAATGTCATCATTTCCAAAATTATGTCTAGCTGCCTACATTCTTTTACATATTTACAGTGACTTTAAAATGGCATGTTTGATTTCAAAGTTCTAGTCTTTTCGTATAATCATAGCAAAAAAAGGTCTTTATTTTGCCAAATAAAGAGAGGTCATTCTTGGTCCTAATGAATTAATTACAGCTGTTCGGTGTGTGTGTGTGTGTGTGTGTGCGCGCGCGTGCGCGTGTGTGTGTAAATATATAGACATACATAACACAAAAGATTGCAACAAAAATGATAATACAATTGAAGAAAAGGTATATATTGCATAAATATTATACATAAATTATTTGTCTACCCAATGTTTCCCCAAAAGTTTGATATTTGTTTTTATCCTTCATTCACCCCAAATCATCCAATCTCTCTAAATCATTTAGACTTTTTTATAACTCAGACAAATATATTACATGGGATCCATAGCCATAGCTTAAGAATTACAGCGTTGTCCAAGCTTTAAAACTGCTTTTAGAGGTGTTATCTTTACTGTTGCTCTAAATAGCCCTTCAAGGTACTTCATGAAGGCATCATCTGTGTTTCATAATCGGAGAAAACTGTGAATTAGAGCAGATACAATTTTCAGTCAAGGTCATATGGCTAGAGAGTGTTCCATAGCATAACCTTTGTCAAACATAACTTAGTCTTTTTGCAATTTCCACTAAGATAAATTAAAAGATTATAATTCCACAAATTCAAAAGCTAAGTGGTTTATATAACCATAAGAAATTTAATAGATATTGTAGCTTCAAAATGTATTTTTTCCTGGAAGAGCTTGCCGTAGCAGTGTGACAAATGAATAATTATTTTCAAAATATATTTTAACCTGTATAACTAAACAGTGGGTAAAGAACATATATAAGCAATTAATAAAGAAAGGAATACAAACAGCTTATTAGCATTAGAAAAGTATTCAACCTCACAAAGAAAGGCAAATTTAAATAAAAGATCCAATGTGTTAGTGAGGTTTTGGGGAAACAGCACTCCTATATAGGACTGATGGAATTTCAATTGGTAAGAACCTTTGTGCAGGGCAATTTGACAATAATTTAAAGAAAATCATAAAAACATGTATTCCTTTTGGTTCAGAAATCCAACATATCAGAATTTATCCTAAGAAAACAGCCATAAATGAATGCACAGATTTCATTTCAAATATGTCCTTAGCTTTATTGTTAATGATGACACAAATAAATGAAACAATCCAAGAATTCAATAATAGAAGATTGGCCAATTATTTAATATTATAGCATTACAGACATTTAGAAAATGTTGTAGGAGAACAAATAATGCCATTGGAAACATTTATGATGTGTAGTTTAGTTAAAAAAGAAGAAAAAATTGAAATTGTATGTATAATATGATCCTAGTTTGGAAGCAATATAGTTTTGTAGCTAAAACTCCAGGTCAGAGTCAGATAAATGAATTCCAGTTTGGGCTGTACCTTTTACTGGTTGTGTAACCGTTAGGATGTTACCTTAACTTTTCTGGAATTAAGTTTCCTCATCTATAATATGGGGTTAAGAAACTTTCAAATTCACGGGGCTTTTGTAAGATTTCAATGAGATAATTTACATAAGGCTTTTAGCACAATCCATGGATATAATAAGTATTCAGTAAATGTTAATTACATCATAATTCTTATATAACATGTGTATTTTGTGTCATATTTTATATTATATTATATATTATTATATATTTAATATAAATATATTATATTATTTATATTATATATGAATATATTATATTAAATATACGTTTATGACCCAACAGTCATCAAAATTTTTCAAGTGACAGTTTCTCAGTGGTCGGGTTGTGGATAGTTATTTTGTATATTCCTGGATTTTTCTTCAGTGAATTAATATAACTTTTATAATAAAAAATAAAAAATATTGCATAGGTCAGGTTAGGCTAGGGATTGCAGTAATAATATCCAAACCCTGAAATCTCAGTGGCTTATTTATCATTTCTGCAAAGTCTGTGTGCATCAGGTGGCTCTCCAGGAAACACATGCCAAGCAATGATGAGAATCTGTTTACATCATGAAGCTGCATATGCCTTCTAGATCTCCATAGAGGAGGAGTGAGCTGGAGGGATCTCTGGGCTTTTTATTGCCTCTGCCTAGAGGTGACACATGTCCCTTCCACTCCTAATCCATAGGCCAAACCAATCATTTGGTGCTTCCCATCTTCGAGAGGGCTGGAAAGTGTTGGGGAGCACATGGATATGTGACAAGGATTAAATGTCTTTCCCACAAAAAAGTGATAGCTTAAAGAAAACAAAATAAATAGATATTACTAAATTCAGAAGTTTATTTCATGAGTTCACTTGGCAATTTTGATTTCTTTAATCTTTCAAAGAGAGTACAGGTTACAACATCTCTTTAACTTGTTCCCTAGGCGGGGCTTCCATAACAGCTATAACTGAAGAACACTGAGTTAAACTGGCACCCAAGAGGGACTCTTCGAGGACTGGCTCCCACTAACTTGGGGTATGACACTAAAATACAAGTCAATAAACATCTCTGGCCTCAGTTTCCTTATTTGTAAAACAAGTGAGTTGAAAACTATTCTTTCTAATGTCCTATCCAGGTAAAAACAAGCTGGTTTCTTAAATCAACACTCCTGTCAGCTGACAGCTTTGTTTTCACTCTAACTGCAATTTATTTAAGCAATCACATCTTTTCATTGGTAACATTAGTGTCATAAAGCTAAATTAAATGTCATGTGATATTTATTTTTGCAGCTTTCTCATGGAATTCTTGGTAAAATAAAGACAAATAAATATATTCACAGAATGAATTACAATTCCATGTCCTCTTAGCTCTTTTTAGCAAATCAGGCCTCTGAGAGCATGTGTGTGGTAGGAGTGGGGTGAAATTTATGCTTTTCAGTAGTTGATGCTTGCAGCTACCCTCTGAGATAAGTATGGTTATAGTCATTCTAAAGATAAAGAGATGAGACATCCCAAGTTAACAGTTAGTAAGTAATCAAATTGGGTTTTGAACTAACTCAGGTACTCAACCCAGGCTTATGACATTTTTTATATACAATCTTTTCAAAATAAAGTAGGAGTTGTAGACGAGGCAAACTTTTACCTTAATCTTCTTAGAGTTCTTTCTGGCTGGGCCTGAAAATTAAATAAACATAAGACAGATCAAGAGGGGAAAAGCATACAGATTTATTTAATATAAGTTTTACTTGACACAGGAACATTCATAAAGAATGAAGACCCAAAGAAATGGCAAAACCTACTTGCTTTTATATTAGGTTGAACAAAGAGAGGCATTTGTGGAAAAGTGACCAAACTATGTCGAGAGGCTAAAGGAAGAGAAAAATGATTTTAACAAGATCTGCTTGTATAGAATTCTCAGTCTCAGCTCCTCGCCCTTGATGATAAGAATGTTACTTCCCTTCTGGTACACAGAGCACATAGGAATTTCATCTCCTGCTTTCAAGAAAAAGAAGGAAGGTCAGAGTATTTTTCCTTTATTTGCTGTTTTCAAATGCCTTTAACTCAAGAGAGTCAATACGCCAGAGTGACATATTTTTTGGGGGGGTGGCATGTTCTGAACTCCTTCAGGGCCAAGTTGGAACAGCAATTATGCTTTTTCATTTTAAGTAAAACAGAGATTTGGGAGCTCCCCTCAACCATTCTGGCAAAAACTGGGCCATGTTACTGCAGACAGTCTTACTCAGAAGAACCTAAGAAAACTGCAGTGTGGGAGTAACTGCAAAGGGACATGGCAGCAACGCCTGCTCCTCTAGTTTATTTTATGTTTTAGTAAATGGGTTCATTATAAAAAAATGCAGTATTATATATATCTTCCCCAAGCACAGGGACCATTTCCATATCACTCACCGTTCTCATTAGCAACTAGTGCTTAGCATCTTATGACTCATTGGAAGGAATGAAACCACGTAGGCCTCCCTCCAAATTTTCCCAGCAGACCACAGTAAATTTTCTGGTAAACAACTGAATTTTTACGTAACAAATCTTAAATATAGCTTTCTAACGTGAAATGTATGACTTTTCGCACCACAGGCAGAGAAAAAAAATCAAAACTCTGGAGGCATCATCCAAAGTTGTGCTGCTTATAGGAATATGCAACGGCAAAGCCGTCCACTAATTACATGAAAAATATCCTTCTCTGAGAGAAAGCAGATTGAAATATTGGCAAGACTCTTATGTTAAATAATTGTGGGATATCACATAACATCACTGTTTTTGAATGTTGAAAATCATGCTACTACGTATTTCACTTCACATTTGGATAGAACCACTAATGCTCAGATTATACAATAGCTCTTTGCATAAGTTTCACAGATATAGGGAAAAAGTACTTGGCAAATATTTTTTTAGATACTTCCAAAAGTCTATACTATGGAAAAGTCTTTTTTTTTTTTTTTTTTTTTTAGCTAACAACTGTATTATGAGTCATGATATAGACTATGAAATGTGCACTGAAATCAGTATTGATAAAGCAGCGATATGCTAACAAAGCCAGGTGTTGTCCAATGAATAATAAAGGATTGTGTCTGAATGTCCATCTTTACACAGTTTCACTGTTTCAATCAACAATATATGCCTTCTGATGTTAGTTGAGTATTGAACAAATGGTGAAATTAAGAAGATGATAGAACAAAGCCATTTAATATACACTTTTTTAGGGACTGTGCGAAACAACAAACAACAAAGATGGTGCATCAGCCCTGAAGTGTGGGAGCAGCCAAGCAGAATGGTACACCCAAGAGTGTTTGAAATGAGCAGCACGTGATGAAAACATTTCTTCTTGATTGTGATCGTTCTGGTAAGTACCATTTCATAATTTCAGTTGGCTTGATCAAGTAATATGCCTTAGCAGTATAGCAATATCTTAAATAGTTTCATATCAAAAGTTAAAGGCTAAAAATACTGAAACTTTTAATTTGATACGTAATATAATAAGGTTTCTTAAGAAGATTGAGCTGTGATGCAAAAGCTTCAATCATCTAGGGTTTAACTCTCAATATTAGTGATTTTCTCTACTTACTAAGGAAAGAAATCAATAATAGTTTTGGGCAATATACAAACTACATTCAGCACATGAGGGAATGTGTTTCTAATTTGTCTATAACCAAAGAGTAAATTAAGGATCCATTTGCTGCTATTTGTCAAGTTAATAACGTTCAAACTTCCATTTTTTTAATGTGGTATGAATGTTGACTTAGTATCTTCAATGAGAAATCTCTCCATAATTTCAGGTTAATATTTCATCTAAAAATATGCAGAACTGCCTTACAAAGTCATGATGCTCTAGCTGACATTCTCAGTGGCTTATAAAAATGAATTATAATTTTCTAACTTAAAAAAATAACTTAAGAAAATAACAACATCTGGATTTGGGACTGACTCAAACTATACATCACCAAGCAGAAATAGATACATCAGTGAAAGTTTGCAGACAGTTTCATCTCTCTTAAAAATTTATTACTTTTAAAGATTGTATTTTATTTTATTAGATATTCTGTCATTTTTCTCTGAAGTTTATATAAAACTAGTAGTCATCATATATATACTAAAACCCAAAATTTTGAGGAAAAGAGAAAGGCAGGTATTTTGGCTGAGGCACTACCATGTTTCTTTCAGCTCCTAAAAAAAAAGTGTTATTTTTAGCAGAATGTAGTTAAATGCCCTTCCTAACCCATTATCCTGATGACTAACTTTCCACATTTAATGTGTTTACTCAATTCCCCGAGCTAGAGATTACAAATTCTCTTAGACTCTCCTTGAAACTTCCATTTACCTCCTGACAAGCTGAAGACAGTAATCAGAATCTGATTAATGTTTCCTTGTGGGGAAAAAACAAGGAGAGCATGCTGACCCAAGCTGGCAAAATCATTCCTTTTGAGAAGACACTCAGGTTTGAAAAGAAAAGAGAAAATAGCAGAATCTCTATTTCTAGTCTATGAAATAATTCCTCCTTGTTAATTAGCCCAAAGTATGTTCAAATAATCTTTTAAATTTGAGTTGGCAATATGAATTATTTTAATGATGAGGAGTGATACTTCCATCAAACAAACCATTTTTAATTTAGTAAACAACCATCCACAGGACAGGTTTTAGCAAATCAAATAATCCTCACGTTACCTAACAACCCAAAAAGCAACACTGGACATCTTATTATTAATGATCTTAATATATCAAAGGACCCTTCAGGCTGCTGCTGGAATAATGTTTTGTGGCTACAGCTTCCATTTTTCTCCTGACGGGATAGCTAATTCAACTGTTTATGTAAGTCACTGCCAGGGAAGTGCTTATCTCATCATATTATCTTTTCTTTCTCAGGTCTCACCAAATGGTCCCGGGGATATTGTACAACAAAAAGGAATTTTCAACTGAAGCATCCTGTGATGACTCTAATAGAAGAGACAAAGACACACACACATACAAACATCAAATGACCAACTAAATTAGATCACCAGAACTTCCATGTTTTGAAAGAATAATTTCCCATTAGAATTGGACAATGAGTTGGATTTTGGAAGGTCAAATATATTCAACTTCCTTCTCTACAAAGACAAGACCATCTTGTTCTATTACTTAAAAAAGAAAAGAAAAGATAGGACAGAAAGAAACAAAGGAGAGAAAGTTGAACTAAAATTCATTTTCTTTATTTGGCTTTCTTCTAACAGTCAAAACAAGTTGAAAGATTTTCTACTCAAAAACGAGATTGCTTTTGCTCCTAACACTGATCGGGATTTCTTGCTGGTTTTTTTTTTTCCCCTATCTCTTGATAGGGCTCTGACTCTGGGCCACCTCCTGGCTTCTACTTGCTGTGCTCAGGCAACGACCTACACAAATCCAAGCTTAGGCCAGCAGGCTGGACAGAGGCTAAACTCCTACCCAGCCACGTAATGGGATTCCCCATTGCTTCATTCAACCCCACCCCATCCTCTCAGGGCTGCGTTCTCTCAGATCAACATAATTTGTTTCCAGGACATTTATTTTTGTATATCTTAACCCTCTCTCCTCTCGGCTTCCACACGTGGTGACCTTCATTCACCGCTGATTCTTTTCTAAACTCATCTTCAGAAGAAAGTGACAATAGAGTCTCCCCAAGTTCCACGGATGAAAGATTGGACAGAAGAAAAGAGAGCAGCCAGGCCACTGGGGTGGGTCCAGCTTAGCCCTTAAAGCCTACGCAGTGTTCAGGAAACAAAGGGAATGTACGTCTCTGGCTACTAGCGGGCGTTGCTTCCCTCAGGCACTTTGGCAAAAAAATGAAGAAATAAATAGACTGTGAAGAACCTTTGTAGAGGGGAGGAATGAGGAAAGTCTTTCACATTTGTGTTACCCACAGACTTCATGGCAATTGATTCGGCTTTGTCCCTGAAAAAGCTTTCAGTGTAGCAGACAACATGAAGCTTTTGGTGTTTTCTTTGTTCAAGGTTAACTTTTTACAAGTCTGATTTCTCCCACTCACCCAGCTCTGCCACAGAGCTTTGGCATATAAAGTATTCTAGAGCAAAATAAAACGAAATAAAATAAAGCTTCTATTGTCTGCTCCCAGGCTTGTCTTATTGGCATTTTGAAGCAATATTCAACTCTCCTATAGATGTAATTTTCCATCAGTTATTCTGCCCCGGGGATAGAACTCCAAGTGCAGAGGGGAGAAGGGGAGAGAAGCTGGCCTGGAATCACTTGTCTGTTAATATCAGTCCAGGTTCACTTATGAGTGTCCCTTCCTCCTTAGGCTGCAAGGACTTTTTTTTTCTCCTTCTGCAAACCTGATATGAAGCCAAAAACTCCCAGTGAGGAAATATTTTCGTTTAACTGTGCAAAGGTCAGACAAAAATGTGATAAGGGCATTTTATTTTTCAACGCATGTTATCTCGGTTTTGCTCCCCCACAGAGCCTCTTGAAAAGCAGTGGGAGTCCGTGCAGTGCCTTCACGCAGACTTCTGGCAGGCACAGTTCAAGGTTCTGTGGGGCTGCAATGACACGGGTGGTCAAGGGCGGAATTACACGGCTCGGAGACTTCAGCCAGCTTTGCTGTTTTTATCTCTTAAGGTGTCTTCTCAGCCTTTAAGAGGAAGGACTCTGCTAAGCAGTTAATTTTATGTGAAGGAGCTACCTCCACCTTAGCCCAATACGAATGCTCCAATAATTCTACAATTTGCAACTGTGAAACTTGATGAAAATTAATGAACACAAGAATGATCAATGAAATGCCCAGGAAGAAGTTACATTTTTTGTCAGTTAGTTTAAAAAAAAAAACAAACACACACTTGTTTAAAGCCATTTTCTCTTCTTTTCTGGGATAAAAAGAGAACAGGATGTGT
The DNA here is from genome assembly GCF_020826845.1 of Diceros bicornis minor. Lineage (NCBI taxonomy): Eukaryota > Metazoa > Chordata > Mammalia > Perissodactyla > Rhinocerotidae > Diceros > Diceros bicornis. The sequence goes on from NC_080740.1 coordinate 46,299,002, forward strand.
CAAAATGTTTTTGACAGATTAACTGTGGCATTTTTCTGTTTTTCATGCTTGCCTCAGATGCATCTTATTAGAATAGCTTCTAAACATATTCTTACTGTCCCAATTATAGCAAAAATCTATTTGGTGTTTACCAAACGAGACCTATTACTTGTCTTCCTTAAGTTTCACCTTCATTACATGAAGGGTCCTTTAGTTTAAAATCAGTTGCTTCCTTTATGATGGGCAGTGGGGAGTTTATGCATTCCAGTGATTAAATTGCCAAACCTGAACCAATCCAAAGAATAGCCTCCAATCACCTCTGGTTGAGAAGGAGTCCTGGGCAGAAGCCCAGTAGGAAAGGACTTTAGCTTATAAAAGCGTTGTGAAGCTGTATGACAATAGAGGATCCATTTCAGTACCACTATAAAACAGTTTGTTTCCAACGTAATTTTAACCCAACACCCTCCCACCATCCTCCAGTTACTTCAAGCAAGTATACCCACTTGGTGCCACGGAGTGGAATAGGAACAGAGGCTTGTATTCAGATGCACACACTTACACTTATGTGGACACTGAAGACTCAAGATACATTTGTACAAAAGTCTGCTTCTGCGAGTTACGTCTCTTAGAGAAAATGGAAATCCCTTTTAGTGCTTTGAGGTTATGCGATTTTCACATCACATGCGAAGCTGCTTTTTGAAATCTTAGATAAAACTTTTAGATTAACAGCTACTGTGTACAGTCTAGCCCTAAGGCAAAGAAGGATGGAAAGATTAGGATTACTTTTTTATTTAAATCTTGCTGTTAAATCACGGTAACCTGCTGAGTTCTTGGCGAGGAAAGGTCAGGAAATAGTAGAGCAAGAAAAGTAAGCACTTTAAATTGATATCCCTTCATCAATTTCATGAAACCTGCTTTTATCAGACATTAAAAGTAGTTGCAGTACGTTTAGCAAGTTGTTTTCATTATAGCATTTGGAGTATATTGAAATCTTTCAAATGGCAGTTTAATCAAACGTACTTAAAGTAAGTTGGCAGGATGTATATCTAAAAAAGAATAAAGGCTTCTGAAATAGGATAAGTAATGTTTAGCTATTATACATCACTTCTATTTTATCTTAAGAAACATGTTAAATGCATAACTCAATTTTGTCCCTAGGACAAAAACATGAAACACTGTTTACTATCTGTAGATTTTGAGTTTTGATTCTGTCTCTTCTAAAAGAAAATTTATTCTTTATTATTATTGTTATTATTATCAGCTATAGCAATAAATGTGTATTGAGAAATTACAGGTTTCTAGATTCTATTCTTGGCTTGTAAGTGCTGATATAAAAAGGAAAAACTACGTAAAAGAAACTGATCTTTGCTAGTTAAAATAGAATGCTTAAGTGTGACATATTACATAGAAGGGCATCTTTCCATGTTTCCCAGCCTTCAGAATTGGAGAAGATTTAAAAAGCTGGATTTGAAGTATACCATGATTTCTTTTCTAAATCATTCCCTTTCTTGTCATTACATTTAATATACAAAGAGAGATAACACTTGCTATCCTAGATTAAATTGTATCTTTAAAAATATTTATTTATGCCTTTCAAAATTGAATTGTGTGAGTTGATTCATGATTTTCAGAAGTCAGGGATTTGTTTATGCCTATATAAGAAAAATCAAAAATATTAAGCAAACTTCATGCATCAGAATAATTAGCTCATTTAATAACCTTGAATTATTGCTGTTGGTTAAATATAACATCATTTTAGTTATCTTTAATTTCTAAAATTGCATGAACTTGTCCAGTGACTAAGATAATGGGGGTATTTTGAACTGGGGATCTGGACATTTTTTGTATCCATTCTCTATCAAGAGAGAAGAGACCAGAAGGGATTTTAATGTGTGTAATTTCTGATGTAGCACAAAGATTTCCCCCAATATTTTGCAGCAGACAGCTAAGTTGCTTGACCTGCCTGAGTCTGTCTCAGTTGGCTAGAGAAGGCCTGTCAGATCCATCAAATACTGATTGAACTAGATTACTGAGTTGATGGAACACCAAGATTAGGCCCATCTTTCTGCAAGAGACTCTGTAATCATGAGAGGTTATTGTTGCCTGGGAGCTCAAAAGAGACAAACCAGGCTGCACGCAAGGATCAACTCGAGCCTTTTGTAATGCAACAGATATTGAAAAACAATACTAGTCGTGACATGTGCCGCTAAGCCCAGTGAATGTCGGAAAGGTATGTTTAGCACTCATAAAGAGTACAGCTGGAACATTTTAACCAAAATAATAAATTTATTTGGAAGCTTTCCAAGTAAATTGTGTCTTTTCTTGAAATGCTTCTGCTTAATTGAAATTCAATGTTTTATTTTTGGCTTTTATGCAGAGAACACAATATCTTTTAAGGCAATATTTTATTTTGATTTAAAATATAAATTATATTATTCTACTTGCAAAAATGAATATATAAATATGGGTAAGTATACAACCGTTGCTCAAATATTATGAACTTGAGTTTGGAAAAGCTCACATTCTTGGGATTTTACTGGGTTAAAGGCCAATGACAGAAGCTTTTCATAAAACCAGCCTGGTTGAATGTTTTAACATAAGATGTATGATTAAGGATATATTGCTTAAATAAATTGTACCAACACTAAAATGCATGACATGGAGGGTTAAAAATACATTTTAACTAAGCTTTCATTAATGTGGCATTTTTCTTTTTCTCTGACCTCTAGAAAATTGACTTTTTATTCTATACTATATATCTGTTTTCTTTTAGCTCACAAATGAAACAGGACTACTTTTTAAAATAAATTCAGTTATATAGCAAGGCCTGTGTACCCTAACTGAAAAAACATGTAAAATATGACAAATCCATATAGATACCTGACCTCTGAAATGTACAGAACATTACTAGTAAGTAACATCTTCTTGTACAATGTATTCTGATGATAGAAAAGCTAAAACATTATTTTCCTTATCATCAAAACCATGGCATACACTAATAGAAAGGGATTCTGCTAGGCATAGGGTTACATAACTGCATTTACTTTTAACACCAGAACCCTAATCTTCGTAGTCACTCAAAGAATGTCCATTTTTCTTGTACAGTAGAAATTTGAGAGATTTGAGCATTATAAAAATGAGCATTCTAAATTTTAACATTTTGTTATCAAAGATAATGTGAAGTATAATAAACATTACCTAATTTGGAGTCTGTTAGATATATCCTAGGAGCTTTACATATATGTTTTCAAAAGTAGTCTTCCCAAAGTTTTTTGAGATAGACGTTACCATTCTTATTTCATAGATCAGGAAACCAAGGCTCAGAACACTTGTCCACAATCACAGAACGGGTATAGAGGAGCTAAAATTCAGTTCGGTTGAATTTATTTGGATGAAAAGAGCCAGATTAGAAAAATTAGAATGCTTCTCTTCTATGCACCCAGAGCCATTGTTTTTACATGTGACTAGATGTGACTGTCTAATAGGCATTATTGAAAAAAACAGAGTGAAATTACACTTACTTACTGCTCTAGTCCTGCCTCTCTTTGCACATATCATACTACATTGCGATTGACTTCATGTCAACTGCCCCCTTAAAATTCTAAAACAAAATTGTGCTCTTCAGAATGACTGGGGCTGTGTCTGGTTCATTTTTGTATCCCTAGCACCTAACAGAATGCATGTTTTACAGGAGAGAATAGTTATATGAGTAAATAAATGAATTATTTCATCGAAAAATAATTGCTTTGGGCTGGCCTGGCGGCATAGCAGTTAAGTTCGCACGCTCTGCTTCAGTAGCTGGGGTTCACGGGTTCAGATCCCAGGCACGGACCGACACACCACTTATCAAGCCATGCTGTGGCAGCGTCCCATGTAAAGTGGGGGAGGATGGGCACAGATGTTGGCCCAGGGCCGATCTTCCTCAACAAAAAGAGGAGGATAGGCAACAGATGTTAGCTCAGGGCTAATCTTCCTCAAAATAAAATAAAATAAAAAATAATTGCTTTATATTAGAAGACTGAAATGGAGGGCTTACACAAAAATCCAACTCAAATTATTTCTAGAACTGTTACTAAGAAATTAACTACAGACTAGTGACACAGTGTGTGTGAGCTTGCCAGGTTTGTCAATCTCTATTCTTGCCAGGTTTGTGTCATCTCTACTCTGATTCCATATCTTCATACACTAAACAGTGTTCATATCACTGAGTTTTGTTTTCTGAGATTATATCTGAAGTATATAACAAAGTATATAACAAATCACTTTGAGGTCCTTCATGGATGCAAGAATTCACTTATTTACTCACCCCACGCACACACTTACTCAACACTTCCCGGGTAACAGGTGCTAGGGATACAAATATGAATAAAATATGGTTCTTACTAATTATAAGCTCATAGTTTAGCCATTGAAAAAGCCTGCAAAAGACTGTAATACAATGGTGTATGTGCTCTAGAATTGAGTTCAAGTTGCAAAGGAAGAATGGAAGAGGGAATAATCAGAGAAGATATGTGAAATGGGTCTTGTTAGAAAAATATGTTTGCCAAAAGTTAAGGGTAGCATAGGACATTTTAGGAAAAGGGTTAATGACATTTAGGGTTATCCTCATCACATGGGTGGCCATAGGAGGCTCACTGCATGTGTGGACACACCCCGCCACAGAGGGCACAACATTATCTGAGTTTGGATAAGCAAGCCCTGCCCATGCGTGCTACTGTGTTTGATGCCTGTCTGCTCCTTCTGCTTCGTGTCCTGCTTTCCTCTAGATTTCAGAACTTTAATTTCTCTTGGATCAGCTTCTGATTCTCTTTGCCAACTCTCATTACTGACATCTCTGTGATTCCACTGTGCCAAATCTCCTTGATTATGGACAGAAATCAACCCGTTACCATGCAAGCCAGAAACTCGTACAGCATTCTGCTAGACAGTGTCTTTGCTCAACATCTTGTAACAGACAGCAGATCTCAGTTGGCCTTGGACAAGTCACTTCCCTTTCTGGACCTTGGTTTCATTACTTAAAACTCATCAGCTTCAACTCTGTTCAAATGTCACCTTTTCAATGAGGCTCATCCTGAACCTTGTATTCGATAAGGCAAACTGCCCTTGCCCCCTACCCCTCACACACACTCCCAATTCCCTTTATCTTAATGTATTTAAAAAAAAAAAATTTCCCTAGCATTTATAATCCTCTAACACTCAATACTTAATATAATTTACTTATATATTATTGTGTAGTAAAGAATTTATCCTCGCCCAAAGATAGATCTGGCCTTTGCCCTCAGCTCCTAGGGGTAGTCTCTAAAACCTTGGAGTATCCAAACTAAAAATAAAAGTGTCTTTGTTTACCTGGGGGCTCTGGGCCATGCAGGAAAGTCTAACAATGTGATTTATGGTGGGGACTTTGAGTCACACAGTGTCTACTCAACCCCATAGGAGCTGGAGACTGAGGTAAGCCATGTGGGCAGTTGACCATGCAATATGAAGGAAAGATTCTGGACACCAAGTCTCAAATACTCTGTGCTTATTACTACAGATCACTGCCAGGAGGAGTTAACCCTGTCTATGACTCCACCAGGAGAAGACAACTGGAATGTCCATGTTAGAACCTCCTGGACTCTGCCCTATACTTCTCTTCCCTTTGTTGATTTTAATCTGTATCTTTTCACTGTAATGAACCATAACCATGAGTATAACAGCTTTCAGTGAGTTCTGTGTGTCTTTCTAGTGAATTCTCAACTCTGAGGGTGTCTTGAGTCCCCCACACTTGCAGTTGGTGTCAGAGGTAAGGGTGGTCTTGTGGACTGTTCCCTAACTTGACAGTTATGTTCATGTTTTATTATCGGTGCCCTTCACTAGAGTGTAAACTCCATGAAGGCAGGGATCTTTGTATGTTTTGTTCACCAATCTATCTCAAACACTTAGCATAGCACTTGCAGAGAGGAGTTGCTCTATAAATATTCGTTGAATGATTGAATTCAGTGTATTCTTCTGGCTGACTTCTGCCCTGTCTTTTATTTCTATTATTAAATGACACAAAATTACATGATTTTGCCACATTACATCATCTAGTTTCCCATTTGAATTTAATTCAAAATACAGAAATGCAAAATGAATGTGAGCCTTCTTTTTAATATTTTTGGAGAATGGAGGGGGAAGTTTTAAAGGAGGCTTCTGACTCTTGCAATATTTATGGAAGTTGCACAAAGGAAATGGGGTGAAGAGAAGGCTTAATGCTCCTTTAATCATCTTTGTCTGACTTGCTGATATGTGAATCTTTCTTCACATCTGAATCATAATGAATGGACATAAATAAATATATAGCTGCCACTAGGTAGAAAGATCTATACAAAGAGATTTAGAGAAAAGTAAGCAGGCATAGGCACGACCATGTCACTCAGGAACCTAAACAAATGTTACTACTCAGAAAGGCCACTGAGAATTTTGCCCAAGGGAGGTGGATGCTTTGGACCTTTTGATAGTTTCAAACTGTCTTTCTTTGTGCAGGGATTTAGCCAAGCAGTTCCATAGCATTTCAAAAGAGGAATTGTGAACTTAAAGGCCAAATTAAAGATGAAACTATTCGCTTGTCTTGGTCTATTGATTTCATATGTTCATAGAAAAGAGATTTTTTTTTTTAAAAAGCTGTTAATCTTGTTCATATTACATCAATGGTGTAAAGGCTGAGAGAACACGAGGGATGTTTAGAGACCAATTCTACAATATCTAAATTACTCTGCCTAATAAAATGTCACAATATGTGTGTGCTTATATGTGACCCCTGACCTTACCACTGCTGAGTCAATTAATCTGTTTTCAGATACATTTAAAACAATTTCCAAGCATCTATGGTCTCGGTAATAATTCTAATCAGTTATTTAGATAACCTATGGAGATAGAAGCATTCTAATTTGGCTATCACTGCTATGTACACATGATTATGGTCCAGAAATAAAAAGATTGCCTCATTCTCTGGCCTGATGCATACCTATTCAACTCTTGCATTTCATTTCTTTGATAATAATACTAATTTACACCTCATCACTGAGGCTAAAATGATAAATACATAAACTTCTTTTAAGTCAAACTTATATCTCACCATTCCAATCCAATAAAAATCCTTTTGATTTTATTTTCTAATATTCTTTCTATTTACGTGCTCCCTATTCAGTTCACACTGCCATTGTCTTTTGGAAATCTTTGCTTCACATTTGCCTGGATTATTGCCATGGAATCACATTGTGATGCAGATGTTTTGAGCCGGTTCTTTTGATGCAGCCATTTTGGCAGCTGGGAAGTTGTAATGTTACCATTCAGATATGGAAGTTTGAACATGAAACATTTTGGGTCTTCTCAGCAAGCACAGTAAGTCAACAAGTGGAAATCAACACCCAACCGGAGATATAATGCCTAGGAACACAGACAGTATACACATTCTGGCAGAAATGTGGCATATCCAATCACAGGAGACCGCTGAAATAACTGGTCGTCTTGATACTCCTGAGCCCAGTTGGAAGGCAACAAGGCAGAGTGTGGGCAATGAACCAGAAAATGAAGAAAGGACACGTGGACACAGTTGACAGGGAAATCCAGCCATTTCTTCCACATCCTAAGATCTGCAACACATTTTACCTGCCAGTAAACCCAATGAGGCTTTAGAGATGGGCTGGGGCATTGATTGCTAGATAATTCTCCATTGGGAACAGGTTTTAACAATGCAGGGAAAAAAAGATTTTTACTCTAAAAGAGTTCTGGTTGAAAGCAAAGAAATTTCCAGAAGATAGAATGCAAAATATACATGGAAGGCTCATTGGTACACACTACTGTAGTACGTCAAAAGAAGCAGACATGCACAAAAGCTCAGAGCTAGTGAGTATATTAGAGTAAAAATCCCAACTATATTTAAAGGTTGTTCTCTACTTTTCTTGTCAAGAAAGAACTATCGGACAAGAGTGCATGGACTTTAGGTGAGAAATTTTCATAAAATGGAAGTGCCTTCTAGAAATAAGTCTTGGTGTCAATAATTGGGATTTGTACATATAAGGACATGAGAAACATTTCCTCACCCATAGAAGAGAGTGAACATCTCTGGGCAGCCCTGAGTGAAGGGCAGCAGCAGCCCACAAAAGATTGGTTATTCTAAGGCAGAGTGGTGACCATCCTGAGAGCGGTCACTGAGGTGTATGGGATGTGGAGGAGAAAGTTTGCCAAGATTACAGTTATGTCATGATGGGGTCAGTTTGTTTCTGGTCCATCTTCTTAGGTCCACCACGTGGCCATTTCTACTCTAGAGCCTTTCTGCTTCCTTGATCACTACCCAGAAAATGAAGCACAGTTTGTCTCTATATTTGAATCATTAAATGTATCTGGAATTTCTGTTAATCCCAATACCAACATAGAGGTTGAATAAATGTCTGAGTGCAGGGCTTCCTTTCTCAAGAACCTTTTCGCCTATTCACTGTTGATTCCACCTCCGACTCTCCGACTCCCCATAGTCCAGGGAATCTATTTTAGTCACCAGGGAAGGAAACCTCACTCTGAGTTGCCACGTTTTCATAGCTTTGAGTTCCCTTGGGTCATATGATTTTGAAAGCTAAACACTTGCTCTGGTTTTTGGTTGTAAGAATCTTTTTCTAAGGCATGAATATGGCAAGTTCTGGCTCCTGACCAAATGGGAAATAGGTCTAATTTATAGGAAATACAAAAGGATAAGCCACCAATCACTATTTCAAAAATATTATCCCATCACAATGTAAGGGACTCTTTCTGTCCTATTTTCATAATACAAGAAAACTGGAGAGAACTCAGTTGCCAATAAGAACAAAGAATATGGTTAGATTAGAGAGATAGAAGGCTACAGCATCTTATCACACACTAGATTTCATTATCATTCATTCATTCATTCACTTAATCATTTAATGCATACTTATTGAGTACCTGAGTGCCTACTCTGTACCAGGTTATAGGCTCTGGGGCTACAGCAATGTATAAAATAGACAAAATAATCCCTGCCTTAAAAGAACTTACATTATTGTGGTAGGAGACAAAAATTAAGCAATATAAATAAGTGAAATGAAGTATAATAATGTTAAATATTATGAAGAAAACAAAGCAAGGAAGGGAAATAAAAGACTGAGAAGTATTAGACTTTCAAATAGGCAACCAGAGGAACGCCTAACTTAAAATAAAGACGTTTAAATAAAGACATGAAAGAAGTGAGGGAGAAAGTCATGTGGATTATATTTATAACAGTGAGATAATTATAGGTCACAACTATTGATCATTTGCTACTCAATTATGCATTGTGCTAAAACGTTTACATGTTTTATCTCGTTTACTCTTGACAATGTCTTTATGACCCAAATACCATTATTAATTCCATTTGCAGATGAGAAGAAATTGAGAATGAATTTCTAATTTCACATAGATAGCTCATGGCAGAGCTTAAATTTGAACTCAGTACTATCAGATGTAAAGTCTCTGAACCTGACTATGATGCTCTGCATATAAATAGTAGCTATGCCCCACAGAATGTAGAAAGACGTTCAGTCCACTCCTACAGAGACCTCTATTTCATTCACTAACTTTCTTGAATTCGGATGATTGTGTTAAATATGTCTTCATCAATTTGTTGTTTCACCTTTCAGTTTGTACACAGTTTACCTAAGATCAGTGTCCCCACAGTCTTTTAATTGTGGCCCTTTTCTATTCTTCCTATTCTTAACTTACCCCGGCCAGGTCCTTGGTTTAACCTGCTACTACCTATTGTTTTGAGAGTCAGAGAGCTCCATGACGCCTTTGAAATAAAAGACAAAGACATTGTTGGCCCAGTGTTCTCACAATTTTTAGGTGAAGCACTGCTCTTTTGCTTATACTGATCCCTGTTTCAGCATAACGTCAATGTGTAGTTAGATTAAAAGACTCTCTCCCTATGAGGGGTGAATGTAGGAAAAACCAAAGGAAAGAAAAGGGGTCAAAGAACTAGATTCTTCCATATAGAGTAGGCAGCTAGCAATTTGAGAGAAACTTGGAAGGAAGCAACAATGTCTGTAAAATGTTAAAGAGTAAGCAGTTTGACTATATCACAAATTGACTACATTACAAATACCTAACATATTGTTCAGTCAAATGGGCTCACAGTAGAAACAACCAGATTGCGGTATCCACTCTAGAATTCTGTTTTAACAAAGCTCTTTACTGTCTGAGACCACTGCATATTTCATTTTCACTTGTATTATCTTAGATCCTCATGATTCTATGAATATTATATATCCAGTACATTAAACAGTCTGACCTTAGCAGGGCACAAATTTGGACTTGTTATGTTTTAATTCAATCACTGCTTTCTCAGTCTTATTCCTCTTCACGTACAAACAGCCCAGAAATAGATCAGCAATTGTATCTCCTAAGGAGACATCCAACCAAACAATGATTTCCGGTTTTTCCTGCTTGTGGTCACTCCCAATCTCTGAGTGGTTCTCTTAAATTTTTTTTCCTTGATTTAGGAGTTCTGCTACCCGTCTGAGGTCTGGTGAATATATGGAGATTACTTAGCACATACTGTCCTCAGCTTTGGGACTTTAACCACAATTCTAAGATAATAATAAAAATTCCATTCAAAACTTTGTAACAAAAATATTGAAATTGTTTTGGCTTCAGGTAATGGCAGAGTAGCTTGTATCAGAAAACTCTCCTACTAATAACAATTTAAAATGCTAAACAGAATATTATAAAACTACTGTTTGAAAGTGCTGGAGACTAGGTAGTAACTAGAGGAGTTAAGACACTTGAAAAAAGGAACTATGTAGGATGAGATCCACATTTATCTGTTTTTTGATAGTTTTTATTTCCCCCATTGAAGGGAGTCTCCAGATCTGCTGAGCTAGATGATAGAGCTTCCTCAGAACTCCATAGTTTTATTGGATGAGTAGTTTGGAGTTGAAGGCTTCCAAAACAGTAGGAAACTGAAGGGGGAAACCTATAAGGGAGGGATCCACAAGGTAGAAGATACAAAATCTTGTACATACTCTGCTAAAACACTTAGCTAACTCTTGAACTGCGTGGGGCTGGAGAGAAATTCTAAGTAGCCCAGGAAAAACAATAGCTAAAAGGTTAAGGAGCTGATCAGTGATTTCAGAAGCTGCCTGCCACTTGAGACACAGAGTTAGGAATTCAACCAGTCAGAGTGATAGAGGCTTGATAAACACCTTAAGTTTACATTGAAATCCTATTAAGACTACAACTTAGGAGTAAAGATCATGTCCCAGAACTAAGGGATATATCCCAGTACTAAGGGAAAAGCTGAAATACACCCATCCAACAAAGCCTAAACCAAGCCTCCCTTTGATCAAGGGATCTACTGGTAATTTAACTTGCCAACACAAAATGCAGCATTCTTCAGAAAAAGATAAAAGAAAAATAACAGGTCTCTACAATGTATTACCCACAATGTCTATTAATCAACTATTACTAGACATGCAAAGAAGCAGGAAAATATTACCAATAGTTAAAAGAAGAGATATCTAATAGAAACAGATCTAGAGATGACCAATATTTTGAAATTAATAGGTAAAAATGTTAAAACAGGGGCCAGCCCCGTGGCATAGCAGTTAAGTTCACACGTTCCACTTTGGCAGCCTGAGGTTTGCCAGTTTGGATCTTGGGCATGGACCTACTCACCACTCATCAAGCCACGCTGAGGCAGCATCCCACATACGGCAACTAGAAGGATGTACAACTATGACATACAATTATCTACTGGGGCTTTGGGGAGAAAAAGGGAAAAAAAGGAGGAAGATTGGCAACAGATGTTAGCTGAGGGCCAATCTTCCTCAAAAAAAAAAAAACGTTAAAACAACTATGATATATATGCTAAAGAAAGCATGGGAAAATTTAGACATAACGAGTGAAGAGATGAGAAAATTTCAGACAGATATTAAAAATGTAAGGGAAAGAAAATTTGATGGAAATCCTTGAACTAAAAATTATAACATTTGAAATAAAAAAAACATTAGATGCAGTCAACGCAGATTGGACAGAAGAGTAGAGAGAATCAATGAACATAGAGATAGGATAAGAAGCTAAACTGAAGCACAGAGAAGAAAAAAAAACTGAAAAGAAATAAATAGGCCTCAATGATTTAGGGACAGTATCAAGTGATACTTTCTAAAGTCTCAGAAAGAGTAAAGAGACAATGAAACAAAAAAATTTTTTTGAAGAAACATTGGCCGAGATATTTCTATATATGATTAAAACAACATATTTGGAGCAACTCAGCAAAACCCAAAAAATAGAAACACAAAGAAATCTACAACTAAGCTCTTCAAAGTCAAACTGCAAAAGCCAAAGAAAAATATAAAAGCCCTGGAAAAGAGAAACATATTCAAGAGAAATATAGTAGGAAAGATGACTGATATCACCAGAAATCATGGAAGCCAGTGAACAATGGAATGACATCTTTTAATTGCTGAAAGAAAAAAAAACTGTCAATAAGAATTCTATATCCAGTGAAAATATCTTTGACAAAATGAAAGCAAAGGCCTTTTTCAGATAACTGAAAGCTAAGATAATTCATCAGCAGACTCATAAGAAATGCTGAAGAAAATGTGTCATGGTGAAGGGAAGTAATATCGGATGAGAATTCATTTCAACAAGAAGGAATGAAAGGGGGATGGGGATGGGTGAAAGGAGTCAGAAGGCACAAACTTCCAGTTATAAAATAAGTCATGGGGATATAATATACAGCATGGCAACTATAGCTAATACTGTATTACATGTTTGAAAGCTGCTAAGAGAGTAAATCTTAAAAGTTCTCATCACAAGAAAAAAAATTCCATAACTATGTATAGTGACAAATGTTAACTAGACTTATTGTGGTGATCCTCTTACAATATATACAAATATCAAATCATTATGTTGTACCCTTGAAACTAATATAATGTTGTATGTCAATTATATCTCAATAAAAATAAATTTAAAAAATAACAAGAAGGAAAGAAAAACACAGGAAACGGTAAATATATGGGTAAATTTAAAAGACTACTTTTCCATCATTTCTTATTTTTTAAAGATAATTAACTGTTTAAACAAAAATAACAATATATTATAGGATTCATAGCATATGTGTAAGTAAAATACATGACAGCAATAGCTCAAAGAACTGGTGGGAGTGAATGGAACTGTTCTATTGTAATATTCTTACTTTATATGTGAAGAGGTAAAATATTAATTCAAAGACTAAAAAATTAAGGATACATTGTAATCACTAAAGCATTCATAAAAGAGAAGACAAAGAGCTATGGTTAAAAAAGCCATTAGAGAAGAGAGAATGAAATACTAAAATATGTGTGGGTGTGTGTGTATACATATATGTGTGTATATATATATAAGACGGCAGGAAAAAAGAAACAAAAGAGCAAGGAATGAAGGCACAAATATTAAGATTACAGATAAAGCCAAATATATAAATTGTGAATTTATTATTTACAGATCTTCCTAGACTTACAGTGGGGTTCCATCCCAATACACCCATCATAAGTTGAAAATATCAAGTCGAAAATACATCTAACCTACCAAACATCATGGCTTAGCCTAGCCTACCTTAAATGTGCTCAGAATGCTTACATTAGCCTACATTTGGGCAAAATCATCTAATACGAAGCCTATTTTATAATAAAGTGTTGAATATCTCCTGTAATTTATTGAATACTGTGTACAGAAAGTAAATACAGAATGGTTGTATGGGAACAGAATGGTTGTAAGTGCGTCAATTGCTTATCCTCGTGATCTTGTGGGAGCTGCAGCTCCCTGCCACTGCCCATCATCATGAGAGTATCGTACCACATGTCACTAGCCCAAGAAAAGATCAAAACTGGAAGTACAGTTTCTCCTGAATGCATATTGCTTTCACACCATCGTAAAGTCGAAAAATCTTAAGTCAAGCCTTTGTAAGTCGGGGACTGTCTGTATATGAATGGAATAAGCACTCCAATTAAAAGGCAGAATTGATTTTTAAAAAAATCATTACACAACTAAATGCTGTTTTCAAAAGATGCACTTTAAGTATAAGCACATAGACAGATTAAAAGTAAAGTGTGGGAAAAGATATACCATACAAACAGTAAACATAAGTAAACTCATTTGGCTCTATTAAACGCACACAAGTGCACTTCCAGACAGAGTATTACCACAGATAAAAAGGTTTACTTTATAATATTAATTTGTTAATTTATTAAGAAAATATCAACAATGCCAAATGGTATTCACCTAATAACAGAACTTCAAAATACATAAAGCAAACCTGACAGAACCAAAGAGAGAAATAAACAAACCCACAATCATTGTAGGAGATTTTAACACCCTTCTATCCAGTAATTGATAGAACAGGTGGAAAAAAATTAATCTGGAATAACAAAGATTTGAATAAGACTATCAATAAACTTGAACTAAATGACATAGAACACACACAAAAATTTCATAATTCACATTTTTTATAAGTACACATGTAATATCCACTAAGAGAGATGATGCACTGGGCCATAAAACAAGTTTCAAAGGATGTTCTCATACCATAATGAAATTGAATTAAAAATCAACAGTAAGATATCTAGAAAATCTCCAAATATTTGGAAACCCATGGATAAAGGAGCTAATTATAAAGAAAATTATAAAATACTTCTAACTGAATGTTAATGAAGCAATTTTTCAAAATTTGGGAGATGCTGTAAAGGCAGTTCTAAGAGAGAAATTTACATCTTTAAATGCTTATATTAAGAAAGAACAAAGCTACCTTCATAAGAAGCTAGCAAAAGAAAATAAATAATAAGCAATATAACAAAATAAACAGTAAAAAATTAATTAAAAGAGTCAATATCAATAAAATAGAACACAAACCAAAAATACCAGAAAATCAACAAAGCCAAAATTTGGTTATTTGAAAAATATAACAAAATTGATGAATCCCTAGGTAGACATGATGTATGATTTCATTCATATATGTGTCTGTAAGATGCAAACTAATCTACAATGACAAAAACGACCAAACTGGTGTTTTCCTGGGGCCAAAATCAGCATACTGATTTTGATATAACATCTGTTACTAGGTATATCAGTAGTTCATTTCTTTTTATTACTGAGTAGTATTCCATTGTATGAATATGCCACATTTTGGTTGAGTATTAACCTGTTGATGGATATTTGAGTTTTTCCAAGTTAGAGGCTATTATAAATAAAGGCGTTATAAACATTTGTGCACAAGTATTTGTGTGGACTTTACACACAAGTATTTGTGTGTCAACTCCTATGCCTAGGAGTTGAATGGCTGGGTCCATACTAGGTGTGTTTAACTTATTAAGAAATTGCAAAACAGTTTCATAAAGTGACTGTAGCATACTTACTCCCATTAGTAATGTAATAAGAGTTCTAGTTGAGCCTCATCTTTACCAACACTTGCTTGATATGCGCAGTTTTTACAATTTTAACCACTGTTGTATAGTAATATCTAATTGTGATTTTTAATTTGTTTTTCCCTGATGACTGATTTGAGCATCTTTTCTTATGTGAATTGGCCATTTGTATATCCACTTTTGTGAAGGATTTGCTCAAATCTTTTGCCCACTTTTAATTGCTTTTTTGTTTGTTTTATTATTGAGTTGTGTGAGTTATTTTTATGTCCTGGATGTGATTTCTTGGTAAAATATATGTATAGCTAGTATTTTTCCCTTTACATAGCTTGCCTTTTCGTTTTTTAGTGGTATTCTTCAAAGAGCAAAAGTTTTTAATTTTGATAAAGTACAACTTATCTTTTTTTTTTTTATGTAGTTCATGCCTGTTGGTTTGTATATATGATCTTTGCCTACTCCAAGGTTGCAAAGATTTTCTCCTACATTTTCCTCATTATCTGTTACATTTAGGTCTTGGTCCATTTCAAGTTAATGTTTGTATTTGGTGTGAGGTAACTGTTAATGTTATTTATTTTTATTTTGGTGGAATAAAAATATAAGCTGTTTCAGCACTTTTTGTTGTGATGAATCTTTTTCCTATGGAATTGTCTTGGTATTTTTGTAGAAAATTAACTGATTGTATCTGTGTGATTCTATTTCCGGATTCTCTATTTTGTTTCACTGACACATGTCAGTGCTTTCACCAATACTACATCGTCTTGACTACTGTAGCTTTATAGTAATGTTTAAATCAGGTAGTGCAAGTCTTCCTAATTTTTTCTTTTGCAAAAAAAAATTATTTGACTATTCTATGCCTTTTGCATTCCCATATAAGTTTTAGAATTATCTAATTCTACCAAAAAATATCCTATTGGAATTTTGACTGTGATTGCATTTAATCCATAAATCAATTTGGGGAGAATTGACATCTTGACAATATTGAGTCTTCCAACCCATTAAAACAGTAAATCTCTCCATATTTTTTACCTCTTTTTTAATTCTTCTCATGAATTTTCTGTAGTTTCATTGAAAAGTTCTTGTATACCTTTTGTTAAATTGATTCCTAAATAGTTTATAATTTCAGTGTTATTGTGAATAGAATTTAATTTTAATTTTCTAATTCCTTGCTTATAGTATGCAAAAATTTTGTAGCACCTTATCTCCTGTGACCTTACTAATTTTACATATTAGTTCATGTAGGTTTTTTGTAGGTATCTTAGGTTTTTACTTAACCATCAAGTCACCTTCAAATAACACCTTTTCTCCTTTCTTTCTGACCTTTAGGGATTTTATTATTTACCTTATTTCAATGGTTAGGACCACTAGCACAGTGTTGAACAGTAGTGGTGAGAGTGGGTATCCTTATCTGGATCCCCATCCTTGGACGAAAGCATTCAACATTTCCCCATTAAGTATAATGTGCTAGCAATAGGTTTTAGTAAATGCCTTTTATCTATCTCCAGTTTGCAGGGGTTTTTTAAAACATAAATGTATACTGAATTCTGCCAAATGCTTTTTCTACATTTTCTCCATGCAGTATGTTAACTCTTTATATAAATATTTTAAAAGCTTGCCAATTTCTATAAAAAATTCTGTTGAAATTTTTATTGTGATTGCATTGGATGAATAGACCAATTTGTAGAGAATTGACATCTTAACAATATTGAGTCTTCCATTCCATGAATATATTATATATTTTCATTTGGGAGTGAGAGAGCTTCTTTAATTCTTTTCTTCAATGTTATATAATGTATATATTTGTTAAAACTTATCAAATAGTCTAATTAGAATTGGTAATTTTATTGTATGCAAATTATACCTGTTTTACATAACGAAAAAATATTACCCCTTTTATTTTTGGTTAGGAAATGGAGGCTCAGAGAGAATGATTACCCAATATCTAGCTCAAAGATTGTTTTTTTTAAAACATATAACAGTTCCTTAGACAAACTAAAACACGAAGTCGTCTATCTCCAATTAGTAGGAGCATCCTTTCTACTATTGTCTCTTAATTATTTCTGAATGATACATACAATGGCATAATAAGCATGGTGTAAAGTGATCATCAACTATTCCAAAAATAAACATGAACACACAGGGTGATGATACCTCAGAAATTTTTTACAAGATAAAAAAATTACTTGTCAAATTCTTATTCCCTTTATTGCAATTTTTGAAGTGCTTTCAGAAATACATTAATCAACACTTAATGCAGATCCTAATCCCATTAGCAACCTATTCACACAATATTTTTAAAGTAGCATGTTAATTTTATAATACTAAGACTGTGTGATAGGAACAATATTAAAACATAAACAATTTGAGAATTAAACTCTGATCTAAGTGTACTGGTAATATTTTGCTGAATATTACCCCTTAGAGAAGTCTGTAAATATTTTTTGCATGAAATATAAGAGTTAAAATACTTTCTTTTTATCAGAAATTTTATGGAGCATCTAGGGTTATGAAGTAGGAAGCAGCAATCAATCAGAATATTGCATCTAAAATATAAAATTCTGACTACGCTTCCTATAGCGTACACAGATCAGATTCATAATTGAACTAAAATTGATGCAGCTCTCCATATCCTGTATGAGACTGAAATGTAACATATTTGAAGAACAAAGATGTTCTTCTAAGACATTTTAGAAATTATTAAGCAAAATATCAGTCATTTCCACCTTATTTTCAATATGAATCAGTAAGTTAATACCAAGGTTATTTCTAATGACAGAATGAGGGACTTTGTCTTCAGTTAAATGCATTTCAAGATCCAGAGGGAAAACTTTACCTGTTACCTTATCATAATACCTATGATACCTCCATGCAATCTCTCAGTCACCCTCTCTACAGCAAAAAAAGATTATCTTGATTTGCTAAAAGAGGAACTATCTCCATTCCAGTGGAAGGAGATAGACAAGAAACAAATAAATATGTAAAATGTATAGATGATAATAAATACTATGAAGAAAAAAAAGCAGGGAAGAAGCATAGGGAGCTATTTTTGAAATTTTTTTTTTTTTTTTTTTTTTTTTTGCTGAGGAAGATTTTCCCTGAGCTAACGTGTTGCCAATCTTCCTCTTTTTTTGTATGTGAGCCGTCACCACCATGACCATTGATGAGTGGTGTTGGTCCGTGCCCAGGAACCTAATTGAACCGGGGCTGCTGAAGTGGAGGGTGCTGAACTTAACCACTAGGCCACCAGGCCTGGCCTCTATTTGTGATTTTTTTTAATGCTCCACAAATCTGTTTTTATATGAAATCTCCTGAATTTTGAATGTTATATGATTTTTTTAAAAAATAAGAAAAATTATGTAGCCTGTTACTGCACAAGCCAAACAAAACAAGGCACTTCTGGGCCAGATTTTGGCAAACAATCCACCAGGGTGTAAAGTCTAGACTGGTTGACATTTTCTGTGGCTTCGCATTCTAAAGGTTTATGATACTATAAATTGGCCAAAGGAAGGAAATTCAACTCAAACTGTGAAAGAAAAACCAGTAGAATTAGGAATTAAAGCCATCCTATTTTACAATAACATAAAGAATCATGGATTGATGCTGTAAGAGCTCACAGAGTTGACTTGAGGCACAGGCGGCAGATATTCAACCATCTGTGGGACTTAAAGGGTAAAGGAATTAACAAATTTACAAAAAGCTGAAGGGTAGCAGAATATACCACCCCAAAATATGCTGCTTCGGGATATTGATTATTTTGAGCTCTAGGCACTTGAAAAACACCAAAAACAGGGAAAGCCTTTCTCTGAACTCCCCTTATCCCCTTGTCTTTGAAAGATAACTCTTTCAAAAGAAACTCAATTGTCATAAATCTCCTCCCAGGGAGTTTCATCAAGCAGGGAAGATTGACTCTTATCACAGGAGAGGAGACCAGAAGTCAATACCACTCCCAGGCAAACTTGGTCACAAACTATCATACCTCCCACCTATTCTTCTAAGGGCCCTTCATCTTTCCTAAAAATCATTTACTCTCCCCTAAGAAGCCTACATGTCTTCTCCCCTTTCCCTGTTAAGATGGTATTTAATCCTAAATTCTAAGCCTCCTCAGGAAGTTACTCATTTTTCCCTGGGTATCTTCCATGTATACATAAGATATACATGCTACTAAACTTTTGTTTGTTTTCTCTTGCTAATCTGTCTCTTATTACAGGAGTCTCAGCCAAGAGCTCAGAAAGGTAGAGGTAAAATTATTTTTCCTTCCCTACAAGGCCAAAGGAAGAATAAATTATATCAAGCTCATGTAAAGAAAAGGAAAGGCTTAAGCTTTACCCAAAGTATATCCTTGTTCCCAGGGAAACTTAGAAAAATAAATGCAGTAAGAAAAACGTATGGCAGTACTGGTGTGTTAGCATAACTGCATTTAAATGGGTACACTTTCAAAGTAATTTACCATCAATGGACTCTCTCTGCAGCTTCTTATTCACATGGGAGCCTGCATACTGATGATTATTGTATCATTTTTTCCAATAAGAATTTTTTTTCATCCTTTAAAATTTCTTACTTTTACATACATCCTGGGACTTATATCCATCAACTTGTTCAACCTGAGCATCTATCTGTCTTAGCCACAAAGGTTTTCCAAAACTACCGCCTTTACCGTGAAGTTCCTTATGTTTTACCACTTCACAGTTGACTTTTTAACCAATGTGTCATGGAGAGGATAAACAGATGACCAGCTTTTTCTATGTGGTCCCAAATGCTGCTTGGAATCAGCTCTTTGACCACCTCCTCACGTCATTTGTCTGCCTTCTCAGGTCATGATTTCCATCATCTTTCTTTGGATTTGGTAGACCTCTTGGAGCTGGGCACAACCAATTTTCTGGATCAGGTTGTTGTTTTTTTCCAAAAACCCACATGGAAAAGACAAAGCAAGTAACCATCAGTAGTTTTAACAACAGAAGCTTCAAACACAGTCTTCATTTTTTTCAATGTGGAACACTTCCTGTCAACAACAAAATTCATTTTTTGGGAGTTACACAGGGATTTTTTGCCTAGAACATTTTTAGTAATTATTTTCAATTTTCTAAATGCAATTCCATTGTTCTGCAGATCAGCAAGGCTCACTTCAAAAACACAATCCTTGAGGTCATCAGATACAATTTTGCTTCTTGAGTCCTTGGGACCAGTGTTTTCCCAATATTTTTTATGTTGAACATAGCTGGTACTTCCCATCATACAATCTTCTTAGAAAATAAATTCACCACTTTGGTCTTGGCTTCCTTTGTGCTGTCTTTCCATAAGTTGCTTTTCCTTCCCAACTGCCATGGTGATGCTCAGAAACCCAAAGGGCAGCAAATGTATTTTAAAATCATTCCAGATATCCCAGTCACCATAAAAACTGTATCCAAAGAAATAAAATGTGTTTGAAGAAAATAACGTTTCAAATCCTCTCCTGAAGTTGTGGCACTTATGTTAAAACAGGATTTTTTTTTTCCTTTCTTAATCTCACTTCAAAATGTTATCCTTTTCAAATTTGATTTACGTAGCTGCTGGATGAAGGAGCTCTTTTAAATAATTGCCAAGAGAACAAAATAGGAATCAAAGTGTCAAATTCCCTAACATTATTTTGTAGGTAGCCTTAAATACTTCTTTAATGCCTGCGAGAAATCAAATATTGGTAATCTGTCTCTGTCCATTTCTCTCTTCCCAGATAGCTAATGACATGCATTATACTTCCCTGACTGTGTGTACCTTTCATTTCACGCAAAGCCTTTAATCCTCCTCTTTTTAGATAAAATGCCATAACCATAGCGTAGTAGGTTAAGATTGATTGACAAGTGCATATAATTATGGCTTCAATAGTGGAGTATGTTTTACAGTTGAAAAAAATGGACAACCTTGAAAATAAAGAAGTTGTGCCCTTTCTCTGGGATAAAAGAATCATATCAAATTGGCTCATTTCTTTGCTGGAATGAAATAAAAGATTTTCTATAACAAAGAACACCACCCAAAAGGCTGCTGGAGGATGTCTTTCTTGACTACATAATGCTTTGCCAATAAGGAAATCAAAAGAGATAAAAGTAGGATTTTAGGAGTTTGCCCCTTTCACTTCGTTTCCCATTCATAGTTCATACATAGTTAGGAACTAAAAGAGACAATAGCAGAAAAATGTAACATTCAGAAATATAAATTTATAAAGTGTATGAAAGGATGAAGTTTGTGAATTAAAACCAAGGATTACAGTACGTTAAGCGAGCTTCCCTTACTTTACTTCTGGCCTTAAATTCTAGCAAAATCCCCAATAAACTCAGGTTATGTTTGTCTAGTTTTAGTATTCTGTTTCAATCTATTCAATACAAAAATATTTATAGATTTAGAATTTTGTGTGAAAATGGTATAGAAGACACCAACAGGGAACCTCAGGTCTGGTGAGTCCATGGGAAGAGAGAAGCTTCACCCATCCAACGGCGGGCATGGTAATTGTGTGTAGATTTGCAGGCATGTGTGGTATTTGCTCACCCACTTGTTGAAGCATTATTTGAGCACCGACTATAGGCCAGGCATCACAAGACTGCCCTTCAGCCCTCTGCTCTCAGCTAATACAAACAACCTCATTGTGTCTTCTTTTTGCTAGGCTATGTACCTCTGTTTCCCTGACAATATAATTTTGGATGATTCACTATTTTGAATCCCTGGATCTTGTCTGTCAAGAGAAGAATGTATTAGGCCCATGAGCAGTTTTACCGTAGACACCATTCTTTTATCCATAATGTCTCAAAGCCCATGAAAATGTAACTCAGCCATATCCTGCCCTAAGATTTCTGTAAGGAGATGGAATGCCTTCCATCTAAAAAGGTGTGTGTGGGGGATAGTGTGGCAGGAGAGAGAGAATGAAAAAATATTTTGCATCCGGGGCTGGCCCAGTGGTGTAGTGGTTAAGTTTGCGTGCTCTGCTTCGGCAGCCCGGGGTTCGCAGGTTCAGATCCTGGGCGTGGACCTATGCACCGCTCATCAAGCCATGCTATGGCAGCATCCCACATACGAAATAGAGGAAGATTGGCACAGATGTTAGCTCAGGGACAATCTTCCTCACCAAAAAAAAGTATATATGTATATATATTTTGCAACCACTAATACTTTAAGGATAAACTTACCAAAATACTTATCTGTCATTTCAGAAATCAGAAAACAGCATCCAGAAGCAATTGGACACTGCTCAGGTAGCTTGAGAGGAGCAGGAGAGCAGCCTAGAATCCCAGACATTTGTCCAGTGAGGTCAAGATTTGGTAACACCTCTCAAGAAGAGGTAGAGGGCACATGAGGTAAGAGGGAGGTCCAAATTGTGGAGGGAGCTCCGGCATGGAACATTTGCAAGGAGAGACAACTCAGGGAGTGGGGAAGAGAGAAAGGAGGCATTGAAAGACAAGAGAAAATAAATGCAAAATCTAGCCATAAGAAATTTATTAGCCATAATATCAATGGAAGGAAAGATGACTTGACACAAGCATTTTTTTTTTATTAGCTGCCCGTGGGTGATGATGAAGAGTACAATGACTACTAGTATGGTTTGGCACTACTGCTTTGATTCAGACTAACAAGTCAGCAGTTTTATCCACCATTGCCTTTGTAACATTAGAGCAAATGTCGACATAGTGAAAAAGACAAATAACGCCTTAGTATTATTATGAAAAAAGTTTTGATCTTTCAGACTCTCTGGAAGTGTCTCTCGGGGACCCCCAGAAGTCTGCAGACCTCACTTTGAGAAGTACTGCATATATTTCATTTTATGATCTATATGATAAACACCTCTTCAATTTTTATTCAAAGGTGATATTTCTTACCTTCCCCCAATTGTGGCCTGCCACTGGAGTGAAAATGGCAAGAAAAGGGGCCATGGCATTTAACTCTTTCTAGCTCACTCTCTATCCCACTGGATAACAATATCTCCAGGGTTGGAAAGCTGGTGTAGTGCTTTCTGGGCTTGTTACAGGTTTAAGGCTTTCATGGATGGTTTCAAGGATTCTTCAGAGACGCCCCTCCCCACAGCTGGGGATCGTTCATCTGAAGTTCCCTTGATGAGTTGGATATCTCTGTTCTTGTAGGCCACTTCTTCCTTCTGCAGTCTCGAGCTTCCAGTTAGCTCCAGCTTGTCTCTGGCCAGGCTGCATATCCCAGAAGTTTGCGACGTTCCAGTCTGTTCACCATCCTAAAAGATTTGTCCTCATTTCTGAAAATTTCCTCATATATTTGTATCCAACTGAATGAGTTCTGAATTATATAGCATAATTGTTTGGCAAACCAAACGTCCATAATACCACTCAATTATAAACTACCTGAGAACAATATCATTATACTGAGCAAGAGATATTTTATTTAACCACTGTAAATAGTCTTAGAGTACCTTCAGAGTAACCATATTTATATGCAACCTCTGAGTCAGCCTACAACGTCATCAATTATTTTGACTATCTTTATAATCAGTGCAATTTACTATGACCAAATTAACCACAGGATAATCAACATCTTTTGCTAGAGTAACCAAAATAAAGTGTTTAATCACTGTTTGCATTTCACTATAATAAAGCCAGACTATTTTCATTTACATATATATACACATATACATATATTTTTTCATGAAATTATATCTATATCTATACATATACATACATAAATATTATTTCATATAAGTACATATTTTATGGTTGAAACCCAAAATGTTTTAGCCTATTTTTATGAGGTCATCTCGTAAAAAATTATCTATATATTGAACTTGTACCAGAATCTCAAATAAATATTTCAACAGGAAATATGAAGACAGTGATTATGTACTTAAAGTGGATCAACCAATAACATACACTCATTGAAGTTTAGCAGTAATGTAGGAGATCCTTATCTTTTATAATATTCCTAAACCTTAGTGAAGTATCTTAAATAATTAATTTTACTTTAATTAGTATAAATAAATCTCTTAATAAATTTAATTTAAATGCCTATTTAAGACTTAGTTTAAAGTGCTGCTCTCTAAACTGTGTAGCCTGACCATACAAATGTTCTTAATGCCAGAAATGATTTGTACTTTAAAATCCTCAGGGAAAAAACAGATAAAAAGAAAAATGGATCAGCACATCTTTAGTAGCTAAACCATTATTTACTTACTAGGTTTAGCACACGAGAGGGATATTGTCAGAGCACTCACTGCTGCGATAAAATTAAATCACATCAGCATTTTTCACACCCAACAAAAGAAATATGTAATATATTGAGAATTGTAATTCCTTTTAAAGAAAAAAAAATCACCTTCTCGGCTCAATAGCCTACCTTAATCTGGTGATTAAATTCCAAGGATGAGTGATCTTGAGCTGCCATAAAAATACAAAGTGTATCCATATATTGGATTTTATTAATCTCCTGATTTTGACCGCCTTGGTTTCATTCTTGGAACAAACTAGAAAAGTCCATTTATGCTTACATTCTAAAACATAATTACTATGATTAAAAAGTTGCGGTAACTTATGAGCTGTAAAACTAGTAAATTATATTCAGCCTGTTAAGTAGAAC
Organism: Diceros bicornis minor; assembly: GCF_020826845.1. Lineage (NCBI taxonomy): Eukaryota > Metazoa > Chordata > Mammalia > Perissodactyla > Rhinocerotidae > Diceros > Diceros bicornis. Next base: position 46,323,931 of record NC_080740.1, read on the forward strand.
TAATTATAAAGCTGTTGCTTGATTAAGGTGTTTATACTAAAGAGTATTAAAGGGATTAGTCCAAAGCTTTACATCCTGCAGCACAGAATTAATATGCAGGATTTAAACACTCAAATTAATTCAGGTGCAGCAAACAATTATATGAAATAGGAACACTCGACCCAGCTAATGACCACACTAGTCCACCACACTAATTTATAATCATGTACTTATTGACCTCTCTGCATGTTCACAAAAGGCCTGTTCTCATGCTAATTTCTGCCCGCAAGCCACTGTCCCAGCCCTGTGTCTAGTCATCACGGTGATTAGTGCCAGATAGGAAGCACAGACTCTAGTCCCTACTATCATTGCAAGTTTTGTCATAATAAAACATCTCATCTTGCAAGAAGTTACATGTAAATGATAAACTCTATATCATTATCACCATCAAGAAGCATTTAGTAAGAACTTACCACAAACATTTCTAGTGTCTTCACTGAGCAGTCTAGTTGTGCTCCAAACCTGACCTCTGTGAGTTTATCATCTAATTGGAATAAATATGTGGAAGGAGAGAAAGAATAGGTAAAAATAATAGCCAGTCCAGTTTAAGGTCTAAGATTCCTGTATCAGACAATTAAGCTGGTCAAACCACATCCAGTCCATTGTTTTGCCTTCTCAAGGATTTGTTCTGAGATAAATAAAGGCAGTCCAGGTCCCCTGGGATGTATCCATTCAATTTTTTCAGCAATTATTAAGCTCTACTTTATGCAGTATGGAAGATTTAAAAAAAGAAGAAATTGATAATGTAGCCCTTGATGCAAGGAACTGAAGAATATGCACTTTCATAGGAAAGATAACGATCCTATTAACTGTATACAGATTTGAAAGGGTATGGGCATACAAGAGGCACAAAGAACTACAGGAGCTCGTTCACAGGAAGCTGATACCACAGGTAGTGCAGGTGTCATACAAAGCACTAGACTGAGAGCCCAAAGGTGTGGGTTAGACAGGGTCTTGCTGGTCTTACTAGCTTTGTGGGTTTAGACAATTGCTTTAACGTACCTGTGCCACGTTGACAAAATTTTTTATGTTATACCAATTTAACAGAATTCTTAAATTGGGATAAAAGCTAGTGATGGTGCTCAGGGCAAGCTGCCCCAGGAAGCACCACTCTGGTATGCGGATTATTTCGAGCTGAAGACAATAAGGATATTTGACCTCCCCCACTAACTGCCTAGAGAATCTGGCATGGTGGCTCATTCCTGGAACAGATCTTCTATCATGATGGCTATAAAGATAATGTAAAATAGATGTTACAATGGGAGGGGCACCAAGCCCCTTTTATCAAAAAGCTCTATCTCTCCCTGACCACATTATCGATAGATGACCCTGAAAAGAATTGTCCTCCTGCCCTCTGAAGTCCCAGGCCACTACCCACCCCCAACACGTTCCTTCGCCTTTAGCTGCAATATTTAAGCAAGCAGCTTAGACAGAGGGACGAGTTGCTCATTTCTGAGTTTCTCCCATGTATACATGTTATTAAACTTGGTATTATTTTCTCCTGCTAACCTGTCTTGTTGATTATTTGGCCAGCCAGAAGAACCTTAAGGAAAAGGGCAGAGGGAGATTCTCCCTCTTCCCCCGAGACTAGCTAATATCCTGTATGCATAAAAAGGACCATTCTTGCTGTCATTGGGTATCCCATCAAAGACATGGCTGGCCAGGTGATCCACCGAGAGAGAATACAAACTTGTCTCATTTCTTATTGTTTTCTTTCTTTTTCTTATCTATCTATCTATCTATCTATCTATCTATCTATCTATCTATTCATTCATTTATTCATTCACTTACGACTGCTTTGACCGGAAACCGTTCTGTTCTGAGAGAGGATAATAGAGCAAGCAAGAATAAAAGATTTATCTTCTCTCAATGGAGAGTTTTTAATCACTAGGCCTTCTTTATTCTCAAGGAAGGGTAAAAAAATGTTGAAAAACTCAGAGGCAGTTTCTAATGAGTCATAAAAATTCTACATAATGGGCCATATGAAAGTAATAAAATGAGAGTTTTGAGGAGGTAGCCCTAAAGGGAGAGTTGGAGTATTATCTGGAAGTGTATCAAGGGGAAGCAACAGAAACAAAGGATTCTCAGTCCAGGGTTCAAATGCCTGGCCAGTTTGTGGCTGCTGAAATGCTGAGGCCCCTAGCAAAACCCAGGAGCATTGCAGGACCTGAAACCTGACTCCAGCTCCCTGAGACGCAACTCCTCCTCACAGGAGTGACAGCAGAGGTGAATTGACCATGATGCAAATAAGGCTTAAGCTTCAGGACCTCTTACCAGACCAGGCCTCTCCAAGGGGTTAAGACATCTGGCTTTTTCCACCCTCCTCTCTCTCACATTTTCCCTCATGTTGGGCGGCTTTGCAGTGGCTCTGAAAGTATTGGGATTTGGCTCAGGGGAGGTTGAATCGAGATACATCTAATTTATCCCCAATTAAAATTAAGATCCCTATTATAAATACCTAAGATCATACTTAATACATAATAGGTATCCAATAAACATATTGCTGAAGAAACGAATGAATTTGTAGTATGTCATTTTCACCTCATCCTGTAACTTTGCCTAGCAATGTTTAAAAGATTGGAGGCAAAGTACATTTAGAAAGGAAAGGATTTGGTAGACTTGTCTTTAATGTTTGAATACCCTACCTTAAGAATTATGTCATAAGATATTAAGAAATCCTGCACACTGATAAGGAAGATTTGCTTTTGTTGGTTACAAATAAATGGCTTTTTATTTTAACTTTTCAGAGACCACCAGAACTAAGAATAATTTGTCATCTTTTCTAACAAATAAAGTTTCAGTCTCTGAGCAAACCTTACAACAAGCAGGCCTTGCCAGAGTCACTCAGGAAATGAGCCATCTGATGGATAACCCGGCCCTGGTTATATTACCTATTTTAGAGTAATATGGAAAGGGGAATTTGCATTTTTTACATACCAAGAGCTTTTAATGAGCAAGAGAGAAGAAACGTGGACTTGTACTGACAGTAATAATGGGGAAGGCCGTTCTCATGATCTTAATTAAAACCATGTGCTTTTCAGAGCAGAAATGGAGTTTTCCAATTTTCAGGAACCCTAAAACCTGGCATCAAGTCTTGGGCATAGTAAACTACTAAATAATTACTTATTTCTAATAAAACTGATGATGATACTCAGATGGAGAAGAGAAGATACAATTTCAGGATCTGTTTGAATGAAGAAAGACCCTGAGATGAGAGGCGTGCTCTCAGGCAAATCCTATAGGGGAGTCAGAGAAGCAGAACAGGGCAGAGGAAAAGGTAGGCAAAGCTGTGGTTTCAAGAGAAGTCTATCTTCGGCTTCCTTTCATGGAGAGCTTTGGAGAGCAAACTTTAGCAATGAGGTTGTCCCACCAGCATCAAAGGAATGGGCTCTTATCTTCCCCATCATTCAAGCATTATTCATGGTCTGTCCTTGGGGGAGGAGGCATGAATAACCTCTCAGGATCTGCAGGTGGCTCTGCCAGCCAAGGGCAATTGTGGAAGAAGGGTGTGGGTGTGAACCCTCAGCAGCCAATGTCCACCGCAGCTGGGGCACGGGTGAACCAGCCTAGCAAAGGGCCCAACAGCAATTGCAGTAAAACGACACAAGATATTCTGGGTCTGGGTCCTAGCTTGGATGGCATCATAGAGAAAGAAATAAAATTGCTGGATTAAGGGAGAGAGAAAAATTTTGCTGCATTCATATAATAAAAAAAATAGTTATAAAAAGTAAACTGTTTTTCCAACCACATTTGCTAACTCTGTGGCAGGCACTAGGCTACACAATTTATATACATTGTTTCCTTTAACTCTCAAAAATTCATTGAAGGAGATATCATTATTCCCATTTTATAGGTGAAGAAACTGAGATTTATAAAAATCACCTATCTCTTAAGTAGTAGATGTGAGAGTCAAATTCAGGTCTGTCTGTCTCCAAAATCCATTCTCTGAACATTAAGCCATTCTAACAGACTGTTTTATAAACATTAAATATTATTATATCAATAAAATTCTGGTATGTTTCCTGAATTGATATGAAATACTTTGTTTCTAAATATACTTCTCTTTTGTGTTTAAAGAACATAGAGAAGGAACCCACAAAGTGTTCCGAGATTTAGTTTAAATTAATATAATGTCCACTGGAATCATAAAGTGTTTTCAGAATGTAATACTGTAAAACAATAGTTGTTCTCTGGAGAAGAGAAAATTGTCAAACTAATAAGTGGATCAGGCACTATTAGCAGCTTTCCCCAAATTGTGCACTGTAGAACTCTAGGGTCCTTAAATATTCCTCAAAGAAAAGCTCTTAAATCAAATCATTTTGGGAAAACTACATATGTCATCTGCCTCTTGAAGAGCCACATAGCACATTAACATGTTAAATGTTCTGAGTAGTCCTGAATCAAGAATTCTGTTTAACTTTGTTAACCGGGCCTTTCCAAACTGACTTCACAAAATTCTGTCTCAAAACTTTTTGAAACATTTATTAACATTTCACAGAATACTAGTAGTTTATGGACTATGTTTTAGGGAACATTGTTGCATGGTATATAAATGGATCTAAATGTATTGCCAAGAGGAAATTATAATAAAATGTATAAAGAGACTACAGTTAGGAAGTATTAGCAGAAAGAGTATTGGGATTTGGTAGTAACCATTTTCCATTCTGATCGGGGTGCTGGACAGAGGCAAAGACATGGAAGACAGATGAACAACCCAACCCTATGCACATTGACATGCCCACAATTTAGGGAGAATTTGTGCTTACACATACTAGGTGGGCATCAAATGTACACGTAACAAATGGTCCAACAGAGAAAATCAGGAGGAGAAAATACATTTGAATTATACAGAGACAGACTTGCAGTAAACAAATGTAAGTATCATGACATGAAAAGATTAAACCCAGGGCACAGGGTCAAACATATTTCAGTAAATAATAACTCTACTACTCATAGAAATGTGACAGTCTCTCCACTGTGTTTCTTTTCATGCAGGTAAAAAGGATCTGTCCTTATTCGACACACAGTGGAGGTTTGGTAAATCACCTACACTAAAGTGATTTGAAAACAAGTAAATACTTTTATAAATATTAGGTCTCCTTATGTAAAGAAATGTTGTAAACAATTTTGGGGATTATTGAAAATGGCACTTTTTCTTCTAAAGGCATTTCTTCTTTATGCTAATGAGCACAAATGGGCAATCTTCAATGGTCTATGAGATTTGGTTTAGATAAATATTATGCCAGCTCAAATTATATGGTATTTTTAAGATGAACATATCACCAATTTATGTATTGATTTAACTTTTTATTTCCTGTGGGGTGAATTCTCTGAGCATCTGTGTCTCAATAGGTTGGTATGTTTTAGGATGAATGCTCCTAGCTGGCCAGGATGCTGCCTATAAACATCTTTTTGAGTTGGGCATACTTGAGCAAAAGATCAAAACTATAGGTGAGATGAGCAGAGTCAGTCATATATCAAGTAGATAAGCAACTGTGTGAAAGTTAATAAACTTGAAGGTGGAAGGTGCAGGCTAGAGCATTTGGATGAAGATAAAATAAGTGGCAAACTTCTGCAACATTCTTGTGGAATTAATCAAATGTGGTACCTGGACTTTACAAATATAAACAGTGATTCCAGTTATTTAGACAAATGGAAGAGAAAGATGTAGATTCCAAAATAGTCCCAGAAGCACAGTTTTGTAATTACAATAAACTTTTTTTCAAAGCTGAACTCAAGTGAGAACTCTGTATGCAGAAACACTGATTTCTTTAGGTTTGGCACCTGATCTTTTTCTTTTTGTTTGCTTATAACAGACACTTCCCCAGCCACAGACTGTAACCATGGCATTATCCTGACTGGCATTTGAGGGTGTGTATATGGGCATATTGGAGTGTTAGGCAATAGAGACAGGTTTTAATAGACTTTTGTGATCTTTGTCCAAGAGATTTAGAAATCATTGTAAAGGATTCATGGACTTATAGAAATTTGGTTAGTGCAGGAGTTCAGAGCTTATAATTAGGGACCTGAAGACCAACATTCATCACATGTCACCCCTTGAGCAGAGGAATTAATTCAGATCCTGTGCGTTTTCTCATTTTTATGTTTACTCATCAGTTTTTAGACTACGTTGGCCATGGCTTTTCATAACTTTATTTTATACTTGTAAAAGACTGTATTATGGACATGTTTATTATGTCTACTATACACTTGGCTTCTCTTGTTGCCCTTCTGGTTATCTGGAACAATATGATGGGCATAAAATTTTTGTTTTATATTAGTTGTATTGTCTTTTTAAAATGTGTACATATATACACAATAGGTTGTACATAACATAAACCGGTAAGTCATAGCCAAAATACTCACAATGAGATATATAGATAACATAAATATTTAAGTGTTGACAAAATGAACTAAAGAAATCAAAGTATAGGGACCACTTCTAGGCAAAGAAAATGTCACTTGAAAAGATTCCAGAAGGAAAAGAAGACAGAAAACTTTTTTGGCCTGTTGAGACTTTTACTTCTGTAATGGTTCAATCAGCCTCCCTGTGATGGCTACAGCTGCCATGTGGATAGCCCAAGCGTTGATCTTCAACAATTTTCATACACATAGAAATTGCTGTTGTATAAAATGTGCTTCTAGAAAGCCTGTCTTAAAGGGCTGTACGGCTAAATCATAGTTGCACATAGATTATGCATGACAAAATGAACACTGTGTTTTGTTTCAGTCATCTGTTAACATTTTCCCATAAACTACAGGTTTTTTTTTTTCAATATTTAAACTAAAAAGTGAAACCTCTTAATGTAGGTAGATTTCTAAGAACTAAGAATAAAGTTCTTCCTAAAGAACTTTGTTTAGCTAGTAACTACATGGGATAGATGCATTTATGAAGCTTGACTGGAAATGGCGATATTGCATGAATTAAGATCTCAGTGAAATGCCCACTCTCATGTGTAAGTAAATTACATAATTAAATTGTATTTGTGTCATACAGATTCTGATTTTGTATGTCTTTGTTTTCATGTGTTAAAATATGGCAGGAAGGATAGCATTAGTGACAAAAATAAAAACAAGTACTACTTTTTGAAAATTTATCATTGAATAACGGGCTTTGAAATGAAAGCTGTAATGGTATGAGATTTCTCCAAGAAAAGAGGAAAGGACAATGAGGGAAATAGTAAAGGGAGAAAATAAATAATAAAAGAGAGGAGATAAAATTGGGTGTAGGTTTTCTTCCATTCAGAGACAGTCCTCAAGACTCTCCTAGTAATACTTCTTAGAAGTTTACTCAAAGTTCCAGAAGAAAAGCATCCTGTGGATAGATGAGCAGCTTTGCTTCATCTGAGAATGCTGCCTTCTTTGACCCATTGCCCAGCTTCAGGGTACTGGAGGTGTCAGAAAAAGGGGGCACCCATCTAGCCATTCAGATTAGTCAACCCTAACAACCAGCAGAGTAATAAAGGCCAAAGCCATACTTCTCCATGTGCTGGGACATCAGTTTTATTCAGTCTACCTTCAGGTGAGTCCAGAGCATTCAAATTCTTTATAATCTCTTAAATAATGTGATCATCACAATGAATCCCTATCCTCTAGGTAGAAGAAAAGCTTTTAGTCTAAATCTATAATTTAAACATTATAATGCTAAAATAACTCTACCCAATACAATAATTTAGTCCTTATAAATAATTTCAGTTAGTTTAGTTTAAAAAAAAGTCCATCTTTTAAGATTTTCATCACTCTCACATGCTTCCTTCCTCAATGCTGCCTGGCTGTCAGGAGTGGGTGAGGCTTACTGTGACTTTGTGGCAATGGCAGTGAGAAGATCCTTGTACACAAACAGTATCCTTGTAATTGTACCGTTCTGGGGTCCCTATGCTCTGTGACAGTGACCCTTGTCCACCTAGTTGCTGCTTGCCCTGCTGGCATTTAAATCTGGTCTAACTTCCCTTTCTTTCTCTTCCTTTTCCTTTCCTCCCTCCCCCTCCTCCTCCAACTCCTTCTCTTCCTCTTCTCCTCCTTTTCCTTCTCTCTCTCTCTCTCCCTCTCTCTCTGACCAGATGGTACTGTCTGGTTGACTTGGTATCACCTTGGCTCTCACAGGTACCATGTCTTCCATTGGGCTCATGGCCTGGGGATCCACTCCCAGCTATGCTGTCAGATCAGCTCTCCTCTCACCAAGTAGTTTCCAAAGTGGCTCACTTCCGGCTGAGCTACAATCCTTTAAAGCCTTAGCAGGAAGTTCTGAGTCCTCCCCATGATGTGCAGGATCCAAGGGCTACTCAGAACACTAAGCTCTGGCCCTCCTTCTGCCGTACCACTCTACATCACAGACTACACTCAATAGGTCTCTTCCCAGATAGGCAAAGGTGAGGGGCAGCCTGAGAGATAATTCCTTCCATATTCTTAAACATGAATCAGACAAAAGCCTCTTTCTCTAGGCATTCCCCTCAACATTTATATCTTAGATTGGGCAGATTGGTACAAATATACTCTTTCATCTTCCGCGTCTGTCTCCCAATATTACCCAAGTATCTCAGGGCCAAAACGTGGGATTTCCACCTTCTTTTTCCCACCTGATCAGGACCTACCTTACATAAAACTTATGGTTCACCTGGCCTGGTTACTGACATGCTAATGGAGGAGACATAAGGATCCAGGGGGAAATAAAACTTCCTGAAAAGTCTGGCTTACAAGACTATCATCTTGTTCTACATCTTATTTTGAATCTCTGAAGCAAAATATTATCTTTCTTTCTTTGCATTTCCCCCAAAATAATCCTAACCCATCACTCCCATCTACCTTCAAGTTATCGATCAAGATTGATCGAGGGCTGGCCCTGTGGCTTAGCGGTTAAGTGCCCGGGCTCCGCTGCTGGCGGCCCGGGTTCGGATCCCGGGCGTGCACCAGCGCACCGCTTCTCCAGCCATGCTGAGGTCGCGTCCCACGTACAGCAACTAGAAGGATGTGCATCTATGACATACGACTATCTACTGGGACTTTGGGGGAAAAATAAATAAATTAAAAAAAAAAGATTGATCGATAACTCTGGTTGACAGGGAGAAGTTTGTGTGAAACAAAAAGCAAAACAAATTGTATTAATATCTTCCAAACAATTCTCCCTCTTAAGGCTTACATTCCCCTGATGGAGCAAGGAGAAAGAAATAGTGGAAAGGACTCCCTATGGAGCTCTCCCCATCTGTTCTTTTTTTTTTGATGTCTTTTCGCTGTTTTCTCCAAGGATCTCCTGAAGGCATCTTAGAGCTGGAAGCAGCTACCCTGCTGTGATCACTCGATACTAACCTTAAAGCAATGGTAACAGAGGTGATCCTGTGGAAATATCCTTGCTCAGCAGTTCTGACCTTAGTTCAATTTGAGTGCTCTTAGGTTTTTGGTCTGAACTGAACTTTACGAGCCAGTTTAGAAACAGGAGAATAAAGGTGAGAGAACTGTAGGCTGCAACCACCAAAGGCAATTGATTGCGGTGATGCACAAAAATGCCATCTAGGAGGAGACAATGACTCTGAGCTCTATTGATCCTTGCATCTTTGCTGAGGATACATTTGTGAACAAATAGCCTCCAAGTAACTCTGGTCAAAACATTACTTATAGTCATCTTTGACCACATATACTTCTCTGGCTGTCTTTGCTTCACAGATTTTCTTTGTTGTTACATGCTGTCAAGTTGACTCTGACTCCTGGCAACACCATGAATGGGTGATGTCCATAATGTCCTGTCCTCAACAGCCCTACTCAGCTTCTGTAGACCCATGCCTATGGCTTCCTTTATGGAGTCAATCCATCTCATATTTGGTCTTCCTCTTTTCCTGTTGCCTTCTACTTTTCCCAGCATTATTTTCTTTTCCAAAGAATCCTGCCTTCTCATGATGTGCCCAAAGTAGAGCAGCCTTGGTTTTATTATTTTTGCCTTCAGTGATAGTTCAGGGTTAATTTGCTCTAGGACCCACTTGTTTGTCTTTCTGGCAGTCCAGGGTATCCGTAGAGCTCTCCTCCAACACCACATTTCAAATGAATCAAATTTTCCCATCAGCTTTCTTCACTGTCTAGCTGTCACACCCATATATAGTAATTGGGAATATGAGGTGTGGATAATCTTGGCCTTGGTCTCTAATGATACTTCCTTACACTTGATGATCTTTCCTAATACTTTCATTGCTGTCCTTCCAAGTCTCAGTCTTCTCTTGATTTCTTGGCTGCAGTCTCCCCTTAAATTGATGACTGAATCAAGGTAAACAAAATTTTTAACTATATCAATGTTCAATGTCTTCATTGTCTATGTCAAAGTTGTGTAGTTCTTCTATAGTAATGATTTTTATCTTCTTGATATTCAAATGCAGTCCTGTTTTAGTACTTTCTTCTTTCACTTTTGTCAGAAGTCATTTCAAGTCATTGCTGCTTTCTGCCAGTAAGATGGCGTCATCTGCATATCTCACATTGTTGATATTTCTTCTAACAATTTTCCGTCCTCCTTCATCTGAGCCTAGCCCAGTTTTTTGCATGGTATGTTCTATGTACAGATTAAACAGATAGGGAGATAAAATGCACCATTGTCTAGCACCTTTGCCTATAGGAAATCATTCTCTCTCTCCATATTCTGTCCTGATGGTGGCTTCTTGTCCACAATACAGGTTACACATCAGCACAATCCAGTGCTGAGGCATGCCCATTTCTTGCAGAGCAGCCCATAGCTTTTCATGATCCTTGCAGTCAAAACCTTTGCTGTAGTCTATAAAATTCACTTTCTATACATCTATAGACTCACCTTCTTCTGAAATTCTTTAGAGTACTCCAGTAGCCAACAAATAATTGCAATTAGATATTGTGTGCCTCTCCCCTTTTTGAAATTTAGCTTGGATATCAGGCATTTCTTGCTCCATATAGGGCAAAAACATTTTTTTACAGCACCTTGAGCATTGCTTTACTTGTATGGGAAATTGCAGCTTTTCTTACTTTACCACTATTAGTTAACCAGAAAGTGGGAATGTCAATGGATGAGACAGAACAAAAGGTTCTGTTGGTCATCAGATAATCTCAGAATGATCACTCTTGTGAACTTCTCTCTTGAATTCATTCTTTATCTATGAAAAGGTCTCCTTTTGGCAATTTCTGTATATAAATATTCAAGGTTCTGTTAGGTGTTGTCAGTAGAATAGAGATGAATAAATCAGGATCTCTTGCTTTAAGGATCATACAATCTGTTGGGCTGGACCATCACGTACATAACTATCTAAATATAAAGCAGTGCCATGGAAGAAGTATACAAAAACAGGACAGCAGAGAGGAAGGTGAGATTAAATTTCAACTAGAGAAGCTGGGATAGGTTTCATGGAGAAGACCACCCACAGCTGAGCTTTGAGCAGGTAGAGGGTTTTAATAAGCAGCAACAATAGAGAACATATTAGATAAAAATATGTGAGCAAATCCACCCTTCCATATTTTGAGGTAGGAGTATTTTAATGAGATTAGGAGTAACTCAGTGCAGCGTGCTGTGGGAGGCAGAGGAGGGTTGGGGGACAGGAAGTTTAAGACCAGGGAAACAGCTTGGGCTAAATCAAGAAGTACCTTGAATATCTGACAGTTTGAATTTTATTGTGCAAGCCACTGGGAATGTAGCTGGGTTTTGAGCAGGAGAATGCTTGATCTCAAAGGGAGGATATGAACATAGGTCAATGCCACTTTTTTAAAATTAAGAAAATAAAAATATTATGGCTAAGACTTAAGAAAATATGTTCTCTTTCTGCTTGCATGTGGATTACAATTAAAGCTTATATTCTTTCTCACTGAGTTGGAACAGTTTCTCTAAAGAATAAATAAACCATTCTCAGAGGGTATCACTGATGGTTTTTATAGAGTAGTCTTTGAAATGAGTACCCTTGATTTCTAATCTAGTCTTGAAATGTTACCTGCCAAAAACTACCCACAAAAGAGTTTCCTGGCAAAAGAATTTTCTATGCTAAAAACTTGTTTGTAATTTTGGAAGAAGGCTCAGGGATTTTAGCTCGTTAAGTATACCCTCCATGAACTTATCACTCTTATAGAAATTTATCGTGGAGGATGGCAGTTGGGAATGGGAGGTGAGGGAACTGATAGACTTGAAAATCAAAACGGTTGGCTAAATGCTAGGCCCAGCAGACCTTGACTGTTTCATTAAAATAAAATTCTTTCATTGTCACCTCTTCTACCTGACAAAATGGCAAGAGCTGATTCATGATTCTTTTCTATGTAAAGAACAGAGCAGGCACACCTGGGGCACACAGGTGAGCAGTGGTGGGGGCAGCTCGGGATGGGATGGGAAGAGGGCAGGGCTAAGGACTTTCAGGAGTGCAGTCCCCCATTCAAAAGGTCTTGGGAATAGGATGAATTCATGGCAGGAACTCACTCGCATCTCTATGTGCTGAATTTCTTAGCTACGGTGGATATCCCTCAAAGTTTGTGTGTACTAATAGCTGTTCTTTTCCCTGAGATTGGCTAATTTACTTCTTATTTGAGACACAATTCTTTTTTAGAGCCGTACTGATTGCTAATGATATAAAATGAAAGAGACTTGCAAACATGCATCTACAGAGGGCAAATAACTTGGGAAAGATTCTTTACTGATTCCTGTAAAACTTCATTGAGCTCACCTGTTGGAGTAGTTAGAGTACATTTCTGTAGAAGTTTTAACTTTATCATGGGTTTTATCCCATTGCTTTATCCTCCTGGCAATACAGTGAGTTCAGAAGGGAAAGCGCTATAGCCCCCAATTACTCTGCTTGGTAAACTGGAGCCAAGATGTTGAGTAACTTCTCTGGAGTCACACAATAGAGCCGTACAAAGAATTTAAGTCTTTAAGCTCTAATCATGTGTTTTCTCATGGGATGATGTGTGAGTAGCTGCACTTGATTCCTTCAGATAACATCGTGCAAGTAGCATAGCTCTACCCTCTCAGCCCTCTCCTTCTTCTCCCTCCCTGTCTGCTGCTCTGAGCTTGAAAGGTAGCTTTTCCATATGGGACTAAAACTAGTGTCATTCCTTTAGTCTCTGACTTTGAGCATCAGTTATACCCTCCTACTCCTGTATTTATCAGATTTGTAAGATGTGGAAGCCATTTGAGTGATGTCTGCTCTAGGGTGTTATTTCTTTGCAATGATTTTCAACAACGTCAGAATTTCCCTAAGGGACCGATAAAGATCATTGAATAAACGTGACTGTGCTCTGGGTTAAGCATTAGTTATTGTGTTTAGGTGTTTTCCCTGGTTCCTCTTGATGCCATCGAGTTTCTCTCAAAGGAAAAAATATGCTCCTGATTTGTCACTCAGGGCTGTATGAAAGGCTCATCCTTTTAGCAGATGTGGCAGTTTTTCCATGCTTCTAAAATGTCTATTAGAATATTTATTGAGGTAATTAACATGTTCCATAGTAAATGTGGTACAATTCATTACTTCCAGGATTAAGTTGGATGATAATATTTACTTGGGGTCAAACTTAGACCTGAATCTTGGGAAGTTTTAAATTTAATTCAGACAAATTAATTTTGGCTAGTAAATTGGGATATGAGCTATTTTTAATGACCTTTTAAAAATCATAATTTTGTGCAGTTTGGTTGGAAATTCAGCTAATGAATATTAAGAAATAATTTTTTTTTTCTTTTTCCTAAAATAAACTTTATGGCTTACAAGGGCAATAATAGTCACTGTGCTTGTTAGAATGTATGGCTTATAAATTTAGGACAGTCCAAAATAAGAGAATAGTTACTCATATATACAACACAATACAATATACTTGGATATCTAACAGTCATTCTTGAAATCGATGACCTTGGATTACTAGTTTATACAAATAAGATGAGGAACATAAAAGGAAAAGGAAAGCAAACTAATCAAATATTCTCTCTGTTCTGTTTCCACCCCTCTTCCTTGGGTTTCCTTGTCTCTTCGATTAATTCTCTATCTGCATCGAGTATTAAAGAAATCTTTTATTGATATAGTGTTAAACAGCTGTTAGGCTCTATATTTTTACATTTCTGCTACTGGTTTTGATATGTGTGATTCTAGTTAATGTTTTCTAAAGTAGGAACACTTACTGGTGCAATGACACTTTAACTACCATAATGATTCACCCCTAGCCAGCACAGGCCTTGGACTGCACTCACTATGCGGGGCTGTTTGGAACTTTCCTGCTGAATAACCTTAGATAAATTCTGACTTGGTGACCTAGATAAGCTTCAAAGAATGCTTTTCTGACTATGACTGTGTGGTCAAAAGTCATACTAAGCTTGAAGAGGAAAGTTTATTTCTTCAATATCACTTATGACACAATGAAATTAATTACTTTTTAACTAATGTGTGTCTCTTCCTACCAGAATATAAGCTCCATGAGGGCATCTAAAAAATTGCTTGCTATAGTAGATGCTTATTACTATCTGCTGACTGAGAGAATGCATGAATGAGCAAGAAGCAGAACAAACCTTGAGATATTTCTGGACATTCTCAATCAACATAGAAGAATGAATGGAAAAGGGAAACACAACTGTTTCAGGTGAACTACTCATTACATTACCATTTATCAATTCTCTTTGACAATATCTTATTTTATATTTCAATGGTTATAAGTTTTCCTCAATATTCACACCATTTATTTTTTATTTTGACCTGTTCTAGAATTTTTCCTTATGATTTCACTGTTTTTTAATAGTGTTATTACTTCTTTTTTACTTTTGATTATTCTGAATAAAAATATTTTAAATCTTGGCCTGACTCTTCTTTATCAAAACTTTATCTGGAGTGAATTTATGCCCCAATTGTTATTTTTTCTTTCTTTCTTAGTATTACGTAATTTAACGCATTTTGGAATTTTGATTTATGGACTCATCTTGAGAGGAAAGTTTTGTTTTGTTGTTCTGTTTCTTGTTTTTATTGTTGTGTCTGGGATGACTTTTTTTTTTTCAGTCTTTTTAAATTTATTGAGTCTTGTTTTCTGGCATAGCATATGGTCTAGAGAATGTTTTATGTGATATATCCTGCTATTGTTGGAGTGGATCATTCTATAGATGTCAAATAGGTCAAGTCGGTTGATAGTATTATTCAAGCCTTCTATATCCCCGCTGATTTTCTGTCTAGTTGTTCTTTCCATTACTGAGAATGGGTAACGAAATCTCTGTTATTATTGAATAGCCTGTTTCTCCTTTCAATTTCTTCACTTTTTGCTTCATGTATTGTGGGGCTCTGGTTCTACAAGTGTACAAATTTTTAATTGTTATTTCCTCTTGATATGTTGACCCTCATCATTATGAAATGACTTTCTTTGTTTCAAGTATATTTCTTATCTCAAAACCTATTTTGTCTGATATTAATATAGCCAATATAGCCATGGCAATACTATATAGAATAAATTTTTAAAGAAAATATTTTAACAGAGTTTACTTAAAATATTTTGTTCTACTTTTGTTCTGGTGTTCTTCATATGAAGCTGCCATCAAACACTTTGATACATCATACTATGATACATCATATTTTGATACATGATTTCCATAATAATATATGTAAATAATTAATCTTTCCATGTGAAATATCTCTGAAGATCATTTTAAATATTTCCATGTGATGAAGCGTTACTCTCTGAAATCAATTCTAGTATTCATGAAAAT
Organism: Diceros bicornis minor; assembly: GCF_020826845.1. NCBI lineage: Eukaryota > Metazoa > Chordata > Mammalia > Perissodactyla > Rhinocerotidae > Diceros > Diceros bicornis. Next base: position 46,339,616 of record NC_080740.1, read on the forward strand.
AGTCCTAAAATGGTCAGAAATAGAAGTTAATAGCACTTTTACAGTCAAATTCATAACAATTCCTTCAATTATGTAGGAGTATTACATAGTAAAGCATGTACCTTTAAGTATTATTCTTTGGCAAGTCTGTAAACTCAGCACAATGACTATTTTGGTGAAAATTTTAAATACATAGAGCAAAGACCATTCAGCAGATTTTGTTTCCATATAATCAACTAACTGGTCAAGTTCTTGAAAAGAAACTATAATAAACTCTATAGCAAATATAAAATAAAATATTTAATATATTTTTCATTACTTTCAAGACATATCTGTGCTGAACTACAATCAGTATTAAAATAGAATCTATTTTGTTTTTAACAGTATTTGGAATGGGGAATATTTTTTGCCAAAATAACTTTCATTGGCTTTGGATACAATGACATAGACACTGCGAATCTTAGTCTTCTTTACAAATATAACAAATATTTCCTAAGTGTCAATTATGTGCCAGACCCTGTACATAGCACTGGATATATGTGTGTTCACTTAAAGAGCTTTCTATCTAGTTAGGCTGTCTGCAGGTAAAATATGGTGTGATAAGTGTTGTGATGGGAACAAGAACAAACATGGAAAAGGGGGAATAGTCAGCCTTGGGGGTCTGAGAAGGCCTCCTGGATGACTAGTAATGTAAGTATTGAATGGTAAATGGGAGTTCTTCAGGTAAAGAGGAGGGAACAGAAAAGACATCCCAGGCTGAAGAAGTAGTATGCACAAAAGATTTTAAGCAGAAGATATCCTCTAAAAAGAACAGTTTACTTTATTGTGGAGTGGCAAAATTGGAGGTCTGGAGAGAGGTAATAAAAAAATCTTACCATAAACCAAGGTGAGAAGGAAGATGGCTTGTCCTTAAGTAGTGTGAATGGACATGGAGAGAAATGGATAGATTACAGAGCCTTAGGGGGAAAAATCTGACATGAGGCAAAGAGAAAGAAGGGAGGAAGATGGTTCCCAGAGAAATAGCTTGAGTAAGTAGAGGAATAGAGTGCTGCTTACTGGAATTAAAAAGACAAGAAGAATCGTGTGTAGTTATTGGGGAAGGATTGGATAGTAGAGTTTTCAGAGTGGGCCCTGAAAGGTGATAAATTTGGTTTTTAACAAATTAATTTAAGTGGAGATACCTAGTAGGTAAGATGTCAGATAAATTCATCCTGAATCTTGAGAGATCTCTGGTAACATAAATTTTTAGCCTGAAGCAATGGAATTATCTATAGACAGCAGATAAAAGAGTCAAGGATAGACCTTGGAAAATTAATTGGCAGTCTTAGGAAGAGGGGCCAGAGATGAGACTGAATAGGAAAATTCCTCTAAGTGAGGAAAGTCAGGAAGGGCTAACATCTCAGAAGCCAAAAGGGAGTTAGCTACCAAATCTGAAAAAATAAGGCATGTGCTCTCTGTTTTTGATATATTTGATGACGTTAATAAAAACAGAATCTATGGAAGGGTTCTGACTACCACCATATTGCAAGGAATTGAGAATTCAGTATATCCTACAGAGCTGGTACAGGAAATTCTCCTTCCTGTTTGAAATAAATAACAATACAGAATAAAATAATTGAATACTGAAGAGTAGCAGAATATGCCACCCCAAAATATGACTGTAGGAGTTCAGGGCATGCCATTCCAAAAAATGCCACTTTGGCATATTGATTATTCTGAGCCATCAGCATTTGAAAAACATCAAATGCAGGGAGAGGCTTTCTCTGAACTTCCCTTATCTGCCTAAAGACAGACCCTCCAAAAGGAACTCAATTGTCATAAATCCCTTCCCTGGAATTTTCATCAAACAGGGAAGATTGATTCTTATCACAGGAGAGGAGACTAGAAATTGACACCACTCCCAGACAAACTTAGTCACAAACTATCATACCGCCCATCTATTCTTCTAAGGGCCCATTCCTCTTTCCTAAAAATCATTTACTCTTCTCTAAGAAGCCTCATCCCCTCTCCCCTTTCACTATTAAGATGGTATTTAAGCCCGAATTCTAAGCCACCTCTGGGAGTTACTCATTATTTTTCCCTGGGTATCTCCCATGTATACATGAGATATACATGTTAATAAACTTCTGTTTATTTTTCCCTTGTAAATCTGTCCTTTATCACAGAAGAACTCAGCTAAGAACTCAGACAAGTAGAGGAAATATTATTTTTCCTCCCCCACAATAACAAATTTAAATGTACAGCCAAACTTTCAAGAAAAAAAATCTTTATGTGCCAAGACTGAAGAGGAAACTCAAAGCCAGAAAGAAGAGTAGGAACTGAATGCAAGTGGTCCAAAGGGATATTGGAAACCAAGCTGCCAACTAGAGACTGGCGCTTTAATGCTGCTGAGAATGTGATACAAGGCTTTAGGCCCATACATAAGGAAATTATTTATTATCAATGAAACTTTCTGCATAAATCCATTACCACCCAAGGCAAAAGCCAGAAGAAGTAAAACTTTACTGGACAGTGAATTTCTTAAAAGTGACTCATAAATAATTATAATCCCAAACCTATAATGTGTGCAAGTGAGAACTCATATATAAACTATCATATAATTCCTGAAACCCAAAGTGAGGAATTAGTATGAAAGTAGGTCTCGCTTCTCAGAAGCTCATAGGTTCCCAGGAGAGACAAAGGTAAATCTACCCTCTAAAGATTCTTCCATAATGCAGTGCACTTACAATGACAACATCCTTCGCTGAAGGAGAGTATCCTCTAAAAATTATAGACCACACAAGGACATGAAACACTGTAGTGGAGGGTCAGGAAACAGTCAGTGCTAAAATGTTTCTGAAGAAAAATGTAAAGCATAAGTGGAGAAATTAGCCTTAAACGGTGGGAGAACAATTATTTTGCAAAAAAAGGAAATAAGATGGAGGTGAATAAGAATAAATTTATAAGAAAGAGGAACCAGAAGTAGAGAAGTTTTCAATTTCATAACATTATCTCACTTTATTCTTGAAGCAATGAGATTTTGATATTGTTACTAATCTCAGAGAGAATCTGACATTGAATGATTTGCCCAATTTTTCTGCTATTAAGGGCAAAGCTGGGATTCAAATTCAGGTACATTTTCTTCATAATCCTATGTGAGTCTCATACAATAAAAATTTTAGTGAAGCTCAAACACTATAGAGATCACCACGTCAATCAGTACAACATCCCAGCAGGAAAGAGATCAGCTATTTTTCAATCCCTATTTCAAATATGAGGACACTATCATGCCATTTTCCCACATAAGCTATACAACGAGAGCTACACACTAAAAATGAACACAAAGATTGTGAAAGTTGTGCTGACATGACACGACAACTAGATAAAGTAAAATCACTAATTTATACATTAATGCCACATAAGAGTAGTATGAAAAATTTGTCATTGAACTGACCAGTTGTCTTGTATCACCTGCAGACACACAATCATACATGAACACACAAATACAGTCTAGTTTGTAACAATTACGTGGGTTCCTATCTCTTCCTTTTGCTTCCAGTTTAAATTCTGTCTTCTTAGAGAGATCTACTTTATCCACCCAACTGAAAATGGGTTCACCCTGTTAAATTCTATCACTGTGTCTCTTTCCATAACATCTCCCAGTGGAAACCCTGTTATCTTCCCGAACAGCTTCTACCACACTTCTATCTGAGAAGCACAAATTCAATGTATAAAAGTTAGTTCAAGTTCAATGTATAAAAAACAACTCAACAAATATTTATTTTAGTGTCTACTATCAACTAGATGCTGTTATAGGCATAAGGATACAGCAATGAATAAGGACACAAAGTCCCTGTCTAGAGGGGAATAAATAAAGTAAATAAATAAAAATGGTATAACATAAATAAAATTAGTATAACATAATGTATAACATAATAAGTATTATGCTATACACATACTATAGTAAATTATAAGCAAGAAAAGAAGCACTGGCAGTGAAGAAGCAGAAAAATTTCTGGAAATCATGTAGGGCTGGAAATAGTCCATGTTCTCAGCAGCCACAGTAGAGAAATCTTGTAGTATAGAGTTGAGTACTCAGAGGGTACGGCCTCAGTAGTGGAGCCAAATTATTCCCAAAATAAAGGTTGCTCTGGTTCCACCAAACAAAGCTTAAAGGTAATATTTTAAAGAATCAAAATATTTCCAGGTAATTAAACTGCACCTCTGAACAAAGCACAAAAATATGTAAAGAAATACCCAGCACCAACATCATAAAACTAACAATGCTTGTATCAAATAAAAAACTACCAGGCGTGCAAAGAAGCATGAAAATGCTGCTCATAACAAAGAAAAAAGTCAATCAATAGAAACAGACTCAGAAATGACAGAGATAATAGAATTAGGAACAAAAGATTATAAACAGCTATTACAAATATATTTCTTATGTTTAAGAAGATAGAGAAAAGCATGAGCATATTAAGAAGAGACATGGAAGATACATTAAAAAATACCTGAGATGTACACTGGATGGAATTAACAGCTGATTAGTCATCACAGAAGAAAATATTAACAATGTTGAAGATATAATAATAGAATACATCCAAAATAAAACACAGAGAAAGAAGAATGAAAAAAAATGAACAGAGTATAATAAGCTTTGAGATAACATCAAGGATTCTGATATATGTGCAACCGGAAAAATAATGGCTGAAATTTTCCAAATTTGGTGACTAATAAACCCACAGATCCAAGATGCTGAACAAATACCAAGCACAATAAAATTAAGAGAGAACAAAAACCCTATACCTAAGTACATTATAACAAAATTGCTTAAAACCAGTGATAAAGAGAAAACCTTGAAAGCAGCTAGGGGGTGGAAATAAAAGACATTACATTCTTCTACATTACATATAGAAGAACAAAGAATAACATCACACTTCTTGGTAGAAACAAGGCAAGCCAGAGGACAGTGGATTTTCCTAAATTACTTACAGGAAATTATTATCAACCTGAAATTCTATATGAAATAAAATTTTTAAAAAAAAATCGGGGCAAAATAAAGATTACTTCATGCTTTCAAAAGATGAAAGAATTCATTAACAGCATACTTGCACTACAAGGAATAATTGGAGTCCTTCAGGCAGAAGGAAAATGATATCAGATGGAAATCTGGATCTACAGAAAAGGATGAAGAGCACCAAAAATGTAACTATGTAGGTAATTACAACATACTTTTTTTCCTATTAAAACTCTTTAAAAGATAACATTATTTAAAGCAAAGATAATAGCAATATATTATATTGTTGAGTTTATAGCATGTATAGAAGTAAAATGTATGACAACAGTAGCACACAGGGCAGGAGAACTGAAATGGAAGTATAATATTGTCAGATTTCCACATTATTTATGAAATGGTATAATAATACAATATTCCTTGAAGTTACACTGTGATTAAAGATGTATTACATAAACCTTAAGAATCACACACAAAAAATGCATAGCTAATAAGCCAATAGAATAGATAAAGTAAAACAAAAAATACTCAGCTCAAAAACAAGTATAATAGGGAGAAAAAATAAGCAAAGAACAGGTGAGTCAAAAAGAAAACAAATAGCAAGATGGTAGATTTAAATTCAACTATATCAATAATCATATTAAGTGTAAATGGTCTAAACTCCTCAATCAAAAAGCAGAGATCAGGGGCCGGCCCGGTGGTGCAAGCAGTTAAGTGTGTACGCTCCGCTGTGGCGGCCCGGGGTACGCTGGTTCAGATCCCAGGCATGCACCGACACACCGCTTGTCAAGCCATGCTGTGGTGGTATCCCATATAAAGTAGAGGAAGACGGGCATGGATGTTGGCCAGGGCCAGTCTTCCTCAGCAAAAAGAGGAGGATTGGCAGATGTTCACTCAGGGCCAATCTTCCTCACAAAAAAAAAAAAAGAGCAGAGATCATCAGATTGCATAAAAAAGCAAGATCCAGCTATATGCTGCCTATAAGAAACCCACTTTAACTATAAAGATACAAGTAGGTAAAACGTAAAAGAATACAAATGTATAGCTCAAAAAATAGTAGATCTCACTCAGAATTTGGTGAATCTCAAAATTACAAATACCACCATAGAGAACCAAATAGCTAAGAATATGCAAGACAAGACATCTAAAGCAGGTCTATAAAGCAATCAGTCTAAATTAGAAAAGGAAATCAGGGAGCTCTGAGACTTCTCATTTTGAAAAATGAAGCAGACTCTAAACAATATATAGAACCAGAAAATATTCTAGAAGCTACAGTATTAATTATCTGATAATTAAAACAAATGCAATTTCTACTCTCAGTAAGGGAAAACAAAAGACGTAAGTAAAATCTAAAACTTGTTCAAGCAAGTATTATTTAAACAGAAAAAGAACCTAAAATGTAACATGAATTTGAGTAATTGTGTTTAGGAAAGTACAACCCGATTAATTGGATATCAGGATCTTCTTTCCCGTAGCCTTTGTGCCAGGACGTTGGAATTGCAGACAAGATAATACAACACTAGCACATTTCCAACTTCAATGGTGAATATTTGCATGGTAATAATTTAAATTCCACATACTGGAATTTCAAGCTTTAGATTTTTGTGATATTCAATAGGAGAGAGAACTAAATTTAGTTAAAGAGCAGAATACAATGTTTTCAACCTTGATAATGTTGGAAGGAATAAAGTACAAAGAGAGAAGTTGAGAGAAAAATAAGGATATTAATAGTAGGAAGTCAAGAAACAGGATTTTAGACATTTATAATAATAGAAGTAAACAATAGAAAAATTAAATTAACAATATACATATAAATAATTGGGAGAGTGATCATGTAAACAAGTAAAATACACATTTGTAATAGCATGCAGTCAATAGACATTATCTATCATTGATAGAGCAATCAATAAATCTATAGACATACATAAAGTTAGGGAGGTAGTATAAAAAGAACTAACAATTGAAACAGTAAACAAGCTTCTTCTGAGGAGCGGTAGTAAAGGAAAATTGTAGAAGGGAGGGACATTGATAGTTTATCAACATTAGCTCTTCTATATTGTTTGATTTTTCAAAAATGTCTAAATATTACTTTTATTTACTTTGGTTAATAAACAAAGTTAGCAAAATATCTCCCAACATATTCACTCCATATCCTTGTCACAATGTCTTTCTTGGTTTCTGTATTTTCACGTAAAGAAGCTATACTTTTGTGTGTGTGTGTGTGTGTGAGGAATATTAGCGCTGAGCTAACATCTGTTGCCAACCCTCCTCTTTTTGCTGAGGAAGATTGGCCCTGGGCTAACATCCGTGCCCATCTTCCTCCACTTTATATGTGGGATGCCTGCCACAGCACAGCTTGATAAGTGGTGTGTAGGTCCATGTCCAGGATCCGAACCTGCAAACCCGAGGCCGCCAAAGCAGAGCGCATGAACTTAACCGCTATGCCACTATGCCAGCCCCAAGAGTCTATACTTTTTAAGACAATCAAATATAATATTAGTTCCCTGTTCTTAAAAACTCCCACACATAATTGGTTATAAAATAATATAGATTCTTTCCTTATGACAATTTCTATTATGGATGCTGCATTTAAAATATGTGACTATAGTATAGAGAGGGGAAAAAGTTGTTTTCAGAATTCAAGGCCCTCTGCATTATGACCCCACTCATATTTCAGTTTTACCTTCCTCTGCACCAGGAACCATTTCTCACTACTATACTGAGGCCACCTGAACCTGTCCATCATCCACACATGCATTCAAAGTAGTATTGAGTACCCACAATGTGCCAGTCACTGCAGGCGATAGGTTATAAGAATATGTAAAACACAGTCAATCATGGGGCACACAATAGAGAAGATTTAATATTCAAGAAGAATAACTCATCCCAGGTCTTCTTGAATCCCAGATTGACAAATACCACCATAGAGAATCAGAAAGCTGAAATGAAATGAAGACGGATGCTGGGGCATTTCAGCTAGTCTCACTCCCTACATCAACTTCATAAGCTACACAATACAGAATCATCCCTCAGCAAAAGTACAAATCTACATAAAGTGGGTCTTTGGGAAGTTGTCTGAAAAGAGTAGAAACTGAAAATGTTAAAACAATGAACTTCAAGGGTATACTTTATAGTAGAGGTCGCATCTGAGATTTCTTTCTCCTGACAACTCTTGCCTGGTAATCATCTCCCTTCAATTCACATTTACTCCTATTGCTCATTTACTCACACTACAGATCTAGTCCTATTGTCTCATAGAAGTACATGCTAATCTCTTCACATGTTATTTAGCCTTTCAGCTGTGTGTATGCGTGTGTGCTCTGTCTTTTCAATGTGCACTTGGGATTGTGTGTTATACCTCTTTGTACCCCGCAAAGTGTCCAGAGAAGCTTTTTACACAGAATCAAAGAGGAGTAGCCATTCATAAAAGGATTAAATTCATATTAATGACAACAAATCATTGAAAATGAACAATTAAATAGATTAATCTTTTAACCACTTATTTGAAACCATAATGCAAGTTACTAATTGAGCTTTTAAAATTACTGACCAGTTACTTGATGCCATACAGACACAGTCACTAAAGAAATTATAGAAAGCCTACCATTTCATTGAATTAATTTTAACAAGTAACGAAATTTAAAAACAGACCCTACTAGATGTTTCTGCCAATCGTGTAAGATCTGTTTACCGTTTGACAAGTTATTATATCTGTGTTAAGGATTTAGAAATTATAAGCCTAAAAACAGTTATAACTCTCAAGAGTGAGGTATAATTTGTGTTATCAGATATGATCCTCCTTACTTTATGACCCTGATATTTGAAAGACGGATGGTAATATTTTATTCTGTACGGCAGATGTTAATATCATCCTCATTCTTAGCCAATCTTTTTATGAAAGTGAGTGCCTGGAGCCTCAGGGCATTATAATGCATCTAATTACAATATAGAAATCCCTGCATCTGAGATTTAAACATTAAATACCCACATTTGTTATATGTGTTCTTTGAATTGCTAAAATAGAAAAAGTTATGACTAAATAATCTCTATCCTTTAGGAGCTGTGAATTTAACCAGGCAGTATTTGGGTTGCCAGATGTAAGAGAACATGCAATACTATGAACAATACAAAAGACTGAGAAAATACACATTTCCTTAAGCACAGAGCTGGAGGTGCATCTCAGAGAGACGATTATTGCTTGTTAAGGAGGCAAGGATGTTCAAACATAGCACCACTCTGATTCCTAAATCACCCTAAAAGAACAATATAGTAGTGTTTCAAGTAGTTTTACCAGTAATTCAATCAGTTAAATAACAAGTGCAAGATTTATTATATTAACACACAACCTGGTTACAGCAGAGAAGGGGAAAAGATATTCTAGCAGAAATATGTCCAGAACTGCCAAGCCTTTAAGAAGAGGGCTTACAACCTCCTAAAAAATTAAGTTAAATTCAACTTCAGTTACTATATACCTAGAACTTCACTGAATCTGCAGGGAACGTAAAAGAGGTGAAAGGTATGATTCTTGACCTGAAGTAACCTGGGGTCTAGTTGAGGAAATATGAATAATCTTCAAGGAATAATCAGAATACTACTTAAAGGAAATTAAATGTGATATAGAGTTTTGTTGTAAGTCTCCAGGAAATTCAAAATAAAAGAAAGTCAACATAGAGTGGAATTAGCCACAGCAAGTCTCGGGGGTCAGGCGACTTTTCAACTGAGTTTCAGGCCGTGTGTTAATCACATGTACTCCCCATGGCATAGCCTGCAGTTTCACTTGGATCTGGTGGGTATCCAAGTTAAAGAGAAGAACAGGAATAAAGACAGGAAATGAGATAAGTACAAATAGAAAACAGGAAGAAGACAAAAATTCAGATAAATAAATCAGGCCTATTGTGAGAACCTGAGAAAACGATTAGAAAAGCATGTTTCTGGTCCCTGAAGGACAAGGAGGCCTGGCAGGATGTGGGCAGCAGAATGAGATGAAGAAACGGAATTCCGAGAAGAATAATCCAACAAGGATGCGCAGGGTAAAATGTAATCCACAGAAGCTTTCAGCAGGAAAGAGACCAGAAAACAATCTTGGTATCTGGGGATAAGAAATTAAATCAGGGTCTTGACAAATGGAAAGGAGAGGAAACATCACATTGCGGGGAATTCTCCTACACAACAATCTCCCCACCTTGGAGATCATTCAGTTACTACCTATATCAGGAAAGAGAGTCTTGAAGATCTTGTAACCAATGCTCAATGACAACATGGCATTTGGGAAAATTCTCCCTGCAGAGGCCAGATGAAGCAGCTGAGCCGTCTGGGCCTCCAGGCATCATGGTGCAGACACTCTTTATCCCACAGTAGAAAGAGATTAAGGTCACCCATTGTGCCACTTCTCAGAGGAGAGTGTGACAGCAGCAAGAAACAGGGCACAGTAGAATGTAAATACTCTGTTACCAGGGTAAAGAGCTGGGAGTGGAAAATGCAAGCAGTAGAGACCTGCTGTGTTTTGTTGAGTCACCCAGGGAAGGCTTGACTAAAACTCTTATTTATATTTCTTTCCACTGTTAACCCAGGTTAACCAAATTGACAGGCTTTTAAAAATTGAGACTACTGTTCCTTTTACCATCGTTTTTCCTTGTTGTTACTAATGCTATTAGTTTTATTATTGGAATTGGATGGGAATAACAAAAATAACCTGACTGTTAAAGTCCCCAAGCCATATTTGACTACACTTATAAGGTTGGTTCCTACTCAGTAACTTAGGAAATTAAAAACACTAAATCTAGGATTTTCTCCACTGGGACCTAATCCAGTCCAATTTAGAAGTTGAGGATTTATAAAGGCTTTTCTGAAAGAAATGGGAAAATGTCAGCTACAATTTCTTGCTAGACTTGAACTGAATCTATTAACCTTGCCCAGAGAATGTAATGTTACAGTTATCTCATTTACAATGTTATTGTATATGATTTATGGCCACAGTATCAAGCCTCAAACTAGGTTTTGTAGTTTTAAGTTAAATTTACATGTCTGTAATACAAATGATTTTTTTCTTATTCAGATAAAAAGATATTAAAAAGTGATTTATAATATTTCAGTTGGATGGAAAATATACAGGATGACTTAGTCTACTGAAGGGAAAAAACATTAGTTAGACAGCTGTTATGAATATGTGTGTTCACACTGCTTAATGTGTTCCATCTTTTAATGTACGCCTGGTTATCAACCACTGGACATCTTTTTGAATTACATTATATTTAGAATACAATGAGACACAAATCTATGTGAAAATCAGATTAAAAAGAAGAACCAAAAGAACAACGGAAAAAAATGTATCCTCTGTGTAGTTCATCTGAGATCATGAGTGCTAAAACCAACCTAGGTACCACCATTTTTGCACATGTCCTGTCCTAACACCATATAATATAATTGTCTTAAAATATGTCACACGAAATCCTCTCTAACATTATCACCATATCAAAACCCAAGAGAATTTGCTTTACCATAAATTATAAGAGTTTGAGATTTGATTTTGAGGCACTGTGTTTTATTGGAAATGGTTGATATAACACCACTTGAAAGATATCATGACCCACAACTGGGAAGACAGTACCAGTTACAGCCTAAAGACTTAGTACCACATTTACTAGCAAACTGACAACACCCAGTGTCCTGTAAATTTAAATTAAAAAAAAATCTCCTATGTGTCCTCTGTATAGGTCATATGGCATACACAAATATTTCAAAATTACACAGTCAAATAAATTTCATAATTTGAGTACAATTAACAATAAAAGCTGTGATGCTCAAGCTCTCTTCACTGACAATACATACACATTTATTGCTGCAGAGTGAAAAGTATATATATCAAATTAAGTTAATTTTTTTTTCAGAATCTATATATAATTACTTATATTTATATGTTTGAACCATATCTGTTCATATTTGGGAGAGCTTTTAAAATCTCCCACCATAGTTTATTTTTATCAAGTTCTCCTTGACTATCAGTTAAAATTATATTAAGCTTCTAGTAACAGCTAAAATAACTATCTTGAACAAGAAAGGGATTTAGTTTTTCTCACAAACCTGCAATCTAAGACAGGCACAGCTGTTCCATGTATCAGTGGAAAACCTAGTACCTACTCTCTTTCTATTTTGCAATTTTTAGCAGATGTCTTTCATCCCCTGAGTTGCCACATAGTCACAGTCATCTTGTAATTCTCAGGGTGACCTCAGAGTCACTTCATTTCCACAAATAGCTGCTGGAGTTCTAGCCACTGCATCCACATTCCAGACAGGAAAAAGGATTAAGGAAACGGGTTCAGAAAGTACATGCCTTCTGAGTAGGCCCGCTTTAAAGAATTTTCCCTGAAACTCCAGCTGAATATTTCTGCTTTCTACCAATGCCTTCAAAAGAAGCTGGAAAATACAGTTTGTTCACTCAAAGCAATGCTACTGGCACTACTCCACAATGCTACTGGCACTACTCCAGTGGGATTGAAATTTTATGTGTTTAGTTGCTTTGTTAGTTGTTACATACAGATTTATGAATATTACATCCTTTTCACAGACTATTTTTATCTATGTAATGCTTTTAATTTTAAAGTACACTTTTACCTAATATTAATATTGATCATTCTGTTTTTTTTTTTTTTTTTTGGTGTGGAAGATTAGCCCCCAGCTAACATCTGTAGCCAATCTTCCTCTTTTTGCTGAGGAAGATTGGCCCTGAGCTAACCTCTTGCCAATCTTCCTCTATTTTGTGTGTGGGATGCCTGCCACAGCATGACTTGATGAGCAGTGTGTAGGTCCACAACCGGGATCCAAACCTGTGAACCCCGGGCTGCCGAAGCAGAGCACGCGAACTTATCCACTACACCACCAGGCCAGCCCCTTTTCTGCCTTTTTTTGTGTTTGTATTTTTTGGGTTTCTCTTTACCCAATCCTGTATTTTTAACCTTTAAAATGAGTGGGTAGAAGTTACATATTTTTACTTTTGGACTCCAAAATGTCAACACAAGGAGATGTTTTCTTTCTGGCTTTGTATTTTCTTTAGAGAAAAAATTTCCAATATTTTGCTCAGTAGACAGAGATGTTGCTGGTATTATTCATGCATGGGGCAGAGATGGGGTAGCTATCTCTACCTTGTTGTGCCTATAAACTCATTGTTGTGCCTATAAACTTGCAGTTAATTCCTCCTTTTTACTCCTGTCTCTGACCCATACTTCCTGCCATTCCTACCACCTCTGAGCCACAGCCTCTTCTTTTCAACTTCTGCAGAGAGGAGAGCTCCGTATTTCCCATCAATCTTCATTTTCCTTATTTGAATTAAGGCAACAAGCAGCTAGTGAACTTCTCCAGGAACAGGGAACTAGTGAATTCAACTCAAAGTTAAAATTATTAAAATTTATTTATAATTACTTTGCTGTTTAGCAAAATCTCTCCTTTATTACTTTGGAACACACAATATCCCTGTTTAGGACTATCATTAGCTTCATGGAAATGGTTTAATTGGGCTACAAAGGTGCCTGTATCACAAAAAATAGGTCAAGATTCAACTATCTGTATATTTTCTTTCCAAAGATAATTTTCATGATAACTGAAAATTCAGATTAATCTAGTGAAAATAGAGTTTTCCCAGATTGTCTTTAACTCTATTCAAATGTTATTTTACAGCTATTAGTGATACCACAAGGGAAACAGTTCCTTCACTTGAACTGATTTAAATGGCTCCTTAGTTCTTTAAAAAAAAAAGTGTTTGTATGCCAATGTTCATAGCTTGAAGAGTTGACTACTTCCAATTTTATGGTCAAATAGACAAAAGAGTGAGCAGAGATCAATGCCATTTCAAGCTTTGAGTTTGCTAGCTGCCTCTGATTCACCACAATCAATTTTAGTGAGTAGGATTTATCCTACCTTGACTAGACAAGTATCCGTTTAATCAAAAGGTTGTCAGCCTCCAACAGAGGAAACAAACAACAAATAAGTTTGGGATTGTGTGTTTGTATTTTTGTTTTATGAAACACAGTTACCTATTACCCATATAAATAGGATATTTATATTTCTTTCTAAATTATTCAAGATGGAACTTCACGCTACTAGGTAATGTTTTTAATTACTAATATATTTGACCACCAATGATCTTATTACATTTAAATGATAACACCTACATGGTTAACTCTACAAGATAAATTTCTGCATTGGATCTAAAAGTCCTCTGTTTTCTGTGTGCCTCCTGATTGGTCAAGCAGTTTACAGCTTCTTAGGAGAGCTTAGTGGAAAATATTCTTCAGCCTGCCCAAACCAAATCTGAGATCAAAGCACTTGACATGGCTGTCATGTTTACTCTAAGGTGATTTACAAGAGAAATGAAAATAGCTAAAAAAGAAACTGGATCAAGAGAACCAAGTACTTTTAAAAACCCATATTTTTAGCAAAATAGTTGTGTTATCCCAACTACTGATATTACTGAAGTAGTTACAAATAATATTTAGAAGAATCCCTTTAAAAACTCACTAGACCAGAAAAGACACAGAGCATCAGATATGATGGTGGAAAATCCAAAATATATATTTTTTATAATTTTTCTACTTCTATTTAAGCATAAAATTGTTTTATGATTGCAATTGCTCCCAAAGTTATTTTTATTACACAGTTGAAATTTAATTAATGAAGATAACTAAAACATAAAGTAATCTCACTAAAATACAAACTAGTAATCAATACAGGAAGAAGTTAGAGTATAACTTTGCATAATTATTTGCTTTGGATAATTCATTCCTTTGAATCATATACTTTTAGATCAGAAATGTGAATTGACTTCAACTAAGCCTAGAAATTCCAGCAATATTAAAATAGTTTCTATGACCAGTATATTGTGTCAAATGAAACTAATCTATGCTTCTTAGGTGAATAAATGTTTAGAAGAAAAGAATTAGGTATAGGAGAAAGGATGGAATATATATGGATCTACACTCTGCCAAACACTTTGCATATGTTATTTTGGTTAATACTGATAAAATTCCTATGAGGTTCAGAAGAACCCCCTTTTGATAAAAGGGAACATTGAGAATCAGAAAACTTATCTAAAAAACACAACTAATAATTGGTTGAACCAAGATTAAAAAACAGATTTGTCTGATTCCAAAATCCCACAAATTCTTACTAGGTATGGAACTATAATTAATGGACAATAAACACAATGGAAAGAGAAAAAAAAAATTAGGTTATATGATTTAAATGCCATTTGGCTGCTTCCTGAGCTATCATTCTCCCAAAAGCAATATCTATACCAAATTTATGCTGGGAATTTGCTGAAAACACACAAACAGGAAAACAAAGGTGATAATTGCATGGAGAGCTCTGCAGCAGATCCTAGTCAACTATTTTAAACTAAGAGTAGTATTTGCAGTCATTTTTACATTACCATTTCCTTACATAATTTTAAACCACATCATTCCTTATTTTTTTAACATAAGCAAATTTTAAAAAATGAAAGTTAAGTGCTCATAATTTAAAGGGGCAATGCTAAGCATTACCCTTCATGCTTAAGGAACTTCATAGCCCAAGTTTGCTTTCTAAAAATCACTACTTTTAACTTTTTCAGATTTTTACTTGCTCTTGGATACATTTCCAACTCTAGAAAGTACTGTTAAGACACTATTATCTGACATACAAATTTGAGAAATTATGTACTGAATTTCTGCTTTGAAAGATGAGTCTTAGATTACCAATATCCCATGTTTCTTCTTCCCAATTTTGGTGAGTTGTTATTTTGTTCTTCTAATGATTATTTTGGATATATAAATATGTTAATCTCAGTTTATCATTGCATCAGCTTCTGAAAATTCTCTTAAGTATCTTTTAATCCTCATGACATTACATAAAGCTATAAATATTCTTATCTTGCCTTCTACCTCTCCTTTTCTCTTTCTCTTTGTGTCTTCTTCCAGCTATACTTCTGCTAGTACGTTGCAAAAGTTAAGAACATCCTATTTGTAAACACAAATAATTCTATTATTAAAAGTTATAGTTTGATTCCAAAAGTTTAAAACACCCATTGTTTATGTTACTGGGGCCATATAAATATCATACACAAAAAATTAGATAATAAGCCAGGAATTAATTTATCTATGGGTTGAATATCACAAGTGTTCTTTTCAAATGAAAGTGTTCTTAATATACAAATAAAATGTAGTCAACATTTCTTACATTCCATAAATTTCTCAAAATTAACCCATATTTTGAGGACCTTCATAAAAAATAAGATTATATGAGTTTCTTTTCATGGATTTTATCATTGCCTTTCTTTTTTCTTGTTGAGAGAAGAAAAAATTCTTTTTTCCTTTATCATTAACAACACTCAGCATCCTAATTTTATGGAATCCATTCCATTCAAATAGAAGGCAATCTATTTGAAACCAACTGATTTCTTCTTTAGATTGATTGAGTGTCCTTTTGTAGGTGTTTATTTTTGTAACATGAAGATATTATGTTTCTACAGAACTTCCATATCTTTACTCCTCTCATCCTATTTCCTAATTTATGTTGATTATATCATTAATTTTATATATCCGGGGTTGAAAACACTTGCTCTCATTCAGTAGTAATTATAGAATAATATATTTATAACATTTATAGCTTTATACTTTAGAATCTATAATTAACAAAAATATTTGAGTTTTCAGTAGGCATTTTCTTTGGAGTTGGAAAAACTATCCATAAGATCAAAGTGTAGAATCTCAAGTATTACTTCCAGTATGGCTGAATAAGTTTCTATCAAACTTACTCTAATAGAGATAACCACTGTAAATTCTAGAAAACATCAATAAACAACTACCTAAAGGCATTAGAGAATGAAAAAAAGCAGACAAATTCTAGAAGGAAGTCAAAACTTAGAAAAAAGTAAAGCATGGTGTAAGTTTCCTGTTTTTAAGACTTTTACACTGGGGAAAGGACATAGTTGATGCCTCATATGATAGATGAAATGCCAATGAAAGACATGCAGTCTTTCAAAGAACAGAGTTTGAGTCAACTGCAGTCTGTGTAATGTGAGGAGGAAGGGCCCCATAGAAAAAGAAAGCCAGAGAAGGAGAGCCCTAATTTTCTTATACAAACTCTGCCCAAATCTCTGACTGATCCTTGATCTACATAAGCATGTGGCAGACACAAAATGGTATAGCTAAAGATAAAAGAACTGAACTGAAATTTTAGCTGCAGCCCAAGACAATTTACAGTTTTTGTCTGACCAAGGTAATTGCCTGCTAAAACAAACTAAAAACCAACACTCTTCAGAGGGATATAAAAGAATACAGAACCTCCACAACATAAAATTTTAAATGTCAGAGTAAAATCCAAAAGACTATATATACAAAGAAACAGGAACATAACCAATTCTTAATAAAAGAACAATCAATTAAAACCCATCCAAAGATGACTGAGATATTGGAAAGAGCAGACAAAGATTTAAACCAGCTATTTTAACTATGCTCAATGATGTAAAAAAAAAAAAAATGTTTGCAATTAATGAAAAAATAGGAAATTACAGCAGAGAAAAAGAAACTAGAACAAGATACAAATAGAAATTCTGTAACCTAAAAATATAATAACAGAGGAATGAGTCACTCAACTTGAACATAAATCAGTTTAAATGATCCAATCTAAAGAACACAGAGGAGGAAAAGTGTTAAAAAAAAAAAATGAGAAGAACCTCAAGAATCTGTAGGACAATATCAGAAGTTAATCATAAATGTAATTGGAGTCACAGAAGGAGATGAGAGAAAAAAAATTTTTGAAAAATTATTGGTTACATTTTTTCCCAAATTGGAGAAAGACATACATATACAAACGCAAGATGCTCAGCAAACTCAAAGCAGAATAAATACAAAGAAAATCATGTCTAGGCATATGACAATCAACTACTGAAACCAAAGATAAAGGTAAAATCTTTCAGTAGTCAAGGAAAATAACACATTACATACAGGGAACAATGAATCAAAAACCACTGACCACATCAGAAGCAGACGAGGCCAGATGAGAGTGAAAAAATATCTACAAAATGCTATAAGACAGAACTATCAATCCAGAAGTCTATTTCAAGTGAAACAATTCTTCAAGAATGAAGGACAAATAAAGACATTTCAGAAGAAAGAAAACTAAGCAAGTTTGTTTTTCAGAAATCTTGTACCATATGAAATACTAAAAGAAGTTTTTCAGGTTAGAGTAAAATATACCAGAGAGAAACTCAGATCATAAAGAAGGGATGAACAGCATCAGAAATTGTAAATATTCAAATAAATATAAAACATTCTTTTTCCTCTTAATTTGTAAAACATTATAACATCGTATTATGTAAATTATAACATTTGGAAATTATAGCAAAAATTATAACACTGTCTTATGGGTTTTGTATGTATGTTGATGTATGTAACATCAGTAGAATAAGGACAGGGAGTAAAGGGAACTGTAGGGGGGGCAACGTTTCTACATTTTGTGTGGAGCAGTAGAACAGTAACTTTAAGTAGAAGGAAAAGTTAAGAGTTTAGATTATAATTCCTAGAGCAACCACTAAAACAGTAATGCAAACAGGTAAAGCTAAAAATCCAATAGCTAAAGTAAGATATACATCATACAAATATTCAAATAATCCAAATACAGGCAGAAAAGAAGAACAACAATAACAACAACAACAAAACAGAATTGATAAATGAAAAATAAACAATAAAAGAGAGACATATCCAATCACATCAGTAATTTTTTAATGTTAATGTAATAAATGTATTAATGTACTAAACACTCCAATTAAATGGCAAAAGTTGGTCAGAATGAATAAAAGAGCAAAACCAAACTATATACCTTCAAAAATGTTTGACCTTTGTGAAGACACAGATTGGCTGAAAGTAAATAGATGAAAAAAAAATTTTATACAGAGAGTAAGCATAAGAAGCCTGGAGTAGCTATTTTAATATTAGCTAAAATAGACCTCAAGAAAAAAAATAGTATTACTAAAAATAATGAGACATTTAAAAATAATAAAATGATCAGTATAGCAGGAATACATAACAATCACAAATGTAAATGCACCTTAAAACAGACCATCAGAAATGAAGAGAGAGAATTAAAAGGAGAAATAGATAGAATCACAATTACATTTTAACATCCCTTTTATCAGATCAAAAGTTCAATAAAGACATAGCTTATCTTAAAAAAACTATCAACCACTTTGACTTAATTTACATTAGAGAACACTATACCCAATAATTTCAGAATACATATTCATTTTTAGTATACATGGTACATTCACTAGAAAAGACTATATTCTGGGTTCTAAAGCAAATATAAATTGTCATATAATTTGACACATCATAAATAAATCATTATTGAATGTATAGGAAGGAAGGAAAGAAGGAAGGAAGGAGGGAAGGAAGGAAGGAAGGAAGGAAGGAAGGAAGGAAGGAAGGAAGGAAGGAAGGAAGGAAGGAAATTACACACAGATCATTTCTAGATAGTTTTCCTTTTTTTTTTATGTTATTCTTCTCTAACCTCTCCACCCGTGTTTTTATTCTAAAATAATTGTTGAAAACAGCAGACCGCTTTGTCTTTCCCTTTCTGGTTGCTTTTTCTAGAAATAAAAACACAATGTATCTAAATCCTGCAAATATAATACCAGACCCTAGGCAGGCTGTAATATGTGTTTACTGTATTATTTAAAGATATTCAACTCTTCCGTGGAGAACAAGATACAAACAATGACATGGATGAAATGTATAAGGTCTGCGAAGTATAGTTACTAGGTTGCTAGCTAGGTTGCTAGCCTATAAAACACATGTTAGACACAGAATAAATACAGCCCATGTATGCTGAACACAGATAAAACTGATAGAAAAAATGACAGTTAACTTGTAGATGTACAGGGATGGAATGACTGATTAATCCTTAAATATTCATAAATCATGGATCATATTACTCCCAGTTGTCAGTAATGTGATCCCTATTGTGACACTGTCACCCATTGATGACACCCATTTTGGTCCCATGTGACCCCTGCCAGAGACATGCAGAAAAAATCCATGGCTGCTCAGCAAGTCATCAGTGATCTATAGCTATTGGCCAGGCGTACTTGCCCCTGCGTTTCTCTAATGGAACAAGCAAGTGATGGGTCAGAGGACCTTGTATCTGCTGAGCGCCCTTTCTAAACCTCAACTCTGGTCCTTGTAACTACACTGTCAGCAGAGCAGGCCGATGAGGCAGAGAGAGAGAGATGAGCATGTGAACGTTGCATATCACAGGATTCAGGTAGTATGCTCCTTCCACTCCACATGCATCCTACTATTGTAAGTGTATAAACCTACACCAATACTTTGCCTTTGCTTCTTGCTACATTTTGGAAATTGATTAAATAAACCATCTGATTTGAGCATGTTAATTTGGTCTGTGAGTCTCTCTGTTCTGTACCCTCTCGGGCAGCTTCTATGAATGCTACCACTGCAGCAGACGACTTTCCACTGTGGCAGAATGCTCAGGTGACCCATTGTCTGAGGACGTTAACAAATTCAAAGACTGTAAACACGTGACTGGCAGCTGCTGATTGGATTTAGACTAAAAGGTTGAATTTGCTTTATGCCCTGAGTCCCTTAGAATAAAATATATTCCCAACGAAGCCTGAAAAAAAATCAAAATTTAATGACAAGCACATTAGGTCAATTTTAAAAGACATCTCAGGGGCTGGCCCAGTGGTGTAGTGGTTAAGTTCACGCGCTCCACTTCGGCGGCCTGGGGTTTGCAGGTTTGGATCCCGGGTGCAGACTGATGCAACACTTGTCAAGCCAGGCTGTGGTGGTGTCCCCTACAAAGTAGAGGAAGATGGGCACAGATATTAGCCCAGGGCCAATCTTCCTCACACACACGCAAAAAGAGAGATCTCAGAATTTCCTAGAGGTTGAATGATTTTAAGTGATTCCAAATAAACTAAAAGCAGAAGAAACACACACACACATGCAAACACACACATACACACCAGCAACAACATCAACAAATGTTTTCTTTATGCAAAAACAAGTACTGGACAAAGCATTGAATTTGGAAGTGGAAAACTCTCAAGCCTGTGGCTCACTTGACCTCTATTTTTCTGATAATCTCTTTCCTTGGCATAGAATAGTGGTAAAGATTAAACACTTTAAGATTCTCAAATTAGAATATTTGAAGGACCAAAATATCAGGACATTTTACATTTTCTAAGTAGGTATATTTTTCCTCTAATATAAAGCATTAGTCTAAAATACTGAGTAGTCTAGCTGTTGGGAACTTAGTTGTGTTTTGGTTAGAACATCTTTAATTTGTCCCATATAATTTAGTAAATCAGCCATTCTCTTTCCTGATTGTGCATCAGAACCACATGGGAAGGTTTTTCATAACAGATACATGAATCTCTTACTCGAGTTTCAGGGTTTTTTAAGTTAAATTGGCCACAGGTAGGATTCCATATACTTATAGAACAGAGTTTTGATATCTTGAGTCTCCAAATGGATACCGAATTTGTATTTTAGCATTATTAGTAGAATAATTCAATAAATCTAAATGAAGATAACCAGTTTGAGAGATTTTAAGCAATGTTTTAAAATATCAGGTACGTGAGGAAATCTAATAAACCTGATTGAACAACAGACCGGACTAAACATTGTATATTTATTACCATTGGGTGCCCAGAATGACTAAAACAACCTAACCAAATGTTGCCAGGTAAAATTCCTTAACAAACACTGATGAAATTATTAGATAAAAATGATTAATGCTTATGAATTGGCAACGATAGGATAGTCAACAAAACACAAAAGTTTCTAGGAGTCTGAAACTTGAGTTCTCCACTAAATAGAGATAATTTCAAGCATGTCTCTTAATTTCTTTGAATCTCATTTGGCTAACCTGTCACTAGAGTGCTATTTTCTGAAGACTTTTCCGGCTAGGAGGGCCTAATATGGTCTTCCACTACAATCGCTCAGTAGTAATCATAAACCACTCTGCTGCTTTCCCCTTTCCCTCTGTCTCCTGCTGCTCCCTGACCTCCATCTCCCTCCCCTGAATCCAAAGCTGGCAGCACTTCAGGAGACTTTATTAAAACAACTTGGAGCTTTCACAAAAATGTGTGGATTCTGAATGGAAGAAGAAAACAACTGCAAAGCAAGAATAGTCTATGGCAAAATGATGTATCAGTGGATTCCCAGAGAAGACTGGCTAAATGCCTCGCTCCTAAAATCTCTTCTTGCTTCTGTCTGAAAATGGTTTCATCATTCTGCTTCCTGAAATCTCATCTTTTGAAGATTCTCCATTTCACTGTGGGCCAATGTTAACTTCATTGTTAGTCACTAACTTGGGGTCCTAAAGTAGCCTAACTAGAGCATTACTATTGCAATTCCAGACTCAACGTTGAAAGGTTTGGTAAATGTGAGACAAGACATACCTGACTGTCCTACACCATATTTTGATTCTTTCCAACACCACAATACATGTGTGAATGGGTATAAATAAACCTTTGCTGAAGAGATGCAATTAAAGTGAAATATAAATGTAGCCAATTAAAAAATTATCTCCATAAGTGAAGAAAAAAAGCATTGAAGTGTTAAATCTTTCATAGGGCACTCACAGTCCTAGACTTGTTTCCTCGTCCTCGGTCTTGTTCCCATCTCAACAACTCCTCCTTCGACTATCCATTGGACAAACCACAACTCCACCTAGAGACCACCACCCATTCATAATAACCCCTTATATGGAAGTCCCTTCCTTCCCCCTGCAAAAACCTACCCTTTCAGTAATCCACAACACACAGTGATCCCAATAGTTCATATCCAAATCAGAGGAAATCAGTCTACAATAACATAATTAAGGAGAATGAGGGACCCAGTTAGGTGTAGAACTGTCCTCCTAATGAGAAACACCTGACTCAGTGAACCAATTACTCCTTCTCTCCTGAGTTCTTGGTCTTACCTATAATATTAAGGAAGCACTTTTTTTTTCTCAGAAGCAGTACAAAAAGAGCAGTCATTTACTGCCTGAGTTCAGCAAAATCCACACACTAGACATCATTATGGAGAACAGCAGAAGTTTCTTTTTGTTCACCTTCAACAACTCTGCATTAAAGGATGGGAGTGGAGATGTACTTCACTATGTACAGTTATGCATATTGTATTTGTGTGATTCCAAGATAACAGTTTTTCTGAGGAAAACAAAAACACCTCCATGTTAAATATGCACATTAATAATAAGATATATTAAAACTCCAAAGGTTAAACTGTGAAACAAACGTGCATCTTGGAATACAGTTTATCAAGTATTATACACAGAGATATATGTATACTAAAAATTCTTGGACAACCAAATTTTATTCACCTCACCCCAGAATTTGTCTTTCTTCTCCTCCATAGACTCTCGTGGGAAACTTGAAGTACATGCAACATAGTGATCTAAGCCTCACAGCTTTCTAAGCACCTGGAGAACACCACTGAGGGTGGAGACGGGATTTATCAAAACACAGTGCTAAAAGCATCTAATATGGGAAACTTGCTTTCCTTTCCCGTAGAATGGGCGCTTATATACACCAAATATCAGAGCAAGCAAGATAACTGCCCCCAACCATCTCAGATAACTGCAATCTCTGCCAACTTCAGGAAATCCTTGGACCATGAGAGTTGGTGTCCTGTTTCACCCCACGAATCCAGCTTGCTAGATGCACACAGATTTCGTCACACGGATGGGAGCTTAATTTGTTTAAATGGTGGTCTCTACACTTTCTGTTTATTCCTCCTTCATAAGGCTATTCTCTCCCTCTCTTTCCAAGTTTCTCAATTTTGGGCACCCTGGAATTACTTCAGCCATCCCATCTTGGGGGTCTCACTCTGTAGTATACGCTTTTAACTATGCAATCATGGCAGAATCTTAGCTGCTGCCTTCTGTTCAAAGGTGATTTATAAAGCGTCTGGGAGCCATTGGAAGTGCTGGGTTATCAGCTTTCACTTCATATCTCCTTCTTTTCCTATCTTCACTTCCATCTCCTTCTTTCCGTGTGTGTGTGTATGTGTGTGTGTGTTTTAAAGTGATATTAATGCCACACTTGCCCAGAGGTCCTCACAACGCTAGCAGTTTTCAAACTCTGGAAACAAATCAAGAAAACAAAATAATCAAGAACAAGAAAGACAATACTAGTGCTTTGGGACCCAGAATTTGGAGGAAGATAAAAGTCAAGGGCTTGTAATTAAAAGCAAAATTGGCTCTAAATTAAAGAGTACTTCCTCCCTTACCTGCCAGGTAAGACCAAAAATAATAAAGGAAGTCTAGATTATATTAGCCATCTCCATGACCCATGGGGGTGCAACCACTCTCTCTCCAAGAAAGCTGATTTCTCTGAATTGAAAATAGAAATATAGGAACTTCTATGATATTGATCCACCCTTCAATTCAGGAAAGGGCTCACCACCTGTTGCTCACCATTTAGCACTGTTATACTGGCGTGACAGCTAATCTCATGATCTCTTCCACAACATATATGAAAGTATTCCAATTCTTGCTTGTTCTTTCAGATTTCTTTGGCATGGACTACTATTCATGAATATTTGGTTTTATTTTTCTGGCTTTGCTCTCTTTCTGTCTTTTTTTAGCACATTTCCTAACTGATTCTTTTTTGGGTTCATCTTTATTGACACAACCATACCAGCAATGGGAAAGTTCTTCGTGTTAAACTTTTAGCTATTGCCATATCCAGATGTCTGGCATCTCCATAGCTAAAGTGAATTTATAATGGATTGAATTTCCTGTTTTTATCCAGATATTTGGACATTGCATAGATATAACTTCTACACTTTGATGTTTATGTAAGTTTATGAAATTTAAGATAAATATCACTATCTTTGGGGAGATCTGGTTCTGTCATAGCATGTCATTTTTATATAAAACTAAGTGGTAGAAGATATATTGATTCTCTTTGCATAAAAATAAATAGTTCATCAGTAAACATATAAAAGTTATACTATATATATTTGGGGCACACGTAGCATATCCTCTATTCACACACTGAGATACTGATTTTCAAATGGTAAAAGGGTTTTGTCCAAATAATAAAAATCCTTTAAATCCACTGAAAGCCAAGTTTCTTATAAGTTTTGAAATTGTCACATAATTATAAAGTTATGTGATCTGACTTCAGCAAACATACAAAACAAGTTAACTAAAATATACTTAAGTTTCGTTTTAAAAATCTATGTTTTAAGACAAAGAAAGGCAGCTTATTACTGACAAGCTGGTCAGAAGTTTGCTATTTCTATTTAACTTAGATCAGAGTGATTCTCAAATGAGTTTTTGCTTTTCTACATACTCAATGATGGTGGCCAAACCAAAACCCAGACATTACACTGAATAAGCCAATAACCTACGATTCAGCTTTTGATCACTATTATTTTTCTAAGATAAATATAGAGACACAATCTGAGTTGATGTATATGCTGGATATGCCTCTGAAAATACAACAAACAACAATGACAACATACTCAACTTTTTTCTCTATGAAAAAACTGAGGCTGCTTCATTTTGCACAGTGGAAAAATGGTACTAATGCATACTATAAAAACTTTCAGAAAAAAAGTCATCAACATTAAATTAATAATATCTTAATAAAATTGTTAGATGACCAGAGGGATCCTTCAGTCTGATTAATTGATGTGCAACATCTCTAATAAGACAAATTCCATAACAAAAATTATTTGTCCATGTGAAGTGACACAGTTGATAATTCAAGATTATCTTAGCTGTCAAGATATTTGAGGGGATTTGATCAAGAAATTTAATTTCATGCTTTAATTTGTATTAACATATTCCTATATACAAACTCTTAGAAAAGTTGATCAAGTTATCTAAAAAACATATTTTATCTTTTCAAATGCATATCGCCTAAAAGTTTGATGTTTAATCTCACATTCTGTCTCAGCATCTCCAGGTAACTTCACAAGTAAACATTATCTTAAATGTGACCTCCCCTTATTCTTATGTTTCTGAAGGAATTATTGAGAAAATTAAGTGTTCTCTATCTAACCCAAAACATTGAATATTTGCTGTTACACAGAGCACTAATACACTCTGGAAAATACCAAAGAGATTTAGAAATAGTACCATCATTAAGAAGCATATAGTATGTTTGGGAACTAATTTATACCCAAATGAAAAGGCGAATTATCATGCAAGCCATTATATAATTTCCAAATGAAATCTAATGCAGTTAAGAAAAGGTAGAATACTTAGTGGTTTGAATTATGTATTCGTATTATGTATGCTATGATTTGGTGCGTGTTTTTCTTTGTATATTTCTCTTTCTCTCAGGTTTCTTGTGTTTAATTTCTGTAATTGAGAGCAATTTAGTGTAGGATTGAACCAGATAGTTTTGTAACAATAAATGACTCTTTTACTCCTTCCCTGCACACTTTTAATATTGTAATATTTGGTTTATTTGTTTATTTACTTTATTTTCCTGTTTATGTGTGTGTGTTTTCTGGGTGCTTTAACTGATACCTGTAACAACAGAAGATCAGAGAAATTTCACAGGACAATGATTTGCGCTGAGCTTTGAAAGATGTATAAGGTTGTGATATTTTAGATATGCTAATTTTTATTTATAACCACTGCAGAATGTTAAATAAAGTACTTAATGCTCCACTATCACATTTCTAAAGAGAATCGGCAAACTTTTTTTACAAACACGATATTGATGGATGTGTCTCATTCACCTCCCTGTAAAAGAGAGATATCTAAACCCTAAATCCACAGCATAAATTAGTCCTAATATACAGAAGGAATCATTCAAATCTAGAACATAAAAAATGTTTACTTTCTGGGCCGGCCCCGTGGCTTAGCAGTTAAGTGCGCGTGCTCCGCTGCTGGCGGCCCAGGTTCGGATCCCGGGCGCGCACCAAGGCATCGATTCTCCTGCCATGCTGAGGCCGGGTCCAACGTACGGCAACTAGAAGGATGTGCAGCTATGACATACAACTATCTACTGGGGCTTTGGGGGGGAAAAATAAATAAATAAAATCTTTAAAAAAAAAAGTTTACTTTCTATTTAACAATTTGCAGATAAAACTTAAAGTTTACTAATTTTAGACCTTGGTACAATGTCAATACAATTTATTGGTAAGTTCAATTTCATGGTAAAAAAAAAACTAGTATATAGTATAATGAAAATAAAAACAAGAGTTGCTAGCCTGATTTAAGTTTATTTTGCTTTGGTTTCCCAAGCTCAGGCAAATTAATTTAAGCATATATGCAAATATCTACAATCATTAGTTTTTAAAGAACAGAAATTGCAAGAATGCAATTCTTGCAATTCCCTGAAAAATATTTAAATATATTTTATTTTGTAAAGATAAGGGCAAGTAGAAGTTTGTCACTTTTCTTTTAAACTAATAGGGTATTCAAATTGTGTCCAGTTATCTGCAACTATTATTTTCAGTTATTATTTCTTTTCTTCTGCTTACTTTGGATTTAATTTGCTCTTCTTTTTCTGATTGCCTAAAATGGAAACTTAGATTATTAATTTAGATCTTGCTTCTTTTCTAATATATGCATTCAATGCAATCAATTTCCCTCTACACACTGCTTTTACCATATCCCACAAATTTTGATGTTTTCATTTTTATTCAATTCCAAATACTTTTCTCTTTGACCCATGTGTTATTTAGAAGTGTGTTGTTTAATCTCCATCCAGATTTAATTAAACTGTTAAATCTCCAGTTTAATTCCAGTGTCATCTGAATCATTGTATGATTTCTATTCTTTTAAATTTGTTAAGGTGTCGTTTGTAGCCCAGAATGTAGTCTATCTCGGTGAATGTTGCATATGAGCTTGAGAAGAATGTGCACTCTGCTGTTGTTGGATGAAGTAGTTCTATTGATGTTAATTACATCCACTTGATTGATGGTGTTGTTGAGTTCAACTGTATCCTTACTGATTTTCTGCCTGCTAGATATGTCCATTTCTGATAGAGGGATGTTGAAGTCTCCAACCCTAATAGTGGGTACATCTATTTTTCCTCACCATTGTATCATTTTTCCTCGCCATTGTATCATTTTTTTGCTTCATGTAGTTTGACACTATGTTGTTAGGCATATACACATTAAAGATTGTTATATCTTCGTGGAGAATTGACCCCTTTATCATTATGTAATGCCCTTCTTTATTCCTGATAACTTTCCTTGCTTTGAAGTCTGTTCTGTCTGAAATTAATATAGCTACTCCTGTTTTCTTTTGATTAGTGTTAGGAGGGTATATTTTTCTCCATCTATTTACTTTTAATCCACATAGTTCTTTATATTTAAAGTGGATTTATTGCAGACAACGTATAGTTGGGTGTTTTTTTTTATTTGATCCACTCTGACAATCTGTCTTTTAATTGGTGCATTTAGACCATTGACATTCTAAGTGATTATTAACATAGTTGGATTAATATCTACTATATTTATTATTATTTTCTATTGTTGCCCCTGTTCTTTGTTCCTGTTTCTGTCTTTCACTCTTTTTCTGTTTTTGTGGTTTTAATTATACACTTTATGCGATTCTATTTTCTCTCCTTTCTTAGCATGTCAGTTATACTTTCTTTTTTTACTTTTTTTAGTAGTTGCCTTTGAGTTTGCAAAATACATTTACAGCTAAACTAAGTCCACTATCAAATAACACTTTACCACTTCGTGGATAGTATGAGTACTTTATAATAACAAGCTATTCCTGGGGCTGGCCCCATAGCCTAGAGGTTAAGTTTGGCACACTCGCTTTGGCAGCCCGGGTTTAGTTCCTGGACACAGACCTACACCACTCATCGGCACCCATGCTGTGGCAGTGACCCACATACGAAATAGAGGAAGATTGGCACAGATGTTAGCTCAGTAGCTTTTAAGTATATAATTTATCTAAGTATCTAAGTATTTCAAAATGGTTCCTTTTCCCCTCCCCTTGCCAGAAGCACAAGGAGATTTTTCTCTGATATTTACTGTAGGAAACTAGTTGAATTCCTGGAGGTAAATCTTACAATATTGTGGAAACCCCCCTAAGACTGGGTCCCCCTGGAGTTTTTAACTCTCAGGGTTGTCCACATTGAAACTCCAGCAATTCATCTAATACAGTTTCGTTTTTCAGTTTTTCCTACCCTGGCACTGGTTTTTACTCATGGGTCTCTGCTCCAGTAAGCCCTGACTCCCAGTGTTCGCTTGTCTGTCTCTCCAATCCTGGGAGCAGCTGTTTGCCCTATGTCCTCCTTTCTCTTACGGATCCAAGAAGAGTTGTTGACTTTTCAGTCTGTTTAGCTTTTTACATGTTATTAGTATGTATTGGTGACTTATAAGCTCCTTATATGAAAAAGCAGAGTTCACCCAGAATATTCATTTTTTAAAATGGAAAAAGGCATTTCTTCTAATTTTAATAGTCTTGCAAAGCAAGCTACTTAGTGCTGAGTTCATGACATTTTCATTTACAATCTAGTTTGCAAAGAATCATATTTTTAAACTGTAATTATCTTCTCCAGGTAGCAAAGTTACTTAAGGCTGTTTCTTTGTAACTCTCAGATGATGTTATACGAATCTTCATTATGACTTACTGAAAAGAGATCAGACTTTGCACAGATTTGGATTGTTTCAGAGATTATAATTTGGTTATTTCTATAACTATATTTCCAAAATCTGTAAGCTTTTCATCTCTAGTAAATCTTATATATGATATATTGTCTTGCAATAAAATATAAATCCCTTACTTATTATCCATTTTTTCTAATAGTCTTGTTCCTGTAATACAAATCCTATTTTTCAATAAAGAATGTTCACGCATTTAACAACAGAATTTGAAAATACGTGAAGCAAAATCTGACAGAACTGAAAGGAGAGATAGCTAAATCCTCAATCACAGTTGGAGGCCTCAACACTCCTCTCTCAGTAATAAATATAACGAGTAAACAGTCAATCAACAAGCATATAGAAGAACTGAAAAAATACCATCTACCAACTGTACCTAATTGCCATTTATAGAACACCACACCCAACCAGAGAAGAACACACATTCTTTTCAAGTGCACATTGAATATTCATCAAGATAAATCATGAAACGAACTTTTGTTTTCTTCTCTTGAGTTATGAAACAAATCTTACCAATTTAAAAGAATTGAAATCACACAAAGTATGTTCTCTGGCTACAATGGAATTAAACTAGAAATCAATAACAGAAAAACAACAAGAAAATACCCAAACACTTAAATTTTAAACAATCTGTGGTCAAAGAAGAAGTCTCAAGATAAATTAGAAAATGTTTTGAACTGAAGGAAAATGAAAATACAAGATATCAAAATTTGTGAGATATAGTTAAAGCAGAACTTGTAGGAAATGTATAACATTTAATGCTAATATTAGAATAGAAGAAAGATCTCAACACATAATCGAAGCTTCTACCTTAAGAAACTAGAAAAACAAGATCAAAATAAACCCAAAGCAAGCAGGAGAGAGGAAATAATAAAAATAAGAGCAGCAATCAATGAATTTGAAAACAGAAAAACAATAATGAAAATCAAGGGAACCAAAAAGCTGGTTCTTTGAAAAGATCAATAAAATTGATAAACCTCTAGCAAGACAAAGAAAAAGAGAGAGAAGACAAAAATTAATAATATTAGGAAGGAAAGAGGGGATATCATTGCAAACCGCACAGACATTAAAAGGATAATAAGAGAATACTATGAACAACTAACCCTATGCACAGAAATCTGACAACTTAGATAAATTACCTTGCCCACAGTTACCTAGAAGCCCCTTTACTCTTCACACTGCTAATTCTTCCTCATACTTCATGTTTTTATTGTTTAATTAACTGTCTTGCCCCCTTTAAATTTTCCTAGCACAGAATGCTAATATTAGACATAATAGGTGAGGCAACATGATTCACAAAGACCTCACTTACCCTGACCAAATCATGAAAGATACAGCAGAACTTCAGGATACAAGAAGTTCTGGAGTGATAGGCTTACTACACTCTTTTACCTACAATCCAAACTACAATCCATGATGATCTCTTCTTTCTTTTCCCAATCCAGCTCCACACTTCTCCCAAAGTGAAATTACCTAGATCACAACTGCTCAACTTCTGATAAAATCACTATTTACTTCATTTGCTTGAGCTATTCTGTTTCTCTACAATATCTTGCTGAGCTGTGCACATCCTTCTGAATTTAGTTCATAACTTTTCTTTTAACTTAAATTGATATAGTTTTCCTCTTTTAATACAATAGATTTATCTGCTGATCCCTACTACCCAATATTTCACTATTTTCCCATAATTTCTATTTGTCTCCTTCAGAGAAGTTATGATGGTATTTTGTTCTGTTTTGTCTTTCTTCCTTACTAGAATGTAAACTCCACGAAGGCAGGAATCAGGTCTGTCTAGAGAGACCACTGTATCTCTAGCATTTAAAAAATTATCTGAGGCAAAAAGGACTCTCAGTAAATATTTCTTGAATTATTAAACAATTGAGTTGTTTTCATGTGTAGTGCTATGAATTTCAAAGTAGATTTTAAAGTCAATGAAAAAAAAACTGAAGCTGAAGGTCCTTTTTAAATACCCACTGTGTACCAAACACTTTACTTAAAATGTTTTATTTATTATAAAACTGTATAATGTAGGTATTATGATCCCCATTTTATAGATGAACAAATTAAGATGCAGGGAAATTAAGTAAATTCCTTCAAGTTTAGCTGCTAATGGCAGAACTGAATTTAATCCCATTTCCGTCTGATTCTGAACTCAGACCTATCTACTATATCACACTGCCCTAGGGTAAGCACTTTTGATTCATAGACAGCTTCAGAAAATCTTCACAGACCCTGCAATTAAAATTCCTTGAACTCCAGTGTGCTTCTCTGCCTCATCTCTCCCTGTGCTGGAATGCACATTCAGGAAACAAGTGATTCCTGTCAGAAGTACTGCATTCACATTATTTGTGTTTCAATTTCCTTGTCATGAAACTGTCTGGAATGATGATTATGTATCATTATTCTTAAAGACATCTAATCTCCATAAATCTTAGACCTGGATTAGTGGGGTACAATCAATTTGCAGATGTTACTTTCAATACATATAAAACTGATGTTTTCCTGGATTACTGAGTCATTGAAACTGAGAGGAATACCTGTTTCTAATATTTGGGAAAAGAATATATGACCAAAAGAAAAGTATAACCATGACATATAATAACAGATGGGACCTAAGCTGTTGTAGGGTCAACGTGTTTAACACTCAGAGGTAGAATCTAAGGTCCAAAGAAGTTAAGTAATTGGTACAGGGCTAAGCAGCTTGCTAATGGCATAGCTAGCAGCACGCTAATCACTTTATAACATACCTACCACTTATTAGTCACTAGTTTCCCAAGCGAATGGTTCATGAATAATAAATTCTAATGTTTAATCCTAAGAGTTTTATGACTTCTTTCTTCCTGATTTTACCTAATTCTCCTCTTCCTTAGTTCTAATGCCCATAATCTCATTAGGTGCTTGGTTATGTAACCCTTATCTTTTCAGTACAACATTCATTGTTATAATAATTGGACCATAAATTACTACTCTACAAGGAGCAAATTCTTTCTCATTTCTGTAGCTATGAAAATGGAAACTCCAAATAAAATTATTGGATTTATCATAAAATAAAAACTTTATGATAAAAGTTTGGATGTGGGATTTACATAGTCCAGGAATCTTAAGAACAATCGTATTTGGTGGTCTCATATTTACCCTAGCATTTATGCATGAATTGAACACAACATTTATTCAACATCTACCATGCTGCAAGAATTTACTCATATAAAGATGAATAATTTATATTCCTTGCCACCAATGAGTTCACTCACAGATTAGTGGAGTAAACAAACACAAAGACAGATTATTAAAACATTACGTAATAATAGATATGGCTAGAACTCCCCGAAAAAGTACAGTCCAAATGATGTGTAGAATTTCTTTTTTTCTAGCTTTATTGAGATATAACTAATAAATAAAAATTGTATATATTTAAGGTGTACAACTTGATATTTTGATATAGGTATGTATTGTAAAATGATCACCTCAATCAAGCTAATTAACATATCCATAACCTTACATAGTTACCATTTGTGTGTTTTGGGGGGGGCAGAGAACACTTAAGATTTACTCTTTTAGCAAATTTCAAGTATACAATACAGTATTGTTAACTATAGACACCATGCTCTACATTAGATCTCCAGAACTTATTCATTTTGCATAACTGAAACTTTGTACGTTTTGGCCAACATCTTCCCATTTTCCCTTCCCCCCAACCCCTGGCAACCTACTCTGCACTTCTATGAGTTCTACTATTGTAGATTCTACATATAAGTGAGGTCGTGCAGTACTTAGCTTTCTGTGTCTGCCTTATTTCACTTAGCATAATGTCCTCCAGGTTCATCCATGTTGTCACAAATGGCAGAATTTCCTTCTTTTTGGCTGAATAATATTATTCCATTGGGTGCAAGTGCATATATATATATATATATATATATATATATATATATATATATCACATTTTCTTTATTCACCCATCAACAGACACTAAGGTTGTTTTCATATCTCAGCTATTGTGAATAATGTTGCAGAGAACATGGGAGTTCAGATATCTTTTCAATATCCTGTTTTAATTTCCTTTGGATATATACCTAGAAGTGAGATTGCCAAATCACATGGTAGTTCTATTCTGAATTTTTTGAGGAACCTCCATACTGTCTTCCGTAATAGCTGTACCAACTTACAATCTCACCACCAGTGTGCAAGGATTCCCCTCTCTCCACACCTTTGTCAATACTTGTTATCTTTTGTCTTTTTGATAACAGCCATTCTAACAGATATGAAGTGATATCTCACTGTAGTTTTGATTTGTACACCCCTGATAATTAGTGATGTTGATCACCTTTTCATATATCTGTTGACTTGCATGTTTTCTTTTGAGAAATATGTATTCATTCCTTTGCCCATTTTTTAATCGGGTTATTTGTTTTTTTGCTATTGAGTTGTATGAGTTCCTTATATATTTTGGATAATAACCCCTTATCAGAAACGTGGTTTGCACTATCTCCCATTCCATAGCTTGCCTTTTCACTCTGTTGATTGTTTATTTTGCTGTGCAGAAGCTTTTTAGTTTGATGCAATCCCACTTGTCTATTTTTACTTTTGTTGCCTATGCTTTTGGGATCATATCCAAAAAATCATTATCCAAACCAATGTCAAGAAGATTTTTCGCTACTGTTTCTTCTAGGAGTTATCCAATTTCAGGTCTCAGGTTTAAGTCTTTAATCCATTTTGAGTTGATTTTTAAATTTGTTGTGAGATAGGGTCCAATGTCATTCTTCTGCTTGTGGCTATCCAGTTTTCCCAACACCGTTTTCTGAAGAGACGGGCCTTTCCCTGTTGTGTGTTCTTGGCCCTGTTGTCAGGATCAGTTGACCATAAACATGTGGATTTATTTCTAGACTCTCTATTCTGTTCCATTGGTTTGTATGTCTGTTTTAATGCCAGCGCCATACTGTTTTGATTACTATGGCTTTTCAGTATAGTTTGAAATTGGTAAGTGTGATTCTTCCAGCTTTGTTCTCGCTCAAGATTGCTTTGATTATACAGGGTCTTTTGTAGTTCCATTTGAATTTTAGGATTGTTTCTTCTATTTCTGTAAAGAATGCCTTTGGGATTTTGATAGGGATTGCAATGAATCTGTAGATCACACTGGGTAGTATGGACATTTTAATAATATTAATTCTTCCAATCCATGAACACAGGATGTCTTTCCATTTATCTATGTCTTCTTTAATTTCCTTCATCAATGTTTTATAATTTTCAGTGTACAAGTCTTTCACCAATTTGATTAAGCTTATTCCTTGTTTCAGATATTTGCTTCTACTTTCATCATTGAATATGGCTTTTAACTTCCTTTCTCATATAAGCATTTTTTGATTTTATCACAGTGTATACTGGCCTCATAGCATGAGTTAAATTTTATTTTTTCTATGTGTATACTCTGGAAGATTTTCAGTAATATTGGTAATCATGTTTCTTGAATGTTTGATAGAAGGCACCTGTCAAGATTGCTTTTATATTTGTTATAAGACTTTGCCCTTCAGGTTAAATTTCTCTAATAGTTATAGATTTATTCTTGCTCCTTGATTTATTCTTGCTCCTATTTATTATTTCTGCTTGAGTCAGTCTTGATACATCATTTTTCTAGAGTTTTATTATTTATTTTATTTCAAATTTATTGGAATAAAGTGGCTTGTAGAATTCTCTACAGTTTTACTATCCACTTGAACCTGTAGTTCCTTTTTTATTCCTATGGATTTGTGCCTTCGTTCTTGGTTTTTTTTCTTAAATTGATCAATATTGTCAGAGACATCACTTTAATGG
Source organism: Diceros bicornis minor (assembly GCF_020826845.1). Classification (NCBI taxonomy): domain Eukaryota; kingdom Metazoa; phylum Chordata; class Mammalia; order Perissodactyla; family Rhinocerotidae; genus Diceros; species Diceros bicornis. The sequence continues at coordinate 46,375,037 of NC_080740.1, forward strand.
GCTTTTTAAGAAGTCACTTATAGCCTTTTTGATTCTCTTCATTATAGCTTTGTTTCTATTTTATTGATATTTGATTTTTGCTTCATTACCTTATCTCTTCTATTTTCTCTGAATTCATTCTTTTTCATTTTCTGATCTTTTAAGTGCTAACCTCATTAATTTTTAGCCTTTCTTCTTTCTAATATAAACACTTAAGGATACAAATTGTTCTCAAGTGCCACTTTGGTTGTATTCTGTAAGTTTTATATGTAGCATTTAATTGTCAGTCAGGTTTATGTAATTTGATTTCCATTATGATTTATTATTTGCTCTATTGATTATTCATTTGTTTTTAATTTCAAAATGCCTGGCTTTTTTCTTTTTAATAACTACTGTATTGTGTCAGTTCTTGCATGCTTTATAATTCTTTATTATTGTTCTACCACTTCCTGGCACCGAGTACTTTTTCCCTAGTCTCTCCTTTTATCTTTTGGTTGGAGTTCCAAGAACTCAGGGCAGGAAAAAAAAAAAAGAAAAAATCTTTCTTAAAATGTTTTCAAAAGGTTGACAACTAAAGAGTAGAAAAGATCCTCAGGAAAGACCCAAAAGCTAAGCTTTACAAGCAGAGAAGTGTGGCTTCAATACTACTTTCTGAGAAGAAAGGAGATAGTATTTATGGATGAGCTTTCTTTCCCCCCAGGGAAAAGAGAAACACAGTTTCTTCATAAATACCTAAGGAGAGAGTCCTTCTATTGTGTATTTCACGATGTTCCTTAGACTCAAACATGGCCTATGGTTGGCAATTACAATGAGGGTCTATGAAACACACTGAGTTTTAAGAATATCATTTTTTATCTGGCATAACTGCTATGATGGCTGAGGATTTGTGTGCTCTAAATTTTATGAATGTGAGGCTAGTGATAAGAAAAAAAGCCACCACACACGTTGGAATTGGTAATAGAATTGTACCGCCCAACTCAGTTCTTCCATAAAGGAGGTGATACCAATCTAACAAGGTCAATTCCAGGTCACCAATAGAACTGCACTTACACATGGAAAGGCTTAGAGTACAAGTAGAAGTCAAGCATAACTATATGGCTTTCACTAGCACTTTCTTCTCAAAAACTAAGAAAAAATAAGAGCCAGGTGAGCCCCAGACAGTCTTCATTTGTCCACTGTGATAGTCAATTCTGTATCAACTTGGCTAGATTACAGTCCCCGTTATTCAAACAAGCACTAAATTTGGTGCTGCTGGGAAGCTGTTTTGATTAAAGTACATAAACAGTTGACTCTAAGTAAGGGAGATTATCCTAGATAATCTGTGTAGGCCTAATTCAATCAGTTGAAAGGCCTTAAGGGAAGAGTTGAGATTCCCCTAAAGTAGAAGAAATTCTGCGTGTGGACAGCAGCTCTAGCCCACGCCGCCGGAGGGTTCCCGCCTGCCCTTCCTGACAGCCTGATGGATTTCAGACTTGCCTTGCCAGCCCCACAACCACGTAAACATTTTCTTTGCAATAAATCTCTTTGTATATATATGAACTATATATATGGGACGTAATCATCCTCAATCATCTTTTCAAGCCCTCTGACCAAAAAGTAGTAGGATTTTGGTATAAAGTTAAAAGGTATGTTTATATCTCTTTCAGGAATCTCTGTGATAAGGGTAAATTGACCAATGCAGAATCTTGCCATTTCTAGATCTAGTCCCTATTCCATAATGTCCTCTTAATATATAATGTCATAATGTCATCAAAACCTCATTTAAATCTGAACACAGTTCCCAGCACACAGACAGCTTATCCCCAAAGCATTGTGTCTCTGAGATTCTCCACCTGAGAGCTTCATTTATTGCCATGGGAGCTTGCTCAACCCTGTGCTGGGCAGCCTGTGATGCATGGGGATTTAAGGCCCTCAACAGCACCTTTGAACCCATGAGGGATGAAAGTCAGAGAACAGGTATCCCAGATTTCCCATTACAATGTGAATAAATTCTCAGGTGTCTTCCATATGGTTCCTCACAGGGTATGCAGTCAAAAAGAGTTCTTTGATTTGAGTTTATTATATGGATGAAATAAGGTCCCACTCCCTTCAATTGTCCATCAGGAATCTCTCTTTGTTTTACTATCATAAATATTTTTCTCAAAAGAATGCATTTAAGAAGTATCTGTTAGGGGCTGGAGGAAGGCTTTTGATCCTCTGGCAATACAAAGTAGTTAAGATTCAGGATGGATGAGGATCATGTCTCTCTTTTGTCAAGCAGGGAAGGGACAATTTTGGGAGGGGAGATGGGGAGAGAAAAAAAAAACACTGAACATTTCATGGTTCTTTTCCAGCAATAGATGAAAATATAAGGAAATCAAGGTTTCAATAGAAGAAAAATAGCATTAACAGACTCGTAATGTAAAAACCACAAGAAATTAGTCTCCCAGTATCCCAGGCTTGGAGTTAGAAGACCATGTTCAAGTATCAGATTCATCTGTTACTGGATATTTGATGTTAACAATATGATATAATATTCCTGAGCCTCAGGTTTTCACCTATAAAATGGGGATAATAATATTCAACTTATAGGGTCATGGTGATGACTAAAAGAAATAACTTATGTTAAAATGTTAACTTTAAAAACTTATGTGAATGTTAGAAATTATTATTATAAACGATCCATCTTTAGACATGCAAGAAAATAATGATTTGTTTCAAAAATTACCATAGTGCAAAAAACACTAAAAAAAGTTCTCAATCCCCCTGTTTAATTAACCCAGCAGTTCTAAGAAGGCAGGCATGCTACAGCATCATTAGCCACAAGTCTGCTCTATAAATGCCATTGTTTGGTTATAAGTTGCCTATTCAACTTGGCACCACACTTTTATTTTCATACAATACGTGTCAAAAGCCTGTGTTAGCTAAGAGGTCATGGAGAACACATTCAGCAGAAAGATAAAAGCAGAGAACAAACTGAGCGTGAAACAGAAAATAATCTATTTGAACAAAGAAACAACAATATTTGGCCTTTATCTGGAAATGACTTCATGTCCAAAGGGTCCTTTTCCTTAAATAAAATGCAGCTGTATTTTATATTTTCTTTTATTGGACATTATATACTGGTAAACAAATTAGCCAGAGAAGTGAGGGGGTGGGGAAGAAATACCTAAAACTAAAGTAAAACAACAATAGCAAAACAACAACAAAACAATCGGACTGATTTTCCCTTTTTAGGGGCCTAAAAACATACCTCATTTGCCCGGAGAGAATCCTCCTCACTTCCTGATTAAAGGCAATAAGAGTACATCAGCTGACAATCTTGTCTAATTTTAAAACATATCATATCAAATGATAACCCTTAATAACTAACAATGCTACACAGCATGAAAAGGAAGGTCAAATGCTATAGTCCGAATGTTAAATAAGTTTCAGAATATAACTAGGTTTTAACAGGGCAAATTTTGCTTATCAAAATGTGCTCCTAGAACACACAAAAGGCTGCACTTTCTTTTCCAGTGTTTAGTAACAGTGACCATCCTGTCATCATTAGGCTTCTTTTCTCCTACCTTACAATGCCATGGGGCTCAGTACATTACAGTCTGTCATTACAAAGTCAATCCTGCAATGATTGCCTTCTTCATCCCCAAAAATCCAGCAAAGAATTTTCCAAAAGAGGTCAAAACTTTTAGTAATGATAAAATTTTCTAATGCCGATATTATGCATGCACAAAGAAGAAACCTAGAGTTTTCTTATTAAAAGGTCCCACTCTAGAAGACTGCACCTGTGAAGCCTAAGAAGGTCACTTTGAGGGCTGTTAATACTATGATGTTCTGAGCTATCCTATAGCTTTACCCTCTTCATAAGCCTTATACTGATTGCTGGAAAGACTGCTGACCCTCCCCCCATATACATTTCCTCATCAACCACTTGGTATTTGTAATTCTATCATTAGTGATAATAACAGTGTCCATGTATTGTGGTGTGGATGTCCCTGATTGGAATACAAATGAAACAGAGGAGCATGATGGTAAGTAGCTGTTTGCCATTAGCACCTACTTGTAAGCTACTGAATGTATCAGTTTAGAGAGAAGGACCTCGGTAAACTGGGACATCCTAATTTTAGTGGAAGAAACAAATGGGCTAGGATCTGGAGAAGACTTGTTCGAGAGACACAGTCGTGAGATCTGGAAGATCAAAGGTCTTTGGACAACTAGATTTATGAGCACCACTGGAGGGGAAGACACAAAGGGGAAAAGGGAGCCAGCAAATCCACTACCTCATAGCTCTGTTCAAGATTATCCTTGAACCTAAGTCTACCCATCACTGCTGTCTGATATAAGCAATTTCCTGGAAGCTCCAATATCATTGAATATTGACTCTGAAAAGGGTCTTAGCAATTGTGACCAAACACTTCTCCCTCAGGGAAGCTGTAAAACACTGGTTGTCTTCAACTGTTTTGAGAATGAGCAGTTACCACTCTCGTGGGAGGGAGGGAATGGAAGCCATTCATTGTGCCCATTCAGGTGTCCATGCGTCTGGCTCACAAGGGAAACTCGGCTTTGCTGAAGTAATTAATCCTCCTCTTTTAGAGATGAGCCAAGGTCACACAAAGGATATGTGGCAAGCCCAGGACCCAGGCTTCCGAAATCTGAGGCTAGTGCTCTTTCTCAGACACCACACTACCCTTACAGGTTTGGATACTCGTCACAACAGCATTCTCCCTACAAATCCCAACTAAGGTGGAAATGGTGAAAAGAGAAACTTGCCAAATGACTTCTATACGCATGGTGGTGCTTATCTGAAGGCTGACTTAAGGGAAGTTACCAAAGTCTCTCCAGCCATTTCTAAACATCATGGTGTGATTTAGATTTACAATACTGAAATGAAAATAGTTGTAATAAGCTTGGTGATTCCCAATACCACCTGCCTCATAAATCAGTATAAGAAGGGGAAACCTGGGCTAAACCATCATTTTAAGGAGCCAATACATTCTAATAGTTTCATTCCTTTGCGGTGTATTTACTACTCTTTTAGGAAAGGTCATAGCCTTGATGAAAAATAGAATTATACAGCCAGAAGAAACCACGATAAGGCCCTTAATTTACTGCCCACCCCCACAATGGAGTCCTTCCTAGATGGGATTATCTATCATCTATCATCCACGTTCTTTCTAAGAAAAGAGCCTCATAAAACAGGCTCAAAGAAGTTCTTTTATATGACAGCATTTTTAAAAGTAGTAAGGCATTGTACAGATGTAAGGGATTATCATTCTTTATATTAAGGATAAAGAGAGTTCAAAATCTCCATCAGGAAAAAGAGTACAAGGTTTCTTTCACATTTTCTTCTAGCAGTTCTTTCTCATGAGCACCCTAAATCTCTCCTTATTCTAGTTAACCCATTTTTCCTTTATGTCTTATACAAATAGAAATAGAAAATAGAATCATAGGACGTTAGATTTGAAAAATACATCTCCTAATCACCCTCTGATTTCATAAATGAGGATACTACGAACAGTTGGTGTCATAAACATAAACGCCTGTAACGGCTGGACAGGTAACATAAAGAAATCAGTTGAGTAAGAAATGTTTCTTGAGTCTGAGAAAACTAACGGTGCAAGCAGCATGATAAATAGCAGCTAGCACAAAGGCTCAGTGGAAGAGGCAATGGAGGATCGGGGACTGAGGAAACTTGGAGAGTGCCAGCCTACTGGAAGGGAGCGGGTCCAATTGTGACCACCCAGCAATGCAGGCCCATTGTGAGCTGATATATCAAAAAGCTGAAATCCCAATCTTTGCACATTAATTTTTAAACACTGAAAAATAAATAAAAAAACAAATAAAGAAAACGTCCATAGGCCTATTCCATTCTATATCTTGCTCGTTCATGACCTCTGGTCTCGGTCACGTGATTTCTCCTCCTCCCTGCTTCATTTTCTGTTTAAGAGCCTGTAGAAGACCAGCTGGAGACCACTCAGTGGTCATTCCTACCTATTCAGTGGTGTGAGCAGTGGGAGCTGCAATCCAGTCTTCAGCAGGGAACTGCTGAATAGGTTCAGAGGGCACCTGCTCCCTTTCAGACCACTCTGCAACCACTGAGTAGCAGTAAATTTGGGAGCTGGTGCAGTCCATCCACCCAGAAGTGCCTCCTGGGTCTACGCCTGAATTTCAGTGGCGGCCTGTTCATCCTTTTCCATTTCTGCAGGATCCCTGTAGAAGTAGACATCTGGCTGACCTCCCACCTGGTGCTCATGAGAAATGGTCCCACACATGTGCGTAACTTCCCAGGCCAGTGTCCATCACATCAGACCTGCTGAGTAAGCTCCCTTGTTGCTGCATGGGATGGTGGTGTCCACACGGTGTCCACATGGTGCAGAGCACAGTCTGTGTTACATTGAGCGTGATAGGCAGGTTAACAACATAGACGCCTGTGTGAGAGGCTGGTGGTCAGCCCTGGGATCAGTAACCACTGGAAGTCAGTCACAGCTTCTGGAAGGACTGCCTGGATCTGGTTAGTGGAGGTTCCGGGAGTGAAGCGGCCAGTAATGGGAGTGGCTCCAGTGGCAGCGGCAAACTCTGGCACAGCTCACTGGACCATATTCCTGGAAGATATGACATGACAAAGCCAGGTTTTCAAAGGCAACAATGGCACAAGCCACCAGCAGGAGCTTCCCCCGGGTCATCTAAAAATTTATGATATAGATGCCATCACTTTTCCTTTTGTAGATGGACTGTTCCATTTGGAAGTCAAAATTGGTGCCACCCAAGTGGATTCCTACTGCAAGGAATGTGAGGACGTCCTCCTCCTTCATCTGCAGAACATTAAGGGCTCTGGACATTGTGAAAGCTTCCCTTTAAGTTGTGGTAGGAACCCAAGGCAATGCTGTTTGGACCCCTCTCTGGGTAGCACAGAAAGGCTGCCACCTTGTGAAATAAATTTTGTCCTTTGTGTTCACATGCATTTGGACAGTTGTATTTGTCTTACAGAAATGTGAATATAATGTTTCAATTCACCCTCACACTCCTGTAAACTTAATTTAGAATTGACCCTGGGAGGTTGTTCTTTGGGCGTCGGGGATAAAGGATATAAATTGTGGCAACAGAATAGCAGGAAACAGCCTCAAGAGGAAATGGTACCCGCGATGTTGACTTCTTTAAGACCATGAACATCAGGATCATCTAAGATTTTGCACATAGGAGGGTCAACAATTAGGTTTCTTTTTCTTATTTGTTACTGTTTTTCCCCCTTTATGTTGTTTGGCTTATTCTCCTGTGAGTTCTTTCAAGCTGTTTGTCAAAACCCATAACACTTGACAAAATGCTAGACTGTTGCTAACTCTACAGAGTGACTACGAGGCACATCTTCCTTCTAGAAAGAAATGATATGCTTGCTTAAATCAAATATTGATGGAAAAAAGATTAAGCAATCATTAACAGTGCATTGTTAGTGCCACTGGATTGGGATAGAGTTTGGCCTATTAGATGTACTTTAATGCTTTATTCCCCACTGTAAAGATGTTCCCACTCTTAGAAAACAGAAATTGGGGGAAAACACACTCTCTGCATAGAAATAAAAAAAAAATGCTCTAATATTAAAGGGAAAACACAGTGATAAAAAGAGTGAGAAGGCAGCTCAGCAAAGCCATTACCATGCTTATTGCCATTTGAAGGCACAATGATTGAAGTTATTGTCTTAATGTAAGATTACTAAATAATGCATCCCAAAAAGGAAAGACACTGTATTGGCCATAAAACGTGTGTAACTGCAGCAGAATTCATATTTATTTAATGACACTTTAGAATGGGATGGTAATTAAAATGAACTAGGAATTTTTAAAAGGCAAGAGAAATTCAAACACACCAGTATATAAATCGAAACATTCTCTTTGTTTTGCAAGCACATAAAGAAGTAAGTTTCATGCAGGTTTTTTTTTTTTTTTCTTTTTTGGCCCACTGGGAACAGCACAATTTTGACTCCTCAGTCTTTCCACTTTTAATTGCTAGGAGGGTTCATTATCAGCTGTCGAAAGTGCAATACATCAACCTTGCAAAGCTGAGTTACAAAAGACGTTCACACATCTGATGGGCTGCTGTGCTAAATACATCTTAATTTGTGCTGCATCTGCTGTTTTCTAATTTGTTTGTCATGCTGTGAATGCTGCAGATTTTGTTAGAGCAGCTCCCTGATTTTTTTTCTTTAAAAATGCATCAATTCTTCATTAAAAAAAAAATGGCTGTCTTCCATCGTTGTTCGTCTGTGTCTTGGAATGCCATCAACTCAATTCTGTTATGCACACATATGTATAAAAAATCCTGCACATTTAAATATGTATATGTATTATATTAGAATAAGTGCACATATATTTGCATGTGCATCAAGCCAAATACTCAGTTTAATCACATAAAGCAAAACAAACTTTCTTCAGCCCTTACTGAACGCACAAAGAGACGAACACACCAGTCTCAGAACTCTGGCGTGGATAAAAGTGCTTCAAGTCACCGGGGTCTGGCTTGGGTTCCCCTGCTATGCAGAAGATGTGCATAAGGGTGGTGCTCTCAGTTCAGACTGAACTAAGCAGCAGTTCCAGTGGTAAACAACCATGCACAATTCAGCATGATCCAAAATAAGGAAGTCTCACATTACGGAAGTTTAAATGCGAGTTGGGAAAGAAAACAAACACCACACCTCAGGCCCATGCCTCCCTCAATCTTTTCACAAAAAACAGCGTCCAAGGTGAAGGCAGGGCCAGCTTCCTGGGCATGTGAGCTATGCAGTCACACAAGGCCTCACGCTTAGAAGAGCGGGTTAGGTGTTTAATGTTGTGCTGCCACCATTTAGAAATTTTTATTAATTTATGAACAAGGGCCCCGCGTCTTCATTTTGCACGGGACCCTGCAAACCATGTAACCTGTTGTGGGTTGAGGATACAGTTAAGAAACACTGGTGGAACAGCTGGTGGATTTACTTTGTGGTATTTCAAGCTATCAGTCCTCTTATCTTTAAGATTACAAAAATTTACCCCTTGAAAGAAAGAAGAAAGAATAAAAGGAAGAAAGTGGGGAGAGAGGGAAGCAAGAAAGGAGAGAAAACCAAATAGTATTTACTTCATATTCATACAGTTTTATGGGGCATGGGGGATGTAAGGCAGCCATTTCTAGGTGATATTGACTATTTCGGAGCACAGAGCTTCTTTGAAGGAAACTGATTAAAGGAAAATGCCTTTTGTCGTAGATTCTTGGATCACTAGCCAAAGTGGCCCTCAAAGTCAGTCTATAATCTTAAAAAAATTAAGCTGAATACAATTCTATTTTTTTTGATGATTTCCCACTATCCCCTCCCTTACACATACACACACATAGTCCAAATTATTTCAGGAAACCTAAAGAAAAACCAGGGAATGCAGAGGAGTTGGAAACCTCAGAGGAGTGTCTGCAGCTCTCTTCCTCCTGCAGATCACTTTTTTGGAGTGGGTCTGTGAACTGAGCGGCAGTCAGAGGCTGGCAGGGAGGCTGGCATCCTTTGTGTCTGCGGCCTAGAGATTCTGCCGCTGTACACCTCCCCAAGAGGGAGACACGGACCCAATTTACATAATGCCAATCAGTCTTCCGTGTCAAGTTTTCCCAGAACATGCAGAAGAGATTACCAAAGCAGGCGTTATGACTGGCGGAGTCACAGACAAATCAGGGCTTCCGTAGAGGAGAATGTTGAATCAATAAGGCTTACTGTTCAACCAGGGCTGAGAAAAACACCTCATAAAGTAACAGCATTTGCAAAGGTTAATCAATGCAGCTAATTGTAAATGCTCTCAATTGTCAGTCCCTGAGCAGTCCCTTCTCTTTGCAGCTAGTAACTCACTGTGGGATGCCACAGCTCTAACGCAGGCAGCAGAGAAAGAGGGGAAAGCAGTCAAATTTCTCATTACTCTCTCCATGTTGTGCTCTGTCGGTGTCTGTAAATGTCAATATATTTACCACAGGGAGAGAGTTTTTTTCCCCTACCAGCACTAGGTTGCCTCCTTCATTATATACCAAACAAAGTAAAGAGCCTAATTATCTTGGTCTAGGCAGACAGGAAGGAAATCAGGGTATTGATCTTTGGGGCAATATCTTTAGGCGGTGCATATGACTAATAAGCTGGGCAGTTAAAGGGACGGTCTTTCATTGACAACGGTAAAAAAAAAAACACATCTTGTTCACTCCCCAGAATTTACTCAGAAACAGAAAGAAACTCCTCTGTCCTTCCCTCCCCACTGCCTCCATTTCCCCAGTAAGAGCAAAACCATTGCGGAAGGTGTTTTAAATGAGTGTCTGTGGAGAACTGAGACGTAGAAACGCATCATGTCAGGCAGAAAACAATGAGATAATTCTACCCTGGAGTTATTACCAGACTCTGGCAGTGAAAGCAAACCAATGACTTTCATGGAACCAGGCACCTCCTGTCTTTCTACAAGTCTTCGTGATCAGAGTAGCCCATACTTCCAGGCCACTAATGGGTGTTCTACTGGGGAAGCAGAATGCAATTTGTTTTAGCAATGCTAGAAAAGACCTAGAAAATGGTGATACAGGATAAATGACAAATTGTCCTAAGAAAAGTCACTTTCTTTTTAAGCTCTCACATACGTCCTTTCTGTCCTTTATTTCGTATATGTATCTGGTGTTACATTCCAGAAAGTCTCGTTGCTCTGCAGCTACAGAGATTAATCTTCTATATTTAGAAAATATAGGAAGATAGTTATTTTCCAGGAATTTTTATATAAGTCAAAAATGGAGATGAAAAGAATTATTTCAAGTGTTTTGGTGCACGGTAATATTTATAGAATGTGTGTAATAATAACTAACATTCACCCATTTATTATACCTTAGAATCCATATAATTTCCCATATTGAAACATGAACTGCTGAATCACGCAGTCTGTTTCCCTTTATTTCATCTGCAACTTAGTATAATGTAAATGTCTTTTCCTTAACATTAACAGTGTGGAGGGGCCAGCCCGGTGGCATAGAGGTTGAGTTTGCGTGTTCCTGCTTTGGCAGCCCAAGGTTCGCCAGTTCAGATCCTGGCTGTGGACCTACTTACCGCTCATCAAGCCACGCAGGGGCAGTGTCCCACACAGAAGAGCTACAATTCTACAACTATGATATACAACTATGTATTGGGGCTTTGGGGAGATTGGCAACAGATGTTAGTGCAGGGCCAATCTTCCTCAAAAAAAGAGACTGTGGGGATTCACAAAATTTGGAAAGGTACAAAGAATCACAATATACTACAAATCCTAAACCTTCAACAATCGGCAAAAGAACATCCTTATCTTTTATGTATCTCAATGTTATTAATCAAAGACATTGTAAAATTCTAGTTAAACATGTGAGAGGCCTTGTGTCCCTGTCAGTTTGATATTTCAGATACATTGGGTAGTGCAGTCAGACAACCCAAGTAACTCAAAGTGTACCACCATATTGACCTGAACAGCATAGAAAAGAAGCTAGACAAGACGTGGAAAACTGGTTGCTGGCAGCTGGCACATCACAAGATATTTTATCCCCCAAATATTTGGGATAATGCTAGATCTGTGCAGGAAAGTAGCATGTTTAAAGTCACTTTAACTGATGCGTTGTAAGAATAATGGCGTACAGTCAGATAACAAAATCTAAGTGCTCCTCTAGAGTGAACAGAACCGTTTGTTTATGAAAGGAATTCTTTTCTCAGTGAAAACAATTTCATTCATCCATGAGCACAATTTAAAACATGCCATGTTTGCCTTTGAAAAATGAGAAATTAACTAGTCAGGAATGTCCAGAGGCTACCTTACTGACAATTGAGGGAAGATTTCTTCAACAATAAACCCTCTCCCACCCAGCCCTCCCTACCTTCTGCTCTCCTTTTCTTCTCTCGCTCTCTCTCTCTCCCTTGCCCTCCCCCTCTCTCCCTCTCTCTCCCCTTTCTCTCTCTCCCTTCTCCTCTCTCTTTTTCTAAGACATGTTCCTTTCATCTAACAATGCCATTTTCCCATAATTTCAGGAGAAATTTCTTAACATCATTGAAAATGCTGAGAATCCAAAGTAAAGGTCTCTAAATGCAATTTTCACCTTAAAGGAATTGAAATACCTGTTAGAGTTTCAAGAACTATAGCCTCAGGCAAGCAGTGAGCAAAGTTAACAAAACAATTCCCTCCAGGACCCTATTATTGCATTTCATTTACTGATTGTTCCTGAGCATTGGGTACCTTCATCCTCATATATATTCATTTGGAGCCTCACCCTTTTATACATAATGTAATTTTCTTTCCAGAGGATAAATTTTTATATCAGTTTAATAATTTCTTGAAGTTATACTGGAGTATTGCTCAACTTGCTTCTAAATTAAAGCACTTATTAAAAAACTTTGAAGCACTCTCACAATTCTAAATCACTGTGCACATAGCAATTTAAAATTATGGGAACAGTTTTATAAGCACTTGAATTTGGAGGTGATCAGAGACCCGAAAATGTGCAATATAGAGTAATTTAAAATTATTAGAGTACTTCACATTTTTTATAAGCTCTTCAGCTAGGAAGTGATCGGGTTCTAACATCTGAGCTTATGCAGTGCAAAGTGAAGTACTCCTCAGCCTGAGAAGATTCACTCTATTAAATCAAACTACTTTAATAATTTTAAAGTGATATACAGTGAGCATGCTCAGATCTCCAAATTCACTTTTAAATTAAAAATATTTTTCACTTCCAACATATAAAAGACGTGTGATACAGTAGCAATTTACTCTTTCAATTTTAGACATCAGGCTGCCCTCCCACTTTTAGAGTAGTTTTCCCTTGGTAAAAACAAACAGCAACATATTAAAAATATTTGTTCTTTTCCATTAAAGAAAATGAAAAGCATCATGCTGTGAAAATTCAACAACCTAGTTGTATTTCAAAATATTTCCTTTTTAAAGTAAACTTTAGTGTATTGTGTTTGGGAATATAACACTTTTACACCTAAAACAATGGCAAACTAGTATCTCGACAGAGTTTTTAAACTTAAGCAAATAGCTAGTTGTCTTATGGAAGTATAACACCTACCCCACTGAGAAAAATGGATGATTCTTCACACTAGGGCAGCTGTCTTGCAACCTGAGAAAAATCATATAGACCCTACTAAGTCTCCTGAAGAATACTGCTGACCTGAATGAAAGCATGAAGTTCCAATAACATTCCCCCAACTGACCCTGGAGTTCAAAGACAGGACAACATAACAGAAGTATGATACCTACTACACAAATGTACACTTGGCAAACACAGCTCTCAGATAACTCAAACTGGTTCATGTGAAATCTTACTTATACTTTCTATAGCAAAATTAGAAGATAAAATTCTGGTCTGGATTAATTATTTCTGTTAATAAACAAGATTATTACCCTGTTGAAAGGGATTCTAATCTCATAGTACAATGATTTAATTTCTGGTATGTTTTAATGTAGTCACTTAGACACCGTTGATATTTGCATCAGGAACACGTGATTTAAACATTTATTTTGGTAGTTTTCTCACCCCATTCAAACATAATGACAACTCAAATAAATAGAAAGACATCTATGAAACCATTTTGAAAGCTAAAACAAATTTTTTTCCTCTTTACTATCAAGTGCCGGGAAGTTACCTTTTTCCTCACTTCCTCTCCCTTCCCGTCCCCTCCTCTCCCCTTCTTATCCCTTCTTTCTCTATCTCTCCTCCACCCCCAAAGGTCCTATTCATCTGAATTCTAAGTGTAGTCACACTGGATCTACTGGAAGGTAATAGCTTAGTACCTCCTTGTTCTTTGACAATACTCTGAATTTTATCCTATAGGAGAATTGATCCTAACTAATGTGTTTATAATCCACTAGTGAACTGGAGTGGTTCCCAATAGCAATTTGCCACCAGTGGAAAGTAGGCTTTAGCTGTTTGTTATGGCTCATCGGGGAATAAGGCTGCAATATATACATATACTGCTCTATTTAAATGTCCTTCTGGCTTGTGACAAAAACTTCCAGAGCCACTTCATCTTATACTACTGATGCTGCCTGAAAATTAAAATCTCGTAGGGGGTGGGGGATGGGAAGGAGTAATTTCTTTAAAAGTGCTCTCTCGGAACAAGCTTTCATTGAGAGACATGCCAAGGACATCTTTAAATCAGGGAAGTAGACTTCTTTTGAGGGTTGTTGTAATGACTTTTTAAACTTCGTTTCAAAGGCCATGCACTGAACACTGAAGACAAAATTGGGAAATATGGCTCTATCACCCTTTATAGGAAGAAAATGGGATTCTGGAGTTTGGATTATAATACAATTATAAACTCGCTGAGTAATTATCTTTGTCTAGACAGATGGAAAGGAAATCAGGGTATTGACTTGAGGGCAGGGTGCACATATTGCCCAAACTCTCTAAAACTTCCCACAGAGAAATACACGGATGCAACAAGCATCCAATGTTTCAGTGTTAATGACAATAATGGACTCAGTGGATTTTTCATTTTAAAATATCCGTGTGTATACTGAAACCGGAGGTATTACCTCTATGAAAATATTTCTGAACTTGATCTGTGAAATTGGCTCTGTTCTAACTAGTATATTAAAAACTTTCAAAAGTTATATAATATCTGCTTCTACACAAAGGCATTTTGAATTCCATGGGATTTGCATTTGCCTTTATAGTATGCTCATGTTATTAGTTTTCATGTTATTTCCAACAAAAGTTGTTCTAGAAGAACACTATAAGAAAGTTGTCCTGGCAATAGAAATTTATAGTATTTAGATGGTTTGTAGGCACTTAATGGGATCGATTATTTAGCTATAGTGTCATAAGAGTATATAACTACCCAAGAAATTCAGTGGGGATAATGCAAAATCCTCTATATATTCTTGTCTGCAAACTCAAATTGTCTTTCAAGAAGCTAAAAAATCTTAGTAAGTAATCATTAGTCAGAAGTTAGAAAGGGAAGATGAGTTAGTGTGTGCCTGAATTGAGGGAGAAATTTGGGTATAAAGAGTAGAAGAAATCATAAGGGCATATACCTAAGGATTCTTTATGTTGGAGACAGAGAAGATAGTTAAAGGAAGCTCCAAGAAATTTTTTCTGTAATATGTGGGTTGACAGGAAGCCCCTAAACAAAATGTTTGCTACAATAAATAGGCAAAAAGTAAGTCAGGCAATTATGATACAATGAATTTGAAAATCAATGTGGATATTTCAAACTAAGTGGCTATTAGATAGACAGCAAAAATATTCTTGTAAGAGTAATATTAAGGAAGGAATTTAGATGAAAATATAATACTTATACACACTTGGACTATGCAAACATAATGAAAGGTGACATGCCTGGGACATTTGTCACTGGTTGTACTCCAGATCTGTCATTGTATTTCACTGTAGTAATCCCAGCTTTTAGGATCCCTGTATAAAAGGTGAGGGAAGCAATAGTGGATGATGCCAATCTATGAGTTTCCTGTGTACAACGCTGACTTCAGAACTGAAACCAGGGAGATAACACTTGAAACTCTTTGCGCATACGCTATACAGACCAATGTGTATTTTTCAGATAAAATTTCTTAATCCTTCACATTTTCCTGCAGCAGTACCTATGCCCATTCACATGAGTGTATTTAATGTTATTTTATCCGAGAGCATTCCTAAATAAACAAACATTTCATTAACACTGTGGCCATTTTAAGTAAATCTTTGCCTAACGATATGAAATGCCCTTTAATTCCTAGTGCCGACTGCGCGAGTTAATCCATTTAAGTGAGAGAACATGTTTTGTGAGATTGTGTGAGTCTGACAATTTTTTGAACCAAACTAAGCCTTTTGAGAATTGAATTCCATTTGCTTCAGGGGGGAAAAATAGTGACTTTCTGGTTCAAAGGAAAAATGCTTAGAAGCCATATTTGAAAGGCTCATAAGAGGTCTTACACATCAAACAGCTCTTAGAAAACAACATTCTGATGAGTTAAGTGTAAATTAATTAGAAACATACAGATTGCTTTTCCCTGGCTAGCCACATGGGTTTCAAAGTCGAAAAAAGAGTGTTTGACGAAATATGTTTGGAGTTTTCATGACCCCAATGCATAGTAAAGTAGTTCAAGATGTTTCCGTGAAACAAAGATACTTGTGTTTTTGCACTGATCTTTCCAAACAAATATCTAAAGAGCTCCTATTAAAAAACATTGGGACTCATGAAGGTACTCCATTTTGAGTCCGTCAAGTATATCTAAAAGAGGATTTCTCCCTGCAAAGAAGCTGCTTAAGTCATTATAAATGAATTCAAGCCTTGTAGTGCTTCTGGAAGGAGAAACATACGTGAAATAAGCATTAAGACAAGCTCACTGCAAATCTATCCCGTATCAAGAGTTGGAGTAGAAGACCATTTGTGTATGGAATCTCTGAGGTGCTGACACTGCAGACCCAGGAATAGCATTGCTATGAAGCTCCCTGGATAATACTGGATTATGAGAATTTGGTCCAGGCAATCTGGTTATATGTCCATCAAGTGCTTATATCCAATTAACAGGAAACTACAACTGGTCAAAGAAATTAAAGCAAATGAACAAATGTGGAAATGGATGCAGAAAGTAGTTCCCTAGTACTATCACTAGAGAAAGTACTTTATCATTAGCAAATATTTATTGTAAAACCGTTGGTTATATGGTACTGAAAGTTAATGCTATTAGAATTCCCAGAGTAAATATTTTCAAACCTACCACTAAGAAAAAAAGAAAAGAATGAAAGAGAGAAAAAAAGAGGCTTAAAAAGTATAAAACACTACCTTTTATGTTTTTGCTAAGTGATTTATTTTTTCTTAATTATGTTTCCAATCGGTTAAAATAAAATTAGGATGTCCCTTTCAAAGTTGAGCACACAGAGATAAAGCACCAAGCCCAGCCATGAAGAGAAGTAACCAAACTCAACTACTCCAAAAAGCTTAATTCTTGCCCTAATATGAGGATTAGTTGGTTCATATTTTCAATTTACCATAAGGAGCTATTTGGTTTTTTTCTCCCAGGATCCTTAGAAACTTTCCCCCAATGATAACAAAGTTTTGAAGAATTCGGAAGTTGGTTTTATATAAAAACTATACTATCACAATTTCAAATAATTGATAGGGCTGCTCAAGAAAAGAGTCATCACTAAGATAGCTGAACTATTTGGGATAAACCAGTTCCCTGGAGTCACTTGGATAGAAAAGCTTTCAAAGATTTTTTTTTTTTAAGTCTACCTCTGGAAGTTGATTTTGGAGTACCATTTCTTAGTTAACACTGTTCGGCCTGCTGCGTTCCAGGGGAGACTTGGCAGCTCAGATCTATTTAAGATGTAATATCAGTTCTATACTCAGTCAGCACTTTCACACATCTATTCTCTTGGCTTTTACTTGCTCTAAAGTTCCAATTTTGGTTGTGGGAGATTTGGAAGAGAGAACCAGCAGTGGATGAATGTTTGTTTTCCTGGATCCTAGAGACTGTGTGTGTCCAAGTGGATATATTCCATCACACAGCCTTGCCTCAGAAAAAGGAATTCAGTGTTACACAGCCAGATAGTTCTCAAGAAATATTTGTTGATGATGATTGCCCCTCTACAGGACATATATAAGGAAGTTTGCCATTTGTGATCCAAATTCAGTAGTGCTTTAGACTAAAAAGGTTCTCATGCTTTCATTTTTCTTTTCATCCTAAATCGTCCCTTCCTTTTGCTAAAATATTTCCTTTGCTCTTAAATACATTTCAAAGTTATAGTGACTCTCCAAACCTTAAGGTAAAAAATTAGTACTGCCAATTCCCAATTTGCTAACTGGTTATCTTTTAAGCATTTAATATTAAGTAGATAGATTTGCAATTCAGACAAGATCTCCCATAGCAGTCCACAAAATGCATCACACATGTGCACTTTAGAACTAATGATACTCATTCAGCCGGGCATACCCCTGCGGATAACATAGCTACTGTCAGAAAATCCACCCTGTCCTCCAGCTAAGGATACAGGATCAACCTGCGCTTGGTGGTACCTGGAGCAAGTGGTAAGGGAAGAAGAAGGCAAGGTGGACACTCATGGGCATCAGAGTATAATCATTCCCTATAGCTACTTAAGAGATGGATTTTCTCTTAGTCCATATTTCCCAAAGGATGCCATGTCATAACAGAAGTGTCCAACGATTTATTCAAATATATTCTTTCATAAAAGGTTTCTGTGGATAATGAAGTTGAAGAAATGTTGGACTAAGCATAGTTAAGCAGGTTTCTGTCCTCTGGGATTTTCAGGATTTTTAACGGAGGGCATCCTCTATGAATCTCCAGTGGGGGCTGTAGTGTGCAGGGTTCTCTTGACTTATTTCAGAACCTCTGACCAGGGCTCTAGAGAGCCCTAGGTCTCCTTGAAAGAGCATGTAGGAAATGTTCTGTTTACTCCCTGTTTAAGTGTCCTCACTGGAGAGGCCAAGAGGAGCCCCATCTGCAGAGATCTGGGGTAGTGCCTCCCAGCTGGAGTCTTTGCTAACTCTTTGTGTATATAAATCATTCATAAGTTGAAGGCTGATGAGATCCTCTTTTATTGGGCAAAATAATTTATAAAAACATGTCAGCACCTCCTAACATGAAGACCTATGAGGTAAAGCCAAAAAAAATTTATGGGGGAAATAACTATTACACAATCTGGCCAGTACAGTTCTGTTGGCTTAAAAGTAGGCTTAGATCTGTTGCAGAGACTACTATCAGCTGTGCAGTAAGCAGATATTAATATTATTCCAAATATATAGAAGCTGCCTAGAGACGATTAAAACATACCAAAGCAATTAACCTTTTAAGACTAACACTGTTTTAGGAAAAGAAAAATATTTGAATGAAAAGGAAAAATAAAAGAAATTTGGTTTATAATATATCTTTGTATTCATTAGGTGCTTCACACGTTTCATACTAGGCTTTATAGACTATGCAGCATGGTCACAGAATGAAATGCCAAGGTGCTGGATTGTAGCAGCCAGGAATGTGTTAGGGACTTAGTATCAGAAGCCTATAGAGTCGATTATTTCTACAGAGTGTGCCATTATTGCAGTTCATACATCCCTGGAAGTGATTTCCTTTCTGCCAAAAAGTCAATGATTATCAAATCCATCCATTGCTTCAATGCAACTCTTAAGGAGGCAGCATGAGCTGTGTGAATTACATCACAGTGCAGATGGAGAGGAGGCAAGTTTGGGCATTTGCAGGTGACACAGACCAGAGGAATGCAGATCGCCACCTGAGAAGATAACAGTTACAGAGAGAGGGGCTAAAATATTTTTGCATTTTCTATAACAACTCTGCTATGAAGAAGCAACTGTTCCAACACAGATCAAAATGATTCACAAAGAACCTAAAGAGAATGCAGAATGAGGACTATGATGAAGCTCCAAACAAGACCAGTAAATAAACACTTCCTTAAAAAAAGCACAGTTGTGTCAGTTCTTTAAGGAGGAGAGAATTTGGGTATAGTCTAAATCAGTAGTCCTAAAACTTTTTAGGCTCAGGAAACACTTCATCTCTTAAAAATTACTAAGGACCCCCCCAAAAACGTCTGTTTATGTGGGTTGTGGTTACTGATGTTGACTGTATTAGAAATTAAAAGTAAGATATTTTTCAGGTATATATACAAATTTATTGAGAAGAGTGACGTTGTTTTACATTTCACAAGTCATGATACTTAACAGAAGATAGCTAGATCCTCTTGTCTGCTTCTGCATCTAATCCCCTGCAGTGTCACATGGACCCCGGAAAATGCTACTGTACACTCAGAGAGAAAAAGAGAGAAAAGATAAACAAGGTCTTAGTACTAATATGAACAAAGTTTACCTTGCAGACATCCTGAAAGGGTGACAAAGACTCAGAGGGGTGCCTGAACTGTACTTTGAAAACCAGTGAACTAAAAACATTGCATGTTCAATATATTTACGGATATTTACATATGTCTATATACTGCATATAGATATAGACTTCTCAGGTTAACTACTTACTAATCTGTAGGTAGATTTCACAGTATAAGTTCAAACATCCTTAACTATTCATTTCTCTCAATTGTACAAAGCCTGCAAAACACATTGCAAGCCAGAATGGCGATAAAGATAAATAGATCCCATACTAAACGGAGACCTAACAAGATGCATTCCTGACTGTCAGTACTAAATATTATATTTTCACATGTGGTTCTATTGTGTCCCAATAATGAGGTAGACAGAGTGAGTATTATTCTATTTTATAGATGAGAAAAGTGCACAGAGAGGAGGTAAGTGACTTATCCAAGTACCATAACTAATCTGTGACAGAACTTGGACTGGATCCAGCCCAATGCTGCTTTGGGTTTATCACTAGGCCAACACATGTTGCCAAAACACATGGTTGAAAAGTGAAATTATCGCTGGGATAAATGTTGCCTGATTTGTTTCTTTATAATTCTTCAGTAACTCTGCCAAATAGCTGTTTTGGTAGCTATGTAGTTGGTGCTTTGAAATTATTTTGCTAAATGTTCTGTTTTAATATTTTGAAAATGCATAATTACTCCCTCTGGCCTTAATTTTCCTTACATGTAAAGTTTGCATCAAAATATCGTGAAGGCTCCAGCAACAACATCTTAATAACTAATAAAACAAGGCATATCAGAACCTACAATTAAAAAAAACCCAGCTCCCTCAAACTGAGAAAATATGTGCTCCCTCAAACTGAGAAAATATGTAAGGGCACTTTTGGTTTGCTGCATGATGGTGGACAGTACCAGAATTTTTTGGCAGCCAGGGGCCAGGGATGCTTGACATCCTGCAACAATACGGAGAATACTGCACAATAAGGCCCTGTCCCGTGTCCCCCATGAATTTGAAATGTCCTGCTGGACAGCCACATAGGTGAAAAACCTTGTGTATAATTGTCTGAACCTGGATATTATTTGTTTTACATATAAATGCAAAGTATTTTTGCAGTTTTAATATGCATTGATTTTTCCAAAAATGCAGCTATCATGTAAAGTAAAGGAAGATTGTACTTTGTTTTGCCTGGAAGATTACCAAGAATGGCCCACTGATGCAGAAAATCATGATGTGGCATTGGTGTTGTCATAGCAGTCCACATTCATAGCCGTCACATTCACAGTGATTCTACATATTGGTGTGAGCATCCAACTACTGCAACAAATATTTTAGCATAAAGATACATAAGCATCTACATAAATATTTGACTATAAATCACTTTCCAATATTTCTTCTTTATATTACAATTAAGATGTTTTATCAATATTTTCATTGGGTATGTGTAGGTAGGTAATATTATTTGTGCTTTTCATTGCAGGCTAGTAAAGGATCGTTCTCCAATTTTTTTAAATAGTGCTGTGTCTGATAAGATCAAGAACCACTGGGTTAATTTTCCTCGGAAGTTCCAATTTTTTTTTTCTCAAAAATTTAGAGTCAATATTAATAGATATTTGTCAAGTTTCAATCCTTTCTGAAAAGTTATTTATGGTTACTCCCTCTGTGTTAAGAAAACAGTGTGAAAACAGCTTGCAGTGTATCTGACTGAACAGTTTGATATTTTGGGGTTTTGTGGGTGGAGGAAGAGGATGATATATTGGATCGACTTCAAAAGAAGCCATAAAAGCTATATTTGGTTATGTAATTTATGCAGCCTGAAGCTCCTCTGCAGTCAAAAGCCCACGACCAGCATCACCACCAAGTACACACACACTTGAGAGAACCCGAAGTTCTCTTTTCTTTACCTACTAACGTAGAGAGAAAAGATGTAACTCAAAACATTATTGATTAAATGAGGGAAGCCACAGCTTCTGCTTATACCCAAACATTCTCCTGAATATTATTCCTTGCAATGTATATCATAGCTTCAAAAGTGAGTATTCTTTTCAAACATGAATAATCTTCATTTATAATTACATATTGAAAACAATTTCAGTGACAAATGTGTACCATTCACCAAAATTAAATAAAAGTAATTGAAAGTTTTAAAATCCCAATGGTGTTTTGATCAATGTATTCTACACAACAAATAATTATGATGTTTATTTTGCCACCTGTACATAAAGTTTTTCCTTGGCTGCTTTCCTGAACCATACAATTATGTTAAGATGTATTTTTCATGCTCTCTGCTCTCTGTAGTTTGAGATACATTTTTTGAAAATTGAAAATAAAATGACCTTTCTTAATCATGTCATTTTTCCCCTCTGGAAGACACTGCCTTTTTTACTTACTGTTTTAAAAACTGCCCAAATCAATACAACTTTCATGGTTGGATACTAGCCTACTTGATTATGTCGGGAATAGGTACAGTGATGGGAATGGCATTCACTTCTCCGGCTCTATTAGTTTTACAGCAGTGGTTCATTAATAGCACACACCATTAATTTAGAGTAAGTCCTGCACTAATAATGACAGTTGATTTCTTTGTTTAATTTCTCTATAACCAAATGACACACTTTGAACCCCAATTCAAGGTCCCTTTGGGAATCTGGATTACATTATATCTTTTAAAAAGGTTATGTGTGATGACCTAACCCACTTGATATTTTTCTCTTTGCAAATTTAAAATACAAAAATACATCTAATTGCACTATCATGATTTTAGTTATCATGTTTTAGTAAAAGATTAATAAGTATTTCTAGAAACAAAAAGAATGCTTCCACACATAAATTTCCCTTCCAACTTGTGCTAATATCCATTTTAAACAATGCACAGCATGTTTCTAGGTTTGAAAACATTATCTGCATCGTTCTCTGTGGCCTAAAAGTCAAAATTTTAAGGTGCCGACAACTACTTCCTCTGAATACATTGACCATGAGCTAATCAGACATTTTTCAGCTTTAACTTCCTCAGCTATAAAACAGATTGTTAATATCTTGAAACATATATTTAAAAAAGTACATATTAATGAAAGCCTCAACTGTAAACTAATCCAACTGACTACACCTCTCAATATGCTGTAAAAAATAAACTCTTGTTGGCATAAGTATATACCCTGAGTGCAGGATCCCTGAATTCAAGTCCTGACTCTGCCCCTTATAAGCTGGGTCCTCTTGTCCCTGTCGTTTCACATTTCTGAGTGTTGGTTTCTGCATACATCAAAAGTGGTTAATAATATATATCCCACTTTACTCACAGGGCAGTTATGAAAATCAAATAAGAAAACTCAGATGATTTTCAAATCACAATAATAAGATGATGACTAGAAGGAACCAATATATTTTAAAGATAATGACATATTTTCTGCTTTCTGAATTCTGAATCCATCAGCATGTATTTCTAAATAACCAAAATAGTATGAATCTGAATGGAACACTGTAAACTAAACAGAGTCGCATCTATATGTCTATCACAAGCTGAAACAAGGATAAACTGCATGGGCTACCTAACTACAGTAAGTCCCAAAGAATTCAGTCTCATTCCATCAGCCATGGCCAAAGCAAGGACCTACAACAATAGGTATAGCACATCGAATCTATTATTTTGTTAGAACTTCCTGTCTTATTTTTAATGCCTACGATAATTTGTTGGGGATTGGAGGCAAAGGTAGGCCCTGCACCTGTGAACATGATACAAACAGCAGTCAAAATCACGGCTTTGATTATTATTCTATAGGCAAATCCCAGACATGGATTTCTAGTCCCAACCTTTATACAGAGCTCCACACTAATATTTTTTCCTGTGTGCTATGCATCTCATGTAGCATGTATATCCAAAATCAAATACTTCCACTTTGCACTTATATGCATTGGCTGGAGTTTCTTGCTTCCTTTTTCTGTATCCTTCTTAAACAATTTGGGCAAATTTTCTAAAGAAGCATATATAATGATGAAGGTGAAATAAAATAATGAATTAATATATTTCACTAATTCTTAGTAAATGGCCTGGATGCAGGTGTGAAGATGAGCTCATGCTAAAACTTTACCTATCTCCTAAAAAATCAAGCCTTGTCAAGGAAAATATAATTGTAAGTGAATATATTAATACCAATTATTCACAAATTGTACACCCAATACAACCCTTGTATTTGAAACAGAAAATAAAATCAAATCTATTTTCTAATGATTGATATGAGGTGCTTAAGCCAAATCAACTTCACCCTTCACGGAGAAGAAGCCCACTGAGAAATAGCTGAGCAGCACATTTGCAAAGTCCAAATTGCACCACAAAGAGACAATGGTTACGAAATGCCATGTAAGTGTGATGTGAGTAATTAACGGATGAGAGCATTTTTATTCCCTTCTAAAGGTAGCAAGAGATTAATTTAGCAGTGTATAATGACATGACTGATTAGCTCATTTTGAGTATAAATATAAGTAGCTTAAATCGAATCCTCACACTAACAGGTAACAAGTATAACTCCTTGAGAAAAGAAGCAACATAGTCATAAAAAGCGGAAAAGTGATTAGATTGGCGGCAGTCTTCTAAGCCAGCTGTGAACACTGTCAAGAAGAAGAAGAACAGACAGCATCGATCTTCCACGATGGTCCACGTCCTGAACCACAGTGGAGTAGAACTTCAGGGTATTTTTCTGACACATATTCTCTAACTTTAGAAATATTCAGATGGGATGCTTATATTAGAACAGAAATGAAAAAGGATAAGAAAAATCAACAAACATCATTGACGTATCTTTGAAGACAAAAGTGAAATGAAAACTTTCCTGTTTTACTTGAGAAAGGGAGACAAAATATTGCTCTACAATTAGTAAAACCTGTATAATTTATTTTCGAAAAGGCCCACATCAGTGTTAGACCATAATACAGGATAGCTAAAACCAAATAGGAATCTATGAAAAAAACATATAAACGAGGGGCCAGCCTGGTGGCATAGCGGTTAAGTTTGCGCGTTCTGCTTCGGTGGCCCAGTGTTCACCTGTTCAGATCCTGGGCGTGGACGTACTCACCGTTCATCAAGCCATGCTGAGGCGGCCTCCCATATAGAAGAGCTACAACTCTACAACTATTGTACTGGGGCTTTGGGGAGAAAAAAGAAAAAAAGAAGAAGATTGGCAACACGTATTAGTGCAGGGCCAATCTTCCTCAAAAAAAAAAAAACACATACATGTATTACAATATAAAGGTCATAGCAATATTCTATTTCTTGGATTGAGTAATGGTTACAATGGTTTGCAATGGCTTGCAATGTTTTGCATTTTATAATTATTTACCTTGCTAGGTATTTATATATTATAAACTTTTTTATAAATGGGTTGTATTTCATAATTTTTCAAAGATTATTTTAAAATGTTACAAGCTAAGTAAACAACAAAATCCCAGTCTTTACTGTATGGCGATGTCTGCCTTGTCTCAAAATACATTTCATCCACTAGATCAAGCTGCTGGAAAGCATTTGTCAAGCAAGTCTTTTGACATCATGTAGATAAGATAATCATGTAGACAAAGTAATGAATTTATATGTATCATGGATTCTTAGTAAATGGCCTGGGGGGAGATAAGAAAATGAACTCATGTTGAAATGTACCTATTTCCTAAAAAAAAAGTCCAGCTTTGATAAAGACAATATAATTGTAAATGAATTACTAATACCAGTTTGCCACAAGCACCAGGATGCACACCCAATATAACCTTTTGCTCTGAAGCAGAGAAAACAAAATGAAATCTAACTTAGTGACTGCTAAGACCTGACTCAATCTAATCAGCCTCACTCTATGCTAAGGGGAAGCCAGCTGTTGTTGATCACGCCATCTACATAGCAGCTCACTTCTCTGTCCTTCAAAGTCACATCTGGAGATGTTACTTCAGACATGATCCTGGTAGATAAAAAGTATAAATCTGGTCCTGGTTCATATTCCTATGTCGCAGATCATGAAATCTTAGTACCCTCCAGTCTGTGTAGATATGAAAAGGTAAACAAATGCATGTGCCTGTCTAGGGACAAAAGAGAATGCTTACTGCATAAAAGAGCATGCATATTAAAAAGTTCTATGAAACCAAGCAGTGTCCAAAATTTATTGATAATGCAGAAATGAAGATATAGCATCTAATATTGTGTCTCATAATAAAACATAGTGGTTTACATATGAGCTGGTAATATAGATTTTAAAACCTCAGTCTATATATATTCTTTTCTAATCTACACTGAAAAATGTCTGCAAGACACAGGAGTGTTAATAAACACACACACACATTCATTTGAACTGAAAAACTGGCAGCCACTAAAATTTAAGGAGTAATCTATTTTCTTTTAGACCTTGAGTCCACAATCCTATGCTAATTTGATTATCTGACATTCATAGCCACCAGATGGACAAAAACCATTGTGTAAAGAGCTACAGACTTTGACTGTTCGTGGATCATGCAATGTTACTCATTTTGAATATTTTAGGATGTTATTGCCTCACAAATTCTCATCATCTTTTTCATTCGTCTGTCTTGTATCTTTAATTACAGAACCACAAAGAGATTATGGGATGTTACAAGGCACCGGATGAATCAGCAAAATATCCTTTTGCTTATTATGAACTTTCCCTATTTTCAGTAAAATTTCTCATAGGAAAAAAGATATGTCAAATAAAAATATTTTGACCCTGAAAAAATATTTTAGGAAAATTGGAAACACATTTAAGAAGAAAATAAGAGTAGGTCAGTGTTTTTCTTTGTGAAAGGAATCATTAGCCAGGGGTGGTCAGGGATTGTCCATTTATGACCTTTCAGCTAAGGAAATCATTCTGATTTCTATAAATTTCTATATTCAAGCTAAGCTCAATTACTTTTATTGTAAGGAAGTATGTTAGTAAAATTACAATAGCTACTATAACAGATAAACTCTAAAATCTCAGTAGCTTAACACAAATCTCAGTGGCTTAACACAAGTTTATTTTTTGCTCCTGTAAATTCCATATACTTTTCTTGTTCAAAGGTGTCTCTCTAGCAGAGGTAATTCAGGGACTCAACAGTTTTACACTGCAGAAGGAGAACATGAATCTCTGGCAGACAGCTAGCTGTCTCTTCCACAGAAATTGTGTTTTCAGGAACTCTCAACTTATCAGGAAAACTCAAGTCATGAGTATGTATATACCTGACGTCAGAAGGCTCCTTCTTCTAGGTCCTGAGATAGTCAAAGAGTGGAATTACTGTAAAATTGTACTGTGGGAACCTCCATGCACAATAAATTATAGAAGAGTTTGGAAAAGTCACAGTTCTGTAGTAATGGAACACTCTAGAAAAAAATAAAATTACATATAGTACACACAAAAGGACAAATGTTAGACATAGTTTTTATAGATCAAAAAGAATTCTGATAGATTAAATTATAGATGTCAGGTAAATTATGCTATGCATGTGTCAATATACCTGAAAATTATTCTGCAACAACCCTAAGGAATCATCTACATTTATTTTTCTGACGTTTGCATTTTAACACATGAGAATAAGAAGTTCAACTGTATAGAGCAGAGGATGGTTTCAACAGAAACAAAGAAGTTTTTCTGAATTCTCTACTAAAGTGGCAGTGAAGGTCTGAAGATCAAGCTTCTATCATCACTATTTCTCCCCGCTTGTTCTCAAGGATTAGACAATGTACTGTCTAGTCTATACTTGTCATCCTATATTCCTTAGATTATACTGGGCTATGGGTCATTATGTATCCTTTTTGTCATATAAAATTTCACCACGACCTTAATTGTTATGTAGAATTCAAATAATTCAGGTTTATGACTGATATATTGATGCTGGACAAATATGAGACCCAATCGTCCAATTGGTACTGTCATTGTCAAAGAAGTGGCGTTAAACCATAATACTTTAATGCTGATAGGGCAGAGGATTTTTTCACAAAAGACTAGGGATCTCTGACGATGAACATCTCTAAATTAGGAACAAAGATCAGAGCATAGGCTGACTCTTTCCCCAATAGCGTTATGGTGATAGATGCTGAAGTTGGGAAATAATGGTGAAATAGCATTCCAAAGGTACTCCTCTGAGGAAGGGGGCATTCATCTATAACAGAACTCCCACGGTGCTGCAAATATAGAAAATCTTCAGATTCTACCATCAAATCAATCTCCATCTTCATTGTACATTTCCAGGACCTCAAGTGAACACAAATTTTAGAAAAGAAATGCTAGCATACGTTAGAGCTGACAATATCTTTCTAGTCACTGCTGGGAAAACTAAAGGGGATTGGCTCTCATCCTGATTTTTATATTTAGTTAAACTTATTGCAATTGTTCACCATTTCATTTACTTAAAAATTACTTAACCAGTGTCAGCTGTGAGCCAGACAGTGCTTGGTCCTACAGAGACGACATTTAAAAATAAACAAAAACTCCAAAATAATATCTCTTCCTTCATGGAACTGATATTCTAGGTGAGGAGACAGATGGACAAATATTCCCATAAATACAGAAAGCAAACCAATGGAAGTCCTAGAAAAGAAAATGTATGGAACTATGAGAACATATAATACTCTGGGGATCAGGGAAGAACTCCTTGAGGTGGTTGGTTTCAACATGAGAATGGAAGGCTATGTCAGAGTGACCTACACAATGGGAGTTGTAGGCAGAAAGCTATTATTGGAGCATAGAAAGCAAGACATAAAATGACGCTAAATTGAATGAAATTATATCACCTGATAGAAGGCTGATCACACAAAGCCTTATAGGCCACTGCACGTATTTCCGTCTTTACATTAAAGCAATGGGAGGACACTGACTTCATAGGATTTGTATTTCACCAAGATCACCCAGGTTGAAGGAGGGAAAGACTCCAGTGGATGTGGAGAAATCACATGAGAAGCTAGTGCCTTCATTCTAACAGGTTTCCCTAGTTTTCAAGTCAACTCAATTTAATTATGCAATGGAAAACGACTTATTTATAAAAAAGAATCAAATTTCACATGCCACAAATTTTCCTGATGTTATTAGGCAGCATTACATTACAGATATGGCTTCTACTTTAAAAACATTGATATTTCCATATATAATAAACCCCACATGTACATTTGGGTATACCTACAATCTCTTGGGTGGGTATGCTGTAGGTTAAAGAAAAAAGTCCTCCATTCCACCACCTCTCTATCCTTTCTGCTTATTCCCAAGATGAAATTTTAATAAAAATTATGTACCACTGGTTGATGTCTTCTTTTCCCTTAACTTTGAAATCCTCCTAGCAAGTAAGCATCTGAAATTTGTCATGACATAGCACATGATGTCGCACATGTCAGAGTGAACCTTCAACCATCTTTGGAAATTTTATCTCCATTGGCAAATTCCCCCTTTCATGAACGCCTTATCTATTTCATAAATAAAGTATTTTAGGAAATTTTACCAGTACTTTGTCCACTTTTCTGTGGATTACCTAAATTTCAGAATTTAAAAGGATTCTATAATTGTGAGGTTGAATAGTATTAGCAATATTACCATGTCAGATATTCTTTTAAACATTTGTGTGAAAATTAAACATGATTTAAATTCTAGTTTCTAGGATTTATTTCTCCCTGCTACTATTATACAAAACCACTATTAATATGCTGTGAAATGAGACATCTACAGCATCGCTAGTAAAAGCCTTTAAGTGGTAATCCTTCTGAATCCTTTCTTGTAATAGCTGAACATTTGCTGTACAAAACCAATGAAATTCACACATGCTGCTATGGAGTAGTGGAGCAATTATTACAGCATTTTTTTCCCCAAATTACCTTAGGCTCTAGATGATTAGAGAATAGTCTTATGTTTTAAACTTCCTGCCAACAATGTGGCTTTTGGTTGCATTGGATTGAGGACAAATTGTAGTATAATGTATGTTGACAGTTTAATAACAAGGGTTACCATCCTTGGTGTACTTTATGATGTAATACATCCTTATAGGTGCCTCCAGAGAATTGTGCTATGATTTTCGAGGCACAGAAAATTCAATAAACTAAAACAGTCTAAGATTTCTGTCTTCTGTATACTTTGGACATTTTCCTGAAAAATAAATAGGTGCTACCCTTCTAAAATATTTTTCTGACATGATTTTTCTGTTTTTCTTCTCAAGCTGTAGAATTCAAGATTGGAATAGTACAATTCTTATAAAATTATACATTAAAAATATCAAAGTCTCTTTATATAATAAACAGTCTTTTTCAGGTCTCAGAGGTA
Organism: Diceros bicornis minor; assembly: GCF_020826845.1. Classification (NCBI taxonomy): domain Eukaryota; kingdom Metazoa; phylum Chordata; class Mammalia; order Perissodactyla; family Rhinocerotidae; genus Diceros; species Diceros bicornis. Next base: position 46,405,088 of record NC_080740.1, read on the forward strand.
AATTCCTTTTTTATAAAAAGCTGTAATTGTGGTTTTCAAAAATCTCATTAAATATTTAGATCTTTTAGAGCACAAGTGTTTTCTGTTGAAGTTTAAACACATTTAGGCTAATTATTTCTAATGTTTTGACCATTGTGCAAATACTTGTAGTATTAAACAGCTAACAACATAAAACAAAATAGCAAGTCTTATGTGCAGAATTCATATAATTATTCTTGGATTTTCTTTTTATCAAGATATTTCTGGATGAAATGAAATTGGCGTTACAATGTGTTTTTAACGTGATATAAAACATTATTATTAAATGAATGGGATTTTAAGTACAGATGTTACTTTATATAGCCTCATTTCCTCTTTCTTTGTATTTATACTACCATAAACACAAGAAAATATTCAAGTTCTCAAGCACACTAAACCCACTGTGATTCCACGACAGACAACTGCCTGGTACTTTAGTGATTTACAGAAAAGAAACCACACTACAATATTCTAAAAGAAATATTCTCCCAATACCACTTAATTAAAAAAAAAAAAGACTCAGTAATTTTATCGTCCACTTGTATGATGAAAAAAGAGTTAGAGAAAATGACTATAAAATTACTATCTTCCATAGCTACTATCCTTTACTTAATCTTTTCGTTTTAAAAAGCTGCATAATATGGGAATAGAGAAAAGCATAAGGCAGATTTCCTGTCCTAAAGGTAATATAGTCATTTTTTATTAAGTAATCCCTATGTTGCAGGTACTATGTAAAATATTTGGCATACATTATTTCCTTTACTACTCCAAGCAACCCCAGAGGATAGGGTCCTTATTATTATCTCCATTTTATAGATGATGAAAGAGGGAGCAGAAAGGTCAGTGGTTCACCTAAGATCTTAGAGCAAATAGATGGTGGAGTCAGGATTCCAACCCAGGCATTCAGAATTCAGAACCTGGAACATACTGCCTTCCTCACCAGCCAGGCAATTGACTTAGATTTTTTTTAAATGCATATGAGGGTATTTTAATAAAAAATAATACAAGCCAATATAAAGAACACTAAATGAATGTAGGTTTTGTTTATTGTTTATTTGAGGGCTAAGAAATTCAATTATTTGGGAAGTCTGTCTTGAAATTCCTCGTTTCAGAGTGCTCACCCAGGAGAGAGCAGCTCCTCTTACCCCAACAACTCAACATTACTGCTCTTGAAAATCTTATGCTACTTAAACGACCTCCTTGTTACCATTATTATTACATTTTCTAGTGGTAACTCAGAGCCAAACTGTCTATGTGTTCCAAACAAACATACATAAAATAATCATCCCAGATTTTGTGAAGCCCCTGAAAGCTGGGAGAGAGTGATCTGAAAAACAAATTGAACTATTGAATGTGAGGCTCAACTCAGAAAACAAAAGTAAGGCCCTTGAATTCCAGCCCATATTGAACTTTTTGGTTCCAGTGTCTTTGTTGCTTTTTCTAATTTTTTGGCCCAGAGCTTGTGTGCTTTCTTCCTCCCAGGGGTTCCACCAAGCAGGCCTGGTTGGAAGAGATCCCAGCAGAGAGCAGAGGTCTGAGGATTATTGAAGTGGTTTTCTTTTTAATCACTTGTAAAAACAGAGACAAAGCCAGTCACCAGCCATGTGATTTGCTCCAAGTCCCTGGGCCTCTAAATTCCCTGAAGAAAGCCAAAATCAGCGCTTTCCCAACAGCCTTGTATTTTCAGCTTCTCTCAAGTTTGAGAACCGGATTGCTCTGGGAAGAGGAGGAAGATGGAGAAAAAATATTACTTGAACATATTAATAAAATGGAGTATGTAGTTAAACTACCATGCTCCAGTACAGAGTATATACCTGTGTGGCTCCACTCTTTTCCAGCACTTTGAAAATTTATCCTCACTTTATTTCCCAATGATGAAGCTTAACACAACCTCTATTCCTTCCTCTCAGAGCCCCATGATTTTTCTTCTGTGGGGTTTGCAATCAGAAAGTATTCCTTAAAAGCTGAATTAGGAACGGAGATGAAGAGACCAAGATAAATCCGATTGCATTGGTCCTTACTAAAATTTAATTAACTAGCATTTAAATAAACACTCTCTAGGCAATTGCAGGGACAGGAGAAAGGCTCTGAAGGAAGAGTCACAACTTCAACACCCTAGTGGCTGCCAAGCGTTCGTTGGAATTGTCAGTGGTTTCTCATGAATTCCCCATCCCCAGAGGACAACAACAACAACCACCCTGATGAATAGCACAAAGGATTAATTTCATTTTATTGTGTATTTGTAATTTTCAAGACTTTAGCCCAGGTGACAACATTCGTTTCCACCCCCCTCAACCACCCCACCCCCACTTTAAAAAGAAAGCAATCTGTAAACTCAAACCAAATGTTTTCCATTTTTATTTTTCCTCTCAGAAACATCAGCAGACTCAGTCAAGTGCAGGCGAAGCGCCAGCCGCAGCGAGTTTACGCTAACCCCCGAGATGTGGGAGTTGGCTGTGTTCCTCCGAGGCTTCCACAGAATGGTGTTAAAAGTAATGAACACACAGAGAGACCCTGCAGGGCACGATGTGGTTTGCGTTTATGCCTCATTGGAACACTGTGGGTATTAGTGATTCTCCTAAATCTATATGTGCCTGGTGTTTTCTGGTTTTGCACACGTACTGACTCACTGCTCAACCTATTTGGGCTTCTTTCCCTTTCAATTGCCGAATCCTCACACTCCAAACCTACGTCTGTCTTTCCTCTCTTCCCTCTCCCCCAAACTCCGCTCTAACCGATTTGATAGGAGCTTTCCAGTCCCTTTCTAAAGGAGCTCCCTGTCTTCCTAGAGCAGATGATGCCTACATCCTGAGGTGATGTAGACAACTTGATAAATTTCAAATTCCATTGCATATTTACATTATAGCTAGGATTTAAATTATATATAATATCTAGGATCTAAACCAAAGGTTTATATACATAAAATATCAAGGATCTAAACTAAAGATTTATTATTTAATGTATAAAATGCAGGTTAATATTACAAATAAGTACCCAACAACTTGGTTGGAATACTCACAGTCCTTAAGAACATTGAAGAAGTGTTGCACATATAATTTTATGTTCAAAAATATGAGCTAGATGTACTAAGAATTTGAAATGAGAGAATCAATATTCCAATATTTATTATTCATCCAGACTTATGATTTTTGTCCAAGAAGGAAATTGATGCAACTGTTAACTTTACTTTGTGAAGAAAAGAAACAAAATTAAAATGGTACTGCAGTAACTCCCTTGGTCTATTTCACCTAGTGCTATTTTATTCATCCGTCCATTCTGTAGGAGGCCTATGAATCATATTGTTTTAAATAGCTTGTAAAATAATAAGGCAACAACGACAATAAAATTCCAGAAATCAAGAACACTGTGACACCACTTTCCCTAGTAGATGGACCTTCTAAATAAAATTGGAATACATGTGCATCTACCAAAGCTTTGGCCCACGGCTGAAGGATTTCCAAGCGAAATAAAATCTGTTACTGGAAGAAAAGAAGTCACTAGAAAATTCACAATCATTATGTGGTTAACATTAGTCAGCTAATAGTGAGGTTACCTCCTATTAAGGCCAGATTGTAAAGCTATGTTGATTTCTTTGCACATAATAGCCATGCCCCAAATAAGGGACTGATTAGATTACAATTATAAGAGTCACTGCAAAGCCCTAAATATATAATTGGCAGGGTTCCTCCAAGTTGAAAGTGTTAATTTCCAATACACATCAGCTGTGGCTTGGCTTGTCTTGTTAGGTAAACAAAATGTGTCTTGCCTGTCATTGCCATAAAATATTAATGCAGTGGAAGTCTCTAAACCTTGCTAAGCATAAGGCCTATTATCACACTTAAGAGCAAAGCAATCTAATAAATCGCTGGCTGTATAAAAACTAAGTCAGCTGGCAGAGACAGTAATCTCCCTAAGGGATAGTAAGAGCCTCATCTTCAACTACAGCAGCTGCAGTTCCAGAGAAATTATGTTTCTTCTGCTCAGTAAAAATACATTTGTGCTGAATTCTGTTATTTAAACTCTAATGGAATCATTAGGAATATCCATACATTATGAGTAATAGAAAATTAACTAAGAAAATCATCAACAATGCTGTCATATAATAGGCACAGTATTTTTATTAGGCTTGAATTTTAGAGGACTAAATCTGATGTAAAATCAAGCGCTTATTTCTAACACCCATTTTGAAAGAGCGTGAACCCCCAACTCATACATAAACAATCACGTGTAAACGCTGAGCACTGAGCTGATATCCCTAATTGAAAGCAACTTAACTTGTTCTGCCCTGGTAGAGGTCCTTCAGGCAGTATGTAAACATAAATGCAATACTGTTGCTATATATCTTAAAAACAGTTACAAAATTGCTGTTATGGTGCTATTTTATGCTACACCTATCAATCTCTGAAATCCATAAGATATATTTCAGAATGGACCATACCTTTACTTACCCCATTCCACCCCACACTCACACATCAAATTAGTTAAATCAACATTTTTTAGTAATAGAGAATAGATAAGCAAATAAATTTTTAAAATGGTAATAACAAGTAATACTAAGTGCTTTTACATATATTATTTCATTTTAGCTTCATAATAACTCAGTAAGGTAAGCATAGTTATCACGTCCATGTCAAAAACAAAGAAACAGATAATTTGTCCATAGTCAATCAGTTAGCAAGAGATACCAGCAGTTCTTAAATACTGGTCAACCGACTTTGAACACCACACCTCTAAAGGCAGCCTAAGTTTTTGTTGTTGTTGTTGTTGTTTTGTTTTATTTTCTACTTGTAATTTCATCTTGCCAAAGGTACTACTTCACATCCTGAAAAGCATTTAGTATACTAGTATGTAATTGCTATAAATTGCAGGGATGATAATTTGAGGTTACATAATTAATGGATGATGTGCACCTTTCACATGACATTCAGTAATAAAATGTTGATGACCGACACACATAAAAAATGTGAACTAAAAATCCCTGCCACGTTTAGAAGTAAGATTAGGAGATGAAAGTATATTTAAATCACAAGGGGAAAAAATACCTTTTTTAATGGCACAGGGATCATTAGCTTTAAACTTACACAGAGACTAACATGGGCACTTAACAAGCATCCTTTATATGTATGATGATGGTGCTTCAGTAAAGGAATGCAGTCCTCCCCTGTGTATTGCTTGTGGAAACAACATTCTCAACAAGGCCATGCCATTTTCTCTATGTTGACAGTAACCTTTGTGTCAGAGAAACTAAAGAAAATTGTCATTAGAATTGTGTGCATTATTTCATCACTTAGGAAGAACTAAACCATAATGAGTTGGAAGGGCAAAGATCTTCAGTCCTGTGAAAAGTGGGTCTGAAAGTTACACATTTACCTAATTATACTGATAAGATCACTAGTAGACAGCGATATCAACCTCTCTGAATGCCTAACACTTATTTCATTTATTCAATCAGCACACAACTGTTGATAATCTGCTCTGTATGCAGCATGATGGGAGCTGCTGAAGTTACAAAGGCAATTAAGATTCAATGCCTATCTTTAAAGTGTCCACACTTTTATAAAGAAAAATCAAATTAAATCAAATTAAATAATGCACTCAGATATGTTAATAATAAAGACAAAGTTCTCAGTGACACACAAGATGCAAAAAAATTATAGTTCTTAATTTTCTGAAATCAAATCTTATCTGGACTCCAAGATTTTACTTGCCACTGTAGGCAAAAAGGGCACTAGCAGCCATATTGGCTCCCCTCTCCTTTGCTTTATTTGGTCCCAGGAAAATGGCAGATCACCTTGAACCTTAGTGCATGGTGTTCATTCTGCACCAGAATGTGGTAGTTCATTCTGTTACACTACGCCAATCAAGCACTGCCCCTCAGAGCTGGGTCTCTTCTTTTTATTCTCCCTCCTTTGATCTTTGTCAGAGCTTCCAGGGAACAACCAAGCACTTAGTGGCCAGTTTCTACCACTCCAAAGTGTCTTACTTTAAGGCACTACATCCAAATGAGTTTCCATTCTCTACCTTCCAAAAAAACCTGCAACATTATTTGCTTGGCCCTCTCCTTCCTTCACTGTTGAGAATTATTGTATCATTGGCACTACGTGCTCATTCTTCCTACCATTAAAAGATCCAATATTTCTCTCCTGGTTGCTTCCTATAACAGTTGAGTGTAATGGTATATAGAAATGCTGAATGACTCATGGAATCAGGCTCCAGACCTTCAAACTAGAAAATACCTGTTTAACAATAATAGTAGGGGACTTCAACACTCCACTTACACCAATCATCCAAACAGAAGATCAATATGGAAACATTGGCCTTAAATGATACACTAGAACAGATGGACCTAGTATATATATATAGAGCATTCCATCCAAAAACCGAAGAATACACGTGCTTTTCAAATGCACATGGAACATTCTCCAGGATTGATCACATATTAGGCCACAAAACAAGTCTCCATAAATTTAAGAAGATTGAAATAATACCAAGCATCTTTTCTGACCACAATAGTATGAAACTAGAAATCAACTATAGGAAGAAAATCAGAAAAGCCACAAATACGTGGAGATTAAACAAAATGCTACTGAAGAACAACTGGGTCAATGAAGAAATCAAAAAATACCTGGAGACAAATCAAAATACGACATGCCAGAATTCATGGGATACAGCAAAAGCAGTTCTAAGAGGGAAGTTTACAGCAATACAGGCCTATCTCAACAAACAAGAAAAATCTCAGGCAAACAATCTAACAATGCACCTAAAGACTGGAAAAAGAAGAACAAACCAAGCTCAAAATCAGTAGAAGAAGGGAAATAATAAAAATCAGAGCAGAAATAAATGAAATAGAGACCAAAAAAACAATAGAAAAAATTAATAAAACCAAGAGTTGGTTCTTTGAAAAGATAAACAAAATTGACAAACCTTTACCTAGACTCACCAAGAAAAAAAGAGAGAAGGCACAAATAAGTAAAATCAGAAATGAAAGAGGAGAAATTACAACAGACACCTCAGAAATACAAAAGATTATAAGAGAATACTAGGAAAAGCTATATGCCAACCAATTCGACAATCTGGAAGAAATGGATAAATTCTTAGAATCATACAACCTTCCAAAACTGGATCAAGAAGAAGTAGAGAATTTGAATAGACCAATCACCAGTAAGGAGATCGAAACAGTAATCAAAAAACCTCCCCAAAAATAAAAGTCCAGGACCAGACAGCTTCCCTGGTGAATTCTACCAAACGTTCAAAGGAGACTTAATACCTATCCTTCTCAAACTCTTCCAAAAAATTGAGGAGGAGGGGAAGCTCCCTAACTCATTCTATGAAGCCAACATTACCCTGATACCAAAACCAGACAAGGACAACACAAAAAAAGAAAATTACAGGCCAATATCACTGATGAACATCGATGCAAAAATCCTCAACAAAATACTAGCAAATCGCATACAACAATACGTTAAAAAGATTATACACCATGATCAAGTGGGATTTATTCCAGGCATGCAGGGATGGTTTAACATTTGCAAATCAATCAACATAATACACCACATTAATAAAATGAAGAATAAAAATCACATGATCATCTCAATAGATGCAGAGAAAGCATTTGACAAGATACAGCATCCATTTATGATAAAAACTCTGAATAAAATGGGTATAGAAGGAAAGTACCTCAACATAATAAAGACCACATATGAGAAACCCACAGCTAATATCATCCTCAATGGTGAAAACCTGAAAGCTATCCCTCTAAGAACAGGAACCTGACAAGGATGCCCACTGTCACCACTCCTATTTAACATAGTACTGGAAGTCCTAGCCAGAGCAATCAGGCAAGAGAAAGAAATAAAAGGGATCCAAATTGGAAAGGAAGAAGTGAAACTGTCACTATTTGCAGATGACATGATTTTATATATAGAAAACCCTAAACAATCCACCAAAAAACTTTTAGAAGTAATAAACGAATATGGTAAAGTTGCAGGATACAAAATCAACATGCAAAAATCAGTTGCATTTCTATACACTAACAACGAAGTAGCAGAAAGAGAAATTAAGAATACCATCCCATTTACAATTGCAACAAAAAGAATAAAATACCTAGGAATAAACTTAACCAAAGAGGTGAAAGATCTGTACACTGAAAACTATAAAACATTGCTGAAAGAAATTGAAGAAGACACAAAGAAATGGAAAGATATTCCGTGCTCTTGGATTGGAAGAATTAACGCAGTTAAGATGTCCATACTTCCTAAAGCAATCTGTAGATTCAATGCAATCCCTATCAAAGTTCCAACAACATTTTTCACAGAAATAGAACAAAGAATCCAAAAATATATGTGGAACAACAAAAGACCCCGAATAGCTAAAGGAATCCTAAGAAAAAAGAACAAAGCTGGAGGTATCACACTCCCTGATTTCAAAATATACTACAAAGCTATAGTAACCAAAACAGCATGGTACTGGCACAAAAACAGACACACAGATCAATGGAATAGAATCGAAAGCCCAGAAATAAGCTCACACATCTATGGACAGCTAACCCTTGACAAAGGAGCCAAGAACATCCAATGGAGAAAAGAAAGTCTCTGCAACAAATGGTGTTGGGAAAACTGGATAGCCACATGCAAAAAAATGAAAGTAGACCCTTACCTTACACCATACACAAAAATTAACTCCAAATAGATTAAAGACTTGAATGTAAGACCTGAAACTATGAAACTTCTAGAAGAAAATATAGGCAGTACGCTCTTCGACATCAGTCTTAGCAACATATTTTCAAGCACCATGTCTGACTGGGCAAGAGAAACAATAGAAAAAATAAGCAAATGGGACTACATCAAACTAAAAAGCTTCTGCACAGCAAAGGAAACCATCAACAAAATGAAAAGACAACCTAATAATTGGGAGAAGATATTTGCAAACCATACATCTGATAAGGGCTTAATCTCCAAAATATACAAAGAACTGATGCATCTCAACAACAAAAAAACTACCAACCCAATTAAAAAATGGGCAAAAGATCTGAACAGACATTTCTCCAAAGAAGATATACAGATGCCAACAGACACATGAAAGATGTTCAAAATCATTAACTATCAGGGAAATACAAGTCAAAACTACAATGAGATATCACCTCACGCCCGTCAGATTGGCTATAATTAACAAGACAGGAAACAACATGTGTTGGAGAGGATGTGGAGAGAAAGGAACTCTCATACACTGCTGGTGGGAGTGCAAACTGGTGCAGCCACTATGGGAAACAGTATGGAGATTCCTCAAAAAATTAAGGCTAGAACTACCATATGATCCAGCTATTCCACTGTTGGGTATTTATCCAAAGAACTTGAAAACACCAATTTGTAAAGGTACATGCACCCCTGTGTTCATTGCAGCGTTATTCACAATAGCCAAGAAGCAACCTAAGTGCCCATCAAGGGACGAATGGATAAAGAAGCTGTGGTATATATACACAATGGAATACTACTCAGCCATAAGAAACGATGAAATCCAGCCATTTGTGACAACATGGATGGACATTGAGGGTGTTATGCGGAGTGAAATAGGTCAGAGGGAGAAGGTCAAATACCGTATGATTTCCTTCATTAAGTAGTAGATAACAAAACAATAAACAAACACATAGAGACAGAGATTGGATTGGTGGTTACCAGAGGGGAAGCGGGGAGGGAAGAGGACGAAAGGGATAATTCGGCACAGGTGTGTGGTGATGGGTTATAATCAGTATTTGGGTGGTGAACATGATGTAATCTATGCAGAAATAGAAGTATAATGATGTACACCTGAAATTTATACAATGTTATAAACCAATGTTACTGCAATAAACAAAAAATTAAAAAAAAAAAAAAAAGAAAATACCTGTTTAGCTATTCTGAGGCAAAAAAAAAAAATTTTTTTTCGAAGAAATGCAGTACCATTCTCCTCTTCCCCCAAGGAGGAAGCCCATTGTTTTATAAGCAGCAGAAAATAAATAATGTGGCTGATTTGGTGCATCCTATGCTTTTAAATTCTCAATATCTCACCATTACACCTATAACACAAGTGCTCAAAAAGCATGCAGATTCATTGCTATCCAAGTCCTTCAACTACACCATGCTCTTTCACAATCCCATTTCCATGTTTGTACATGACATTTTCTCTCCTGGAATGAAAATGCTGAATTTTCAAGGCTCAGTCCATACGTCAACATTTCTATTAATTAATTCCCAGCTTCTCTAGGCAAAGAAACTTCTTACTCTCTTCACTTTTATAGCATTTTAATATTTCTACTGTAGTATATTTGAGGTTCTATTGTAACTATCTATTTACTTGGCTGTCTTTACCCCAGATTATCTCCTAGAGGACATGTACTATTTCTAGTTTATGATTGTATTCCCAGTAGCGTGCAGTCTCAGCTTTGGAACACCTAGGATGACACTAATAGGATGGCAAAAGGGGGATGTTAAGGCAAAAATAGCCAAAATCACGACTTTAGCTGGGCCAATAGTCAAAAATATTGACTGATCATTCAGGTAATCCAATTCAGTAGGGCGAGTGTTCTCAACAGGAATGGCTGGGCAATGGTGAAACTTCGCATCAGGCAGATGGCGATATTTAGATCTAAGGAGTTCTCCTGGGTTGAATCTAGATACCAGCTGGTGACTTCTAGTTCAGGGACTGATGTCCCTGCAGTTAGTATTCCAGCCGGGTAAACTAGAGACCAGAGCAGGAAAGAAGCCAAGGAAAGAGCTCAGCCTTAGGACCAAGAGAATTTTTCCACTGCATTCCTTTATAATGCTAATCATCAGTAACAGCAGTAATAGTAGTAGTAATTATTTGAATTATTAATATTATCAGTAGTAGTAAAGAAAAATATCTCCCAAAGTCCCAACATACTTCCCCTCATATCCTATTAGCCAGAACTAGCTAAATAAAATAATGCCTTCAAATATGTTAATAGTGGAGACGAAATGCTCAGTGACACACAAGATGCAAAAATATTATATTTCTTAGTTTTCCTTAAAAAAATCTAATCTGAACTCCAAGACTCCACTTGGCAGTGTTGTCAAAAGAGTACTATCATTCATATTGGTTCCTCCTCCCTTGCTTTCTTTAGTCCCAAGAAAATGGCAAAGCACCCTAAGCCTTAATTAATGCATGGTGCTCATTCTTAGAGTCATCTGATCATGCCTAGATGCTCATTGTCAATTGGACTTTCTTGATTGCCTTAAATCAGTAATGATACATTCCCTGGGTCTGGATACCTTGTCATACAAACAAAGTCAACAAGAAAGAAGTGGAAATGGCTGTTAGGTAGACCACCAACAGTATCTACCACAATCAGGTTGAAAAGAGGTCCCCAAAAATATCAAGAACAGATAAAGAGATAGAAAGAATGAAAGAGAAGCTATAAAAATACTGAGAATAGAAATAGAAATGTCAACATAAGTTAATTATGAATTTTATAGAGAAAGAATAAATAAATAGGGAATAAGACATTTCAGAAAAAAAATAATGACTAAGAATTCTCCAAATTAAAGAAAAATGTAAGACCTCAGATTGAAAAAATGCATAATGGCAAACTGGATAAATTAGGACAAACCCACATATAATGGCAAACTGGATAAATTAGGACAAACCCACATTGAGACATGTTATAGTGAAAACTAAGAACATCAAGTAAAAATAAAAAGTTCTTAAATGTTCCAGAAAGGAAAATCCAATCACTCATAAAGGAGTTAGAATCAGATTGACGTTGAAATTCTCAAGGACGACATTATATCAAGAATACAATGGAGTTACATTTTCAAAGTAATGAAAGAAAAACACATTATACCAGAATTCTATATCCAATTAAACATGTTCTTTAAATGTGAGTGTGAAATAAAAATATTATCAAGCACAAAGGGCTTCAAAAAGTTTATCACACAAAAATCCCTTTGACATGTTCTCCAGCAAATAAAGAAATACATCCAGGAGGATGCTGCAAATACATGGGAATTAAGGGTGAGTAAATAACTTAGGGAAATATTTCATTATCCATAAAACCAATGACCATAAGAAAAAGAAATCTAAAAAGGAAGAAAATTATCATAACAATCAAGAATTAAAACTCTAGGTGATGTACACATGGAGGGTTTGCTAAAGTTTTTAACTTATTGAAATAGAATTTACAGATATTTATAAGCTTAAAAAGCTGATTAGAAAAAAATAAACTTTAGCATAAATCTTAATAAAAGATAACCACTTTTCAAAGCAGCAGAAGAAAATTCACTATATTCAGTGGATATTAGGAAAATAGAAAAAAAAGAGGAAGACAAATAAAAAACTTTTAATAAATTGCAAAAACAGAATACATTGTCAGAAGTAAGTCTCAATATAATTGTAGTTAAAAGAAATGGAAGTGGATGTTGTCACTAATCAAAAGACTCTCTGATGATTTTCTTTAAAGATTCAGAAATATTGAACAGCAAAATACATGAAGTTTGAAAATTGAGCAATATAAAAAAATGACTACACATAAATATGGACTCAAAAGAAAGCCAGAATCAGACAAAATAATTTAAAACAAAAAGGATCATGAGGAAAAAATACAGATACTATATACCAATTATGTATAACCATCATGAATCTACCTCCACATAATAGTACAGCTGAAATATTATATAACAACTATTGACAGAACTACAGGGGAAAATGGATAAATCAACAATTGCAGTTAGAGATTATTAACGAATAACTACCAATAAATCACACAGACCAAGAAAAAGCCATTTATTTCTTACAGATTAAAAAAATTAAGCTTTAACTAATAAACTTTACATCAACAGAATCATACATTTGCTTCAAGCAAAATTTAAAAATTTAGAAAAATTGACCTAGTACAAAGTCTTAATAAATTCCTAAGAATCATTATCAAACAGACTTTATCTATAAAGCAATAAAATTATAAATCAATGATAGAGCTAAAAAATTAATGTCTAGAAGAAAATACTTCTCAATAACCCTTGGATTCAAGAAGGGAAATCAGGAAAGTCCTAGGAGCAGAAAGATAGTAGTAGTACTGTATTTCAAAATTTGATCATCCATATGAAATGGATTTAAAGCTATGTTGGGGTTTAGTTGGCCATAAACTCAATATGGACCAACATGGCTGAAAAAAACCAAACACTGAACAAATAGCAAATGAGATTTAACACCTTTTTTAGTGCAAGTACAGTATCCAAAACAAAGAATGTCGGACTTCATCCTGAATATTGGATCCTGTACTAGATGCCGCAATATAAGAACTACAAGGAGAAATAGAGAAAAAGAGCACCAAGATGGAAAGATACCTGGGCTCAGCGTCTTATTCAGATGGTTGGGAGTTTAGGACAGGGAAGGAAGCACAAGCAGGCTAATCCTCAAATATATCAGGAGGTGCCATCTGCACAGTGGTAGGGCAGGTAGATACATGGTCTATGTTACTCAAAAGGACAAAAGTGAGAGCAACGTCTGGGAATGCCAGTAGGTAGAAATTGGAAGAAGATAAAAGAGAAATTCCTAACAGTAAGAGTTGATTAAAAACAATTGGCTCAAAAATAGTTAGCAACATCTGGCAAGGGGTATTCAAGCAGAGGTGGCCTTCTAATGCAGTAGAAGGAACTCCCACAAAAAATGAGTCATTGTAGAACAGGACATCTACGGGCCCCTTGGGACTCAAAATGTCTGAAGTTGTCTGTTTTCACAATAAAAATATCAACCCTTTGAGAAGGAATAAATTCTCTTAATGGTATGTTTGTGATAGTGTATGCACAAAAGTGGTGATTTCTACTTGAATTCAATTTCTAGTTGAATTCTGGTAAATTTAACATTTTCATGTTTCTGGTCAAATTTCTGTTAGCAGATTTTAATGATGTAAAGTAATTTTGCCCATAATTTTGTTTACATATTAGCCCTGATTTACACCTCTGTACTACAAATAGAGTGCTAGGAACTTGTGTGAGTTTGAAGTTCTATAGAGTTTACCTTACCTTTTCACTTGGCTAATAATAACATTAGAAAATATTTCTTTCACCATAATTAAAGACTGTGAATTCTTCTTTCTATTATCAGCATTGACTACTTATTAGAATATGTTCAAGAGAGGAGGTTTTTCAGTTTGCAAAGATGAAGTCAGGTGTCTTTTAGTAAAAGTCTTCAATAGAATGAATTTGAGCAGCAAAGGATGACGTGTCCCTCACTGAAAAACAGAGGAGAAATTGCAGCATAATCCACGTAGAATGGCCATACAGACAACGTGACACCACGTGTAAGGGTGCAGGCATGGGCACTGGAGCCAGCTTGTATGGGTTCAACTGCTGCCAAATGAGAGGTACACAACTTTAAGCAAGTTGCTTGATATTCCTGTACCTCATTTCCTTAGTTTGTAAAAGATGATAATGATACCTACATCCTAGGTTGTTATGAGGATTAAATGATGAGAGAGAGAGAGAGAGAGAGAGAGAGAGATCAATAATAACAGATTACAATACACTTACTGATATACAGTGCCTGGAACAAAGACTGGCCTAGGTGCTATCAAGTGTTAGCTGTTACTATCATGTTCCAGGAACTGTGATAGATGCTGGGGACACAATATTGGGTAAATGAAAGATAGTGTAAGGTCAGTATAATAGGTCAAATTACAGAATTCTACTTAATCCTAAAAATACAGGGAGGTTGTTGAAAGATTTGGAATGAGCAGGCTCCATGGTCAGCTTTGCTTGTTTTAAATCCTATCCTGGCTGCAGTGAGGAGATCGAGTGACCAGGGAAGAGGGGAAGGTTTTAGAAGAATAGACATAGAAAGATAGGTGAAATGTTATTAAATGCCAAAAGCAGTTGCAATGGGAGTCTGAAATGTAATGTGCTAATTTTCTTTTCTGAAAATGTGGTGTGTGTGTGTCTGTCTGTCTTTTGGGGGAGGTGAGGTTGTCGTTTGTACGTAGGTGCGTATTGTGACTAAATTATTTGTGGAATCAACTCTGCATTTGGAGTTGGAGTAAATAACTCTCTGACCTTTGCAAAGTTTCTAAGCTTCTCTAAGACTTCCTCTTCTTGTAAAATGCAGATGCATAGCATTTTTGTGAGAACTAAATTAGAAACTGCGTGTGAAAGGACTTCATAACCATAAAGCGCAGTATAAATGTTCTACTTGTCACAATTATGTGATGGAAGTGAAGGGGGAAACTAAATCTCAAGGTCTCTTCTAAGATGTTTATTTTACCAAAAGACAGGCATAAAGATGGAAATATGGTATCACAAGGCAAGAAAAAGTGGTGTGGTTAATATCTGTGGTTACAAATCAAGTTTTTCATGTAAAAATGTCCTTCATCTAGAAGGATATTTCAAGTTTCCCCATCTCTGAACAACTAGGTATCCAGCTCACTCCCTCAGGATTCTGACTCCTACAATTTTATTACCCCGCTGAGACACTGATCCTAATGTGTTTTTAGCTTTCCCTCACTACCTTCACGTCCTCATATCTCTCTTTCACCCAGCTTAAATTCCATGTTCAATCAATATAATCATTCCTGCACATATAACTAACTGCCACACACTCTCCCTTCCCCCCATCATACTTTTCTGGATAAACCTCAAACCTAGTTAAATTCCACTATCCACATGTGCTGCTCTTGCCCCTGTGAGCTGCATGTACAGAGAAAACAAAAACCACATTGACTGGACTCATTTTATAAGCATGACCACTAAGTGCAGTCCTACTACATTACCCTGGTCTATTCCCCCTCCTGTTCTTCTAGATCACTGTCTCCTGGTAGATCCTCTACTCTCCAAATTCCAACTCTTTTTCCCACATCCATATCCTCAGCATCCTTCCCATTTCACTGAGGAAATGGAAAAAATCAGAAGATAACTTTCACAAACTCTACAACGCCATCTCCCGTCTGTAGATATCTGTACCAATACCTTTGGCCTTCCCTCTTGTCACTAGAGATAAAACTCTAACCAAATTAAAGTCAGTATCTCCATTTGTGCCCCGGATCTCAATCCCCTAGCTACTCCAAGACACTGCACACTGCTCCTTCATTTTCCGGTCTCTCTCCTCCTCTGTCATAATTTTTTCCCACTCTACCAGATCATTACTATCAACATACAGTCATTTTAAAATCTCTCAACTACACACTATCCTCCAGATTCCAAACCATTTCCCTGCTCCCCTACATGAGGACATTGACCTGGGAATTTGCCTTTCTCTCTCTCTCTCTCATATACATGCACACACAAAAACACAGTCATCAATTTTTCCCATCAGTGTACAAACACCCTATTATTTCTTTTACTGCTAAAAGAAAAGAAAACTCCTACAACCCCACAATCCTTCCAGCTAATGTTCTATTTCATTCTTTCTCCTGGGAGCAAACTCCTAGGAATAGTATCTGATATAATGTCTCCAATTTCTCTCTTCCTTCTTTTCCTGAGAATCCTTAGGCTCCTACTTCTTAGCACCTACTACTTCAACTAAAATGTTCTTGTCCAGTTCACCAATGATCTCCATTTTGCTAAATCCAATAGTCAATTTTCATATTACTTAACCATCTCAGCAGTATTTTACACTTTTATATTTAGCAATCTCGCCAACCTGGAAAGTTTGGGCTCAGTCCTTATTTGGGTCCTCTTTTCTTGTGGTCACCTTGTCATACTGACCACCTGTATGACACAACAAGCTCCTTGCAACATAAATACACACACACAGACTCATGAAGCCACACAAGTGTGCAGACACAGACTCATGAGGGGGATCCTATCTCCTTTATCCTACTTGATTTCTTTTTCCATAGCATACATCACCATTTGACAGACTATATGTTTACTTATTTGTTTATATTCCATTTCCCACCATTCAAATGTAAGTTCCACAAGGACAAAGACTTTGTTTTACTCACCATTAAATCCCCAGAGCCTACAACAGTGTTTGACATCTAGTAGGTATCCAACAAGTTTTATTAGAATGAATGAATAAATAAATGAGAGAAATCAATATTTAAATTTAGGAAATTTCCCAGAAGATAAAAATAGTTGTTTAATTAGCAATGACAAATCAAGCATGTTAATAAGCTATGATATAAATATTCCATACATGTATTTATTCATTTGTAGTATTTATAACTTACCTGTTCCCAAAAATGATTTCAGGCAGCTGATACGTATATAGAAGTGCTATTTATAAACTAAGCATAGACTATCCTGTCTGTCTCGTATGAAGGAAAGAAATGCTGTCTAATATCATTCATAAAATATGACTAAACCTTCGAAAAAAGGGGAAAGGGAACAGACTAATAAGGCTTTCTTCAAACAATAACGATCAGTAATTTGTTTGATTTTTTTATATAATTAAAAAAAATACAAGTGGGCAGTGCCAAGGGTGGGGGATATTTGAGTTAATAGAAACCAAGATGATTTTTTTATTTCAAGAATGAAGATGTGAAATGAGCCTTTATTTTTTTCTTTGATATATCTATGCTTCTTTCCAGTTTTATTAGCTCAAAAGACAATTTCACATACATCAAACACATTACTGAAATTTGCATATTATAAAAAACAGTCATCTTAAAATTTTTGCTATTACCCTTTTGGCATAAAAACAGAGGTTTTCCCCAATTCTAAAATGTTTAAATTAGTCAAGACATGTTAAATCTCTCTACCTACATTTATTTTCTAATATAAGTTTTTACCCCCCAAATAGAGATATCTTTTAATTTCTGGTAAGGAAGTAATTTTCAGGAGATTGGCTAGAGTCTGGAACAAGTTTTCCATAGAAGTGGGGAAGGCTTTGAGGCCATTAAAATAAAACCATACAAAACAGTGGAAAATGTACTATAGTATGAGGAAAAATGCTGCCCAGATCCCTGGAGGCTGCAGCTGAGAGCTGAATAGGCCTTTTCAATCTCCAGCCATTAGGATTCTAGGTAACTATTCTGAGAAGAGATGAAAGGAGTGGTTTTTCTATCCACGTTGAGCTCCTATTAGCCCCGTGAGGAAATAGGGGTTTTGCAGAAAGCGTGAGTTCTCTAAGTGTTACTGAAATGACCTTGTTTAATTTCTTTATAAAAAGGCACTCTAATAATAGCCACATCTTCTAATGTTAACAAAGCTGCAAAGTTACACAAGTTAGAATAATTTTCCTTTGCTTGGATGGCAAAATCCTTCAATGTCCTTGTCTCTCTCCAATGTGCCACTCCTTTTATAGTCTATATTTGTTCTTTAATATTTGATTTCACATTTGATTCCAGTCATCCTGATACAAAGCTGCAGTGTGAAGTTGAAAGATTCAAAAGGGAGCGAGGATATGGCTGCCACCCTACCACGAGTAAGTCCGCTGAACTGTAAATCCACCCCGCATTTAATTACTCAACTAGACAGTGCAAGGATAAGGTCTCCAGAGTGTTGTACTTTCATGAGTGATTGAGTCAGCTTGCAGTAATAAGCTTTTCTACAGCTAAGCCAAAAGGTTACAAATATACATAGAACTTCAAGGCAAGCATTGTTTTTAAATAGCTGCAAAACCAAAAGAATAACAGAACCATCTTTTGAATGACTGCCTTACTTTCAAAACCTGAAATTGAAGTAGGAGAGTCTTGTGGAAAGAACTGTGTCCCCTCAAGCAAATTTACAAATATTCAGGTCAGTAATGGGCGTAGAAAGCTCACCCTCCTCGTACCAACTTCTCACACATCCACAGTATCATTAGCTCATGTTTGTATAATGAATAGCAAAGATGATTGCACTTGTGAGATGAATCAGCAATTCCCAATTAGAGCAGCAAAATAAGACTGTTTTCTTTCTGAATCATTGTGGAGGGCAAATGGAAAAGTGACAAATAGACTTTGTTCTCCATCAGTGATGGGAGGGGAATTCATGTTGGGAGCCAAATTTCCAAAGTAAGGCATACCAGGCTTGCCAGAAAAGCTGTTCACACCCCCACAGAGACCACGAAACCCTGCAGCTGTAATTTCAGAAACACACATGTGTACAAATCAAGTAATTGCACACCTAACTATCCACTTGCGCCCATATGCCTGGTTTTTTTGCAGGTGCCTGGGGCACTTGTGCTATTTGGCTTTGAAAACAAGGTTTAGTTTAATTGACAGGATATTATCAAATTCAAGCTGACCTGTATGGACAAACTCAAAATATGAGGGTGGCACACAGAATCAAGCAGCACATATGAATGTTCCATATGTGTGTTCCGCAAGGTCCTTGCAGTGGACTGAATTCTAAACAACAGAAAGGGACAAAACTAAAATGTCAATTTAGTTCTAATTCATGAAAATATGTTTCCAGAGCACTGAATGAAGCAACATTGTTTTGAAACATTCTTGCCATTTACAGAAAGAGAGAGAGAGAGAAAATTGAGCAAGTATTGTTTCGTTTTATATAATGATGTTTTAGAAAGAGATGAGGGGATGCTTTGGGTCTATTGGCCAGAAGAGCAAGCAGATCCATGTTTCCACCTTTCAGCTGGCAGAAGCCCCAGCAGACAACCATGGAGCAGGCTCCCGGCTGCCCAGGAAAGCAGGACTCCCCGCAACGGGAATCTGCCTGCAGGCTAAGCTCGTGCTCGTATTTTTCCAGGAGGAATTCAGGTCTGTGGGACTTCAGAACAAGTGTAGTTACTACTAGTCCTCTCTTTATATGTTCCAGTAAAGTAAGATTAATGTGGAACCAGTTCATCCAAAAATTCTTTTGCCATTCAACACAACGCATTTCTGCGATTTTCACCTGAGAGAAAGAACACATGGCATTTATTTCACAAAGATATTTAAGCCACCAACCTCTCATCTACCCTCCGCAGAAGTTTATAGATTTGTTTTTTTTTAAGTACACACACACATACAGCATACAATCAGCAAATTCCTAATAGAATGATGCTAAAACTCACTATCAAATGATAAGATGCTGTGAGCAGTGTCTCGCATTCCTTATTCTATTTCTTTTCTTTTTTCAGATTGGAATTTTTATTCTCTTGCATATTAATCCTTTTTTTAATCTCTCTTTTTTTGGGGGAAGGTGGGGTGAGGAAGATTGGCCCTGAGCTAACATCTGTTGCCAATCCTCCTCCTTTTGCTTGAGGAAGATTGTCCCTGAGCTAACATCCGTGCCAATCTTCCCCTACTTTGTATGTGGGATGCCGCCACAGCATGGCTTAATGAGCGGTGTGTAGGTCCGTGCCTGGGATCCAAACCCTGGGCCACCAAAGCGGAGCACACAAACTTAACCACTATACCACTGGGCCAGCCCCCACTTATTCTATTTCTAAAGCAACTACTGTTAATACTGCCACACAACAGGGAATTAATGGAGGTTCTAAATGGACTATGAGAAATTCCACCTCAGCATTCTTTGCATCTGGCTCATATTTTACTATTTAAAATAAAAAAAATAGATTCAGAGGTCCCTTGCAAGTAAAAAAGGTAATATGGTAACTATAGGTAAAATCAATCTTATAGTAAAATGTCCCATAAGGATGATCTTTCTTGAGACAAAGTCAGTAGTCAGCCAGAGCAAAGAAAAGAGAACTCTCTGCACGAGTTTGCCCCAAAAACGTGTGCAAAGTCCCACTGGTCCATTTGGGCAAAATTTCCAGTAAGTCTTGTTTTCACAAAGTGATTATCAAAGAAATCCATTATATTTGCATGTAACATTAGCCAAAAACAACATTGCAATATGACAGCAACAAAACTTAACCTTTCTTTTTTTAATGACTTACAGATTTTTTTATTAAAAACTTTACCAAAGGCCTGGTTTTGAGACTTTTAGCACTGACATGCTCCTTTTGCTTTGTTATCATGGAACTTGAAAATGTATAAGGTGTTTATGGCCTATTAAAGAATCATTAGGCCATAAAAATAATCTGCCTGTAAAAACGGTGAGGGAAGGTGAAATGTACAATGTATAAACTACAATCTGATCACTGAATAAAGGCCTAGTAAGAAAAGATATTGATTTCTTTTCTATTGAACAAACATATTAGATTTCAGATGGATTAATAGGGTAAAAAATAAACTTGAGTCTAATACAAAGGAAAGAGGGGAAGCAATAAAAGAAAAAGAATGCCAATAACCTACCATACATTTGAAATTATGTCTATGTGTATTGTGGGGGATGGAGGCATATGGGATTATCATCACCAAACTCTATTTAGACTGCTGCTTTCATAAGCATATCTTTTGGATAGCATAAGGATTCATTAGTTTGATTTTTCAAGTTCTAACAAGGTATTTAGCATTTGTACACCACAAAGTATAATTTCTGATATTGTCATGTAGCTCTCAAGCAGCCCACAGGAGACAGTTTGGGGACAACACGGTGCTACACTGGGAATAAGGGGAGAGGGTGCGGAGAGGAGAGCTCAGCCTTGGGTGAAGACTGTCAGTTCTAACTCCCTGTGTGGTACTGGAAAGATTCTTACCTTTACTGCTTCCAAGTCTCTACATCTTCGGGGGGGGGGGGGTATATTACTAAATGATCAAAATGCAAGTATTCGATGAAATAATACATCTAAAGAACTCTACCTGACACAAGAAAGCATTTGATATATTTTATGAATTTTTATTATACTATTGCCTGGGTCTCTAAACAACCCTGATCTTGGTCAATTCCCTTAACGTCTCTGGCCTGTTTCTCCTGTAATGAGGGGATATGGTGATCCTTCTTTATACGGCGACAACAGATTCAGTTCCTGGGAACAGTCCCTGTAGGTTGGGCTATTCACTGTTCAAACACAGCATCTCTTGAAGCAATAATTGTCACCTTTGGGGTACAAACATTGGTGTATTGTAAAGATACAAGGAATATACCAAGTTTTTTGGTATTAGTAGTTAAATGAAAGTAATAATTATAGTTAAATAATTGTTAGTAATAATATAACTATAGCATTATATATTATTATAAATTAGTTTAGTAATTATATATTATAGATTTGGATATTGAAACCGACTTACTTATAAAGGATATATTAGCACACAATTAAGATTACTCCTATAATAATGTCACTTTATTTAGTTTGTATTCTCAAAACCTTTCTCATGAGAATCTTGGAAAAACCATAAATATTTTACTCATGTTAATGTATGTATTAAATGTTTTGTGGCAAATAGGTAAGAACTAGTTCCCAAAAGGAAACTTATGACATTATTTTAATTATTTTAAAGGAAAATGTATCAATGAGCAGACCTAATCAAATATTGATATAGTCCAGACAATATGATTGAAAGTTAACTGAAAATGCTTGTCTGCTAAATTGGACTCACAGAGATAAAATAGAGACACATTCTAAATTACCCCAATGCTTCTGTATTCCATGTCCGCTAAAATATTCTATTAATATATTTTGCCAATTTTATATTTCAAGAGACTTCTTTAAAAGCCATGGTTTCTCTCTCTATATATATGATTCTAACCCTATTACTCTTAAGCTATTTTTCCCGCAAATAATTCACAGGAGTTTCCTAAGTCTCGTTAAAGAACATGTGAAATTATTACCCACCAGAAAAAAGCACCTGAGGAAAAAGAAAAGAACTCCTGAATGCCCTACCCAGTGAGATAAATTCAGAGATAAGCTTCCTAATCTCGTTATTATTACTTTGCTTTACTCATATTATTTTTTTTTATTGTCTGGGACACTTCTCCAAATGAGTCCTGGGAACAGCCATCAACATTACATTGGGACTTGTTAGAAATGCAAATTATTGTGGGGCCCAGTACTTTGTGTTTTAACAAGCCCTCCAAGTGATTTGGATACATGCTAGTTTGAAAACCACTGATGTAGACCTCACATTAAATCATACTATTTAAAAATGTTGAACAGGGAGGCAAAAAATAATATTACATCCTAACCATTATATTGTAAGAAGTTATCCCACTTATGCGTCGACCATAATAATAGCACCATACTGAAAGATCTCATCTGAGTTTGACAATCTCTGTTGTACACTGTATATAAAATATAACGTGCATAGCCAATGGCCCCATGGTCAGCTCACAGCTACATGCTGATTCTCAACCAGTCTTTGAGAAAACACTCTCCCCAGCAACCCCTTACCACAGAAATCTAAACCACCAATATCATCCCCTCTCCTCATTCCCTTCCAGTTTCAGAATTTGCTCTACTATTCAGACAGGTTTTGGAATATGTGAGAATCAGGATGAACAACAATGGGATCAATACCATTATGAAGTTTTTGGATGTGTGTAAGTGTGAGAAAGCTATTCACTGAGTAATTTCTTAATCAATCATGTGACCATTCACCACTGCTAATACAGATAATTCATTCAACATTTATTAAACAACTACTTTGCCCAAACCTATGTTAAATATTTTGTGGAACTGAAGAAGAGAAGAAAGAGGGAAATACCAATATGAATAAAAAGTCAGTCTCCTCTGGTAGCTTAAGCTCTAGATTAGGAGTGAACTGTATAAATACATTATGGTATATTCATATCGAATACTAAGGCAATGGGAATAAATTAACTTCAGCTACAGACAAACACATGAATGAATCTCATCCACACATAGTTGAATAAAAGAAGCCAGAAACAAAAGAGTACATACTGTATGAATCTATTTGCATCAAGAGCAGCAAATTATGCTCAAGTTTTAGAGGTAATGGTAATCGTTACACATTAGGAGAAAGAGGCAAAGGCTGTGAGGGTGGGTAGCAACTGCAAGGAGGCACAAAGGAGCTTCCGGGGTTTTGGTAATACTCTACTCCTTGATCATGTTACATGTGAGTGTTTACTCTGTGAAAAGTCATCGAGGGGTACATTCATTATTTGCGTACTTCTCTGTATGTAGTTTATACATCAGTTAAAAGTTTCTAGTTATATTTAACTCTAACAAGGTCAAAAAATATGCTTGTATTTCAACTCATAGATAAGGGCTAATATTCCTAATATAGAAAGAACTGCAAAATGTTGTATAAATAAACAAAGACCATCCAAATAAGAAAAACAAGCAAAGGCTATTTATTCAGAGTCTGCTGTAGTATTGGAGTCAGTCACCATCATTTGTGTTTTTGCAGAGACTCAAAGGCAGGCAGAGGAGTGGGAGAGCTTTATGGTGGAAAAAAGGGAAGGCTTCCATTATGTCCTGAATGGAGGCTGTTGCAAGGGGAAGCTACGGGCGGGCTAACTAGATGTGGGGTATCCTGTGTGAGTGGTTAGCGGTACATTTTTGGCTTTCTTAGTTGGATCTAAGTTAGAAGCATGGGCAAAAATGAGGGAAGCTGTCAGTTATTAATCAAGTCCTGGCCATTTGGGGCCAATTGTTACAGAAATTATTGTTTGCTTCCTGGGCTGGTTGCTGCAGATTGTGAATGAAGGTCCTACTATTATACATAGTCTGGCCATTGTCTATTTGTATATTCAGTCTCTTAATATCAATGAGAAAAAGACCAACAATCCAATCAAGAAAGGCAAAAAGCAAACAAAAGCAGGTGAACACAGTCAACAGAAAAGGAAATGTAAATGACTTTTCAAAATTAACAATCTCATTTATAATAAAAGATACATACCACCATTTTCATCAACCCAGTTTGAATAAACAAACTCGTAGAGAGAGTCTTAGGAAACAGGTGCTCTCATACACTGATGGTGGGAACTGGAATAACAGCTGTGGAAGACAATCGAGCAATATCTATCAAAATTGCAAATGCACAGAACCTTTAAGGCAGAAAGTCTACTTCTAGCAATTTATTTTACAGATGCTCTTGCACATGTGTTAAATGACATAAATAGTGTTATTAATTGCGTTCTTTTTACTGAGAAAAAGATTGGAAACTATCTAAACGTCCATCCATAGGAATACTGATTAAATATGGTAAATTATAGTACAATCATATAGTGGAACGCTATATAACTGTAAGAAAGAATGAGAAGGAATTTTATCTTCTGATACAGAATAATCTCCAAGATACTTTGTTAAGTAAAAAACATGAGAGTATGTAAAATAGTGGGAAAGTAAAGAACATATATATATGTATGTATATACATACACATACACTACATGTACATATGCACATATACACACATATAGCTTGTATATGCATAAAATATATGCAATATATCTGCATGATTATGCAAAATCTTGTATATACATGAGAAATTAATAACATGAGCTACCTTTGGAAAGAGAATCTCAATATCCAGTGACAGGAATGAGAGAGTGATTGCTCACTGAATACATTTCTGTACTTTTGAAAATTTGAATCATTGAATACATAAGCTATTAAAAAATCTAAATTTAAATTTTAAAATGGCAAATGATAAGCTAAGAGAAAATATTACCAACATACATGACAGAATTTCTGCACGCGGTATAAACAAAGCTCCTATGTATCAATAAGAAAAAGAAACAAAAATAGTAATAAAATATGATAGAAAATATTACAGAAGTTGACCTTTAAATCACCAAAAAACATATACAAACATGCTCAACTTTACAACAGTTAAGCAAAGAATAGCAGATTTTATTACATTAGCAAAAGCTATGAAAAGCAATATCATCCAGTGTTGTTAAGATTAAAGGAAAACAGGCACTCATATATTTCTGAGGTATGTGTGAAATGCCTAAGATATTTTTGTAAAGTAGTCTGGAAATCTCCATTTAAATAAACACACGTAAATCCTTTGACCCATGCATTTCATTTTGAGAAAACTGCACTACAAAAATAAAAGTGTCACTATGTAAAGCTGTCTGTGTAAAGGTATTTATGGCAACATGGCTTGTAGAGGCAAAACCATATTAAAGCAAAAACTGTAAGCAATCTGAAAATCCTACAGTAGGGAAATGGTGAAATAAGTCATGGTAGAGACACACTATAGAATATGATTCAGCTTTCAGAAAGGATAGGTAATACCTAGTAATACCGTTTAGTGAAAAAAGAAATTTGCAGAATAATATGTCTTGTGTATACCCATTTTTAAAAATTATATATACATATATATATGTGTCACAAGCTACTTCAATAGAAAAACCCTAAAAGCTCAGTAGAGTAACACAGTAAAGATTTATATCTTTCTCATACAAAGCCCATGACAGTCAGGAGAACTTCTCCAACTGGAAGTTATGCCACCTGGAACCTCTAAGGTTGCCACAGCAGGGCCTTAGTCCCAAAGTGACACACATCCCTTCCACTCAGATCTCATGATTTTCACGTGAACCCAATCTTTCAGCAAGAGAAGGAGGATGGGAAAGGCAGACGATATTCAGTAAGCACTGACTGTCTCTTGCACAGTATATATTTGTATAGCTTAGTATGAACATATCAAATTGCTGATATTGTTGCTCTTGAGGAGAGGTAATAGAGAGGGAGGAAGATAAAGATTATGAACATTTCTATGTATAACATTTAACTTTTAACAATGAGCATGTACCACTTTAGAAATAAAATAAAATTCTATTCAAGTCAGGGATATTTGCATACACAACCGCCTTTACACTATACACACATAAATTTATAGATAAAGCCTGCTACATGATCAGCTGAGATGGAAAGTTTGAATGTAAGAGAAAGAAAAGGAAAAGTCAGCCAGTGACTTCAGGTTTCTGAGCTGGTAAGAGGGGATACAAGAAGAAGTGATCTTAATAAATAAAAAAAAAGATTGCTCTTCTATTGTAAATAAGATGAAACAAATATAGAACAGATACAGATAGAGGTGAGCTTGCATCTTTAATATCTACCACATAAGAAAGTATCTTTCTCATTACTCTTGTGTGTATTCTCTATGAAAGAGGTGCCAAGGTTTACTGTTGAGTGTAAGGGAGTAAAATGGTTTGTAGCTGGACTAGATTAGATAGAGTTTGAAATAATGGTTATAGAGGATGGAAAAATGAGTTGGCCAGAGAAGCATATGAGTGTTACCATTGTATTAGACACAAATGTCCCTCCTCAGGTTTCATCAATGGCTTCCCTTTTTCAGAACTAACCACTTCCCTCCAAGTCACTGTCACCATTGTTGAGACCTCCAAGCTGCTATAGCCCATGTTGAAACCCAAGGTCAACTCCATAGCTGGTGTACCTCACACAGTGTCATCCATGCTGTTGCCCCTCCTATTCTGGATTTGGGTGAAATAATATACTACACCAATATACCAAAAAATAAATGAATGAATGAATGAATGAATAAATAAATAAATAATTTTTAAAAGAAATGTGCATTAGGATGGCTTCTTAAGACAACACTAGAGACTGTGCAAGAAGGAAAAAAAGGGCATGTAAAAGTTTTTAAAAGAAAAATTCCCTCCAAAAAAGAGCGCATGTTTTAAAAGCCAAATTATCTGAGTGGTAGCTTTAAAGGAGACCCTTACCTTCTGTATCCACAGCAGACTGTACTGAAAATCAAGCCCAAGATCTGATTATTTGGGTAATGGAATGGCAATGAGGACTAAATGTAGAGCTTTCAGATGTCTTATGTTATAGTCAACGCAGTGGGAGAGAAAAAGTGGGGCACTGAGGCCTGGGATGGGAACATTTTGGTGAGTGAACCGAATAATCTTGAAAGCCCAAATAATACTGAACCATGTTTGGTAGAAAAAGCAGCCCCTTCCCTGGAAACTGAATAATGAACTCACCTGAAGCAGATACCTTACATGATGAGGCATGTTCTTTAAAGCATGGACCCGCCATCTCTTTTTGCCAACTGTTGGGACTATAGCTTTGTTTCACTAACTCTCTTTGCTTAGTCATCCAGGAGATGAAGACTAAACACTGCCTTGAAAGGGTCTGTGTGGTTGATTGGACTCTTCAGGGTAGGAGAAAGGGCATCTCCAGTCTCAGACAAAAAAATATAAGGGACTTGGGTACAACGGAGGACATAAGAGGCTCGTGGAGGTACAAGAGGTAGACCATAGTGTACAAAAACCTTGTTCCCCTCTGCATCAGTCAAGGCTTCATAAAGGAAAACTGCTATGTAGTATTTGACATTATGCAATTGTGGACACTGGTGAAACAGTCTCTGTCAAACTGTTGTCTTCATGACTGATGTTGGAACTTGAGGGCAGGCAGTAAAGAAGGAAGAAGGATGCAAAATGGGGAGAGCAAGAAGCAACTGAAACCCATGAGGACAAACCAAAACCCAACCTTGATGGGGTAAGTGTCCTTGAGGAGAAAGTGGCGCCTTTCATCATGGAACTAAAGACACACTTGGCCCAGGAGTGCAAGTGAAGGAAAATCCACAGGAAGTTGGAACAGTTACAAGTAATGAGTTGAGCCAACAGATAAGCAACAACATATGTGAGCTACAAAAGCTTCAACCCCAACTTTTGGTGTGTAAAAAATAAAATGACTGGTGCTTCACTTCTGTCTTTTATATCTCATGTGAAGATGTCCTTTGACCCATCTAAAAGAAAATCGACAGGAAGAGGAATTCTGGGAAACATATTCAACCTAGCCAAGCTGATGCATTACAATGCCACCATACCCTCCTTAAATTCTCTTGATTATTACTTTTTTTTAGAAAGGACTACCTCCCTCCTGTACCATGCCATGGCCACCACTGTTGCCTTTGGCAAGCTTCCCAGGGTAGATTCTGGGTGCTGTGCCTATGTGGCTCCCCATCTCACATACTGAGCCTATCCATGCTAAGAGACCTTTCCACTTCTGACCTTCAATAAAATGCCACACGACAGGGCTTCCTGAACACACCAACAGGCAAAAAAATGACACCCCAAAATGCATGAGAAATGGGAGACAAGAAGGAACTGGATGTTACGTTCCCCATCTTTTTTCTCCTCCGCAGACTACTCTGAGATACAGATCTTCCTTAGAGCCCAACCATAGAAATTCTTTCTGCCTGCTGAGAGAACACGCCTGCTGAGTGACCCACTATGTCACTTTACAGCCCACATGAAGCAGGTAGGCAGCATGATAACTCATCACACTGTGTTGTTTGACATTTGTTCATGCCTCACTTCTCATTTTCCATATCCTCACCATCGTCCCCATTAAGAACAGCGTATTAATCCTTGCCTCAAGCTCTGTGCTCTAGAGAACCTGAAAAAAACCACCAGGTAACTTGAAGATCCATTTGAGGCTGGGGAGGATGAACGTAGAGTGGAAAACCATCTGCTTTATTTTGGTGATTCCTAACTTCCACCTTCTTGTTCAAGCATAAACACAGAAAAAGAGGATTATTTCGTTCATCCAGCACTGGGTTTTGTCAAAAGCCTTAATGAAAAGACAAATGAGCTACATCTCATACTTGTTATGAGTGAGAGACATTTTAGACAGAATTTTTTCATTATATCCTTTCCAAATGTTCTCTCAGTAAAAACAAACTTTGCTGGAGGAGGAAGAGAAGGTCATTCTGGAAGGATGACCTTCATAAAAATCTAGAGAGCAACATAGGCATAACTGACACTTCGTAAAGAGAAGGAAGTACCATTGGAGAGGATTCTGACGCTGAAAGGAGAGATTTTTAAAACTTTCTGCCTCCACTGTTTTGCCTAGGATAAATTTGGATGTTAGCACAAGCATATTATGGACTTTTATTGCTTTCTTAACACTTAAACTACTTAGCAGAACACTTCTGGAAGATTCATTAGGATTTTCAGATCCAAAAATGCCACTGCAATATATAACTGCTTCTATGAGACAGTGAAAAGAGAAATAGTCAAAGGACCTTTCTCTACATTTTAATTAAACCAACATTTATTGTGCATTCCTTATAGGCCACGTATAACAGATAGCATTGAGTATATAAAAATGAATTAGGACCTTAATTTCAATATAATGTGATGATGAGTGCTGTGAAAGAAGAAAACATGAAGGCTATGCCAGGAAAACCATCTATCCCTGGGACTTCGAGAGGACTTCTGGAAGACATGACAACTACCTGAGGTTTGAAGGATAATTAGGGGTTACCCAGGCAAAGGACAGGACAGCGTTGCTTCAAAATGACCTTTGATGTGCGTTTATCACACCACTTACCGAGTAGTTCAATATGCTCCAAGAAAAAAAAAGCCTTACACATCATCTCTCAAACTTCATTTCTTTACCTGCTTTATTCTTCAAAACAAAGGGAGCAAAGAGAACAGTTCCTTCATTTGACTCGAACATAAAGACATTGTTATAGAGCAAAAAGTAACTAAACTTGACGCTTTTCAAAACCTGAAATGGATTTTAAATTTAAATAAATGTATTAATATTCTAGTTGGAGCCGCTTTTCACAGATGTAGAGGTTTTTTTGCAAGTACACTTATTTGTACCTCAAGTTATTTCAGTAGCTAAATGTATGTCTGGAACCTCATGGGGTGATATGAAAGACGGAGAGAAACAGAGTGACAAAGAGCGAATGATTATCACTTATTTACATATTGAAAAGAGTTTTGCCTAAGGATTCCTGGTGTATTATCAGCTAAGCTCTTTTTTTCTTTTCTCAAAAGAATGAGGTCTCCTTCTGAGTCAAATAATACCATCAGCCAAGCTGTTGTTCAAGACAGCTAGGCACTTCCCACAATGCAACTGGAAACTTTACCTGCCCCAGTACTTCGGCCTGGTTAGTGACAGAACAAAGGAAGCCACTTATGTGCTATCTTCTGTTCCTGAAAGCTGATTATTATAACAAGTTATATAAAACCAACTTGGTGAGATATGTCTTTTGTCTATTATTTTTGCCCATTTTCATTTCCTTTTCATGTTTTCATTTGAGTCTTGAAGATAAACTATTAACAAACCACATTTTCATTCAATTTTCCAATATTTTCTCTAATTCCTGCCCTAACATCCACACAGGCAATTAAATAAATACCTTTTAACCTTTTTTGGAATACATCTGAACTATACAGAAATAAAAAAGCTTAAACCATAGCAGGTTAAAACCTCAGAGCAAGTCCTTGACCCAAGAAAGATTATTCTGATTTATTTTCTATGAAGTCTACACATTAGATTATTCCTCTTTCTGCCTCTTTTCCCTTATGTTTCATATATATTTCCAGTGAGTCTTTGAAGCATCTAGCGTAGGAAAAGATGATAATGGTTAGTGAACATAGGCTACCTTTGGCAGGGCAAGAGGGTAGAGAGTGTGCACCACATCTTCTCAGATTCCATACTCTCGTGATCAAAAATCAAGAAGGAGCCTCAGACTTCAGCAGGTTCCTACCAAACTCCTCCATACCTCAACACAAAATCCTTTCCACCATTATACTCATCAAATACTTTATCACTGTTCATGTCAGTAACCAAAAACGCTAGCTTAAAATCCATTCCATTGGAGTATCCACTGTCCTTCATTCTTCTGATAACCCCAAGGTCACTCCTCTTATTACCTGAAGATTTTATCTACTGCTCACTGGCACTCTCTCCATTACTACTTCTTACATAACGATGTCCCAACTTCATTGGTTATCGTTTGGTAATTTTGAATAGATCCACATTTTACTCTCAAAAGTGTTCCCATTTGGTCAACAAATTATATAGTCACCTTGGTCATAATTGCTGTTCTTTGCAACAGGCAAACAGATGATCTTTTCAACCTCTGACCTTCTAATCCCTTATTTCTTCTCATCCAATGATACTGTCCTACAGCCTACCTTGATTATTCATTTCCACAACCCTACTCTAAATCTTGTCACTATTAAACACTAAACCCCCTCCTCCAAAATCTTAATTTCAGTCTTCCCTCACTCTGACCTTTCCTATCTTTTCAAGTCACACATATTATTACCCCAACCACAACAATCCCTTCTCCCCACCATTACTTATAATTCATTGCTTCTATGGCCTTTTCCCTCACTCAACGCACTTCCTCATTTCCCAATGTGTGCAACCTACCCTATCAGTCATTGAATCCCTCCATTGCGTATAACCTCAATTCTCTAGTTTCTCTCACTATTTATCTTATTCCCTTGGCTAAACCAAAACCTTAGTTAAGTTTAAATTTCTGCCTACTTCGCACTTGTACCCAAGTAGTTGAATGGGATTGAAAACAGACAGATACACACACAGACACATGCACACATTCACACAGTCGCACATCACTATTGTAACGATGCTGACTGTACTTACTTTAATTTGTGACCACTTTAAATGGGCCCACAATGCTGCCTGGCAATTTTACTCAATTTCCCCAGATCAGTCACTCTCCCACTCACCTACTTGATTCCATGCAATCTGGAATTTTGAAATTCTCCTCCCTCAGCCTGTCTCCCAGCTGATGAACTTGTTTCCTATTTCACTGAGAGAAGAGAAGCAATCCGAAGTGAACTTCCACAAGACCCCTCCATCACATCTATCTACCCCCTGCATTTGTGTCCAAATATACTTCCTTCCCTCTTTTTAACCGTACAAGCTCTAGAAAAGGTCTACTCCTTCAATTATCCACTAGATCTCATCCATTGACCCGTAACACTAGATCTCACCCATTCTCCTATGAAGAGAGAAGACCGAAAAAGGAAAAGAAAACATTTTAAGAAACAGGAGATGAACTGAGAGAATGCTTCGCAAGGCACCAAAAGCATCTGCTGCAGAAGTGATTCCAACTCCATATTCAGAAACTAGGGACATACCCACAAAGTGGGTTTGGGGTTCAATTGGAGGTAGATTCGGGCCAAAAATCTGCCTTACATAATCTGGATGTCTGAATAGGAGACCGTGGTGGCTATTTTATTGCTTGTTAGTTTGTTTTCATCTAGGTTTCCCATGATCAATTAAGTACTACTAAAGATTCATGTGGTTTAGATTATTCAGTTTACCAGATTCGTTTTGCTTCCTGTTACGGTAATTGGCCATCTTGCTTTTAATAGTTGGGTTATTAACTTAGCTATTAACTAAACTGCTTTTTGGCCTTTGCCATCCTCTGGGTATTTGTTTTCCATCAAAATCATGGAGCCCAGTAAAATTGCAGCATTCCCACCAGCATTTCCATAGTAGAGGGAAGAGCCAATACAGCTCTTTGCAAAGATGCTGGTGCTGTTATCACCTATGTACTTATCAAGACTTTGGTGGAGGAAATGTTGCAAGGCCTACTCAGTGGTGAGCAGGTGGACATGAGAAATCCACACCAATAATCTTTCTTTCACAATATATCAAAGTAGAAGAACAAAATTTTGTGTGGTGTTATAAAGCTAAAATATTAGTCATACATAAATTTTATTTTCAAAAATAAAAGAATCCATTATTAGTATTTACTAGTTCAACTAATTATCACAGGTTAGGGAGGTCACATTTACTGGGTTAATTTTGATAAAGGTAATGAGCAAATTTAATCTGCTCTGAGAGAGGAAAAAAAAAACCATAGTTCTTTCCAGCACACATTTTAACAAATGTAGTTTTCTCTAATGGATATCAATTATTTATAAATTAATAAACTAGCAGTCTTTGGAAAGTAACCATTAAACCAACTTCCAAATATTATAGAAAAGTTTAAGTAAACAAGTATAGAAATTCAACTTCATGATGACTAGAAGAAGAATAATCTGGTATGTGTATGTTCATCACGAAATTCAGTCTGATCTAAAATGTTTCTTTCTTCTTAGATGTGAAACTTCAGAATTCATTCCTACATATATTCCTTAGATTTTAGTTCCTGTAAATTAGCAAATTTGTACAATTCTTTCATTTGGTTAGTTTCTCATTTCTCCCCAGATTTGATCTTACAGTTGGCCCCTTGGGTCCTGTTGGGATCTTACTCTACCTATATGTCTGATTGTTTGGAGGGAAATAGGCATAAGGGGAATTGTACTCATTTTGCCAGGTAACTCCTGTAGATGAGGGAGATATAAGATCTTCTAGCAAGGAAATATATCCCTCCTCATACAAGGGAAGAGATGTGCTTAAGTGATCAATAAAGGCTCAGTGGGGGATGAAAGTGCTTCAATTATTCTAATTGTTCCCCATCTAAATTGTTGAGGACCACTCTTACCTAATCAATACCCTAACATTCACAGAAGTGACCTGGTGAGGCTGTGATTCAAATAACAATGTATTTCAGCACTATGCTGCATCAAATTTTTAGTTTGATTTAGTTTAGTCACCTTAGCTCTGTAACTAAAAGATGTAAAGTTCCTGTTGACAGAGTCATGGGAAATCTCTTGTTTTCAGTTCATCCCTGTGACAAGAACTTACAGATTTGAGTTTAGTTACTCTTTCTTTAAGCTTTGAAGCATTATTAGAACTAGCTATTGCCTTTTATAGTGTTATGTGGCAACAGCAACACGATCCCTCCAAACGTTGACCTCAATAAGCACTTCACTCAAGGTGACTGCTGATGATAATTTAACTAACTTCTTGGCCACTATTGGGAGTGGGCTTTCAGAGTATCATCACTGGAAGTTAATGGGATTTTCATGACCTTTTCCAAACCCAGAACAGACGACCAATCCCAGATTCTTTATAGCCTCATTTTCCTGAGGGGCTTTCAACTGAAACCCATTCCTTTGTGACAAAATCTATCCAACCAGTGTTCTTGGTGGCAAGAAAGAGAACAAACTCTGGTGAATTTAAACAGAAAAGAAAATTGTTATATGGGTAACAGGTAGGTCATGGGATCAATGGGATGCCTGGAAGACAGGCTTCTATGGCAGGCAGTGTAGTGTCTAAGGGAGGCTAGATGGTGGAACACAGCCAAGATAACATCCAGAATAATCAGAGTAATGCCTGTAGCAGAGCCACCACTTGACACATGCCACCATAGTTGCTGGACCTTGGTGCTTCCTTTATGAACTCCTCGACTTTCCTGAAATATTTGAATCATTCCCTTAAGAGTCAAAGTCCTGGGTGGGAGCATCCAATTAGACAACCCTATGCCCGTGTCTCATCCTAAGCCTAAAACTGATCGTCCCTTAAATACAAAGGTATATGGACACTGTTTTACCATGAAAAGCCAAATTAGCACTAGCACTAGCAATAAGCAGAAACAAAATATAGTAGAATATATCTTACTCTATATACAATGAAAAACTAAAACATGTTTGAATAAATATAATATAAAGTGTACAGATTTTTAACAAGAAAAACCACCAAATTTTATTGAATGACATAAGATCTAAATAAATGGCAAGATATACTATGTTCTTAGAAAGGAAAATCACTGGTATAAAAATACTTAAACTCATAACATTTTATCATTAAACTCAAATAAATCACAATAAAATTTTAGTTCTTTATAGTGACCTTAGTAAACTGATTCTATAATAATACGAGGAAATGTGCAAGAACGCCAGGACAAGGGCTGGCCTGGTGGCATAGTGGTTAAGTTCACACACTCCACCTCAGCGGCCCAGGGTTCGTGGGTTTGGATCCCAGGTACGGACCTACACACCGCTCATCAGGCCATGCTGTGGTGGTGTCCCAGATTCAAAATAGAGAAAGATTGGCACAGATGTTAGCTCAGTAACAATCTTCCTTGAGCAAAAGGTGGAAGATTGACAACAGATATTAGCTCAGGGCCAATCTTCCTCACCAAAAAAAAAAAAGAAGAAGAAGAAGAAGAAGAATAGCCAAGACAATTTTGAAAAATAAAAATAGTGGCAAGGGAATCACACTACCAAATACTAAAAATAATTATAATGTCACAAAAATTAAAATCGTGTCAGCCAAAAATACCAAGTTAATAGCAAGGAAATGAATGGAACAGAATACAGGTCCTGAAATTCTCATGTACACATGGAAATTTAAGGTCTAATAAGAGTATTGCTTCAAATTAGTGAGAAAATAAATACTAGATAAATTTTATTGGAGCAATCTGCTAATAATTTGGAAAATGTTAGATCCCTATCTCATATCATTTACTAAAAAAAATCTACTTAGATTAAACATTTAAAAATCAAATAGGAAAAGAAAATATATTTGCACATGTCTTAGAAAGTTCTTCTTAAACAAGAAGCATAGCAAAAACAAATGTGAAAAGATTGATATATTTGGTAACAACATTAAAACTTTCATTTGACATGAGACACCACCATTCATGTTATGGGAAGTATTAGCCTGGGAAAACAACATTTTCCATCCAAAATATTGAAAATATACAAAGTGCATAAGTAAAGAACAATGAGCCCAACAGACAAATGGGAAAAATACATAAACAGGCAACTCAGAGAAGAGAAAAAATTCAAAAGATTAATAAAGCATATAAAAGATGCTTAATTTCCTTAAAAAGAAAATAAGATAGCAATAGGATACCATTTTTCACCTACTACTTTGCAAAAATTAGAATGTTGTCCAGGATTTGGGGAATAGGAGCCCTCGCATCAGTCTCACAATACTATACGTACGCACAACATAGTGAAGGCCAATTTGATAGTATCTATTAAAATTTAAAATGTGTGAACCTCTAGAAAATCTGCTTCTTGGTATTAACTCTAGTGAAACATTGATTCATATGCACAAGAGGATATAAACAAGGATATTTAATATAGCAATGTTTGTAACAGGAAAAAACTGAAAGCAATGTTAGTGTTTCTTCAATAGGAGAATTACTAAAGACATCATAGGACATGTTTGGTAGCATTAAACAGTAGGAGATATGCTGTTGAGTGAAAAAAGCAAACTAAAAAGAATACATATAGTATTACAATATTTATGCTAAAATCACATACAACACAAAAAACATATTTCTACATGTTAATTCATAAAAGAAGTTGAGAAAACTATACATTGAGTTGATAAAATGGTTGCTTCTAGAGAGGAGAATAAAATTGTATAGGGCTGTTAAGAGGTATTTTAAATGTATTTTTAATGTTTTAATATTTTTGAAATGATAATGTATTCATCTATTACCTATATAATTTTAAAAATATTAAATTAAAAATATTTGCCTATTGACATTTATTGAAGGAAATAGCAAAATTCATTAATACAATGACACCACAGTCACCAAGTACACATGTTTTTAGACGTGTAAAGAAATAGGCCATGTATACAAGAGTGTTTTTCCCAGTGAAGTTGAGTGAACTTTTCCCTGACGGTTGAGAGAAAGATTCTCACGTGAATTTTTGAAATGAAGGATGTGATAACATTTTTTCATGTAATTGATAGTCAATAAAGACATTTTCTATTATGTTAAGCAACTTCTTAAGTAGCAGATCTCAATAATCTATTAAGTGTCTTGTATGGGCTGAACCTACATTTCAAAAACATGCATAATTTTTAATATCCATGATAAAATGTCAGAATTTTTTTTGTGTGTGAGGAAGATCAGCCCTGAGCTAACAGCTGTTGCTAATCCTCCTCTTTTTGCTGAGGAAGACTGGCCCTGGGCTAACATCCGTGCCCATCTTCCTCCACTTTATGTGGGACACCGCCACAGCATGGCTTAACAAGCAGTGTGTCAGTGCGTGCCCGGGATCCGAACCCCGGGCCACCGCAGTGGAAAGCGTGCACTTCATCGCTATGCCACCAGGTTGGCCCCAGAATTTTTTTTTTTATCAAGACCAAACAGGGCTGCAAATGGCATCATCTCCAAGAACATGACTTTTCCAATTTGATTATTTTTCCAGTTCATTGGAGAAATAAATTTACGATAAATTTTGCGCCACATTTAAAAGCCATATCCCAATAATAACACAGAACATAATGAAATCCATCACAGAGTTGAATGCAACCAAAGCTGAGAGTAGGTGGCCACCCACTCTATCTCCACAAAGAAATATTCAACCTTTGAATTCTCGTCTATGCTCCTTGTGGGAGCATCTGAGAAAGTTCTGGAGGTAGTTTTCTGTAAGAACTCATTCTATAATTCCTGAATCTATGTTTGATCAAAATGTTTATAACTGTCTACTGTAACTACCAAACAGTTGCTACCATTTAATGACCTCCAATAAATTAGGCTTTTTTGATTTAGTGGAAATAAAAAAATAAATAAACTGTCCTAAATGTGGAATGTGATCTAAAATTTAAGCTCACTATCATCAAGCCCAATAGACAAACTCTGGTAAAAGGTTTGGAATACATCATCCCTCTAAATCAGGGGTTGGAGAGTATTTTCTGTAAAATGTCAGATAGTTGACTTTGGTTTTTTGGATCATACAGTTTTTGTCATATCTACTCAATTCTGCCATTGTACCACAAAAACAGCTGTATACAACACCTATATCAATGTGCGTGACTGTGTTTCAATAAAATTTTATTTATAGACACTGAAATTTAAATTTCCAATGATTTTCATGTATCAGAAGTAGTATTCTTTTAATTTTTTTGTAATCATTCAAAAATGTAAAAGCCATTCTTAGCTCACGGTCATGCAAAAGCAGGCAACAGGTTATGTTTGGCCTTGGGCCATAGTTTGCCCACCTTTGCTCTAAATTATAGAAAATGATTACTAATGTTTAAACTATGATTTACTTCCATTTGTCACATTGTGATAATCATTTTTCAATTTGTCTAAAATTAGTGGTTTCTGTGTGGGCCAATTCACAAGTGGTTAGCAAAAGAGGAAGACAAATGCTGCTTGAATTGTGTGACTTTTGGTAAGTTTATTTGTAAAATTAGAATAATTACAGGATTTCCCCCCATAGACTTTTTTCATGGATAAATAAGACAGAGCATGGAAATCATTTAGGACAGGCGCCTGGTACATAATAAGAGTTCCATAAATGATAGATTTTTTTTTTTAAAGATTTTATTTATTTATTTATTTTTCCCCCCAAAGCCCCAGTAGATAGTTGTATGTCATAGCTGCACATCCTTCTAGTTGCTGTATGTGGGACACGGCCTCAGCATGGCCGGAAAAGCGGTGCATCGGTGCGCACCTGAGATCCGAACCCGGGCCACCAGCAGCGGAGCTCGCGCACTTAACCGCTAAGCCATGGGGCCGGCCCCAATGATAAATTATTAGTAGGCTGCAAGTCTCCGTTCCCACGGGCAAGCACATCCTTAATATGAAAACAGATGCTGGTAGCTACAGTCAGCAGATTTCTAATATTCCCATCCTATTGACAAGACCATCCACTGGTGAGGAGAATGCAATTAAACATTCAATTCATCTAACTCCCCTGATTCTAGTTCTATACTCATCAAGAAACATCTTCTGGAAACATCAGGAAACAATGATTTGGCTGCTCATGTAGTCTATTTTCAGATACTCAGGTTCTGCAGTACTAATATATTATTGTAAATATTCATTTCTGCAATTACTTGTGAGCTTAGTTCATGAGCTTAGTTCATTCCCAAAAGTTGAATCCACTTGTGGTATTCTAAAAATAAGGTTTCTGAGGCCAAAGGCTGAGGGTCAGACCCTGAAACTTGGTAAATTCACCAAGGTAACGAGAGACAGTCACGCAGGTCTCCTCCAAGGTCCACGTCATCATCCTGACATCATTGTCCCCACCCGGGCGCTGAATAAGCTGTTCCAGCTGTAGGATTTCCCTCTGGGTCTTGGTGCTTACTGCACTCCAGGTCCTCTGCTGGGTACTAGAGGTTTCCATTTAAGTGTCAGGAAAGCATTAGGTGATCAGGTGAGGAGAATTTTTTAGTAATCACATCACATTACAAAGCAAGCTAAAATAATTATAACTGGAGAGAATGATTTTTTAAAGGAGTTATAAAAGAAGGAGGGAGAGAGAGCATTTTCTTCACACCAACATTATTAATTCTACTTTTGTCAGAAATATTTAGGGGCCGGCCCGTGGCTTAGCGGTTAGCGCAGGCTCTGCTACTGGTGGCCCAGGTTTGGATCCTGGGCACGCACCGACACCCTGTTTGTCCGGCCATGCTGAGGCGGCATCCCACATACAACAACTAGAAGGATGTGCAAGTATGACATACAACTATCTGCTGGGGCTTTGGGGAGAAAAAGGGGGAAAAAAAAAAGAAATATTTAGTAAAACACCAGTAAACCCCCTGCTATTTAAGA
The DNA here is from genome assembly GCF_020826845.1 of Diceros bicornis minor. NCBI lineage: Eukaryota > Metazoa > Chordata > Mammalia > Perissodactyla > Rhinocerotidae > Diceros > Diceros bicornis. The sequence goes on from NC_080740.1 coordinate 46,444,933, forward strand.
TTTTTAAAAATACACATTGTGTGCATGGGCTTTATATGCAGCCACAGGCAAACAGTTCCAGTGTGTTATTGGTTAGTTGTTGTCAATACGAACCTCAGCTGTCTTGGGGGATCATTCTAGACTGTGGGAAATTGCATTGCACAACTAATGACCAATTTGTGGTAGAAGGTGGAAGGCTCTGCCAGACTCACAGAAATGCCCATTAATGCTTTAATCTGTCTCCTTGAACATGATTGCACCTATTAGCCCTTCTTACCTAATATCTTCCTGAGTGCGCAGTGAGGATTTTTGGTGAGGTTTTCATTATGAATGTTTCTGATTTTGTTTTCTTCTAACATATATATTTTTTCCTTTGCTATGCAAGACAAATGTGTTTAGCCTGCAAGGAGAGCTAAGCACTCTCCGAGTAACTGACTCATTTAGTGGAGCTTGGCTTCCTGTGCTTGTCAGCAGAGGTGACATTTAGCACAGGCTTTATCTCAGTTGTGGTAATTACCGGGCTGACATGAGCTCTCATACACAGCACAGATTGTTTTCAGCAGATGTAACCAAGCAACTCTGCTTTCTCTCGAGCAGTTTATCTGGCTTTCAAATTGCGGCATTCCACACAGACACACACGCACACACGCATGCACACACACACAAATAGTTTAATGTCATTTTTACGGAAACACTCATTCTTTGTTGCTCTGACTATATTGATTTATGCCACGAGGTGGTGGAATGGGATATCTTCATTGTACGTAACTTCTGCATTACCCGCCTGTAGTGAATCCTATTAACAGAAAGGTTATTGTTATTGTAATGTATCTCAGCAGTGCACCAAATGCTACTTTAATGATGTCATTAATATGCTTGGATTTACCATTTGATGTTCTTAGGCACCAATTGTGTTACTGATGGGGTAGCAATGATTATTTTTTAAAAAATTCATGAGAGCAGCAATTTTTCTTAAAGAACTTGAATGGAAAGAAAATGTTTTAATAAAAGAAGTCACAATCCCTAATAACACTTAATTATTTGTGTCAGACATATCTTAGTGATGCAGCAACTTTCAAGATAATTCTTAAGTTCAGACAACTTAACATTATTTATATTTAATCAAATTATTTATTCTGAATACCTGGATATGAGAAAAAAGAAAAAATAATAGCCTGGCCTTTAATATTTTCATTTTTAATTGACATTCTCATATTTCCAGACTCAAAGATTACTCTGGCCAGTTAGCAATTACACTACAAAAAATACATACTTGTCCAGAATCATAATTCAAAGCATGTCAATTACATTATCTTTGCTATAAAATGTAACTATATAAATGTTCAAATTTTCATTTAACTGAATTGTGTGACTAGGCCTCATGCTGTTTAATGGATAGGGACAAGAAGGAGAATTACTAATAATAAATTACTACATTGTAGATCCTGAAATATATGCAAGCTTCAGCCCAAGGGTTCTGGGCGAAGTGATGAACTGATGGCAATAAGTTTGAAAAAGGCTTAGGTCAGGTCAGGGCTGAAGGGAAACGATGAATGAGAACCTAGCTAATCAGAGAAGAGTTCCCCAGTGCTGCTGTGACCAAGAAAGAGAAAGACGGGAAACGATGAATGAGAACCTAGCTAATCAGAGAAGAGATCCCCAGTGCTGCTGTGACCAAGAAAGAGAAAGAGAACATTGGCATACTGCTTATGAAAATTGTCCCATTTGTTAGAAAAGAGGAAAAACATCTCAGAGGTATTTCTGAGACTTTAAATGTTATAATAAATGGATGAATTGAGGTTGAGCCAGATTATAATTATGCAAAATAAAGCTTTCTGTTAAGTAGAATTTCCATAAGAAATTTTAACCTCTGGCATTTAAATTCGAAGGCAAGGGATGAGGCGCCATCACGAACAAATGTTAAACCTGAGCAAGATGTGGACTTATCGAAAACATTGAAAAGAACTTTCTAGTCTGTCCTCATATTCCGTCAAGGGATTAAATGTATTGTATGAAAGTATCTGCCACTTAATATGCTGAGCAGGGATGTGAAATAAAAATACTAAGCGACAGTTAACCTCATACAGTACTTTTACTTCATTTGAGGGAAGCTGCCTTTTGATGGAATTCACCTACGTTACATAAGGCACTTCGGGTGGCAGCTAACTTTTAAGTATGCATTTACTCATAATACCATTTTTCAAACAACTAAACGTTGTTTGGAATTAAAATTCCATTCGCTTGATACAGACTCTGGTTCTGTCTACTGTAAAATGTCTTGGGTGCCAGGTTATTTCAAATTCTTATGTCAACTGATATTCACCTCGTGATTATAAGTGATACTCTGCTCTCAGGGTGCCATCACAATGCACATATTTACAATGCACAGAGAGGGATCACTTTTGTATTGTTTCTTTCAATGTTTTCTCTGTCCAGAGAAATGAAGGAAACCAGATGGGCCAGGCAATGAAGGGAGAAAGATTTTGAGTGATAAGAAAACTTAAGTTCAAACGCTGACCGGCATTCTACCACCTTCCCAGTCTTGGGCTCCTTCATTAGAGAAAGTCACTAATATTTGCCACTTCCCTCCCCCGCAGAGTGGTTAACAAATAATCATACTGATGTGTCTGAAATCTTGAAGGGAAGCCTTGACATTACTATAAAGAGTTATCATTGAAGTTAAATCTCAGAAAATCTCCTAACAACCATTCCCCTTATAAAACACCCACCCTCTTTGAAAAGCGAATTTTAAGCTTAGGAAAATCACCATAATAACAGGGATGAAAACTGAATCCTTCGACTTCCTTATAGAGCACAAGAGAGAACCAAGCCATGCTGTAAGTATCCTCCCAGTGAGATGAAAGAGAACAGACCGTAACCAGCCCCGTACACAGCCTACACCAGGCCACCGACATGTGCGATCAATGCACAGCTGTGGGCTGGCTTTGGAGAGAGACCCCGTCTCACAGCCCGTCACTTAGAGGTCATAATATTTTAGTGGCTTTTCTCCGAACAGAATAAAACCTGCAGATAGTTAAAGAGAATGAAAGTTCTGTTTAAAGCAATGGAGTGGAAGGAAGGGTAAAAGGGAGTTGATGAGAACCAAATGTCTCCCATATGGTTCTGCATAGTGCTGCTGGAGGGCCATATAAAACATTAATCCAACTCATATAATTCTGCTCAAAGCCAAGTATGTGCACATAATGAAAACACAACTCAAACATGACACATCTGGGTTTTTTGACAACATTGTGGGATGCAGTATTAATCTGCCTTAATAATTGATTCTTAAGCTTGCAATTTGTTGTTTTTTTCCATTTTAGGACTTGATATAGTTGGGAATGGAAGAGATGTCTCTTCCTATCTTAGAGGGTAAAAAGGATTATGAAAACTCACCATCCCTTCAAGTGATATCACTTTCTTATATATGCATGCTTAGTGATTACTGTTTTCACGTTACAGATAGCTAAGTTCTTCAAAGTGTAACAAAGCTTTGTAATTCATTAATAGAACATGCTGCAAAGTTCAAGCTCTGTTTTCTACCCCTTGTTTTCACCTAAAGAGTTGGGATGGTGAGATTTTAAAGACATGTTCTTACAGATAATTTTAGTAAAAACGAAGGGCAGACAGAATGGGCTTGAATGAGAGCAGATGTGGAAGCAGGACCGTTCTTAAGTGCATACTGATCCCAATTTCATTTGTCTTTCTCTGGAAAACATATGCAGAATGAAATGCATCAAGTTGTAGCACAAACCAAGTGAATAATTCAAGGCCTATTTGCCCAGCTAGAGACCGCATAGAGGCACATGCAGATGTTGATTTATTTAACAGTAAGGTTTGTACCAATCAGTTCTACAGATTTGTGACAAAATATGATCCTTTTTCAAAGAGGGACTGAGAGCTTTGCAGGGGGGTTAGCCTATAGACAAGATACCAAGATTCAATGTTAAATATTGGGTATTCAGGATTATAAACATTTAAAGGCGTCTCTGGCTAATCATGCCTTCACATTTGCTCCCCCAGCCATCTTATTTGTCTCTGTTAGAGCACTTTTCCTGCTTGGTTATAACTGTTTACTTGTCTTTTTTCCTTACTAGACAGTCAGCATCTTGAAGTTACTTACTCTTTTATTTGTCTTTACTACCTCAAAATGCAGCACGATGTTTAAGACATAGTGGTACTTAATGAGTTAACCCTGTATCTAGTGTGCCCGCTGTTTCAAACATTGCTCTGGGTACTGGAGATTCAGAACCGATAGGACCAAAACTCTGCCTTCAGAGAGCTCACAATGCAGAGGGGGCATGTTTGGGCTCATGGACATTTGCAAAACACTGTGCTTGTCCTCTTCTAATGTTCACATATAGTGTAAGGAGTATATAGGCAACAGGGGGCCTTCAGGATGTATTCCATCCCTTAACTCTCAATGGCCTAATTACAAGTGGATGCAGTGACCGAGGTGGGTCAAAAAAGAACACTTTATTTGGCTCTGCATTTTGATGATGCTAGCTCAAAGGGGCAAAGCAGGAATATAAGAACTAATGGAACATCTGAACAGCTTTACCTCAGAAAAAAATAAATTAATAAATAGCAAATAAAAGTGTGAGAGCCTGGGAATGAGAAAAATTAGGAAGCAACATTGCCTAGAAACTGGGCTGAGGATACAGTTTCTAAAGGATCTATGAAGGAAGGCTAGGAAGATGCACAGACTTCATGATGTAGTGATATTATACGTAGGGAATCTATAATGCAGCCTCCCACTGTGGCTTGCAAGCATGATTACTGGAAAAATGTAAAGGTCAAAAATAATCTACAGATTCCTCTAGTCGGGCAAAGGCTAAGCTGTAAAGATGAGGAACAAGAAACTTCATCCAGTAGCTTCTGGGTTCCCACAGGTAGCACCCAGTTCATATGTCTGTCTGAGCCCAGACCTGTAGGCAGAGTTCAGCTGATATATAAGTTGTGGTTAGTGAACCCTCATGAGCATTTATTTACATGTGTTGCCGTATATGAAGACTTTAAAAAAATTATTTTGCATTTATTTTGTCCTATCCTTGAGGAACAAGGCCTGACTTGAGGACCATGGAGAGGACATGCAGAGAAGGAGGGCACTCGGACCTTTGCCTGTGTTGTAGTTGGTGGAGAGAGAAGGCAGAGGAAGGCTAAAGGAGTTTTTTCCACAAGAGTGTTTGTGAGAACTGAGTGGTTACTGACTAGCCAATGGGTTTGTGAGTTCCTATGAGGCAACTGTGGCATCCCCAGAAACAGTTGAAGGTATTTTCAAGGGATATGAAAGTTGTACTAACAGTAAGTGACAAGAACAAGAGTTATTTATGTCAATGTGGCTTCAGTTTTATTGAAGGTTGGTGAGAACTGGTGACATTTGGGGACATTGTGATATCACCAATAATATTGAGCTACACTTTTTCTGTTGTCATGCTTCTTCATCCCCTAGAATCTTACTCTCTTGCTTCCTCTCTGACTCTTATTTCCTCTTCAAAGTTCTTGGGATTTTCATTTATTTTTGGCAGGTAAGAATATTTCACTCTGGTGGATCTACATATTCTTCTATGCATTCTGTTTAGGTCAAACCTCAACTAATTTCTTTTCTTTATAAAACATTTCCATTTCTTGATGTTTTTGAAGTTATAAAATTAATACATGCTCATTGTAATAAGTCAGATAATATAATAAAAGATGTAAAAACTCAGTGTTAACCATAACCCCCTGCACAGGCTCCAAACCTCTAATCCCCCTCCCACTGGGGTAACCAACGTTAACATCTGGTGTATATTATTCACCCTTCCCCTTGCTCATATACATATAAACATATACACATATGTAGGCAATTTATTCCCTTGTTTGTTTTACCAGAATAGAAGAACGGTGTATACATATCTTGCAACTTGCTTCTTTCACTTAACAATGTAATTTGGATATCCCTACAAATCAGCACATGTAGATCTAAATCTGTTTTTAAATCTATTCATGAACCATATATAGTAAATTTTATATAGGTAGGTTCACACCATTCATGATGAATTTAGAACTATTTTATTGAATATATATTCAGAAAAGAGTTCTCATTATAAATGTAGGGAGCTTAATGTATTTTCTCACAGTGAACACATCTATTTAACATCCACCCAGATGAAACAATAGAATACAAGCAGCACCCTAGAAGTTTCTTGACCCCTCACAGTCACCGCTCTCCTCTGCCCAGTGTTTACGATCTTGACTTCTAACATCACACTTTTGCCTTTTAAAAAATGTACATAGGGGCTGGCCCGAGGGTGCAAGCAGTTGGGTGCACGGGCTCCACTGCGGTGGCCCGGGGTTCGCCGGTTTGGATCCTGGGCATGCACTGACGCACCGCTTGGCAGGCCATGCTGTGGCGGTGTCCCATGTAAAGTGGATGGGCATGGATTTTAGCCCAGGGCCAGTCTTCCTCAGTAAAAAAAAAAAAAAAAAGAGGAGGATTGGCAGATGTTAGCTCAGTGCTGATCTTCCTCACACACACACAAAAATGTATATAAAGGAAATCATTAGTATGTATGCTGCTGTGTCTGGCTTCTTCCATTCTACAGTATGATTATGAGTTTCATCCATATTTTTGCAAGTAATTTGTTCATTTTCTTGCTAGAAAGGAGTCTACTAAACAAATATAATACAATTTGGGTGGTTGTGTCCAGTTTGGGAACTGACACTAATGACGCTGCTATGGATCTCAAAATATGGAAGCCCCCCCCAAAATTAGTCTCTTATGTGTCAAAAAATAAATAAACTTCTCTCTCAAAGCTCTTGTTTCTACCACTGGCATCAAAAGACTGTTTTGAAATTCAAAGTTGAAGTTTGAATCATTTATTTTCATCAGCATTTCCAAAATACAAAGGACAATGTGGGTGGAATGTTCTAGCTGCCTGGACTGAGAGCTAGAGCCTCATGTTTCAAGGAAGTACAAGTGTAGATGATTGAAAGGCAATAGAAGACACTAGCAAAAACTTCAGTAGCATTCTACAACAATGTTTTAGCAGTGGAGAATGGCAATAGTAACTGTTTCTTTGCATATCAGGATCCAAACTAGAGGCCAGGGATCCAGTAGAGGTTATAGCCAAAAGGACCTAGAAAGGACGGTTGAAGAATTTCAGTTGTCAAATAAAAGATGAAAAAAAGGCAAAGAGAATATAGAGTCGGTTCAGGGGAGAGAGGCAAAGACTAGGAAGGAAAGTTGGAGCAGGAAGTTTGGAAAGGGGAAGAGAGATGATTCAGCAAGAGATGAAATAGTTAATAGATTTTTTAAAAATAAGAATGATATAGGCCAAGGTAGTCAAAAGGTACAGACTTCTAGTTATACGATAAATAAGTTCGGAGGATGTAAGGTACAGAATGATAACCATAGTCAACTATACTGTATTGTATATTTGAATGTTATTAAGACAGTAGATCTTAAAAGTTCTCGTCACACACAAAAAAATTTGTAACTATGTGTGGTGATAGATGTTAACTAAATTTATTATGGTAATCATTTTGTAACATATACATATATCAAATCATTATGTTGTATACCTGAAACTAATACAATGTTATATTTTAAAAAAATAGAAATGGATGAATCCAATTTTAATTAGTTTCTATTGCTTTGATTATGCTATTTTCCACATCGCTGAATACAGTTGATCTTTGTTGTACATGGATTCCATATTTGCCAATCTTGCTAAAATATATTTGTAACCTCAAAATCAGTGATAGAGATACGTTTGCAGTAATTTGCAAACACGTGCAGAGCAGTGAAAAATTTGAGTGGCATGAAGCACACATCCCCAGCCGATGCTGAACAAGGCAATGCTCCGCCTTCTTGTTTCAGCTCTCATATTGTAAACAAGTGTCCTTTTCACCATCTATTTACTACCACATTTTTCTCATTTTTGTGCTTTTTGCCAATGAGTCCACCATTTAAAGTACCTCCCAAACATAGTGCTGAAGTGCTGTGTAGTGTTCCTAAGCACATGAAGGTTATGATATTCCTTACAGGGAAAAGTACATGTGTTAGGTAAGCTTTGTTCAGGCATGAATTATAGTGTCATTGGCCATGAGTTCAATGTTAATGAATCAAAACTATACATTAAATAATGTGCCTTTAAGCATAAACACATAAAATAAGGTTATATATTGACTAGTTGGTGAAAACGTTGTGACCAAAGGCTTGCAGGAACCTAACCCTATATTTCCACTGGAAGCGATAATAGCATTTGCTAATTCATCGTTCACAGTTACTATACACAACTTAACTACTGCAAATAACAGGATTAGACTGTATTTAATAAAATCTGCTGCATACAGAGTCTTATGAGAGAAACTTTATATATCTTTGAATAGAGGGAGGGGTATAAACTAGGAAAAGAGATGGAATTACATGTTTAAATTATGCCAGTGCAGCCAGAGATTGCAGTTTTTGGTGGTCGTATAATGCTTGAATAACAGCAGTTCTATAAGAATAGGAAAGCAACTAGGCCAGAACTTGATGCTCACAAGGAGTGAAAACATGCTCTTGTGTGCTCAAATAACTTCTTCAGCATGATAACATCTTTATCTGGAAGATGAACGATGTGCCATCTATCAATCTTGAGAGAATGTTGTCAGCATAAAAGTGACAATATCTAGAAAATGCTAAGAATGTTTTTAAAAGAACTGTATTTTGATGGACTTGTTAATCATTGCCAAATAAAATACAATAAAATAATGTTCAATTAGAATTAGTATATAACATGTTACATAAATTCCATCTTTGAAACCAATTATATGATTTATATCCCTAAGAGGAATATATAATTAAGAAAAAAAGACTTCTTTTTTACTTTTAAAATACATAACTGGAATAAGCAAATAGCCAAGCACACAAGAGTAGCATTATTTATATCCAGTTCTGCAGAAGCACAGAATCTAGTGATTATGCCAGTAGTTTTACTGTCTCATCAAATACAAAATGAAGGTCAAAAATGAAATGAAAAGCATATAATGTATAAATGAAACTTCAGCATATGACCAGTTCTGCCTCTGAAGAATTCATTACATTAGTATGTTCTCTTTTTTTTTTGGCTTATTTTTGCGTTAAAATCAGACTAAAAGAAACCAACAAAATAATACGTTATGATACTATTAAAGGGATGGCCTTGTCCATTGAATACCATTTAGCTTGAATCAGTGGTAGTACTATTAATTTCTCCCTTTTTAATGCACACTTTAGTGAGCACATGACCCATACCATGAACATCAGTTACACCCCAGGGACCAGACGTTAACAGCATGTGCTAGGGGTGGTTTATTTTACAATTGCTGTGAAATAAAAGCTGATGGAAATGAGCCACTGGTGAATTACTTGCCAGTAAAAACAACAATATTTGTATCACTACTGAAAAATTCCCTCCCAAATTGGGGGGTGCAGGCAGAGGTTTTCTTGTATTGTTCACACAGAAACAGTAAAGTAAACAGTTAGGAGTCTGAAGTTAAATATTTGCAGTTAAACAGCATACATTTTAGTAGCTGAGATCCCGGGCCATAGCTAATTAAAGCACAATTTGGACACACACACACATAATATCACACAAATAAAATAAAATAAAAATTACTTCGAAATAAGCTACAGTGCATCAGGTCTTGCCTCTCATAAAAGAAACATTAATATGACTTCAATCTTTTGATGTAGGGGATCTTCCTAGAGCTATATGAAGGAAGAAAATTAAATCTCACAGCAGGTTTTTCACAGAACCAATTTATCTCTGTTTGTTTTTTTTTTTAGTTTAAGAACATTGTGTCTTCTTGCATATCACTTTTCTACTAAACTCAGTCAATATCAGAAATATTTATGTTCTGACAGAAGATATGCAAATAGACTCAGATATTTTACTATACTTATAAAATATATAATTCTAACTCAATGTAATCCATACACAAAGACCTTGTCTGCACTGAAAAGATGCACTTGATTTATTTAAATACAATGCTCAAATATAATATCAATTACTCCCAACTTCCTGCTCTAAACTGGATTTAATCTGTTAACCTCTCACCTTCCTTTAAAGAGTCGGAATGAGCGATAGACATGAAAGAAAATGGGGTTTGCAAGAATAAAATGGCACAATGGTATACATTAAAAGCAAGCAGACCCATTAATTATCCTGCTTACAGGTTTACACACACACACTTTTGTCTATGATTAACTGGATTGTACGGCTGTTGTTCCTTTCGCTGAAAGGTTTGACCTTTTGCTTAAGTCCAATCTAACACAAGGAAATCATTATTCATTTCTCTCCCACTCAAAGTCTAGATGCAGATTCGAAAATGTTATTTATTGTCTGGCTGTTAGTCTTTAACGTGCAGCAGTTATTACTAAAGGAGACAGCTGGCTGCATCGACCTATCCTTTACTGCCCCCAAGGCCACGCATACCTAATTCAAGGATATCAGATCATGGTATGTGGCATGATTTACATGTAGAGAATTCAGAATTCATTGTGAGCCTATTTATAACTATAGCACCTTCGATAGAGAAGATGATTTAATAGAGGTTGTAAGGGTTTTCTGACAAGACGCATTAATATTAGAACCTTTTCCCAAGTGCTGCAAACAGTGGTGTGGAGATGTAGCTCGCCTGACTTATTTTTCATTGGCGACCCTTTTTCTGTTCATTAGCACTTACATTCCAGGGGTTGGGAAGCCACTGTTTTAACTCTAATTTGTATGTAATGAGCATATCCAATGCAAGGAGACTCTCCTTCATTAACAAAGCTGAAAAAAGGCTGGTAACTCTGAGGAAAAAAGGACATCTAATCTCATGGAAATTTAACAAGTCCAATTTTTGCAGATGGTATTTAGAAAACCAACGGTCTGCTCTCTAGAGATGGTCAAGGTAGATGATAAAGATTCTGTAACGTGTTTTCAAAAGAGTTAGAAACAGGCTGATGTCAGCCAATACATCTCCCATCAATAAAACTAACTCTAATGGATGAGGCTGCCTCTGGGTATTCCTAACAGCATACAGGCAGGTCTATTTGCTTACACAGACGCTGCATTGCCAATTACTTCAGAAGGCATTTTGTGATGGCTTGAATATTAAAAATGAAACCATGATACCATTTATCTAACAGTCATGAGAATTAACCACACATTTGAAAATACAGTTTAATGGAGCATGTTATCAAAGAAGTCTCCTTTATTAATAAGACTTCTGGTTTACAATAGATGAAACAAATTGGCACCTTTAGTGGTGCATTATGTTTTTAATTTGAAATGTAAAATCCGTTGTTCTAGTTCAGAAATTTTCACATGAAATGCATCTCTAAAGACTGGAACTGGTAGGCATTTATTTTTGAAAACCATGTATATTTTAGCTTTATGGGACAAGTTTCATTTTGGGATAAAATATTTTCTCTAAATTACTATCAATTCAAATTCAACCTTTAGAAACCTCTAGATGCCATAATAAATAGTTTATATGTACCAGGTTGGATTTTGTTGTTTATTACATTTAAAGAAAAAAGATTCTGAAGTCAGAATTTGAACCAGTACCTTATTTTTATTTAGTTTCTCAGATTAATCATTCTAACCTATCTAAAATTAATTTTTTAAAAAAATTCATTCATCGTTTATAACAAAAATAACACTTCCATGATGTCCTCTAATGAAAATAAAAGTAGTCAGTGGAAAATAATGTCCCTGGTACACCCATTATCCTAAATCCAAGAACATTCAGCACTATGTCTGTTCACTGTGCTGTTTCTTGTTGTTACTGCACTTATATACATTTGAGGGCCTTCATTTGGTTGTCTGGAATTATGACAGTGCAGATAAAGCACAGAACTCAGACTGTGCAAATCCTATTCTATTAGAACCAAAGGGAAATGAGACACTCCCATTTCATTTGGCTCTTAACGATTGGTGACAATATGCCTTCCTGAAAAATTAGGGTTGGATCTATTTCATATTGTTTATAAACTATCATTTCAGTTGTGTTTTTTTTAAAGAGGCTAAAAGGCAAACACAACAAAGACTATCAAAACTAAAGCAGATGGTATGATCCTGTATTCTTGGACTTATATCAAACTAAATGAAATCAGAATTAAGTTATTTTGAAGGATACAAATCTTATGGTGCAGATGAGTGAATGGTTTCTTTTTTTTTTTTCTTTTTTTAATTTTTTTTATTTTTTTTTTAATTTTTTGTTTATTGCAGTAACATTGGTTTATAACATTGTAAAAATTTCAGGTGTACATCATTGTACTTCTATTTCTGCATAGATTACATCATGTTCACCAACAAAATACTAATTACAACCCATCACCACACACATGTACCGAATTATCCCTTTCACCCTCCTCCCTCCCCCCTTCCCCTCTGGTAACCACCAATCCAATCTCTGTCCCTATGTGTTTGTTTATTGTTGTTATTATCTACTACTTAATGAAGGAAATCATACGGTATTTGACCTTCTCCCTCTGTCTTATTTCACTTTGCATTATACCCTCAATGTCCATCCATGTTGTCACAAATGGCTGGATTTCATCGTTTCTTATGGCTGAGTAGTATTCCATTGTGTATATATACCACATCTTCTTTATCCATTCGTCCCTTGATGGGCACTTAGGTTGCTTCCAAGTCTTGGCTATTGGGAATAACGCTGCAATGAACACAGGGGTGCATGTACCTTTGCAAATTGGTGTTTTCAAGTTCTTTTTCCTCTTATTAATTTGCGATTAATCAATTTAAACTCAATATGTAGGACAGTGCCTTCTCTCTTCAGGTTTTTTTTGGTGGGGAGGGGAGCTCAACAGTTGACCATCAGCGGTTTCAATGAAATTGAGAGAGAACTGTAAAAATGTTGCTAAAATTTGTGATGAACATGTTGTGAATTGAAAATAACAACTACTGACAGCAATATAAAGATAAGTAAGATTGTAATTGAGAGTTTGTTTTCATTAGAGTGGAGAAAATTAGAGTGTTTTCCTTGATGATTTAAATAAGGTAGCCTGGATAATTAATACTTATTTAGCAACTCCCATGTTCCATATACTTCCTAAAATCATCTCAAATGATATATATGAAATAATTTAGAAAACCACATATTGCTTTAGAAATATAAGATACTATTATACTGTATCCTTTTCCAGAGGTATAGCAATAAACCACAAACAAGGAAGTAAAATTACATTTCTTTAAAATTTAACAAAAAAATACACCCTTCCAAATTAAAACTAAACTTGGATATCTAAAATATATACATTCTAAGACTTAATGTAGGGTCTAAGGGACAACGTTATCAGAGTCGTGGAAGGTACATGTTTCCAAAGTAAAACAAGAATGCATGTACTATACTTGCATGAAGACGTGAAAATAAATTATTTTCATAATGTTTAGAAAAATGTTTTATGCTTCACATTTCAAGAGCCGTATTTTCAAAAGTGCCAAAGACACGACAACTGAGTCTATTCTTCTCAAAGCTTGGCATACTAGTTTGATGTATGATGTCAACAATGTGGTGGTGAATTTTTCCTTAGAAAATTTTAGTATTTTGCATTTAAAAGATCAAATAGCTATTCATCTGAGGAACAAATATCTAGGAGAATGGCTATTTCTATCAAAGGATAAAATTCCACTCGGAGAGAAGCCAACTTACCTTGATCCTTCAGTTATTAAAAAAAGTAATGTGCACCGAAAACAAACAAAAAAAGAAGACTTGACATACGCTAGCTCAGAGCCCCACACATATAGGGAATCAATAAATGCTTATTGACTGTCTAACTCAGTAGTTTTCAAGTGTGGGGAGAAGGAGAGGTGCAGGGCAGGATTTTGCCCTCCAGGGACATTTCCCAACATCTGGAGACACTTTTGGTTGTCACAACTTGGGGAGAGGAGTTCTATTGATCGTCACAACTGGGCGGGGTAGGTTTCTATTAGCATCAAGTGGGTAGAGTCCAGGAATTTTGCTAAATGTCCTACAATTGCAAGCCTCCACGACAAAGAACTTTTCAGCCCAAAATGTCAATACAGTCAAGATTGAGACACTTTCCCTCAATTGCAGGTATTACAATACATTGGGAAAACTGGGTGATGGGTACACAGAGCTGCTCTCTCATTTTTTTTTTTTTTTGTTACGCAGTGAATATTTATTGAATGAATGAACAAAGAACAGGTCCTATCTTAGAATCCGGAGCAGCTAAAACCTGTAAGTGGAAGAATATCCCTGGATTCAACTTCAGGGAGCTAGTGATGCAGTATGGGCTAAGACAGGTACCCCAGATGTGCGCAGTATCAGCTGTTACTTGCCTCCTCCTTTCTCCATAGTCCCAACTCGGCACCAAACCAAGGGACCTTGGCATGTTGTTTAAACTTCCCTGGCTCTGGAGGCAGAGTGACCTGTATAAAACTTAGCTCTGGCTCTTCCTAGCTGTGTGACTTCAGACAAACACTTTTTTTGTCCAGGCCTAGACTTCTTCATCTGTGAAAAAGGGTACAATGGCATATAACTCATAAGCTTTTTGAAAGATTAAATGAGCATATATATAAAGAGAGCCTCTCTATTTTTGTAACTTCTTGTGAGTCTATAGTTATTTCAAAATAAAAGGGTTTTTTTTTTTAACGTGTTAGTCAGATAGAAGTGGGAGCACTAAGAGTGGATAAGTCTAGCCCAGAAGAGTGACATTTATAATGAGAAGAGTTCTGAGAATAAACTCCTAGGCAGCCAATACGCAGAGCCAGCAAAAATGTCACAGAGGAAGAAGTCACTTCAGACGACAGTGTGAGTTATGGTATGAAAGCCAAAGGAAATAGATTTTCACACACACACAAGACTGGTGATCAACAGCATCACCTGCTGAAGGGGGACGTCCAGTAGCCTGGTGTTGAAAACGAACACTGAACGAGGAGTAGAGGGACAAAAAGAAATAAGAGACGCAAGTAAAGTCTTCCAAGAAATGTAACAGACAGGAGAAAGAAAAAGCCACACCAACAGATTAAGTGGAGACGAAGGGAAGAGATTAAACTTGTTTTAGGATGGAGGCTAAATATCTAAAAATGAGTCCTGTAAGGAGGGAGAGAGTTTGCATATTCAAGAAAAGGAGAAAATAAATGACAGAGAAGATGCCAAAAAAGGGCAAAGGATATGGGATCAAGTGTTCAGATAGAAATTCAGCCTCTTAGAAACAAAGTCTACTTCTAGTTCACATGAACATGTGATTAAATGTGACCAAATAACAGACACAACTATTTGAATTTTGAAAAGCATCATAGCATGAATGGTTGCTATTGGGCTTTATGATTAATAACATATTTTACAAAATAATACAAGCCTAGATTTAATGAATCAAAACTAAATCTGACTATAATTGTGCTTCACCTGAAGGCATATAATTCTTATTTAGGAGTCTGGTGAAGGTAATTGCCTGCAGGCCATAATGACTAAGGCTTGTTGAACATGTACTGACTTATAACGCTAAAACTAAATAATGCTGTGAATAATTTTGCTTTCCTCTACATGCTTTGTTAGTCTGAAATTTTAAATACTTATATACATAAGAATTTTAAAGTAAAACTCATTTTATATGTAAATTACATTAAAAATAAATAGGTTATGTATTAAAGTCTTATAAAGCTAGGAGTCAGTCTTTTCTAAAGGAGATGTTTAACACTAAGACTTGTTCAATAATTAAGTGATGATAAATTGCACTTATGTGTGAAGCCAAGCTTGTTGACATTAACCTTTTTTGAAATACATTGGTCACTAAATTTCTGACATGCATTATAGACCAATGGCTTGTGATGAAATAAAATAGTCTCTAGGGAACGAAAGCTGTGTCTTAACTTGAAGCATCTGAAAGTCATCAAAGTACTGGAAAATGGCTAACAATATTTCACTGACAAGAGGAAAAACAAGAAACTTGAATAATTGAGGGAGGGGAGGCTTTCTTATTTTCATTTGTTTGGACCATAGCTTTGAACCATATTTTCTACATGAGCGCATCCTATCTAGCACGAAATATATCAGAGTCAATTATGTTATGGTAGCAAATATATAGGCATGAAAATTCATACAAAAGTTCTAGAAGAATATACACTAGACTGTTAACCACAGTTATCTCAGAAAAGAGAGAAATTGAGGGAAGGGTTTAAGAGGAAATTTTATTTTTACTCCACATATTTCTGTATCATTTTACCTTTTTCTCTAATAAGCATGTGTTCATGTTTACTTATCTAATTAAATAAATAGAAGTATAACATTTTTTTTTTCATGAGGAAGATCAGCCCTGAGCTAACATCCATGCCAATCTTCCTCTTTTTGCTGAGGAAGACTGGCTCTGAGCTAACATCTATTGCCAATCCTCCTCCTTTTTTTCCCCAAAGCCCAAGTAGATAATTGTATGTCATAGTTGCACATCCTTCTAGTTGCTGTATGTGGGACGCAGCCTCAGCATGGCTGGACAAGCAGTACATCAGTGCGCGCCCTTGGGATCTGAACCCGGGCCGCCAGCAGTGGAGCGCTTGCACTTAACCACTAAGCCACGGTGCCGGCCCCGAAGTATAACATTTTAAAGAAAGTATTTGATATATTCATAGGTCCTGTCTCAGCATTACAATAATAACTAAATGAAATAATATACAATGTAGGGAGTGCTCAATGCAAGTCAGTTGTTATTATTATACTATTTTGCCAAGATACTGGGAATGATTCTCTAAATGGGGCATGGCAAATTAAAGACAGTTGCAAATTGACACTCTTCCCATCGAGAGGTGGAGTCTATTTCCCCTCTTGTTGAATCTGGGTGGGCCCATGGCTGCTTTGACCAGTGAAGGATAATGGAAGTGTTGCCATATTGGTTCTTAGGCCAGCCTTTAAGGAGACTGGCAGCCTCTTTTGCAGTCTCATGGAGCCCTGAGCCACTACTTAAAAGGATAACTACCCTTAGGCCACCATACTGTGATAAACCAAGGCTACCTGAAGAGGCCCTAGAGAATGAGACACTATATGGTGAGACTATAAAGAGGTAGCACAAAGGAATTCCTTCATGATGAAAGAATAGTTCTGTATCTTGATTCTAGTGCTAGTTCTATGAATCCATATATATGATAAAATATCATGGAATTATACACAGAGACATGCAAAAAAATGAATGCACGTGAAAAGTGGTGAAACTCGGTAAGGTCTATAGTCTAATTAATTGTACTGCACCAATCAATTTCCTGGCTTTATCCAAGCACCAGGTATGTGAGGACGCCATCTTGAAAATGGATCCTCTTGGAAATGACACCTCATAAAACAGAGACAAACTATCCAACCAAATATTATCCGACCCACAAAATTGTGGGTAAAAATAGAATGGTTTATAAGTCTCTAAGATTTGAGGTAGTTTGTTACACAGCCTTAGATAACTAAAACAGTGTGTTTAAAGGGTCTTTTCTTCTTTTTCTTGCATTTTCTAATTTTTCTACAGTAATCATGTAATTCTTTGCCATACAAATAAATTATACACTGGAAAAATTATTTTGGTTTAAGTGAAAAGCCTGAGAGAAGACGGAGTAGCTTCCAGTAGAAAAGCACTCCACAAAAACAACCAATAAAGTTGGATATATTTATATATTTTTATCTATATCTGTATCTATGTATCTGTTAAATGACCCCTCAGAGAGCTGCAGAAGCAATGAAAATTAGAGGGCTAAAATTTTGTACAAGAGGGAAATTGAGCTAACAATCTGCAAAGTCTGTTCCCTGAGGAAATTGTTGACATTCAACATATGCCTAGAGGCTGAGAATCTCGGCTGGCTTGGCCCAGGTAGAGGGTCACTGCTTGGGGACAGTGAGACCAGCAGAGCTTTTAGTGGTACTCTGGAAATGGAGTGAAAAAACTGGAGAATTTCAAGAACCTTAACACACAGCTAGTTTTCCCCCAAGCCTTTTGCCAAATGTTAAAGTAGAGTAGGGTTGGATGCCTTATAGTGGTGCTGAAATTTTTTGAAAAACAGAGGAGAATTGTATGCAGTCTTCTGGTGTACAGAAGCCAAAAGCTCATCAAGGTGATAACGCTTATGTACACACCAGCTGAAAACCCTGGGGGGAATAATGAACAGACTATCTGTAGCTGCATTTTCCTTGGAGGTCTTTACTAATTCTGAGCATAGAACAGAATTTGAGAATCAAACAGAGAAACCGGAGAAACACTGGTGGTCTCAATAGAGCTAAAGTAAAAAATTGAAGACTAGATACTCCAAGTAAAGGCTAAGTTCATCAGAATGGATAAAAATCAAAAACACACTATGCCTTAAATATGAGAAAAACAGAATGGTAAACCTAAAATGGAAAAATATACCATGTATATGCTAACCAGAAGAAACCTGGATCAGCCACACTAATATCAGACAGAGTAGACTTTAGGCAAGAAGAGTAACTAGAGAGACAGCAATATTTCATCCTGATAAAGCAGCCGGCACAACAGCAAGATACAATAATTCTAAATCTGTATGTTCCCAATAAAATATCTTCAAAATATATAAGGCAAAAATGGACAGAGCATTAAAAGGAGAAATAGACCCATTCACATTTGAATGAAGACATTAACACACTTCTTGTAATAGCTGATAGAATAGGCAACCATAAAATAATTCATAAGGATATGTGAATTAACACTAATCACAATCAACAAAATTGAACTATTCGACATACAGTAATCCCCCTTATCTGCAGTTTCGCTTTCCGCAGCTTCAGT
Source organism: Diceros bicornis minor (assembly GCF_020826845.1). Lineage (NCBI taxonomy): Eukaryota > Metazoa > Chordata > Mammalia > Perissodactyla > Rhinocerotidae > Diceros > Diceros bicornis. Next base: position 46,463,657 of record NC_080740.1, read on the forward strand.
TACCCATGTTCAACTGCAGTCCAAAAATATGACAAGGAAAATTCTAGAAGTAAACAACTCATAAGTTTTAAATTGCACCGTTCTGTGTAGTGTGATGAAGTCTTGCACCATCCCTCACCATCCAGCGCAGGTGGTTAATCATCCTCATCATCCCTTTGTCCACTGCATCTATGCTGTGTATGCTACCTGCCCATTAGTCACTTAGTAGTCATCTCAGTTACGAGATCAGTGGTCGCAGTATGGTAGTGCTTGTGTTCAAGTAACCCTTACTTTCCTTAATAATGGCCCCAAAATGCAAAAGTAGTGATATTGGCAATTTGAATATGCCAAAGAGAAGCCATAAAGTGCTTCCTTTAAGTGAAAAGGTGAAAGCTCTCAACTTAATAAGGAAAGAAAAAAATTGTATGCTGAGGTTGCCAAGATCTACAGTAAGAACTAAACTTCTATCCATGAAATTGTGAAGAAGGAAAAAGAAATTCGTGCTCATTTTGCTGTCACACCTCAAATAAGTATGTATAGGAAAAAGCATAGTATATATGCAGTTGGGTACTATCCTCAGTTTTAGGCATCCACTAGAGGTCTTGGATTGTATACCCTGCTGATAAAGAGGGACTGTTGTATATACTGGATAGCACCTAGCAATGAGAGAATTTACATTATTTTCAGAATTACTTTCATATAAATTCCCTTCAATGCAGTATCTCTACATACATACCACAAGGATTAAAATGGAAAAGATAGCCAATGTCAAGTTTTGGTAAGGAAGAGTGTGGAGCAACTGAAACTCTCATGCAATGAGGAAAATTGGCAGTATCCACTAAAGTGAAATATAAGAATACAGCATTATTCATCAGTCCTACACCTAGGTATGCGTCTTATCCCCAACTCCTAACATTGAGTTACCAAAGAAATATATGCAGATGTTCACCACCAAAGACGTGTATAACATTCATAAAACACCATTTGTAATAGCCACAAGCTGGGAAAAGAGCCTAATATCCCTCAGCAATATAATGGATATATAATCAGCAGTATATTCACACAATGGAATACTATACAACAACAAGAATGGATGAACTACAGCCACACACAACAACATGGATAAATATCACAAACAAAATGTTGAGCAAAAGAGATCAAACAACAAAGAGTAAATACTGTATAGTTCCATTTCTATAATAGGATAGACACAGCGATACACCACCCAGTTACCTCCAGTGGAGGATATACTGTCTAGCTAATAGGAATGTAGTGAGCAGACAGCCTTCAGCTGTCAAACCCTTCAGGAAGCATCTCAGCAGCAGAGAAATGCCTCAGTGACATCCAGTGATTGATGGAGGCAAGTATATAAAGATCTGGAAATTTGGGCCCAATGTGGGGTAACTCTGATCAGCCGTGTTAGTTTCAGAGCTCAAAGAGGGGTTGGCTGAGGCTGGCAAGTCTACATCACAGCTCTACTTCTCTCTCTGCAGCATATCATGTCAAAACAGGTAAAACTAATCTATGGTATTAGAAGTCAGGATAGTGGTTATCCTTGGGTTGGAGATAGAGGGGATTACCCCTGGAGGGAGGCCGGAGGGGGGCTTCTGTGATGCTGGTGTTATTTTGTTTCTGAGATCTATTTCACTTTGAAATTTCACCAAGCTGTATAATTACAGTTTGTGCATTTTCCTATATGTATGTTATACTTTGATAAAATATATAAATAAATATATAAATGATAAAATGTATAAATATATAAAAAGTATAAGTACTTTTTATGTATATGTTATGTGTTAATAAAATGTTCACCAAAATATTACTATAACTCCAAACTATATGAATTAATTAAATAAAAAATTAAATTAAAATACTGGATTGGAGATTTAAAAAGATACGAGATCAGTCAGTAGCTCATTTGTTGACTATTCTGTGACTTTAGGCAAGTCTCTTCAATTCCCTGAGCCCACAACTCCTCAACTATAAGAAATTGAAAAACACAACCAACTTACCCTTATCTATGCCATTTTTACTCATATTTACTCATATTTGCTCATTTTCCAATCTCACAAGTGCTCTGAGTAATGGATAATTGAGTTTTTTTAATCCCCATTTTTCTGATAGTGGAAAAACTCTGAAATGGTTAGTCAATTTGCTGGAAGTTACAAAGTCAGTGAGTTGCAGAACCAGCTCTAGAACCCAAGATTTCTAGGTTCTTCAACATCAAAGCGAGACAGTATGTTCAAGAGAAGTATGCAATGGCAATAACCATCTAGGAAGATTTTGTACAGAGAAAACTGAGAGAAAAATGTATAGAAGTTAGGAGAAAGACTGATTCTAAACAAGTTAAGCAAGAATTCTGACTTCATGGTGTAAAAGAAAAACTAAAATTACTCAAAATAAATAGCTCAGTGGAATGAAACAAAAGCCAGTGGTTAAGAGAGGAAGAGGCAAAGAATGTCCACTCTAAGCTGTAGGAACTACGGTATCTGTGATAAAAATTTTATGATTCAGTGTTCTAGCTTCATTCTTATTGTAATTATAAGATACGATCCCATCAGAAGGAAAGGAATGTTACTTAGTAAACTAAATGTCATTCTATTGGTCTGCAAATTCAGTGCTTTCTCCAAACATATGACTCCTGTACTCCATTCTTCTGGATAAAACCCATTAAATTCTGTTCAAATTCCCCTATCAGAACCATAAAAACAAAAAAAATCATGTCTTCCCTTTCTTTCAAAAAAATGCCCAAAATAAATTTAAGAAAGTATAAATAACACACCAACTTCTATCTAGCTTCATCCTTGCAATAAGCCCTGACTTCCTCACTTTGATTTATGGGCACGTTTGTTTCTCTCAGGAATCTTTAAGGGACAGTTTGTTGGCCCAAATTCGACTCACTCACAGTGCTTGCCAAATAAGAACAGTCTCCAGTGTATTTTTTCATGTTTTGATGCATATCTTCTTTTGAATACCTTATAATGTTTGTGATTCCTCGAGTCCTGGAAAAATGCCCACCCCTTGCTCCACTGTCCAGTCACCCTTCACTCCTAAAAGATCCTGGGTTTGCCCATTAAATTAGTTGATTTGTAGGCCATTAAATTGGATCAATCTGACAGGTTTTTAAAATTAATTAAATTGGTTATTTGGTATCATGTAAGACCAACATAGAACAGGGTAAATCCAAAACCTTATGCCCATAAGTAGGAAGTACCCAAAGAAATCAATCACTAGAATGTATTTTCTTACAAAACAATAAGATGCTGTGAAGAAAAACCAAATCAAAGGTAACTGAAGTTTTTTCCTCAATTTCCAGTGCCTCTCACCATGCTAAATATTTGGATTATATGAAATTCTTAGGTGTTAACAGGAATTCCTCGAGAAACTATTAAATCACAACGGCATATTTCTTTATTAAAAAGTTTGCCACATAAAAATACTAAGCAATTAAATTGCCTATAAAGTGAACTGAGAAACTTGTCAATCATAAAGCCCAGTCATTCATCAATGTTTTTTAAGGATTTATAGAAACAGGTAGTTCTCAAACTTAGAAGGCCCTAACATTTACTATGAAAAAACTTTAGAATTATATTTGCAATAGATTTTAATGATATGGCCTCCAAAACTTTAAAGGCTATTTGAAGTACCTGAAACTACATTAAACATTAACAATTTTCTTTCATTTAAAATGTGTTTCTATTCCAAATAACTAGTCCATTGTACAAAAAAAGAGAAAGTAGAAAACAGTAGGAAGTCTCTTTGAACAAGAGCCATATAAATATTTCAAACATAATATCATTTTAAGTCTGACACTTTTTTTCCATTTTTTCATTTCATGGTCAAATCAAATAACTGTAAGAGTTTTATTTACTCATCATTGCACAATGCAACTGATTATGAAACTAGAAAATAAAAAGGAACACATTTTTGACCAACAAAAACCATTATACTAAGGCACTGTTTAATCCAATCCTTGACAGACTCCTTCTCTTCCTTCCAGCCCCCTCCCAAAGCTTTCTACACACTGCAGGCTCAAGGAAACAAGTGGATAAAAAAGTCTTTTCTGTCAGGCTGTCAGATAACTTATGACTCACAGTGATTGGTGATAATATATCGCCTTGAATGTTAAGGGAGGCACATGACAGAGATGAAGCAAACAGTGTATTTCATAAAGCTGCAAAGGCGTAAATTTAGACTTCAGGTAATAGGGACAATAAAAAGTCATCATGCAGGTCTGAAATGTAAGTGCTATGGTGCTTATGAAATGTGCTGTAATATCCAGCAGAACTGTGACAGATGATGCAATGCACAGTGCCTCGCATGACAGCAACGGGACACTTAGCATGCCACAATCCGTACTACAGCCTGGTGAAAGGTGAAAGGCATGTTCCTAACACATCTGTTAGTAGTTTAATAGAGGATAGTCTCCAACGTCCGTGCTGGAGAGCGGTCTAGGAAGCATGATATGGTGCTGCTCATAGGTTTGCTGAACTGTTATTGATCTAGGGTAAATGTTTGCTCGCTCATGTGTGAAGTGAAATTCAAACCTTTGCTCAATTCTTGGTGTATTCTTCTCGGATATTTCAACTTATTACTCCAAACTTCCCCAGCTGCGGGAGGCAGGAGCAGCTGCATTTTGGCTCTTCCAACGTAATGCCGGGATGTGCAGTGTTCTCTTCCCATGCTGCTGAAAGGAGAGATGTGTGGATTGCTAGCCTCTGACAGACCGTGTTTGTGCAGTGTCATTCTCATAGAGAGTTACAGAAAACGAGAACTCAGAAGATAAGCTTCTCCTTCGTACTTACTTGCTGCTTATAGTATTGGCAAATCCCCAGACATCGTACACGCTCTTTAGAGATGCTTTTCAGAGAAAACAAAACAAAATAGATAGATAGATAGATTAGATAGATAGATGATAGATGGATGGATGGATGGATGGATGGATGGATGGATAGATAGATAGATAGAGATCTGCAGCTGTAGAAACATTAAAATTATTCTCACTATTGCTTTATAATCACAACCCTAGACTATGTCGACTTACTTCATCCACTACGTTTCCATTCGTATTTTTTTTTAATTATTCACAGCAGTACTCATTTTCCTCTGATCTGGTCTTATGAAGAGAAGGGTCCTAATAATGGTGTGGTTTTAGGGACCTAGAGGAAGTGCTCACCTCACCCCTTCCAGAATTCCTTCAACCAGCTGACTAATTCCTGAAATGCTACAATTATTAATTAATTGTTTTGTTTGACATTTATTTCCTGATAATATGTAAATTTAAAAATAAATAACAATCAAGCCTTACCAGTCATTTTCAACTATATATAAATTGGTTGATAAAAATCTATCCTTGAGAGCGGGTGAAAAGGAGGACATAGAAAGGCTATATGGAACACACTGTGTGGAGGGCACTAGCTTTGGGGAGGAGGGGATCACCTATGCACAGAGTACTTATGTAGGTGGAAGAAGTAAAGGTAGAGGAATGTGCATCTCATGGACTCTGAACACAGCTCCTCTATGATGCCAAATTCTCTTTTGCAGACCCAGTAGGTTGTTCTCTGGTTGGTATGCTATGCATTATGAGCATCTCTGAAGATTCTAGCAGGTTTCACAAGGGGCTAGAAGAACTGACTTCAGGAATGGGTTTGCTGGATTCCGTCCTCTTTCAGTGATACCAAATTCAAAGCCAGAGCTCAACAGAAGGAAAGAAAAAAATCAATTGGCTTTTCAAAAATGACAGATCATATGTCTATTTCTACCCAATAACACTAATCTATTGTGGCGATGCAGGTGAAACCCACCAAGTACAAGTCCACAATTCCTCCTCCAAAATCCTCAAAGACAGAAGTGTTTCAGCATTCCAAATCGTTTGGGGATTTTCAAAACATAATATGGTACAGATATCAGATACGTGTAACACCACCGGTGGGGGCTAGGGTGGCTATTCATTATCAAACAGTATAATTTCTACCATGAAATATACAAACATTCACACACAAATTTGGTTTACAAATGAAAAAAAGATTATAAATAGCCTCATAAGAATTCAAGTCAGATTTTACCACTAAATAAATTTGCCACAATTATATACTTGTTTTTAGGCCCTTTTTGGTTTAAGAATCAGGGATAAGCCATTGTAGATTTTACTATAAATGTTTCTGTCATCAATTTTGGACTGAGGTGATGATCAAGAATTGCTTCTATAGCACTTTCCTGTATCACAGGCAGTCCTTAGTTTATAATGCATGTGCCATCAGGGGAGGAGGTGGTGTGAATGGATGATGGTCAAGTAACTACTGTATGTCTCCTTCCAAGTGTCTTAACCAAGCATTCACCAAAGCCAGAGTGAATGAAGCTGGGAAGACAGCTTTTGTTCTACTGCTCTTCTCCCATCAGTATCTCAGGCAGAGCAGCACTGCCCCTAAGTTAAGATATCATCATCATTCAAGTGTGGTCAAGTGAGGAGGCTTGAAAAGGAATGATGGACAGCACCAGCTTGCCACCTTCTGTCTCCACGCTAATTGCCTTCAGGATCCTGCCTCTTATGTCTAGATGTAATTTTTTTCTTTCTGCTGTGCACAAACATCATCATCTTCTAAGTTCCTGTTCCTGGGCTCCAGAGCTTATGAAGAGAGTTAGAGAGTTGCCCACACTTTTTCTAGTCCAGCCTTTTGTTCAGAATAACTATTCCCATTTCCTCTGACTAATGGTGGAGTTATTGTTTTCACACATCCTACACATCTCCAGCCCTACATCCTTAATTTCCTTCTTGATGTTTCTCCTTGAATAATGCTCCTTCACTTCAAATTAAAGCTGAGCTCATAATATTCTCCTTAAAATTGGCTTCCTTCCAGTCTTCTCTCTCCCACAGCCAAGCAGGCTCAAAACCTTAGAGGCATCAATGACTTCAGTACTTACTTTGCCCACAAAATAGGAGTCAGTGAGTAAGGCTTGCCAGTTCTTCATTTGGAATACATCTCCCTTCTTTTCCAGCCTATTTCTGAAACTCAGACCCTTCTCCAGCCATGCCTGATTTACTGTGGCACTCTTGTAAGAGAGAACACCCCATCCTATCTTCACCACGCCAAACAACATACCAGAGTCCAATGAATCTTACTGAAGCAGATTTTCCATTTTATCTTTGCTCTATTTAGAACATTATAGTGTTGCCAAGAATTAGAAAAAAATATATATGCACTTTAATCTGCTTTCAGAGCCCTCTATAATACAAAGCCAATTTGCTTTTCCATTTTTATCTTTCAATCCTCGGCTATAACTTTTCTACAGATATGTTGATCTACTCATTGTTCCCAGCACATTGCATAAACCTGTCAGCATCTCCTCCACCCCTTGCACATTTTCATGCTATTCACCCGATTCAAACCTGACTCCATTCAGTCATCAAAATTCAGCTCAAGTTTCACTTGTCCATAAAGACTTCTTTTATCATCTAAAGCCATAAAACCATCAGAATGGCAGAGCAAAAAAAGAGATGTCCAGACATCTGCTGACTTTGCAGAGTGGAGTTGCCATAGGAACTAATGTAAGATAAATTCTATCTTGCTTAAGCCATTGTCGTTTTAGACTTCTATCATAGCAGTCAATCTACATCTTAACCAATCTTACATCATTTACTATGTGTTTTACTCAACTGCTTATTCCTATAGACATCCTAGAATTGTTAGTTATCTTCTCACTTATATTCTTCACCCAATGTGAAGAGGGACCATGACTTTTTTGAATACAGCTACCTCCAAGGCAGCCCCCCCAACGCAGGCCAGGTTGTAGTATAGTGCATTAAGAATTTAACAAATACGGTCATACTCTGTTTATCCATTACCATTGGAGAATGAACTGTTTCACATAAGCACAGTTATAAATAAAAGGAAATTATACCTTAAACCTCAAAAATATTTAAAAGAACTTTCCTTGAACAAAACATCTGAAAATGTGTTGCTGACTCCCCTGACATGTTACACAGAAGGTAATAAATGTAATTCAATTGGTGCTTTATGTCTCAAGATCATAATTATCGATGTTCATTTTGTATTATTCTCTATATCTCACAATAACAACTAAAAGATGTGTTCCTAAATATGAAGTACCTGGGAAGCCTTTTGGGGAACCCTTTTATAATACCTTGTTTATGGATATAAAAGTAATACTTATTCATTGCAGAGCATTTAGAACACATAGAAAGTCTATGGAAAACATTTTGAATTCTTACGTGGTATTAGCAATATTTTTCTCTCATTTTTCTTTTCACACCTGAAACTTGAAAGGCCGAGTTTCAGGTACAAACCCATTGCTTCTCCCCTGACTATGCGGTAGGAGATATTCAGCCAGTCTTAGAATATTTCTCAGAGAGGAGGCTGTGGACTGCAAGGGTTGGGGACCTTGAGATTGCTGAACTCAGAGTTCCTTCATACCCCTTGGGTACTCAGACCTCTAAACCAGCAAAGCAAAGAGTTATAGGGAGAGAAGCAAAATTTTTGTGAATCACTAAATGTAATAGTGCGATATTTGACGCTATTTTCTGAGGAACTCAAAGGGCCATTAATACAAAGAACAATGCAAGAGGAAGCTATCAAGCGCAAATAGTTTTCCTAGTTGTTCCTTATGACAATGATGCTCCAATTGTGCTTAAAGTCTCTGAGGCAGATTGGAATACTGTATGGAGCCTATTGAAAAACTGGATAGAAGGAATCACAGTAGTGACACCTGGGTTTTGAAACAAAGTTATACTCTTTTCAGCAAACCTTCTAAAACAATGTCTGGCTCCTAATAATCCTACTAGAGATTGAACACACGCCCAGAGGACATGAGCAAGTGGTAGCTTGTGATCTGCACTACTCATCAGGAGCTTGGTATTGTCTGATTCATCAACCCACAAAATTCTGAATGCCCAACAGTTTCTCATTACCAAGTAGAAGGAATATATGTAAGATGGGGTTTGAGAAGGTCATGAAGGCACAAATATTTCACATGAGCAGGTGGATCCATGTCCCACTGTGCCTGCCACACAGCTATCTTTCCCTAAATCCACACGTAGGGCCTTGAGGGGAACTCTCTATGACTGGGAAGAAAATCATTCAAGCCTTGTTTGCAGATGGCACTTTATTAAATGTTGGCATCAGCTGGAAATACACTGTTGTAGTAATTATAGCCCCACTCATGGATAGCCTTGAATGATAGTGAAAAAGGGAGAAATCCCAGTGGGCAGAATTTACTTTTAAATCAACCTTATTAAGGTATAATTCACATGCAATAAACTCCACAGATTTTAAGTGTACAGGTTGATGAGTTTTGACAAATACATATGTCCATGTAACCAACATCCCAGTCAAGATACATAACATGTCTATCCCCCCAAAAAGTTGTTTATACTTCTTTGCAGTCCATCTCCCCATGCCCATTCCCCACCACAGAGAACCACTAATGTGACTTCTATTACTTTAGATTAGTTTTACCTGATCTAGCCATTCATATAAATGAAATCATACAATATATACTCTATTCTGTTTGGTTTATTTTGCTCGACATACTGTTTATGTGGTTCATCCACATCGTTGCATGAATCAACAGTTCATTCATTTCTATTACACAGAAGTATTTCATGGTATGTTCAAATCATAATTGGTTTATCTATTCGCCTATTAATGGACATTGGGTTGTTTCCAGTTTTTGGCTATTATGAAGAAAGCTCCTCAGGACACTCATTATAAATCATTTTATTGACATGTGCTTCATACGTCTTAGGTAAATACTTGTGAGTGGAATTGTTGGGCCATATTGTAAGTGTATATTTAACATAGTGAGAAATGAATGGACTGATCTTTGAGCAATAGAGTTTTTGGTCTACTTTGATTGAAAGGAGATGTGGCCTAAGGCAAGAGAGATCCATGGCAATACATGGATATATAGTGGCTAATATATAGTGGCTAATATTTATAAATAGCCAGGGACTTGTAAAAAAACAAGATACAAAATGGATTAAAGGACATTTGGGGGAAAAGTGTGTGAAAAAGCCTAGAGTGTGAGAATACTGATTCTCATGCATTGATCACTCACCAAAAGACCCTCACTAAAGAGGATGCTCCCAATAAGCAGTAGATGTAAGTTGGCCTCTTTATACAGCTATACCTGTGCTTGCTAAATGTGTTCAAAACAAAGTAGCCATGTTGGCAAGTCAGAGGTCATGCATAGGTTTAGCACTTGGACTTTCCCTCACAAAACTTGACCTGGCTAATATACGTCTCATATGCCAGTAACAGAGAACAACCCTGGAAGCCACAGGAAGCGATTAGGTGACCTGGTGGCCAGTTGATTGCATTGGACCCTTTCTATTATGGATAGGTAACAATTTTTCATATTGAGGATAATTCTTGTTCTGAATTGTGAAAAGCAACAGCATTCATGTCCTAACCGAATGGTGTCTCAAAAACCATTTTCTTTTGTACAAGGAACCACATACCCATTTGATACTGGAAGAAATGCAGTAATCAGCTGATATTCATGAAATTCATTGATCTTTCCATGTGTAACATCACTCAGAAGCTGGTAGTCAATATCTTATAACTTTGGAGTATATTCTTATATGGTGCTAAATATGCTCTGAACTGTTGACCAATGTATGTTCTAAATCCCATATCCAGAATACACAGAACCATGGCTGCTATGGGCTGAATTTTGTTCCCACAAAATTCATATGTTGAAGTCCTAACCCCCAATACTTCAGAACATGACTGTATTTGGAGATAGGGTCTTTAATGAAGTAATTAAGGTAAAATGAGGTCATATAGATGGTACCTAATCTAAAATGACTAGTGTCTTTATAAGAAGAGATTGGGACACAGATACACACAGAAGGAAGACCATATGAAGAAATGGGAAGAAGACAGCCACCTACAAGCCAAGGAGAGAGACCTCAGAAGAAACCAACGCTGCTGACACCTCGAAGTTGGACTTGCAGCCTCAAAATTGTGAGAAAATAAATTTCTACTGTTTGAGCCACCCAGTCTGTGGTACTTTGCTATGGCAGCCATAACAGACTAATATAATGACTCAAATGATACAAGTCACATATCTCTACTGCATTTAATGACTCACAAAAATTTTGCTTCTGTCTCCATGACTCTTGGCTTTGCTGGTTTATGAGCCTTAGTATGCAAGGGATGCTAAGAAACCCAGAGTTCAGCAATCTCAGGCTCCTGTTTTTCCATAATATGGCATAAATATTCCCTCTCTCATGGGGTCATCTCACAGAAGAGTTGGGGGAGGACAAAACCCAGAAAAATCTGAGACCCTGAACATTTTTTAAAGAGACAGAAATTACCAAAAGAGATTGGTTAAATTATTAGATTTAAAGTTTATAACAGATTCAACATTAAGTTACATTTATTTGCCTGCTCACCAGCAGGTGGAGGCTGATGAGGACGATGGATCCTCAATACATAAAATGGAAATTTATCTCTGCATATATGACTTGCGGTCTGAGTCACGTTCTGCAACCCTCACTACAATGGTGTTCATAGGAGCACATTTAGGAGACGCTGACTTCTGTTTGACCGCGGAGAGACCATTATTAACACGGCAGGTAGAGGAACTTCTGCAAAGATACATAGGTTTTTAACCCCAAACTAATCAACTATCAAATACAATAACACATCGTATATCCAGTGACAATTTATCCAACTTTAAAAGTCAATCAGAGAACTAGAAAAAATTAGAAAGTAAGTAAAAACGCTCATGCTTTTATCTACTAAACCAGATTATACCATATATAATATGATTTGTTTTTAGGGATGTTTCATAACTAATTTGATCAATTCTCAAATATTCAAACTTTAGATCATTTCCAATTTTTTAAATGATATTACTCTATGTTCCAATGCAAAATTATTTTTTCATATTTCCGGTTGTTTCCTTAGGCTAAATTATAGAAGTGGGGTTTCTGGGCTAAAGGATTTAAGTATTCTTAAGGCTTTTGGTATTTATGGCCTGTCTTAAAAAATATGGTACTAATCTATACTTCCACCTGGAATGTATAATAGTATCCATTTATTTAAACCCTAACAAACGTTGATTTTATATTTTCAATTTTAATAATTTGATGGGAGGAAAGCTATATTGTTATTTCAATTTCAATATTATTTTTATTACATAGGTTAAATATTTTGCGTATGTAAGTTGACCATTGTTATCCCTTTGGTGATTTCAGGCACTAGACCTTAATTGAACTGGCCCAAGTATAGTTTCATTAAGAAAGGTCACCATAGAAATGCATAATAATGATGAATATAATCCTTTTAAATAATTGAGCATGTAATGTGGTTGAAATTTGCAATATAATTAATATATTAATATTTGTGGACTCAGGACAGGTTATCTGCATGATGATCAAAAAACAAAAAAAACCTAACAATACTGAAGCGCCTGCCTGACACTTAAAGATAATTAAGCATTTTTTTTTTAACAATTAATCCTGACATCCTCTTTAAAATGGAAACTCAGATGTGGTATTCTTTGTAGGGTTGTTTTTAACATTGGTTAAACATAATCTTCAAAACAATACTTTTGTTTTGTTTTGGTTTTTTTGGTGAGGAAGATCAGCCCTGGACTAACATCCAATGCCAATCCTCCTCTTTTTGCTGAGGAAGATTAGCCCTGGGCTAACATCCTTGCCCATCCTCCTCTACTTTATATGGGACGCCACCACAGCATGGCTTGACAAGTGGTGCATTTGTCCATCTGAACCTGCAAACGCCAGGCCGCAAAAGCGGAGTGCATGAATTTAACTGCTATGCCACTGGGTCGGCCCCAAAACAATACCATTTTTTTCATACGAAAAACAAATGAGTAACTTGAAAAAAAGTTACGTTTTAATTTTTCAGGAAAAAAATGAAAAAATTTCTCTTACTTTTCTAAGGCTTTCTTTAAATTCTCAATGGTTAACAATCTTAGATACAGACAGAATTTGCTTCTCATGTCAAAAACAATTAAAATGGAAGACAAATATTCTTTTCAATTTTGTCTGTAATTTCAATAGTTTACTATCCTGACTGATTCAGCCTTTGGTCTCAGCATTCAAACCTACAGAACCTTTAGTCAGCTTTAATTGTATTTGGATATGACAGAGCTGGTTGCCAAGCTCTTTGTCCTAAAGCAGAAACCCTCACATATTTTCATAGTCTTTTACATAGCTGTGTTTGTTTTGCAAATCAGTTTTTGTTTTAACCAAATAAGGTATGACTTGGATCAAGTATGCTCTGAACTACCAAAGTAACTTGTATCTGAACTCACGTATACATAGTCCGCAGCCAAACTCGTCATACCACAGCTCTACAAGAATTCACAAACATTCCAGGACAATTAGAAACTCTTTTTATCGAAAGAGGATCCGTAAGAACATTGCTGGGTTTGGCTACACAAACGATTGTGAGACTTAGCTATACAACAAACAACTATCAACTTGAAATATAGACGCAATAGAGTTTAGAGGCCAACTTTAGTATTAAAAATACCTGTAAGTCTCAAAAGAGAAAATCGCAGCGTAAATAGCACAAATAGCAATACTAAGTTCCTAAAGAACTGAATCCTGTTAATTCCACTGCAAAAAAAAAAAAAAAATGCCAATGTGTTTAACCTGAGAAACATAATCAGCAGGAAGGCTTAGAGTCCTTGAATGCTTTTACTCAAACAAGAAGTTAGAATGAAAAGGTATAGGATTTGGGAGGAGGAAATGATTGGCTTAGGCTAATCAGAATGTAATCCTGAGTCACACTGAGGTGAAGTAGACACCTGAAATAGTGAACTAAGGTAGGTAGTGTTAGTAAGTATAAAATAAGTAAATCAATTTGGCCTTTTTATCAATGTTGAGTCAGAGATGAAAAACTCTCAGATTTTTGTCTTAGATGGTCATTTGTTGACATGTCATTCAAAAAATAGGGAATACAGGAAGAGGTGCTATTTTCATAAAATGGATGGGTGGAGATGAAGATGAGAAATGAGAACATGCTTTTTTGACTTACCAATGAGACATCTATGGGTGAAGCCCAGTAGGCAGGGTCACACAGGGATCTTAAATTCTAAAGTTAATCTCTGGTTAACAACAAGCTTTAGGTGCTATGAGAAATCATGTGGCTGCTGAAGCGATGGGAACAGGTAATGTCATTCAGGAACAGCTTAAAAAAAAAGAACAGGTGAGGATTTGAAAAGAAGCTTGGCAAATAACAGTATTAAAGAGATGGGCCAAGAAAGCATTGTCAATGACAGGAAATTAAAATGTAGCCAGGAGAGGGCAGGAAGTAAAGCAGAAATGAAAGTTGTTATGGAAGCCAAAAGAACAGAAAGTGTCAAGAAGATAAGGATAATCCAAAGTCTCAAATGTTGTTAAGAAATGAGTAAGATAAGCACTAAAAGTGTCCACAGGATTTAGTAGTAGGAAGCCATTAAATGCTACTTGGACAAGGGAGTTTTAGGGAGAGGTAGAAGCAGAAGCCTCAGTAGCACCCTGAGTTGATCAGTGTTTTCATAAGTTACAGCAATGAGAAAATTCACCTGTATTTCTCAGGGACACATGAAGGGTAACCTCATATAAGAGGCGCAAATAAAACACTTGCCTCAAACAACACTTGCAAGGGATATTCATGATGGAGTAGGATTTGGGGGTAAGAATTCTTTTTTCAAACCTTTCCAGTGCATTGGATACTTTTCTAAACTCTTTAGATAAATTACCTCATTTAATCCTCACAATAACACCTCTTAATTGGATAACTATACCTGAAATTTACAGGTCAGGCTTTAGGCTTATAAATGTTAAATTCCCAAAGTCTAAGAGGAAGCAAAGTGGAAAAGCCGGGAGGCCAAACACCAGCTGTCTGGTCCCAAAGCCCGTGCACTTTCTACCGTGGATTGTTCCTCACTTCTCGTGCGTCCTTCTGCTATGGCCTGAGGCAGGTACCAGTTCACAGACTGTCATTTGCTGAGGATATGTTTTCATATTTTCTGAAGGCCAGCATCCCAAAGCTGTCTTTATGGTAGAACCCAACATCCCCTCCTTGAGGGGTCTGAACTCCAGTTCTAGAGAATTTGCCAAAATTCTTCTCTACATGTATCCTGTTCCCAAAATTCAGGTATAAAAATATGTCAAATGAGGGCCCAGCCCTGTGGCGAGTGGTTAAAGGTCTGCACGCTCCACTTCTGAAGCCTGGGTTGGCAGGTTCGGAGCCCAGGCACAGACCTACTCCATTCACGAGCCATGCTGTGGTGGTGTCCCACATATAAAAAAATAGAGGAAGCTTGGCACAGATGTTAGCTCAGGGCTAATCTTCCTCTAGTAAAAAACAGAGGAGGATTGGCAATGGATGTTAGCTCAGGGCAAATCTTCCTCACACACACACACAAAAAAGTCAAATGAATCCTAGGAACATGCAGGAATCTCACAGTTACAAAATCTACAGAGTTCATTCAAATAATCATTTTTTAAATGGCTTTACTTGTATTATTAACTTTCTTGTTGCTAATAATATTAACTTTAAATAATGTAAATACTTGCTTTTTCTGATTGGAAAATTATATGATCAATGTGGGAAATTGGAAAAGTTGAGTAGAAGTTCTCTTAACTGATAATCCACTTAACAGACTTGCCAGATTAATCAACACTCTCCATTTTCTCTGTAAAACGTACTGCCTAATGCCCAGGGGGTGTTGAATTTGCTTGTGGCTGGCCAGCCTGACTCTGGCATATTTGCAATGTCTCCGTTCACAGGTTGATTTGTATGCTTACCAGAATAAGGTTATTTATTCACAAACTCATTTATGCCAGTTGTACCTATTAATGTGTTTATGAAGTGTAATTAAATGTCACATAAACCAAGAAAATATGAGTATGAAAAGAAAGAGAGCTGTTGAGTCTATAAAAATAATTTGAATCTTTGGAAAGACTTGATAAAGATAAGTAATTAAAATTTGCTGTTGAATTAGTGTGTACATACTAAATTTTTTTAATCATAATAATCTACACTCAGGTTGTTTCCAAATCTCTTTAAATCCTTACTAAAGAAATCAAAGTGGGGGTCGTTTTTATAAGAAAAAAATGTGGAACTCCAATTAGCAGAACTTTACTAAAAAAAAAGGAAGAAAGAAAAAGCCTGTATCCTCCAAGAAAAATCCAGAAAATAAATGAACACTTGTTGGTTGAAAGTTTAAATAAAATATTTAGATATTTAAGGTATGTACGTATTTTTCTTTTGATTCTCTGCTTTAACAGAGTTTAAATTAACTGATCAACTGCCTATCATAATCATGCTTAATAACAATAATCCACAATCCTGCCAGCAGCAGTGTTAATCATGATTGTTAACATTGTAGTGTATTTCCTCTAGTCCTTTTCTTTCCATCCATTTTATGTGAACTAGGACTAAATCATACTGTACACATAAATTTGTAGCTCTCTTATTCATTGACAGTATATAGCAAGCATTTCCCCCTATATAAATAATTTTTTCTTTTCCAAATCTATTTTATTTTACTTTATAGTGTCCTATAATTATAATAGACTATTTCATATACAATAAAAATGCACAGCTCAGTGACTTTTGCCATTTTTATACACCCATATACCAAAAACTTAAATCAAAATATAAAACATAACCATCATCACCCCCAGAAAGTTCCCTCATATCCTTTTCCAGTCAATTACCACCACGACCACCACCACCTCAGAGGTATCAACTTTCTGCTTTTTATTACCATAGAATACTTTTGCCTGGACTTGGATTTCATATAAATGGAATCACACAGCATGTATTCTTTTGTGTCTGGCTTCTTTAGATCAACCTAATATTTTACAGATTCATTCCTATTGTTGAATATTATTAGTTTGTTCCTTTTTATTAATAAGTAATATTGCACTGTATGAATATACTATAGGTAATTTATACTTTCTTCTGTTGATGGACATGTGGTTGTTTCCAGGTTTTAAGGAGGCTATGAACATTTTTGCACAAGTCATTTTATGAACATATGTTTGCATTTCTGGGTCATTGAGTAAATGTATATTTAGCTTTATAAGACTCTACCAGTTCTTCAAAGTGGTTATATCATTTTACAGCCCCATGAAAAAAGTGGGAGAATTCCAGTTATTCAGGCGCTCACCAACATTGGGTATTTTCAATATTTTTTATTTTATCCATTCTTTTGGAAGTGAAATAGTATCTCATTATAGTTTTGATCTGCATTTTACTAATGAGTAATGATTTTGAGCCTCTTTTGATGTTCTATAAGCATACTTTCAATAGCTGAATTTATTCTATGTTGTAGATACCCCGTATTCACCTTCTCAGCTAGGTCTTTCCTGCCCACCCTACCTAATTTCTCCCCAATATCTTGCTCCAAAACAGTAACTCTGCGTTATTTTAAATTATCTCATATCTATCTATTTACTTACATGTTTTACACGTTTTCATGTTGTTTATATATTTATTAGTATATAACTGCCATGAGATTCGGAATTTAGCCTATCTTATTTATCATCATATTCCCAGTGCCAAGATCAGTGCTTGACACATAGGATTAGCACAATATTTGTTGAATGAATTCTTTAGCCAATAAAAAATTATCTGATATTTCCCCTAGCATTTCCTTTGGCCTCTTTACACACATATTCTCATTCTGAATCTTCCTTCCCACACCAATTTGGGCAAATAAGCATTCTGTATTTAGTTCCTCAGGGATAAAAGATAGAGCAGAAATGCAGGTGAGAGTTCTTCTGGTTTTCAGATTTCAAGGTAGTTATTTTTTAACTCTTGGCAGAAAAAAATAGGCTTGAGAGTTAGTTTCTTCATTCATGCTTTCTTATGGCTAGTTATCAAGGCCACTTTAAAACACAGGCTTATATTATTGTTTCCACAGAAGAGGGGCTGGTGGTAACATTTCTCTGCTGAAGTACCAAATTAAGACCCCCTCCATGGAGAGCTCTAGATTATCTGGACTGTCTGGGGTTTAGGAGCACAATAGGACTGAGAAAAGGTCAGAAATAGAGGCAGAGTCAAGCATAGAACCAGAATAATGAACACAAGCAGGGAGTAAAAACTTGATTAGACTCAGAAATCTGAAGTGCCTAAAATTCCACGCATGTGTTGAGATAGGATTATTTCAGATGCCACATGATTCATAAATGCTAGCTCCTCCGTACTTTCTAATTGTAACTAGCTTGAATAGATACCCTCGAACATAGTTAAACCTCCAGAGAGGTGATTCATCACATCATTTACTTTCTATTCATATAAACAGATGACTTTTCCTCAAAGATCTGTATTTCCTATCCATCCAATTTTCTCCATTTCTACTGTTGCTATCAGTCTTCAGCACATCCCCTCTTACCCAAACCACTACAATAACCTCCCAGTGGATCTTCCCACTTCTTCTGTTGCCCCAATACAATCTGTTCTGAACATATCTGCACAAATGATCTCAAGATGTCATTCAGATCATGTCACTCCTCTGCCTAAAGTTCTTCCAGAGCGTCCCGTTGCACTTAAGACAAACTTCAAACTCCTTACTCTCACCTCTAAAGTATGAAAATAAACAAAGACCATCCAAATGAGAAAAATAAGGCTATTTATTCTGAGCTTGCTGTAGCAAGGGAGTCAGCCATCATCACTTGAATTTTTGCAAAGACTCAAACAGGGAGAGGAGCGGGAAAGTTTGTAACGGAAAAAGGGAAGGCTTCTATGCCTTATTGAAGGCTGTGGGCATGGGGAAGCTACAGGCAGTCTAACTAGAAGGGATGCATCCTATGCAATTTGTTACCGGTTCATGTTGGGCTGTCTCTGGTTGGTCCCAAGTTGGAAGTGGCGACAAAAATTCGGAAAGCTGTCGGTGAGTAATCAAGTCCTGGCCATTCGGGGCCAATTGTTATAGAAGTTATTATTTAGATTCCTGGATTGTCACTAGAGATAGCAATCTGGCTTCCTGCAAGTCTGATTTACAGCAGGTTGGCTTTCTGGGTTGTTTACTATAGATAAGAGGTTGGTTTCCTGGGCAGTTTTCTGCACATTATAGGGTTCAAGTTCTATTTTTATATATGATCTGGCCATTGTCTCTTTTGTATATTCAGCCTCTCAAAAACCTCTCTCATGAATTCCCTGCCCTCTGCTGTGGTCTTCTCCCCTTCTTTTCTCTCCCTTTGCTCATAGATATTAGTCAAAACAGCTTCTAATAAGTCCACTAAAATTTCAAATTCAGCCCGCCTCCCAGCTTCTGCATATACACCTCTGGCATGGGGAACTCCTTCTCAATCTTCATATCTCAGCTTAAATCTAATTTCTTTAGACAGCCTTTCCCAGATCTCTCTATTTAAAATCAGTTTGCACCATCACTACTTTAATAAATATTAACCATTGTTTGCTTTCTTCATTTCATTTACAACTTGCTGATTATTCTTATTTATTTTCCTATATTATTTCATCTGTCTGCTCCCCTAGACTGTAAGTTTTTGGAAGCAGGAAACAATATTTGCCATTATATTTCCAGAACCTAACAGAGTGCCTAGAAGAGAGTAGGCCTTCAACAGAAATTTATTGAATGAATACTTAGTCTGCCACTCTCGCTTTTCTTATCTTGCTTTTAAGACCACTAAATTAGAAAGTTTTACATATGCTGTGAACTTTAGCAAGATTTTAAAATATCATAATGAATTTAATTATTGGATATTATTAAATCAACAAGGCTAATATTTTAAATTGGAGATATTCTTGTCCTCATGTAATGGACAGATCATTATTTTTAAATTCTATTCTTCAAATACTGTGTCTCAACAGGATTATAGTTCAAATCTATGTTACATGCTGAAATTATTCTCTGTTATTTATGTTACTTAATAAACTAATCCAAGATTTCTAATGGAATAACAACAAAAACACTGTAAAGAAGAAACAAAGAAGAGGCATTGAAAATTTAGTTCTGATTCATTACATTCTGATAAACTGATAAATGCCAAGGATATTACGAAATGATAACAGATCTCAAATAATTTAGTGCTATGCAATACAAATAACAATGGTAAAATCACATAGAGTGTTCTTTAGCAGTTTTTTGACAATTCAGAAGGTACATCAACATCTTCTGGTGATTCATGTTCTTTAATGATAGAGAGCATTAGCTCCTGCTTCATATATAAGTTTATGTACAGAAAAAGAAGCTGTTTTAATTATTTAGAGATTGACTAAATAAGAGTATATCTTACCATTTTACTTAATAATTAGAAACTCAAAAATGATCCCTTCCCTGAATTGTACTTTCACATCAAACTGTCACTCTGACTAGACAGGATGAGAAAACATGAGATTTTCCCCTTACATACAAATATCAATTAGGATACTGTCCTTTCTTAAGTCCAGAAATCAGAACACTGATTGATGGACAACAAACAGAAGCATGGAAAGTAAGGCTACTGTAGAAATGTGTTCCCATCATTTCCTTCTCCTTCCAGGACCAACTGTGGACACACAGTAGGGGGGCATATTATTCTTGCCATTATCCAATTGACCCAAGTGACAAGAAATCAAAATGTCTTTTGTAGTCTTTCGAGGGGATGTGGATTAGAGATGGGAGGGGTGAAAGCCGCTTCCTTTATCTTGACACCTTTTAAAACTAGGGAATCCATTTAATGTTGTGTGCATTATTCCAAAATGGTAATTACCCTGAAAATATATGATAAACACATGCTAATGAGATAAGCCAACAAGGGCAAAAAATCCACTTTAATAATGCAATCATAAGAGAAAGAGTTTTAAGTAGATATGGGGAAATTACCATAAATGTCAAGGCTCACGAAATATAATAAAAAGGATTGAAGTGTTTTATACATGCTAAATCACTGATGGGGATTTATTATCTACACAAGACTCCCAGCTGACAGAAAAACAAGCTCACCACCTAACAATAACTTTTGTAACACATTACCATTTAATTTTACATTTTTCTCTCCTTTTACGCTGAGCTCATAAATCAGAAATTTTCCCATGCACTAAAAAGATATCAAATCTTTTAAAGGAGGTGTGAAAAGTATTTTGTTATTATTTGCATGAAAAAAGGAACAATTAGAAAAGGTACTGATTATTTTCATAAATATTACATCTATTTCTCTCTCAAGCACGATCACCAATATCTCTATTATCAAGACCATAGTGAAAACTCATATGAAATCAGTGTTTTCCAAGACAAAGTTAAGTAGAGGAAAGAAAGAGTTGAAGTTTGTATTACAAAATTTAAACAAAAATAAAAATAGACATTACTTAAGCTTCCTCAGGAGATGCCGTAAAAATAACCTTTAAGGAATATGAGAGGGACTCAAACCAAGCAAGTAGAAAGAATTAGTTTGGGAGGAGGACCATCAACATGCTAGGGAGTTCAACAAATTTCTGGGAGATAGAAATTGGGGGAAAGCATGATAACTATTGAAAAGAGAGCGAAGGAAATTAGGAATATGCTTAGGTGGAGTCTGCATTAAGAGTAGGATTCAGTCTTCTTGCTTCTCTCTAGAGACCCTAGGCTCAGAAGCAAGAGTGACAAGCAGGAATTAAAACAGGTAAGCTATAGAAGTAAAACCTTTGCCATTTTCCTTCCCTCCCCGTATGCAGAGCAACAGCAACCCATGGTGGTAATTTGCAGTCCAAGCAAACATATCAGAGAAATCTTCTCTAAACAGACTGAATAAACAAATTGCGGAAAGCTAAAGCTGTTGTGATTCTTGACTCTGCATCATATTTTTACGAAAAAAAAGAAAGAAAATGTCCCAGAACCACTGAAAGTCATAAATCTTTAGATTAAAGGGGCCCTCTGAGTGTCAAGCAGATTCATTGAAGACAGACTTATACCTTTGGTTTTTAGACTAAAAACTAAAATTTATTTCGGATTTGAGAAGAATAAATAAAATTATGATACATTTGAGGCCTGGGTATACCCATAAAAATGGATAAGAGGCTGGTTCTGGCTCCTGCAGCCTGGGGTAAGTAAGAGGTTCATTCTGCAGGTTGACTCCATAATGTTGTGCTTGCCTTTGACTGGCCTTCTCCAGTGTTGCACTGTAATATTCATAGTTAAGTAAAAGTACCCAAAAAAGAATTACTTCAAGGATAAAAGTTATCCAGTCTTCAACTGATGAAGCCATTTCAACAGGAGGTACCAAATATCCTGACATAAGGACTATGATGAATTCACAGAGCCAAATCCAGAAATTCCTTCAGCACTGTATCATCTGTAAGATGGTATTTAAATTAGGAGCACATAGGATCCTGGCCGTGGTGGATTCTGGCTGGTGTAAAAGGAAGTTTTCAAGTAAAGCTCAAAAAATAGTTCACGTAGGGCCAGCACAGCGGCGTGGCAGTTAAGTCTGCATGCTCCTCTTTGGCACCCTGGGGTTCACAGGTTTGGAACCCGGGCATGGACCTATGCACTGCTTATCAAGCCGTGCTGTGGCAGCATCCCATGTAAAGTAGAGGAAGACGGGCACAAATGTTAGCCCAGGGCCAATCTTCCTCAGCAAAAAAGAGGAGGATTGGCAACAGACGTTAGCTTGGGGCTAATTTTCCTTAAAAAAAAAAAAGTTTCATGAACAAGTATCCCATTATGAAAAGTAGCTGTTAGGCAATGAATTAGATGTTTTGTTTTAAATGTCAGAAATTCAAGGGTAAATAAGTAGAAAGTCCTAAAAGTTTCCAGGGTAGAGTTTGAGGGAAGAGATTGCGTACAAAAAGAACAAGGATTAGGGTGCCATTAGACTTCTCATTCAGCAAACTTCATGCGAAAAGACAAGGGGGCAGTACTTTCAAAGAACTGAGGAAAATTATTTTGAACTAGATTTCTAGACCAGCTATACTATCAATCAAATATGAGTGCAAATAAAGGCATTTTTAGACATATAAGTACTAAACAGAGTTCTTGCCAAGACTGTTTCTGAGTTACCTGAGGACATATTGAAACAAGCAAAATCAGTCAAAATCAAGGAAGGGAAAAATGTGAGAACCAAAAAATGCTAGAACTAACATAGAAATGCAGTGAATATAATCTCAGGATCATCAAAATGGAATAAGTAGAAAAAGCAATTGGTTCAAATTATACCAAAAACGCAGTACCAAAAAGGGTCTTCAAAAAGAAAACCTATGGCAGCCAACCCTGATGGCCTAGTGGTTCAAGTTAAGCGCGCTCTACTTGGGTGGCCTGGGTTCAGTTCCCAGGCGCAGAACCACACCACTCATCTGTCAGTAGCCATGCTATCTGCAGCTCACATAGAAGAACTAGAAGGACCTACAACTAGGACATACAGCTATGTACTGGGGCTTTGGGGAGGGAAAAAAAAAAACAGGAAGATTGGCAACGAATGTTAGTGCAGAGTGAATCTTTCCCAGTAAAAAAACA
Organism: Diceros bicornis minor; assembly: GCF_020826845.1. Lineage (NCBI taxonomy): Eukaryota > Metazoa > Chordata > Mammalia > Perissodactyla > Rhinocerotidae > Diceros > Diceros bicornis. The sequence goes on from NC_080740.1 coordinate 46,487,060, forward strand.
AAGAAAACTTGTGGAATAAATGCTATTCCATAGATAAAATGATTAAGAGGCTGGAAGTGATATGGTGAATAATGCATTATTTTTCTTTCAACAAGAAATGAAAGGCAATTAGAAACTCCAGGGAAATACACACACACACACACACACACACACACACACACACATACAGTCAAGTCTATATGGCACGATTTTCAGATTCTGATGGCAAGTAAGAAAGATAACTCGTTTGGACATTAATGCTAGAAACATTCTTTTTCAAGTGGTACAAGGGTCATGATTTTGGATCAACTGAAAGATATAATCTTAGCATATGATTCAGCTTTGCATAGAATAATATTTATACGCGCTAAATAGTTAAATGCCGTTTATTATCAACTCTTAGAATCAAACTATAGAGAAAGCACAGATAATTAAGGACACAAAACAGAATGTAAAGCCTATCATCCTTGATACCATAAAAAATAAAAGGTATAGGGAGCCGGTCCCGTGGCTCACTGATTGAGTTTAGCGAGCTCCACTTCAGTGGCCCGAGTTCACGGGTTCAGATCCCAGCCATAACCTACACCACTCGTCAGCCATGCTGTGGCAGCAACCCACATATAAAGTAGAGGAAGATTGGTACAGATGTTAGCTCAGGGCTAATCTTCCTCAGAAAAAAAATAAAAATAAGAAACATAAAAGGTATAGCTATCAACTGCTGCAGGCAAATATGAAATGAGATAGATGAAGGCAACAGTAGGGGAAAAATATCTCAACTTACTAAGAAGTCAAAATGAACTTGAAATTTAATAAAGTAAGAAATTGTGCTTTTGAGTATATTATTTAAACCTACAAAGTTACCAAAAAAATAATGGAAAATAATAACAATATAGGGGAAGGATTGGAAGGAGTGCGTAAAGTTGATAAATTAAGAAAGAGTGAAATATTTATATATTATTTAAAGTTATATGATGTACCACCCACCATTAAGACTAAAGACCAAAGTAGCCTAATGGGGAGCTGTTATTCTTGTTTCCAAACCACTGCATCAGTTACCTCTTGTGCACAGCCTAATAGCTTCTTGGTCTCACCTTTGTTTCCAGCCATGCCCATGGTGAACATTTTGTGCAAGTTTCATCTGATTTCACACCGATGGCTCCTTACCTTAAGTGCATGCCACTTCCAATGGCTTTCTCTTTATACTCAGGCCTTTTTTGCTGCTGCTAAGTGTCATACCAGTGGGAGGCCCTCCCATGCATCCATGTGCTTCCTGGGGAGAAGGGAAGTCAATGGCCAAATGCTTCTCCAGGTAATCCTTGGACAGACCACTCTGAGAGGCATTCTATTCTCCTCATAAGATCTTTGTCCAATCGAGGTGCAGTTGCCCACAGTGAGGATCAAACAATAATATTCCTTTATAACAACTTTTCTTCTTTCTTTTCTCATTCTTCTCATTCTTCCCATTCTCTCCCTTCTCTGCACAATCACTTGCCAAATAAACTACCTTCTCACAGGCCCTTATCCCACAAACTACCGATGAGGGGAACCCAGACTAAGACATCTTTTCTGCATCCCTTGGTTTTATTTGTTTGTTTTTTGCCATATGCATGCATTAATAGTATTTTTCACATATTTTCATACTAAAATACATTTAGTATTTTTAAATTGTTATGAATAGTCACTTTATTTGTTATAGATCATGCATTCCTCTCATGATTATCACACGCAAAGATGGGTCTTAATTTCTCTTCTCTGTTTCATTGACAATTGTTACTATGCACTAGGCACTCAATCGATGCTTAAAATGATTTCTCATGTCAAGGAAGATGTTACATTTAGAATCACAGCAGAAAATAACAATGAACGTATAAAATTCTAGTCAGTGGAGTATCAAACTGGGAAATACAAAGACGAGAAATACAATTTGGAACTGACAACGTTCCCATGATGATTGAGCCTGAATCTCTTTCTTCTTTTTATAAAATAGCAAAATAATGTTTACTTCTCAGGAAATTGAAATGAGTTTTTAATGATTTTCAAGTACTTCTTGAGGGCTTGAAAGCTGAGATTTCACAATATATTATATATTTAAACTATTCACAGTTCTCAAAAGACTGAAGTGAATAGGAAGTGCCCTGAGCAAGGTGTCAGAAGATATGAATCCTGGGTTCACCTCCACCTCATTTTTGTTATAATATTTAGGCAAGGATTTGAAACCTTCTGAGCCTCAGTTTCCTCATCTTTAAAGTAGAGATAATGTTAGCTCTGCCAAATCTCAGGAGTTATTGTTAAACATTAATAAGCAAAATGGGCAAAAGCTCTTAGGAAACTATCAAGCACACTGTGAGATCGGGGCACTATTATGTCCGTGGGAACTATATGGCAGCAGTCACTGAGAAAGAGAAAAGCCTCCACTAAGAGAAAGCCCACAGTGGACAGTTTTGAAGCTGAGTCCGCAAGGGCAATGCCTGGGTGTTCTAAAGTCAAGTTTACAAAATAGCTGCCCAGGGGTGGCCATCAAAAGTACATTGTTTGCTGTCATATTGTTTTGAAAAAAATACGAATCACTTGCTAACACTTAAAAATTTTAAAAGTTAGCCTAAGAATGCAAACTTTGAGGTCCCCTGTAAAAGTTAGGAGATGTGGCCAGCTGGCCTGTGTTTGGAACACCCCTATTCCCAGACTTGAGTACACTCTTTGCCCCATAGAAGGGGCATGCACCCTCTAATCTGCCACCATCCCCGTTACTCTCTCTGCCTCACACCTGACCCACTTCACTTATTCAGATTATTGGTTTGGTCTCTGTAACAGTTGAGCTTGAAGCCGTTGTTCTGGCATGGGGCAAAGAGATAGATAAATCCTCCCCTAATATATGAAAAAGAAAACATTGGAGGTTGGAAGATAAAAATGTAGAGCTAAGGAAAAGAGGAGAAAGGGAATGTTAGAGGTTCCTGAAACAACGTCAGGCATTAAAGATGGAATAGAAGAGAAGACTAGAGAAAATTCCCTGCTGGGTGGAATACTATAAGGACTTTCAAGACTAGGCATTACTAATGTTAATTTTCACATTGCTTTCTCCACTGTGCTACACTATGCTGTGATATAAACCTGTGCCAAATATGGGCCCTTTAGAGGACACTATTCCCCATATCACTTCCTCCTCCAACATTAAAAAGAACTCTTGGAGCCAGCCACATGGTGTAGTGGTTAAGTTCAGTGCACTTCACCTTGGCGGCCCAGGTTCGTGGGTTTGGATCCTGGGCACGGACCTACACTACCCGTCAGCCATGCTGTGGCGGTAACCCATGTACAAACTAGAGGAAGATTGGCACAGATGTTAACTCAGGGCTAATCTTCCTCAAGCAAAAAAAAAAAAAAAGAACTCTTAGAGTTTGGTTTTTTTGTTTTTTGGATTTTTTTTCCTTTTTCTTTTCCAGCTTTATTGAGATATGATTGATATATAACATTATATTAGTTTTAGGTGTACAATGTGATGATTTGATATACAGTGTGATGATTTGATATATGCATATATTTAGAAACGTTTATCACAATTAGGTTATTTAACATATCCTTCACTTCACACAAATACCACTTTGTGGTTGTTGTTATGGTAAGAATATTTACGATCTACTCTCTTTCAAGTATACAATACAGTATTGTTAACTAGAGTCACCATGCTGTACACTGTATCCCCAGAAGTTACACCTCTTATAACTGGAAGTTTGTACACTGACTGACATCTCCCCATTTTTTCCACCCCTCAGCACCTGGCAACCACCATTCTACTCTCTCCTTCTATGAGTTCAGCCTTTTTAGATTCTACATATAAATGATATCATACAGTATTTGTCTTTCTCTGTCTGACTTATTTCACTTCACATAATGTACTCAAGGTCCATCCATCTTGTTGCAAATGGCAAGATTTCCTTCTTTCTTATGGTGGAATAATATTCTATTGTATTGTAGGGGAGGAAGAACTATTCCTCTACCCTATAGGTTCTTCTGGCTGGTCTAAGAATTAAATTGACATGAGACAGAATAACAGAAGAAAATCAAACAAGTTTAATAACATGTTTACATGGGAGAAACCCAAGAAAACTGAGTAACTCATCAAAATGGCAGAATCCACCACCTTAAATACCATCGTCAGCTAAAGACAAAGGAAGATGTTGGGGGTTGTGGTTTGGGACTTCAAATAGGAGGAAAGCAATTCACATGGAGATGGAAAAGCAAATGTTTGGTAAATGAATGTTTGCTATGCATTGTAAAGACAATGCAACATGGAGAGGACTTTGATCAAATAGGCCTTGCTAGGTTCCTCCCTGTCTATCACACCTATTTTATGTTATACTATAGTTATCATACGGTATTAGCTCCTTCCTGCAACAGGGCTTCTACCTCAAATTCTTTTAGACAGTTAGGGAGAAGGTCAAAGTTTCTTTCTAAATCTTTTGTTCTTAAAAGTAACCAAGCCAAAGACACAAATTTTGGGGTGGCAAATTCTGATCCCCCACAGTATATATATGCTGCATATTCTTAATCCTTTCATCTGTCGATGGACACTTTTGTTGTTTCCATATCTTGGCTATTGTGAATAATGCTGCAATGAACGTGGGAGTGCAGATATCTCTTAGAGATCTTGATTTCACTTCCTTTGGATATATACCCAGAAGTGGAATTGCTGGGTCATATGGTAGTTCTATTTTTAATATTTTGAGGAACTTCCATACCGTTCTCCATTGTGGCTGCAGCAGTTTACATTCCCACTAACAGTGCACGAGGGTTCCTTTTTCTCCGCATCCCTCCCAACACTTATCTCTTGATAATAGCCATTGTTTTTGATAATAGCCATTCTAACAGATGTGAGGTGATATCTCATTGTGATTTTGATTGGCATTTCCCTGATGTTTAGTCATGGTGAACACTTTTTCAGGTATTTTTTGGCCATTTGTATGTCTTCTTTGGAAAAATGGACTATTTGGGTCCTTTGCCCACTTTTTAATTGTTTAGTGTTTTTCTTTTCTTTTCTTTTCTTTTCTTTTTTTTTTTTGCTATTGAGTTGTATGAGTTCCTTATATATTTTGGATATTAACCCCTTATCAGATATGTGGTTTGCAAATCTTTTCTCCCATTCCATAAGTTGCCTTTTCATTTTGTTGATTTTTTCTTTTGCTGTGAAGAAGCTTTTTGGTTGGAGGTAGACCCATTTGTTGATTTTTGCTTTTGTTGCTTATGCTTTTGGTGTCATATCCCAGAAATCACTGCCAAGAACAAAAGGAGCCTTTCTCTTGTTTTCTTTTAAGAGTTTTACAGTTTCAGGTCTTATGTTTTAGCCCTTAATCCACTTCAAGTTAGTTTTTGTAAGATTTGTTGTTATTAGTGCCATCAAGTCGATTCTGACTCCTAGTGACCCTTTATACAGCAGAGTGGAAACCTGGCCACCCTCTCATCTTCTGGCACTATATCAGACAATGCTCCACTGCTATTCATAGGGTTTTCAGGGCCAATTTTTTCAGAAATGGGTGGCCAGGTCCTTCTTGTAGGTCCTATCAAGTTTGGAAGCTCTGCTGAAAAGTATCCACCATGGGTGACCCTGCTGGTATATGAAATATCAGTAGCATAGCTTTCGGCATCACAGCAACATACAGCTGCCACAATATGACAACTGCCAATTGGGTGGTATGGTTCCCTGACCAGAAAACAAACCTGGACCACAGTGGTGAGAGCACCAAATCTTAACCACCAGACCACCAGGGCTGGCTGGCTAAGATACGTGGTGTAAGATATGGGTCCAATTTCATTCTTTGCATGTGAATATCCAGGTTTTGCAACACCATTTATGGAAGAGACTATCCTTTCCTCATTGAGTATTCTTGGCTCCCTTGTCAAATATTAGTTGACTATATATATGAGAGATTATTTCTGGGCTCTCAGTTCTGTTCCTTTGATCTATGTATTTGTTTTTATGCCGGTAACACACTGTTTTAATTGCTATGGCTTTGTAATATAGTTAGAAATCAGGAAGTATGATGCCTCCAGCTTTGTTCTCTAGCAAGATTTCTTTGGCTGTTCAGGGTCTTTTGTGGTTCCATATGAATTTTAGGATTATTTTTTCTAGTTCTGTGAAAAATACACAGAATTTTGATAGAGATTGCATTGAATCTATAGATGGCTTTGGGTAGTATGGACATTTTAAGAATATTAATTTTTCCAATCCATGACCATGAAATATCTTTCCATTTATTTGTGTCTTCTTCAAATCATTTCATCAGTGTCTTATAGTTTCAGGTATATAGATCTTTCACTTCCTTGGTTAAGTTTATTCCTAAGCACTTTATTATTTTGATGCTATTGTGAATAGGATTCTTTTCTTTATTTCTTTTTCAGATAGTTCATTGTTAGTATATAGAAATGTAACTGATTTTAGTATGTTGACTTTGTATCTTGAAAATTCCCTGAATCCATTTATCAGTTTTAACAGTTTTTTGGTGGAGTGTTTAGGAGTTCTCTATATATAATATCACGTCATCTGAGAATAGAGACCATTTTGTTGCTTCCTTTAAGATTTGGATGCCTTTTTTTCCTTACCTAATTGCTCTGGCTATTACTTCCAGTACTATGTTGAATAGGAGTGGTGAAAGTGGGCATCTTTGTTTTGTTCCTAATCTTAGAGGAAAAGCTTTCAACCTTTCACCATTGACTATGATGTTAGCTGTGGGCTTGTCAAATATAGCCTTTATTATGTTGAGGTATGTTCCTTCTGGACCCACTTTGCTGAAAGTTTTTACCATGAACAGATGTTGAATTTTGTCAAATAATTTTCTACATCTATTGAGATGATCACATGATTTTCATCCTTCATTTTGTTAATGTGGTGTATCACATTGATTGATTTGCATATGTTGAACCAGCCTTGCATCCCAGGGATAAATCCCACTTGATCATGGTTCATGGTCCCTTCAATATGCTGTTAAATTCAGTTTGCTAGTATTTGGTTGAGAATCTTTGCATCTGTATTGATCAAGGATATTGACCTGTAGTATTCTTTTCTCACAGTATCCATATGTGGCTTTGGTATTAGGGTAATGCTGGCCTCTCCTCTTCAATGTTCTGAAAGAATTTGAGAAGGATTGGTATTAATTTTTTATTAAATGTTTAGTAGAATTCACCTGTGATGCCATCTGGTCATGGCTTTTCTTTTTTGGGAGTTTTTTGATATTGATTCAATCTGCTTACTCGTTATTGGTCTGTTCAGATTTTCTATTTCTTCTTGATTCTGTCTCAGTAGGTTATATATTTTTAGAAATTTACCCATTTCTTCTAGGTTGTCCAATTTGTCAATGTATAACTGTTCATAGTAATCTCTTATGATCCTTTGTATTTCAGTGGTATCAGTTGTAATGCCTTCTCTTTCATTTATAATTTTATTTATTTAATCCTCTCTCTTTTTTTCTAAGTAAGTCTATCTAAAAGTTTGTCCATTTTATTCATCTGTGCAAAAAGCAACACTTAGTTTTGTTGATCTTTTCTATTATTTTTCTATTCTCTATTTTATTCATTTCTGCCCTGATCTTTGTTATACCCTTTTTTCTGCTAACTTTGAGCTTAGTTTCTTTTTCTAGTTTCTTGAGGTGTAATATTAAATTGTCTATTTGAGATGTTTCTTTTTTCTTAATGCAGGCATTTATCACTATAAATTTTCCTCTTTGAACTGCTTTTGCTCTATCTTATACGTTTTGGTATGTTGTGTTTCCATTTTCATTTATTTCAAGATATTTTTTATTTCCTTTCTGATTTCTTCTTGACTCATTGGTTATTCAGGAATGTTTTGTTTAATTTACACATATATGTGAATTTTCCAGTTTTCCTCCTGTCACTGATTTCTAGCTTCATACTATTGTGGTCAGAAAAGATAATTGGTATAATCGTAATCTTCTTAAATTTGCTAAGACTTGTTTTGTCCTAACACATGATCTATCCTGGAGAATGTTCTGTGTGCGCTTGAGAAGAATGTGTATTCTGCTACTGTTGGATGGAATAGAACTCTTAGTTTTTAATGGAGTATATGGCCACCCAGAAGAAATATTTCCCAGTTTTACTTGCAACTAGGCATGGCTATGGGCCAAGGTACTAGCTAATGGAATTTAAGGGGAAGTAATATGTGTAACTTTGAGGATATACCTTTAAAGGGAAGGAAGGTGTCTCATCCCCCAACTCTCCCTCTAAACTGATGCCCAGAATGTGGATAGCCCAGAACAGCAAGTTATCTTGAACCACACCAACAAGGCTGATACATTATGGATGATTGAATCACAAGATAGAAGAAGGCTAGGTCCCTGGATAACTTTCTGAAGCAAAGCCAGTATGTCAGACTCAGGCCATTGGCCTACAGATTATTGCAAACCAAGAGAAATAAACTTCTATAATACTTAGTACACTGTAAATGTGGGTCTTTCTTATACATATCCAAACCTATACCCTAATAAATATATCCTGAAAATCTTCAATAAAGTCTGGTTGCACCATAGGCTTGTTGGTGACACATTATGGAGGGATAGGATTGAAGAAGTGCCCAGCAGGGCTACAGAGTACAGAAAAAGACCTGCCTACACAGAGGCAAATCATAGAGGTTAGCTTGTGTGTCAGTAGAAGAAAGACTCACAGCAGAGATGAGAGAAACCTCTCCGCTCCAAATGCCTACAGATGCTGGGTCTTCCACCATATTTTAGATGGGAGTTTGAATCAAAATTATTTAAGTTTCACAGAGAGAGTACTTCAGAATATTGGAGGTGTGGGGAATATGAGGGCAGAATACACATACATGCTGCATATACACACACACAGACGTGCACACACATGCACATGTATGCTTGTGCACACATAAAATGACACCCATTCATAACAGAAAAAAAATGCCTATTTCACAATTGGAACTTATTTTCAATGGGGAATAGTCTCAGGAAAAAATCCTGCCCACAAAATGGTATTACAACTCCCCTATTCAGTAACATTTTTTCTAAAAATTAAGCCATCACTTGAACTCTATATTGAAATATACTTTTTGTGAGTTCTAAAGTGAAAGAGAGCATCCTAGCCCAGGGGGCAGAGAACGCCACCTAATTTTTATATTTTTTGTTGAAAATAATACTTTAGTGACTTTCAAGATAAAACACTTAAAAATAATAAATTGAAGTTGCATCTTATTAATTTGTTTTGCAAGGACACTAGAAACTGCTGCATTAAATTATGCATTAAATACATCTTACTTTACTCACTTGGTATCTATATTACTTCTTAGGACATTATCACTTTAATTATTAAAATATCCCCTGTGAAGTTCTTAGTAATTATTATTATCTGGGCATCATTATATAAAATGGAAATAAAAATACAAGTAAATAGAAGATGATAATCCTTTGGGTTGTAACATCAAGACTACAGCAGCCCAGTAACAGTAAACAATCAAGACATACTTTCAGCCCATGCTTCACATTCCTATTGTTTTGGGACATTCCACTAAAAATCTGAACAGTTTTTCAGACCATGAAAAAAACTGCATGATGACGCACAGTGAAACTCTGGTTGGGGCACAGTCCAGTTAGCCTTTGGACTCTGAAAATCTACATTTTTTGTTTTATATTCTCTTATGGACACTTTTACTGTCTCATCGCTGGCATGTCATCCACTCTTTCCCCAATACCACTACTTCACAGACACGCACAAACTTGAATAGTACCTTTGACAGTGGAGAGTTAGAGGGATCAGTCTAGAAGAGGCAAAAGGAGAGAACTGGCTGCTTAGGAGAAGTTCTAGGTTTGAGATTCCCATGAGGTAGAGGCAAAGGGGACCTAAGATTTTCATTGCAATTGTCCTGTCAAAGGCAGACAATGAGACAAATTCCTGGAAGACAGTCTATCCAAGACTGGAGAAGAGTTCATCTGACAAGAACATCCCTGTGACAACCCTCATGCAAACTGTTGGTGGGAATGTAAATCGATACAGACACTATGGAAAATAGTATGGAGTTTCCTCAAAAAATTAAAAATAGAAATTCCATATGATCCAGCAATCTCACTTCTGAGTATATCCAAAGAAAATTAAAACAGGATCTCAAAAAGATATCTGCACTCCCATGTTCATTGAAGCATTATTCACAATAGCCAAGATATGGAAACAATCTAAGTGTCCACCAACACACGAATGAATAAGGAAGATGTGGTGTATATACATATATCTATATATATATGTAGTGTATATATATATATATCTACATATATATACAATGGAATATTATTCGACCACGAGAAAGAAGGAAATCCTGCCATTGTGACAACATGGATGGACCTTGAGAGCATTATGCTAAGTGAAATAAGTCAGCTAGAAAAAGACAGATATTGTATGATAGTACTTATATATGGAATCTAAAAAAGCCGAACTCATAGAAGCAGAGAGTAGAATGGTGGTTGCCAAGGGGTGGGAGATGAGAGAAATGGGGAGATGTGGGCAAAGGGTACCAACTTACAGTTAGAAGTTGAATAAATTCGGGTCATCAAATGCATAGTATTTTGATTATAGTTAACAGTACTGTATTATATACTCGAAAATTGCTAAGAGAGTAAATCTTAAATGTTCTCACCACAAAAAAGAAATGGTAATTATGTGATGTGATGAAGATGTTAGCTAATACTATGGTGATAATCATATTGCAATATATAAGTATATCAGATCAACATGTTGTACACCTTAAACTTACAAAATGTTATATGTCAGTTATATCTTAATATAGCTGGAAAAAAAGAACACCCTTGTGCCACTATTTTTCTGGAAACCAATGTTAGATAGAAGGTAGGAGAACAATAAATCCTAGCATTCAGTGGTTCTAGGATTTCCAAAAAAACTGTCTCTTTATACCAACCCAGTCTTACCTAAATTCATTTTCACATTGATGGTTCAGAGATCTTGTTTAAAACATGAAGCTACACACATTGGGGAAGAAAGAATTTAAAGGATCTTATTTGTATTTACACTGATAACAAAATATAGTGACATATAGGGGATCCTAAAATACTTCCTGGAGAGTTTTATACAAAGGTGAAGTGTTGGAGAATGGTGGTTGCAAGAGAAAAAATGTTATTTCCAATTTTTCACTCTTTTCTTCTATTATGTCATTCAATTTTTTGTTGTTGTTGTTGTTGAGGAAGAATGGCCATGAGCTAACATCTGTTGCCAATCTTCCTCTTTTTGCTGAGGAAGATCGGCCCTGAGGTAACATCTGTGCTAATCTTCCTCTATTTTGTATATGGGACACCGCCACAGCATGGCTTGATGAGTGGTGCCTAGGTCCGCCCCCAGGGTTCCGAACCTGTAAACCCAGGGCCACCAAAGCAGAGCATGCGAACTTAACAACTACGCCACTGGACCAGCCCCCTGTCATACAATTTTTTAACTTCTAAATATGATTTCAAAACTTTTACTTTCATCTAGTCAATTGAATTTTTCAAAATTCATGTATCCTTTCAAAACAGGATTAAAAAAGATTAGTAGGACAGATTCTATTTTACTCTGTCTATTTGTTGAAATTTTAGATTATCTATGAAAGAGGCAATATCTAGACAACCTTACTAATAAACACACATAAAATTTATTGGCCCTTAAATATATAGTTTGCCATCCCTGAAAGAAGCTAATGAGCAATCAAACAATATCCATGGAGATGGAGGAAGTGGTCACTTTGGGAGGAATATTGACACGGGGTAATTGAGACTCAATCCTGGGATGAAGATAATGTTTCTGACTCAGAGAAAGTAGGCAGAGGGACTTGACATTGAAACAAATATGAACGCTCCATGATTTATACAGTGCACCTGCCCTCTCGTATGTTTTCAGTAACATGCTCTTCCTCCGCTGCCAAAAAATCGATATAGTCAGAACTCTTCATTATACTGTTCTTCACTAAAGCAACATTTTGATATTTTCCTTAATGCTAATTCTCCCTCAAAGGAGAACTTTTAAAATAATTACTACTCACATTTAGTGCTCCTCTGTCCAGAAAAGTGCAAAGGGGAAATGCTACAGGAAAATGCCACTTAGAGTTTCAGTGATAGTCATATCTTTTCTAAATTTCCCTTTAGGTCATAAATTCCTTGAAATCAGGAACAACGTCCTTTCTACTCATGTAAAAATCGCTTGAGTAACAGCACAATGCCTTCCTCTCCGTCAATACATTTCTTTCAGTTTAGGAATTTTCTCGGAATCTTAAAAACATTTTCCTTTACTATAACTATAATCATTCCTTCTCTTTAATGCTGAGAGATAAATATAATTTTAAAGCTTACATTACATGGATTTTTAGGAGAAAATAGAAGATAACCAATGCAGAAGCAATAGGTATAACACCATGTAGAATAATCCAGTCTCTTTTCTTTTTTATTCTCAATAGAATCCTAGACTTTTATATTCCTTTCCCCCACCCCCACCCCCAAAAAAGAAAGAAAAGGGGAAAAAAAAGAAGAGATCGTTTCAAATTATATGTTTTGTGTTTGTACGATAAAGGCCTATGAAGCCAAAAGGAGCACATGTTGTAATTGCTAACATAACTTTTTCTGGATCTGAAATTTGAGTTGATGCTTCTGGATTCAGAGTCTGTTCCTGGGGGGTCTGTACATATTTATAAGGAATTAAAATACCTTCGGATAGAACAAGCAGAATAAATATTCTCACTTTAAGAAAATGTATACCTGAAGAGCTACATTAAAATGTTTGAATTATAAATTCAGCACTGTGGTTTATTTTGACATCATTAGCAGAACACGTCACATCATACTGTCAATAATATAACTAACGTGTTTTGTAACCAAGATCTAGAATTTTAAGTAAGAAAAAAACCAATGTATTTTCCTTCTTGTCTTTTTCTGTTTCTCACTTTTCATTCGTTACCTTTGAAAATAATAAGTGTTGAAAAGAACTTCATTGATACAAACCCTAAAATAATTGTTTATCTAGGTATTTGAACCTTATTTTTATTTAATAAAATGAGTAAGGTATGATAATCCTAAGAATAAAATTTCATATCCAAATTATTTGGCATGTTACTACATAGCAAACTTAAGATTGTCAATGGAAAAATAAGCAATATACAAGAAAGATTTCATACCAGAAAAAACATGCTGAATGCAAATAAGGTATAGAAGGACTTCCGGAGACAGTGATAAAGAACTAAGAGACACACATATACGTGACCACTAAGTATAAACAATGCAGCTGCCAGTAGGACACTCATATTGCTTTTAGCATCACTCTTCAAGCTAAGAAGTAGCATTGTCTGGTCATAAAACCCAGGAGAGCAGGAACAATGTCTTTTCCACATCACGTAAAATCCCTTGAGTAATAACATCAACCTCTGATAATATTCTTACTGTTAATAACTTATTTATGTGAATTATCTAATTCAATTTTCACAATAACTCTACCAGGTACTACTTAAACCCACTTTATAAATGATAAAATACATTCCAAGAGGTTAAATAAAGTCTCCAAGATCACACACAGTCAGTAAGTGTCAGGGTTGAGATTCAAATCCAGACATCCTGAGTCCCCAGCCCCAGTTATTTGAAATCAGTATATTTTGCTCGTCTAATATGAGAGCCCTCTTTCTGGCTTGCAGACAGTTTGCCACCTTCTTGCTGTGTCCTCACATGGTGGAAGGGAGGGAGACAGAGAAAAAAAGAGAGAGATAGAGAGAGAGACCTGTGTCTCTTCTTCTTTCTATAGAAGTATTAATTCCATCATGAGGGCCCCACTCTCATGATCTAATCTAACTCTAATCACCTCCCAAAAGCCTCACCTCCAAGCACCATCACACTGAGGATTAGGGCTTCAACATATGAATTTTGGGGAGACACAAACATTCAGTCTATAGTACTCTGCTTGTCCCTTCCTAACACCCAGAAAGGTTGGATCTGCACAGAAAAGGAGGAGGAATAGGAAAAAAATGACATAAAAGCTACTATTTTTGAATACCTCAGTAGTGTGCTAAGTACTTTACATACATTATCCTTCTCCTTAATCAGATTTAGAAAAAAAATAATTAATGTGTGTTTCTTCCACCAAAAGTTATGGAAGAAATTAATATACTTTAATCTGTTAGTTCTGCTTTGAATAGTTTTCCTTTAACTATGTGGACAGAAATCCACAAATAGAATCCATTTACATTTGGATAATAACTAAGTCCTGTCTTCCATGAATCCAGATTAAACTCAGAAAATTTTTAATCCTATTCTTCCCAACTCCTCGTTTAAAACACCCCAAACCAGCCATCTTGATTAACGTGGGGAAGGGGAACTGTCAAAAATGGTGGGACCCTTGTGCAGTGGAACAAATACAATCTCCATCATAAAGACCTGTTTTACATTAAAATAAACTTATGAAAAAATAAAACTCAACATTTTGAGGAATGGACTCCTCACACAGGAGGGCAAATATCCTGAGATCAGCCTTCCCTTCCTTTGCAGTATCTCCACGTGGTCCTTTCTTTCTTAGTAAAGAGTTTCGGATTACTCAGTCACTTGCCTAGCTCATTGCCTACAGCCACCAAAATGTGATCTTTCAAAGAAGGGACTCCCCACCTCCACCACGGAACGTTAGCCAAATCTCCACGCAGTTATTCACCCACAGTGTAGTTAGAGGAGAGGACTGGGGAAAGAGGAATTTCCTTTCTCTCATCTGCAGATAATCATCTTCTGTCCCAAAGCATAAATTTTGATTACCCAGATTATTTTAGCTTTCAGAGCCACAAGTGTTATTAGTGGTAATAAAATCATTCAGCCTTACAAAAAAAATTTTTTTTAAAAGATTCCAACCACAGTATTTAAGAATCTGACCTCACAGCACATTATCCACCCACTATGTAAAATAATTTTCTCTTTGCTGTCAGCATGATCCTTTTTTCATTTCTTTAGCTACAATTCAAAAAGAAAACAAAATGATATGACTGACGTCATCAGAGCAGAATTGTTTGCAGCCAAAGAATGGGGTTTTAAATTTTGTTTTGTTTTCTTTGTTTTCACGTATAAAGCTAACTGGCCTACGTGGATGCCAAAATCAAGAGTTTACCCTTATTCGCACTGTACTTAAACCCAATGAGAAAGCCAGCTAACTCTGGTGGTTCCTAAGCATGATCACTTGGTTAAGTAAGAATTCTGTTCTTCTCTACATAGAGAGAGAGGTGAAATCTTGCCAACCCAGCTAACTTTGTCCTCCTCCTTACCTTGATGACTGTGGCTTTGAGACATCTCTCAAGGACTCTTTCCTCACTATCTAATGGACCTTCTTGAAGCTTCCTTCCCTCAACTTTCCCTTCTAAAATATGTTTTAAGTTTTATTTTTAATACTTGTTCATTTCTAACCTCCAAACCTTCACAGTAGGCCAGAGTTACTACTTTCAAGAAGTGTCTCATATTTCTAGGAAAATGCATGTTGGCATATCTATGACACAGCTGCATTTTTTGTGGATCCATGTCTATCTCTGGAACAAGGAATCAGGTTTTCAAAGAGGCCAGGGAGGCATGTAGATATCCAAGCAGGAAAAGAAACATTCTCAAAGAAACTACAAAAGTGTGTGTATATAGTATGACTCCGTTTTTTTTTTTTAATTCCACATGTAGATACTGGGGAACATTTGGGAAGCAAAATACTTCTAAATGTTGTGAGTAGCAGAATTACTTTTTTTTTTCCTTATATGCTTCTACATTTTCCAAAATATCTACCACAAACTTGCCTTTTTTGTAATCAGATTTTTCAAAAGCATATAAAGTAAAGAGGAAGAATTTTCTTCCCATTACTGCTGGTTTGAAGCATACATTATCTGAGTTTTAGAGTATTTGGCTTCAGAATGATTCTCTCAAAATAAATTTGTGGTATATCCAAGAGATAAATTATGTCTGCTTTATATGAGGATTTCTTTTAATTAGCCATATTGCAAATCGCTTTCAGTTAGAGTTACTAAATCACCACTGTGCTTGAATTTCTCTTTTCTTTGTTATACCTAGTCAAGTATTTAGCAAAACGAGAAGGCGTAGCAAATACCATACATCAATTGCTTTGAACATCTTGTTCAATAGAGTTTTTTGTGGAATGTGACTTTATTTTTCATAACTAAATTACTCTCTAGTTACTACACACTTTTGCCAGATAAAATTCACGTCCTTCTGCTGCTGAGACAAGTGGATGATGCTCATATGTTTCCTTCAAGTAAATATGTTGGGAATTTTGCAGGGAGGGTTAGATTGGGAACAGAAAGAAGATGGAGAGGGCTAATCACTGGTTATATATAGCACATATATCAAGGATGAAGGTGTAAAGAACATGGATTTTAGTAAGAAAAAAAGGAAAATAAATTTTCAGAGCTGTTTTGTTCGGAAAAAAAATAGAGTCTATTTAACAGCTGAATTTGAAAAGCAGTTTACCAGTTGTTACAGTAAATATATTCAAAGTGAATCGTATAACCACTAATTAGGTTTCAATCACTCAAGTGTACATTTGCTGTGACAACAGTTTTCCCTTTACAGATCATCCCTCTATTTATAAAAGAGCTGAAAATTAACATTTCCTGCTTTTGTCAAGCTGAAGCATCTTTCAATAGTTCTTAGCAAACATCTGAAGGATTCTTGCATCCTGAGATGATCTGGCCATTATGTTTTCAAGTGTTGTCTCTCTTCAAGAACTGGGTGAGACACACAGAATAAGTGATTGCAGCTTCTTTGTAAAATAGCAACAAGAACACAACAAAAATACCCGATGGAGAAGAGATCATGGGTTACCATTCACGGCAGATGGGAATCAACTTAAATTGACAGTGGAAGTTTTCATTCTGTTTTGTGCATGACTAACCGCAAGTAAAATCTGAGACACAGAGAAATGAAAGGCAAGATTGTGTAGCTGTGTTTTTAATACAGTGATGATTAGCAGATCCAGGTTTAAACAGATATTTTTCTTTTAATTGAAATAGTTCCTTGAAGAACATAGTTTTAAGAGCGTGTGTGTTCAGATACCAAATAGAGCCTAATACCCACTCTTTTTCACAAGTATTAATCTAAAAGGGGGGCAGTTTTCTAAGTTAATTTTAGTACATCATCCATTAATCAATGTCAACCATACTGTGATACACTACTAGCAGGGATGACATAGTCTTTTTCTCTGTGGACTCTCAGTTGAAAGTACTAAAAAGAGGAAGAATAGTCTCATTCTATTGTGGAACTGATATTCTCAACTCTCTGAAAAATAAAAGTTCACTGCATTTTAGGAAACATCTTAAGATCTGTAGCACAGTCTAGGTTCTTGAGGGAGTGAACAAGGTAATGCTCTGTCTTGGGATTTTCTCAGTTCCCCAAGTGGCAGACACATACACAATTATGTAAACATAAACTGTCTAGAAGATGTTTCCTACTTATTTTTCTGAGCACTTTCTTGACTTCGATATCTTTCTCATCTCTTTTTCTTCCAAGTTTTCTGTTTTTTTCCTTAAAATTTCCACCCTTCCTCATGCTCCCCACAAGCTCTCTGTGATTAATTGATAATTCCCCAAGCTGAATTCTTGGCAACACATTATTCTGAAATTCATTCAAAAGTGACACATTCTGAGTTCACTGTTTAAGAGGATAATCCCACTCTCTTGAACTTCACTGCCGTAATCATCTCCTTTCATTCCCTAATAATTTTACCTTCTGCAATACCGTTTGTATCTTACCATCAAGGCTGTGTTGTTCCTTGTCCATAGAATGTCTTTCTTACACCTACCTTACTCCTTCACTGTCAAAATAGTACTCATCTTTCAAGGACTTATTCAAATAACACTTCCTCCCTGTGGCTTTCCCACATAAAAGTTTATTTATAATTATATTTTACCTTTGGGTAATAAACAGTCCTTTCCCACCTGAAAAGTTTGTCCTCTGTGATAAGATTCTAAAGACACGTGGGCAGAGAGGTGAAGGGGAAAAAGAGATACATACCCAGCTGGCCTAGTCAACTAAACCAAACTTACTAATCAACAAGGTGGTCAATGTCAGAGCTAAAACACTGTCACAAGCCATACCTCTCCCAAGGCATCCATTAGTCAGCCTTATACTCTTTGTGGCTCTGCGTCTGCTCTCTTACCCCCATAAGCGTCTCCAGGGCTTATTTATATTTTTAACTCAGCATCTGGTCAATATCCACTGCTTACTCAGCACTTAACAAATGTATGTTGAAATTGGCTGAATTTTTGGACTCTACACATTGGACATAAAAGAACACTTTATGTCTCAAAACATATACAATAGAAGGAAATCTGAGGGATTAATGAAAATAACACTCAGGATAGAAGAGAGTAGACTTAGGTTCTAGTTTGAATTCCACTGCCTGTGTGACTTTGAAGATAAGGACTTCATTTCCACGCACATAAAACAGAGAACTCCAAGGAGTTTCTCCAATGACTTCCAAGTCTTCTATAAGATGAAACATAATACAATATATCAAAGCATTTTGAAAATTCAGTGTCGATGTGAGGTAACATCATCGACAGAGAAGGAAAACATGCCATTCTGTAAGCCAAATAGGACAATTATTCTTCTAAAGTTAGATTTATATAAATCTTAGATGAGAGGAGCTAATATGCAACTGAACTGTCTGTAATTATGGAAGGTCCCATTACGAGTAAGTGAGTGACCAGCTGTTTCTCATCTTCATAGAAAAGACGATGACAGGAAATAACAGGATATTATTTAAGGAGAGAGAAGTAGTTTTTGTTTTTTGTCTTTTTGGTGGACATAATGAACATTTCACTGCAAGAATAATTCTAAACCATGGAACAGGCTTTCAAGAGGACAGACAAACCTCCTCAATGGAAATTATTTTGAATGCCATTGACCACTAATCATTACTACAAAATTTAAGTAACAGCATTCCTAATAAAGGAACTCAGCGCTGGAAGATTCTTGTTTGACTCCTAAAGCCATAGAAGAATAAGAATGAAGTTTTAAGGTGCTATAGACACAATGATGAGTTTATAAGAGAAAAGGTAATTTGCTCTAAGAATTAAGCACTAATCACTCTGTGATTCTAGACCCCTCAAGACTTTACATTTCATTTAAGAGATGAGCCGTCATGATATTCAGCTTTCCTAGACTGAGGTTCAGAGTTGTATTTGTTAATTGAAAGGCAGGCTGTTTATAAAATAGTCCTCATTCTGACAATGTGTTTTGAATGGTCAGTTTGAACTAATCTTTCACCTAACGGCAACATTAACACAGCCAATATTTCTGAGGTTTTTCATCATGCAAATATTAGAAAAGAATCTTTTCAAATGACAGCTCCTAGATACGGCTTTAATCAAGCAACGAACAGATCACCCAAGAAAATGTAGTTTCATATAATAAAGCTTGCCCTCCAGAGTTGCATTTTTTTAATCAAAGCAACTTGAGCACATGGGGAAAAAAACGGGTTGTTTTCCTATAGAAACTACATATATGATTTTCCTATTCAACTACCCCTCTTCTAAATAAATTTATATAAATAGTGCCATTTATTCATTTGAAAATTAGTTATTGCACTTATAGGCCTTGTGAGTCAGTAAAACTCAAGGCAGCCGACCACACAAAACAGTGAAGTTATGCTCTGGTCTCATTTAAAGAGTTCACCATGTTAGGTTGTTGTATGAAGAAAAAAGGAGGCAGAGGAGGAGTGTGAAAGGAAGAAGAAGAAGAGGAAAAAGCAGGAGGAGGACAAGAAGTGAAGAAGGAGGAGGAGAAGAAGAAATAATAATAATATCCCAAAAAAGTTATCTATCTTACTGCCAAGCATAGGAGATAATTTGTTTTAGAAGTGATTTAAGCAAAACATAGATATGTTCTTTCCTGAAACTTTGTTCAACTTATGCAAAATTACAGAAAATCAAAGATACAGAAAAAATCCTGAAAGAAACCAGAGGAAAAAACACCCTACCTATGGAGGGACAAAAACAAGAATTACTTCTGACTTCTTCTCAGAAACTAGGCAAGCAAGAAGAGTGGAGTGAAATATTTAAAGTGTTGAGAGAAAAAAACCACCAACCTAAAATTCTGAACCTTGCAAAATTATCCTTCAAAAGTGAAGGAGAAATACTTTCTTAGACAAACAAAAATTGAGAGAATTTGTTGCCAGTAGACCTGCCTTGCAAGAAATGTTAAAAGAAGTTCTTTAGAGAGAAGGAAAATAATATAGGTCAGAAACTCGGATCTACATAAAGTAAGGAAGAACCTCAAAGAAGGAATAAGTGAAGGTAAAATAAACATCAATATCTTGGTTTGTGCCAATATTAACTGTCTTAGATAATATTCTTCTAGACATCTGGCATAAAGTATAAGTGAAAATGAAATATATGAATATATGAAAGTGAAATAATTCTTTAAAAGTAAAAGGTTTTTTTTGAAAGGGCATTTGCGTATGGATCTCCATTAGATTGAATGTAAAAATAGAAAGAGGTTATCAGCTCTTAGAAGACATGATTTTGAACTTGTCACTTAACCTCTCTAAACCTTTTTTCCACATCTCTAAATTGAACATAATTCCAGGCCTGTCTTACTGTTGCACAAAAATTAAATTAAATGATCCCTATAAAGTACATCCAATAATCATGATACGTGTGCATGGCACACAAAAAAACACTCAACTCTATGAGCTATTTTTATTCTTTGAGAAAAACAAGAGTATTTACAGTTATAAACATCCAAAGAAACAGTCGCTCTCATGTGAAAATGAATTAACTTTCCAGAGTTATTTATAGTGGCACTTCAAATTTATTTTCAAAAGTGAACAAGTACATTTAATTTAAAATTAATAAGACCATTATTACGTATTCATTAAAATTTCATGTAATTATTGGAAATATTTACAAGATATGCAATGGACTCATATTATATAGAAGAGACAGTAATTAAGCCTTAATAAATGGAATTTTAAATAATCACTTATAAAAATATATTATTAAATTTGAGACCTCTTATTTTAAAATCTACCTATAATTTCTATTTAGTAGAGACAAAGTAAGAAATTATATGTTTTGTGAACACTTAAACAAATAGAATTAATTTTAGAAATGGATGACAAAGGATAAGTCTTCTAGTCAGAGACAGTCTTCTGCCTATTAGAAACTCATAATGCAATCAGGAGATTCTGCTGATGTTCTTCTCTGCATCTTCTCCTTCTTTTTCAGTAATCAAGGTCATTATTTAATGATGTCAACGGAGTCTCCCCTTTCTCTCTGCAAATGCTGACAATAAATGGCAGGTTTGTTTATGTGTTGTCACAAAGGTCAGTGAGTAATTGGCATCGGTAACAATACCTGTGCGATTTAATTTGATCTGTAGGTAATTTGTCTTGTTTTCTTTTTATCCCCTTATTTGTGACCTTGCCAGGGAAACAGCAATGTTTCGTTTCATTTCTTGAAAACATTTGGTCACTCAAATAGCTAAATCATAAATTTCATAAAGACATCATGAGTATCTTGTTTATAATGTTTTCCCAAGCAGCTAGCACAGTGCCTGGAAGGTAACTAGGGTAGATTTAACAAAGGTTTCTCAAGTAAATGAATGAATGAACGAATAAAGTAAATAGCACATAATTGTCTTTAGAAATTACTAAAATTGTTCAGAGCAGAGCTTTCTTACTTCTAGTAAGCTCTTTTAATTTTCCTTTATAGTACTTCTTATAGTTTGAAATTACATTTTTATATGATTATATGCTTAAAGCCTGCCTCCCCTACTAGACTATTTTGCTTATAATGATACTTCCAACTTCTAGCACAGGACCTGGCACATAGTAGCCACTCAGTGAACAGTGATCAAAAAATAAATGCCTCTCATTTGGGTAGCTCAGTTACGAGTAGACATCAAAGCTCTACTTCAAGACTGTATGTTCCATTTTATAAGACAAGGACACCCTGCAATAAAAAAGTAAGTCTAGGGTCGGCCCCATGGACTAGTGGTTGAGTTTGGCGTGCTCTGTTTTGGCGGTCTGGGTTCGGTTCCCAGGCACGGACATACACCACTCATCGGCAGCCATGCTGTGGCCACAACGCACATGTGAAAAAGAGGAAGATTGGCAATGGATGTTAGCTCAGAGTGAATCTTCCTCAGCAAAAAAAAAAGTAAGTCTACTTGATAACATTTATTGAATGTCTATTACAATGATGGTATAATCTCCAAGATTTTCAGTTGTCCTTTATAATTGGGAAGACTTTAGAGATGGCATTTCATCTCACATTCTCTGAATGAGCCCAATGTGTAGAGCAGCATTTGTATCCCCAGCCAGACACTTTTAAAATATGTAATACAATATGTATTCTTAAACATACAACATACTATAAAACGTATGATTTAAAATGTTCCATTTCTCACCAAAGAAATGAGCTCCAATTATTAGCTCAACTGTTTTATCTTACTTTGGGAGGCAGGACTGGTAATAATAGAAATCAAAACACGTATCTGGCCAGGTCTCACTGTGCACTACAAAGTTGCCTGTGATTTGTGGTCCACAGTAAAGCAAAATATATTCAATACATAGCCTACACATCGTCAGTGTAACTGTCAGGTCTCTTTTTATACTCAAGGGAAAATGCTGTGGAAAACTCCCCATACACAACCTAGTTGCTTTTTCACATATTTTTTTTTTTTTTGTGGTAACATTGGTTTATAACATTGTATAAATTTCAGATGTACATCATTATTCTTCTAGTTCTGCATAGATTACATTATGTTCACCACCCAAATACTAATTACAATCCATTTTTTCACATATTTTTATCTCTCTTCTCAAAGGTGCGATAATTTCAAACGGAACATTAAGGAATCTCTTATGCAAATGTAAAATTAATATAAATTAAAGCAACAGCAGCAATAATAATAGCTACCAGTTACTAAAGGTCAATTATGTCCCTAGCACTGCGCTAACTTCCTATACCTTATAGGTATACCTCATATAACACTAAAAGTAAACATAAGTCTCATTTTAATAATTTTATTGAGGTCAACATAGGTAACAAGGGGGCACAGCTGGTATTTGAACCCAAGCCCAGAAGAATACAGCAGGGTTTCTTAGTCTTGGCACTGTTGACATTTTAGGCCAAATAATTCTTTGTTTGGGGTGGGTTGTCCTGTGCATCTATTAACTAAATGCCAGTAGCAGCCCTCTCCCAGTTGTGACAACCAAAAATGTCACCAGACATTGTTAAATATCCCATGGGGGGCAAAATCTCCTCTACTCCCCACTCTCGAGCACCCCCTCTACCTATCTTAACCCACCATCCCCCACCCCTACCCCTCACCTCCATTGAGAACCACTGGAAGACAATGCCTGGCTTCTTTACTCTACCATTCCCTTCCTCCACGAAGGGAGAATCATGAGTCAAGCATTCAAATTTAACCCATTTTAATATTCACTAAAATTATGGAAAACAGTTACATATTCATATAGCAATTTAACCAAGCAGACCTCTACCTTAACAAGATATCGTAGGTAAACCAAAGTTTACAAGGGAAGGTACTATAATTATTGTGAAACTTATATTCCTGGTCATTGTTTAGAAATGCTCCAATTTTAGAAACCTACAAGGAAAAAATAGAGAAAAGTCGAATTATTGAAAGTTTTCATTTGTAAGTTACATATCTTCAAGAAATTCAAGTAGTTTACTAGAATTAAATCTATGAGATAAAAATGAGAAACAAGATTTCATTTATTGTTTATTTCCCAGCAATTTTTTGAAGTGAGGTTTAGCCCTGAGATAAGAGCCAAGGATGTTGCTTCTTCAGATCACATATCCTCTATTTCTTTTTTCTAAAATAAGAGGATCAAAATTCCAAGTGATTTTTCTAAATTGGGAATTGATTAAAATGAAATTTTGGAAATTTGAATAGTCATTGCTGCATCTTTTTTAAAAAATCAACAAATTTACCCTTTGTTTCTCACACATAGAATTACACTGTTGTTTTTGTTTTTGCTTTTGGCATTCTTGGTTTTAAGTTTTAGTTCAGATATAAAGATGGATAGTACTGCATATTTATTTACTTTAAACCACAACTCTATCCCTCAGTATGAGAGATAAAGTAAATTTATCTGCTAACAGTAGTCACCAGCTTTTTCATTCCTAAAGAAGACGGTTTATTTATTCTCCTGCTCAGTAAAGCAAATTGTCTATAAATGCCTTATATCTCCACAACACCAAGACTGATATAAAATTCCTCTAGAATAAATGAACTTTAGAAATTAAATTTCAATGACAGTGAGACTTTTGCTTCTAACTGTGATGACATAACTGGTATCAATTTACCCTTCTGAGAAACCAACTCTAAAACTGGGCAAAATATATGAGGCAACTATTTTCAGAAATTGGACAACAGGCAGCCAGCTGAGAGAAGGGAAACACCCAAAATTGGCTTCACATTTGTCCTAGCTTTCCACCTAGGAGCACTTTCTGGACCGTGCACAGAAAGGTAGACCTCAAACAGAGTGGTGGGCAGGCAACCCAAGTTGAAGAGAAAAGATTTCTGATCTTTCGGGTCTGCAGAGACAGCTGACTTTGTAAGACAGGGTAGTGAAAAAAAGAAGGAAGCACCAATCCAAGGGCCCAGAAGTTGGTGTGAGAGCTCGTTTCAGGTCCTTGGCTGAGCGCTGGGCTGTGTGTGTCAAGAGTGAGAGTCCACAATGCCTAGAGGAGAATCACCACTGGAAAGCAAAGAGCAGGAGGTTGGAGTCCTAGCTAAGCCAGGGGGCAGGAATGTCATGGTGCACGTTTGCCATTCAGTTGAGATCTAAAAGCCCACACCTTACAACTGAGGACTACACCCAAAACCGAAGGCCATGATCAAGGACTAAGGACAAAACTGAAATATGCCTAAACCAAACACAACATGTACAAGAGGACTCACTGATAACTGCCTGCCAAATGGAGAAAAGGAAAGAAAAATCCCCAAACTTGAAAGGAGAAAAACATATTCTGGTGAGAGGAGGGGGGAGGAAATTTCCTTAATCTTTTTTAAAAACCAACTTTTAATCTTAGAAAAGCAGGAGTAAATTAAACTTAAAATAAATAGAAGGAAGTAAATAACAAAGATAACAAATGGAAATCAATGACACATAAAAGGCAATATAGAAAAACTTAATAAAGCCAAATATTGGTTCTTTGAAAATTTTTTAAAAATTAAAAAATACCTAGCAAGATTGATCAAGAAAAACAGACAAAAATTCAAATTATCACTATTAGGAATAAAAGAGGAGACATCACTACATATTCTACAAATATTAAAAAGTACCTTTATATCAATAAAATTGACAAGAAAAAATGAACAAATCCTCGAAACATACAAATTACTAAACTGACACAAGTAGAAAGAGAAATTTTAAATAACCATATATCCATTAAAAATTGAGTTTTAAATTAAAACTTTCCCATGTCCAGATGGTTTCATTTGTGAATTCTGTCAAATATTTAAGGAGAAGAAAGTAATTCAGATGATTTCACTAATGAATTCTGCAAAACATTTGAGAAAAAAATAATTCATTCTTATGCATACTTTAAAAAATATAGGAGGGCATAATACTTTCTAACTTTTTTGTGAGCCCCCTGACATAAACCTGACACCAAACCTGACAAAGATATTACAAGAAAAATAACTACAGACCAATGTTTCTCATGAACGTAGATGCAAAAATCCTCAACAAAATGTTAGCAAATCATATCTGGAAATAAATAAAAGGAATAACATAACGTGACCAAGTGGGATTTATCCCAGAGATGCATAATTGATTTACCATTTGTATAAATCAATGTCATTAACCATATTAACTGAATATAAGGGAAATTACATGAGCACCTCAATATACATAGCAAAGATTTTGGCAAAATTCAGCATCCATTCACAGTATAACAAAAACCTTTTATCAAACTAGGAATAGAAGAGAACTGCCATAATCTGATAAATGGCACCTATTTCTTAAAAATGTCTACAGCTACCATCATACTTAATGGTGAAATAGTGAATTCTTTCCCCCCATATTGTGAATAAGGTTGAAATGTTGACTATTTACAAGTCTAGGCAGCATTGCACAGGAGGTCCTAGCTAACTAAGCAAGAAACCTAAATGAAAGTTATAAAGATGAAAAAGAAGAGGTAAAACTATACTTTATTCACATGCAACATTATTGAAGATGCAGAAAATCCTATCGAACCTATGAAAATCTAGTAGAAACATGTATTGTATATAGAGGTTGTAGGACTCAAGGTCAATATATATTGTATTGCATGTCTATATACTAGCAACGAACCAATTGAAGATAAAAATTTTTTAAATTATTATATCATTTGCAACAGCCTCAAAAAACACTAAGTACTTAGAAGTAAATTTAACAAAAGATGTACAAGACTTGTACATTGCAAACTACAAAATATTGCTGGGAGATATTTAAAAATGCCTAAATATATACTTAAAGATATACCATGTTCATGCAGTTAAAGACTTAGGTTAAGTTGTCCATTCTCTCCACTGCAATCTCAATCAAAATCTCAACAGATTTTTCATAAAATTTAACATGCTTATTCTAAAATATATATTGAAATGAAAAAGAGCTAGAATAGCCAAAATAATCCTACCAAAGAAAGAAAGAAAAATTTGGACAACTCATTGTTTCTGATTTCAAGATTTATTCTAAAGCACAGTAGTCAAGAAATAGTGGTATTGACTTAAAAATGGACAAATAGATCAATGGATGACAACAGAGAGAGTCTTTTCAACATACGGAGTTGGGACAACTGGAAATTCTTATATACCTTTCTTTAAATCATACACAAAAATTAATGAAATATAGATTAAAGGTATAACTATAAAAGCCCAAACTATAAATCTTGTAAAAAAAAAATAAGACAATATCTCTGTGACCCTAGGATAGGCAAAGATTTCTTAGACAAGACACAGACAGCGCTAACCTTAAAAGAAAATATTGGTAAATTGGAGTTCATCAACAATGAGAAATCATTAGGGAATCATAAATCAAAACCACAATGAGATAGCACAACACATTGACAAGAAAGGCAAGATTTTAACTGACTGACGACACCAAATATTGACAAGAATTTAAAGTAATGAAAACTTTCATACATTGCTGGTGAGAATGTAAAATGATACACTACTTTGGAAAACGGTTTGGAAATTTCTTATACACTAAACATACACCTACCTATGATCCAAAAATTCCATCCAAAAGAAATAAAAACTTATTTCTATAAAGAGACTTGTCCAAGAATGTTTGTGAAGCATATTCACTAGAGGCAAAAGTGGAAACTACTCCAATGTCCTACAACAAAAGATTTGATAAACAAATTGTAGTATATTTATTCTGTGGAATACTACTCATCAATAGAAAAACCAAATTAATTATGCGTACAACAACATAGATAAATCTCAAAAACTTTATGTTGAGCGAACAGAAGCCACACCTAAGAGTTATGTACTATACAATTCCATTTATGTGTATTTAAAGA
Organism: Diceros bicornis minor; assembly: GCF_020826845.1. Classification (NCBI taxonomy): domain Eukaryota; kingdom Metazoa; phylum Chordata; class Mammalia; order Perissodactyla; family Rhinocerotidae; genus Diceros; species Diceros bicornis. The sequence goes on from NC_080740.1 coordinate 46,514,583, forward strand.
ACAAGCAACACTTATCAAAGCAAAAAATATCAGAAAAGAGGTTGCTTCCAGGAGAAGGGAATGGGTTGGAGCAGGACACAATGAAATCTGCAGTGTTTGGAATATTCTATATTTTGATAGAGTTACTGCTTATGTGGGTGTGCGCATTTCTCAAAACTCATAAAACTGTACCATTTAAGATTTTTTCACTAAATGTAAACTATACCTCAATAAAAAATTTAAATTGAATACACAAAAAATTAATTAATAAATCAGGGAAAACTAATCTGTAGTGGTAGAAGTCAAAATAGTGGTTACCCAAGGTCTGGAATTGTGTCTTGACAGAGATATGAGGCAGCTTCTGCAGTACTGATAGTTTCCTGTGTCTTGATCTGGGTGCTGGTTGTGCTGGTATGTTGACTTTGTGAAATTCCAAGTACACTGATGATATGGACATTTTATTAATATGCTGCACTTCAGTATAATTAGAATTTTAAGTTTTTGAAGCCAGTAATCACAAAAGGCCTCTACATCACATCCTAGCTAGAAATGTACATACTGTGTCAATGATACAATGGGGTGTAAGGAGGTTGCTAGCTGTACCAACCTATTGTGCATAATAACCTCCTGGTGGAAAAGCTTTAACCTGTTTCTATGACAGCATGCTTTGACTATGGCATTCACCAAGAATAAATCATTTCAATTTAATCTGTCCAGTTGCTTTCTTATTAAAGATGACAAGGAAGCAACAGTGAGCATCACTAGAGAAATCACAGCAATATACATCTGTCATATTATAATACAGTGGGATCAGAGATCATTCAGGAGTGTCATAATTGTAATTTCAGAAAACCAAATACTATTTATGTGATAACATCCACCTGTATCTCTTTAACTTGTATTTTCAATTTGCTGCCTGTTTACATCTATTCAAAACTGAAGCATTGCACGTCATTAAATACTATATAAATAAGTTAGGCCTAGCTTTGAAGGACCAGAAGCTAACTGGGAAACTTCAGCATCTGGAACCACAAGATTCTATTTTAACAACACCCAGATGGTCCTTGAAGCATAGCTTAAGCATTTTGATAGACATGCTGAGATTCAACTAAGGTGATAGACTTTTACCACAGATGAAACTGTCTCCCAGTGAAAGAGAACAGATTAATGGAAGTGTCAGTTAGGCTTCTTTGGCTGCAATCTACAGAAACTCATTCTGGCTAACATATGCAAAAAAAGAGAATTTATTATAAATTGATTTGAGAATGGCTCACTGGATTGAGGTGAGGAAGGACACCAAGGCATCTGTGGGCTTTGAAAAGGGGAACTGATGGAAGTGTGTATTGGAGACTGCTTGGCCCCATCTCACATCCTCTTGGGCCAACTTTTTATTCCAGCCATTGCTACAGAAAGCAACTATACAGGTATAACACGACAGCCCCTTCTGTACAGGGGCTTCTCTGCCACATAGGATGCTTGTGGGATTCCACTCAGCCACTCTGGCACATGCATAAAAATATGGAGATGTGAAGGAGGTAGCAACTCATGTGGCACCCAATGGGACATGAGCTGCTGGAAAAATATTACCCTCTTCCACCCCACCGCTGGATAATTCTGAGCTGCTTTGTACATGGTTCTGCATGTGGCCCCCAGCAAGATTAAACCCCAACTGCCTAGAGCAGTGATCAGCTTGATGATTCTTATGGGCTCTCCCTCCTTCCCTGTTTTATGCTCCCTGTCTTCCACAATTGTTACTTGGAATCACTCCCTAAAACACACTTCCTGCCCACAAGCCCTTGTGCTAGGCTCTACTCTTTTGGGGAAATCTAAGCTAAAACAACAGGCAGCCCTTTAAAGCGCTTTGCTGCTGCCAGAGTGGATGAATTCAAATCCATTCAGGCCATTTTGTTCCTTCTTTTTGTTTATGATTCAAATCCTAGGAAAGAGCACGCAATTGGCCAAGATTGGGTCCTATGCCCACCCTTTGTATAGGAAGGGTAAGGTACAATAGATAGTCCCTCAGAGGGGGAAGAGGTAATTCCTCAAAAAAAACCAAGTTGCTTATATCTTTCTGCGTGTCCAAAATATTGCATTAAAAACTTGAGAAGCAAATTCAGTAGAGTGAGATTATTTAAACTCTATCCCTAAATTAACAGCACATATAACATCATATTAACATTGAATTTATTTTACTAAGTGTTTGAAATTATAGGTCACTTCTATTTATGGTGATATTTAATAATTCAACAAGAATCTGAAGATAGTTAGGTTAAGACCTCACATCCTACTCAGTCTTTTAAAAAGTTTGATATACTTTGCCACAAGAAAGGAACTAAGGCTTCTAGAAAGATGGAGTAAGTACATTCCACCCTACTTGTCTCATTAAAAACAACTAAACACCCTAGAAAAAATATAGAGAGCAACTCTCAGAAGACTATGAGAGGTAGAGAAAAAAGGCAGTCTGGCTAGGGACCTCTGGATTCAAGGAACAATGTGGTAGTGAGATCCCTGGCTTGATTTGGTTCTGTCTCCTATATATCTTGACCTTGGCACTAGAACAGCCTGCAACCCAGAAACACAAAGAGATTAAAAAAAAAAAAAATTGCTCTTGCTAGCCAAAGAACAGGGAAGAAGGCAGCCCTGCAGGACAGAATCTTTTTGACTATATCTCCCCTCATCCAGGCAAACACCACAAAAGAAACTGTGCCTTTCCCCCTTCTCATCATTCATTGCAGCAATTGTGGAACAGAGCCAAGTCAAACATTCCCACACTGTACTAATCAAGCAGAGGCTGCAGTGACCCTCCTACCTCCCTCTCCCATCGGTGCTGTGGATACTATGGGGTGGAATCCTGTCAATCAGCCTCATTCTGCAATAGCTGCAGAAGAGGCCGAGCCCTCTCCCCTACCCCCTCCAATAGCCCATCTTGCTCTACGTGAATATAAACAGATGCAGCATCCCTCCTCCTTCCCCATTAGGCACTATGAAGACTATGGAAGGATCCCTGTCTACAATCCCTGCTCTGCACTAAGAGAACATCAGCAAAGAGGAGGCATTCCACCCCCCCCCCAACTAGATTGGGGAGATTAGGAAATTAGACTAAGGAGAGTAGGGAGCTCGGGAAAAGGATTCTTTATATCCAAGTGTTGACGCAAATAATCCATAATCAATCTATAAATCAAAATTGGAGTGAGTTTATTATGAGCCAAATTTGAGGACCATATAGCCCAGGGCCTTCCTTCCCCAAGGAAGGAAGAGCACCAAAGAAGTGGGGTGTACGGAGTGGTTATATACCATCAAAAGCATGTATCACATATGATTACAATGTCCCTTTTACAATAGACACGAGATTGCCCTGCCGGCACAGCAATCAATGGACACAGCTGGTATCAGGTCTGCTGTCTCGATGGGCACAGCAAGTAGCAGGTCTGTTGTCACAGGATGAGCGCAACAATCAAATCCTAGCCTAGGGAGAAATGCTTATCTTTAAGGAAATGCCAATGCGAGGGAAGTTGCATCTTTATCTTAAGGGCATTTTTTCTCATTTTTAGGACATGGTAAGTGCTTAAAGCAGATATACAATGCAAGTTCAAAGGCCACAGATCCTTTTGGAAAAAGAAAGTCAGGCCGAATTAGTTTTACACCAAATGGCTTCCTCATATGCTCCAATATATCCTGTTTCTTGCAATTTATTTACCACAAGCATAAACCACAAGCACACTCCCAAGCTGCCCATGTGTGAAACTGACTAGAATCCATACAGCAAAAGTTTAGAAAACTGAACTATGGTGCAGAATATCACTCAGGTTTCAAACTGGCCTCAGTAGCACACAAGCAAGGCAGGCCAGAATATCACCACAAATGTTTGAGTCTAAATTGACATTGAAACTGCAGCCTACAAAAGTGGACTAGGTTATGCTATTGAGCCTAAACAGGTCCATTGCCTGGTAAAATAGAAGATTTAAATATCAACCAGAGTCTCACAACATAATACTTAAAAAGTCCAGAATGCAATCCAAAATTATGTGTAATACCAAGAACCAAAAAACTCTCAATTCAAATGAGAAAAGATAATCAACAGATGTCAACATTGAGATGACCCAAATGTTAGAATTATCTGACAAGAATTTTAAAGCAGTTATCATAAAAATGTTCCAACAAGAAATTACAAATACTCTTGAAACAAATGGAAAAATAGAAAGTCCCGGCAAAGAAATGGAAGATATAAAAGAGAATGAAATAAAAATTTTAGAACTAAGAATACAGTAACTGAAATTGAAAAACTCCCTGGATGCACTCAGTAGCAGAATGGCTATAACAGAGGGAAAAAAATCAGTAAACATAAGGATAAATCAATAAAAATTATCCAATCTAAACAACAAAGAGAAGATACATTAAAAATGTAAAGTACAGAGCCTCAGGAACACATGGGGCAATAACAAAAGATCTATCATTTGTGTATTGAAATCCCAAAAGGAAAGGAGAAAGAGGCTAGGGCTGAAAAAACAGTGGCTGAAATATTCCCAAATTTGACAAAGGACATAAATCTACAAAAAAAAAAAAAAAAAAAAAGGTGAACAACGCTAAACTGGATAAACCCAATATATTGTAACCAGATAAAGCCCTGATATATTGTAATCAAAGTTCTGAAAACTAAAAAAATTGAAAGCAGCCAGAGAGAAACCACATATTACCTATAAAAGAGCAACAATTCAAATCCCAAAGTATTTCTAACCAGAAAGGACAGAAGCTAGAAAGAAGTGGCCCAACATTTTTCAAGGGCTGAAATAAAAGAATTATCAACCCAGAGTCCTGCATCCAGTGAAAATACACAGAGAGTTTCACAAAAATAAAAAATTATTTATTTAGCTTCACTTGAAAAATCAGAACACCTAGCCACCAGAGCCTGAGTTCTTACAGAGCAACAACAGTCTAGAGGCCAAGGGAGTTGCTCCTTTAGATGAGGCATGTACTCACTATTCATCAGAACCCCCGTCTATAGCCTCTTACCCTGAGTACTATTTCAAACATTTATTCTACTTGCCTGGCTGTTGTAGGTATTAGGTTTATGGCATCAGGCCATTAGTTCTAATGTTTTCCAGAGACTCTAATAAAAGCCATAGATTCCCAGAAAGGCACCCATGCAAACAATTTTGCATTTAGTTTCAAATGTCGTAGACCCATATATTCCCACGTTTCTGCAAACCCCACTTTAAGAACCCCTAATTTAGACCATCTAGTGTACTATTCTAACCCCATACACATTGAGATTATTGATTACTCATCCTTTTTCTATGTTAACGTTATTTAGGAAAGCGTCTTGTATTGCCATATGTGTTTGCTATATTATTTAAGAATATTCAATTCTGCTATGGAGAATAAGACAAACAAAAAAACAAGGAAGATAAATGAAACTAAATATAGAAGCAAGTACTTTGTGAAACTTATCAGACATATATAAAGTAGGTAGAGTCTATATACGAAGGAGTAGAAGGACCAAGTAGCCACCAAATATTCAGGAGATATCCAACAATTTATGGCACATAATTTGTAGAATGAATGAATGAGTGAATGAATGCAAGGCTCAGCTTCTCCATTACATTACACCCCTCCTTCTACTTCTAACAGGTTACTATTTTTTTCCCTATTCATTAGTATATCTCTACTAGATCATAAATTTATAGGCGATAAGGGCCATAAATTATGTTCTGCACATGACAGAAGTTAATAAGTATCTGAAAGCCATGTCATACGTAGAGCAGTGAGTCTCTGCCTCTAGGGTACAGCACAATCACCTTGAAAACTTGTTTAAAATGAAGATATCTAGCAGCCACCCCCAGAAGTTTTGATTCAGTAATTTAGAGACGTGATATAAAAAATCTGCATTTTTACCAAAATTCCCACTACTTGTGATCCGGGGGCTCCATCAACAACATATTGAAAACTATTGAACTAGGGAGTGTGTAGAGGCTAGGGCAAATGGTAATCTCTACTTCCTCTCTTATTATGATCAACATTATCAAATAGATTAAAATGAACTTCAGAGCAGCCTGAAAGACACTGGCGAAAAGGTAGACCTAGCTCCTTCACTTTAGGTAGTGGGATTTGGGGAGAAAAAAGGAGAATTTATTGCTATCCGTATATGAGAGAGAGAGAGATTACCATAGAGAGAGAACGAGTGTATTTTTCTCCTTTTCCTTATTTTTTTACTGGCTGGCAGAGCTACTGCCTTCTGCCCAACCAGCTACCTGTTATCATTGCCCATAGCCAGAAGATGGGAAAGAAGCAAGACCCATAGCTTAGCTCCTGAGGGAGTTACCCCATTTTGTCACCCCAAGGGTTAAATAATCCTGTTTCTCATTTGATTGGTGTTATCATACTCATTCTTTCAACAAGCATTTATTTCACGCCTAGAGTTGAACTTAATAGTCCAATGTAAAATTTTAAATTAATATTTAGATGTTTTTTAAATTAAGTATCACTTTTAAACAATTTCAGACTGAAGAAGCACATAAGGTCATGGGGATTTTTAAGCTGGAAGTTTGAAAAAGCAGAAAGGCTTTTCAAGTTGAGCAATTACTTTACGTGTGGGCTCATAGTAGTTGAAATAAGTAGTCTCCTGGGTCTTCTTGACTTGTTTTACTTTAGGAGAATTTTGCATAGTGCTTTCCAATGTAAAAATGGATTTCAATTCACTTACAGACTCCAGTCCCCAACACTCACACAAAGTTGTCAATCCAAATACTCAAACTTTAGTTTCTGGAACATGTAATAATCCATTTGGAATGCTGGATAATATATGTAATAATGAAATGTATTCATTAATTAGGAAGAATTCTTTTACATATCTCTAAATTGTTTACTTACTGTTTCATGGAATCTGCAAGCAGTTGGATTAAAATTCCAAGCTTTTTCAAGTCATTGAAATACAAAGAAATCCACAAGTAATCCAAAGTACCATAAACATTTGTATGCTAAGCAAAGGCAATTGTCTTCTTGCACAAGCTCTTATTTTCCCTAATTCAAAATAGCAGTTCACAAAGAAACAAACAGCTAACCTAATGATGAAACAGATGGAGCATTTACCGCCTCCTTACCTTACACGATACACCAAGGAAGTAATAGCTGAGTTCAGGACTAAAGGGACATTAAAACATCAATAAGAATATACAATAGGTATAATTCTCTATTTACTGGTCTGGACTTTACTTTCTTGAGTAACCTTGGTGATGGCTTTAACATTTTGATTTTCCATCCAATAAGAGATTATACAAAAAGAAGAAGAGGTAAAAATTGTAGTATTATTTAATGCTGTACTGAGCTAGACCCAGGCAGCTATATAAAAAACAAACAACTGATGTAACACAATAAATCAATTTAGGGTTATGTTAGGTAACGCAAAGGAAACAAGCCCCCACCAGGGCACATTAACCTCCTACCATATAGGAATCTCTCAAAGACAATTACACACAGACTAACATAATCCCCTTTAAGATTTAGTCAACATTTTTACCTTGGTTTCATACTACTTTTCTTCACTTATATTTAGATAAAAGCTAAGAAAAAATAGTAAGATTCTTTCAAGTTTGCTATTAATATATGACATGAGAAGCATTTTCCTGATTTCACTATTGCTTACTTAATGAACTTACTAATACCCTGGTTGTGTGAGAGTTTTATCATATCAGAAGGGGTATTTGTCTTTTCAAATCTCTAAAGGCCCAATTCAGAATCTTTATTAGAGGATTTTTTATTTTGTACCACATATTCAAAAGAATTTTACCTTAAAAAAATAATTTAGAGGCCAGCCCGATGGCGTAGCGGTTAAGTTCACATGTTCCTCTTCGGCAGCCTGGGGTTTCACGGGTTTGGATCCCAGGCACAGACTGACGCACCACTTGTCAAGCCATGCTGTGGCGGCATCCCATATAAAGTAGAGATGTTACCGCACAAAGGGCATGATCTGCTCGCCACAAGACAAAAGCCAATCATCAAGAGGCAAGATGGTGGTAAAGAAAGAGCAGTTTATTACAGCTTGCTAGCAAGGAGGAAGATGGCTGACTAATGTCTGAAAGAACCATCTTAAGGGGGCACAAAATCTTACATCAGTTATATAGGCCATTGGGTTATTGGGGAGGGGGTTAGGAATGTTGACCTTCTGGTGTTACAGACTGGGAGTGCCACACCAGATCTTTCAGCTTTCATTGATGATGGCTATCAGCATAGACTCTCTTTTCGGGGGTCATCACATTCCTAAGGAACTCAAAAGAACAAAGTTATCATCTTATCACAGCTGGGAAGTACAGGCACAAGCAGGGGTCGTAAAATCTACAGAGCAGTTAGATCTCCTGGAGGGTGCATATCCAGCTGGGTTAGTTTGTCAGAGGTCATTCAAAGTTACAATAGGGTTTCTTTTCTACAATATGGCTTCCCTCATGTCAACCTTGTCTTGAGCTGGTATCAGAGGAAGATGGGCATGGATTTTATCCCAGGGCCAGTCTCCCTCAGCAAAAAGAGGAGGATTGGCAACAGCTGTTAGCTCAGGGCTAATCTTCCTCACACACAAAAAAATAATAAAAATTTATATATAACCCTTTAGTCACTTGAGGCTCTCTGACTCTGAGATTTGTATAACACCTGACCAAGCTTTAATATTTCTTTTTTAAAAATGTTGTTCCACAGAAGAAAATAAAGAGCCTAATGAGAAGATTGGATATTGAAGCATTCTTATCTGAAGAAAGTCAAGCCTACTGGAGAAAAGATCTGCAGAAAAAGACATTTTAGTGTCCTCAACAAAAACAGCAGGCCACTGCATCACCCTACAGTGAGGCACACCCATGGGGCTTTTAGTCTTTCAATATTAAGAATTCATGGAAAACAAAAGATCACTACACATATGAAGGAACCTCCTTCATGAAAGTAAGCAAAACAACAAAGAAAAAAACCTAAGAGGAAAACAGACAAGATAGGGAGTGATAAAGTTAATTCTTATAGCCAATCTCACAAAATGGAGGCTGCCCTAGTGGCCCAGCCAGCTACAAATCTAAACCTAAATCAACCTGCCCTTACAGAAAACACCTGTCAAGGGGACCTAACATACACCAATCACAAGGTTCCAACTCAGCTTTAGCTAGCTTACCTTACCCTAGAAAACAGGACCTGTGAGCCCTATAAGGAAATCCTCAACCTCCTAGCCAATCATGCCCTGGTTCTGCACTGCACCTTCTAACTTTCTATAAAACTTACTCTTACCCAAAATCCCTCCGCAAGAGTGCGCCACTGCTTATGAGGCACTGTACTCCTCCAATCCACAGATTGTTTTCCCTTGAGTAAAGCACATCAAACTCATTACTAAATTGTTTTAGTTTCCTCCTTTGACAGTTTTGACAGCCCAGATAGGACCTGAAGACAGCTGCTGAAGATTCCGGAACGGCTCCTAGACGCAGGTGAAGGTGCCCACGGAGCCCTTTTCATTGGCTGCCTCTTCCGCCACTCTCCCAGATCTCCGGGAGCTTCTCTCAAATGGAGCTCTGCTTATTTTGCTTTCTGAGCTCTTCAAGTTTGTTTGTCCTAATCTTTCCTGGGAAAATCTAGGGTGTGAGACACTCCAGATTTTCATGATGAGACTTAGTGGGCCACAGCATTTGGGTTTGTCACTGACCTCATCTACAAGATAAGCACCTTCAGGAAGTCCTGACAGGTCTCAGGAACTGTGCACAGGCAGCTAGAAATAGTAAGTCTGGTTGAATTAGGGAGAATTATTTCAACAAGGAAAATAAATGGGTGCCCCTCAATCTAAGAAAGTAAGATAACAGCCAATAGGAGACTCACATAGCCTCAAGGTCAGTCCACAGCATAAACTGCTGGAGGACTTGGGGAAATAAATTAAGACAAGAAATTTGGACTTTTTTTGACCAACAGCACATCAAAATCTAAGTAGGCCCAAATCGGACTATAAAAGCCATTAGAGCATCCGCCACTATAAAGAAATCTTGTGAAAGGAATAACAGATCTATTGCTGATGGGAATCTTGGAAGCCAAAGCCTCAAAATGGGTGGCATGGGTGGAGAACTTAAAAGCTGTTCAAACACTTGCCACCTAACTATAAGACTCTCATGCTAGGATAAGTTGGTCACAGAACAGGTAAAATTGACACTAGGTCACCTGCCAACCTCGAGAAAATTCCACGCAACAAGGTACACTGTAAAACATCACAAAATCCCAAACTCAGTGGCACTTCCCTCTTAGATATTAATTTGGCTCTGAGAGACCCATAGCTTAGCTAAAGAAATGAGATCCTCAAGTTTCAAAGAATTGAGCACACCACCTTCTGGCATATCTTATTTTATGTCTAGGAACTCTAGTCCTGGAAGCTGTAGAAATCTACAAAAATGGCAAAATCTCACTAAGACAACCTAGAATTACAGCAGCCATTATGGGTAACATTCCAATTAGACAAAGTGATTCAATTTAAGAAGCACACTTGAAAGTAACAGTTCCTAAATCAAACAGAATAAGATACCTATTTTAATTGATATGCACAAGCCTCCAAAAGGCTTCAAGATTCCAAAATCACTTCATTGAAAGATTCATTGCAAAAGGCTAATGAAAAATTAAAGACACAAGAGGTATCTAAAACAAAAGAATGTAAGACTAACATGACTCCTACTGCTCCCCACTCTCCTCCTTTACCTGAAAACTCAGTCTACTAATCCTCTATCTGAATTGCCTTTCCACTCTGAAGAGACTACAAGACTGTAAACAAAAATCTACCAAGTTAGTGGCCTTGAAGCCACCCGCATATCTACCCTCAAAAGAGGGCACCCATATGGGCCTCTCACAGAGTTGACAGGACTTCCAGTTTACTCAGGTAAACTGCTACCAGTTATTCTCTTAAACAGCCAAAGAGAAACTAAAATTAATGAAAAACCTTGGCAAATTCTGGTATATACTGAAGCTACACTCTCTACTTTAAACCCCACTTGCTCAGGATCCTGCATATGGGATCCTGAGAAAACTGGCAGAAGCCAGTGAAGGGTGAGGATTCTTACCAGAGTCAGCCCTCCTGGATCACTGTCAATAGTGCCCAGCCAAGAGGAAGGTAAAATTTCACATTGTCTCTTCCTTTCCAAATCCAGACTCATTGGTTATTGATCCATTCTCTCCCAGGGACAGCTATTCCCTTCTAGTTTGTCTCATTTTGTGTCCTGAGAACTTGGCTTGGCAACCGTCAGGTTGGGAGCCCCAAAATACGGCCAGACAGAATTGAGAGTTGCACCCCATTTGCAACTAGACATGGCCAGACTATGTGAGTTCACCTCATAAAAATGAAGCAATTGGATTAAATAATCTTAAATGTCCCTTTCATCTCTAAAATTATTTAATTAAGATGTATTTGAGTAACTTCTCATAGTCCAATTATTAAGATCAAACCAGAAGCCTCAACTGTTGAATTAGACAGAAATTCCAGTTCAAACAAGCTTAAGAAGAAAAAAACAATTTATTGATTCACTTAATTGAGAAGGCCAGAAATAATGCTGGCTCCATACATGATTGGATTCAGAGATCCAATGATGTCATCAGAACTTGTTTTCTCTCCAGCTCTTGGCTCTATCTTCCACTGAGTTGGTGTCTTTCTCTAGGTTCACATAATGGCCCCCGACAGCTCCAGGATCATAATCTCCCAGGATTTTCTCTGACTGGACTATTTTGGCTGCCACATATAACCCTGAATCACTGCGGCCTGAGGCTCATACTCAGCCCTGAATAAATTGTGACTTGCATCCCCACTGCAAAATTTCTGTTATTTTCAGCTGAGTCCATTTTAACTAATACAGATTTTGATATTAGGAAATGAGGCACTACGGAAAACATACTGGTTTAATAGAAGATGAAGAATACAGAACAGATAAAACTCTACTATTTCCTCTACTATTTCTTTCCGGCAATCTTATTATGCCATACTGAAGGAGTCAATTAAACTATGGCCTCTTTTATGATGAAACTCAGTCAACGTGCCTACCAAGGGTATAGCAATTAGAGACTTGGTAAGAAACGTGTTTAGAGTGTTTTTAACACTTCTTGAGACCATTAATGAAGTCTTACAAGAAAGAGACAAACAGGTTGAATGTGTAAACCCAGAGGGAAGAAAAAATAGCTCGTTAAGAAGTGCCCTTGCTGTAATCCAAAGTGATGTAATTTTGTAGGTTAGAAAAATTGAATTATCTACCTTAACAAATATAGTCATGAGTTGCATAACGTTTCATTCAACAATAGACCACATATATGATGGTGGTCCCATAAGATTAGTACCATATAACCTAGGTGTGTAGTAGGCTATACCATCTAGGTTTGTGTAAGTACACTCTACGATGTTTGCACAATGACAAAATCACCTAACGCATTTCTCACAGTGTATCCAAGTGGTTAAGGGATGCATGACCGTATTAATGATGATACAGATTGGGAGGTAGGTGACTTGGAGGGATATAAGATTGAGGCACAAGAAACATGTGAAACTCAAACAACTCCTATTAAGTATACTCTGCCTGAAAACAGATATAACATATTGATGTCCACCAACCCAAGGCTATTGCTTCAAATCTCTTCCAGGCACACGCCAAGTAGATAGAGGCCATTAAACTAGGATTCTGGGAAATAGAGACTTGTTGCTAAGAGACCAAAGTCACAAACTCATAAACCATGACCACACTAAAATCTCCTGGTATGGTACTGCACTGTGAAAATTAAAAAGACATATGGACTCAGCTTGACCATAAAGAGCTACGACATAAAATCTTAAATCCCTTGGACACACACTTACATGGAGTGATCTTCTAAAGCTGTGTAGCCCTGGAAAGGGCATCACACCCAATGTCTATCTCAGATGAAAGACAATGGAGAAGAGTGATCTTCCCAGGGGGCAGGGCTTGGGGTGATAGATAAGGACTACAATTAAGTTTATTCCAGAGTGCAGAAGTAGATGCTGCTATATCTAACACAAGAAGTCACTACATTACCAGGTCAGAAAACTCTTGCTATTTCCAGCCAGCAGGCTATGGTTTATGCTATGTACAGGTGAACATGTGTGCTACTGCTCTTTTCCAAATAGAATTTTCATTGTGCCTATCCTGTCCTTTCTCTGCTACTTTATACTAAATATGTTGAAGGTAGATAATAACAGTATTTTAGCCTTAATACAATGAGAAGCTACATCTAGATGTGATGGGAGAAACAGCAACTCAACCATAAACCTGAAATCAAAACAGTGGAGACTTCGAGCTATCCCATTTTGAGGAAGAGTGAATGTTTCTCATGCTGGTGTGAGCATTTTAAGGGTGCATATTTATTTGAGAAGGAGTGAAGTTTGGATGTTGAGCAGTTAAAGGGGAACACTATATTTAACATGTAGTTAAATCCTCAACATCCATCCCAAACTTTCCCTATTATATAATAGCAATAAAGTTTGAATATTGACCCCTATTTCAGGAATAGTTCCTGAATTGTCCAAATCAATGAGGATAATCTCTTCTCCTTTGCTGTTGATTAGTTCAAAACTCAAGGACAAGCCAATCAGCAAATTCCTCTTATGCTAATGATTCATTCAGGGATGAAGGTGTGACCTAAATTGTCTTCATCAGAGTGAAGATAAAGGATTTATGCTGAATTTTTGGTGGCAAATTGTTTTCTCTTCCACTGGACATGAATAAGAAGTCAATGGGATGAAACCAACGCAGAAGATGATAGAATAGAAATAGGGAAAGTACGTCAGTCTCTGGTACCCCTGTTGAACCTTAGAACAACTAATCCTGGAGTCTGCTTCCTCTGGACTTCCAGTTATATAAGATTAAAAATGTTATTGTTTAAGTCAGATTTTCTCTTACTTTCAGCCAAAACACCCTGACTAACATGCCATCTCTATGCTAATGACATCTTGTATCAGTTAGGAATTGCAGTCAGCTGCAAGGAACAGAAACCTGAATAACAGTAGCTAAACCACATTAGAGGTTTGGCTTTTCTCAGGAAATATAACATCTGAAGATGGATAGTTCCAGGTTGATACAGGGACTATATTCCAGGCTTCTTCTATCATTTTGTTCTGCCTTCTCTAACATGTACTTGTCACCTTATTATCAGAAGTTAGCTGCATCAGTATTTCAATCAGGAGGAAAGGAAAAGGCAAATAATAAAAGGTCAACGAGTCTGCTACTCTTTTAAATAGTTTTCTCCTAAGTTCTTCACAACAATTGCTACATATATTTTATTGGCCAGAACTGTGTCATGTGACCATCCTATGTGCAAGGGAAGCTGGGAAATACAGTTTTTATAGCTGGACATATTTCCATTACCAAAACAAATAAGAATCATATTCATAAGGTAGAAGGAAAGATTGGCATTAGGTAGGCCAATCAGCCATTTCTGCCACACTCTCAAATTTATGTCTCCAGCTCAGACCTCCCCTCTGACCTCTTGACTCATATTTCAAACATGTTATTTAAACTCTCCATACCCATGGGTTATAGACACCTCAAACTGAATATGTAAAAAACAAAGCTAGTGATCTCCGTACACAATCTAACCCTCTATGATGGGTAATTTTATGTGTCAACTTGACTAGGTCACAGGATGCCCAGATATTTGGTCAAACATTATTTTGGGTGTGTCTGTGAGGGTATTTTTGGATGAGATTAATATTTGAATTGGTAGACTGAATATAGCAGATTGCCCTCCCTAGTGTGAGTGGGCCTAATCCAATCAATTGAAGATCTACATAGAACAAAAAGGCTGAGTAAGAAGGAACTACTCCTGCTGGATGCTTGAGCTGAGACAGCAGTCTTCTGCCCTCAGACTGGAACTTACACTATCAGTTCTCCTGGTCCTCAAGCCTTCAGACTTGGATGGAATTTATACCATTGGTGGCCCTCCTGGGTCTCCAGCTTGCTGACTGTAGAACTTGGCACTTCTCAGCCTCCATAGTTAAATGAGCCAATTCCTTCTAATAAATATCTCTCTCTTTCTCTGGATAACCTCAAGGTATCTCTATCTCAGTGAATGGTACCACCACTTAGTCACTGAATGGCCCTACCAGTTACTTAAGCGTACCTGCAGAAATCGAGACATCGTTCTTCATTCAACCTCTACTCACCCCCTCCCATGCATTGAATTTATCACCACATGGAGTCAGTACATCCTTCCAGTGTATTTCAGACCAATCCATTTCTCTCCATTTCCAATGCCACCACTTTAGTCAAGTCACTGAACTCCTGAAAATTCTAACTTGTTCCCCTGCTTCTACTCAGTCCTTTCCAATACAATTTGCATGTAGCTTTTAGAGTGATCTTTTGAAACGATAAATCAGATGTCACTCTCCTGTTCAAAATCCTCCAGTGGCTTACCATTGTACTTTATCTTACCATGGTCTATAGGGTCTCATAAACTAATTCATCTATACCTCTCCAACTTCATCTCATTTCCTCTCTGCTCACTTTCAGCCACATCAGTCTTCTCTCTGTTCTTCAGATATACCAAGCCTTTTCCCCCTCTGCAATTTTGTACTGTCTGGAATGATCTTCCTTCACCGTTTCGTGTTGCTAGTTTATTCTCACCATTTATTTTTTTTCTTTTTTTCTTTTGTGAGGAAGATCAGCCCTGAGCTAACATCCGATACCAATCCTCCTCTTTTTGCTGAGGAAGATTGGCCTTCAGCCAACATCCATGCCCATCCTCCTCCACTTTATATGGGACGCCACCACAGCATGGCTTGACAGGCCATGCGTCTGTGCGCGCCCGGGATCCGAACCTGCGAACCCCGGGCTGCCACAGCAGAGCGCACGCACTTAACCGCTACGCCACCTGGCCGGCCCCTATTCTCACCATTTAGATCTCCCCAGATTGGCTCTGCCCAGCCCCTCCAGTCAGTCTTTCATTATTTAATCACATATCCTTTCATAACAGTCAATCATAATCTATAATCCCAATCTGTAATTACTTTTCATTTACCGTGTCTCTCTCTCCAACTAGAATATATGCTCCATCAGGACAAGGAACTAGTCTTTAGAGTTAACTGATATTTCTAGGTCCAAGCACAAGTTCTTATTCAATGCTCGAAAAATTTACTGAGTGATTTATTTATTCATTCAACAAATATTTACTGAGGTCTATGAAGGAAGTGTTCCAGGCACTGGGGATACAGCAGTAAATGAAAGGGCCAGAGTCACTCCAAGTCATGGAGTTTACGCTCTAGGGGTGGAAGACAGAGACTAAACAAATAGCATGTCAAAAGGAGAATATTTCTTATTCAAAGAGCCCTTTGGGCACTTGTTCAGAATATTTTCTCTTTCTCAAGACTTAGACAAGGACTAGATGCCAAGAAAACACTAGGAAGTTTGGCATATACCTTTAAATAAGCCTTTAGAATTTGCAAATGCTATCATACATACTGAAGTGTCAGTTACCCTGACATATACACAAAAGGCTAATATCCTCTATGGACCACTGGGAGGGGGAGCCACTAAATGCTTGTTAACTGAGATAATGATCGGATAGGCAAATATACAACAGTCAAAGTCACTGTGAAGATTCACAGTCTTAATTATTCCAGGGCCAAAAAGGTTAACAAGATGGAATGTGATGTACTGATTACAAATGCCAAAATGCTGAACCAAAAGAAAGCTGGCATCGTATTGAGCAGAGAAAAACAGAATAAATGCGATACCGGATTTGATTACTGCTGGTCAGCAAAGTTTACGATAGGACTGGCAGCCAGCTGTGGAGACGCTATATCCCAAACCATCGCAGGCGCTCCTTGCCAAGGCTCCTGTCGACGCACAGCCGGGCCTCTCTTGGCAAAGAGATTGATGTTCTCTCTCAATTTATCAACAATTGCTTCATTTTTGTTGATACCAAGGTCCAAATAATTCTAACATTTTTCATAGCTGATGAAATTAATTGCTGAATTCAGACTTTGGGGATTATTTTGCCAATAACTTTTTGCCCAGATTTAAGATAATATCCATTTTCAATGTGACTGTTCACAGCTCTAATGACGTCTCTGAGTCACACATTTCAGCCTCAGTGTGTTACAAGATTCAGAGGCTCTACTTGGCACAGAGACAGCGGAAGCCAAGTGCAAATAGAGGAAAATCTGAGCAAATGTTACAAGTAAACAACAATAATGATAATAATGTTTAAAAAACTGACAATTATGAAACCAGGCACTTTACTAAGCACTGGATTATGCAGTATCCCACTCAGTCCTCACAGCAGCCTCGTCAAAATAGGTACAATTATTTTCCCTATTTTACAAAAACAGGAAGAATCCAAGGAGGAGACACAGATATCTGCGGTGGGTACCTATTGTTGTTTTGGAGGATGCAGGAAAGTAAAGCGGGAGGCAAAAAAGGAAAGTAGCAGGATAGCAAATAGTGGATCGACCACCTTTGGTTTTACTCAATACACTCCACCAGTTTAGAGTTTAAATTGATCGTAAAGGAAAAAATCAGTCACTTTCTTTAAGAAATCATGGAGAGTGGTTTGCTGTGCCTAGTAACCAGCACTTCTTCTTACTCCAGGTCAACATGTACTAGAGTAGAATATTTCATGATCGCCACAATGCTTATCTTAACCCAATCATGAATACATTGACAAGCCAATCCCCACAGAAATTGTGCATATTCTGGGACCTATGAGACTCTTGGAGGCTGGCAATGCATCCTATCCATTATTCTATCCCCAACAGTTTAAATGAGCCTGATACGTAGGAAGCAACTACTAAATGATTGCTGAGCAAATAAGTCCACAATTCCATTAGCTCCTGCAAATAAGAGGTTGCGTATTTAATAAGACTATAGACCCTACAATTGGGGCAGAATGGCAAATAGATTTCATCTCAGAAGCCACCACCAAGAGAAGGGTAGTAGGTGCCCAAACTGTTGTGTTGAGTAGGATTTTGACACTGCCTAAGGCCTTCATGTAAAAAAGATCCTTTGACAAGTTCTTTTATTCTTGTTCTTAATTAATTTTATTTTTTTCAGCTTTGTTGAGGTATAATTGACAAATAAAGTTGTAAGATATTTAAAGTGTTCAATGTGGTGATTTGATATACATAAACATTGTGAAAGGATTCCCCTCATCAAGTTAATTAACACATCCGTCAACTCACATATTTACCTTTTTTTTGGTGACATCATTTAAGTTCTACTCTCAACAAATTTCAATTATACAATACAGTGTCATCAACTATAGTTACTATGTTATACACTAGATCTTCAGACTTTATTCATCTTATAACTGAAAGTTTGTACTCTCTTACCAACCTTTCCCTATTTCCGCCATCTACCAGCCTCTAGCCCCTGGCAACATTTTCTACTCTCTGTCTCGGTGAGTTTGACTTTGTTTTTTTTTTTAAATTCCACACATAAGTGATACCTTGCAGTATTTGTCTTTCTCTGTCTGGCTTACTTCACTTAGGATAATGCCCTCCAGGTTCAACCATGTGTCACAAATGTCAGGATTTCCTTCTTTTTAAAGGCTGGGTAATATTCCATCATATATATTTTTTTCAGCTTTTTTGAGGTATAATTGACAAATAAAATTATAAGATATTTAAAGTGTTCATTATATATATAATTCACTATATATATTCATTCATTAAATATATGAATTCATTAGTTCACTATAGATGTGATATATAATATGATATTATAGTATAATATTATATATAATTAATTATTAATTTGATTATATAAATTTAATATTATATATTATTATATAAATTTAATATATTATATATTTATATATAAATTATATGTAAATATATTTTTATATTTTATATTATAATTATATTTTAATATAATTTTATATATAAATTATATAAATTGATATATATAAATTATATAAATTTAATATTAATTATTAATAATAATAAAATATATTATACTATAATATTATATTATTATATATTATATTATATTATATATTATAATACATATAATGGAATATATATATATATCACATTTTCTTGATCCATTAGTCCATTGACAGACACTTAGGTTGTTTCCACACCTTGGCTATTGTGAATAATCCTGCAATGAACGTGGGAACACTGATATCTCTTCAATTTAATGGTTTCACTTCCTTTGGATGTATACCCAGAAGTGAGATTGCTGGATTATATGGTAGCTCCATTTTTAATTCCTTGAGGAAACTTCCATACTGTATCCATAGTGGCAGTACCAATTTACATTCCTAACAGTGAAAAAGAGTTCACTTTTCTCCACATCCTTGCCAGCATTTGTTATCTCTTGTCTTTTTTATACTAGCAATCTTTACAGGTTTAAGGTGATACCTTATTATGTGTTGCTTTTTTTTTTTTTTTTGGTGAAGAAGATTAGCCCTGAGCTAACATCCATTGCTAATCCTCCTCTTTTTGCTGAGGAAGATTGGCCCTGGGCTAACATCCGTGCCCATCTTCCTCTACTTTATATGTGGGACGCCTGCCATAGCATGGCTTGATAAGCAGTGCCTAGGTCCACGCCCAGGATCCAAACCCACGAACCCTGGGCCGCTGAAGCGGAGCACACGAACCTAACCACTACGCCACCAGGCCGGCCCCATCTTATTGTAGTTTTGATTTGCATTTCCCTGATGATTAGTGATGTTCAGCACTGTTTCATGTACCTATTGGCCATTTGTGTGTCTTCTTCGGAAAAATGTCTACTCAGAGCTTTGCCCAATTTTTAATTGGGTTATTTGGTTTTTTGCTATTGAGTTATCTGAGTTTATTACATACTTTGGAAATTAACCCCCTATCAAATGTGGTTTGCAAATATTTTCTCCCATTCTGTAAGTTGCCTTTTCATTTTTTTGATGGTTTCCTAAAACCAAAAGCTTTTTACTTTGATGTAGTCTCACTTGCTTATTTGTGCTTTGTCTCCTTTGCTTTTGGTCAAATCCAAAAAATCATTGCCAAGATCCATGTCAAAGAAGTTACCTGCTATGTTCTTTTCTAGAAGTCTTACCTTTGCAATCTTATGTTCAATTTTTCAATCCATTTGGAGTTGATGTTTGTGTATGATGTAAGACAGGGGTCTAGTTTCATTCTTTTGTAGGTGAATATCCAGTTTTCTGAGCACCATTTATTGAAGAGAATATCCTTTCTCCAATGCGTTGGCTCCTTTGTCATAAATTAAGTGGGATAAATCCCACTTGATCAGAGTGTATGATCCTTTTATTGTGCTGTTGAATTCAGTTTACTAATACTTTGTTGAGGATTTTTGCATTTATGTTCATCAGAGATATTGACCTGTGATTTTCTTTTCTTGTAGTATCCTTGTCTAGCCCTAGTATCAGAGTAATACTGGCCTTGTAAAATAAGGTTAGAAATGTTCCTTTCTCTTGATTTTTTGGAAGAGTTTAAGAAGGACTGATATTAATTTTTCTTTAGATGTTTGGTAGAATTCACCAGTAAAGCCATCTGGCCCTGGACTTTTCTTTGTTGGGAAGTTTTTGATTACTGATTTAATCTCCTCACTACTAATTAGTCTGTTTCAATTTTCTGTTTCTTCATGATTCAGTCTTGGTAGGTTGCATGTTTCTAGGAATGTATCCATTTCTTCCAGGTTATCCAATTTGTTGGCATATAATTATTCAAAGTAGTTTCTTATGATTCTTCATATATCTGTGGTATCAGTTGTAATGTCTCCTCTTTAATTTCTGATTGTATTTGAGTCTTCAGTCTTTTTTCTTAGTTAGTCTAGCTAAAGAGTTGTCAATTTTGTTTAATTTTCAAAAAACAGCTCTTAGTTTTGTTGATCTTTTCAATGTCTTTCATTTATTTCTTCTCTGATCTTTGTTATTCCCTTCCTTCTATTAATTTTAGACTTAGTTTATTCTTCTTTTTCTAATTCCTTGAGATGTAAAGCTAGATTGTATACGAAATCTTTCTTTTTTTTTTTTTTTTTTTTTTTTGTGAGGAGATCAGCCCTGAGCTAACATCCGCCAATCCTCCTCTTTTTTTTTTGCTGAGGAAGACAGCCCTGGGCTAACATCGGTGCCTATCTTCCTCCACTTTATATGGGACGCCGCCACAGCGTGGCTTACCAAGCAGTACTTCGGTGCGCGCCCGGGATCCGAACCGGCGAACCCCGGGCCGCCGCAGCGGAGCGCGCGCACTCAACCGCTTGCGCCACCGTGCCGGCCCCTCTTTTTTTTTAATATAGGCATTTATCACTATTCGGTAAAACAATCCAGTTCTTAAACGGGCAAAATATTTCAAAAGACACTTCACAAAAGATAAATACTTGGCAAAAAAAATTACATGAAAAGATGCTCAACGTTTTTAATAGTTAAGGAAAAGCAAATTAAAATAACAATGATATACTACTATACACCTATTAGAATGTCTAAGATTGAAGATTGACCACATCAAGTGTTGGTGAGAATGTGAAGAAACTGAAACTCTCATACACTGTGTCCAAGAAGGTGGAGAAATTAAAACCTTCACACACTGATGGTAGGAATGTAATAGTACAACCACTTTGAAAAACAGTTTGGCAGTTTCTTAAAGTTAAACATTATATATGACGCCTAAAGCACAAGCAACCAAAGAAAAAATAGATAAATTGGACTCTATCAAAATAAGAAACTTTTATGCTTCAAAGGACACTATCAAGAAAGTGAAAAGACAATCCACAGAATGGAGAAAATATTTAAAAATCATATATGTGATAAGGGTCTAGTATCCAGAATATATAAAGAACTTCTCTAATTCAAAGATGAAAAGACAACCCAATATAAAAATGGGCAATGAATTTGAATAGACATTTCTCCAAAGAAGATATACGAATAGCCAATAAGCACATTAAAAGGTGTTCAACATTTCGACTCATTAGGGAAATACAAATCAAAACCACAATGAGATACCATTTCACACCGACTAGGATGGCTATAATCAAAGAAACAGATAACAAGTCTTGGTAAAGATGTAGAGAAATTGGAACCCCCATACATTGCTGATCAGGACGTAAAATATTGCAGCCATTTAGAAAACAGTTTGGCAATTCATCAAAAGATTAAACATAGTTACCATACGACTCAGCAATTCCACTGCGGGTTGTATAATCCTGACAATTGAAAATATATATTCATACAAAAACTTGTATAAGAATGTTCATAGCAGCATTATTCAAAACAGCTAAAACATAGAAACAACCTCCTCTCCATCAACTGATGAGTGGATAAACAAAATATGGTGTATCCTTACAATGGAATATAATTCAGCTGTAAAAGGAATGAGATACCGATACATGCTACAACATGGATGGAAAATTATTTTCAATTATGCTACTGAAAGAAACCAAATACAAAAGACCACATATTGTGTGATTCTATTTTTATAAACTGTGCAGAACAGGCAAAGCCATAGAAAAAGACGGTAGATTAGTGGCTTCCAGGGGCTAGAGGGAGGGGAAAATGTGAGTGGCTGTTAATGGGTACAGGGGATTTTTAGGAGGGGTGATAAAAATGTTGGTAGTAGGTAGTGGTGACTGTTGCACAACCT
The DNA here is from genome assembly GCF_020826845.1 of Diceros bicornis minor. Lineage (NCBI taxonomy): Eukaryota > Metazoa > Chordata > Mammalia > Perissodactyla > Rhinocerotidae > Diceros > Diceros bicornis. The sequence goes on from NC_080740.1 coordinate 46,537,120, forward strand.
TGTGAATAGACTAAAAACAACTGAATTATACAGTTTTTAAGGATGAATTTTATGGTATATGAATTATGTCTCAATTAAAAAGTTAATGATATACCTTACCATATGGTCCAACATTCCACTCCTAAGTATTTACCCAAGAGAAAGGAAAACATATGTCTACACAAAAACACATACACAAATGTTCATAGCAGCTTTTTTTGCAATTGCAAAAAACTGGAAACAATCCAAATGTCCATCAACAGGGGAATACTTATCACATAGTGGTGCATACGTACAATGGAATACTACTCAGCAATAAAAAGTTATGAATGACTGATGTTGTAAACAACATGGATGAATCTCAAAATAAATGTGCTGCATAAAAAAAGCCAAACAGAAGAAGAATACATACTGCATGATTCCATTTATATAAAATTTTAGCAAATGCCGACTAATGTATACTGACCAAAAAGTAGATCAGGTATTGCCTGTGAATGAGTGAAGGATTGGAAAGGACGCAAAGGACATTTTGAAAGTAGTGAGTGTGTTCCTTATCTTGATTGTAGTGGTGGTTTCACAGGTGTATTCATATATCAAAATATCACATTGTATACTATAATTCGAGTGGTTTATTGTATGTCTATTATACCTCAATAAAGCTGTTTCTTAAAAATAAGCAAAAATTGCCATGAAATGTTTCTTGTGTTATGCTCCTTCCATTTCCCTTTGGCTTTGGAGGACTCAAGACAAAGACATGACCCTGCTCAATGTGGCTGGCTAGTGACTCTCCAAGAGATATTGGCAGAGATACTAAAGGCCAGCACCTCAGTGTCAAACTCCACCCCGCAGAGCTGTAGGGAGAGACTACTGACACAGAGCAAGCGTTCTGATGCTAAACCAAATTATTCCAAAAGATGATTTGCTGGCATTATCTGGGTAGTTTGCTTTGCCGCCTGCTTCCTTTGGACTGTAGAAGTGTGCCTTCATTGATTCTCATCCTCTTCTCGTTCCCAATTCATCCCACACCCAGAAAACCATATGAATCTCAATTAAGTGTAAGTTCCTTCATGAGATATATGGAAAGTGAAAATTGAAGAGTCATAAAATCATCATCTTCTAACATGATCACACTATATAGCTCCCTTGATTGCCACTAAATGTGTGAAAGGAAAATCAGAAGATCTACATTTCGTATCAATTGGCAGTGCATTTCCAAAATGGCATATGCTGCATCACTCTGATGCTTAAAAGAAAGAGTAGGAGGAAGGAGCCACAGAGAAGAAGTTGCACAGCGTTAGGCCTGCTGAGTCAGAGGCTATTGAACAGCAAGTGTTCTGGATCCTGTCTGTACGCACTACAGGGATCTGGAGTGGGGTTAGCTTGGAGGCATTTTACAATAACCAAGTACCTGCTTGTTCAAGGCCTGTTCATTACTGCTTGCTTGCTTCCTATGCAATACAGCATAATGAGCCTGAAAATCAACGCTTGGAGCCTAGACGAGCACAGGAGCTGCACAGAATGCTGAAATAAGAGAGGATTCTTCCGAAGGTGCTGAAAAAGGATGGTAGCCCTCCCCCACTCCCTTCCACAAAGGAAAGCTCACACAAAGGTTACTTTCCTTGTGATTAAGAGTCTACACAATTACAATTTTTAAGTGGCTGATTGAAGGATAATGTAGCAGATTTTATTCAGCCTAATACACCTCAAGGGAAATTCAGCTTTCCTTTATTACTTTTACTGCATGCACACATTTTCCCTTAGAAATAAAAATTAAACCTTTGCACGATTGCTTCCAAATGCATTTTCTCTTTACGCTAATAATGGTTTTTACGAAACATCTGTATAAAATTAAAATGTTCCTTTTTTTAAAAATGCATAGTTATCAATAAACTCATGTAAAATATAAATATATGTAAAGATAAATAAATATCTGTTGCTAAACATCCATCTTCTACGTACCAAGGGGTGCTCACCCCTCCTTGCTATTTGTTTACCTTTCAGGTGATTATTATTGTCAAAAACATTCAAGAATATATAGAGGGACAGAGGTATGAAAATTTCAAAAAGAAATGTATTCTTTCTCTTTTTCATACTCTGACAGCTCCTTACAGTGTTATGGCTAACCAGAGATTAAGATTACTTGCTGAAATCCTTAACTTTCTGTTTTTTTGATGAGCTTAATTTTTGTAGACTTTGAAGTGTAAAATGGGTAGAAAGGAGAGAAGGACTGGAAGGCCGTTGGGGAGGTGCGGTCAGACCTACAATAACAATGGCTAACATTTGTTGAATGCCTACGACTTCCCAGGCATTGATCCCTTTTAATACTACCCTCCTCCATGCAGGTGGCATTTTTGTTCTCACTATTTAACAGATACCAAGGGTGGGGTTCAGCAAGGTCAAGCTACTTGCCCACAGCCCTACTATTAGTAAGCAATAGAGTTGTGAACCAAAGCCAGGTCTTCATGAAAGAAGCACAAGTTATTTTATAAGTGAGAAAAAAATAAATTACAGAATATTGAATTGAATCATTGTAACACATTGTCAATTTTTGTATAGAAAAATAAGCTTGATTTGTGTCAGTGAGACCAACTTTAAAAAACCATACCTCTTTGAAGAATATTTTTATGCCCTGATTGCATCTAAATTCCACCAATCTACTTAGGGACACGTTGTCTTTTTCTGCTTTGTCAAACTGTTGATGAGGAGCCTACTTGTTACTTCCCTCACCATTCTGTCCCTAGAAATCAAATTTAAGAATTTGATTTTATTCCTTTATTCTGTCCAGTGTTCCATTGTGGCTTTGAAAACGACACTTGGAATATTCAGATTTTGAGCAGAAATAGACGTAGATCTAAGAAGACCTCAGCAGGAAAAATGCTACCACACTGTGTTTAATGACATACAAAACCTCTTCTATAAAGTTCTAGAACTCCCAAGTCATTATCCTTTCAGGTGAACTTTCTTATCCACCTACACACATTTAATTTTATATCCTCACTCCATAATATGTTCATTTATTACACATACCCACTGCACATTTTCCCATTCAATGAAGAATATGGTTCTTTATTGTTTGGCTCTTCTTCAAATTGGATTATTGAAGGATATTTCAAAGTTAATGACTCTAACTTTCTGAAATAAAACCTGCTCACTTACATAAAAGAAAAAAATCATACATGCATGCACAGGCACATACATTTATAAATCCCCCAATTTTTGGACTCATGTCCTGATGTTATTATGAAGAAGAAAAGATTACAAGATTGGAAATTTAAAAGCCAAACTTACCACCAGCATGCAGAAATAATACCGTTAATATTATGTCAACTATTACCCTGACACTCTTCCAGGTGCATTACATGTATTAATTTATTTAATCCTTACAAAATCCAACAAGATAGTTCCTATTATTTTCCCTATTTTATTGATGAGGAAACAGAGGGGAAGTAATTTGCACAAGACCATATGTAATAAATACAGAAACCAGATCCAAACTTAAGGGGTCTAGCTACAGTGTACTAGGTTTATTTGTTTTTTCCTATAATTTTCTTCCTTTCTTGCCCACTAGTACAAATATAATCTAGAACTATGATGGCAGCCAATTTCTATAATAACTAACAATTTTGATGAAGTGGTGTGTGGTATTCCAAATTATCCACCTTTAGCATAGCTTTCAATTACCAGCAGTACCCACTGGAATGGAATAGTGATTTATATTCTCCTCCCAAAAGTCTAAAAAGTATTAAAGACAAAAAGATACAAAAATCTGTCTCCTTTACGTCTCCATCCACTCAATAGATTTCATTTTATTCTTCAGAAAATTTATGTGTCTCCCGAAACCAGATATAAAAGGTGATAATAGAGGAGGCGGAGTCAAGATGGCGGCGTAAGCAGACTCGGAACTCACCTCCTCCCGTGGATACCGCCAATTTACAACTACTCGTGGAGGGGTTGCCCCTGAGACAGAGCTGAGAACTGCATGGGGGGAGCTCCTGCAGCGGCAGACCGTCCTAGCTGGGGTGGGGGAGGTGGAGACTCCCTTCTGGAGAGGAGGGGCGCCGCCTTCACAAGCCGCCAGCTTCAAGGCCGCCAGGAGCAGCTCACCGGTCCGCAGCCTCCCTGGAGGCGCGGGGCCCTGAGCCGGGGAGCGCCCCTGCTGTGGGCATTTTGTGGACCCAGCACAATCGAGACCAGCAGCATAACATGTGACTTTGCCTGCTACTAAAACACTGGGGAGCACCCCCAGAAAACCCGGTTCACAAAGAAACTAAAACTGGCTCTTAAAGGGCCCACACGCAAACTCACCCGTTTCAGAAAGCATCGTAAAATCACCAGAAAGAAAGGTGCACAGTGCTGTGGTGAAAAGAGACTCACTTAATAGGCCCTGAGTGCATCTCGGTGAGGGGTGAGACCTCTCCAGGGACCAGGACATTGGCGGCAGCCATTGTTGTGGCCCAGTGTGGGCGTGCTGACACAGACGCCATTGGAGTTCTCCCTGAGGCCTGCTAGCCCAGGGTCTGCCCCACCCGCTAGAGCACCACTTTAATCCAGCTCAGCCAGGGCAGGCAGCCCACCCTAGAGACTGGCCCCACCCAACAACAAGCCCTCAGGCAACTTGCGGGCCTGCATAGATTGGTGACTGGATTCTCTGCAGCCTGGCAACTGAGCCAACTTGACCGGGGCAGGGTGTGCACAAGGAGCGGGTGGAGAGTGTAGGGCGGTGGCGGAGTGTGTGGGGCTCCCGCCGTGGAGAGACTGGGTCCGCTTGGGGAGGTCGGGGCGCTCACACGGGGCAGGACTGTGTTGATTGTGTGTGTGGACCTGTGGGCGGCAGGGTTTGTCAGCTGCAGAAGACTTGTGCTTCTCAAAGACCCACATAGCAGGTTTGCCCCACCTTCCAAAGCCTGAAACGATTGGGTGCTCCTGTGCCTGAGGCCAGCCCCACCCAGCTGCAATCCTCAGAGAGCTGACAAGAGACCTAATAGGCTAGAGGCTTACAGCAATTGTAAGGCCCTGAGCCTAACAACCTGCCACGCTGGGGGCCTATTCACTTAAAAGAAATACTGCAACACAAATGTGGTATTAGAACTTGCAGCCAACTGTGCTGGGGCTCCCCACACCTGATAAAGAGACTGAAGGGCCCACAACAACTACAAGCAGCTGAGCATTACAACAGCTGGCCAGGAGCATAACTCAGCTTCCCTGGGTGCCTACAGGGAGAGCAAACAGGCCACAACAGAAGGACACATGTAGCCCACATAGGGGTCACCCCTGGAACATTGAGAACTGAGGGAAGCACACTGGAAGCCTCCTAAGGCATCACTTACATAAGGTCACCTATCCAAGAGCAGGAGACGTAGCTGACCTACCTAATACGTAGAAACAAGCACAGGGAAAGAGGCAAAATGAGGGGGCAAAAGAATACATTCCAAGTAAGGGAACAGGACAAAACCCCAGAAAAGGAACTAAGTGAAACACAAATGAGCAACTTACCCGACAGAGAGTTCAAACTAAGAGTGTTAAGGATGCTCACTGATCTGGGGAGAAGAATAAATGAACTCAGTGAGAATGTCAACAAAGAAATGGAAGATATAAAAAAGAACCAATCAGAAATGAAGAATACAATACTGGAAATGAAAAATTCATTAGAGGAACTCAAAAGCAGAGTAGAGGATACAGAAGAACGGATCTGTGAGCTGGAGGAAAGACTAGAAGAAATTACCCAAGCTGAACAGGTAAAAGAGAAAAGAATTAAAAAGAGTGAGGACAGTCTAAGGGACCTCTGGGACAACATTAAGCACACTAACATCCCTGTTATAGGTGTCCCGGAAGGAGAAGAGCGAGACAAGGGGGCAGAGAATCTATTTCAAGAAATAATAGATGAAAACTTCCCTAACCTAAGGAAGGAAACAGACATCCAGGTACAGGAAGCACAGAGAGCCCCAAGCAAGATAAACCCAAAGAGGCCCACACCAAGACACATCATAATCAAAATGTCCAGAATTAAAGATAAAGAGAGAATCCTAAAAGCCGCAAGAAAATGTCAAGTTACATACAAAGGAAACCCCATAAGGCTATCAGCTGACTTCTCAGCAGAAACCTTACAGGCTAGAAGAGAATGGCATGATATATTTAAAGTGCTAAAAGGAAAAAATTTACAGCCAAGAATACTCTACCCAGCAAGGTTATCATTCAAAATGGAAAGAGAGATCAAAATTTTCCCAGATAAGCAAAAATTAAAGGAGTTTGTCACCAAGAAACCAGTGCTACAAGAAATGTTAAAGGGACTGATTTAAGGGGAAAAGAGAAGACCACAAATAGGAAAAATTATCTATTTCCATGATTAGAACGTAATGGATACAAATGCACAAAAAAGAGGTGAGATATGATATCAAAAACATAAAAGGAGGGAGGAGGGGAGTTAAGAGTACAGCTTTCAGACAGAGGTCAAACTAAAGAGACCATCAATTCTGTATAGAAGAAGAAAGGAACAGAGAAGGACTACTAAAACATTGAGAAAAAAAAAAAGTTAAAAAATGGCAGTAAGTACATACTTATCAATAGCTACTTTAAACGTCAATGGACTAAATGCTCCAATTAAAAGGCATAGGGTGGCTGACTGGATAAAAAAACAAGACCCATATATATGCTGCATACAAGAGACACGCTTCAGACCTAAAGACACTCACAAACTGAAAGTAAAGGTATGGAAAAAGATACTCCACGCAAATGGCAATGAAAAGAAAGCTGGGGTAGCAGTACTCATATCAGACAAAATAGACTTTAAAACAAAAACTGTAAAAAGAGACAAGGGCATTACATAATGATCAAGGGAACAATCCAACAAGAGGATATAACACTTGTAAATATCTATGCACCCAATGTAGGTGCACCTAAATATATAAAGCAATTATTAACAGACATAAAAACAGAAATAGACAGTAACACAATAATAGTAGGGGACTTTAACACTCCACTTACACCAACGGATAGATCATCCAAACAGAAGATCAATAAGGAAACATTGGCCTTAAAGGACACACTAGAACAGATGGACCTAGTAGATATATACGGAGCATTCCATCCAAAAACCGAAGAATACACGTGCTTTTCAAATGCACATGGAATATTCTCCAGGATTGATCACATATTAGGCCACAAAACAAGTCTCCATAAATTTAAGAAGATTGAAATAATACCAAGCATCTTTTCTGACCACAACGGTATGAAACTAGAAATCAACTATAGGAAAAAAATCAGAAAAGCCACAAATACGTGGAGATTAAACAAAATGCTACTGAACAACGACTGGATTAATGAAGAAATCAAAGAAGAAATCAAAAAATACCTGGAGACAAATGAAAATGAAAATATGACATGCCAGAATTTATGGGATACAGCAAAAGCGGTTCTAAGAGGGAAGTTTATAGCGATACAGGCCTATCTCAACAAACAAGAAAAATCTCAAATAAACAATCTAACAATGCACCTAAAGGAACTGGAAAAAGAAGAACAAACAAAGCTCAAAATCAGTAGAAGAAGGGAAATAATAAAAATCAGAGCAGAAATAAATGAAATAGAGACCAAAAAAACAATAGAAAAAATTAATAAAATCAAGAGCTGGTTCTTTGAAAAGATCAACAAAATTGACAAATCTTTACCTAGACTCACCAAGAAAAAAAGAGAGAAGGCACAAATAAGTAAAATCAGAAATGAAAGAGGAGAGGTTACAACAGACACCTCGGAAATACAAAAGAGTATAAGAGAATACTAGGAAAAGCTATATGCCAACCAATTCAACAATCTGGAAGAAAGGGATAAATTCTTAGAATCATACAACCTTCCAAAACTGGATCAAGAAGAAGTAGAGAATTTGAATAGACCAATCACCAGTGAGGAGATCGAAACAGTAATCACAAACCTCCCCAAAAATAAAAGTCCAGGACCAGACGGCTTCCCTGGTGAATTCTACCAAACATTCTAAGAAGACTTAATACCTATCCTTCTCAAACTCTTCCAAAAAATTGAGGAGGAGGGGAAGCTCCCTAACTCATTCTATGAAGCTGACATTACCCTGATACCAAAACCAGACAAGGACAACACAAAAAAAGAAAATTACAGGCCAATATCACTGATGAACATCGATGCAAAAATCCTCAACAAAATACCCACAAATCGCATACAACAATATGTTAAAAAGATTATACACCATGATCAAGTGGGATTTATTTCAGGGATGCAGGGATGGTTTAACATTCGCAAATCAATCAACGTGATACACCACATTGATAAAATGAAGAATAAAAATCACATGATCATCTCAATAGATGCAGAGAAAGCATTTGACAAGATACAGCATCCATTTATGATAAAAACTCTGAATAAAATGGGGATAGAAGGAAAGTATCTCAACATAATAAAGACCATATATGAGAAACCCACAGCTAATATCATCCTCAATGCTGAAAAACTGAAAGCTATCCCTCTAAGAACAGGAACCAGACAAGGATGCCCACTGTCACCACTCCTATTTAACATAGTACTGGAAGTCCTAGCCAGAGCAATCAGGCAAGAGAAAGAAAGAAAAGGGATCCAAATTGGAAAGGAAGAAGTGAAACTGTCACTATTTGCAGATGACATGATTTTATATATAGAAAACCCTAAAGAATCCACCAGAAAACTTTTAGAAGTAATAAACGAATATGGTAAAGTTGCAGGATACAAAATCAACATACAAAAATCAGTTGTATTTCTGTACACTAACAACGAAGTAGCAGAAAGAGAAATTAAGAATACCATCCCATTTACAATTGCAACAAAAAGAATAAAATACCTAGGAATAAACTTAACCAAAGAGGTGAAAGATCTGTACACCGAAAACTATAAAACATTTCTGAAAGAAATTGAAGAAGACACAAAGAAATGGAAAGATATTCCATGCTCTTGGATTGGAAGAATTAACATAGTTAAGATGTCCATACTTCCTAAAGCCATCTATAGATTCAATGCAATCCCTATCAAAGTTCCAACAACATTTTTCACAGAAATAGAACAAAGAATCCTAAAATTTATATGGAACAACAAAAGACCCCGAATAGCTAAAGGAATCCTGAGAAAAAAGAACAAAGCTGGAGGTATCACACTCCCTGATTTCAAAATATACTACAAAGCTATAGTAACCAAAACAGCATGGTACTGGCACAAAAACAGACACACAGATCAATGGAATAGAATCGAAAGCCCAGAAATAAACCCACACATCTATGGACAGCTAATCTTTGACAAAGGAGCCAAGAGCATACAATGGGGAAAAGAAAGTCTCTTCAACAAATGGTGTTGGGAAAACTGGATAGCCATATGCAAAAAAATGAAAGTAGACCCTTACCTTACACCATACACAAAAATTAACTCCAAATGGATTAAATACTTGAATGTAAGACCTGAAACTGTGAAACTTCTAGAAGAAAACATAGGCAGTACGCTCTTTGACATGGGTCTTAGCAACATCTTTTCAAACACCATGTCTGACCGGGCAAGAGAAACAATAGAAAAAATAAACAAATGGGACTACATCAAACTAAAAAGCTTCTGCACAGCAAAGGAAACCATCAACAAAACGAAAAGACAACCTAACAATTGGGAGAAGATATTTGCAAACCATACTTCTGATAAGGGCTTAATCTCCAAAATATATAAAGAACTCATGCATCTCAACAACAAAAAAACTACCAACCCAATTAAAAAATGGGCAAAAGACCTGAACAGACATTTTTCCAAAGAAGATATACAGATGGCCAAGAGACACATGAAAAGATGTTCAAAATCACTATCAGGGAAATGCAAATCAAAACTACAATGAGATATCACCTCACGCCCGTCAGAATGGCTATAATTAACAAGACAGGAAACAACATGTGTTGGAGAGGATGTGGAGAGAAGGGAACTGTCATACACTGCTGGTGGGAGTACAAACTGGTGCAGCCACTATGGAAAACAGTATGGAGATTCCTCAAAAAATCAAGGATAGAACTACCATATGATCCAGCTATTCCACTGTTGGGTATTTATCCAAAGAACTTGAAAACACCAATTTGTAAAGGTACATGCACCACTGTGTTCATTGCAGCGTTCTTCACAATAGCCAAGACTTGGAAGCAACCTAAGTGCCCATCAAGGGACGAATGGATAAAGAAGATGTGGTGTATATACACAATGGAATACTACTCAGCCATAAGAAACGATGAAATCCAGCCATTTGTGACAACATGGATGGACATTGAGGGTATAATGCAAAGTGAAATACGTCAGAGGGAGAAGGTCAAATACCGTATGATTTCCTTCATTAAGTAGTAGATAATAACAACAATAAACAAACACATAGGGACAGAGATTGGATTGGTGGTTATCACAGGGGAAGGGGGGAGAGAGGAGGGTGAAAGGGATAATTCGGTACATGCGTGTGGTGATGGGTTGTAATTAGTATTTTGGTGGTGAACATGATGTAATCTATGCAGAAATAGAAGTACAATGATGTACACCTGAAATTTTTACGATGTCATAAACCAATGTTACTGCAATAAACAAAAAATTAAAAAAAAAATAAAAGGTGATAATAGAAAAATTCTGCTGTGAATTATTTGAAACCATTATTTCTAAGAAGTGTTACTTTAGGGAGAAAAAACAAACCTTGCTCATTTCAGTCCATCTGTGTTTCAGATCACCTTTGAAAGGTGATACACAAGTTGAGCATTTATTTGTTCTGAATAAGTTGAATTCTTTCAAAGTAAATATTGCCCATAGACTCTCACTGTGATCTTCTTGATGATCTGAGCAAAAAGCAATTGATCATTTGGGCTCCAGAAGAGAAACTTCTCATCAGACTTGAGAACACACCTGGCAATGCTGATGTTAGCTATATTTCGTGGACCCATTTGTTCCCCTGAGAAACTATGGGTTTGGAATGTTACATTCATAATGCTTTTGTTGCCTATAATATTTTGCTTCATTGAAATTTTTCCAGTCTGTAAAGATTTATTTCCAATAAAGTTGTTTGTGTCTTGGTAGTCCCATCACAAATTCAATAAAACTTCTGAGTATTCACTATGTGTAAGGTATTACATTAGACACTATAAATAATAAATAACAAAATATAGTAATAAATCAAACACAACTTCTGTTGAAGAACTTCAAAAAATATATAATTCAGGATAAGGGCAAAATTTAGATTAAATATTCCAGCTGAAAAGAATTTAATTATCATGGATAAACTAGTTTAACTAGAAAGGGAAAAAAGAAACTTGATGTGATAGTGTGCTATCTGCCTGATATGGAGCTAGTCACTGTATTGGAGTTATTTCACTTATTCCTAACAACAAACCTATGAACTAAGTCTTGTATTTCCATCTTACAGTTAGCAAGTTGTATGAGTTGCCCCTGGTTGATGGCTGATCACAATATTAAAGTAGGAGGTAGGTCTCCTGGCCCCCAAGCTATGCGACTTTTAACATTCCACTACATTTTGAAGAAATCTTTGGAACTGGTAAATGAGATAATATACAACAATGCTTTAGCATGATACCTGACAAGACTAAATGCTCCACAGATAAGAGCTGGTGATAGCAGCCATAGCAGAAGTAGAAATACATCGAGAAGCATCTGAACCCTCCACTGCACAAAAAACCACCACCAGGAAGAACCAGCCAACCTCTCCATACCACACTCCTACTTCCTTTACCACACAAATGCTGAAGGTCAGAACTTCCTCATGTTTATTTTACATGAGATTGCTTGTGAAATTGCATGAGAACCCTCAGTAACTCCACTTAGCCGGCGCCACTTGCCTTTTCTTCATTCGTCTCTTCTTCATTATCATGTTATTTGTATAAAACAATTCTCATTCCTTTCTTCTTTCCACTTCATTTCCTCCCAGTCCACCTGATAACTTTGTCAGTAGCAACTGAGCAATTCCTCTAGAGTTTATACAATGACAGAGAGTTTCACAAAGTACCTGGACTCACCTTCATCTAAATTATTTTAAAATTCAGCTCCTGAACACTACTGGGTTGCTATCAGCAATTTGAATAAGTTTTAACAACACTGAGTCCACCTCAATAGGTTATTCCTGCAGTATCATTCAGAAATTACTGTAGATGAAGGAAATACAGTACAAAGTAGTAAAATAATTTAGTTTATTTTATGAAGTTTCCCTGATATCTTGGCTGATAGAGAAAGAAAACAATTTTCATAAGAGTCTGGCTGTTGTACATACAAAATATTCCCTACAAAATAACTCCTCTTCCCAGGGATGCTAAAACACAGGGCCTTACACCTGTATAATAACTATTGATTTAAAGGAACTCTTTCCTGCTTTAGCCTCCATATTCTCTCGAGATCTGTAATCCAACCAGATAGTATTATCTATTCAAAACGTAAGGTGGACATCTGAGGGCTACTAACTTTTACCTCCTTGTATGGGCAGGGGATTTAGATCTGTGAAGTCGATACATAAAGCAGTGTTCAGACCATGGCAGTCCTTTGCAATCACTCAATTCATTGAATGAAGCAATTTGTGTCAGCTTCATATGGCTTAGATTTATTTACACAGATCGAACCATTGAGTGTCATTTGATGTTCAAGCCTTGCTCTGAGGATGGCACATAATTCAGGAATGCTGAATCAGAAGAGCCATCCCAGGAGACTAATTCTCAAGAACCAGGATAACATGTATCTACTTTGTCGATTTCCATTTAAGCAGAATTAGAGGTTACCTTACCAGATGCTCTAAGCACTAGTAATGAACATGCATTTCCCCCTGTGAGTATTATAATAAATTCAGAAAGGTCCAGTTCTGACATCCAAAGGGCAGCAACATTATAGCACTGACAATATGCTATTAGCAGTCGTTTTCACTTATTACTGCTCTGCAGGCTTAGAGGGGAGTAGCTGATGTTTTGTTTTATTGTGTCTTCATAGCATTTTCCAATTTAAGTGAAAGAGCTGCATTTTTTGTGTAAGCACTGTATTTTTTCACACAAAGTATAACAATAGTTTCTCACGGATTCCATGCATTAAAGGACTAAACTTCACACTGGAGGATCATCTTCTCAACCAATTACTGGGCAAAACAGCAATATTCTCAGAGTCTTGTGGAACGGAATTGAATCCTCATCCTCAAGAGGCTACCCAAACATACCTCTTGGTCCCCCGGTCAATCACATGTTCAAACCCTACCAGGTGTTCCTCTGGGCATTTTTTTCAATATTCTCTTGTCTAAGCATTCCATTTCCACCTCCAAATCTTCTCCAAGTTGTCCTTGTAAGAAAAGAAGGAACAAATTTTTCCTGTCACTGCAGATGGCTGAGTACATTCTTATGCAAATAATTTATAAAGAACATTTTCTAAACAAAGGCTTAAAGGTTACAAGTCAGTTGATAGCCAAAGAGAAATAACTTTCTGACTTGTTTATTCCAAAGAATAATGAAGAAGAGAGAAGAAAATAAGGAGGAAGGGAAGAAAAAGAGAGATTGCTTTGGTAGAAACTGGAGGTGAGAAACGAAAAATGGCTTTAATCACCTGGGAATGGGGAAGGCAATATTAACAAGGACGAAACACACAGACCTCTGTGAGAGCTTTAACCTGGGACAGGCTGAATTCAAGTACTTCAGTGGAGAAATTCTCCATCACAGAACAGAATATTTGTCTACTAAATTAGATAAAGATGATATAGCGGACATTTGTCATTTTTCAGAAGGCTTATTTACATTTGGGGAATTCCTCACATCATAAGTCCCAGTGGGAGACAGGACTGAATTCCAGACAGATGCTGAAAATTCCAGAAACTCACTGCTGGGGCTCCTTTAGTAGGTAGGGTTCAGTCACATGCCCTGGGCCCCAGCCAACACATGCTCCTGCCCCAGCCTTTAAATTGGAAGGCAGTGTGCAAAGATTCAAGAACTGGGAGGAATTTCCACTGGTGGAGGGGTTGAGGGAACAAGATTGGCTCCTCAGGCAACAATGGCTGTGGGACAAACTGCGGGTCTAACTCACAGGTGGCAGCCTCAGTTTTCTTCAGCAGTTTCCTCACCAGGCCTGTTCTGTGACACCATCTTGGGCATTTTTTTCTGGCTGAGGGCCCCGAACTGGTATTCAAGCTCTCCTATAAATTCTGTGACCTACCCAATATTCTTTTATTAAGTTCCTTTTCTTCCTAAATCAGCCAGATTGATGGAGTATATAATTTCATATATATAAATATAAACGGGTTGTCCAAACTGTAAATAAGCAAAAAATGGCACATCTTTAGTTTTATAATACATTACCTTTCTGAAATCAAATTACAATACATAATATATATGAAATATGTATGAAATTATATATACAAAATATATATACATATGAAATTCCCTACTCTAATGTAACAGATTTCTGTCAAATTCTTATAATCTTACAACTAGATAGAAGGAAGCAATCATCTTATTCAACTGCATTATATTACAGAGGAGGAAACCGATACCCAGAAGGATTAAGGAGATCACTAAGGGTAACCATCTAATAGTGCAGAGTGGGGATTAGAATGATCTTCAATTCAATGCCCTTTCCACCACACCATGCTGACAGTACCTTGATTGATTGGGCATTATTTTTGTTACAGATTGCTTTTGGTTTTGATTTTGTTTTATCTTGTTCTGTTTTAAGAAAGGTGATTCCAGGATTATATTTGGTTATCTAGTAATTTATTAGTACTGAGACAGATGGACCATGATGAGGAATTCAGGAAAAGGTGGAGTTAACTAAGAGAAAGAGTTCAAAAGCCTAGCAAGTGACGATACGGGGAGTGAGTTTACGCTATAACACTCCCTGGGGAAAATACACGTAATTAAAGCCACATCCTTTTGAGTGGTGCTGCTTAGCTGATTTTGCTGCTCTGGATCCAAGAATTTTAATGGAACCCAGTTCACAAATATGTTTCTATAACTGTTAGAATATTTCTTCAACCCTGGACTATGGTAAGAAAACAAACGGATTTTTTGAAAAGAATTGAACCCACAGTATGGAATGAGAACTATCTACATACTAAACAACCACAATAATATATAGCAAACAAAGTTTTTCTCATCATTTTCAAGTGTCTACTTCTGATTCTTTCAAGCTTTGCAATAAGCTTATAGTTTAGCGCCTATTTTGGATCAGTTCGAAATTCTTTTATTCTTGAAGTGTCCGAGTGTTACTGATGGTCATCTATATGTGAATGCATTTTTCTCCCATGCTACCTTGGCTTCATGTTGCCCTCAGGTGTCACAGCCATAATTTTTTTGTAAAAATACTGTCCCTCTCTAAACCCAATAATTGCTGAAATTCTTCACAAGTTTCTGCTATTCCAATGGATTTCTTGAGAAATTCACTTCTCTCCAACACACTCTGCAGAATGCCTGGCACTAATATACACCAATATTCTCTAGAATGGCTTCACTAACCTGAGCATTTTAGTGATTTAACTAATCCATACTTTAAATTTTGATTCTTCATTTTCTGGCATAATATAGCAATGGAAAGTCTCTCATATTCATTCTTTGACAAGTAGCCTACCTTTTTAGTTAGGATCCAAGTTGAAATCAAATTCACCAGTGTGCAAAAATGTGGACTTCCTGAAAGTGCTCCCCACTCCATGATAATATGCAGAGGTGTGAGCACGCACACATGCACACACACGCATGCACACACAGTTCACATCCAGTATCAAGTGCCTTGCAAAGCCAATACAGGGAGCCTACTGGATTGCCACATACTTTATCCCTAGACTCTCTTGAAATTCTATCTTTTCCCTAAGCAGAAGGTATTTAGTCACATCTCCTTAAGAAATCCAATTTTAACGACTTCCCCTTTTCTCCCAAAACGAGGCTGAACTGACAGTTTTTGTCTAGCACACTTTAAAATTACTTCAAATTACCTACACTACAGAGGATCCATTGTGTGGGTTATCCAAACAGTAAATAATCTAAAAATGAAACATCCTTGTTTTATAATGTATTATCTTTCTGAAACCACATTACAGCATTAATTATATTTGGCTTCAGCAAATATTAACATTTCTTTACATGCCCTAAGCCCAAACACCGAATGAAGACACTTGAGTGTAAGCTAGAATCATGCTGAGCCCCAGAGAAAGCCAAACTCAAAGTTTAAACCACTAACAATAATCTACAGAGCAGTTAAGCCCCACAGGGGAGGTCAGTGTTAAGCCAGCATTTGTTCCATCCCCTAGATAGTCCAGTGGGTCTGTCCCTTCAACCTCGACTTAGATGATCTTAGCTGGCCTTGCTGGTGGCATCGTCCTTGATACATAGAGACACATAAACTGCTTTTAATGATATATTTGAGGCTTTCAAAGTAAGTAATCAAGGTCTGGAAATGCTATTATTTTAACAGCTGCAACACTAACCCTCTTGGAGTAGGTCACTTTCTGTCTGCTTTTGACTGAAGTCTAAGGGTCCAAATGTTTAAAGTCTGGAAGGTGGGAGTGGGGGCAGGGGGAGGCAAAATCATGTTCACAGCAGGATCCCTGAAAACATCAAAACATTGTCTGCTCTTGTCTTTTGTGAAGTCAGCCCTTCAGCTATTTGTTCAGGTTTCCCTACCAACTTGGTGATGAATGAGGTTTTCCAAGGGCTTTTACACACAGCACTGTTATTTCATTGGGGTTCAGTGAGTACTTTAAACAGATGAAGACAAAGAAAGTCAGCCATATAATTCAGTGTCTGATTGCTTTTCCACATGTCAGTGGTGAAAAGCACAACTCTGCTTTGAGCAGCTCTGAGTGGCTGCCTGATTGAATCCAGCAAAGGCTGATAAATTCTGGAATGCCCTTTCAATACAAGAAAAATAGCATCTACATGGAATACTGTACTACAGCACTTTGCACCTTACAAGAGAATCCTAAAAATCAATGCTTTTCACCATTGGACACGAAGAGGGAAAATCTAAAAGGCATTTCCTACACCCTCTCAGCGTCGCCAACATCTGGGGGAAGAGAGCTGACCCACATATTTCTTAACTTCCAATGATATTTTGAAGTGTTAACTGCAATTATAGTATGTAAGCAATAGGTTATTAATTCAGAAACAAATTAAGTGTAATAATGAGCATTCTCAGAAATAAAACTTTGAAAGATATGGCGAGGAAAGAACAGATGGAGTTTAACTCTTTCTTTATGTCCCATTCTCTACCGCCTGGGGAAAGAAAAGTTCCACTTGCTTTACTCCAACAACTTTCCCCTGACAAGATGAGAAAAGAGAAGTAGTACTGAGATCCATATGGGCTATGCCTTTGCCCAGGAAACCACTCCGCCTCCACTAAGAAAATCCAATCATATTGGAGGGAGTTGATAAAAGATAGGGATAAGAACAGGATCAAACCTTGGGATACAATTTAGTGCAAAGAGGAGGAGAGAAACACTTGGTTGCAACCTCACCTCCATGACTTAGCTGCAGACAATTCACTTCTTGGTGCTTCAAAAACTTCCCTTGAGAGTAGTTTTTGTTTAAATATTGCTTTGAAAGAGTTGGCGTAAAAGGCTTTAAGTAACACGTCCACGAGTAGAAGCTTTCCGTTGGACTCCAGGCACGGTATATTCCATACAGCTAAATAACAACAGCTCACAGTAAAATCACACATAATCAATAGTCTGTCCACCGATCCAGATACCCCTTGGGCCCATTTCTGAAGATTTTATTGTACATATATTCCAGGCATGCGTATGGTGGAGCCTATTGATTCACGCACAGCTGTTTTTCTCCTGTTAGCGCATGATTATTTTCAAGTGTTTTACTAGAACAGATGTTTTAAGAGCATGCTGAGCACACGTCTTTCCTCAACTGACACTTTTTTATTTACATAAACAGCAGATTGCTATGCTGCTGTCCTTTTGATTCAGGGTAGGGGTAGAGGCTGGAATCACCAAACATTGTCCATTTTCAACATTCTTAAGCAGAGGTATTTTTGTCTATTTCCCTCCCCACAAGCACTGCTGGCAGCGGCCCTCTCAGTCTCTCTCCCTCTGTCACTTGTTCTTTCTCTGATCCTTTCTCCCATCAGATTGTTTGAACTTGGTTTTTCCACACCGAGACTTTTTAAGCTGGAGCAAACTGAATACACCAATGTCCTATATAGAATGCAATTTTCTCTGTTGGGTTTGTATCTGCTCCAAATAGTTGAATTTAGGTAACAGCTTATTTCCTGAGAGTCAACATGTACTTCTGCTTGAACCTACTGCAAAGTCAATCCCATATTGGTGATACAAAAATCTGTTACCATGAAAAATAATATTCTGCCACACAGTCATCAAAAGAGGCTGCCAACCTTGTCGGTTTTGCATCAGCAGAATGCACATAGCCCTAAACAGAAAAGTTTTCCCACCTAAAGAACATGATTTCAGGTCTTTTAAGCATGGAATACACAGGGATTTGTGCCTTTAATAGGATGTTAAGTGATTCTCCAAAGTATCTCAGGAGGTAAATAAAGGTATTTTTCTGACCCTCACTCTTTGCCAGTTTATAAACTGCTTCTTTCAGGATTAGCACAATCCTTGAAGAGACTTTAGAATTATTCTAAATTTAGAATATTTGAGGAAGCTAACTGGAGGTAGGAAGAGACTGATTATCCTTTTCAATTCCTCTCTGCCCATATAGACATGACCTTCGCAGTACTCAAATTCAGTAGAACTTGGTTCTATCCACAACTCCATCTTCCATTCAGATCTTTAGGAATTGTGATTCAAACGGCCATTCATATCTATCTCCCTCCCACAATGAACCAATCAGCTCACAGTCAACCATTCAATCAACATTTATAGAGTTCCAGTTATGATTTATGTAGTCTGCTATGTGCTGGGGACATTGGTGTGAGTAAAACATGGGCACCGTCTGGGAGGAAAGAAACACATAAATAGATTGTTCAACTACAAGAGCTTGTTCAGAGGAGAGCACCAAGGACTCTAGGAAAATATTCATTTTCTCTCAACATAGATGAATTAACTCACTTTGAGTTAGAATTTCTGTAAAAAGGAAGCTCTCTTTTCCCCTTCCATTCAACACTTCTGTCTGATGGGGAAAGAAGGACAAGCATTGGTGAAAACAAATGTTGAGCACCAAAGCAGTGTAGCAAGATGTAAATGGGACTTTTCCTGCAACTGTGGCATTTCAGTTGCAGCATCAAAACTGAGGACACTAAGATGATGAGAAACTCCTCTTTCTAAGGCAAGATGTGAGAGTATTCTTGTAAGATTTATTAAAGATGGCAAAACTAGTCTGTCAGTGACCATCTCTCACCTCCAGCACACATAAGAGAAGGCTAGAGATTCATTAAGGAGTTTATTTAAAGGGAATTTACATAAGTGGAGCAGGTGGTGCCATAGTTTCCCCTCTGCCTCCCATAGGTGCTCCACCTCCACACCAAGTAAGGAAGGCCCTCAATAGAATCAATCAGATATACTGGGAGTTTCTGTAGGAAGGGACATGGCTTCTCACTAGCAGATTGTTCCTTGATGAGTATACCAGAGGCCAGCCCTATGCCACTACTAAACAGGAATGCAAGAAATTTCTTGGGAGAAATTAACACAAATCCCTAGATTTGGGGGAAATTCAGCAAGCAGAGGCTAGCGGCAGCCTCATCGCTGTAAAGCATAAAGATAGGCCATCTAAGGCAATTGACAATGACAGAAACAATAATGAAAGGGCAAGAATGGAAGGACAGCATTTGCTGAAGCTTAGGTGGAAATATGTTTGAAGTTTCTGTGGCCAAGGGTCACCTTGGAGAGCAGCAAGGCATGAAATGCCTTAAAGGGCCTCACCTAAGGAAGCTGCCTGCCAGGAAAGTGCCCCACAGCAGGAAGAATCCATGGGTATACTGTGGGGTCTAGGATAGATGAGGAAGGGTCACAACGTGCATTAAACCATATGAAGGAAGAGTAGAAGGTGGAAGAGGGGAGATGAAGCCACTGTTTGAACATTTGTTATAACAGTGAGAATCAACGGCCAGATTATAGCAGCATCGATCACATCAGTCTCTGTCCTCTTCTCTCTAAATCCACCCTCTGACATCACTGACCCTGGGAGAGCTAGGAGCAAAGCAAGTAGGGGAGGATTGGAGAACAAGGAATGTAAATAAAGAAACCAAATCCCCTTTCCTTTCTGGGTCCTGTAGCTATACCTACAGCCTGAGCAGGAGAGGAGATCGGAATCTTCTAATTGAATGGATAATTGAGGTTTGAGATTGAACTAGGCTGGCTTTTAAAAACTACTTTAAAATTAGATTATCTTTATTACTGAAAAAGACCAGAAAGCTATAGACTCTTCCAAGATAGAGTCCAGAAAGAGAGATTCAAAAAAAACACAGTGTGATAAGAGAAAAAGAGAGCCATTCCTGATTGAACCCATTCAGCCCATTCAATAAACCAATTATACAAGTTGTCAGCATCTATGCAATAGATGGGTATAGAAAAGAAGTAGAAAACAATTCAAAACCTTTGTAGGTATCTGTATTGGTCAGCTTGTCCTGCCATCACAAAATACCATTGACTGGGTGGCTTAAAAAATAGAAATTTATTTCTCACAATTCTGGAGGCTGAGATGTCCAAGATCAAGGTGCTGGTCAATTTGGTCACTGATGAAGGCTCACTTCCTGGCTTGCAAATGGCCACCTTCTCACTGTGTCCTCACCTGGTAGAGCGAGTGAGTGAGCTCTCTGATGTCTCTTCTTACGTGGTCACTAATCCTATCGTATCAGGGCCCTACCCTTATGACCTCATTTAACCTTAATTACTTCTATAAAAGTCCTTTCTCCAGACACTGTCACATTGGGCGTTAGAGCTTCAACATATGAATTTTGGGAGGAAACAATTCAGTCCACAGCACTTTCATTTAGAAAAAGAATTTGGGAAAGCATCTAATGTGAGAAAATAGTAGGTGATCTCTATCCACACAAAAAATACCTTCAAGATAAGTAGAGAGAAAAAAATGTAGGATTTTGTGCTTAAAGCTTCTCTGAGAAAAAGAATTGCTAAATTATATCTAAGTACAAAAATTTGAAAGAAGGGAAATTCATCAGAAAAGCAAATGATAATGAGGAAAAGAGGGGGAAAAAAGTAAGGTTGAGCCTATTGTGTTCCTAAGAAACTATATAACTAATTGAATGCACGTGGAGTGTATGGGTGATTTATGGTGGGAAATAAATTTAAATATAAATGCCATGTTAAAAATTATGTAGGATCTTAAACTTTAAAACTTTGAGTTTAAAGAATATATAAGAATGTACAAAAGTTTAAAATAAAACTGACTTGAAGAAAGAGAAATTATAGAAAGTGAAAATAAAAATGTTCATTTATTGCATTTATAAGAACCTGAGTTATAACCAAATATTTGAGGAAAATTTGTTGGCTTGCTTGAAAGAATAAATGAAAATTTAAATATACTAGACAAATGTGTTGGTTATTTGTTATAAACTGTGAAATAGTCTAGGCTTCTTAAAGGAAGAAAAATCATAGTGAGATATGAATTTAAAGCAATAAAGTTCAAGATGGTAGACTCTGCATATGCCTTTGCCTCTTCTCCTTTGAAACTCATTAAAACGGCAGTTAAAAAAGACACAAGGAAGTAAATTCATAAAAGCGCTGAGAACATATGGGACATCAATGGACCAGATATTTTTGCAGATTTCCGGATGACAGAGTAGGGAATAGGATGGTACTATGTATAAATGAAAGCAGAGGGAGCAATCACTCAAACCATGATCAGAAGGGAGGGCTGAAGTGGAAAGTTAATCGTGGAATTCTCCAGAAAGAACAAGTAAAAAGAGCAGGAAGACCAAGTGCAAAAATTTTTAAATGCAACAAAATGGATAGAAAATAAAGTTGAAACATCTTTCAGAATATAGAACAGAAAGGACAAAGAAACTGAAAATAGAGCAAAATGATAAGAGACATATAAAATCAACCCAGTTTGGCCAGCATCTGATTAACAGAAATCCTATAAAAGGAAAACAGAGGTACAAAAGAAAGGATTTCATTTGACCCTGATGAGTGGCCTGGGGGCATGTAATAGAATCCAGAAGAAAAGAAATGGAATCCTAGCACACTACATGTCTTGGCAGTAAAAAATAATTGCATACTTAGAGTAATATAAAGATTGATTATTTTTAGCCTCAAAGGCAACAAACATAGGCAGAGAGCACGGAAAATATGGTAGTAATTGCAGAACAGAATGTAAATGTTATCAACCTTGCCAATATAGAAGCAAAAATTAAATTAAGGAAAGTGGGAAGAGAAAAACATAAAGAAGAGGCAGAGGGAATGATAAAGGCACTAATGATTTCATCTTAGAGAAAAATCAAGTCAATTGACTAAAATAAAGGGAACAAGAAATAGAACTATTGATATACTTTCTAAAGTTATGAAAAGAACCAAGTTTAGGAGAAGGAGATGAGCACGGAGGATGAGTGAGCCAAATCCTCATCTTTCACAGTAGAGAGTAGGTAGAAATGGTCCAAGGTCGTTAAATCAAGAAATAGTGGTTGACGAATTCTATTCAGATAACTACCAGAATTTTTTTAAAGGTGAGAAGACATGCTGGTGGAAATGAGCCTGGGAGTGTCAGGAGTAGGACAGGAGAATTTCACTTCTCATCATAAGCTCTTCTGTATTCCTGATTTCTTACCTTGGGCCTATATTACTTACACAAAAACAAATAAGGATGAACTCACCAAAAGTTAAGCATTAAGCAAATGCCAACAGTCTCCATTTTCCAAATACTAACTACAGTCAAGGCTACAGCCAGGCATGGAAAATAGATTTTAATCTAGCAAGAAATTGACTGAAGAGTAAAACAGCCAATGTAAATAACTCAAAAGAAATCCATAGGAACTCAATCAAAAGAAACATTTTGTATCCTCTCCTTTTTTCTCTGTCTCTCACACATACACTCCCCTCAGAATTTGCACATGTGATTGTCCCCCTGAAGTCTGTTGAGGACAATCAGATACTGACACATAACACAGACAAAGCAATGACTCCTTCACAGATTCAAATAATAAATCCTTGGATGAAAATTAATTCATTCTAGAAATAAATTGAGTATTCGAAGACACAAAATGTGGAACAAATGGTAAACATCTTTTTATTAGCTTTCCCAAATATAGTTATCAAAACAGGCAAAAACCCCAACAAGGCTACACCACTAGGACAATCGATTCAACCAAAACATGGGCTGGGAAACTTTTTCTGTAAAGGTCTAGGTAGTAAATATTTTCGGCTTAGCGGATCATACTCAACTCTGCCATTGTAGCGGGAAAGCTACCATAGACAATACAGGAAAGAATGGGTGTGGCCATGTTCCACTAAAACTTATGTACAAAACAGGCTGTGGGCATTAGTTGGCCTACAGGCTGTAGTTTGCCCACCCCTGAACTAAAGGATCAGGATATTAAGACATTTGCCAATTATTAAAAAGATAGCACATAGTCCATAACTTAAATCACTTGTGCTAGTATTATATCAAATACTATCCCATCCATTATGGCTATATGTATTCCTGATGTTCAAGTGCCTTTCGAACAAGATCTGGTCAAATAAGACTAAAGCATACCCATTCTATACTTCTTTCCTTCCCACGATGCAGACAACAATAAACAATAAACGATGATAAAGCCATCTATCCCTGGTGAGGGCCCCTTTTTTATAGCTAACATATTTGATCTCCCATTTCTCCATCAAAATGAGATCCCCAGTAGCTTCAACTATATGTTCTTTTGTTACATTTTGAACATAATGTCAAGGGGTAAACGTGTGGCACTCTCTCCACAGCAGTTGACACTGACACCCAGCTTTAGGAGATGGCTCGTAAAGGGTGCTTAGTGCTTCAAACAAGTGACATTGTATAAACACAAAGATTAACACTTGGCAAGGACGTTGATAGCTTGCTGAAAAATGTCACCTTAATCACTATCAAATCATATTTATTAAGCAACTTGGCACTCCTGGGGCCTCACTGCACACGCTTCTAAGATTTTTTTTTAATGATTTGGCAGTGTAGATAAAAAGTAAGATTCAAAAATCAAATCAGCATCCACATCAAAATCCTAATTATACTTGTGACAGCTGTGAGCAAAATATGGTCCTAAATAAAATTTTAGATAACATTAATGATACGACCAAAAAGGATGAAAAATCACAAGTGACAAGGAAAAACATTTGATATGTGACCCAAAAAAGAACAATAACAAAGGATATCTTCCAACCACACAAAGAAATCCTTGGCATTGACCTGTGCAGTTCATATCAGATACTACATGATTACAATTCCAATGCCCAAGTGTAAAGGGAAAAAACCCCAAATCTTATAAGTCACCTTATATCCAAGGTTGAAGGAGACTGACAATAATAACCTCTGGCACATGTACAAAGAATTTAATTCTAACACAAATGAATGTTGTATGACATTAAAAGATAGGTGTGGGGGCCGGCCCCGTGGCGTAGCAGTTAAGTGTGCACGCTGCACTGCTGGTGGCCCAGGTTCCGATCCCGGGCGCGCACCGACGCACTGCTTGTCAGGCCATGCTGTGGCGGCGTCCCACATAAAGAGGAGGAAGATGGGCACGGATGTTAGCTCAGGGCCAGTCTTCCTCAGCAAAAAGAGGAGGATCAGCATGGATGTTAGCTCAGGGCTGATCTTCCTCACCAAAAGAAAAAAAAAGACGGGTTTTGGGAAAGGGTGTTTTGTTTTGTTTGTTTTGTTTTTGCAGCTTTATAGAGAAAACAAGCCTCATGCACCAACCCACTAAATACATACGTAGGTACACACTAGCTCACACACAAACACAGCTAGGGAGGCTACTTGAAATTCACTGAGATCTTTATAAAGGATCGATTCTCCCTCCAGCCACTCCAAATCCTTCCTACAGAAAGAATATTTCCCAATTCTAACCAGAAAAAAAATATACAATCCATACACAAAGCTTATTTATTCAATTTCTGCCCCAATCTTCACAGATACTTTTTAATCAACATGCAAATGAGGCATGCTTCCCTGCAAAATTATTGGTTCCTCATTTAATTTTAGCATTAAAATAATAATTGGCACCTAAAGACTACTTCTTACCCAAAAGCTTTCAAAAATTTAAAACTGTATGAGCACTATTTAGCTGAACACAAACATCCATTATAAGAAATAGGAAAGGGGGCCGGCCCCATGGCGTAGCAGTTAAGTGCGCATGCTCTGCTACTGGCGGCCCGGGTTCGGATCCCAGGCACGCACTGATGCACCGCTTGTCGGGCCATGCTGAGGCGGCGTCCCACATACAGCAAGTAGAAGGATGTACAGCTATGACATACAACTATCCACTAGGGCATCGGGGAGAAAATGGAAAAAAAGGAGAAGGATTGGCAATAGATGTTAGCTCAGGGCCAGTCTTCTTCAGCAAAAAAGAAGGATCAGCATGAATGTTAGCTCAGGGCTGATCTTCCTCACAAAAAAAAAAAAAAGAAAAGAAAAGAAATAGGAAACCATTATAAATGAAGGCCCGTCTTCCTAGGAAAAACATACAAGTGGATATAGTCTAAAGGACCATCCAGTGCCCTTTCCTATCAATCCTGCCTTTGCCGAGTTTGTCCAGGTTTTCATACTGCTAGGCCTATCCTATAAAATGATCTATATTCCTGATATTTCTTGTCTCCTATCTTGTGAATAAAATTGCCCATTATCTAAGTCCTAATTAGGTGACTGGCTGCAAGTCTGAGAAACTATTTCAACCAATGGTATCAATGACAACTAAGGAGAGTGTGTTAGCTCTTCTCAAATAACAAATTCATTTTATCAGGAATCTTCAGTGCTGTGGGCTAGTGGGAATTCTGGGTCCTATGACTGAATAGACGAGACAAATAGTTCAGGGCAAAGGGGCCGTAAGCATCTGTGGAGTCATATCATCTCGTGAGTTTTCTATTTTACCTGCACATAGACCAGCAATGTCCATTTGAATGGGTGAATCAGAAAATGTGGACTTTGCTCAGTGACTTAGAAGTTCATAATTAAAGGACAGAGAAGAGATTTCTCCATGACAGAGAAAAATCTGAAAGCAGAGAAACTCAATCTGTAGAGAGAGTGGTTGCGATCCCTGGTGAATGGCATCTTTCAGCAAGCCATCTCTTATAAAGTATCAGTTTAAAGTTCATTTTTAAATCTCCATGAGACTGTATGTTCCTGCTTTCTCAACATATTAATTGAACATTTAAAAGTTAATATGTTTGAGATATATATGAGTGAGATAAATAGATTGGTGGTGAATTTCATATACCTATATATTTATCACATTATATTATAGAGAAGAGAACAGAACCAGTATTTCTCAAAATGTGATCCAACAACCACTCGTCCCCGAATCAGTAGCTATACCTTTTAAAATACATACTCCTCCGCCCCACCACAGAATTTCTGATTCAGAATCTCTGGATGAGCCAAAGGATCTGCACTTTTAGTAGATTCCCTAAATGATTTTAATGATGGTATTTCCACACAATCCCACATTATATTGCTTCCAGCTCATATTTTATTTATTGATGTCTAACATCATGGCAGCAAGCAAAATATCTTCAGAAATAAGAGTTTCATAACCAACAATCTGAAAACAGTATTCATCCTCTTCTGAGACCACCAAAATACTTCTCTTGTTGACAGCAACAGCATAAGAAAGCAAATGAAAACATTCAAGTCCTCTTTAAGGAATAGACTAGAATCTGGTATACTGTCACTTCTCCCTCATTTTATTGGTGAAAACAGCCACATGGCCAAACCCGAAGTCACACAAAACAACACTGTATATTTTATAAAGATGCACATCTGAAGACATGTATCAAACATATTCAAGTAAGTGTTGACAGGGTAGCAGGAACGGGGCTGGGGTTCTGAGATAAAGAGCGATTAAATGAGTAACTAAAACAAGAAAGGAGACTTGCACAGCCCAATGAAAATAATGTTCTATAAACCAAGTAGTATGAGCAACACATTATTTTGCAGGTGAATTCTGTACACGTTCCCCAAAGAAAGAAAAAAAGAAAAAGAAAATAAACATCTTCAGACTGTTGAAGTAACTTAACCAGGTGACCAACTTCTCTAGGTTAAGTTACGTACCTGCTAATTATGGCCAAGCTTGGGCTACCTCTTCCGGCTACACCATATGGATTCTTATCTCCAAAGTAATACCCATCAGTCCTGCAACTAACACTAAAATTATTATAGCGTATTTTTAAACCAAGTTAATTTTTATTTAATAAGATATTAATTGAGTGCTTGAAATATTTCCAATGTTTGAGTCTGATTTGATGTGCCTTCAAGAAACTTATGATGGGAACTTAGGCAAGATAAGACAAATACACAAACGGATAAAGAACACATCATTTATATTTAGTTTAATTCAACAACTATTCTTTTCTTTGCAGCCTGTGTACTAGGCTCTGCAAAGGATATAAATAAGGGGAAGGGGTCACATGGCAAGAACCAAAAGAGAAATACGAAGTGTAAAAGATTTCAAAGAAAGGAAAGATCCCACTGAGGAAATTAGGAAAGCTTTCATAGAGGAAGTGGCACAGATGAGCCTTGAAAGATAAGTAAAATTTCAATCAGTTCAGATCTAGAAAAACAAAGGAAGAAGGAAATTTCAGGTGGTAAGAACAACATGAACAAAGATACACAAGTAGAGGTTAGACGTATAAGTTTTAAGTATCACAACACAGAGGTTCAAACAATCAACATATCAAACATCTCACATGAGTTAGCCACTGTGTCAGGTCCTGGAAATACAAAAATTAATAGAACATGAGTCCCTCCCTTGAAGAGCTCACAGTTTGGATATAAGTGCGATGAGTTCTTGATATGGATGAACTCATGAAGAAGAAATGGACAGAGCAATGATAAGAGGTACGATGGCAGAACCACGGAGCAGTGCTACAGATGGGAATGGAGAAGACAGAAAAGCCAGATGAAAGGTTAAAAGGGAAGTTCCTGTGAAAAAAATATTTGCAATTTATATTTATATACAACTCAAAGATCTAATACTCCTCATATCAAAGAACTTGTAAAGATTGAGAATAAAAAGATCAACAATCCAATAGAAGATGGACAAAAGATAGAGAGTTCACAGACTAGGAAAAGGAAATAGCCTTTAAACATATGAAAGATGCTTAACCTGGCTCCTGATAAGGGAAAGGTAAGTTAAAACTACACTGAGATAGATACTATTTCTCACAAATCAGATTGACAAAAACCCTTATGCTTGACAGTGCAGACTACTGTTTGCAAGGCTCCAAGGAAATGAGCACTTTGGCACATTGTCGGCAGGAATGCAAAATAGTCCAACCCCTGTGGAGGGCAATTTAGCAATATCTAGAATACTTTAAATTACATATGTAGCTTGCATTAAATTTCTATTGGACAGTGCTGCTCTAGATCTAACTACCAGTTTACAAAAAATGTAGAGGAGAGAAGGACATATTGAACACACCCCAGGATTCAATCAGCCAGATCCAGTATGAGGAAAATTCTAACGGATAAATGATTCATATTCCAAAATAGATGGCATGAACAGGGGAATTGAATGCAGACTGGTTCTTGAAGGATTCTAAGGAATTATCATTAATGCTCAGGTGTGCTAATGCCATCAGGGTTATTTTTTAAGTATTTATATGTTAGAGATACATACTGAATTATTTATAGTGCAAATTATGTGCAGTCTGAGATTTGCTTTAATCCCCCGCAAAATAAAGTACAGGGAGATAGATAAAATCAGAAGAGCCAAGTGTTGACCATTATTGAAACTGGCTGATAGGCAAAGAGGGATTTATTATACTATTTTTTCTACTTCTGTATATGTTTGAAATATTTCATAATTAAAAAGGTTTTTAAAAGGGGATTACCTGAGATAGAACAGTATCATCTGGAGAGTGCCGTGTCTTTGATGCTAAGAGAAGGGAAAATTGAGCATCACCTCCAGCACCACAGAAAAATACAGGAAGAGAGCACTCAGTAAAACCATTGAGCTTATCAATTTCTAGGACAACTACAGTCTGAATAAAGGTGACAGATATAAAAGCCAGACTGTAAAAGTCTGGAAGAAGTGGTCAAGGATGAAATGGCAAAAATATATACAGACAATTCTTACAAGGATTTTAAGCCATCAAGGAAAAGAGAGAAAATCGATTTAGAATACAATTAAGTGTCACAATGATTAACAATTAAGTGCCATAGTAAGTATCACTAAGTCTGTCCCATATCTCCAAAAGACATTAAATCTTTAAAAGTATTATAACATAGAAATGGCACTAGTTTAGGAATCAGAAAATCTAAATTCTAATTTCAAACATTCGCTGTGAGAGCATATTCATTGGTGAAAAAAAAAAGTAGTTTTGAAGATGTGAAACTCTAGGAAGGTGATTTTGGATCATGCTTCCCCCAAGGTACCTGAAAAGCAGAGAGGATCTGGGTGAGAAAGGAGAGCTAGGAAGATGAAATGCAACGTCTCGTTCAATCAGTGGGCTCGGGGTGAAACCACCATCTCTGTTTTGTATATGAGAGAGTTGGAGGGATCCCTCAAACCAGAAACAGAAACATGTAAGCAGACACAGGCTGGAGTGTGAGTCTGCCTCTGGTTACTGCAAGGAAGCAATTTATTACAGTTGGCCGATGGGAAAGTTCATGTTGACTTGGTCCACATGTCCCCTACCATGAACTATCTCCAGATGTTAGCAAGAACTGCTGAGCGAGCGTCATCAAAAAGTTAAACAAGAAACAGCCAGTGAGGCAAGCTTAAGGGAAAAGGTCAAGTGTAAGGACAGGAATTCCAGGGGCCCACAGCTCTAAACTGTAAGCTCCTCCATCTAACTTCAAATATCTTGAGAATAGAAAGTATATCTTCAATTCATTTACTCAAAAAATATTCATTGAGGCCCTAATATGCACTAGACTCCATGCAAGATGTTAAAGATGGAAGAATGAATGGTATTCACAGTAACAGCACTAACGCTCAGAATGGTATAAACACAGTTTTGAATTCAAGAGGGCTTTACCTACAGGTGAGAAGCACCAACTGGGATTCAGGAGAAGGATCATTATGAGCCAAAATAAAAATATCTTCCTGACTCAGAAGCAGCTGATCTATTTACCCACACCTGGGGGGAAAACAGGAAGCAGTTTCTAATAGAAAGCAATTACAAACAAAACAAATGCAACTTGTAAAGTAACACGGAGAAAATAATAATTTAATAGAAAACTGAGAGAATGATGGGCACAGAGAAATACAAAGGAAGGCAACCTCACAAAAGATAAGTCATTTTATCAAAACTTCCCATTATGAGTAGAAAACAACTTCCACTGCTCCTGGCAAGAGACCCTGGATAGGATTTAGAATGTGGAAGTAGTCAAAACACAGCTCTACTTTAGGCTAGTAGTAGGATCGCCAAATCTCTATCTGCCACTAGACGGAGTGGAGTATGGATCAGAAAAATCACATGTCCTCAATTCTACACGCTTGTAAATTCTAGGATGCTTTCTCTTGGCTTTGGGGGAAAATATTTTTTTCAAAAACTACAACTTTATTTTGGTTGAACTAGGTAGGTACGCATTGTTCTCACTTTGATCAAAATGTCAAAAGGAACATAGAATAAGGATCCCTCCCTTTTCTCAAAAGGGGTCCTGGAATTGAGTAGCTTAGAATCTGGCAAGTGTGACCAAGCTTAGGTAGACAGAAGATTTAAATCAAAGAGAGATAAAGTAGGACTCTCCTTCCAAAGTATATGATTTCCTTCAAAGTTCACCCTGTGATTATCTTGAGCAAAAAACTCAGTGCTCTACTGCTAACTTGGTCTCCTTATCCATTCCACAGAGTAATTCCATCATACAGGTAGGTACGTGTTGCATTCTTCACCAAGTGCTCCCACAGGTTTCACCTTCCTTGATGGAATTTGTTTGACAGGCAATACTCCCACTGGACAGAAGAGGGCAGTGTGGAGCTTTTTGGCTTGTGCTGGTTCAGCCCCTTGTTATGTTCAGTGTAACAATTCTGAAAATAAACATACAAATGTGTGTTCTGTCATCAAGAAATACAAAATCAGGGGCCGGCCCGGTGGCGCAAGCGGTTAAGTGCGCGCGCTCCGCTGCGGCGGCCCGGGGTTCGCTGGTTCGGATCCCGGGCGCGCACCGACGCACTGCTTGGCAAGCCATGCTGTGGCGGCGTCCCATATAAAGTGGAGGAAGATGGGCACAGATGTTAGCCCAGGGCCGTCTTCCTCAGCAAAAGAAAAAGAGGAGGATTGGCGGATGTTAGCACAGGGCTGATCTCCTCACAAAAAAAAAAAAAAAAAAAAAGAAATACAAAATCAGAAAGAAGTTTGGCACTTAAATAAGAGAAGGATGGGGAGCACTCATGTGAAAAAGAAAGAAGAAAGAAAACATTTGAAAGAACTATAGGTTTGGGGATGGTAGAAAGAGCAATCAGACCCACACAGACAGCATTCTGTCTCAATTAAAACACACATGCGCATGTGTTTCTTTCCTGGATTTGCTGTGACAATGTCATTGCCCATCTTTTGTTTATTTCAATTCATGAGCTCCTCGTCATTTAATTAATGCTCTTAAATGAAACATGAAATTTCCTATCAATTCATTTCGAAAATATATTCTGACTTGTTCATCTCTCTCTTCTTTAACCAGAAGATTTCTATAGCTTATATTACCAGAAATGACAAGGGCAATTATCATTAAAAACTGAGCAGAACAAAGCTATGGTAATGAGGAGGGTTACAATTCATTCACCAGACGCCAGATGATGAAAGGATAAAATGAACCCACCTCTCTCTTTCCACTAACAAAGCAATTACAACTTGTAAAGTAATACAGAGAAAATAATAATTTAATAGAAAACTGAGAGAATGGTAGGCACAGAGAAATACAAAGGAAAACAACTCTGCACAAAAGATAATTCACTTTATCAAAACTTCCCATTACGAGTAGAAAAAGGCTTGCCAAAAATGTCAGGATGCACAACAATATTTTTCTCAGGAAAAATAATTTTCTCTTATTAGTATTCAGAAGGTTGTTAGCAGAATGATACAATAAAAAAAGTTCAGTCTGTCTTTGAAAAGTGGTAAGCAATGAAGCACAAGTTGAGGTAAAGTAAGGACAGTAGGATAATACACACTCTCACACGCACACGTATACACACATACACAGACATACACACACACACATATACCCACAAACACACACACACACACAGACGTACTCACACAGATACACACGCACATACACATACACATACACACATACACAGATATATTCATACAAATATACACACACATACACAGACATACACAAATATATGCACACATACACAGACATACACAAATATATATACACATACACACACAGATATACGCACACAAACATACACACACGTACACAGATACACACGCACACACACACTCACAAACATACACACACACACACAAACATACTCAGACTTAGAGATTAGAATTCTAAGGAAAAGAATCATGGACCACAGACCACAGGATTAACATTCTGAAGGAGCAATCGACATTCGGACAAAGTGAGAGATGGCAGCCCTCGTGACCTTCAGAGATATTCGGGCGTGCTCCAGCTGCCAGGACAGTA
Source organism: Diceros bicornis minor (assembly GCF_020826845.1). Taxonomy (NCBI): domain Eukaryota; kingdom Metazoa; phylum Chordata; class Mammalia; order Perissodactyla; family Rhinocerotidae; genus Diceros; species Diceros bicornis. The sequence continues at coordinate 46,569,798 of NC_080740.1, forward strand.
TCAGTGGTTCCAACGTGATGCCAGCCACGCCCAGGCTGGCAGAAAGCACATCTGTGGACCAACGCCAGTACAAGAATCAGTGGTTGAAAAGTGTTAATCAAGGAACTTCAGCATAAAACTGACAGCCAAGGCATTTAAGCTTCTGTTTGTAGCCCCGAAACTCACTCCTAGAGTCTTAAATCACTTCCATTGTTTCATCTTTAAATTGAGAATGGCACCGCTTACCTGTCAGGGATGCCGTGAAGATCTGGTAATGATTATAAAGTGCTCCGGAGCTAAGTATTAAATATTACAAGATACAACACAAGCTAGAATCTGGCCTACACAGCTGACAGGGGCTCCATGTTACTCATGTCACAAATCATGTCACTCCCCCAGGTGTTACTGATCGCAAAAGAAAAAGTCTAGAAATCAGGCTTACTTCCCATATTTAGGGGAAATTGTGTCTTCCCACAATAGCTGTGACAATGGTGTCAAAGTGGATACAAAGAGCGTACATCCTTTATGAATGAAGAACAAAATGCCAAAGTGAGTGTTCTTCTGGTTCTTACATATAGCCTGCCTCTCTCTCTCTCTCTCTCCACACCCTCTCCATCCCCCCTCCCATGCTCCCTTTTTCATTCTTGCTTTTTTATGTTCTCTCAAAAGCACACTTATTCTTAACCCTAGCTTCTCAACTTTAATATTGAATAAAGTTAATGTCACATTTACGCATAGTATAACCCATTTCTGCCCTTTCCAAAGTCTCCACCATCCAGGAATGGCCCGTCACAGTGAAGAGCCATAAACCTATAGATTATGTGATAATTTAGTTCAATCACTCTCCGGACGCTTGAATCCCCTCCAGAACATGCTCAAAGGCCACAGCGATGATAAATTCACGCTCCTCGAAGCCTGTTCCATTTGCAAAGTTCTAATTATTTGAAAGTTATTTTGTATATTGATCTAAAATCTGCCTCCCAATAGCTTTCATCCCTATTTTAGCTCTGCTCTGCGGAGTCATGCAAATATCTAGTCCCTTGCCTTCATTTCTGCTCTTTAAATATCTCTACAAAGACTGGCTGGGAATTCTTCAAAGTTTTGCTGTTACCAGCATAGAGAAAGCTTACTTGAGCTTTTCAAAGGATGGCCCAGCTTAGACGGGGATTTTTTTAGAGAAATCAGGATTTTATTTCAGTATTAAAGGATTTATCAACATGTGCTTCTTTATCGGGGTACAGTCAGATAATTGAAGATAAGAGAAGTGGGCAGAAGTTTCCAGATGAGTCACGGACAAGCAGAGACACATATGTGCATGTCAGATAGCAAGCTAGCAAGTCTGCTTGGCTCGAGCAGGGAGCCTGCACTGTGGGGTCATAGAAATGCAGGTTGGTGCATAGAATTGGGATAGACGTCAAGGAGAATGTAAAGCTCAACAATGTTTTGAAACTGGTGAAATGAGCAATAAAAAGTTACAAATGTTTAATGTATTTGGTTTTCTCTTATTCTGTGAGAAGATTTTTGGATACCATAGAAGTCATTATTTTGCCAGGTATTTAAGAATTGTTTGTTAAGCACCTGCTATATTGCAGGCACTTTTCTGGGCACTGGGAACTCACTGGTGAAGAAGATAGACAAGGTCCTTGCCCTCATGGAGCTTACATTCTAGTGAAGGTGACAGCACAAAAGCAAATAAATACAGATTAGTGTATAGTGTGCACTAGAACAATAAAGCTGTATTTCCCAGCTGTATTATCTTAGATATTTTTAGCTTCTCTTATCTTCAATTTTCTTATCTCTAAAGTGAGTACTACAATCCCTAAAACATAATGTTATTTGAAGAATTAAATTAGATAATATAAAATGCTGGCACAAAGCAGTTGCTCAACTAATAACTAAGATTATTATGTAACCACTGCCATCTACTTTCTTCCTACCCCACAGGGTTTGTTCCCAGTGATCTGTGGGCAGGAAGAATTTGGGGAGCTGGACGTTACTGACTCTCCAGTTCTGTCCAATCTGCAGCTAGATAAGTCTTGTGCCAGGGCGTCCACACTAAGGCAAGGCTGCTAAGCACCCATGTCTCTGGAGAGGAGTACAACGGGTATTGATGCTTCCTCCTGCCAAGCTTCCACTCCTCACTCTTCAAGTAACCGACTTTCCCTCAGGAAACCAACCTTCCCCATGCTCAGCCCATTTGTGAAGCAAGTCCAGTCCGAGAACCAAATCTCCCTCCCTCCATGATTGTTTAGGGGGAAGCACGGTGACCAGGCAAGGCCCCACAGACAGAACGAACCCCAGAACCTGCTGTGCAGCCATCAGGGAGTGGTTCATTTTTTCCATTGACTTGAAATAGGTTGAAGGCGAACTTGGACCTATAAGGGGCTCCTTGTTCACACAAAGCAGAGGGAAGAAGAGGCAAAAGAGGGCAGGAGACTGGGTCCTGGCGAGAGATTTGGTCCCTCTAAAGTCACATTTGAAGCCAATGGATATTTGTATTACATAAATCAATAAATTCATTTAAGCCAGTTTGAATTTGAAATGGAGCTTCCGGCAGTTGAGGCTGAAAAATTCCTCTTCTATCTGTTTAGTTACAGTCTTATCAAGTTTTCCCTAAGCAAACATGGTCCAGACTTAGATGACAGCTTAAATGGTTCTTAAAGCAAACACTTTCAGTGACTGTTACAAACTCATACAAAATGCAGCGGGAGTGGCTAGGGTAGAGGTAGAGGGTTTGCCTCTGGTCAGCTGCTTCACGCCTCTCAATCCCAACCAGAGCAGACCTCCAGGGCTGGGCTTTTCCATCCAACACAGATGCTCTCCAAATCGTTGGAAGGCATTCTACTTGCGCCATCCTCATTCTCTATCTCTCCTCTTGCTTCTTTCCTTCCCACAACGTGTCACTCACCCACGTCCCAGTGCTATCGTTGGGAGCACACGCCCCATCCCTCCTTTTCCCAGAATCCGCCACTTCTGTCTGTGTCAGAGTCCTTCTCTCCCTTCTTTAGTCTTGCAGTTCTGCCTCTTCAGGCTTTGAATATCAGTGGCTTTTGTAGCTTTGTTGAGTTAGTAAAACTGTACAGAAAGTAAGGAATATCTAGCTCAGTATCCACTGAGGCGAAAGCTGCAGCTGCCTCTCCCAGAGGATCTAAAATCTAAAAACATTTCAACACCACAAAAAAAAAATTCTTTTAAATACATAAGCCCACCTGTTTCCATTGGAAGTTCCTCTTACTCCTATTAACATAAGTTGCACTGCATTCTTTGAAAAGTAATAATTTTTCATGACCTTATTTTGTCTTCTCCTTGACCCCCTCCCTAAGTTGCATCATCAAGCATTCCACATGCCAAACTGCTTTTCTCTGATTCATGTAGGAAGGGGCACATGTTTCAGTTCATCTCTTTACATTAACATTATGAATTTCTCTTTTGTGGGGTAGGAATAGATCACCAGACTTCTCTCTGGACTGAGGGAAGTACTCCTCCAATGGCCTACTGCCCTTTTTTCTGATACCTGTTCTCACCAGACAACCCTTTGTCCCTCCTTCAGACTTCCTGGTTTCTGGGGCACCCAGAAATGGATACATTCTGGTCCCTAAAAAGGAATATCCACCACCGTCAGTTAATAAGCTGACATTCTGGTTTACACACTGACCCCCTCATGAGTTTGGATAGTGTGTTAGTATCTGAAAACTGTCAGCTTCTGGATATCTTATTGGATGAGGTTTCTGGATCAACAAACTGGAATCAAAACTTAGATGTAATGACCCACCAACACACCACTTCTCTCTACTTTCCCTGTTATACAATCCAACCAGCAGCTCTGAATATATCCATACATTTCAGCTTTCTCTAATTGCAAGACAATATTGGGACCCTGATGTTGGGAGGTAAGAATCATGGGAAGACCAATATGAATACTCGTGGATGACATATCTCTCTGTTGCGATGCTCAAGTGAGCTTTCCCTGCGAATCCTTTGTCACAAGGACCCATGGACTTCAATCAGCCCTGATGTTCAGGAAGAGGTGAATACCTGGCTTCCATCCCATTTTTCCCAGAGCAACCATTCTCAAAAAAACTCCCACTTGTCTTTCTTAAGTGTTATTTAAGCTCCTACCCTTGGTTTTTCTTTCATTCATTTTTCTACTTGGATTTAAGTGTAATTGCTCAGGTCGTTAGATGTAAATGTACTCTGATGCAATCCAACAGCTATTTAATATAAGCTAGCCAAGAAACCAACACCTTGATCTCATCATGGGGAAAGTCACTCATGCACACCCAGTGGGTGGTGTGTATTTACTGGTGAGAAGTTGGATAGACAGAGGAACCATTCAGCGTTGTGGGAAAAGTAAAAGGACGGAATGAGCAATGAAAATACCTTAGGAATGCATGTAGGGGATACGGGCAAAGGGAGACCGGCGCACTAGCAAGACTTCTCAACCGGTCAAGAGAGTTCACTTTTGAATAAATGGAGATTGTGTTAGATTATCAAGGCAAAATGGGGCCACGAAAGCGCTGAAAGCTAGATTGAATGTATACTCCACTGTCATAGGCATTGGAAACCAAATGTGAATTCTTGAGAAAAGAATCAACAAATTGCTCTTTAGAAACAGGAATCTGGCAACAATAAACAAGAAAAGTTGTGAAGGGGTGGGCCTAGTGTAGAAAACAGACTCAGAGAGCTGTTGCAGTAATCCAGATCCTGGCTTCCTGATGAAAGGAATAAATGGTGTGATTTTTTTTTAAATATTATAAATAAATAACCATAAAATGTTCAACTATCTATTTAAAAGAAAATTAAAAACTGTTCCAGTGACTTAAACCTAAGCACTGGATGAATGACCAGCACTACACATCTTGCCCACAGCACCAGCAAACATCACCGAGCAGGGCTCATTGAAGTTTGTCAGCATGCTAAACTCAGATACAAGTGCAGCTTCTCACACCAATTCTTCATAGCATTCATGCCCAGGTCAAAAATCAGTTAAGATATCCCCAAATCCCAATCTAGTGTTTTACTATGTTGTGCCCAAGAGGAATGTACTCGCAGGTGGACATGGATAGAAAGGAAATTAAGGGTTTTTTTTCCTTTCCGTACGTGTGTGGAGCATTTCATTTGTTCTTTTTAAATGACAAAACTGTTTACAGAAAGTGAAATCAATGTGTTAGTGCAGCTATAAATAAAATCTATACGTTCCCTGTATATTAAATGGGGGATGGGCAATTTCAGATCCTATGTACTATTTAGACATTTTCCCTGAGTCATCTCTACAGCTATCTTTTGGACTAATCTCAAAAAAACTGCTTGAAAGTAACATTTCACTAAAAGGTAGTTTTTTTTCTTCTTCTTGTCAAGAGTGTTAAAATAAACCCTATACTTTTAGCAGATAAATAATCATTCCAAGAGACAGAAAATACTCTTGGCATTTTTATGATAACAGGTTATTAATATAATTCACTGTGGCTGAAAGCACGTATAATACATTTATAATGCAGGCCGAATAAAGGTTAAGTATATTTTGTGTTTTATTCTGCATCAAACATAAATATCTGTCATGCCAAACCCTAGAGTAGACATAAGAACTCTCTTAGAAATCTATGATTCTCAGAGGAGATGAGCAATTGGAAAAAGTTCCTCTTCTCTCTATAAATTTCATATCAAGCAGACCTAGAAGCCATCACCAAAAGAAGAAATAAACATCACAATCGATCTCCAGGGGAATGTCTGCAAGGTGTCACCTGGACGCCCCAACAACACAACCCCACAGCATCTGAATCGCACTGCAGTAGCGCTGTTACATCAAGCCCCTGAGAGTAAGTAATCAAGGAGATGAGCACTGTCTCTTTCCACAAAGACATCATTTTTTTCTGAGCAGCTACTCAAGAACATGAAGAAAGAAAAGTGCATATCTTGAAAAATACAAACACCTGCACCATTCTTCTGAAAATACTTCCTTAGAATTCTCAAGAAGTTGTGATCTCCATTTAAAATGAAACCAAAGATTGTTTATATCAATGAGCTTTCTAAAAATAAGAACAATGATGGAGAGATGGGGCCTTCCTACTAAAATATTTACAGACCAAAGAATTTGGAAAGAAGTGGCTCTTATTTTCAGAAGACCTTCTTTGCTTACTGTTGAATCCTAAGTATACATGAATATACATGCTTCTCAGCATAGTTGTACCCTATGCAAAGAGATTGACAAAACATATTTGTTTTCCAAAAAGATTCTGTACTTTATAAAAGGATGCACCATAGGTTTCCTTTAAAAAGGTTTCTCCCTGCTGTGTTTAAAATTAGTCAATTTACAAAAATGTGAATTAGCTACAATTCTCCAGAAATATATTTGCTGCCAAAAACAAGGCACATCTACTGAAAACTGCAGGTCTGAATATTAGTCCCCAGGAAACAGATATTTTAGGCTCTTCAGTAAAATAAAACAGGCTTTAGAGTTAATAATCACTGGCTTGTATTATTAACCTGGCAGAAAGCAAGACAACGCCTGACATCTTCAATTTTCCTTCTGCATGCACTGGCTGCTCCCTGTCACTCACACTCATAATCTGCGTTTTTACTTTACCTTAGAATACAAAAGGGAAGACCTTCCCCTAACTCTAGACTTTTTTGGCTCCTGCAATAAGCCATGCATGTCCGGCCACACACCCCCTCCTGCCAACCCCCCAATTGCCGGGTTCTTCCACCTTGTTATGCTGTTCCCTCCAGCGCTGCCCCCACAGCCCCTACTCCTTTTCCTTTCAGCTCCCAGCACATTTCTTCACCAAAGCCACTGACACCACCCCCCAGACTAGATCAGGTCTCTCTCATAGCCACCTGTACTTTTCTTTCATAGCGCTTGTCCAGAGTTTGTATTTAACTGGGATTATTTGATGAATATCTGTCTTCCACACTCCAGGCTTCAAAAGGCAGAGACTCTATCAGTTTTGCTGATTATTTTACCCCATTTCGTAGTACTATGCATAGCACATAGTGGGCTAAAAAAAGATTTACTGAGTGAGTAAGTCAGCCCTGCTCTCTCCCCAGTTTTCTTCACTATTTTTATCCTTTACTTTATCAGTAAAACTGTATTAAAAACACACACACACATTACCAAGCACACTTCTCCAAAGAGCTATACTTGACTGTCTGCACCCATTCCTTTCTGCTTTTTTCAATCTCCTTCTACAAGTAGGGATCTACTGAAACCAATCCCCCAAGGTTTGCCAATAACTTTCTTCCGATGGACAAATTCAGTGGCAGCCTCAAGCTTCATCCCCTTTCACTTCCCTTCAAAGAATGTTGATGACCTGCCCACGTTCCCTTGTTTTCTTCCTATCTATGTCTTTCTTGACTCTTCCTTCTCTCTTCCATCTCCCTTTCTTGGCATTTCCTCAAGATCACCTTCCTTCCCATTCCAGCCCTTCTTTCTGACCTCCCTATCTCTGTTAATGATTTTACCATTCTCCCAGTCCCCAAGTTTTAAAGCTGTCACTCCCAGATATTCACTTACTCAATGCCATACAGTCCCTCCAGGGAAGACTCCTACTGCCAAAGTTTCAGTTTAGGTTCTCCTGAAGACTTACTCCAGGACCGTTTCAACTTGTCTCCTCACTCTAGTCCATTCTGTGCACCACTGTCTTTTTCAAACATAGCCCAACCACATCATTCCTCCTTCCCATTGCCCCAAAACCAAATACAAAAGCCTCAGCTTGACTCTCAAGGACATCATGACATTGCCCCCTGGAAGCAACTGAATGATTCCTAAACACATCTGGCAGTTCTCTGCTCCGTGCTTTTGGTCACATGCAAATCCACACCTACGTCCTCCCCATTCACTCCAGTCTAGATAAGTTTTATCCATATTTCCAAGTATATTATAAATGGCTCCTTCTCCGTGGAAGTTCTTCTGATGTCCCAGAGGGATGGAATCCCTCACTCTTTCAACCCTCATAAGCCTTTGTATTAACTTGGTATCATAATTATTTGTGCTCCAGAGACACCTTCCTCTTATAAGGTCTTTAAGAATAAAATGTATGTCGTACCGACTTGGGAAACTTGAGCACAGTGCCTTGAAATATCAAATTATCCCACTTAAAGGACCTATTTTCCCTAGCAAAAGGATTCTCTAACTGATTAATTTTAACAAGTTATTTCATTAGGGCTCTTAATTATAAATAAATAATTTTGAAGAAATTATTTAAATTGTCAATTGGCATAAATTGGATTTTCAAGGGTATTTATTTCTATGGCTGCCAAGAGCATATGATGTTTTTGAAGGTGAGGCAATAATTAATAGTGCAAACAGGTGAAGGGGTTCAGAACATGTCACCCCCGAAATATGCCACGTTGGTATATTGATTATTTTGAGCTGAAGGCACCTGAGAAACAGCAGATACAGGAAGGAGGTCTATGACCTCTCCCTTATACCTAAAAACAGGCCATAAAGGTTCCCATGAGAAAAGTGCCCTCCTTGTATCAGGAAGAGAAGAACATTCTTATCATAGAAGACTAAGAGTCGACACCAAAATGAATCTATCCAAATAAACCTACTAAAATAACTCTTATCTTCCATTAGTTTCCCCCATATATTTCCTAGTTACTGTCCCACAATTTACTGCCCCTAGCCCAAATCCCTTTCTCGTGTCATTTCTCCATAAATTTATCATTTCTTTGTTTAAGAAAAGTATATAAGCTCTTGGGCCTACCTGCTTGCTTGGGTCTTCATTTTTCTTATGAGGACCTTTGTGTACATATAAAATATTAAATAAAATTTGTACACTTTCCTCCTATTAATCTGTCTTGTGTTAGTTTAATTCTCAGGTTCAGGCACAGAACCTAAGAGGGTAGAAGGAAGTATTTCTTCCTTTTTACGGGCTAGAAGGATTTAAAGTTTTGAAGGTTTGATATGGATACAATGAATATAAGTGCATTAAAATTTTAAAAAACAACAATACCAGGAACATCTTCCTTAACCAATAGAGTATCAACCAAACCTCTAATGTTCTCATAGGAGAAGCTTCTTTATCACAATAGGAAGAAACAGTCACTTGAAAAGAGTCACTGGAGACTTGATTGTCTGTTGCTGGAGAACTGCTACCAGTGGGAGACTAAGGTCACCCAAGCAAGAAGCAAGTGAGCCTACTACTGAGCAGACTCTCTTCTCTCCCATTTTCCTCCACCTGCTGCACAGATAAATAGATAAAAGTGTGTTGTGAGTTGCGCTAAAACCTCCCACATAATCATTGAGGATCATTATTTAGAATTGGTGGGTACAAGCAATAAAGAGTACATATGTTTGAATGCCTTTTAAATATATATATAAAGTATTACTAATCAGTTACATGATACCCAGGAGCAAGACCATGGGGTTTAATCAAGAAGAATTATACCTGAGTCTTTTGTTTGCAAGGAAAGCTAAAACACTTGCATATAGTAAAATTAAATATATGTTTGTTGAATCTTAAAGTTTAGAAGGCATTTGAAGATACCAACAAATTTAAAATGAACAATATTATAAAAGTGATAGAAATTTATGGAGGATCCAAAAACTGAGATTGGTTTATGGCAAAATTTAGCTATAAGGATGTTTTGACATTGTTTAAAATAAAGATTGGAGGGGGCCGGCCCGGTGGCATAGGGGTTAAGTGCGTGCGTTCGGCTGCTGGCGGCCCGGTTCGGATCCCAGGCGTGCACTGATGCACCACTTGTCAGGCCCTGCTGTGGTGGCATCCCATATAAAGTGGAGGAAGATGGGCACAGATGTTAGCCTACGGCCAGTCTTCCTCAGCGAAAAGAGGAGGATTGGCATGGATGTTAGCTCAGGGCTAATCTTCCTCACAAAAAAAATAAATAAAATAAAGACTGGAAACAAACTAGATATACAACAGTAAGGGGTTAGCTGAGTCAATTATAGTCCACTCATACAGTGAAATGTGCTCCAGGCATTGAAAGTGAAATTGGAGATATATTTTTTAACATAAAAAGTTGTATAAGAACAGGGTAAAAAAGTTCAGTATAATCCATTTTGTGTCATAAATGTGCTATATATACTTATTTATTAATATTCTGTAAGACAATAAACCAAAAATGTAATAGTGTTCATTAGGTGGTACACATTATACATTTTATTCTCTTTCTTTTAACTTATATAAATTTTCTGTATATTTAAGCTTTCTATAGTGAACACGTATTTCTTTAATGTTGTTTATACTAAACGGAAATAAAGGGATCAGTACTCTTTAAATGAAGATGGGACGTGAGGAAGTAAAATAGATATATGTAAAACAAAGACCAAAATTACAGCCATTAAACCTTCTGTGGAGTAGAAAAGGAAATCGTGTTTCAAAGGAAAGATTATCTTATCGTAATGTAATAATTTTTTTAAAACTCCCCCACACCAGAATTTTTAGCAAGACATTTCAACAGGAAAGCAAAGTGCCAAGAGTCACACAGTGACAAAAGAGTAAAGGTGGAAAGCAAGGAGGGTCCCTCTAGAAAGGAGAACAAAGAACGAGTCACAATTAACAAATTAGTACATTTCCCAAGTAAACCTTTCCAAAAAACTTGCTCTTTATTATGACCACTCTGTGAAGTCTTCTCTTGGTAAGTGAGAAAAAGCTGTAGTACCCCTAACATGCCCAACAGACCAAGAACATTCCTAAAAATGTATTTTAAAGGAAAGAAAATTTGTTTTCATTTCTAACTATTATATTATTTCTTGTGTGCTTGATGCTGTCAGACTTATAAACATTAGCTTTCATTGTGCCCAACTTGCTTGTAATACTGATTGTTGCCTTTAAATTATTAACTTTAAGGCAGGGACAGGAACATTGCTCTAAGCATTTTCCTAGGTCTGCTTACTCTCCAGAAGGACAATCAAGATTCCACAGTTACTGTTTAAGGGAAGCATATTGGAACAATGGCAATGGCTGGAGCCCAGCATTTCTTGTTACCTGCCTTACTGAGATGGCCTGGGTTGCCTGAACACAGATCTTCAGGTCTCTTTCTAGTTTCAACTGCCCTATTATGGGGGGGGCATTGTTGTTGCCTTAATTCCGGTATCGTCTAATCTAATACCTTCCGTTCCTTTGAACATTTGTGTGCATTTTTCTCTCTTAGAACAACAAAAGAACAAATACAACAGTCTCCCTTTTCACATGTGCTAAATGAGCATGAGCCAAGTAGTAATTCGCTCAGGCACAGGGATGCAGAATTGGGAAATATGTTCTATTTTCCATTTTAGACTTGGTCATCTGAGCATCACTACCTCTCTGCCTCACAAAATTAGTCAAATATCTTAGGTGGTCGTTGAAGCCAGTCGATTTTCACTGCTCTGATATTCTCCAAACGTGAAACCTTTGTAGGGAGGGCACAGCTGTGCGGATCACTGTCTCTCAGAGGCAGTGACTCTGAGGTTTGGTGATCTGAGAAGTCCAAAACCCTTCCCTAAGGAGCCCTCAAGCTCTCTCTTTCTTCTCCTTGGGCCAGGGGTTCTCAAACTTTCATATGCATCACAATCACCTAAGAAGCCGTTAAAAATCAGTCTGCCCAGGCCCTGCCCAGGCATACTGAAGCAGACTCGGAGGTGACCTGGTGAGAAATCCCCTCTCCTTTGTCCACGGAACGAGGCACTTTGAGGAGCCGTGGTTTGGAGCCTCTCCAAGGTCAAGGAAGGCCCAGACCACTGCTAGTTTATGAGATCCTAAGTACACTGAAAAAGGGGGAAATGTAAAAACAAGATTTCAAAAATGGTGAGATATTTTTTAAACTTATACTTGATAAATTAATACCTGCAAAAATATATATATTTGTACATATCGTCATATGAATATATATGTATATATACATGTATGCATAATACATTTATATAACTGTGTTATTCATATGAAAATTTCAGGATGTATTAAAAAAAAAACTCTTCAAATTGCGCTATAGGCAGTATGGCCCATTAACGGGCCAAACATTTAAAATTACATGATTAGTATGTTCTTAGATTCTCTTAGTATGTCATCATGCCTGTAAGTATAACCTAATTTGGAGATAACATCAAAAGTCTGAATTTGAGGTCCTATGAATGAGAGTGAAATAGGACTAAATGGCCCTCCTGCAACCCCAACCCCCACATAGGCCTGCACTTAGAGACAATGAGCATAAAGTACACATCACAGTGCCCAGGACATAATAAACGCCAGCTGTAATTATAATTAGTTCCCACTCATTTCCCACAATGCTAAAAGGCAAATGTGTAAATTAACAGTCAAGACTCTTGTGTTCATACATGTAAGTCCCAAGGTGATCTCTCCATCCACCAACTTCTAATAACCATTATTTTATTAAATGTGAATTTGATTAACACCATTTGTTCAATGTCTGTTTAGCTATGTTTATTCTTTGTTTTTCAAGTAGCATTCTTCAGAGTGAAATTCTAGAGCAAGAATTCTTAAGCTTGTATCATAAATCCCCTAGAGAGATTGTAAATACCATAAAATTTGGTGTAAAATGTTATATGTCTGTGTGTGCATTCCCTTTCCTTTGGAAGGCATCAATAGCACCCATAAGGGGTTGATTATGGGTGGATGGATTCATGACCAAATGGATTCATGACCCCCAAAATTTAAGATTTTTCATGTAAACAATTAGTATGGCTCACACCCATTTCAAGCTGTGTCCACAGTGCAGCATCTCAGTCCCAGATTTCCAAAGTGCTGGATGATGATGGACAGGCTAGGATCTCATCCAGAAGGCCTTGCACTTCTAGGCCCACTTAGACTCTGTACAAGTTTCCTAGGACTGCCATGACAAAGTACCACAAAGTGGGTGGCTTAAAACAACAGAAATTTGTCTCGCACAGATCTGGAAGCCAAAAGTCTGAAGTTAAGGTGTCAGCAGGGCTATGCTCCCTCCGAAGCCTCTAGGCAAGGATTCTGTTTGTCTCTTCCAGCTTCTGGTAGCCTCAGGCACTCCTCGTCTGTAGCAGGATAACTCCAGTCTCTGCCTGTCTTCACACGGCCCTTTCCCGTGTGTCTCTGTGCCCACATCTCCCTCTTCTTATAAGGACACCAGCCATATTGGATTAAGGGTCCACCCTACTCCAGTATGACCTTATCTTAACTAATTATATCTACAACAAACCTACTTCCAAATAAGGTCATATTCTGAGGTACCAGAGGTTAGAACTTCAACATATCTTTTGGGCGGGATAGAATTCAACCCATAACAAGCTGTATTCTTCCATTTACTTTGCTTACAGACAGGAAGGAAGGAAGGAAGGAGAACCAGTATGTATTGAGATTTTCTCTGTCCTTCATCTGTGCTTGATGCTTTAATCTTCACACACCCCATTTTTACCAGTGAGGACACTAAGACTTGAAAAAATCAGGTAACTTGTTTGGCGATGAGAACTCATAAACGGCCAAGTTTGAATATGAATGTGAATACAAGTTCCTCTGACACTACAGTGCCATTCACATGTAGTCTCTGATAAAATTAATGCAATATACAAGAACAAATTTCAGAGGAAAATATGCTCTCTGGGCAAGTAAAATTGTATTGCATATTGGAATGCATTTTATAAATAGATAGAATAATATAGTGACATTAATAAATTAAACATTTAATTTATCATCTGGGTGAGAGATAATCACAGGTAGAGCAACACCAAAGTAAAAAAACTTACTTTTAAACTTGACTTTTTGTTTGTTTGTAAATGATGATTTTTTTTTTTATTGGTGGCAACATTGGTTTATAACATTATATAAATTTCAGGTGTACATCATTATATTTCAATTTCTGTATAGATTACATCATGTTCCCCACCCAATGACTAATTACAATCCATCACCATACATATGCACCTAATCATCCCTTTTCACTAAATTTGACTTTAAAATACATAGATGCAAAAATCCTCAACAAAATTCTGGCAAACCGAATACAGCAATACATTAAAAGGATCATACACCATGATCAAGTGGGATTTATTCCAGGGAAGCAGGGATGGTTCAACATCTGCAAATCCATCAATGTGATACACGACATTATCAAAATGAAGAATAAGAATCACATGATCATCTCAATAGATGCAGAGAAAGGATTTGACAAGATCCAACATCCATTTATGATAAAAACTCTCAATAAAAGGGTATAGAAGGAAAGTACCTCAACATAATAAAGGCCATATATGATAAACCCACAGCCAACATCATACTCAACAGTGAAAAACTGAAAGCCATCCCTCTAACAACAGGAACAAGACAAGGGTGCCCTCTATCACCACTCCTATTCAACACAGTACTGGAGGTTTTGGCCAGAGCAATTAGGCAAGAAAAATAAATAAAAGGAATTCAAATTGGAAAGAAAGAAGTGAAACTCTCACTGTTTGCAGATGACATGATTCTATACATAGAAAACCCTAAAGAATCCATAAGAAAACTATTAGAAATCATCAAAAACTACAGCAAAGTTACAGAGTACAAAATCAACTTACAAAAATCAGTTGCATTTCTATACACTAACAAAGAACTAGCAGAAAGAGAAGTCAAGAATACAATCCCATTCACAATAGCAACAAAAACAATAAAGTATTGAGGAATAAACTTAACCAAAGAGGTAAAAGACCTATACACTGAAAACTGTAAGACGTTATTGAAAGAAATTGAAGAAGACATAAGGAAATGGAAAGATATTCCATGCACATGGATTGGAAGAATAAACATAGCTAAAATGTCCATACTACCTAAAGCAATCTACAGATTCAATGCAATCCCAATCAGAATCCCAATAACATTCTTCATGGAAATAGAACAAAGAATTCTAAAATTTATATGGAACAACAAAAGACCTAGAATAGCCAAAGCAAACCTGAGAAAAAAGAACAAAGCTGGAGGCATCACAATCCCTGATTTCAAAATATACTACAAAGCTACAGTAATCAAAACAGCATAGTACTGGCACAAAAACAGACACGCACATCAATGGAACAGAATTGAAAGCCCAGAAATAAAACCACACATCTGTGGACAGTTGATCTTCGACAAAGGAGCCAAGAACATACAACAGAGAAAGGATAAATGATGCTGAGAAAACTGGACAGCCACATGTAAAAGAATGAAAGTAGACCATTATCTTTCACCATACACCAAAATTAACTCAAAATGAGTTAAAGTCTTGAATGTAAGACCTGAAAACCATAAAACTCTTAGAAGAAAATACAGGCAGTGCACTATTTGACATCGGTCTTAGCAGCATGTTTTTGAATATCATGTCTACTCAGGCAAGGGAAACAAAAGAAAAATTAACAAATGGGACTACATCAGACTAAAAAAGTTCTTCAAGGCAAAGGAGACCATGAACAAAATGAAAAGACAACCCACAAACCAGGAGAAAATATTTGCAGATCATATATCCCACAAGGGGTTAATCTCAGTAATATATAAAGAACTCATATAACTCAACAACAAAAAAACAAACAACCCAATCAAAAAATGGGCAGAGAATATAAAGACATTTTTCCAAAGAAGATATACAGATGGCCAATAGGTACACGAAAAGATGTTCAACATTACTAATTATTAGGGAAATGCAAATCAAAACTACAAGGAGATATCACCTTACACCAGTCAGAATGGCTATAATCACCAAGACAAAAAACAACAAATGTTGGAGAGGATGTGGAGAGAAGGGAACCCTCATGCACTGCTGGTGAGTATGCAAACTGGTGCAGCCACTAGGGAAAACAGTATGGAGATTTCTCAAAATATTAAAAATATAAATATCATAGGATCCAGCTATCCCACTACTGGGTATTTATCCATAGAACTTAAAATCAATGATACAAAGAGATTTATGCACCCCTATGTTCATTGCAGCATTATTCACAATAGCTAAGACGTGGAAGCAACCCAACTGACCTTCTACGGATGAATGCATCAAGAAGATGTGGTAAATATATATACCTTGGAATACTACTCAGCCATTAAAAAAGACAAAATTGTCCCATTTGTAACTACATGCATGGTCCTTGAGCATATAATGTTAAACAAAATAAGCCAGACAGAGAAAGACAAATACTGCCTTATATGTGGAAGATAAACAAATACGTTGACAAAGAGAACAGATTAGTGATTACCAGAGGGGAAGGGGGCTGGAGGTGGGCAAAAAGGGTAAAGGGGCGCTAATGTATGGTGACGGACAAAAATTAGACTACTGGTGGTGAGCACGAAGTCTACTCAGAAATTGATAAATAATAATGTACACCAAAAAAAAAAAAGGAAACATATAAGCAGAGGCTATGCTATGATTTTTTTCCCTGAAAAAATATATATAACATATTTATACATTTATATATTTATGATATATAATATATACTTATACTTATATCTTATAAATATTATGTATTTGTTATATACTTATAATAACTATATAATGGACATAAAAATAAAAAGCGGTAAAAGAAGATTCTTTTATATGAAATCAATATTAGTAATTTATAATATGATGAATAAAATGTTAAATAGCTAAGCTTTTAAACAACTCCACAAGCATTAGAAAATTCTTACACAGCTACTCTTGAAAAAGTCACTTGATTTTTACTAAAAGAGAGCATCTCGATGTGGCCTATCTTGATCTTGGTAATTATTCCACAATGTATATGTATATGGTCATCGTGTTGTACGCTGTATAAATATATACAATTATATTTGTCAATTATTCCTCAAAAAAGTTGGTGTCGGGGGAGAACATCTCAACACATTAGAAATCACAACGAGCTGAGCTTCTCATTTTCCAAAGCACAAGGACAGTGGAATCGAATTCATCAATTGGGTCCATTAAAATGCTAAAATTGAAGGAATTTAATAAAATATAATTTTACTTTAATACACTCGAGGCATAATGTTATCTTAGTTTCAAATTTACACAGGCCAGTCCTTCATAATTCATAAAAGAAGCTGTGGGGAACAGGAGACAGAGCATCGATCTGAGTGCGCGATGGGGGTGGGAAGTAGGACTTGAGCAAGGAAGTGGAGCAGAGCAAAGAAAAAGAAAATCACAGCACCCATCAGGAGACTGCAGGTCTCCAGCCCTCACATCTAAAGCTCTCTGTCAAATCTTCAAATATGCAGATTCTGCCCTGGGTATATCATGAAGGGAACAACCAGCACCTCAGGTTGCTCAATTACAATGAAAATAAAGTGTTAGTTCAATTCTGCTAGACCCCTTAAGAGATATAACCCACGCAAATTATCCCCAGAATTCATTCTTAATTTGTATAAAAGATTATAAAATATTTTGAATTAATGTTGATTATAGCAACCACGTTCATTTCAAATAGGGCTAAAAGAACAATAAGTTTTATCTACAATACGCATATAAAATTTTTCATGACTATATAGTCACTTCATAGGACATATATAGAAGAAGTTATGTGGTGCCATAGAAAAGGCATAAATAGCCCTAGGACCCAAGGTAAGGTCTACTTGACCAGATGTGTGAACTTGAACAGTCACTTAGCTCTCTGAGCTTTTGTCTTTCCAATTTGTATTTTTCTTCCAAACTTTATGCTTTATACTGCTCAGGACAGCTTCACTATTTTAAAATATCTTTTTTAAAAAATTAGTAGTATTTTTACTTTGAAAAAAGGTGGAGGTGTGGGAGGGCATGGTCAAAAATTATTTAAATATTTAAAAGAGCAGTTACCTGTCTTTGATCAAAACATGGTGAATTGGCAGATTCCCTATCCCTTAACTATTCCAACTTTCAAATCACTGTAAGGTTATCATAAATATAGGCCTAAAGAGAAAACAAAATATTAGCATAAAATAATCTTTATTTTAAAGGGGCTATTAAGTCATTCTAGCATCATAATCAAAGAACTGAACTGGTTTTATGACCAAAAATTGATCAAATTCCAGAAATGTGCTACCTGCCATGCTTAAACATCTCCTTTCTGAAAAAGAGCAATAGCATAGGATTTAGAATCACTTATATGACCAGTTTGCTATAAATATTGCTTTGAATAGATGTGATTTAATTTACCATGACTTTTGCATCCCCAGAAACCCAGTAGGAGCTTAGCTGTTAAGATGAACTCAAGCATGTAGTTCTTTTGTTAATCATTAATGGCGCCGTTCCACCAAGATTAATTTCCATAGCTGCCAACCACAAAAGTTCAGTTGTCTCCTGAATGCTAGAGCTAGAGTCTGATCCAGGAATGAATACTGTAGGTCACCTTCAGTTATAAACAATCACTCAGAGAGTATAACCCTTACCCTGCAGATAAATGGATCAGAACCTACTAACCAAACATAACGGCATCAAGAAAACTAATCACAATTTTTTGGTTACGGCACCAGATTACCAAACATATTGATTATCTCTAAAGGCAAAGAAAGAAAAACAATAAATCTCCCCTGTCCCCATTACCTCAACCCCAAGTGAATTTTTTAATTCAACCTCTAAGGCTAGTCAAGGTAGAGTCATTTGATGACAGGGAAATTATAATAGTTAGCATTTATGTAATGTTTTTATGTGTTGGATACTTTACACGTACTATTTTATTTAATCATCCCAACATGTCTATAAAGTAGGTAGTTAATATTATATCCATTTTATAGATGAAATAACTGAGGCTTAGTAAGGTTAAGTAATTTCCCAAGTTCACACAACCAGAACTGGGATTTGAACCAGTCTGACTCTTGAGCCCATGGTTAAGAATATATGCTCTAGAACACATATTATGAACATGGGAGGATTTCATCTAATTCCTTTTGGTGAAAAAAAATTTTTTTTAACAGCAAGATTTTATATTTTTAAATATGTATATGTTCATAAAATATATTATATCCACAGAAAAATATTTGAAATGACATATCAGAGGCATTAATAGTCCTTATTTCTGAGGGATGGAGTTATGAGGGAGAATTCCTTCTTCTTAATCTATATTTTCTACTTTTTCTACAATGATTTGTATTGTTTTTGATATACTGTTTTGATAATAAAAAAGAACAAAGTTATTTTGGTTATAAAAATAACAAGCCAGAGTTTACATTTTCAGATGGAAATCATGAAATAGACATATTTTAATGATGATTTTAATAGAAAAGAGAAAACTGAAAGCCTGGATGAAAACTAAAAGACCATGAAATATGTATGGGTTAATAAAGGTCACACTAGAAAAGTCTTGCACTTACATTTGAAATAGTTAAACGTACCATTTGGGGAATCCATTATTTTCCGAGGAGCATTTTATGAATTAATTTCTTTACAATTCACAAATGAAAGACAAGAAGTATTATTATGCCAGCTATGCTAAGATGAGAGTCCATTCATCTTAACAAAAAATTAACATTCCTGAGCAAGAATGATCAAAGGATCTGACCTCTCACCTCCCTCTGGAAGAAAATTATATGTTCCAAATTCCTCCCGTCTCTGGATAACGTAATATGAAATCAAACAGTTGGAAGTAGGAAAGACTTAATATCTCTGATAGGAAACTCTTTGTGAATCCAAAAGTAATTCTCCATGGTTCCACAAACCTGTCAATTTCATGCTGTCTTCCTGAAACCTCTATTCTTTTAATTGCTTGATTTTATTACTGACTGAAATTTATATCAGTTACGATCATAATAGCTATATACAGTATAGTATAATTCATTTATAATTTTAATAATTCAGTCTACACCATTGCCTATATGCAATAACTTCCTAAAATAGAGTAAAGGAGTGGACCTCAGGGATACTTGGTTTTTGTGTGTAGCCTCAGACATGGTTGCACTAATCATTTCTGAGCATGCCATCTCTCAGAGTGAGGCTTTGGGTGGACAACTAATCCTTGTTCCTGTAGCCTTTCTGTCTGAGGTCTGAGAAAGTGAGGATATAGTCAGTCAGCTCTAATTCATGAGGGAGGGTTAGGATAGAAGCCATTCAATGTCTCCCACAAGACTGAGGAACACAGTACTAAAGAAAAGAAGGCAAGAGGGGTCAGGAACTCAGTCATTTGAAAGACCAGAGTGATCACATCACCACTGTGGGAACTCGTGTTAAAAGATAGTTTTTTAAAAACGTAAAACCATGATTCTCATACAAATACAAAATGAATGTCAAGATTTTATTTAATTCATTAATTAATGAGGGAATCAGTAAGATGTCAAAAACAATTCAGATGAGTATTAGAAGGACTTACATATTGGCAATGCTGAAATGAATTTGCTAATAGATACAAAAATGGTTGGGGCCGGCCTAGTGGCGTAGTGGCTAAGTTTGCGCACTCTGCTTTGGCGGCCCGGTCTTTGCAGGTTTGGATCCCAGGCGTGGACCTATGCACTACTCATCAGGCCATGCTGTGCAGCATCCCACATATGAAATGGGGGAAGATTGACACACAAGTTAGCTCCGGGACAATCTTCCTCAAGCAAAAAGAAGAAGATTGGCAACAGATGTTAGCTCAGGGCCAATCTTCCTCACCAAAAAAAAAAAAAAAGGTCAATATCCGAGGGCAATAAAATGTAATATTTTGAATTATCTGGGGAGGCATCAATTACACTGCCACCCACCTGACAAAATTTATTTGCATCTCGCTGAACAGGAACCATTTGCTTTACAGTGAACATCAAACCTCCATATCACCCAGTAATCTGTGTGCCTATTTCTAAGTATTTCACAATTTTTCCTGACACTAGTATAATCCCCTAGTCCATTCTTCTGGGTTCACATTTTTCTTTAATATCCAATTTAATATCCAAGCCCTGGCCCCTAAACCATAGGAAATCCTGCACCCTTCCGGATGTAGTTAACAGTTCCCCCTTTCCCCACTCCCTAAAGCACCACAAGCAGAAGGCCGTAGGATTTAACAGATTCCTCCCAAGGGTTTGGGAATAACAGAGAGGAAATTACAGCACAGCATAAAACAACATCTTAGCATTCTGTAAGTGTATTTGGCTATCTCCACTCGGGAATTTCTCCCTGGCTGCTTTACTCCGTGGATCTCGCCCAGTTGCCGTGTTCTTGGTCCCTTCCTCGCTACCTTCAGCAATGGCCTTTTTTCCATTTCTCTTCTCTTAGTTCCAGGGACCCCAAATACCTTAGTTCCAGGGCTACCCACGAGTGTTGGGGACAAATACCCCAACAGAAGAACACTAAAATTTCACAGAGCGCTGTAGCCCTTTTCTATCAAGTCTCTTCTTCCAGCTAAGGTTGAAGTGGTGGTGGCCAGGGGACTTGAGTCTCATAACCGAAAAAAGCCATTAATACGTTTTGCTAAATAACTCAGCCACCTATCCTGGATTTTCATCCTTACCAGGGGAAGAACCAGCCAGAGCTCTGAAATTACAATTTTCCTTAACATGCTCCAGATCACGAAAGTGTAGAAGGGAAAGAAGCAACAGTAAAATGTAGGTGTTCCCCATTCCCGAGCAAACCACAGGAGTAATGTCATTTTTTTTCCTTTTTCCCATAATAGTATAGACAGTGCACACAAATTAAACTCTATGTACTTTTAAAGATTAGAGGTAAAATATAAACCATTAATATGTAAATCAAATTTAACAATATTATTAAATCACCAATTAGAGAAACATTTTCTTCTGCATATTTCTAGGAGCTAAAATTACAGACTCTAGAACTAAGAGGCAGATAATAATAAAAGCAGCTTATTTTTAAATGTATTATATGTACTTACATTAAAGGAATTAAGATGGCTTAGATCAATGACAAATCTTCATCAAATGACACAAATCATCAAAATCATTAAAACCAGGATGAAAAGATAAAAACAATAGAGTAAAGGAAAATGGGAGGAGGGAACTCTCCCTTTTGTTTATTGTTGTTATCATTACAAAACTCTCTCAAGTACAGCATCTGTTTTGATTCTCACACCCTCCCTTGGAGAAGGTAGGAGTCGTGGCAATATTGCATGACAATAATAACTAAGACATACAGTTAATTTTACAGACAAAATAACTAAGGCGTACAGAGGCTAGAGGATGTGCCCCAGTCCGGAAAGTTTGAAGTGGCAGGTCCAGGTCTGGAAATTACATCATCTGACTCCAAGCCCAAAGCTCCTTCCTTTCCACCATGACACCTTGAGGTTACAAAAAATAATTTTAACTTGTAATATAGGTGTGACTAACAATATACTTTTAGAATTGTCTAGCAAATACAACACCTTTAATACTAAGACCCTAGATTTCAAGTTGATTAGAAGTTTGCAATAAAACTTCAACACCCTAGAGAAATACCATTGAACTATAAGACCCTCAGCTGACAGAAGCAAATGTTCTCATAATTACTATCTGCCTCCTACACACACACACGGTCCCTAACTCCTCCAACCTCTTACCACCTGGCTGCACGTCTACCCTAAACACTTGGTCTTGAATTGCCTAGTTACTAGGGAGTTGGGAATTCGAACCTACCTTATTCAAGGGACTGTAATTGTTACATCATCCTTCCCATTTAAACCACTGCAGTAGAAGAAATGTCAAGGCCAATGATTAAGCTCTGCAGCTATTACCTTGATATCTGGCTGCTAAATCCTTTTAACTGCACTGATCTTCAATGAGAGAACATCGTTACTTCCAGCTGGGCTGTCATCTCAGGCCATTTCCCTTTCTAAATTGCTGCTACATTTTCCCCACATGCCTGCCTATACAGGATCAGCTCATAGTAAATCTATCTGCAATATAGGAAACATCCCACAGACAATGAATTTCACCGACATCACACAATAATTGTCAACCATAGCAGCTCCATTACCCTCATGCTGGCAACATAAAATAAATTAAGACGTTTGCTAGTGTTCTTATAGTTTGTGTTCTGTGGATACTTTGTGTTATTTTTATCGTGGTTGTTCTTGAGATATATATATTGAGAGAAACAGAGAGGGACACTTTATCAACTTCTTTCACAGTGAGATCTGCCTATGACTACATTCTTGAAAAGATAATTTTTGCTGAATCATTTATAGCTGGCTTTTGGAAAAAGAATCTATTCTAAAAGAACTCAGTACTTAATGTTTTGGAAAGAAATTGTCGTCTTAGAATTTCAAAACAGAAGAAGGAATTTTCTGAAGCATCAACTGTGTTTACAAAAATTATTCTTTTCTAATGTCCCCTACTCAAAAAATTAGAATAGAAAAGTAAATTCAACTTTCACTTAAGTCAACATGAAAAACTAGCTACGTATTTTTTTCATGACAAAAATAATCAGTTCCAAAGCCTTTATTAGTTTCTCCCTTTTTTTTTCATTTTATTGAGGTCATAATAGTTTATAACATTGTGAAATTTCAGTTGTGCATTATTATTTGTTAGTCACCATATAAATGTGCCCCTTTATCCCTTATGCCCACCTCCCAACCCTCTTTCCCTCTGGTAACCACTAATCAGTTCTCTGTCCATGTGTTAGTTTATCTTTCACATATGAGTGAAATCATACGGTGTTTGTCTTTCTCTGTCTGGCTTATTTCACTTAACATAATACCCTCAAGGTCCATCCATGTTGTTACAAATGGGATGATTTTGTCTTTTTTTATGGCTGAGTAGTATTCCATTGTATATATATACCACATCTTAATCCGTTCATCAGTTGGTGGGCACTTGAGTTGCTTCCATGTCTTGGCTATTGTGAATAGTGCTGCAATGAACATGGGGTGCATAAGTCTCTTTGAATTATTGATTTCACATTCTTTAGGTAAATATCCAGCAGTGAGATAGCTGGATCCTATGGTATTTCTATTTTTAATTTTTTGAGAAATCTCCATACTGTTTTCCATAGTGGTTGGACCAGTTTGCATTCACACCAGCAGTATATGAAGGTTCCCTTTTCTCCACACCCTCTCCAACATTTGTTATTTTTTTGTCTTGGTGATTATAGCCATTCTAATGGGTATAAGGTGATATCTCATTGTAGTTTTGATTTGCATTTCCCTGATGATTAGTGATGTTGAACATCTTTTCATGTACCTATTGGCCATCTGTATATCTTCATTGGAAAAATGTTTGTTGGACCCTCTTCCCATTTTTGGATTGAGTTGTTTGTTTTTTTGTTGTTGAATTGTGTGAGTTCTTTATATATTTTAGAGATTAACCCCTTGTCGGATATATGATTTGCAAATATTTCTTGGCTGGTTGTCTTTTTGTTTTGTTCCTGGTTTCCTTTGCCTTGCAGAAGCTCTTTAGCCTGATGAAGTCCCATTTGTTTATTTTTTCTTTTGTTTCCCTTGCCCAAGTAGACATGGTATTCGAAAAGATCCTTCTAAGACCGATGTCAGAGTGTACTGCCTATATTATCTTCTAAGAGTTTTATGGTTTCA
Source organism: Diceros bicornis minor (assembly GCF_020826845.1). Taxonomy (NCBI): domain Eukaryota; kingdom Metazoa; phylum Chordata; class Mammalia; order Perissodactyla; family Rhinocerotidae; genus Diceros; species Diceros bicornis. Next base: position 46,594,081 of record NC_080740.1, read on the forward strand.
CATCTTACCTTCAAGTCTTTAATCCATTTTGAGTTAAGTTTTGTGTATGGCAAAAGATAATGATCTACTTTAATTCTTTTGCATGTGGCTGTCCAGTTTTCCCAACACTATTTATTGAAGAGACTTTCCTTTCTCCATCGTATGTTCTTAGCTCCTCTGTCGAAAATTAGCTGTCCGTACGTGTGGTTTTATTTCTGGGCTTTCAATTCTGTTCGATTGATAAGTGTGTCTGTTTTTGTACCAGTACCATGCTGTTTTGATTACTATAGCTTTGTAGTATATTTTGAAATCAGAGATTGTGATGCCTCCAGCTTTGTTCTTTTTTCTCAGGATTGCTTTAGTTATTCGGGGTCTTTTGCTGCCCCACATGAATTTTAGGAATCTTTGCTCTATTTCTGTGAAGAACGTCATTGGAATTCTGATTGGGATTGCATTGAATCTATAGATTGCTTGAGGTAATATGGACATTTTAACTATGTTTATTCTTCCAATCTATGTGCATGGAATATCTTTCCATTTCTGTATGTCATCATTGATTTCTTTCAATAATGTCTTATAGTTTTCACTGTATAGGTCTTTCACCTCCTTAGTTAAATTGATTCCTAGATATTTTCTTCTTTTTGTTGCAATTGTAAATGGGATTGTATTCTTGAGTTCCCTTTCTGTTAGTTCATTATTACAGTATAGAAATGAAACTGATTTTTGTAAGTTGATTTTGCACTCTTTACTGCTGTAATTGTTGATTATTTATAATAGTTTTCTGATGGATTCTTTAGAGTTTTCTATATATAGAATCATGTCATCTGCAAACAGTGAGAGTTTCACATCTTTATTGCCTATTTGGATTCTTTTTATTCCTTTTTCTTGCCTAATTGCTCTGGCCAAAACCTCCAGTACTATGTTGAATAAGAGTGGCAAGAGTGGGGACCATTGTCTTGTTCCTGTTTTCAGAGGGATGGCTTACAGTTTTTGCCCATTGAGTATGATGGCTGTGGGTCTGTCACATATGGCCTTTATTATGTTGAGGTACTTTCCTTCTATATCCATTTTATTGAGAGTTTCTATCACAAATGGATGTTGGATCTTCTCTGCATCAATTGAGGTGATCATGTGGTTTTTATTCCTCATTTTGATAATGTGGTGTATCACATTGATTGATTTGCAGATGTTGAACCATCCCTGCATCCCTGCTATAAATCCCACTTGATCATGGTATATGATCCTTGTAATGTATTGCTGTATTTGGTTTGCCAAATTTTATTGAGGATTTTTGCAACTATGTTCATCAGTGATATTGGCCTATAATTTTCCTTCCTTGTGTTGTCCTTGTCTGGCTTTGAGATCAAGGTGATGTTGGCCTCATAAAATGTGTTAGGAAGTGTTCCATCTTCTTCAATTTTTTGGAATAATTTGAGAAGGATAGGTATTAAAGCTTTCTTGAATGTTTGGTAGAATTCTCCAGAGAAGCTTTCTGGTCCTGGACTTTTATTTTATGGGAGGTTTTTGATGACTGTTTCAATCTCTTTACTTGTCATTAGTCTATTCAGATTCTCCATTTCTTCTTGATTCAGTTTTGGGAGGTTGTGTGAGTCTAAGAACTTATCCATTTCTTCTAGATTGTCCAATTTGTTGACATATAGTTTTTCATAGTATTCTCTTGTAATCCTTTGTATTTCTGTGGCATCCACTGTAATTTCTCCTCTTTCATTTCTAATTTTATTTATTTGAGGCTTCTCTCTTTTTCTCTTAGTGAGTCTGGCTAAGCATTTGTCAATTTTGGTTATCTTCTCAAAGAACTAGCTTTTAGTTTCATTGATCCTTTCTACTGTTTTGTTTTTTTTTCTTGGTTTCAATTTCATTTATTTCTGCTCTAATTTTTATTATTTCCCTCCTTCTGCTGACTTTGGGCTTTATTTCTTCTTCTTTTTCTAGTTTCATTAGGTGTAGTTTAAGATTGCTTATTTGAGATTTTTCTTGTTTGTTAAGGTGGGCCTGTATTGCTGTGAATTTCTCTCTTAGGATGACTGTGCTGCATCCCATATGAGTTGGTATGGTGTATTTTCATTCTCATTTGTCTCCAGATATCTTTTGATTTCTCCTTTAATTTCTTCATTGATCCATTGGTTGTTCAGTAGCATGTTGTTTAGTTCCACATCTTTGTCACTTTCCCAGCTTTTTTCTTGTAGGTCATTTCTAGTTTTATTGCATTATGTTTAGAGAAGATGCTTGATATGATTTCAATCTTCTTAAATTTATTGAGGCTTGTCTTGTTTCCCAACATATGATCTATCTTTGAGAATGCTCCATGAACACTTAAGAATATGTATTCTGCTGTGTTTGGATGGAGTGTTCTATACATATCTATTAAGTCCATCTGGTCTAGTTTTTCATTTAAGTCCATTATTTCCATGTTGACTTTCTGTCTGGATGATCTATCCATTGATGTAAGTGTGATGTTAAGGTCCACTACTATTATTGTGTTGCTGTTAGTATCTCCTTTTAGGTTTGTTAATAGTTGCTTTATGTACTTTGGTGCTTCTGTGTTGGTTGCATATATACTTATAAGTTTTACATCCTCTTGGTGGAGTGTCCCTTTTATCATTATAGTGTCCCCTCTTTGCCTTTTTTATCTTGAAGTCTACTTTGTCTGATATAAGTATGACATCACCTGCTTTCTTTTGTTCGCCATTAGCTTGGAGTATCATCTTCCATCCCTGCACTCTGAGTCTGTGTTTGTCTTTAGAGCTGAGATGTGTTTCCTGGAGGCAGCATAATCTTGAGTCTTGTTTTTCAATCCAGCCAGCCACTCTGTGTCTTTTGATTGAAGAATTCAATCTGTTTACATTTAGAGTGATTATTGATATATGAGGGCTTAATGCTGCCAATTTATCACTTGTTTTCCAGTTGTTCTGTATTTCCCTTGTTTCTCATCTCATGTCTTTCAGTTTGCCAATTCAGTTTGTTAGTTCTCTATGATGGTTTTCTCTTTATTTATCATTTGTGTCTCTATTCTGATTATTTCTTTAGTAGTTACTATGAGGTTTGTATAAAAAAATCCATAGATGAAATATTCCATTTTCTGATAGCCTCTTACTTCCTTAGTCTAAGTGGGTTCCATCCCTTTCCTCTTCCCCTTCCAAGTTATTGTTGTCACAACTTATTCTGTTTTGTGTTGTGAGTTTGTGGTTAAAACGATGAGATTATAGTTATCTTTGATGTTTTCCCTCCCTTTGTTTTTAATGTTATAATTGTTTGTTTTGATAGAGAGCTGCAGTTTTCTGATTTTGTCTGCCTCTTTATCTCCTTGTTCAAGGCTTTGTAAACACTTTCTTTTTTTTCAAGTATGAGGGCCTTCTTGATTATTTCTTGGGGGGGGGAACTCCCTCAGCTTTTGTTTATCTGGGAAAGTTTTAATTTCTCTATCATATCTGAAGGATATTTTCACTGGATAGAGTATCGTTGGCTAAAAGATTTTGCCTTTCAGAATTTTGAATATATCATTCCACTCTCTCCTAGCCTGTAAGGTTGCTGCTGAGAAACTTGCTGAAAGCCTGATAAGGCTTCCTTTGTAGGTTATTTTCCTCTGCCTTGCTGCCCTTAACATTTTTTCTTTGTTATTGATTTCTACCTGTTTTACTAACATATGCCTTGGAGAAAGTCTAATTGAGTCAGATATTCCTAATTGAGTCAGATATTTCTCAGAGAATTTCTTTTCATTTCTTTTTAGTCTTAGTTCTCTCTCCTCCTCCATCTGAAGCATTTCTATATTTCTGTCCTCCAAATTGCTAATTCTGTCCTCCATAATATCAGCTCTGTTATTCAAGGACTCCAGATTCTTCTTTATCTCATTCATTGTATTTTTCATCTGCAACATTTATGATTGTTTTTTCTTTATAGTTTCGATGTTTTTTGTGAAGAATTCCCTCTGTTCATTAATTTTGCTCCTGATTTCATTGAACTGTCTTTCTGAATTTTCTTGGAACTTGTTGAGTTTTTTTATGATAGCTATTTTGAATTCTCTGTCATTTAGATTATAAGTTTCTGTGTCTTCAGGATTGATTTCTGGGTGCTTGTCATTTTCCTTCTGATCTGGAGTATTGATATACCTCTTCAAGCAATTTGAAAGGGTGAATTTGTGCCTTCACATAGTGGAAGTATCTGGTCACAGATTCCACCTTCCGCCACTGGGAGTGGGGGCAGAAGCTGTGTATTCTGAACCCACCATGATCCCTGGAGTCTGTGCCTGTCCTTTGGAATATATGCTAACAGGGCCCATCTGTGATTGCCCTGCAATGCTGCTTTACAAACGTATGCACGTGCATTCTGGTGGGGGTCCCTTGCTCTGGCCAACCAGCTGAGCTGGAGTGCCGGGTGGGCAGAGGGTTGCATCATTTCACATGCATGATCCTGTGGGCGTTCTCACTCCACCCTCACTATCTGCTCTCCTGGGGTGCTGGCTTGATGAAGACACCCCTGCAATTCCTTGGCCTCCTCTGTGTTGAGCTTTCCCATGGCTGGGAGGTAACTCAGAGAGTGAAGGCATTCCCACAGAGAGCTGCCCCTACCCCCTCTCCTCTCAGTGCTGTGTGTAGTCCTGCAGCGTAGGTCACTGCTGGGGAGGGAGAGGATATCCCCTTACCTCCTTCCACTTCCTCCCAGGGGGTCCAGCACCTCTACCTTCAGACGTATGGCTGCTTGGGTCTCTCAGATGTCTATTGTGTTGTGTGAGTGTCCTCTGTTGGTTTATGAATGTCCTTTTCATTGTATCTTAGGGATGAGAGTCTAAGGGAAGAGCTCACTCTGCCATGATGCTGATGTCACTCAGTTTCTAGCTACATATTTTTTCAAACTTCTTTTAAATCTTTCAAAATTATGGAATTCCATCCTCTCAATAAGATCTGCTTTTATTGTCTTGCCATATTTCTTCAAACATCCAAGTTTCATAGATTTGAGACTAAGATTAGACATACTAATAGAGAACAATTTTACATCAACTTTAAGATGAAGCATCTTTCCATGTCTTGATATATGGAAGCAAGTATAATCTATTTCATGATATCAAACATCTTCAAAAGTTATTACATTTAGACATTAACATATCTGAATTATGAAACACAAGTAAGGGGCCCTCATCTGGTGTGCCTCAGCTTTTCCCATGCAACTGCTTCTGCAGTGAAAAAAATTGAATTAAATAAGTACTTAAAAGAGTGAGATTTATGTAGGTCAATTCACCAAAAATGTGTTTTTTAAATGAGACAAGTAGTTTGGGCTCTTTCTTTTAACAAACAAGAATATGGTCCACTCTTTCTTTAAAATTGATCAGGGGTAGTATGTGTGTGTATATATAATATATAATAAGAGGTGAACAAGAAAAGGTAGAAATAGAAAGGAAGGAACAGCAATTCTGCCAGAAAAGATAGAAAGATAGCCCCCTTGTACTGGGGAAGATTCACCCAGAAAGAAAGAAAAAAAGACATTGTAGATGTAGGTCCAGAGTGGTAAAGAAGTCCTGCACTTTGTCTGTGTATTCCATAATGTAACAGTGGTATCCACTGCCCATAGTCATGGATTGAAATAATCAACCCTCTAACTACTGGCACTGAAGCCCCTTTCCACCACTACACAAGGAATCTAGGGCTCACCTGGAGTCTAACAGTTGGTCTTAGGAAATGCTTACTGGGAAGCATCTTCATTGGGTGTCAAAGAACAGGAGAGCTAAATTTAGAAGCCCAAATCAGGCCCCTAAATTAATTCTGGGCAGGCTGCAAACTAGATGACCTGGAGCAAGTAGAGCAAAATTCCTACTCAGATGAAGATTGACCAACAACTAAAACTGGTCTTAGACCTGGCTCAGCTAGTGGGCACTCAACCAAGTCCATCTCTGACTGTGATCTCAGCCCACTCAGGGTACTATGTTGTTATCCCAGCTCTAGGCCCCAGGCGTGCAGCCTCCTTCCCCCTTCTTCTCCCACATAGCCAGCTTCCCATCTGCGTTCTCTTGATCCAGTTGCACCAAAAGTCATCTCTCATTTCCATTCATGATAGTGTGAATGGCTATTCAGGAAGAATTTCAAATATCCATAAAATAAGATTGCAATCATAAGCAATAAAAAAGTGGTTCCCAATCCATGGAGGGTTTGGGAGTGGCATGGAGGGGTAAGGAGAGATTTGCATGGCTCTGTTGTCATAAAACATAATTGCATGATTATTTTCCCCTAATCCCCTCTCTTTGACTTACAGAAAGTCAAATAGAAAGGAAAAACGTTACTATTGCCATCGAACTACATCCAACATTCACATTCTGCTATAGAAGCTAAGATTTCCCAAACAAGCACCAAACTTGTGAGCAACAGTTGAATTCACGTTTTGTGTACACAATTTCCATATTTTTGCTCTTCATTACAGCAATAAAATGATGGAAATTAGTAAGGTGACAGGAAATACAGAGAGACAAGTGAAAAAAAGAGAAAAAGTTATCACATTATTGAGCTACAAATGGTGCAGCCACACCACAAGACTCCAAAGATAAAAATCTACTGTGATGCGGGAAAGTGATGGAAGAGGAAAGAGAGAGGAAGCCGGGAGAGCGCTCTCTGTGAGTGGAAGGAAGCAGCTTTTCTCTTTGAAAAGCAGATGAAGGTTAAGCCCTTGGGGAACTCTGACTGATGATTCTCTTTCATGAACCAGCACATCTTAAACACATTTCCCTTGAGAAGTGGCATCACCATTTCATTTCATGTTCAAGGTCACTAAAACGCTCCAAAAATAAGTTTGAAGCAAGAGCAAAAGAAAGAAAGCAGAAAAGCAGCTTTGACAACAAAATGATGATGTGAACAGGTACACCGTGCAGTGGCTCAAGGCTCTTATCCTGACAGGTCATTTAGCTCCTGTGGATGTGGCCTTTGTGTCTCTTTCTTCCCCTAATGGCTCAGCCTATTTGCAATGGCTGCACACACGGGAAGAAAGATGACAGAGGACATGCACAGTAATCAGAGCAATTAGTTTTGGAAGATCACATAATACTGACCCTAATACAAAAGAACAGTTCAAAGGAAAACTGAAAGTCTGGTGTTTCTTCAGGGTCACTGTCAGAGTCCCTGGACAAGCGGTGTCACAGTGAGCCTGGACTATGTTAGTGAGGGTGGTAGAAATGGCCCCAGTATATTAAATGACTAGATAACTCAAGCCAAAGTTGGGGACTTCTTGAATGTTATTTCCTTCTCAGTCTTTAATCCAATACCAAGTACTGTTCTCTCTTTTCCTGAAGCCTCATTGACAACTATCTTTACCTTTTATTCGATTTCTGTCCAGCCTGCAGTTCCTTGACATCTCCCCTGCTGCCTGCAACAACTCCCCAAATGGTCTCCCTGCCTCTCATCACTTCCAGACTTCAGTCCAGTCTGCATTCCATTGCCAGATCCATCTTCCTAAACCACCATTTATAAAATAACTTGTTCCATTGATTATTCTTCTGGCTATTTAATTAAACTGTCCCTTTCCTCTAGTTCTTTCTCACTAATGTAAAACACGCTTTGGATTCCCTTTATTCTAACAACAACAACAATAATAATAGCCTACTCTCTCAAGCATATTGTCCTCTCCAGCTACCACTGTGTTACCTCTTTCCTTTACTATCACATATTTGGAGAGCATCGTCTTCACTCAGCATCTTCACGTCTTTGACACACTTCTACTCTTCAACTCATGGCATACTGGCTTCTACCCCCTCTACACTCCTCCACCAAGGCTCTGTCTACCAACACCATCCACATCCTTCCATTTGTCAAAACCAAGAGCAGAGATCCCTTCCTTCCCCTTTGGGATATTAGTGCAGCTTTTAACAGTGATAACCAAGCTCTTCTGGAAGCTTTTGAGATCACAGTCCTGATTCATCCTCCCCTTGGATCTTTATTTTCTGTCTTCTTTTCTAGCTTCTCTTTTCCTATCCTTCCAACTTTAGTGTTTGCCAGGTTCCATCCTGCATGATACTTGCACCTTCCTATCCCCAGTGCTCAACCCCATACCGCCCCTTGCACACAGGAGCCCCTTAATAAATGCAGGTTATTGATTTATAGATTTTTCAGATCAATTGAGTCATTTATCTGTCCCAAAGCTCTCCATTGCTTGCAGAGTAAAGTTCAAGCTCTTCAGCCTAGAATTAAAAGCTTTCTGCCATCTGTTCCTCCCTTCCTGTTACACCTCCCATTTCTCTTCTCCAACACAAACCTTCCCCCAGGAATCCCCTCACACTCCTCACTGGCCCAATTCTGGACTCAGACTTTGCTCAAGTAGTTTCTTTGTCCTGATATACCCTTATCCCGTACCCTTTGATGCCTAGACCAATCATACCCATCCTCCATGATGTGCTTCAAATTCTCTCTCTTCTCAAAGGCATGTCTGACCACTCAAAAGAACAGTCATCTCTCCCTCCTCATACTTTCCATCAAGTCTTCTCTATAACTCATTTAGCTGCATACTTCATGGTTACTAACCTGTTTGGGGAGGGACCTGGGAGGGGTAGAGGATTGTTTGTGTACATAACAGGTATGATGTTTGGGCATGTAAAGAAGCATAAGCATGCACACACACGTGGGCCTGTGGTGAGTTTCCCCAGAAGGCAGACAGTGTACCCATTAACTGCTTATGGACATCCCCTATTGTCAAATACAGCACAAGATATCTACTTGGAGCTCAATAAATACTTGGTAGAAACTGATTTTAAACTGCCAATCTTTACTCTATGTGCTCCATCTTGAAGGATCCCATTGTTATGGACTGAATGTGTGTCTCTCCCAAATTAATATGTTGAAATCCTGACCCCCAGTGTAATGGTATCAGGAGGTGGGACATAATTAGGTCATGAAGGTGAAGCCATCATGAGTAGGATTAATGCCCTTATAAGAAGAGACACAAGAGAGCTTGCTTCCTCTCTCTTTGCTCTTCACCATGTGAGGATATGATGAGAACTCAGCAGCCTGCAACCTAGAAGAGGGCCCTCACCAGACCCTGACCATGGTGGCACAGGGTGATCACAGACTTCCAGCCTCTAGAACTATGAGAAATAAATTTCTGTTGTTTATAAGCCACTCAGTCTATGATATTTTGCTATAGCAGCCCGAACTAACTAAGACACCATGAACCACTACGTACTCTCCAAAACAAACCGCCGGGAGTACTGTGTGTGGCATGAGGATTCCTGAGGGATTGGGAAAGGAAATCATCCGATGACCTCCTACAAAAAAATAACCCAGGGTCCATCAACAGTTGAATAGATAAATAAAATGTGATATATACATACGATAGAATATTATTCAGCCATAAAAAGGAACTAAATTTTGGATTGAACTTTCCAATCAAAAGATACAAAGTGGCAGGATGGATTAAAAAGCAAGACCCAATAATATGCTGCCTCCAGGAAACACATCTCAGCACTAAGGACAAGCACAGGCTCAGAGTGAAAGGATGGAAGACAATACTCCAAGATAATGGCAAACAAAAGAAAGCAGGTGTTGCCATACTCATATCAGACAAAGTAGACTTCAAGATAAAACAAGTTAAGAAAGACAAAGAAGGGAAATATATAATGATAAAAGGGACACTACACCAAGAAGACATATCACTTATAAATATATACGCACCCAACATAGGAGCACCAATGTACATAAAGCAATTATTAACAAACCTAAAAGGAGACATTAACAACAACACAATAATAGTAGGGGATCTTAATACCCCACTTACATCAATGGATAGATCATCCAGACAAAAAGTCAATAAAGAAATAGTAGACTTAAATGAAAAACTGGACGAGATGGACCTAGTAGACATATACAGAGCACTCCATCCAAAAACAGCTGACTACACATTCTTCTCAAGCGCGCATGGAACATTCTCAAGGATAGACCATATGTTGGGAAACAAAGCAAGCCTCAATAAATTTAAGAAGATTGAAATCATAACAAGCACCTTTTCAGACCATAATGCTATGAAACTGGAAATGAACCATGAAAAAAAAACTGGGACAGTGACAAAAATGTGAAGATTAAACAACATGCTACTGAACAACCAATGGATCATTGATGAAATTAAAGGAGAAATCAAAAACTATCTGGAAACAAACGAAAATGAAAATATGCCATACCAAACCACATGGGATGCAGCAAAAGTGGTCATGAGGGGGAAACTCATAGCGATACAAGCCCACCTTAACAAACAAGAAAAAGCCCAAATAAGCAACCTTAAATTACACCTAAAAGAACTAGAAAAAAAAGAACAAACAAAGCCCAAAGTCAGCAGAAGGAGAAAAATAATAAAAATCAGAGCAGAAATAAATGAAATTGAGACCAAAAATCAGTAGAAAGGATTAATGAAACAAAGACTTGGTTCTTTGAGAAGATAAACAAAATCAACAAACCCTTGGCCAGGCTTACTAAGAAAAAAAGAGAAAAGGCTCAAGTAAATAAAATTAGAAATGAAAGAGGAGAAATTACAATGGAAACCACGGAAATACAGAGGATTATAAGAGAATACTATGAGAAATTATATGCCAACAAATTGGGTAAGCTAGAAGAAATAGATAAATTCTTAGACTTATACAACCTCCCAAAACTGAACCAAGAAGAAATGGAGAATCTGAATAGACCAATCACAAGTAAAGAGATTGAAATAGTAATCAAAAACCTCCCAAAAAATAAAAGTCCAGGACCAGATGGCTTCTCTGGTGAATTTTATCAAACATTCAAAGATTTAATACCTATCCTTCTCAAACTATTCCAAAAAATAGAGGACAATGGAACACTTCCTAAATTATTCTATGAGGCCAACATCACCCTGATACCAAAGCCGGACAAGAAAGAAAATTACAGGCCAATATCGCTGATGAACATAGATGCAAAAATCCTCAACAAAATATTGGCAAACTGAATACAGCAATACATTAAAAAGATCATACACCATGATCAAGTGGGATTTATACCAGGGACGCCGGGATGGTTCAACATCCGCAAATCAATCAACATGATACATCACATCAATAAAACAAAGAATAAAAACCACATGGTCATCTCAATAGACACAGATAAGGCATTTGACAAGATATAACATCCATTTATGACAAGAACTCTCAACAAAATGGGAATAGAAGGAAAGTGCCTCAACATAATAAAGTTATTTATGACAAACCCACAGCCAACATCATACTCAACGGGGAAAGACTGAAAGCCATTCCTCTGAGAACAGGAACGAGGCAGGGCTGCCCACTCTCACCGCTCCTGTTCAACATAGTACTGGAGGTTTTGGCCAGAGCAATTACACAAGAAAAAGGAATAAAAGGAATCCAAATAGGTAACGAAGAAGTGAAACTCTCACTATTTGCAGATGACATGATTTTATATATAGAAAATCCTAAAGAATCTGTTGGAAAACTATTAGAAATAATCAACAACTACAGCAAAGTTGCATGGTACAAAATCAATCTACAAAAATCAGTTGCATTTCTGTATGCTAATAATGAACTAACAGAAGAGAGCTCAAAAAGATAATATCATTTACACTTGTATCAAAAAGAATAAAATATCTAGGAATAAATCTTACCAAGGAGGTGAAGGACCTATACAATGAAAACTACAAGACATTATTGAAAGAAATCCATGATGACATAAAGAAATGGAAAGATATCCCATGCACGTGGATTGGAAGAATAAACATAGTTAAAATGTCTATATTACCTAAAGCAATCTACAGATTAAATGCAATCCCAATCAGAATCCCAATGACATTCTTCATAGAAATAGAAGAAAGAATACTAAAATGTATATGGGGCAACAAAAGACCCCAAATAGCTAAAGCAATCCTAAGAAAAAAGAACAAAGCAGGAGGCATCACAATCCCTGACTTCAAAATATACTGCAAAGCAATAGTAATCAAAACAGCATGGTACTGGTACAAAAACAGACACACAGATCAATGGAACAGAATTGAAAGCCCAGAAATAAAACCACACATATACAGACAGCTGATTTTCAACCAAGGTGCTAAGAACATACAACGGAGAAAGGAAAGTCTCTTCAATAAATGGTGTTGGGAAAACTGGACAGCCACATGCAAAAGAATGAAAGTAGACCATCTGCTATCGTCATTCACAAAAATTAACTCAAAGTGGATCAAAGACCTGAAGGTGAAACCTGAAACTATAAAACTCATAGAAGAAAATATAGGCAACACACTATTTGACATTGGTCATAAAGGAATCTTTTCGGATGACATGCCTACCCAGACTAGGGAAACTAAAGAAAAAATAAACAAGTGGGACTTTACCAGATTAAAGAGCTTCTACAAGACAAATGAAACCAGAATCAGGATGAACAGACAACCCACCAGCTGGGAGAGAATATTTGAAAAACATACATCTGACAAGCGGTTGATCTCCATAATATATAAAGCACTCACACAACTGAACAACAAAAAAACAAACAACCCGATCAAAAAATGGGCACAGGAAATGAACAGACACTTCTCCAAAGAACAGATGGCCAACAGGCACATGAAAAGATGTTCAACATCACTAGTCATCAGGGAAATGCAAATCAAAACAACACTAAGATACCACCTCACGCCCGTTAGAATGGCTATAATCACCAAGACGAAAAACAACAAGTGTTGGAGAGGATGTAGAGAAACAGGAACCCTCATACACAGCTGATGGGAATGCAAACTGGTGCAGCCTCTATGGAAAAAGGTATGGAGATTCCTCAAAGAATTAAAAATAGAGATGCCCTATGACCCAGCCATCCCACTACTGGGAATCTATCCAACAAACCGAAATCAACAATCCAAAGAGGCTTATGCACCCCTATGTTCATTGCAGCATTATTCACTATAGCCAAGAAGTGGAGGCAAACTAAGTGTCCCTCAACTGATGATTGGATCAAGAAGATGTGGTATATATATACAATGGAATACTACTCAGCCATAAAAAAAGACAAAATCGTCCCATTTGCAACAACATGGATGGGCCTGGAGCGTATTATGTTAAGTGAAATGAGCCAGAAAGAGAAAGACAAACACTGTATGATCTCACTCATATGTGAAATATAAACCAACACATGGACAGAGAAAACTGTACTGTGGTTACCAGGGGCAGTGAGGGTAGGGGGTGGGGGGTGGGCACAAGGGGTGAAGGGAGTCATATATATGGTGATGGACAAACAAAAATGTACAACCCAAAATTTCACAATGTTAAATACCATTAAAACATCAATAAAAAAAAAAGGAACTAAATTTTGATACACGCTAGAATATGGATGAACCTTGAAAACATTATGCTTAGGGAAATAAGCCAGATACAGAAGAACAAATATTGTATGATTCCACTTATATAAGATACTTAGAATAGCAAATTCATAGAGTCAGAAAGTAGCATAGAGGTTACTAGGGGCTGGAGGGAAGGGAGAGAGGGAGTTATTGTTCAATAGGTACAGAGTTTTTGTTGAGAACGATGGAAAAGTTTTGGGTACAGGATGGTTACACAATATTGTGAATGTATTTCATGCCACAGAATTGGACACTTATGAATGGTTAAAATGACGACTATTAAATTATGTATATTTTATTACTTCAAGTTAAAAAAAAAAAAAAAGTAAGCCAGGCCCTCTGATGTGCAGACTGTGGAAAAGGCAAGAAACCCCATTGGCCTTGCCTGGCCACCCACCTTGCTTCCTCCCCCTGGACAGCACACTCACAGATGACCCAAGCCAGCTCAGAGACAGAAAGCCTCACACTGTCTCACAGTGTACTGGCACTTCCTTTGGCATCTCCATCAGTAGGCAATTCCTCCTGAAAACAAAATGTGCCAGAAATTCAAAATGCACTGGAGCATCTCAGCAGCTAAGGTTCCCTGCAAGGAGACAAGAGGATTTAGCTCCCAGGAGACTTTACCTCTCTCTTGAGTAGTATGCCATATTGAGCAAGAATATCCCACTCTCTGAGCTTCAGTCTACCTGTGGTAGAGTGGGAGAAATAACACCTACCTCGCAGGGCTATTGTGTTATTTTTCTAGCTCAACAGAGGTATGATACATAAAACAGTGGTAATGGTATCTGACACAAAGCAGACCCTCAACAATGGTAACTGTTATTATTAGTAGTAGTTTAGTATTATCTTTATTTTACCAGCACTACACCTTCCAGGAATGGATTTCAGAAAGTTAGCCTTTCAAACATTATCAGGAACATTGACACTCGTTCTCATTGCTGAATCCCCAAGAATAAGGAATTGTAAATTTATCAGAGATTTGACAACAGTATATCAAAAGTACATACTGCAGACTACTGATGGGCTTTGGGCAGTCACAGAGAGTGACAAAGGAATGGATGTAGAGAGAAAAGGTTCAGAACCATTGGACCTGTAGACTCATGAGTAAGGGACTTTCCTAGCCTCTCCAGGCTGTGCCCGTCTCAGCATTTCTGAAGAGCAGAACAGCTGTGCTACTGTAGTTGATAATACCACAACTAAACCTAAAATAACATACCTGACAAATGCCCCAAACATGAGGAAATAACATTCATTGTGCACTTGTGACTCATCTCTCGGATGATATGAGCCCTTCCTGTAAGAGGGGACTGTCTCTGTCCTTCACACGCATTCTGTGGCCCAGGTGTGTGTCTGGCGCAACTGCAAGCAGAGATGATGGAAATTAGAGATGAGAGAATTATTAGGTCATCAGGCCCACTGCAATACTCAGGAAAAGGTAATCAGATCGTTAAAATGAAAAATGTAAAACAGAAAGAGTCGATATTGCTCTGTGCTGAGCAGGGGAAAGTAGAGTGAAATACCCAGTGTCAAACAAGAAGAGTCAGTCTTAAGGTTTGATGGGGAAAGTCCAGAATATTTTTCATCTTTGTGAGGAAAAGGCTCTTAGACTTTCCTGTACCAATCTTCTCTTTGCACTTCACCCTGCCGGGTCTGTAACCATGCTCCAAGACAAGAGCTGACAAATGGAAAAACAAGCACCTTTGGGAAATGGTGGCAAATACTTAGCATGTGAAGGAATGGTGACAAAGAATCATTTATTTGAGTCTCCAAGAAACACTGAAGAGGCAAAAGTTACCAGGTAGGAAAAATGCCCACTTTCTCCATAAGGGGAAAGAACAAAGATGCTGTGTGAAGTCATTACTGTTTCTTTTGCTCACCCTCATATCCGTATGGAAACGCCACATAGATATGCCCACACTCCATCAATTATATAAACACACCTGGAAGATTCTGGATGGATCATTACAGTAACTTAAATGTTCTCTAGACTTGCAAAATACTTGAAATATTTGAGGATAGAATGAGAGAAAAAGGGTAATCGAAATCTTTTAAAGCATTCAGCTACATATATTTTCTTTTTATCTTTGATAAAGAGTATAGTTTAATATTTTATGTTATTCAACACATATTTGGTAATACAATAACTTGCATATAACCAATAATGGAAACAGAGATAAGATATAAGAAGGAACATTGAATATATTTTAGGTTTGTCAATGTCTATTTCTACTACATATTGTTTATACACACATGTATACACATAAACATACATATATACATATACCATATATATATGTATACACATACACATACATATACATATAATAGAAGCTAATATTTATCACAGATCCCCTGTTAGCCAAACATTTCTAAATTCTTTAAATGTATTAACTTTTTTAATCTTCTCAATTCCCCATGAAGTAGGTACTATTAGCATCCATATTTATACAGACAAGGAAACTGAAACAAAAGAAGTTTAGTAATTTGTGCAACATTTTCTGCAGAGTCTGTTTGGAAGACAAGCAGTTAGACTCCAGAATCCATGTTCTTTTTTTTTTTCTTTTGCCATGGAAGATTTTTTTTTTTTTTGAGGAAGATTGGCCCTGCACTAACATCTCTTGCCAATCCTCCTCTTTTTCTTTTTTCTCTCCAAAGCCCCAGTACATAGTTGTGTATCATAGTTGTAGAGTTATAGCTCTTCTATAGTATAGGTATAGGTATGGTAGTATACTTCTATAGGTAGTATGGGATACTACCTCAGCATGGTTTGATGAGTGGTGAGTAAGTCAACACCCAGGATCCGAACCGGCAAACCCTAGGCCGCTGAAGCGGAACACATAAATAAACTTAACCACTATGTCACTGGGCTGGCCCCCAAATCTATGTTCTTAACCATCAGGAAAAGCAGACACATACCAATGCACATTTATCTACAGGTATAACATTTCCACCTGGGCATTTTCATGTCTAAATTAAGCTCTGAGTGGGCCTTTTATTATTCACTGAACACATTGAAATAATTGCAATAATTGTTCAGACAAACAATTGAAAAAAAATTGTTCAAAACTGAAACTAGTTTGGAAAATCTGGAGCAAGATAATCCACTGAGATTCAAACATATTGTGTTAAAGATTTTTTTTCCTCTTGTCTTTAATGCTGTTTGGAGTTTTCATGAGCTGTGAAGTCTCAAGGGAACAAGTCAAAGTAGCCTTGCAGAAATTCTGAATACCACTAAAACTAGCTGTCAACCATAAATCAGTATCCAGCTATTTTCCAACCTGTATATAAAAGTGTAGCTGTGAAATACATCTAAAATACAAATCTGAGTACATTTATCTGAAGATGGTACTTTTAGCAATAACCTTTCAAACAAACAAATGCCATCTGTCGAAAGCAAAATAGTTGCAGTGTGTCAAAATGTTGGGGGTGGAGCATTTAAGTTACCCATGTAGCTGGTATGATAAACAGTGGAATTTCACCTGATGTCAGCTCCATTCTAGCTACCCCAGGGCTTAATGCAAGCACCAGATCAGATCTGGGTTTTATTGAAAGAAGAAGAAATGCGTCAGAACCAGACAAGCGTTTCTGGATTTCCAGTGAATGCTCTCAGAGGTTCTAACATTTCATGCTCAAGATGAATTCAAGACTCCAAGATTTACTCTAGCATATGTTCCACATCATATTCTGAATCAATTTTCTTTTCAGAGTTATTAGCCTATTGTCCTGGAAATTAGATAAATGCCACATGTTTCTAATGCCCCTTTCTATGTTCATTCTCAGCAACTGCACATTCGTTTTATTAAACAAAATCAACCTGGAAAAATCAATACAAAAAGAATTTTCAGCCTCTTTGAAGTTCAAGATTTATAGAAAAGTAGATACACGCCATAAGCACATGAGATTCTGAGCAAATGCAGATGTCACTTTTTGATATTGTTTCATTTTGACAACAATTTTTGGATCACCAATTCATTGTCATATATGTCCAACTGGAAAGCTCTAGGCATTTTGTTTAAGTATCGTCGACAACCCGATGCATATAGAAAAGTCTGATCTCTATTGCAATTCGTAGTTCTTAAGTAGAAATTTGGGATAATCTGAATTAGAGATAGATCTCTGAACTCCTTGTGAGAAAAAAAATGCCACATTGTGTTCTAATTGCTAGGTACTAATTGCTAGGTACAGAGGAATTCTCTGAATTCTCTACCAAAAAGAAAGCATAGCATCTAAGAATAATAGCATTGCAAGTTCTGCTCATTTAAGCTAAACGCAGTCTTGATTTCAAGCATTTTATGTATATATAAAACAAAAGGACTCTAAGTGGACAAGAGTCTTCTTTAAAAAAGGCAATTCAATATCTACATTGATTGGTAAATTTAACTACTAATTCTAGCACCATGCTGTATTCCAAAGGTGAAAAAAAAATCTATTATATTCTGTTATAAGCAAAAGCAAAGAAAGGTCAAAAGGCTACTGTTGAACACAACTTTATTCTGTGAGTTATAGATTTATGTTACTGTGGATTTTATAAATCCACTTTGTAGAAAGGAGTTCAAGTGCTATTTGTAAGCTTTTGGACACTCTGACTTTATGCAAATTGTGTGCAGAAGTTGAGATGGTTCAGCACAAATCTGTTTGTAATTAGTATTGTCAGCTACAGTCTACTGAGTCATTCTATCTAGGTTACTGAGTGCTTTGCATATTACTTCTATCTTAACAACAAACTTTTCAGATTAGGAAACTAAGAGAAAGAATGTTATACGCCTGCCCCAGAGCCACACAATGCTGAAGAGTGTTGGCAGGTCCAAAACCTAGATCTTCTGACTGTGAAGCTGATCTCTTTCTTCTAAATCATGTTCCTCCCAGACGTTCAACAGCGGCCATCCTAATGCATATCACTCGGTATAGCTGATGTCTTCATTTTTAAAAGCCACAAAAAGATGTGATGAGGATGTTAACTAGACTTTTTGTGATGATCATTTTGCAACATATACAAATATCAAATCAAGTTGTACACCTGAAGCTAATATAATGTTATATGTCAATTATATCTCAATAAAAAAAGTGTGATGAAATTATATTACCGCTAATCTAAAATTCCTGGTAAAAATAATAAAGTCAGTAAAAATAAAAAAAACTTCAAAAAACTATGGAACAGAAAGCAAAGTATTATCCTAATTGCTGCCCCTTACCACTACAACCAACTACTATATTAAAATTAGAACTATTATAGTAAACACTTCATTTATTTTCGATTCCTTTCTCTTAGTTTAACTGGGAATTTCCAGGAAGAAAACTGTATGAAAGAGAGGTGGTTTATTTTCTAAAAGTGATGGAGGTTCCCCTCTATTAATACAGCCAGCATACCAATCACTTGACTCACTAAATGATTTATTTATTTAAAAAATACATGTGCCTTGGAAGGCAGAAAAATGTATTTAGTAGATCTATGCAGAAATGTGAAATACGTGTATATGTTTAAAGGGATGGGGGTATATAGATATACAGTGGTCCCCCCTTATCTGAGGGGGATATGTTCCAAGACCCCCAGTGAATGCCTAAAACTGTGTATAGTACCAAACCCCATATATACTGTTTTTTCCTATACATACATACATACTTATGATAAAATTTAATTTATAAATTAAGCACAGTAAGAGATTAACAACAATAACTAATAATAAAATAGAACAGTTATAACAACATACTGTAATAAAAGTTACCATAGATGTTAGCAACTTCAGCATACAATATTTTTCTTTCCTTATTAAGTCAAGAACTTTCACCTTTTCCCTTAAAGGAAACACTTTACAGATTGTCTTTGGCATATCTGAATTGCCAGTATCACTATTATTGTGCTTTGGGGCTGTTATTAAGTAACATAATGGTTACTTGAACATGAGCACTGCGATACAGCTATAGTCGATCTGATAACAGAGATGGCTACTAAGTGACTAACTGGTAGGTAGCGTATACAGCCAGGATCTGCTGGACAAAGGGATGAGTCACGTCCCAGGCAGGACAGAGCGAGACAGCACAAGATTTCATCATGCCACTCAGAACAGCACACAATTTAAAACTTAAGAATTATTTATCTCTGGAATTATCTATTTAATATTTTTGGACCATGGTTGATCCTGGGTAACTGAAACTGAGAGAGTGAAACCATGGATAAGCGGGGACTACTGTATACATAAGGTGATTTTATAAAGTGTACAATTTGAAAATTTGATAATTTTAATAATATAAATTTTAATAATATAAATAATGGAATTTAATAAAATTTAATAATAACTTTTAATATTAATGTTCATTTTAATCGATATCTGCTCTCAGGAAAATGTCAGTTATTGATCCTTTTGTGTATAATATATACATGGTTTATGTGGTGTTACTTTGTTATGAAAGTAACACCATGTTTCATGTTAACACAATTTCATGTTATGAAATTTCCCCCTGAATTATGACAATTTCATTATTTTTCATTGTACTTTCTTCCTGCATGATTTTATTTCAAATGGTTAATAGTTCATCCATGATATCTTTTTAAGAAATTGTACTGACAGACCTGGGCGAATTACCTGGCTACCTTCTATCACACCTGCTCCTTTCAGACTATTTTTTTTTTTTCTTTTTGTGAGAAAGATCAGCCCTGAGCAAATATCTGTGCTAATCCTCCTCTTTTTCTGCTGAGGAAGACTGGCTCTGAGCTAACATCTATTGCCAATCCTCCTCCTTTTTTTTCTCCCCAAAGCCCCAGTAGGTAGTTGTATGTCATAGTTGCACATCTTTCTAGTTGCTGCATGTGGGACCCGGCCTCAGCATGGCCGGAGAAGCGGTGCGTAGGTGCGCGCCTGGGATCCGAACCCCAGGCCGCCAGTAGGGGAGCACACGCACTTAACCGCTAAGCCAGGGGGCCGGCCCCAGACTATTTTTTTTTTTAATGGAACTGTATAAACCTGTCTCCTCATCAAAACTACACACTTTGAATAAATTTAGGATTTTGTTCATAGAGGCAGTTCATGAAATCACTCAGCACCAAATGGAGAATATTTTCAATGGCTTAGAAAATCAAAATGAACAAGGCATCACTAAAGATGGTGCTTGTGCCAAAGTCTAGATATTTGAATTGGGTGGTGTTAAAAACTGCATAAAAATAGGTTTGCACGAGATGTTTAAAGTTTGCTTCTATGATGTACAACAAGCCACCAAATTTAAAATTGCATAAGGAATTTCTAAACACCATGTTTTTGTAAAATTCCCACCAAACACCCCAGAGGAGCTCACTCATAGAATTGTGAAATGAATAAGAGAAACCTTAACTAAACTAGGAGTCAGGAAGGCCTGTAGGGGGAGCTCTGACACCCTATCATACATCCTCAATTACTTCAGGCAAGAAGAGACTCAGGCTTGCATCTTGGACAGGAAGTAGCAGGACTGTGCTATTGAAGGAAGATTTCTCTCCTCACCTGGCAACAGCCCAGCCAATGAGAAACACCACAACTCAGCCAATGAGAAGCTGTTGCTACCCTGAACTCTTACTTTCCCCCAGTGAACTTGCCTTTAGGAACAGCTCTTTCCTACTCCCTCTTTTTCTCCGTAAAAGCAAGCTCCCCTCCTTTGTTCTCCAGATTTGACTGTGGTTCCCACAGCATGCACATCCCAAATTGCAATTTTGCTATTCCCAAATAAACTTGTTTTGAGGGTAAAATAACTCATGAATTTGCTTTTTAAGTTGACAGGACGGAAAACAGAGGTCTCAGTTTCACAGCAGTGATTTTAACCACGAAGCAGGGCCTCTTCTAAGGGAGATACATGGCAGGAGAGTTACAACTGATAGGCTTCTATTTAGGAGTGAACAAAATACTCACTAAATGGAAACTATTTTTATATTATTATGTTGTCGTGGGTTTTAGATTAGCTTGAGCACTTTCTTTTTACCTTTTAAAATAACATGTCCTTGCACTTTATGCTAGGAGGTGACGCTATCTATTTGGATGTTTGGGAGGCTGTATAATATAAAGGGAAACATTTAGAGTAAGAAAAATTTAAATCTATACCCTGTATAGATCTATCTCTAAGCTCATTGGGGAGGAAGTCAAATCGTTTATATAAGAAAGTTTAAATATTTTATTAAGAAATATGTTTCATGGGGGCTGGCCCGGTGGCACAAGCGGTTAAGTGCGTGGGCTCTGCTGCCTCGGCCCCGGGTTCCCCAGTTCGGATCCCCGGTACTCACCGACGCACTGCTTGGTAAGCTGTGCTGAGCGGCGTCCCATATAAAGTAGAGAAAGATGGGCACAGATGCTAGCCCAGGGCCAATCTTCCTCAGCAAAAAGAGGAGGATTGGCATCAGATGTTAGCTCAATACTGATCTTCCTCACAAAAAAAAAAAGAAAGAAAGAAATATCCTTCAAAATTAAGTAAAGTTAGTTTATACTTTCCTGATTGTTTTCTTTTCCTTCCTAAATGCATTTAGGAAATCTCATTTGAACATGGGCTTTGAATAGTGAGTTTCATCCATATAAGAGAGTTAAGATTAGAAAGAGAGAATAATAGCCAGTTACTCTAAATAAATGTATGTAGTTATTAAAAAAAAACCTACATCACATGCCATGAACTGTTCTAATCACTTTATATTTATTATTTCATTTAATATTGACACAATCCCTGAAAGCTAATATTCTTATCCCTGTTTTACTATTGAGGAAACTGAGTCTTAATGCAATGAAATGACTTTCCTAAAAGCACAGAGCTCTTAGATGGCTGAGCCAGAATTCAGACCCAGTTCTCTCTCTGCAAAGCCTTGGCTCTGTGCTCTATTGCTTCTCAAAAATATCCTAAGGTATATCTCATCAAGTCCCTAGTCACTTTTTCACCTCTATGATATGTTTAAATTTGAGGAATTCAGTACAATTTTACCAAACCTCCAACATTAGCCAGCTTAAGGACTAGAATTTGACCATGGACTGTAAGGAAAAACTGCAATTTAACTTTAAACCATAAATACCACTCAGAAATAAAAATCTGTTCATGGGTTAAACTGATATCTTTCTAGAAAAAGGAAACAAAACAAAACAAAACAAAACACAGCACTTTTCAGATGTTAGCCATGAGTCAACAAACCACATTTTATTTTGAAGTCACTCAGGTAATATTAACCTCAGAGACAGTACAGATTTGGACTCTAAGAATGTGACATCTGAGGTGAATATGTGAAGGGACACATAACTCACCTGGAGTGAGCTACCTTTCACTCAGAGCTATCTCCAGAAGAGGACCATTCACGGAGCCTACCTTTCAGGAGCAACTGCCTCCACTGGTTATAGTAGGAAAGTTGTACTCCAGTGTTATACCTAGAAAATTCTGACAGCCGGCAGACACAGCATCCATCCACCCAGAAACACCCTTCTATCCTCCTCCTCCATGATAAAAATCTCTCTCCTCCTTAGGACCAGCTATAAAATATGTGGGATCCAGTACAAAGTGAAAATGCAGGGCTCCTTGTTCAAAAATGACTAAGAATTTCAAGAGAGCAACAATAGAACATTAAACTAAGCGTGGAGCCGTGTAAGCATGAGCCCTGGGTGACTGCACAGGTAGGTTGCTTTCCCACGAAGCCAGCCCTGCTTCTGCTTGACACACATTGCTACAAACACACCTGATGTCTGCTGCACTTGGGTGACCTTTATTCCCTTTCAATATGGCCTTTGATGTTTCTTCTGTGTTTTTTAGCTGGTAAAATTGTTGGTGAATATGGGCCTCCAAAGAGCAGGTTTGGTCCTCACTCAGCAACAGCCCACTTGAAGGCTGTTCTTCAATGGGCAAGGCCAAGAGCTCATTCTGGCCTCACAAGCAACACATTCTTCAGATGTTGATGATCCAATGTAACTCTCTAAACTAAGAGTTTTAAACTGAGCCCTTTAAGCTAACATGCTGTTTCTCAAGGCCCAGTCTAACTTAAAACATAGCTGATTCACAAGTATGCCTTTTGTTTGCTTGTTTTCTCAAAACCAAACACATTTATAACAAAAGGTGTCAGTGCAATGTGTCCATTAATCCTCTTCCTTTCATAAGTTCAAAAAAATGCCACAGCATGTACTTCAGCTGTTTAGTCCTCTTTTTGTGTTTCAAAGCTTCCCCACCAGTAGAACTGCGTGATCATTTGCACCATCTGTGCATGGGAGAGAAACACATTATTATCCAAGCCAATGCTAAGGGTATTCTATCAAGAAAGGAACCAACTCGTCAGAGAAAGGTTATGCAGAAAAGCTCCTGCCAGAAAACTCACTGTTTCCTTCTCTTTCTCTCTCTCTCATTTGAAATTCATGAAGATGAAGTGCAGCTTTTGTTTCCCATCAGTGAGATGAGCCTTAATACACTCTTGCCAAGAGCAAGCTAACACAGAGTAATTGTTTTTCATCTAAATTGCATGTCCAACCTGCTTAGTCTTCAAAGAACATAGATGCTACAGCTTTGATACCCAACTGCAGAATGACAAAGGAGAGGGCACAAGGCACATGGGCACGATGAGAATTTCTAATCACCGCCTATCTATCAGCAAGCCCTGGAACTCTGGGGCATTAAGAGAGGAGAAAAGAGAGGAGATTATTCATAAGGTAGATAAGGTTCCACATTTCATTCGAGACCAACTGTTTTTTTTTTAAGGGGGAAAAAGTGATTTAGAGGGAATTAAGATTCCCCAAGGTGTTTTTAATCTCTTTTCACTCCAGGACCAGGTGCCTCATGTAGCACTTAAAAGAGTTTCAAAAATGAAAGTAAATGCCTAGACCACAGAAAAGAGATATCCATCTACACAAAGCATCTGCCTTTGTTTAAGAAAAAAGTAGTTTCGGCTTTATGAATTTCACATCCAGACGTTTTATAATTTTGATGCTTTAGTTCTTACAGACTTTTGCTCTGTGTACACTACAGCCAATACATAAAAAGAGGCAAAAATCATCAATATCTAATTTTTCTTTTATATATCAAACCTCCTTATGTCAATGAGTGAGTTCATTTAATTGCACATAACTGCGGACTGTTCGCAAGGAGGTCTATGTGATGTGAATAAAAACCACCCAAAGAAGTGGAATAATCAGATCTGCCGCCAATACCACCGTTAGCAGGCAGAGATGCCACCAAAGAGCTGTGTGGATTTTGTCATTGATCCTTATGCTTCATTGTGTAACCAGGTGCCAAGACAAAAGATTTGATTCTGTTTATTGTGTTTGTTCCAGTTAATCTAATTCTTCTTGCCTGGTTTAAACTTCTATTTTCTAATTACATTCCTAAGCTCTGCTGAGACTGGAGTGCAACTACACCTTTGCTTGCACACAGAGAATGTGAGCATAAACCAAATTACTTCTGCGGCTGTCTGTAAATAGCGCTACTGTCCTGTGTCGTCTAAACATTAGAAGTTTTGACCCCAGATAGCCCAGTAATAGAAAGCATCTCCCGGAATGCTGCCAAATAAGAGAAAAGAGACTAGCAAGTCCACAGGATGAGAGAGTCAGAGCAGGGGAATGTGCATGGTTGGAGATGTGGGTATTAGCGTCAGCCCCACAGCTAAACGAGCTGTACAGCTGAGTCCACATCACCTAAGCCCTCTGAGCCTCGGTGTTACCTGTAAATGGAGAGTCCTGGACCCATCTCTAAGGTTACCCTTCCAGTATAAAAGTCTATAACTTCAATCTCTGTGCTTTCCTCTAGTAGTGGAGAATCAATTTCACTTTTGGAATAGAAGACCTTTTTCTAAAGGGAAAGTTTTGGCAAAAAAGTCAATTTTTGTAACTGTGACTTTTATATTAAGGAGATACCCTACAATCATTAAGATTTTATTAAACACTAGAAAGCACTGACATTATGTGAGGGCTTTGAAAATAAAATGTCAATTTACAGTGCTTACACTGTAGATACGTGTTTATCTAGATCCAAACTGGAGAGAGAGAGAGATCTTGGATATGGATGTTTACTGGAGACCCATCACTTGACCTTTCATGACACAGTTAGAAATGCTATAAGAAATTTCTATGAAGCTATCTTATGACTTAGAAGCTTGTCACTCCACCCATCGAGGTCCAGGTATTGCTCAAATACCCAACTCAGCTTGTGTATTTGCCAGGAACTTGAGACTCTTCATTGTGGTTTTCAAAAAAACACCAACTTAAGCAAATAAGGGTATTTATTGATTTATATAACCTAAATTTTCAAGGGTATCACTAACTTCAGGCATGACTGGATCCAGACACTCATGTCACCAGGGCTTAGTCTCTCTCTTTCCGTCTTTTGGCTCTGTTTCCTCGAATGTTTGCTGCATTCTTAGGCAGGCATTTTGTATATGGCGGCATACATGGCCCCCTGGCACCTCTAGGCTTACCTGGAGGCCAGGGAGGAAAGAATGTACATCAACTTTAGATTATGATCTCAATATCATAACTTTCTTTTGTCTTCATGTTAAACTAGAGTAAGTGAAGCCAGTTGGTACTGTCTAGTGATTAGAGAACCAAGCTGAAAATTTCCAAAGGA
Organism: Diceros bicornis minor; assembly: GCF_020826845.1. Classification (NCBI taxonomy): domain Eukaryota; kingdom Metazoa; phylum Chordata; class Mammalia; order Perissodactyla; family Rhinocerotidae; genus Diceros; species Diceros bicornis. Next base: position 46,619,920 of record NC_080740.1, read on the forward strand.
GGCAATAGCACCATGGTAGCTCTTTAGAGATAGTGTCTCCATTTGGTCTCTGCCGAGGTGTACTATTTCATTTTCATACCAAGCTCTCTTTGGCCTGAGGCAATGATATTTTTAATGAATATTGTCACAAAATTCCTGTACTTTGCCTCAGTTTGCAGAAAGACAAACCATATGTCCTAGAGGTCCGTAAGTATGATGAAACGAGAATATTTGGAAGTCCAGGATTCTAGTTCTGACCCTAGCAGTTTGAAAAGTCATTTAAACTCTCCATTTCATCCTTGATAAAATGAGAGTGCTGAGTGGAGTAAGTCAAAGGCTTGTTTGGGGTTCTTAAAAGTTATGAATCCATGTAGTGCTGACCTTGCTGTTATAACGTTGCGCGTTCTGTTTTTTGCTTTCTTGATACTGTTTTTTCTTCAACAGGAAAACTTATTATTCAGAACCCTGAGAAACACTGACCACTAAGTAGGTCAGAAACATTCTGCAAGAGATGAAAGCATTGGAAGTTTTGCAGGAGGTAAGTAGATAAGCCAATGGCTCATTATCCTGAACACTTCGGCTTCCACAGGAAAACAAGCACAGAAAGCAGTCGAGCCAGCTTCAACAGGAGCTGAGTGCCCACGTATTGATCTTCTGTCTGACTGGGTCATGGGGTGCTGGTGTACATTAAGTAGGGAGAGGACTGAAAATTACATTAATTCAAATGGCTAAATCAATATTTAACAATGCAGTTAGTGGTAGTTGACCCTAAATGCACCTTTAATAAAACAAAGGTGATTCAGGCCAGCCTCCGGCATGTGCCATTCAGGAATATGAATTAATGCAGAACAGACCCATACCACTGTGGACACCTTTGCAGACTGAGCTAACTGCAAGGAGAAGGTCGAAGCTGCTCTCTTAACAAAGGCAACTGGAATTTTATTCATGTGATGCTGTGTCTTCATTTATCACCTCTCTCCCTGTCTCAAGGACTGGACAGCATTGATCTCAGCGTATTTAAAAGTAGCAAAAGGATTTCTACAACTATTTCTCCAGAAAATTATAAATCTTCAGTGATAGCTTTGTTTGCCATTAGCTTGGAGTATTGTCTTCCATCCTTTCACTCTGAGCCTGTGCTTGTCTTTAGTGCTAAGATGTGTTTCCTGAAGGCAGCATATTGTTGGGTCTTGCTTTTTAATCCATCCTGCCACTCTGTATCTTTTGATTGGAGAGTTCAATCCATTTACATTTAGGGTAATTATTGAAATATGAGGGTTGAATGTTGCTGTTTTGTCACTTATTTTCTGGTTCTTTTGCATTTCCTTTGTTTCTTGTCCCATTTGTTTTGGACTGCCAATTCAGTTTGGTTGTTCTGTCTTATGATTCTTTTAGTTTTCTCTTTGTTTATCATATGTGGTTTTAATTTGATTATTTGTTTAGTGGTTACCTTGAGGTTTGGGCGAAAAATCTTCTGTATGAGATAGTCCATTATCTGATAGCCTCCTATTTCCTTATACTAAGTCAATTCAGTCACTTTCCTCTTCCCCTTTCAGTGATAGCTTTGTAACCTCGAGCACTTTTTTCATGAGCAAACATAGATGTCACCAGCCGTTACTCTAGGAACCCTGACTGTCTTACTGTAACATTATTTGCATATATTTGCATATAAACATATCAGTTTGTACACTGCCTGCATTAAGGATTACTGAAATAAGTTTGCTTATATTAAAGAGGATGCAAAAAAGAAAAAAAAAGGAAAGAAAGAATAAATAGAGGCAATCTCTTCGAGATGTTAGAGAACCATCTCAGATGTTATTAGCTATCAGACTCACAGATGTGAGACTTTTTTAAATTGCTTTGCTGCCTGTAAAATATCTTAAGCTATAGAGCATTATAGTTATCACTACTAAGGACTTGGTGATAATTCTAAGAAAAAGGTCAACCTGAGAATCTATTTCAATACACCTAAGGCAGCAGGAGGCTCCAGGAAATTCCCAAAGGAGCACAGGGAGGTTTCCATGATTTTGTGGTCTAAAGATGCCGGTGGGGATGGTGCTATTTCCCTCGCACTCTTGTTTGGCTGCAAGGACAAATGTGTGATAATTAGAAATCTCTCTTGAGACACTTCCTTTTGATTTGTTGTTTGGTGATGGCTACAGTTCCTCTGCAGCCTTGCTTCTCTCGGGTTTGTCTGCTGGTTACCATGGCAATGTAGCTCAATGCATCCTATGAGCTAAATCAGCATTCTGCCTCATGCAAGCTACCGGCAATAGAACTTCACTGAGAATTGGGCAAGTTTCGAGGTTGAATGTAAAACCAATTGCTTGAAAATATGATCATGTACTTGAAAGGATGGAGGGACATTCCACAGAACAAGATCACAGTTTCTTTGTCATCAAGGACATGAAACAAATATCTGATCACCCATAGGGCCAGCCACAAGACCTCTGGGCAGGGTGGGTGCTGGCGATAAATGTTAGGCTCTCCAGCTAATGCTGAGACATGAACAGAAGTTGCTTATGACCTCAAGATAGCCAAGGAACAGCTTAGCTCCTGGAAATTCCCTCTGCCCAGGGAATCCCACATACAAACCACAAGGCACACCCACATTTTCACACAGCCTCTATATCCATATATTCAATGAATTTAAGAATAATTGTAGGAAGTTCGTAGTGATGAATGCCTACATAAAGAAACAAGAAAGATCTCAAATAAACAACATAACTTTGCACCTCAAGGAACTAGAAAAAGAAAAACAAACGAAGCCCAAAGTTAATAGAAGGAAGGAAATAACAAAGATCAGAATAGAAATAAATGAAACAGAAATGAAAAAGATCAATGAAACTAAGAGCTGGTGCTTTGAAAAGATAAACAAAATTTACAAACCTTTAACTAGACTCACCAAGATAAAAAGAGAGAGAACTCAAATAAAATCAGAAATGAAAGAGGAGGCATTACAACTGATATCACAGGAATACAAAGAATCATAAGAAACTACTTTGTACAATTATACACCAACAAATCAGACAACCTAGAAGAAATGGATAAATTCCTAGAAACACACAACCTATCAAGACTGAATCATGAAGAAATAGATAATCTGAATAGAGCAATTACCAGTAAGGTGATTGAATCAGTAATCAAAAACTTCCCAACAAAGAAAAGTACAGGACTATATGGCTTCACTGGTGAATTCTACCAAACATTTAAAGAAGAATTAATACCAATCCTTCTCAAACTCTTCCAAAGAACAGAAGAGGAGGGAACACTTACAAATTCATTTAACAAGTCCAGCACTACCCTGACACCAAAACCAGACAAGGATGCCACAAGAAAAGAAATTATAGGCTAATATCCCTGATGAACATAGATGCAAAAATCTTCAACAAAATAGCGAAACAAATTCAATAATACATTAAAATTATCATACACCATGATCAAGTGGGATTTAGGGGCCGGCCCAGTGGCACGGCAGTTACATGATCGTGCTCTGCTTCGATGGCCCAGGGTTCGAAGGCTTGGATCCCGGGTGTGCACTGACGCACCGCTTGTCAAGCCACACTGTCGCAGTGTCTCGTGTAAAGTAGAGGAATATGGGCACAGATGTTAGCCCAGGGCCAATCTTCCTCAGCAAAAAAGAGGAGGATTGGCACTGGATGTTAGCTCAGGGCTGATCTTCCTCACAAAAAAAAAAAAAAAAGTGGGATTTATCCCAGGGATGCAGGGATAGTTCAACATTCACAAATCAATCAATGCGATACACCACATTAACAAAATGAAGGATAAAAACCATATGATCAATTAATGCAGGAAAAAAAAATTTGACAAAATTTAATTAATTATATTTTTAAAAAGGACTAGATGAAAATTAAACTGAGTGTTAAAACATGGTCAAGGGCCGGCCCCGTGTCTTAGCGGTTAAGTGCGCGCGCTCCGCTGCTGGCATCCCGGGTTTGGATCCCAGGCGCGCACCGACACACCGCTTCTCCGGCCACGCTGAGGCCACGTCCCACATACAGCAACTAGAAGGCTGTGCAACTATGACATGCAACTGTCTACTGGGGCTTTTGGGGGGGGAAAATAAATAAATAAAAATCATTAAAAAAATAAAAAATAAATAAAAAATAAAACATGGTCAAGATTAACTTACTTTTGTACTTTTCCCTATTTTTTTATTTCCAAATTAGCTTAAAATTAGAAAAACTAAAACTCAAGAAAATATCGATTACTGTATTTCTCCTCTCCCTGGAAATGATGCCTAAAACAGTTACAAATTCACATTTTGTGATAGACCTGGATAATACACTCAATTAAAGAAGTCACAGAGATAACATGGTCATATAAGTTATGCATGTAAATTATTAACTGCACTTAAATTATATATTTTTTCCTTTATCAAACCTATAGCCAATATAATCTATAAGCCATAACCCAATAACCTCTATCAGAGGCCTTTTAAGGGAGGCCTTGGTCTCTAGGAGGATAAAGAGAAATGGATTAATGCAAACCAAACAATGTCATTAGAAAAACAACTCCAAGTTCAGTCCACAGTATCATTTTCATAATCAAACATATCTTTTTAAAAACAGGACCTAACATTTGTCAAACAAATATCCAGATCTGAAAGTCTGGTTGATCAAACACAAAACATGCGCATGGGTGAAAAATCAGCAATGTGGAATACAGAGAACAGTTATTGTCACGTCTAACCAGGAAACACAGTAAGTCTCATTCAAAGTATGAAGTTTCATTCCATGATGCAACAAAATTTTAATAGTATCAAGGGGACTTCTGCTTCCATTTAAGAGGTGGAACAAGGGTTGGCCAACTTTTTCTGTAAAAGGCTAGAGTAAATAACTTTTACAGACTGTATGGTCTCTGTTGCAACTACTCAATTTATTTATTTATTTATTATTTTGTGTGTGTGTGTGTGTGTGAGGAAGATCAGCCCTGAGCTAACATCTGCCAATCTTCCTCTTTTTGCTGAGGAAGACTGGCCCTGGGCTAACATCCATGCCCATCTTCCTCCACTTTATATGGGACACCGCCACAGCATGGCTTGACAAGCAGTGTGTCGGTGCAAGCCCGGGATCCGGACCGGCGAACCCCCGGGCCGCAGCAGCGGAGCACGCGCACTCAACCGCTTGCGCCCCCGGCCGCCCCGCAACTACTCAATTTAAAAACACATAAGCAAAGTGGGCATGGCTGTGTTTCAATAAAACGGTGCTTATAGAAACAGGTGATGGACAGGATTTGGCCCACAGATCAGTTTGCCAACACCTAATGTAGAAAGTCACAAGTAAATGTTACTATCACTCCAACAAAGAGAACGAGCTGACTAACATATAAATAATAATTTTTTGAGCCTATCAGAGAACTAAGGTCACCAGGTAAACTAATGAACTAAAACCCAAAGAGTGACAAGCTCCTCTAAGAAGAGACAAGAGCCACTAATTATTTCACCAATGACAAGGCAGCAAGAAGAGGAACCTGCCATAATAGAAGTAAGAAAAAAACCTTAAAATTTAACAAATTCCTGAAAGCCAAGTAGGGCTATCCATTCATCTACCAATGGACTCTTAAGTTGCTTCCATATCTTGGCTATTGTAAATAAAACTGCAATGAACATAGGAGTGCATGTATCTTTTCAAATTAGTGTTTTCGTTTTCTTTGGATAAATACCCAGACGTGGAGTTGCTGGATTATATGGTAGTTCTCTTTTAATTTTTTGAGGAAACTTCACACTGTTCTCCATAGTGGTTGCACCAATTTACATTCCCACCAACAGTGCACAACTGTTTCCTTTTCTCCACAGCCTCACCAACACCTGTTATTTCTTGTCTTTTTGATAATAGCATTCTGACCGGTGTGAGGTAGTATCTCACTGTGGTTTTGATTTGCATTTCCCTAATGATTAGTGACGTTGAGCATCTTTTCGTGCCTCTGTTGGCCTTCTGTATGTGACACTTCATTTTTATCATTGAATACCCTGCATGCTGGTCTGGAAAGGGACATATTGGTTACTTTGCCAACACTCTGCTCATAGATCTCACACACTTCCAGACAAGACCATGGAAGAATATGGAAACACAAAATGGAGGTCTACTTAACACTTCCCAGCTTATTTTAAAGCAACTAACAATAATAATCCTTCATTTTTAAATGAAAAACAGTATAAATGCTAAATTAGATTGGACACCAGGATGTTAGGAATAAATCAGGTCTGTCTCAGGCAAATGAGCTTATGTTCTCCCAAGCTTAATGAGATTGAAAAGCCACTAGGACAAAGACTGAGCGCTGACTACACAAAAGTCATTCACAGCTCCCTTCTCCCTTTACTTTCTCAGCTTTACAGTTGGAAAGTTAGAACACCTTCCCATGCTCCCTGCACCTATGGTCCTCGAGACCCAGTTCTAGCCAATGATCTGCAAGCGGATGCTACTGGGTGGGGCTTTGGAGAAAACTTCTTAAAAGAGACAAACTGGGTGTCCCTTCAGCTCTTGGCCCTTCAGCCTTCCCCTTTCTACTTTCTTGTGTTCAAATATGATGGCTGGAGGTCCAGTAGCCACCTCCCAACCATGAAGAATGAGGAAAGACGCCAATAAAGATGCCTGAGTACTTGATGATATTGTTGACATCATGGAGCAGCTACACCAGTCTCTGGACCTCCGATTAGGTACAAACAAAAATCCTTCTCTGTTCATATGGCTGTAGTAGAGTTTACTTCTGTTTGCCCTGAAACACTTTCCTAATTGAAATGCATCCAACTTCTTTCAATGAAAAATGTAACATTTACTATACCTATAGAAGGGCTTCCTTCTCTACTATTCTTCCCTAAGTTAACTCTACCTAAATGGAACTTGGATGACTTATGACTGGTATATGTTAGATCTAAAGTGTCATTTGAATTCAACAACTAAAAAATATACACTGACAAGCATTCTTAATACATTTGCTTTCTTTTCCAATTATTAAGCACCTTGTAGAGGCTGCCTATTTGACTTTTATGCATATAAGTCATCATAACTTTATTGAAAACTCCCTGAGGGTGGAGACAGGGCCATATACTTTGGCTGACTTCATGAAATTTATCAATAACTGATTGGAAGCACTTTGCACGTGCTTTTACTTTCCTAACATCAGATACTGTTAGAAATGTTTTCTTAAAGCTTTATGTTTTAAATGTTTTTAAAAGCTCTAAAAACTTTCTCTGATTCCAAGTTATACCAAAAATTAGGTTGAAAAGTAGATTTGTCTCCTCTCTTAGTTTTAAGTAAACTGAATTTTATATCCCTGTTTAATTTTTTTGAACATTGATTGGCAAGAAGCCAGCTTTCCAAACTTTGTAAATGAACCACCTGAGTTAGTTATTAAAAAAAAAAGCAAATAACTCATTTCAATCCCCCCAAATCTATTTTTTACTTCCCTTAGAATAGAATCTGCTTTTAAATGAGATGATTGTAAATCACTCTGAATTGCCCATAGACTGTGTTATATTGTTCCCCAAGATGAACTTTAAGAGGCGTCTTGTGATTTATGTATTTGTGATCAAAATAAAGACAGCCTGATGCATTTGCTGTGTGAGCAATTTGCATTCTACTTTATGTGCTTAGTCAAATGCCAAGTATACAAGTGAGGTAGAGGAATGAAGAAAACAGAATAGGAGTAGGTCTTAGTCCGGGAATTTACCTGGTTTTGCAAGATCTACAAGTGAATCACTTGGTTAGTCACACACTGTTCCGCTGGGATCCACTTGATAATTTCTACATGTGGATCAATCTTTCTTCCCAACTAGACTGGGTTACTTGAGGGCAGGAAATGTGTCCTTTATACATCATTTTCTATCCTTACTGCACAATGTGCTCCTGGGCACACAGTTGAAATGAAATGAATATCATTCAAATGATTGACTGACACCTCATAAGTTGATAGCTATTTCAGGAGAGTAAGCCCTTCCAGTGATTACTCAAGAGAGAAAGATAGATTGTCCTTGATTCCCAGTATTTGTAAGCACATATTCAATAAGACAGCTTCTCAAGGGCATTCCTTTCCACTTTAAAAATCCCTTGGAAAATATTTAGCACCTGTTCTTAGAATCAGTATTGACTTGAAGGAAAATGCTTATAAATTCTTTCAGACTTATTCCTTATGTGTTCTTCTTTTTCCTTTTTCCTTATTGCATCCTCTTCTGCTAAAAACAAAAAACAAACAAAAACCTTCAACAATTCTCAATTGTGTACTAAATTAACCAACCCTTCACCTTGACTTCACAGCCTCCCAGTTTACCCTTCTAACTTTATCTGCTGTTAGAATTATTTGTTCCAGCCAAATCACATGAATTCTGCAATCCCTGGACACAATTCACGCTTCCCTGCCTCCACCTTGTCATGCTGTTCTCTCTACCTGCAACACCTTCCTACATTCTTTGCCTGTCATGATTCTACTCATCTTTGAAAACACGTCCCAAATGTTATATCACCCATGACTTTCCCAAAGGGATATGAGCTCTTCCAATCCCTGATGTTTTGAAAGGTTTCCTAGGGCTCTTACTTGACTTTATGACATAAAATGAGGCAGTATGCTTTAAATAGTTTCAGCTGCCTGTTTTGTGGAACTAGAAAGCACCATTTATTAAGTGGTAACTGTGTCAGGAACTGTTAACTCTCTGCATGTTGTCATTTAATCATCAAAATCTTATTACTATCCCCATTTTATAGATGAAGAAGTGCTAAGCACAGTGTGGGGACTCAGCTTTAGGCTTACATATGGGGTGACCAACAGTCCTGATCTGCCTGGGATGACAGGTTTCCTGAGATGCAGGGCTTTCAGCGTCAAAATTGGGACAGTCCTAAGCAAACCAGCATGGTAGGTCATTCTACTTACAGAACCCGTGCTCTCTCATGAACATCTTCAGACCATTTCTCACACCCAAAGGCTCAGAGGTGGGAGAGGGTGGTGGTCATGGTCCAGCAGTCAGGAGCTTCCCCTACACACACACTCCCCCCGCCTCAGTCATGGACAGAGCTGGGTCAGAGTGAGCTGCTGAGAGGAAGGGAAGGAAGCCAAAAAGGGGGTGGGCTAGAGGAAATCTCCCCCCACATCTAGCCCTGTTCCCAACTCCTGACTTGGAAGCATCCTCGCCCTAAGCTTAAGTTAGATTCTCTCACAGGTCTAACAGCCAAGTTTTGAGGACTTTAATAGGAAAATGGGTACCAGCTAGAGAGCTCGACCATCACTCCCCATAGGAAAAACAGAACAAAATGCAGGTCTTTGCAGAGTCGCAAGAAGATGCTGGAGAAATACAACATTCTACTCAAGCCCCTGATTGACCAGGTCACCAAATCCCTTCACACACATCAAAGGCAGGCCTAACCCTTCTACCCTGACTACTCCAGACACATTGATAGACCCAATGCCGACAATTCTGTACACCCAGACAGTGCAAACAACAACAATTTGGCATAAACTGCCCATCCAAGACCACCTGTTCCAGAGGAACAGACTCTTCCCCAGAAGCATCCTGGATAGCCAACTTGTGCAGAAGCAGGCCAGGCTGACGCTACCTGGAGCTTCAAGTCTAGTGAGTAGGTTTCCCCATGGTTCATTTGGACCTGATTATGATGTGATTACTCAGACTCAGTGATTCTCAATCCTGTCTGCTCATTAGAAGCACCAGTGGAGATTTTAAACCTACTGATGACCTGACTTTACCCCAGACCAATTAAATCAGAATGTCCAGAGTAAGGCCCAGGTGAATCTAACGTGCCACCAGGGTTAAAAACCATTGCTCTAGCCCAGTGCCCCTCAAAGTGCTGTCCCTGGACCAGCATCATTGCCGGTTGGTTTTTATGCTAACAGGTAAAATTACGATAGAGGATAAAATTAATTCTGCGTTTCCCTTGACTTCCGTTATAACAATAGAGGTGTCTCTGTCCATAGGAAAATGGCCCAAGGGGCATAATTTGGGCAAGAAAGATTTAATAAAGTGACTATGTATATAGAAGATGCTTAAATAACATAGAAATACGACTTCGTGATAAAGTCACAGGATGTCCTCTCTACCTATCTCCATTTTCTTTCATTGGACCCACTTCAGTCTCTCTTGGTTTGCTAGCATTTTCCCTAAATTTGCAGGTCTCTTAAATGAGCACTTCCAGGTCTCAAATTTGGCTTCCTGCCTTTATCTGGAGAGTTGCCTCTCATAAAGCTATCCTCTTTCAACACCCTACCCTTAGATGTTTTTATCTCACAATCTAAGTGCTAGTTTGAAGATCATACTTACCTGCTGCCCATGCCAGAGCCATCCAGTCTTCGGTTAAGTACCATCCTGCTGCTTACACTCATTGATTTGGACCAAGAAAGTTGGTATAAATTTCAAGATATTGCTTTGTTCATTTCAAATAATTTATAGAAAAAAAATTTATTGGAATGATACTCTGAACATGTTGTGGTCTGAATTTTCTAACATTTACTTTTTTAAATTATCTTAATCACAGTGATTATTTTTCTAACGTTACATTAAAAGTGGCAGTTTAAAATGTTGGACGGGAAGAAGATGTAATTTAATGAAGGGCATCTTTCTCCACATTGACATGGATGTTAAATCTTTTTTTTTAAGATTCTAATGTAGTCTAATTAATTTAAAATTCTGGGTATGCATGTTTTATTCATGACTTTCTAGATGATTGAGAAAGTTTCTGCAGCTCCTTTGAAGCTCTAACTTTGGAAATATAACAAATGAAGCCATCATATTTTCAAAATGCTCAGATAGAGGAGACTTTTGAAAGACAGTGTAATTGTGAATCAAAGCTTAATCAGCTGCTGTGAAATGAGTTTTTAATTATTACATTGCCCCTGATATGCTGGAGTTCACCAAGGTTAAGAAAATGACCTCACACATTTTCTCTGAAAGGGTAGAATTTTATTTTCCTTTGCAGCATATCACCTTGAGTATTCAGAAACTAAGTTGTTCTGCTTCCCATGAAAATACTCCTCAGAAACAATTTTTCACACTAACCCTTGGTTAATCTCACACAAGAAATGGAAAGTGTCACTCATTTTTCGCTTGCTGAAATTCGTTATTTCTGCTGTGGGCATAATGGCTTCTGAATCAGAATACTCATCTCCTCCTGCTGAAAAAATTCACATCTTCCAAACTAGTTTGTAAGTTTATTAAAGAGGAAATCAAAAAGGATGCTCAAAGCATAAATCTTTAGATTTCAGAAATCTGGATCAAAATAACTGGTTTTATTTCAAATGGCCAAAAACAATACATATTTTTCCGAACTGGGGAAGAGTGTGTTTGCACAAAGAGGCTCTCTGGGGAAGTCAGTACCTGATGTCACTTGATGTAAAGTTCAACTCAAACAAATATTCATTTGTAGCAAATGGAATCTGCTTGAGTGAAGAGTAAAAGAGACATGGTGTAAATAACTTCTCAAACTTCCGGCCTCAAATGTGGACATTTATATCTTTATTTTAATTTCTGGTCACTAAATAAAACTAAGAAATCAGAGCTTCAATGTTTTAAAATTCCCTAAGAATCATAAGAAAATTATTACATCACCACATGTCCAAAGCGAAATCAAAAGACTTTTGATTTCAACTCTATTGCCATATTTTTCCTTTAGATTGTAAAAAAATTTGCCAAATGATAGTCTAGGTTCTGCATAAAAATCAGCACTAACATCTTGACCTCTTCTAAAGCTCTACAAATAAGCTTGAACTGTGATCCCAATGCAATTTTTAAGGAGGGGCATTTAACTCATTTTTTGGAAACTCAAAATCTCTCTGGTTCCTTAAGTATATATTTTCAGTCAAATCAAAAAACAGGTGAGATGTTGCATGAAGCATGACTCAGAGTTCCTACTGATAGTTTCCCTTTTTGAGGAATGCAAACAACCTTGGGCTCATTTAATGAGAATAAGTAGGATCCTGAAATAAGTGTTCCTTGTAGGAGAGTTGTCATTAAAATACTGCACCAGGCGTTTGATTTGCATAAGATCTGATTACATTTAGTCGCTGTTCACATATCTGTGCTGAATCAATGTCAATTCATCAACACACAGGTTATCTTTTCTGCTCACTTTAGAATGGCCTCAACTTCTAGTTGAGAAATACAGCATGGCACATCCCATGTGTCCCTCTGTCACATGCTTTGTTTATGTTAGTTCTTGGCTGAAAAGAGAGATCAGTTCAAGTCTTAAACAGCATTTCTAAGGTTGTGCAAACCCTATGTAATTTATCTCTTGAAAATGCTGTCTTTGAAAGTATCTGACATCTCTGCCATTGGAGATAAGTAATATAAGAGCCAATAGACTTACTAGAAGTAATAATAATAGCTAACATTTACTGAGTAATTACTAACTGCCAGATCCTAAGCTAAGTGCTGCCCAAGCATTGAACCTTCTGGCAGCTACTGTTATTAACCCCATGTTTCCAGATGAGGAAACCAAGGCTTAAAGAGGTCACTTAACTTGCCCAGTATCACAGGCTCCTCATTGGTGGAGCCAAGACTTAAACTCTAAAGTCCGTGCTCTTAGACCTAACATTTCCCAGGAGCTGAGTAATCAATGTTCTAAAATACACAGACCCAACCGAAGTTAAATCTGAGCTCTGCTCTCAGCAGCACTGTTGAAAATCGAAACTTCAGAAGCAAGTCCACCTCATCAGGACAAAAATCATTCAGAAGTGTCATCAAAGTGCATTGACCTCTCAATGACACTGAGCCCAGGAGAGGACTTGAGTCCCCACCCCTACCTCCCACCACTGCATCCCAGTTCTTTACATCCCAGGCACTACCTGCTCCAGACCTTAACCTCTAACCACAAGGAAGGAAAACTGATAGAAAGCCAAAGTGATGCACTGAAGCTCAGTTTGTGAATTGCTACTGTGGACACTGAAAACATAGTTAGGAATTGGTGATAATACTGTGAGCTAGCAACAATAATAGAACTAAAGAATTCCGAAAATTACTATTAAGCCATATTGACCACCTGTGCAATTGTATGGATAGTGCTACACACAAACATATCTTACCATACACACAAGTATACCTATGTACATTAACACTAAGCTAATGGAGAGCTTTGCAATTAGAAATCAACCAACATGCAAATGGAGGGCTTCTGTTGTACGTGCCTATGGTCCTAGTTCTACCCACACTCTGTTGGAACACAAGCAAGGCTTTTGTGTATATTATACTTCCTTAAGAAAGATTTCAAAACTCAAATGCTGTGAGCCCTAGGCTTTGTCAGAATGTTGAGGCTTCCTTTGCCACAAATACTGAATATGGTATTTGTGGTAATTTAAATTGCTTGAAGCTCTGCCCCGTGGAAACACACTTGTTAAAACAACAAAAAAATCCAGATTAAAACAAGAGGTCGTTTTATGTAATTAAGAGATATTTATGTGGCTGAATTGCAAACATATCAGTTCATAAATAATATATACTATATTCCACAATGAAGACTATTGCTTCTGGATAGATTTGCCCCCATTAATTCAATCAATAAATATTTATTGAGTACCTGCTATGAGCAAAGCAAAAGAAAGACACGAGGGAATACAAAAGGATAAGGACATGTCCACTACTCTGAAGGAAATTACTATCTAGAGGACAGCCTACCAAGAAAATATTACTGGACTTGTTCTTAAAACTAAGCTGAATTATTCACTAATCTCTCTAAATCCTCAAGAGAAGAAATAAGGTTTCCAAATTATTCCATCTCATCTGCTGTTCACTGAATTGCCAGAATTCACACAGAAGTCATATGTGTAACCAAAAAAAAAAGTAGTGTTTTTATATTTCAACCTAAAATATCTGAACTCCAAATTAGTTCCCAAGACATTTTGAATCATGATTTTGTCTTCTCTGAGTAGCTCTGTTCACTTCTGCCTACAGAGAAGTCACTGATAAATTTCCTTCTTTCATTGAGGACCAATATTTGATTTACTGTGGCCTGGGGAAGGGAGGCATTTGAATAATATTTGGATCAGTTTTCTGCACTGATTAAAGAACAGAATGTTTTCATGTACAGTCAAAACAAGAGCCTGATGAGCATGAGACAGACTAGGTGGGGTTGGAGTGAAGACTGCTTCTGTCTGCACTATGCCTGCTGTCACCTAGGTTTCTCCTCCATCTCAGTGCCTCATTCCTCCCCTTTCATGCCCAAAAATGTGAACCCGTTCCTTTCTCCCCCTCACAAATGCTGTGAAATGGATTTGAAGAAGATGTAACCAACCCTCCCTCTCCATTCCCATATTCTAGTACAACCCTTGGTTTCTGCTTGTGTTAGTTATTGTAAACATCTTTTACCTGGTGCCTGGTCTCCAGCCTCTACCTCTGAAAGTCACCTTACCTGATTAATCTTCTCCCAAGAATAATTTCAGCCTCCAATTACTCACCATTGCTAGCAAAATAAAATAGAAAACTCTTTACTACGGCACTTAAGTCTCTCCACTTCAAGGCTCCTGGGGAACTGAATGACCACCCCCCCATCCACGTCATTGTGACAACCAAAAGCATGCCCACACACTTCCAGACACACTTAGGGAGACAGTTTTTCCCCCAGGGAGACTTAGACAAGCTTCGTGCCGCTCTGCAGAAGCATGTGAGCAAGTCTGTTGTGGTCAAAGGCTGGGTCTGTTTCTAACCTTGTCTATATTTTTCTAAGATGCATCTCACCTAATGAAAACACTGAGACTCTAATTCTTAGTTAAATACAAATTTTTTTTTCTCAAGGCACATAAATTAACAGGAAAAGACACATAATGATTAAAGAATTTGAAAAATGTCAGGATGACATAGGTTTCCCTAAATTGCTAAGAGTTGTGCAGAAGAGGATTCTCATGTGAAATGCACATTACTAGTCCTGTTTCCCCTGAAGCCAAACTAGAAATCATTATTCTATAAAAATTTAAGTAGAGCAAATCCTAGCTCTGCCTTCCCCAAACTTTCCAAATTTGGCTAATATTCTTTTCTATTCTACTCATATCTTTATTTTCCAGATTCTGTTAAAGCTTGAGGATATTTTAGCTTTGGTATTTTTGAAAAATAACATTATTTCCTGGAAAGCAATGTGATATAATGCACTAAACTTGAAACTCCTTGAGAATAAACACTGTTTAATTACATTTGTAGCTTTGTTTTCTAGCCAATTGCCTGGTCATTATTAGGGTGAGAACAGGATGGGGAAAGCATGGTGTGGAAGGCAGGGATTTCAGCCCTTAATCTGTTACCTACTGACAATACCATCTGGCATTAAGCCCTTACCCTACCTGAGTCTGAATTTTCTCAACAGCTAACGAGTTAATAATACCACCTACTTCACAAGATATTGTTGTGAGGACTAAATGAGATCATGGATTACAATGTGGTTTGTAAATGATACACACTGCATAATATTAGTTATTATCACTCCCAAATATGGGTTTAAAATCATAGAATGAGTAGAAAATAAGAAGAGAAAGCCGAACAACTGCAAAACAAACACCTTCTCGATCATGAATGGCAGTGCCAAACCTGAAAAACATCTTATCCATCTGAAAATCGTCCTGCACTATATCTCTACAACAGAAGGGAAAAAAGATGAAAAGTTTTTAAAACACAGTATATTGGATTTGGTTTCTATTCCACCAGTTGAACTTGGCAAATCCAATAACAAATTGAAACAAAAAGTTTTGTTTTAAAACTATGTGTTTTATATGTCAAAGTAATTTGTATCACACTAACCCTCTAACTAAAAACAACTATAAAAGATGGACAAAATACATAAAACAGATAAAATACATTAAACAAAGTCAGTAGAGATCAAATAAGTTAGCCAGAACTCGAAGGACTAAATCCCGGGGAGAAGACAAAAAGTGTATATGTGTTGGGGGTAGTCTTGATGTTAGCCTCCACTTCTTCCCCTCACACTGTTTTCTGACTCACTGCATAGGAATAGAGGCAAACTGAAAGCAGTGGCCTAGAACTTGGCAGCAGTCTCACTGAAAATGATTGATTAATTGATAACTGAATTTAAGGATTCCATAGGTTAATTTAATAGCAGATTAAAGAGGGCCGGCTCCGTGGCTTAGCAGTTAAGTGCGCGCGCTCTGCTGTTGGCGGCCCGGGTTCGGATCCCGGGCGCGCACCGACGCACCACTTCTCCGGCCATGCTGAGGCCGCGTCCCACATACAGCAATTAGAAGGATGTGCAACTATGACATACAACTATCTACTGGGGCTTTGGGGGAAAAAAAAAAGGAGGAGGATTGGCAATAGATGTTAGCTCAGAGAGGGTCTTCCTCAGCAAAAAAAAAAGAGGAGGATTAGCATGGATGTTAGCTCAGGGCTGATCTTCCTCACAAAAAATAAAAATTAAAAAAATTAAAAAAAAAAGAGTTATTCAAAAAAAAAGAGCAGATTGAAGAGAGCAAAAAAGATCATTGATAAACTGGAAGATATGTCTGAAGAAATGTTCAGATTGAATCATGAACAGAAAAATGGAAGGAAAATACAGAAAAGAGCATAAGAGACTGCGTGTCACACGATTAAATGTTCTAACTTACATATAATTGGAATCTCAGAAGGAGGGGGGAGAAAAATGGGACACAAGCATTATTTGATGGCACAAGTTACCAATATGAGAAATGAAATGGGAGATATTCCTACAGAAATTACAGATCCTTGAAAAGATGAGAGGATATTATAGCAACATAATGTTCATGGATTAGAGTCTCAATGTTGTAAAGATGTCACTTGTTCCCAAATTAATCTATAGATTCAATGAAATCATATTCAAAATTCCAAAAAGACATTTTGTGGAAATTTAATAAGGTGTTTTAAAATGTATATGGAAAAACAAAGGTCCAAGAGTAGCAAAGACAATTTTAGAGAAGAAGAACAATGTTGGAGGACTCATACTAGGAGATATAAAGACATCATAAAATTATAATAATTAAAATAGTGCATTATTGGCACAAGGATGGACAATAGATCAACATAACTGAGTCCCAAAACTGATACATTCGTATATGGTTACAAAAGTGCCATTGCACTGCAATGCAGTTTGAACTATCATTTGAACAAATGATGTTGGATCATTGGTTATCCATACGGAAAATGTTACTATTGACCCCCTACTTCATACCATATACAAAAACAATCAGTTCCAGATGGATCATAGATCTGAATATGAAAGGTAAATAATAAAGCTTTGAGAGTTAACACAGGAGAACATATTTATGATCTTAGTGTTAGGAAAGATTTCTTATATAGGACACAGAAAGAGCTAACCATGACGAAAAACACAGAAAAATTGGACTTCATTACAATTAAGAAAATCTATAAATCAAAAGATACCATTATAAGAGTGAAAAAGGCAAGCCCCTGAGTGGAAAAAGATATTTACAATATATATTTGTGACAAAGGACTCATTTCCAGAATATATAAAGAAATATTACAAATCAATAAGAGAAATACAAACAACCCAATTTTCAAAAATTGGACAAAAAATCCTGGACAGGTATTTTGCAAAAAAAAATCTAAATTGCCTAGTAAGTATATAAAAAGATGTTTAGCATTATTCATTATAAAGAAAATGAGAAACCAATACATAGTGACTAGAATGGTAAAAGTTTGGTTTTTTTAATGACAAAACCAACTGTTAGTAAAAATTTAAATAATCTGGAACACTATCAATAGGAATATAAGCTAGTAAAACTACTTCAGAAAACATTTTGTCAGTGTCTGCCAAAGCTGAACATACACATCTCTATAATCCAACAAGTCTACAACACAAAAGCATAAAAATATGCACAAAAGACACATAAGAATGTTCACAACAGCCTTATGCATAATTTCCCCAAACCAAAAACAAGCCAAACATCCATTAGCAGTAGAATGGATAAATAAGTTGTGGTATAGTCCTTCAATAGAATCCTGTACAACCGGGGTCAGCAAACTACAGCCTGTGGGTCAAATCCAGCTATACCCATTTACAGTATTGTCTATGGCTGCATTTGTGCTGTGACAGCAAAGTTCAGTAGTTGCAACATAGACCATACGACCTACAAAGCTGAAAATATTTACTATCTGGAGCTTTGTAGAAAAAGTTTGCCAACCTCTGCTATACAGCAGTGAAAAAGAATCAGCTGCTACTAATACTACTAATGCTACTACTACTATACACAAGACGAACCCCAGAGACATCACACTGGTGGAAAAGTTCAGACACAAGAAAAATTAATAGAAGTCAGTTAGAAGTGGTGATAGAAGCCAGAATGGTGGTTACATTTTGGGAGTTACATTATAACTTGGAAGAACAGTGGTGTAGCTATCACTCTCTCTGAACTTGACCGCGTCATTTGTAAGGGTGAAGCCAGCAGAACTGTAGAGAAGTCCCCACACCTGACTGCACCCTCCCCACCACACCATGGAGGCCACAGGCAAATCTCTCAGAACATCAGATCACACTACCGCCTGCCGCGTTGGGAAGACAAAAGGAGGCAAAATCAATCGTTCAATAGCTGCTGGGCAGTTTAAATAAAAACCTATCACAAATCTCCTCTGATCCCTATGGGTTTTAACTTCTTCATATTTGAACAGTAGAAAAAACAATGAAGTACAACAATCTAAACTAAATAGAGTGTTTTAATGTCAACTAAAAGAACATGTCCACCCTACATCCACATCCTTATTCAGATGAGGGAACGGAATTGCCTGAAGTATGTAAGAGTATTGATTTTGGAACAATAATTAAAATCTAATGGAGTTAATCAGTTTCACATAGAACTATCAATTTCATCCCAAAACATGATAAATTGCTGAATAAGAATATCTGACTGCTCATCTACTCAATTTTTAAGAATTCAGATTTCATTTTCTGACAATGTTATTCATTTTAACTGAGAGAAACAGTCATACCATCTGAAGTGCCAGACATTTTATTCTAAGAAAGGGAGGGAAGAAAAGAATCATTTGGTTCTTTATAGGGGTCAAATTATACATCAAATAAAGTATGAAGTTCCTTCGCCAGATACATTTCATAAAGTTAAATGGTTCTTTCAAAATTATGCTGACAATAGGGTCTTCAGTCTTGGTTATAATATAGTCTATGACCTCACTAATAAGGATAATAATGTATCATCAAAAAATGCTGTTAATTGAAAACTGTAAGTCTAATTAACCAGGGATGTGACCATGCATAACATATTATTAATAGAATGAAAAGATTACATTACACTAACTGCTACCCAGAAAAAAAACTACAAGGATAGTCCAGCAGTTCAAAGACTCTTCACATCCATTTTGGTAAAAGTTACTGATGATATTTTCCTTTCATTAAACTGTAGGCTTCATAGCAAAATGACTTAAAACCAGAAGAAGAAAGTACAGCCAGATTTAAAAGATGGGTCACAGGGCAGCTGCTAGGGATCCAATCTATAAAGGGCCCTCAAACGTGACTGGAAGACATCAGAAATATGGTGCCAATTAACTCGTGTTTCCACATGAAACTCTTTACCTAGTGGGTAAAATGTAAATCAGTCCTACTCCCAATGAATTAGTTCCCTCTAATGAAAAATACAAATACTTTGTCCCAGTGCTCACCTCCATCCGTTGAGTATTTTGTAATGTACACATACTCATTCAGGAAGCTTAGGCCCCTACAACTTCTTGACCAAACCTGAAAACAGCCAGCTGATAGTTCCCAGAAGTCAATAGCTATGGCCAAGTAAAATTTCAACACTCAAAAAACATGTGGCGCAGGACTTTCTCTGGAAAAAAATGGATTTCTTTTATTACCTAAATTTTAAATTCTATGCCTCCTAAGAAGTTCTCAGAGACAGCCTTCTTAAAAATCTTTCAAGTAAACTGCACTACAGGAAAATGGAACTCATTTTGCCAGCATTAAAAGAAAGTGTCCAGATCAAGATGGCATATTAAGAGCAAGTTAAAATCTCCTCCTTGCAACAAAATAATAGACTAAATGCAATGGATATAGATATAAATAAGAAAACACATATATTTGTAGTTGAAGACAAGAAAATAAAATCTTCGTGAGTTGGAAATAGAGAGGAACTCATGGCTTAACGGAGTTTGGATCTGAGTTTGAGAAATTGAGACTAGGGCCTCAATGGTCTCGTGGGATTGTTATCAAACATAGCCCGTACAAGACAGGGGGCTCAAACCAGGCTCTGCTTTTAAAGCTGGGAGCTGCTTGTCCAAAAATACCTCTGCCCACCTGGGCACAGTTGTGGCTGGGGAAGAAGCAGAATCTCCTACAGGACACAGAACCCAGGCCTCACACATGTAGAGTACAGAGCCCGTGTTCATACCAGCTGCACAAAGCAAGATCGCACACTGAGCAACCACAGAAGACCCACTCCATAGGGCTGGGATGGAGGGGTTTTAGAAACTCGCTGAAAGCCAAGGTGACTCTGTTCATTTGATTCTTTTAAAATAAACAATAAAGAATAAAATACAACTAGATAATCAAAGAAAGAGGCAAAAGTTACAGAACACAAGGAAACCAAAAGACTAATCCAAATGTACTTCAGTTGCCCTTTATTCTCTATCATCAAACAGTATTTAAGCAATAATCGGATATCATCCACTAGGTTAGCCCTCTGTTTGTGAGGTATATTTTGCTTCAGATAATAAAGTAGAAGTGCACCCCCATATCCACCCCACATTTACAGAGAATAGACAAAAAAGCCTTTGGCACAATCAAGAGATGGCTCCAAATTGGGGCAGTGTTCTACCTTGTTCTGTAATCCATCCCCGGGCAGTGACAATTCAGTGATACCCATATCCTCATGTGAAGCATGTTCCATTAACGTGACTCTCTCTGTTCTATAGTATCAAAATTAACTGGCAAGCTGGAACCATTTTTAGGGAGACATATTTCTTAAGGGAAATTCTGAACTCACTACATGTTTCTTTTGTTGCAATATTTTAAAATTTTATTTCTGGTAAAGATGTATATAAATCTTAGCATGATTAGCATCAGCAAAAGAAACAACTGTAATAAACTGTTACATCTAAGAATGTACAAGGAAAACATATGGGAAGAGTTAGTAGGCTTCAATCCTTTAGACAAAAATTTGACCAAGGATCTTCTGAAACAATCCACTTTTGATGTGTTATATTGATAAATTTTTTATTTTGTTCAGCAAACGGACAAGATTTATTTGAGATAAAAAAATATTTATTTTATCTATTAAGGTAAAATAAAGATAATAGTTGGTAAGGCACTGAAAAGAACTTTAAAGTAAGTGTTTAAGATCCTTAAAGATGTAAAAGTGGAATTAGGGTTCATAAAATAAAAGTAAGAGAATCCCAGAAAAGAACTTTGTAATTGTTGAAATTTAAACATTCAATAAATAGACTATATAGTGTATTGGGCACAGCCAAAGAGAAAATTGCTAAAGTGGAAGATGAAATTGAGGAAATTTCCCAAAGTATAACGTAAGGAGATAAGATATGGACATACAGAAGATAGATATAGAAGTCCCAAAATGCAGCTAAAAATGCCACAGGAAGAGAATGGTGGAAAAACAACATTCAAGGAGCTAATTGCAGCAAATTATATAAAACTGAAGAAAGACGTGAAACCTTAGGTTGAAAAGCCCACTGAGTACCAGGCAGGATAAATTTATTTATTTTTTTATTTATTTATTTACTTTTTTTTTTTTTTTACTTTTTTGTTTATTGCAGTAACATTGGTTTATAACATTGGATAAATTTCAGGTGTACATCATTATACTTCTATTTCTGCATGGATTACATCATGTTCACCACCAAAATACTAATTACAACCCATCACTACACACATGTGCCTAATTATCCCTTTTGCCCTCCTCCCTCCCCCCTTCCCCTCTGGTAACCACCAATCCAATCTCTGTCTCTATGTGTTTGTTTGTTGTTGTTATTATCTACTACTTAATGAGTGAGATCATATGGTATTTGACCTTCCCCCTCTGACTTATTTCACTTTGCATAATACCCTCAATGTCCATCCATGTTGTCACAAATGGCTGGATTTCATCGTTTCTTATAGCTGAGTTGTATTCCATTGTGTTTATATACCACATCTTCTTTATCCATTCGTCCCTTGATGGGCACTTAGGTTGCTTCCAAGTCTTGGCTATTGTGAAGAACGCTGCAATGAACACAGGGGTGCATATACCTTTACAAATTGGTGTTTTCAAGTTCTTTGGATAAATACCCAGCAATGGAATAGCTGGATCGTATGGTAGTTCTCTCCTTAATTTTTTGAGGAATCTCCGTACTGTTTTCCATAGTGGCTGCACCAGTTTGCACTCCCACCAGCAGTGTATGAGAGTTCCCTTCTCTCCACATCCTCTCCAACATATGTTGTTTCCTGTCTTGTTAATTATAGCCATTCTGATGGGCGTGAGGTGATATCTCATTGTAGTTTTGATTTGCATTTCCCTGATA
Organism: Diceros bicornis minor; assembly: GCF_020826845.1. Lineage (NCBI taxonomy): Eukaryota > Metazoa > Chordata > Mammalia > Perissodactyla > Rhinocerotidae > Diceros > Diceros bicornis. The sequence goes on from NC_080740.1 coordinate 46,642,347, forward strand.
GTTAATGATGTTGAACATCTTTTCTTGTGCCTGTTGGCCATCTGTATATCTTCTTTGGAGAAATGTCTGTTCAGGTCTTTTGACCATTTTTTAATTGGGTTGGCAGTTTTTTTGTTGTTGAGATGCATGAGTTCTTTATATATTTTGGAGATTAAGCCCTTATCAGATGTATGGTTTGCAAATATCTTCTCCCAATTGTTAGGTTGTCTTTTCGTTTTGTTGATGGTTTCCTTTGCTGTGCAGAAGCTTTTTAGATTGATGTAGTCCCATTTGTTTATTTTTTCTATTGTTTCTCTCACCCAGTCAGACACGGTGCTTGAAAATATGTTGCTAAGACCGATGTCGAAGAGCGTACTGCCTATGTTTTCTTCTAGAAGTTTCATAGTTTCGGGTCTTACATTCAAGTCTTTAATCCATTTGGAGTTAATTTTTGTGTATGGTGTAAGGTAATGGTTTACTTTCATTTTTTGCATGTGGCTGTCCAGTTTTCCCAAAACCATTTGTTGAAGAGATTTTCTTTTCTCCATTGTATGTTCTTGGCTACTTTGTCGAAGATTAGCTGTCCATAGATGTGTGGGTTTATTTCTGGGCTTTCGATTCTATTCCATTGATCTGTGTGTCCGTTTTTGTGCCAGTACCATGCTGTTTTGGTTACTATAGCTTTGTAGTATATTTTGAAATCAGGGAGTGTGATACCTCCAGCTTTGTTCTTTTTTCTCAGGATTCCTTTAGCTATTTGGGATCTTTTGTTGTTGCATATAAATTTCAGGATTCTTTGTTCTATTTCTGTGAAAAATGTTGTTGGAACTTTGATAGGGACTGCCTTGAATCTATAGATTGCTTTAGGAAGTATCGACATCTTAACTACGTTAATTCTTCCAATCCAAGAGCACAGAATATCTTTCCATTTAGGATACATTTATTTTAAAATTTTAGGCACATTTAAAATTAGGCACATTTTTAGTAAAACATAAAAAATATCAAAAATAAAATGAAATTCCAGTCAGCATCATGGCAGAGTGAGCTTTCCCGTAAACTCTTTCCCCAATAAGATACAACAAAAGGAACAGTCACAGACCAACAACGGAATCCTAGACAGTGAAAAGCAAGATCAGAAAGATGCACACTGCTGCACATCTGAGAGTGGAACGTGCTGGGTCCCTGGAGGAAGTGAGAAGAGGTAAGGAGAACTCCTCTCCCTCCCCATCAGATCAGTGATCCTGGTCCACACAGCTCCCAGAGAGGGGGAGGGGCGGCCCTCTGCGGGGAAACCGTAGCTCTTCCACTTCTCTCAGCCAGTGGGAAACTCCCACACAGAGGATTCAGAACTGCTAGGGGGTACCATCAACATCTGAGCACCCCAGAGAGCGGATAACAAGGGGCGAACGAGAAGCCCCCCATGCCAGGGACCCAGCGGGCAAAAGAGAGAGCGCCCCCCCCACCACCAACCAGACCCTGCAGCTCAGCCAACCAGACCAGACCAAGCGACCTGCGCGGATTGCAGTGAAAAACCGTGGCAGAGCAGAGGGGGCTCAGATTACACAGCCCTTTACCCCCACACAGCGGTGGTGGGTGGAAATTGCAACCAGAGATTTCCAGGATGAGGAAAAACAAAGCCAAGACAGAAACCACAATGCAAAGGTACATGAAATCACCAGACCAGAAGGAAAATGACAAGCACCCAAAAACCAACCCTGAAGACACAGAAATCCATAACCTAAATGACAGAGATTTCAAAATAGCTATCATAAAAACACTCAACGAAATATGAGACAACACAGACAAACAATTCAATGAGATTAGGAGTTTCTTCACAAAAGAGATTGAAATCATAAAGAAAAACCAATCAGTGCTGATGGAGATGAAGAACACAATGGAGGAGATAAAGGAGAATCTGGAATCTTTAAAGAACAGAGCTGACAATATGGAGGAAAGAATGAGCATTTTAGAGGATAGGAATACAGATACGCTCTAGATGGAAGAGGAGAGAGAACTAAGACTAAAAAGAAATGAAGAAAGTCTCTGAGAAACATCTGACTCTATTAGGACGTGTAACATAAGAATTATAGGTATTCCTGAGGGATAAGAGAGCGTAGAGGAACAGAGAGCCTATTCAAGGAAATAATAGCTGAGAATTTCCCAAATCTGGGGAAGGAGCAGGAAATACCAGTAAGCGAAGCCAACAGGTCACCTAAATATGTCAACAGGCAGAGGCCCACTCCACGACACCTAGTGGTAAGGCTTAAATGTACCAGCCCGGTGGCGCAAGCGGTTAAGTGCGTGCACTCCGCTGCGGTGGTCCGGGGTTCGCCGGTTTGGATCCTGGGCGTGCACCGACGCACTGTTTGACAAGCCATGCTGTGGCGGCGTCCCATATAAAGTGGAGGAAGATGGGCACGGATGTTAGCCCAGGGCCAGTCTTCCTCTGCAAAAAAAGAGGAGGATTGGCAGATGTTAGCTCAGGGCTGATCTCCTCACAAAAAAAAAAAAAAAGATCATGCACCATGATCAAGTGGGATTTATACCAGGGATGCAGGGATGGTTCAACATCCGCAAATCAATCAACATGATACATCACATCAACAAAACAAAGAATAAAAACCACATGGTCATCTCAATAGACGCAGAGAAGGCATTTGACAAGATATAACATCCATTTATGATAAAAACTCTCAACAAAATGGGAATAGAAGGAAAGTACCTCAACATATTAAAGGCTATTTATGACAAACCCACAGCCAATATCATACTCAACGGGGAAAGACTGAAAGCCATTCCTCTGAGAACAGGAACGAGGCAGGGCTGCCCACTCTCACCACTCCTGTTCAGTATAGTACTGGAGGTTTTGGCCAGAGCAATTAGGCAAGAAAAAGGAGTAAAACGAATCCAAATAGGTAACGAAGAAGTGAAACTCTCACTATTTGCAGATGACATGATTTTATATATAGAAAATCCTAAAGAATCCATTGGAAAACTATTAGAAATAATCAACAACCACAGCAAAGTTGCAGGTTACAAATCAATCTACAAAAATCAGTTGCATTTCTGTATGCTAATAATGAACTAACAGAAAGAGAGCTCAAAAAGATAATGCCATTTACAATTGCATCAAAAAGAATAAAATACCTAGGAATAAATCTTACCAAGTAGGTGAAGGACCTATACAATGAGAACTACAAGACATTATTGAAAGAAATCCATGATGACATAAAGAAATGGAAAGATATCCCATGCACGTGGATTGGAAGAATAAACATAGTTAAAATGTCTATATTACCTAAAGCAATCTACAGATTCAATGCAATCCTAATCAGAACCCCAATGACATTCTTCATGGAAATAGAAGAAAGAATACTAAAATTCATATGGGGCAACAAAAGACCCCGAACAGCTAAAGCAATCCTAAGAAAACAGAACAAAGCAGGAGGCATCACAATCCCTGACTTCAAACCATACTACAAAGCAATAGTAATCAAAACAGCATGGTACTGGTACAAAAACAGACACACAGATCAATGGAACAGAATTGAAAGCCCAGAAATAAAACCACACGTATACAGACAGCTAATTTTCGACAAAGGAGCCAAGAACATACAACGGAGAAAGGAAAGTCTCTTCAATAAATGGTGTTGGGAAAACTGGACAGCCACATGCAAAAGAATGAAAGTGGACCATCTGCTATCGCCATTCACAAAAATTAACTCAAAATGAATCAAAGACCTGAAGGTGAGACCTGAAACTATAAAACTCATAGAAGAAAATATAGGCAACACACTATTTGACATTGGTCATAAAGGAATCTTTTCGGATGACATGCCTACCCAGACTAGGGAAACTAAAGAAAAAATAAACAAGTGGGACTTTACCAGATTAAAGAGCTTCTACAAGACAAACGAAACCAGAATCAAGATGAACAGACAACCCACCAGCTGGGAGAGAATATTTGCAAAACATACATCTGACAAGCGGTTGATCTCCATGATATATAAAGCACTCACACAACTGAACAACAAAAAAACAAACAACCTGATCAAAAAATGGGCAGAGGAAATGAACACACACTTCTCCAAAGAAGATATACAGATGGCCAATAGGCACATGAAAAGATGTTCAACATCATTAATCATCAGGGAAATGCAAATCAAAACAACACTAAGATACCACCTCACGCCCGTTAGAATGGCTATAATCACCAAGACAAAAAAACAAGTGTTGGAGAGGATGTAGAGAAACAGGAACCCTCATACACAGCTGGTGGGAATGCAAACTGGTGCAGCCTCTATGGAAAACGGTATGGAGATTCCTCAAAGAATTAAAATAGAGATGCCCTATGATCCAGCCATCCCACTACTGGGAATCTATCCAACGAACCTGAAATCAACAATCCAAAGAGGCTTATGCACCCCTGTGTTCATTGCAGCATTATTCACCATAGCCGAGAAGTGGAAGCAACCTAAGTGTCCCTCGACTGATGATTGGATCAAGAAGATGTGGTATATATATAAAATGGAATACTACTCAGCCATAAAAACAGACAAAATCGTCCCATTTGCAACAACGTGGATGGGCCTAGAGGGTATTATGTTAAGTGAAGTAAGCCAGAAGGAGAAAGACAAACACTGTATGATCTCACTCATATGTGGCATATAAACCAACACATTGACAGAGAAAAGTGTATTGTGGTTACCAGGGGCAATGGGGGTGGGGGGTGGGCACAAGGGGTGAAGGGAGACATATATATGGTGATGGACAAACAAAAATGTACAACCAAAATTTCACAATGTTAAAAACTATTAAAACATCAATAAAAATAAATAAATAAATAAAGTGAAATTCCTAAAAGCTTCCAAAGAGAAAAGGCATTACCTACCAAAGAATGACAATCAGACTGTTAGTAGACATCTTATAATAGTAACATTGGAAAAAAATTTCAGTAACAGAAGTCAGTGGGGTAATACTTTCAAAGTTGTACAAGAAAATAACTATAAACAAATTGTCATTTTAAAGTGCGGGACAAAAACAACACTTCAGATTCAGAAAAGCTCAAAATATTTACTACCTACAGACCTTCACTGGAAAGTGCTATTATCAGCAAGAAGAAGAAGAAATTTGGAAGCAGAAATGAGAAACAAGTAAGGTAAGCAAAGAAATTGATAAAACATATTGGTAAATTTAAGTAAGTGTTGATTTTAAAAATAACTATAAGAACAATATTATATAATTTTCTAAATGTTGGAACTTAAATTTTATACAACAATCATATAGCATTGGCATCCAGTGGCCTGTGGAGGGTAGCAAAAGCTTTTCGTCTTGTTTAGTAGGGGCTGGAGATATTTATTAATTTTAGAGTTTGCTAAGGAAAAAAATATTAACATCAACTAATTCCATTTAAAATAAAAATATTAAAAGTAAAGAGGGAAAATTCATACTGAAAAAAAGGAATACTCCCAGGGCCATCCCGGTGGCATAGTGGTTAAGTTCGTGTGCTCCACTTCAGTGGCCTGGGGTACACAGGTTTGGATCCCAGGCGTGGACTTACACACTGCTCATCAAGCCATGCTGTGGTGGTGTCCCATATACAAAATAGAAGATTGGCCCAGGTGTTAGCTCATAGACAACCTTCCTCAAGCAAAAGGAGGAAGATTGGTAACAGATGTTAGCTCAGAACCAATCTTGCTCACCAAAAAAAAAAAAAAAAAGCAATACTCCCACATGCAATCTAGGAAAAAAAAAAAACTTTCAAACCTATTTTGGACAATCCATCTGAGTGTCTTCTACACATGCTGAGTATACTATCCAGTTTTAAGTAATTTGACAGTCATGATTGAAAGGCAGTTCTGAATAAAGCAAAATATTATATTTAGTCCACATACCAAATCTCTTATTTTGAATATATGGAAAAATTTTACCCAATCTTTTTAATGAAATGTAATTTGTCAATATTCATATTAAATATTGAGGTATCCTAGGCACCAAGCGTATCCCTACTATCAGTGTATTCCTCCTGATTTCTTTTGATTGCTTTGAGCCACTTAAATATCTCTGCTAAGATGCATGAAAAACATAATTCTCGTCTTTTAATTGTCAATTGAAATGGTTTTCTTGTTTAGTATCATGAGTCAAGACTGATTTTGGTAAAGCCCCTTTAAAAAAATATGTATAATGAACTTCCTTTTAGAAAATATGGATAATGACTATATATCAGACTACAGCCACAGAAGAAAAAAGAAATCTTAGCTGACACAGTCCAAATTTTCTCAATTAGCAATACCAAGGCTCTGTCAAGATCATTATTGTCCTACTACTTAAAACGTAAAACCACCATTTAATCTACCTTCACCACCATCCTCATATCCTAGCCTTCTTACTAAACTTACTCATTTACTAAATTTACTAAGCTTACTAAAGTTCTTAATTTCAAGGCCAGAGTGCCTGATGATGAATTGCAGAAAATTATAATTACTATTCCCACATAAGCATCATCATACATAAGGAGAATTCAAAGCTCTTTCACACCATGAATATTGCCATTCTTTGTGAAGAATTCTTCCCCAGGATGAATTTTCCCATTCTATAAAACAGAGATTTGAATGTAGGAGAAATAAAATGAATTTTCATTTCCTACATCACACAGCACTGCAGCAGTAAGACGAATAGCATAAGAAAGCTTAAGGCTTTTGCACTTGAAGTGTCTTGATATGTCGGACGCCATACTAGTACACAGAGAATTGAGTGCTCTGTAAATATAGAGGAAATATTTTAATTTAACCTAAATTAAAAAAAAAAACAGGGGCCGGCCCGGTGGCGCAAGCGGTTAAGTGCGCGCGCTCTGCTGCGGCGGCCCAGGGTTCGCTGGTTCGGATCCCGGGCGCGCACCGACGCACTGCTTGGTAAGCCATGCTGTGGCGGCGTCCCATATAAAGTGGAGGAAGATAGGCACAGATGTTAGCCCAGGGCCGTCTTCCTCAGCAAAAAAAAAAAAAAAAAAAAAAAAAAAACAGAAAAATGAAGAGCCTTTTCAACTAGTTGCATAAAGCAATGTTAACAGAAGAGCACAGCAAAGACAGTTCTCCACCTTGAAGAGAAAAGTTGTAGTTCTATTTTTTACTTTGGAATAAACTCTTCCACATGTATTTATCTGTGCTTCACTCTAATTGAAAATGAATTATCTCCAAGTTAGAGAAACACAGTGACATTCAGAGCCTAAGGCTCGAGTCACAAAGTAATTCCACCAGTAATATTTTTATGGTTGCAGAAAGTGCAAAAACACAGGTATTTTGGCTTGTAGTATTAAATTTAATTCATAAAGTTTAGTAGCAATACTTCAGAGGATAGAGAAAAGTCAGCTTTCAATATAACCAGTCCAGAAAAAAAAAATACATTGCTGTTGCAGAAATTGCCTACTCAAAATTTCAAAGTATAGGCCTTAGGGTTCTGAAACAGGGGAAGATATAAATGGTTTATTATATATCATAGATTGCAAAAGTATAAAAATGATTTCCCAGGGTTAATATAGCTACCTAAAATCAAAGAGCAAAATAACAGAAAAAAAGAACAAAAGATGTTTTTCTATTTTTATTAGTTCTCCTATCATTCATATTTTATGAATGATAAAATAAATGATAAAACTATCATTTTATTAGTTCTCAATATCATTCATAATAAATTAATAGGACTCCAGTTTTTCTAGTTTTCTAAACAGATATTATGAGGTCCATAAAAACAGCATAGAGACTAACATATTTTCCAAAGAAATTGTTTTTGTGTGTGTGTGGTTTTTTGGGGGAATTTTTTGTTTTTGTTTTTTGCTGAGGAAGATTTGCCCTGAGCTAACATCCACTGCCAATCTTCTTCTTTTTGTATGTGAGCCGCCACCACAGCATGGCCATTGACAGACGAGTGGTTGTAGGTCTACACCTGAGAACCAAACCTGGGCTACCAAAGCGAAGCACGCCAAACTTAACCACTAGGCCTTGGGACTGGGCCAGAAATTATGTGTGTTTAAGAAAATAAAGAAAAGGAAAAAAAGTCTTGGTTTGTGAGTATATGTATATATATATATCATTTGAGGGGCCTCTCCAAGTATAATGGAAACCACTTACAAAGATCAAACCACATTCTTTCACTATTTTCTGGCCATATGTCAGGGTACTGATGCATTCAAGACCACTATGCTCATTGAGTTAAATGCACCCCTGTGTTCATTGCATTACATGCACCCCTATGTTTATTGCAGCATAATTTACAATAGCCAAGACTTGGAAACAACCTAAGTGCCCAATGACTGATGAATTGGATAAAGAAGATATGGTATGTATACACAATGGAATACTACTAAGCCATAAAAAAGATGAAATCTTGCCATTTGCAACAACATGGATGGACCTTGAGAGTATTATGCTAAGCAAAATAAGTCAAATGGAGAAAGACAAATACAGTATGATTTCACTCATACATGGAAGATAAAAAAACAACAACTAACAAACACATAGATACAGAGGACAGATCGGTAGTTACCAAGGGGCAGTGGGGTAGGGGTAGGGTGAAAGGAGTAAAGGGAAACATTTGTATGGTGATGGGTAGACATTACACTTTTGGTGGTTAACACAATGTAGTCTATACAGAAGCTGAAATATAATGATGCACACCTGAAATGTATATAATATTATAAACCAATGTGATCTCAATAAAAAAAAGAAGGAAATGAAGAAAATTTCTCCCAAAGAAAATAGTAAATGCACTATCTTGTTCATTTTGGTATTTTATCTATATTAGGGGAAAAAAAATTGGAAGCAACTTCAAATGTTCAGGTAAGGACTTCAAAGAGTGTTTATATTTTGCATTATAAAGTTCAAAACCTGTAATAAAATAACAATATGCTTTAAAAAATGTTAAGTGAGGAAAACAATGACATTTATAATTTAAATGAAATTCTGCAATTCTTTTTTTTATTGAGGTATAATTGACATATAACTGCAATTCTTTAATTTTAAAGTGGTATAATTTTCCCATGATCTATCTGATTCCAAATCCTGTTTCACCTTCGAAATAAATATTCTTTTCCTTTTATTTAGTTCCAATATTGTTCTATTTTTTCAGAAGCCTAGCAAATATTTCACTTGATTCATGGTCTCTAGTTTTCAGTCAACGGAAATAGCACCTACCAGAAAGATTTTCCTTACTGCCATTGCCCCCAAATTCCTTATTTTTTATGATATCCTCAATGAACTGCAAGATTTGATAAATAACAATTACTAGCATTTCAGTTCTATTGGATAATCAATATTAAAAATACGATGTGGTTTCATCAAATAATTTCGCAAAGGCATAAACTTTATTAAAGCATATATTCTACACAAATAAAAACAGAAATGTAAACATTGAAAAATAACTGAAAAAAGGGATATCCAAAATAGTTGATTTCATGGATGAATTTTTTTGAATCTTTAATAAATGGATATTTTGATTCTACTTATACTTTTCTAGGCCATAAAGAAAATTTTTATGGAACCATCATAAGAATTATTAAGAATATTAAACTTAATGACTATAGCATAAAGAATAAACTTCCAACAAATCTTTTTATGATTATATACATACGGGTGCTAAATTAAATATAGAGTATAGACTCAAGAAGTTTTATGAACAGAATATTATGCCATGATCAAATAAGATTTTATCAGGACAAAAAGGATAGTTTAATATTAGAAAACTATTAGGGGCCGGCCCAGTGGCATAGCAGTTCAGTTCAAGCATTCCCCTTCGGTGGCCTGGGGTTTGCCAGTTGGGATCCTCGGCGCAGACCTACTTACCACTCATCAAGCCATGCTGAGGTGGCGTCCTATACAGAAGAGCTACAACTCTGCAACTATGATATACAACTATGTACTGGGGCTTTGGGGAGAAACAAAGAAAAGGAGGAAGATTGGCAACAGATGTTGGCGCAGGGCCAATCTTCCTCAAAAAAAAAAAAGAAAACTATTAGAAGTAGTATCTAATTATATGCAAAACATATGATTGTATATGTTTTATGTATATGTTTCAAAAATATTTTCTTGAAAAAGCTGTTAAAATGTAAAAATATATAGAGGGAACGTACCTCAACATAATAAAGGGCATATATGACAAGCCCACAGCTAACATACTCAGTGGTGAAAAGCTGAAAGCCTTTCCTCTAAGATAAGGAACAAGACAAGCTGCCCACTCTTGTCACTTCTATTCAACATAGTACTGGAAGTCCTAGCCAGAGCAATTAGGCAAGAAAAAGAAATAAAAGTCATCCAAATTGGAGAAGAAGCAGTAAAATTGTTTCTATTTGTAGATGACATGATATTATATATAGGAAATGCTAAAGAGACCACCAAAAAAATATTAGAACTAATAAAAAAATTCTGTAAAATTGCAGGATCCAAAACCAATATACAAAAATCAGTTGCATTTCTATACAGTAACAATGAACTATCAGAAAGAGAAATTAAGAAAATCCCATTTAGAATTGCATCAAAAAATAAAATAAAATACCACCTACAGCAATTTGTTCCCACTTAAAAAGTTTCAGATCAACAGTTATTGCTACTCTGAGGAGAGTCTTCTACCTACAGCCTGAAGAAAATGAGCATAACCTTTAAATAAGTTACTACCAATCCTGAAGATGTAATGTATTAAAAGGAAGTGGATGTAAATAAAATTCCATTATCTCATTGAGAAAAATAATAAAAGAATAAAATACCTAGTAGTAAATTTAACTAAGGAAGTGAAAGATCAGTACACTGAAAACTATAAGACATTGATGAAAGAAATAGAAGATGACACAAATAAAGGGAAAGCTATTACTCATAGATTGGAAGAATTAAATGTTAAAATGTCCATACTACCCAAAGCAATCTACAGATTCAATGCAATCCCTATAAAAATTCCAATGGTATTTTTCATAGAAATAGAAAAAAACAATCCTAAAATTTGTATGGAACCACAAAAGACCCTGAATAACCAAAGCAATCTTGAGAAAGATCAAAGCTGGAGGCATTACTATATTACAAAGCTATAGTAATCAAATGGTATGGTATGGTATTGACATAAAAAAAGGCACAGAGATCAATGGAGCAGAGTAGAGAGCCCAGAAATAAACCCACACGTATATGGTCACTTAATTTACAACAAAGGAGCCAAGAACATACAATGGGGAAAGGATAGTCTCTTCAATAAATGGTGCTGAGAAAACTGGATAATCACATGCAAAAGAATGAAACTGGATCACTGTCTTACACTATACACAAAAATCATAACAAAATTCCTGAAAATGTAGCTGCTTAAAACCACAGTAAATGTTTATTATCTGACATGGTTTCTGCAGGTCAGGAATTTGCGGAACCTTTAACAGGATGGTTCAGCTCAGGTTCTTTCATGAGGCTGCAGTCAAGATATCATGGCAGGGCTGCGGTCATCTAAAGACTTCACTGGAGCTGAAGGATCCACATCCAAGATGCCTCCCACACATGCGAGGCACATTGGTTCTGGCTTTTGGTTAAAGGATTACCTCCAGCGGGCTTACTGAGTGACCTTGCAACATGGCAGCTGGCATCCTGCACAGAAAGTGATCCAAGAGATGAAGGGCCAAGTCACAATGCCTTGTATGACTTGGTCTCAGAAGTCACACACTGCCATTTCCACCACATTCTTATCTTTGGAAGTGAACCACTAAGTCTGGCCCACACTCAAGGGGACAGAAAGTACACTCCACCTTTTAAAAAAATGAATGTCTGGGCCGGCCCCGTGGCTTAGTGGTTAAGTGCATGCGCTCCGCTGCTGGCGGCCCGGGTTCGGATCCCGGGCACGCACCGACACACCGCTTGTCCGGCCACACTGAGGCCGCATCCCACATACAGCAACTAGAAGGATGTGCAGCTATGACATACAACTATCTACTGGGGCTTTGGGGGAGATAAATAAATAAATAAATAAATAAATAAATAAATAAATAATGTCAAAGAATTTGTGGACATAATTTAAATCACTACAGCAAAAATCTTAAATATCTATTAATGAAAAGCTGGTTAAATGAAGTATGACCACTATCTAGAAACATTTTTTATAGCACTACCCCTTCAGGAAAAAAAAAATTTATAGACATATACTCCTAATATTAAAATATGAATTATGTTTCTATTCCAATTATATACACTGGACTAATATGGTGTGTGTGTTACAAGATATACACAAATTTTTTTTAATTTTAAATGAGATAAAAATACACATAAGCAGAAGAGCTGATGGTTTTCTTCCCACACCCCAATGAATCTTGAGACTCCTTGAGGTGAATATACCTAAGAGACCACTGAAATATATGCAGTCATTGAAAAATGAAGTGGTTCTATGAATACAAACAAGAAAAGATGTCCAAATAAGAAAAGCAAAATGCCAACCCGTATGTATCTCTTTGTAAAGAACACACACATATATGCTTATACACACACTTAAAATTTATGTAAGACTATAAAGAAACTCTTAGGAATAGTTATCTCTGGGAAGGAGAATTAAGCTGGTGATGAGAAAAAGTTTTATTTATCTTTTTATTCCCTTCCGTAACTTCTGAATTTCATGTATAGATGTTTTCATTTTTATAATCACACACTTTAAATGTTTAAAGAAAATAAAGGCAAATTAATATAAAAATAAAAACAATAAAAAAATCAGCAAAGGACATGAAAAAATAGTTCTCAGAAAAAGTGAGTAAAAGTGCTTCTTAAACATTTTTTTAAATGTTCGACTCCACTTATAATAAGAGAAATGTAAATCAAAACTACATAGGGGCCGGCCTCGTGGCTAGCGGTTAAGTGCGCACCCTCCGCTGCTGGCGGCCTGGGTTTGGATCCCGGGCGGGCACCAACACATCGCTTGTCAGGCTGTGCTGTGGCAGCGTCCCATATAGAGTGGAGGAAGATCAGCACGGATGTTAGCTCAGGGCCAGTCTTCCACAGCAAAAAGAGGAGGATTGGCATGAATGTTAGCTCAGGACTGATCTTCCTCATAAAAAAAAAAAAAAACTGCATAAAGATACCACTTTTTACTTATCAGATTGGCAAATACCTTAAAGTTTGATAACACACTGTCTTGGCAGGGGGAAAAGTCAGTTTCATTCATTGCTATGAAGATTGTAAATGGATATAACCTTTATGGAGAGCCATTTGGCAATATCTACCAAAATATGAATTGCACATACCCTTTAACCCAGCAATTCCACTTCTAGAAATTTATCCTACAGACATATGCAAATAACATATGTCCAAGGTTATTTGTTGCAGTGTAGTTAATAATAGCAAAAGATTGATATTAACCTAATTGTCCATTAACAGGTGTCAAGTAAAATAAATTATGGTAAATCCATTGTATGTAGTATGATGCAGCTATTAAAGTGAATAAGAACCTCTTTACAGATAGGTATATAAACTCAAAGACATATTAATTGAAAAAAAAAGCAGGAGCAGAACACTGTGTATAGTACGCTACCATTTGGATTAAAAAGGGAGGATGATATATATTCACGCTTGCTTATGTATACACAAAATTACTGGAAGGAGACAGAAGAAAATAACTGCCAGTGGAGAGCACTGGATGACCGGCAGACAGAGTGGGGAGGAAGACTTTTCACTCTCTACACTTTTATACTTTTTGAACTTAACGTATTATTCGTTAAAATAAATAAGATAGCATAGAATAAAGATCTGGCTAACATTTGGTAGTCACTTGCTTTGTGCTAGACACTCTACTGTCTTACACATTATTTTATTTAACTCACACATGTTGCAGGTGAGGATACCGAGGACCAGGAAGACTAAGAAGCCAAAGACCTCCCAGTGGTCAGGGTGGAGCTAGAATATCACCCCAGGAGATCTGAGCCAGATGCTACACCATCTCTAGAAAGTAAAGGGTGATAATAGCAACACTTTGTTAGAAGACACAGTTTTCATTATTCACTCTTCATAACAGTTAATAATTATCAACATAGAAGAGATTTTTTCAGTGATATTATCATAACGGAGTTTACAGATGATATTCAAATGGAGTCACCAGTAATGCACTAGAACAGCCTTCATGAGATGTAGACTCTAGCCCAACTCTGCCATAACTTTAATTTCTCTTGACCTTCATTTCTACCTATAGAAGATGGACTAAGGAAATATCTAAGTTTCCTTTCAAAATCCAAACCTATTTTGTGACCCAAGCTACCTGGATGATCACAAATCCTCCAGCATTTGGGAGTCACCCTTTTCTGCAAAGCCAAGTCAAATGGTTTATGTGGCTACCCCACGTCATAACAGGGTCTAGCCTCCCCACCTCTTCCCTCTTCCAAAGGTCGTATTTCTAGTGTGTTTAAGACAACAGGAATTGCTTCACACCCACCCCTAAGCCAGGCCACACAGAAGCGCACTCCTCTGCTTTTGCCATACACCTAAGCCTGCTGCAATCAGCTTCTGTCCCTTACTGATGGTCCCTGCCAAGAGCTCAGGAACTGACACCTCTCTTCCTTTGTCCCATCACAGCACTGCTAACACAATAACCAACATTTTCAGGCGTTACCGAAAGAATATAAAACAAGACAGAAACAGCTACAAATCAATACTGAGGGAACGCCCTGCTGTCTGAACAGTGTTTGAATCACTTTGCTGCATGAGGAGCTGGGGTCAATGCCTCTTTCTAATAAGGAAACAGGAGAAAGTCTAATTCTTCCCCCTTTTCCAAGCCCACTGCTAACAATAAAACTCCCTTTATAAAATGTACAGTAATTTGTAGTTATAAGGGGGACGTTTAAGGCAGAGAAGTTTGGTTTTAGTCTGAGTGGGTGTTTCTCTATAGCTTCCATATAGTGGGATGGACTACCGAGGAGGGTTCACGAGCTTTCTTGTATTTAATCACCCATCCCCTGAAGGCCATAAACTCAATAAAGAGGGAGAAAACACAGAAAACAGCTCCCTCTTCCCCCTAATTAAAACATCAACTTTGTAATAGGCGAAAGCAAAGCCTTCAAGTTTCCCTGTGATTTAAAATCTCTTTTATCAACAGTGTGACAGAGAGCAAGAAAATTTACACACCCTTGGAGCAAGACAGTGAAAATATATTACTGTCCTGTGCAGGTAGATGCAAATTGCTGCTGGTGACTTTTCTATATACAGATGTAGAAATAAATGTACCGGCCAAATCTGTTTCTAAATACTACAGGGCATATTGGACATCTTTTCCAGAATGTAAACAATCCCAAGTCTTGTGTTAACAATGGTAGGAACAATTTCATTATATCAGCGACAATCTACAGTTAGTCTCTCAAAATCATTTAAAATGACCACATGGAGAAGTTGAAGGGCAAAATAGTTGCCTACATGACATCTTCCAGATCTTTAATGATATTAGCGGTCTCTCAGATTACCTCAGAATTCTGTATTATTTTGCATTAACTCTCCAGATAATCGCCTAAATAATGTTAAGCAGTGTAAGTTCTAGTACTGCCCTTTTAGAATTTCCACTTATAGCTATTTTTAAATTATCTTGGGTCCACTCTTGTATGGAGGCTGTCATTCTCTATGAGTTTAACAGGTGAAAAGATAATTATGTCAGGAAAATCAATGGCTCTGTTTTTCCTACTTCAGGCATTAAAAGTACCTGTTTTCCTGGGCTCATCACCTCACCCTCCAACCTCCGAATCAAAATATTCTATGATATTTCCTTCAGAATTTGTCAGGCTTTCCTGGTGATTTCCAGGTGATTCTAATCCTGTATTTAGTAATTTTCCAAAGAAGAGCATGCTATATTGTTCCATGCCCAGTGGATTCAAACATGGGTATGAGGTCCACTGTCCTAGCAAAGATGGGCAAGGGCAAGGTCACCTGGAGTCAAGTTAAGGCACTGCCCATCTCCCAACCTTATGGCCCTGGCAAGAATGCTGTCACCTTGAAGCCATTGCTTCCTCAGTGATAGAGGCAGACAGTGGACCTTTTGTCAGTTGGGGTCCCAGACGCTGTGACTGAGTAGCCTCTGTGGCAGCAGAGTGTACAGCTGAAGCAATCAGAATGCTTTTAGCCCAACAAGAGGTAGAATGGTGTCCAGATTAAGAGCTCAGCTGCCGACCAGCTGTGTAATTTTGATGGAGTCACCATTTTCTCAGTTAAAGCAGGGATAGTACTTAAATCATGAGTTCTTTTTGAGCATTAAATGAGTTTGTACATATAGAGTACTTGGAACAGTGCCTGGCACAAAGTAACTACTCAATACGTAAATGCATCAAGTACAATTAGCTATCATTACGTTACTTTTGGTTCTTAAAAGTCTAGTGACCATGCCATGGCCCAAGCTTTCCAAACTCACACTGACATTCGAAGGCGCCAATGCCGTGAAGTCTCTTGGCTTGGAAGGTATGGTCGCCATCTTGCGGATCTCATTTAAAATAGGCAGCAGGTGTATGGGTATGGGGAGTGTAATTATCCACCTCAGTAGGCCAGGTATGATACAACACCATGGATTTCCTCCTTAGTAACTTCTCAATTCCGTTTGAGATAGTTTTCTAAGAATGGCGAAATTCGACCATTCCTCTAACTGTGGCTGGCATCGTCCAGATCAGCAGTTTGGATGGATGGAGTAGCTCATGATGCAAATGACATAAAGAGATTCCCTCCTTCAGTGAACTCTGATCTTCACGTCCAGAGACTGGCTGGGCAGCAGAGTCAAAGCCCCTTCTTAATAAGCACTGAAAGGGGTGGAGATCCAGCTATTCCCTGTCACTCTCTGTGGAACATGGGGCCATTCAGTGCCCATTGCCCTCAGCTTTGGACTTTTAGACCAAAATTATGAGACAACAGGAAATATCCTATTTGACATCCTGTTACATTTATGCTTATTTTGCCCTGTAACTTCTTTACCTTCCAGTGCATTGAAAACTCCAGGTCACCTGCAAAATGTCAGTAAAGCTATAGACAATGAAAGAAAGGCCCCTGAAGAGTCCTTTTGGACTCTTGGGGTCGGCCAGGGGACTGGGGACTCTGGGGTCAGCCAGCAGGGGAAATAGCATAGCACTGAGCATTAAAAACGGCCACTGATCAAATTTAACCAAAGGCAAGTTGACTTGACTCAGAACTTCCCGGAAAGAGTAAATAAGAAATAAAATTGACTCGATTCATTTTGGCAGCCGACAAATAGATTTTGGTTTATTTTCTTCCTGTCCTACAGAATAACGCTTTTTTTAAACAAAGAAAAAAAATAGATGAAAGGAACAGGGCAAATCCCAGGTCAATTTTTAAATAAATTCTCTGCTTTGTCCAAAAGCAGTCCCAAGTTCACATCAGGCATAAGAAAACTAGGATAAACGCTAGACGATTGAAAAATTAATCAATTGTCAATGCCCGTGAAGGCCACAGGGTACTGAGTAACAGGCAGCAGGATTTGGTGAGAAGCAAGTCCAGTCAGAATGCAAACATCCTCTCCTCTGATGGGGACAGGCCAAGGAGAGATGATGGATTTGCTCTTGACTTGTGAATTTATTCTGTCACACACAAGGTAATAAGGTAGTGATCAGGCTGCCTTCAGCCTTAGGGTTTAAAATAGACTCAAGCTCACACAATACAATAAAGAGTTGATTATCAACCATTATTTTAGAACATACAATGTCTTATGTCTTGGATTTGGGGTTCACACATTTATCGGTTTCTACACCAGATATGCTGACAACTCTCACTTCTACTGATAATTAAAAGAAATTATAAATGTCTTATATATACAGCATAATTATCACTTTTACCTTATAAAATACAATTTTCCACTCACACATTACCGTTTTATCTGGCCATTTAACTACAGATAGTGATCCTTTATGAATCAAGCCCACAACCTGGAGATTTTCTATCTCGTGTTCCTTTGGACTCCTGCAAAAACAACATAGAACGCCTGCAGTGTAAAATTAGGCCTAAACTTAATTATCTTGCAGCCTATTTCCTCAGTTTAATTAACTTTTCTGAGTGGTTTCTACTGCAGTGAGGACTAGGCCCATTTTGTATTATTTAGTGTCATAATTTCTCTTCTCTCTCAGTTCCAAGGACACCATGAGCTCCCTCCAGTCCTAATTGCCATGGCAAATGCAGAGATATGAGAACTGAAAAACAGCTATAACCAAAATTAAGAATGTACTTTTGTGCATACTAATATAGGAATGGAAATCTATGAGTGTGCTATCTATAATCCCTTCTAGCCTCTAAATGAACTGACTTTAAATATTTAATTATCTTGTTAAGTAAATTCAGATTATAGATTCAAATCCTCGTCATTATAGATTATCAGGCTGTTTCAGAAGGAGAATAAATTGAGGCCAAGCCAACAGCCTTTAATAAACTAGAATATGACATACAGTTTACAGTTTACACCATCCTTCTCCTCCATGCTTATGTATGCTGCTTCTCTGGACTCTGAAAAGACTGGATGTGGCAAGATACCCTGCCTCTAGAGAGTGTCTGAACCACTCCCCTATGAGGAGTGGAGTGAATGTGGCCTTTGGAGCCCAATAGATTGAAATCAATCCAGGCTGTTCCATTATTACCTCTGTGGCCACTGGCAAGTTACTAAGTCTCTCTTAGCCTAGACTGTCCCACTGTTGAATGCAGGTAAAGGTAAATGCCCCACTGGGGGTGGGGATTGGTGATTAAATGAGATAACCAATGAGCTCCCTCACCTTCTCCTTCCCCCATACAAAATGTTTTGGGGAAGAAAACCATTTCCATCCATGGAAAGTTGTAGGTTGACTTTTAACATGCCAATATGTTTTGTGAATGGCTGAGAGGGGACATGAACAGGAAAACAGACTTGGAGGAGGAGGGGGCTTCTGTTGAGACAGGTAAGAGTAAAAAAACTAGAGGAAAGGTTGTAAAGACCTAAATGTTGTTTATAACAAAAAATAAATAAACAGAAAAGGCAGTAGAGGGAGGAAGGAAGAGAAAGAGAACATAAAACATCCAGAATATTCTGATGTAAAATGCAAGAAAGAGGGCCACAACTTCTAGGAGCATCTATGAGAAAAAACAAGGAGAATCCAGAAAGAAAACAAGAGATCTCCTAGGTCACCTTCTAGCTTCCTGGTCACACCTCCATATTTGTGTATGATTTTGGTGCTGCTCTGCCCAGAGCCTGCCTTCACACCACAGGGCTAGGGAGCCACTGAAGGCGGTACTGGGAGACGCTCTAGACCTTTCTGAGGCCACCAGGTACTTTGTGCCTACCCACCTCTCCACTCCTTCACTCATTCCTGCTGCTGGTCTAGTTGCATAGCTGAGATTTTCCTTGTTTGAAGCACATTTTGCGCCCTTAGTTCTGTAAGGGGCAAGAGTGTCTCACCACTGTCCTGGGTCAGAGGGACACCTTGACCAGGCTCCATTCAGTTGCTCCTTGGTCTCTCCTTGGCTAGGAGGGGAATTTCCTCCACACCAACATCCATCGTTTAACAGTCCAGGACCCTACTCCCACTTTGGGTATAAGGGGAGATAAAATGAGGCATTCTTAAGATTGTTCTGAGCCATGGGAGGGGATATCTCCACTCAAAGAAGATGGGACACAGATTGATGTCAACAGTGATAGGCAGATGCTAGCCATGTGAGATCCTCACATGGGAGCTAAGAAAAGGACAGTCACTGTAGATCTTTGGCTCAGGTGACATGCGATGCTACAACTTGGCTAACACTAATGATAATGTCTGATACTTATAATGTCTCTCCCTAAGCTTTCAAGGGTTGTTGTTTAGACTCTAAAACACTAAGTGTCTCTGGAAACATTCTGTTCCCCTGTGCTAAATGTCCCATATCTGAGGATGTCGGGGTTGAACTAGGCAACGGCATGGCAATAACTAGGGCAATGATATGTACTGAGGTCCTGGCATTTTTGTTTTTGCTGTTGTTGCTGTTATCACATCATCTCACACACCAGGAAGAATTCCCCTCCACACATTCATCTTCTTACTGTTTTCATTCAGAACGTTCAAATCCACCATGTCCAGGGAAACAATTCTCAAGAATTAGTCCAGTAACTGATTTCATTCTTCAAAAACAAAAAAGACTCCTGGATAACAGAGGGCCTATATTTTTCACACATTTAGTCTGTAACCTTGACCATCACAGGGCCTCACAATCCACGTGCCAGTCCTTCTTTTACATAATTAAAATACTCAGCCTTGAGATTATACTGAGCCATAGAAGACTTCACATCTGAAGTCCTCCCTCCTGCATCTCTTTCCCCAGCCTCCCACACACTCCACTGCACAGGCCTTAAATCATCCTGCACACCCCGCTCTTGTACCTGCCAACATCATCCACTGTCTAAATGCAGCTAGCAGCTGTTTATTTACAATTAGATCTGCCAGCTGGAAAGCAAACATTCTACCTTACCGAATCAATCAATGTTACAGGGAGAGAAAAAAATCAGGTACAGCATGAAATGGAGGCCAGGAACGTTACACTATATTGCAGCTGTCCTTGCCCAATGCCATTAGATGTTCTCAGCACCAAGAATTAATATCACTGCAGTCTATGATCAGCTGTCTTCTAGTCACAGATTTGACATCTAAGAAATACAGCCTAGTCAAGGTAAAGATTTGGGCCTTGGAAGCCCATAGCCTTCGTCTGATGACATGAACAACACTGTCCTAAGGGGTGGTTCTCTATCATGGAATCAGGGCCTCTGCTCTACAGTATGTTTATCAATTTTATTTCCTCTTTATTTCAAGTACTGATTAGAACTGAATCACATATTGATATTAGGCTTTCAAAATAATATCATATTACCGTGTAGATTATTTGGGGACACCCTCTCATTTTGGAAATCTCTAATAACGATGAGTAACACCTCCTCATCATAAAGTGGCCCCACAAGTAATCCTCTCATTTTTATTGATTTATATATTTACTGATGTTCATGACTTTGATTTAAGTTTGGCTGTTAATTCACAAAGCAAAAGTCAAAACACATTTGTCTGGTTTAATCTTCGAAATTAGTAAAGCAAAAGAGAGTAACAATTTAGTAAGAGTACAGCAACAAAAGCATAACAGTGTGGCTTGGGCTTAAAAACTAATGCTCAAATTGGTAAGGCTCTTTCTTTACCTGCAGGATTTTTGTTTGGTTTTTGTTGTTCCAATTTTTTTTTGTAGCAATTGATGGGAATCATGATGGGGAAGGAAAGGCTACTAATTATACAATTGGAGGGTCACTAAACATGAGATTCCAGTACACAATCCAGCATTTCTAACCTGAAAAATTCCTTATGAATGCATTCATACTTGTCAATGCCCCCTAAAACTCACTGCAGTTTAATTGAGTAGCATTGCAGGTAAATTCTATAAGTGTCCTTCTCTGGCCCTGGAGCGCTATGAATTTGCAGGTTTCCCCTCTCTGTGTGCTGGCTCCTGATAGAAACCTCTATTGCACTTGGTGTAAATGCAGAAACATCTGCTGCCGCCACTAACAGCTTACTGGAACGTACAGCCAAGGCTGCTGCAGACCCACCTCTGCCCTCATTAGAAAATATGCTGGCAGTCAACAGAAATACAGTAAAACTTGGAGAGCTTAAGGAATCAGGAAAAGACAGTGAAGGTCTTCAGGAGAATAAATAAAATATTCTTGGCCAAGTGGTGAATTGGCCATTCGTGAATCCAGAGCTTTCATTAAGAGCTTCTCATTTTCTATATTCAGGTTTTGTTTAAAACTGCAGGCCCAGACTCCACCCTATTTTTATATTATCTGGTTCACTTAACACTCCAAAGTAGCCTTATAAACACTGAGCTTCCCAGAGTGCATGGGAGAGGATGTGGTTTAAAATAATAAGCACACACTGGGTGATAGTTAGTTGGAGATGTATATATAAACTTGCAGATGGGTCAGACTGAAGGGAAGGCAATCAGACCATCGCAGGACCTCTCTGTGTATGAGGGGATAAGGTCCCGAACTAAAGTGACATCAATAAAAATTGAAAGAATGGTCCCAGTGGTAGGGAGACTATATCAGCCACAGAGTGCAAAGTGTGGGGCAGACATTTGCTTGCCTGTTCATGGAACCAAATATGAACATTGTGGATTGAGATGAAGCCTTTTCCTCTCTCACAACAGCTCACCAAGTACAAATTTTGTATGACCCACTCAAAGTCACTGTGTTATTGTAGTTTCCTTCATTCTCTTTTTCTGTTGTTTTGCTCCTGGAAGACTCCTTTTTTTCTTTCTCACCTCATATACTCATTTCCAACCCTCATGACATCCAAGTAAAATCATATTGTTTTGGATTATTTGGTTGAACGCAACAAAATGGGTCTTGGGGGCCAGCCTGGTGGCATAGTGGTTAAGTTCGTGTGCTCTGCTTTGGCGGCCCGGTGTTCACAGGTTCGGATCCCGGGCACTGACCGACGCACCAGTCATCAAGCCATGCTGTGGCAGCGTCCCATATACAAAATAGAGGAAGATGGGCACAGATGTTAGCTCAGGGCTAATCTTCCTCAGCAAAAAGAGGACGATTGGCAATGGATGTTAGCTCAAAGCCAGTCTTCCTCACAAAAAAAAAAAATGGGTTTTGGCTAACTTTAGAAAAAAAATTAACTTTTTTGGGAGGAAATGAGGTGGTACATCAAACAGAAGGGCAAGATGTGTACTCAAGTCTCAGGAACAATGAAAACCAGGGTAACACTGGGCAAACAATGGATGGTCTCTTGAGAATCACCGAAAGGATGAGTCAGCTCCAACTATTTTCCATCTTTTGTCATTCTGCTAAGGATGCAATTTCCTAGGTTGAGATTCCCAGGCGACTGCCTGGAGTGGGGGAAGGGAAGGTCCCCAGTGCCGGTACCAGGGGAAGGCGGACCGGATGCTGGGCAGGCATTACCAACGGCTGTCCACCACAGCCATACATGGACGTACTTGTGTACGCAGCCATGGCAAGAAGGTCAGGGAAAAGACAGATCAGGTTCAGCTCTTAAAAACACAAGTCCACCCAGCTTCTCTTCAGTTTATGGCTAAACACATCCTGCTCCACCACCTGCGCTTGGTGCGTTTTACCTCTTCTTTTAACATGGAAATTTCCCATTTCAGTATCTATCTTTCACATTGAACATTCACCTAGCTTTAATTCTTCCCTCTGCCCATTAAGTAATCCTGATTAATTCTGTTTTTTATAAAGAAAAAACAAGATAAGGCTATAAGAAAGGTCTCAAAAACAAAAGACATTTTCAACCTCATCAACGCTACCCAATAGAACTATAATGATGGATATGTTCTATATCTGGGCTGTCCAATATGTGGCTGTCAAGCCCTTGACATGTGACTAGTGAGAATGAGAAACCAAATTTTATTTAATTTCAATTAATTTAAATATAAATCTAAATAGCCAAATATGGGTAGTAGTTACCATATTGGATGGTACAGAAGAGATGTATAATCTCCAGGAAATTCCTTGTTCTGTTTATTTGGAATCTGTAGGGCTTTTATGTACTACTGCACTTGTATAGTCCATGAATATGTGCTGTTAAATGCTAAATTAAATATTTTCCTAAGAAAGTTAAAAGCAACTCTGAACCCATTGTACAAATATGGCGGAAGGTACCTGGTGGCTAAATGACTTGCCTCAGATCACCCAACATCTACACCATCCCCAGGTGAACACACAAAGCTCCAGGAGGCCCTGAACTCCAGCTCCGGCTCTCCCTGGGCATGTGACCGTGGGCAGGTCCGGCTTTCTCTTTCATTTCTTGAAAAGAAAGGGCTAGACTAGGTGCTTTCAGGTCCCTTTTCTAACACTAAAAGCCTTAGTTTTTATTTTTCTCCCACCAAAACCTAGAAGCTGTAAGACAAGGACTGCAAACATAAATGGCTCCAGGATCCAGGCTGGTAAATGAGTGAAACTTGCTCAGTGGGACCTGGAGTGATTGGACAGCACGTGTCCCAGCCAATCACATGACTGGGAATGGGAGCCCATCATCTGGGGATGCTGATTTTCAAAGAGACCTTGAAATCCTTTTTCACTGTTGAAAAAGCCATTTTTAAGGAAATGTCTGTGAGCTAAGCAAAATTCACCCGTGGGCAGAGTGTGACATAGATTGCTTCAGAGAGATGATAGCTAAAAAGCTAGAGCACTCAAACTCTGTCCCTTCAAGTGACCCCCCGCTTCAGAATTTTCTGACCTCCCCCACACTCCCATATTGTTCTCAGTTTAAATTTATATTTCCAAGTTCCTCTTCTGGGCTCCGTTTACATTAAAATGTAGATTGTTAGATCTAGCCATGACACCACCATGATTGGGAAGGTGGCTTTGTTTCCAGTCACTGGAACAGAGAGAAAAGTTATCATAATATACCAAAGATAATTGACAGATGCCCCATCTCTCACTTATCATTCGTGATGCTACGAAGGGAATTCAAGGCTTCTGTGACTCATTAAAAATTTGTGTTTTATGGGAAATACATTCAACTTATTCTGATATAAAATTGCAAATAATTACTGCCTAGAAAATTCTAACCTGTCACTGAAGCGTTACTTACTTGTCAAATCTACAAGTCTTATTGCAGTAAAAGAGCATAAACACCAGGTGGCAGCATTATATCGTTAAAGATGCTCAGACCTAGAAATTGAAGTATGTTGATAAGAATTGTCTTGGTTACAACATCAAATCAATCTACATGCCTTCTAGATCTCTTCTTTTTTTTTTTTTTAATTTTATTTATTTATTTTTCCCCCCAAAGCCCCAGCAGATAGTTGTATGTCATAGCTGCACATCCTTCTAGTTGATGTATGTGGGACGTGGCCTCAGCATGGCCAGAGAAGCGGTGAGTCGGTGCGCACCCGGGATTCGAACCCGGGCCGCCAGCAGCGGAGCGCACGCATTTAACCGCTAAGCCACGGGGCCGGCCCCTAGATCTCTTCTTAGTTGATTAATTTCTTTAGAATTTATTTTTAATAAATTGTTATTATTATTTGAAATCTATTATTATTGTGGCTTAAGCTATTCACTCTGAAATAGGCCTTAAATTTTTGGAATGTTCAGAGTTAAGAATACCTTTAAAGTTAAGTAGTGTAAAATTGCATAGGGGAAATTTTTTAATGATTTTTTTTTTCAAGTAGGGTCCTTTTTTATTATTAACCTATTTATGTCATAAGCCAGCACTGGTGGTCTAGTGGTTAAGATTTGGCGCTCTCACGGCCCAGGCCGCAGCCCCGGGTTCATTTCCCAGTTAGGGAACCACACCACCTGTTGGTTATCATACTATGATGGCTGCGTGTTGCTGTGATGCTGAAAGCTACGCCATCAGTATTTCAAATACCAGCAGGGTCACCCGTGGTGGACAGGTTTCAGCAGAGCTTCTGGGCTAAGTCAGACTAGGAAGAAGGACCTGGCCACCCACTTCCAAATAAACTGGCCATGAAAACCCTATGAATAGCAGCAGAGCATTGTCTGATATAGCTCCAGAAAGTGACAGGAGGGCACAAAGACTGGGCAGAGTTCCGCTCTGCTGTACACAGGGGTCACTAGGAATCAGAATTGACTTGACAAGACCAACAACAATAAATTTGCGTTATAGGCTCCTGGGAGTGATGAATACTGCATTTTGCCAGAGAAATCCTGGATTGTTAAGATACGTGTTCTGGAATCCCAGAAGTGCTCTACACTAGCTCAGGAGACAGCCTAGATAATAAGCAAAGAATCTCTGTCAAAATCTAGAAACTGCACTTCTGTGTACTCTGGAGATAAAAACCCAAATTCAGGGGCCGGCCCAGTGGGGTAGCGGTTAAGTTTGCGTGCTCGGCTTCGGTGGTCCGGGCTTTGCAGGTTCGGATCCCGGGCGTAGACCAATGCACCGCTTATCAAGCCATGCTGTTGCGGCATCCCATATAAAGTAGAGGGAAATGGGCACGGATGTTAGCCCAGGGCCAATCTTCCCCAGCAAAAAGAGAAGGATTGGCAATAGAAGTTAGCTCAGGGCTAATCTTCCTCACAGGAAAAAAAAAAAAAAACATAAACCTTTAAAAAAAAAAAAAAACCTAAATTCAGATCTCAGTTGTAATGCTTAAAAACCTGGTCTCCAACCAAATGAGAATCACAGTCTCTTCTCCCACCCCCACTTTCCCTCACTCATACCTCAACTTTGTTTTCAGTCTGTCACGGGAAACTGCCATCTCCTCGCAATTCAAATGTGTATTTTACCACGATAAAAAAACTCTGTGTGCGTTTATGTGTGTGTGTGTGTGTATATATATCCATAATACCATTTATGGATAAATGGCACTAAAAAGTAACAATTCCTTAATATCATCAAATACCCAGAAAGGGTTGTAATTTTCAATTGTCTCATAGATGTCCTCAATTCTTTAAAAAATAAACAATTTTACATACCTTTTACTCTTCCTGGCCCCCGCCCCTTACACAATTACGTCTGGCTGAAGTCCTCACATTTGCACTTGCGAATCCACTGTTGGGAGGAGCAGGCCAAGACCAATGAGCAGGTTTTGACTTGAGCTGTTTGACCCTGAGGGTTCCCTCGCAAAATAGAGGAAAAATCTGTCCCATCTCCATTCTTAGAGGAGGCACAGAGGCATATTCTGGGAATTTTAGAATAGCCATTTTTATCCCTGATTCCAGCAAGCATGAATTCAAAAATAATAAAGTCAATTCTCAGAGCACTCTGATAAAAGCTTAGCAATATTTTAATGATGGAAAAAACCTCTCTCTCTTTATGATGCCGGCCCTGATATCAGTTCCCCTACATTAAACCCAGCATATAAAGCACTTATCCCTTTTCCCTGCTTCTCTAGGTTACATTCAAATGTAAATATTGGTTTTTTAAATCTTTGTATCCCTGAACTTCAGAAGGCAGATAGAAGTTACAAATTGTTAAAAGCCCAGGTGGCCTCATACTGGCCTCACTGAAGTTTTGGCTAGTTATGGGTCTTTTGAAGTTTTGTTACAGGGAAACTGATATCCAGAGAATATCAAGAAGCTGAAGCTTCCCAGACCACAACTCCTTGGCTTCCTGGCACCAGAATCCACTCTCCGCCACGGAGGCAGACAACCAAGGACACCCACCTGCAGATTCTCTAATCTCGCCATTCCCCTCTCTGAAAGCAGCCTCACAAGGCCAAACACAGGCTGGGAGGAAAGCGCCAACCTGCAAAGTCACAGCTCCCCTCATATAATTGCTCACGGGGTCCGAGATGACACAAAAAGCTGGTTTTGCAGAACCCAAGACACCTGGTCCCAAGGTACTGATAAGGAACAGATAACGATAACAACTGACTTGAGGCCAGAATGTCTGGTCGGACCCTTGCACAGTCACTCCCCCAGATGCCCGTGGTCATGACCACCGCAGCTTCTCTCCTTTGACCTCCCCTTTAAAAACCCTCGGGCAGGCCAGTGGCACATGCAGTTAAGTGTGCATGCTCTGTTGCAGCGGCCCGTGGTTCGCAGGTTCGGATCCCGGGCGCACACAGACACGTCACTTGGCAAGCCATGCTGTGGCGACATCCCATATAAAGTGGAGGAAGATGGGCATGGATGTTAGCCCAGGGCCAGTTTTCCTCAGCGAAAAAAAAAGAGGAGGATTGGCAGGTGTTAGCACAGGGCTGATCTCCACACACACACACAAAACAAAAACAACCCTTACTAGTAACTTTTCCAGGAGTTCGGGATTACAACCTGAGCTGCCCATTCTCCTTGATCAGCACTTTGCAAAAAAATTCCTACTTTCTTCCACCAGACCCAATGTCAGAGATTGGCTTGCTGCACAACAGGTGAGCGAACTCACTTCAGGTTTGATGTCATTTATTTCCTTCTTTTACTCTCTTTCCATTTAATGAGACAAGAAGCTAATATAGTGAATCATTCAGCTCCTTGGAGCCACCTGCCAGCCCTACACGACCTTTAGAAAACCTGAAGGAAGTTATGGGGCTGGCCCCGTGGCTTAGTGGTTAAGTGCACGCGCTCCGCTGCTGGCGGCCCGGATTCGGATCCCGGGCACGCGCCGACGCACCGCTTCTCCGGCCATGCTGAGGCCGCGTCCCACATACAGCAACTAGAAGGATGTGCAGCTGTGACATACAACTATCTACTGAGGCTTTGAGGGGAAAATAAATAAATAAATAAATAAATCTTTGAAGGAAGTTATGGACGCTCTCTCCACAAACACGTTCACACGCACTGAAGCAAAGAGTACAAGTTTTCAGAGGACCTGGGGATCGGGGCCTCGTGTCTGCCCCAAGGTAAAGAACTCTTTCTACCTTTGTTTCCTGTGAAAGCTGTGCTGTGCACACAGGGCAGTGCAAGAGTACAGTAAGCCAAGCAGAATGTGACTGACAATCTCTCTCCTCAAACATCCACTTCCCAGCGAATCTGTTTGTTGTTCTACTTCATATTGTTTTGTCTTCTCCACACAAGGCCTGCAGGGGATCTATAGTGGGTCTGAGAGCCATCGCAGAAAACCATACCTAGGCAAGCAAGTAAGAAAGCCAAGGCAGAGTGCTAGACTCTCAGATTTGGTTGGTGGTGAATAAATTGGGCCACACATTCTCCAGGGCAATTTGGCAGTCTACTAAGAGACTTCAAATTCTGCACATGCCTTGACCTGGCAATCCTACTTCTAGAAATTTATCCTAAGGAATATCCTAAGGAATAGGATATCCTAAGGAATAACTGTGACTGTGCCACTGATGTAGCCAAACAGATAGTCATTACAATGTTGTTTATAATTGAAAAATTAGAAATAAACTGTCTGACAATGTTGGAAATGTTAAACCAACTAAACCAATCTTTAGTACATCCACTAAACAAAATAATAGTCAGCCTTTTATATTAGTTTTATAAAGGTTAGTGACAGTATTGAAGTATATTTGACATAGTAAGTGGGAAAAGTAGATTTTAAAATAGACTATGCTATATGAATCTATTTTGATAACATACCCTGGAATGATATACACAAAATGGCTAATAGTGATGCCTCGGACTATAAAATTATGGTTGGTTTTATATTTCGTCCCTTTTTTCCTTTGATTCTTAATTCTTTTCTCATCTGTATTTTTCTACAATAAAATTATATTGCTTGTGTAATAAAGAAGAATTGATACGTAGGAGTAAGTTCTAAACATGAGTACAGTCTGGGGATCCTTGCTCAATAAGGTCGGTGGCCAAAAGAGATAAGAAATTTGGAAAGCCAGAAAGGTAGGCACCAATCAAGCATGAGCATCAACAAGGAGACTGAAACCAAGCAAGATCTATCCCTGATAGCAAGGTCTCAAGGTAAAGGCCAACTCCAGGAAGGAGAAACCCCATGAGCCACAGGTCATCTCAGAGACAGTGATGCTGCAGGTAAACAAGCATGGTGATATTGACACCCACCCAATTCCGTCATTTTCTCCTTCTACTGAAGAGGTTCTTGATATGTAAACTCTTTTTTTTTTTTTAAACAGTTTTATTTATTTATTTATTTATTTGTGAGGAAGATCAGCCCTGAGCTAACATCCATGCTAATCCTCCTCTTTTGGCTGAGGAAGACCAGCTCTGAGCTAACATCTATTGCCAATCCTCTTCTTTTTTTTTTACCCCCAAAGCCCCAGTAGATAGTTGTATGCCGTAGTTGCACAACCTTCTAGTTGCTGTATGTGGGACGTGGCCTCAGCATGGCTGGAGAAGCGATGCGTCGGTACATGCCCGGGATCCGAACCTCGGGCTGTCAGTAGCCGAGCGCGCGCACTTAACCGCTAAGCCACGGGGCCGGCCCTGTAAATTCTCTTTATATAAAGCTGATAATGAAATAAATCCAAGTTTCTATAGCTTTATAAAATGTGGCTCCCAAAGTCCTAGCCTGGGGAAATGAAAATTTTTATTTTCACATGCACATCCCCATCCTATTCCAGAGAAAACTGCCACACGTGCGGAGG
Source organism: Diceros bicornis minor (assembly GCF_020826845.1). Taxonomy (NCBI): domain Eukaryota; kingdom Metazoa; phylum Chordata; class Mammalia; order Perissodactyla; family Rhinocerotidae; genus Diceros; species Diceros bicornis. The sequence goes on from NC_080740.1 coordinate 46,672,268, forward strand.
AGAAAACTCAGTGCTCCCCTGGATAAAGAACATTAATAGCAGGCTCCAGCTTTTCTGCCAATGGTGCTTTTTAAAAAGGGATTTTGTTTCACATAAGAACATTTGTACTTGTTCCTTTGTAAGTCTGAGCACTTTTAACTCAGACGCATATTAAAATCTCAGAATAGGTTCCTTAGATTTGTGAGCCTCAACTGATTTTTCTCCTCTGATCTATGTTTCTAGTCTTGTCTGCGTTTCCACAATGGGCTAAAGTGCTCTAAGACTCTATCTCTAAAGCACAGACCTCTGCAGAGACGATCCATATACCCATCAATGATGCTGTCTTTTAAAAAAAATTCAAGAACTCCTCATTTGCATGACTTAAAAACTATCCATTGTGACAATATTAACTAAGACAAAAAACTCAGTGCCAAAGTTATGGGTATAGTAATTTCACTGACATTTTGAGCTCCCATTTTGCTAAGATGGTAAAAACTTAATTTTCTTTAATTTGGAATTCCTTCCTTTTCATTGGTTGCATCTAAGTTTTGGGAAGTTTATATAAAGACAAGGCCTTAGAGGTGTACTCCATGGTTCTTTTGTCTTCATCCTTGAAGGTATCCCCCAGGCTGCATCCAGCTGCCCCGAGGGCTGAGAGAATCCACACCTCTTGGGTTGAACACATCACCTGGAAGCCCTAACAAAGTGAGTCAAAGTTGGTGGAAGTTCATCAACTTTATGCCAATGAATTTTTTTTTCCTCAAACCAAACATTAAGTGGCCTATCCAAGTCTGATATTCAATGAGTGAGAAAATCTCTGCTCTAGATGGGCAAAAAATCATTCCTTAGATTCTACAACTAATATCTATCATTTTCCTTATGCAATTATTTTTCCTAGGTCTTTTTATACCAAAAATCTAGTTATAAATCATCTTTATTCAATTCTCTTAAATCTTCCTTTTTTTTTTTTTGGCATTTTAGAATTCTAAATTACACACTGTGGAGTGTAACTAATTTAGACTTAGCATGTACATATCTGGCTTTAATTCATACTGGTATGTATGCCATCTTCCCAAATGGATGTATTATCCCAAGGTTAACACTATGCTCTTTATAGGGCACTTTTGCTTCTCTTTTCTCCTGTCAATCCATACTATAGTTGGTATTCAATAAATGCACGCCATCCTGTATTTCCCTTATGACAATGGCAACAGTAGAATATACTATTAAGAGCATGGGCTCTGAACTCTGAGTGTTGGATTTGAAGACCAGCTCTGCCACTTACTAACAGGGTAATCTTGAGCAAATTACTTGTATTCTCTATGCTCTAGTTTCTTCTTCTGTAGAATGGGGTAATAATAGTTCCTGTCACATAGAGTTGTTTAAAGAAATAAACGATATAAGGTATATCATAAGCACATAGAAAGGTACGTGGCACAAATATAGGCCATTTTTAAGATTTCCACGGTATCAGGTCATAAAACAGACCATTCTAAAGTGAATCCTGTTTTCTCACACTACTCTATAAAACTACACACTCGTGTAGTTTTTTTGGTTTGGGGGTTTTTGTTTTTGTCTGTGTTGGTACAAAGACTGGCATCAAACGACTAGTGGTTAGACCAGCAGAATTCTATAGAAACAAAATTAGGGCAAATGTAAACTTTTGTAATTAATCAAAATGGTAATTTGACTCAAATTTCGTATTACTACACCAACCAAACCTCTATTTGTGTAGGTAAGTAAAACTTCATCTTAAGACTTCTTACCCCAGGGGCTGGCCTGGTGGCGTGGTGGTGAAGTTCGCGTGTTCTGCTTGGGCAGCCTGGGGTTTGCTGGTTCAAATCCTGGGCACAGACCTACTCACCGCTCATCAAGCCATGCTGAGGCAGCATCCCACGTAGAAGAGCTACAACTCTACAACTATGATATACAACTATGTACCGCAGCTTTGGGGAGAAAAAAGAAAAAAAACAGGAAGATTGGCAACATGTTAGCGCAGGGCCAATCTTCCTCAAAAAAAAAAAAAAACAAAGAAAGAAATCTTACCCCAATATCCACCCTCACTAGATGGCAATGCACGTATATACCAACAGTGTCTAAATATAAAAAGACACAAATAAAGGAAAAGTCAAATAGTTGTGCACGCCCTCATTTGACAGCACACCTCCAGAGGGCAATCCTCATGTATTTTCTATAAAATTTACCAGGTAGATGAGAAAGACCTACCCTTTTGACAAAGACCCTAAGGAATTATAATTTTCAAGATATATTTCTTTGATATTCTGGATACCGACTCTTTCAGGTTTGCACGATACAATGTTAGGGTTTTTTTCTTCTGAAACCTCCTATGAAAAAGTCACCAGAGAGAAGCTGGTGCTCCTTAGCCAGGTAACTATGTGTGGGTTGATTTAAAATCCTTCCAAAGATAACTCTCTCTGCTGTGAAGAGGCCTTCTTAGCCCTGAGCATTTCATTCATCATCCTTAGCTTTTGCTGAAAAAAAGTTAGCTGTTCACCCCTCTCTCTAAAGATCAAATCCACTGTGTTCAAGACAAATTGCTTCCTTCTTAGAACTTTAAAAAAATATATTTACTTCTAAGTCCTAATGAAGATATATTACTTCAAAAGCCACAAAATAGAGGTCCCAGATACAGCTTTTGAGTGAATCCTGAGAAAGGTCAGTGAGGTTGTAGGCATAAGAGGTTTCTGCTGCCTTGAATCAATCCCTTAAAGTGTTCTTCCAAGCTCTCTGCAGTCTGTGCTAACCAGCAGCCTTGGAGGGTCAAGAAAAGGCCATCCATTGGAAATGACTCTCCTCTCGGATACAGCAACAGAACAATGAGATGATTTTTTTCCCTTAAAGGAGGGTCGTTCTACACACCTTTCAAACAATATGCTCAGAAGGGAAGACCAAAATGGCAGCAGAAAATTCTTTCCACAAAAGATACAATAACAATTCTCTTTACTCAAGCCCCTAAAAGGCAAGTGGCTTAGAGTGCTCTACCAGACAAGGAGATGCTCAGAGAGACACAAGGTCCAGAAGAGCTCAAACCTCCACTCAATCAAGTACAAAGACATGGCTTTGAAGGACAGAGACCAGCTCCTTCTTTACTCCCAGAACCTCACAGTGGTATACATCCCAATCAGAGGTCTTCACAGCACCTTTGTGGAAAAGTGAGGGGGAAACAAGGTATGGAGATCCTGAGCGATTTTCCAAAGAGCACTCAGCAACACAGTGGAAGATAAGGAAAACAGTTTTCCTGATTCTAATAGCTACATTTCATTTTCTCCAACACAAGAATTGATCCTAGGTGTCCAACTACTAGATGACCACAGTAACACAAATTTTTCTTTTTGTGTGTGTGTGTGAGGAAGATCAGCCCTGAGCTAACATCCATGCTAATCCTCCTCTTTTTGCTGAGGAAGACCGGCTCTGAGCTAACATCTATTGCCAATCCTCCTCGTTTTTTTTTCCCCCAAAGCCCCAGTAGATGGCTGTATGTCATAGTTGCACATCCTTCTAGTTGCTGTATGGGGACACGGCCCCAGCATGGCCGGAGAAGCGGTGTGTCAGTGCGGGCCCGGGATCCCAACCTGGGCCACCAGTAGTAGAGTGCGTGCACTTAACTGCTAAGCCACGGGGCCGGCCCACAAATTTTTCTTTTTAAGAGAACCAGCTTAAAATGTAATGTGAAAAAGCAAAATATCATCTTAACAACGGTCTTTATTGTCCTCAAGACACTCCAGGCCACAATAATCTCTCCCGACTGTGGGAAGCACAGATTCAGGTCCAGTAGTTTTCAAACCTGGCTTCACGGAACCCCTTTAGAGATCCCTGGAGGAGTAAGAAGAATTAAAAGAGATGGAACTCTGCTTTTCCACCCTAACTTCAACCAGGGAAGCACTAAGGCTATCTGCTTTCAGGGGTCCATGATTTTTAAATATCTTTTTAACAATCTAGGCTAAGCATGTCCCTTTAAAAATGAAGGAACAGGGGCCAGCCCTGTGGCCTAATGGTTAAGTTCTGTGTGTTCCACTTCGGCGACCCAGGTTCAGTTCCCCGGTGTGGACCTACACTACTCGTTGGTGGCCATGCTGTGGCAGCAACCCACATACAAAAATAGAGGAAGACTGGCATAGATGTTAGCTCAGGGAGAATCTTCTCAGCAAAAAAAAAAAAAAAAAAAAAAGAACAGAAGCAAAGAGAAATTAAGTAACCAGAGAGAAGTACTGGTGTAAGAATGAGTGGTAAAAATCAATATGTAAAGCAAGCAGCTAATGCCTGGAGTCTAAAGAAGAAAAGGAGGTGAACTTGGATTATCCTAGGATCCAGGAGGATGAGCACTTTCAAGAAGTGATTCCTCATAAGCATATAATACAAACCCAAGATGGACTTTGTTGATTGACTTAATATTGGTCCCTCACCCTTTGAACAGCATTTTTTCTTTTTTTTTTTTAATGAGGAAGAGTGTCCCTGAGCTAACATCATCTGTTGCCAATCTTCCTCTTTTTGCTTGAGGGAGATTGGCCCTGGGCTAACATCTGTGCCCATCTTCCTCTACTTTGTATATGGGATGCCGCCACAGCATGGCTTGACGAGCAGTGTTGTGTGTAGGTCCCCACCTGGGATCCGAACCTGCGAACCCTGGGCCTCTGAAGCAGAGTGTGCAAACTTAACCACTATGCCACTGGGCTGTCCCTTGAACAGCATTTTCTTTAACGGTGAAATAACAAATGGCAACATGACTATTGATCTCTTTCATCATAAATACATTTATCCTTCTGCAAATGAATCTGATTCTTTTCCTTTTCTTCTCTTTCAATTCTAAACTCCCTCTCTTCCTTGACTACCTCGCCAAACCCCAACCCCTTTTATAAGAGATTTCTTTGTGAATTAGTAAAATCAACTTGGTTCCCCACAATTGCGTGTAAATTGTATTATCCAACAGTGTCAATTCAATCTTGCATCTGTGGCTAATTTTGTTTTGTGAAAAACTCAGGAAAGAATACTTAAAATAATGCAAGAGATAATATAAGACTGTGAGTTCCTTTCATATATTGGTACAGTGGAACCAGATGATACAAGGAATCAGACAGCTGGAAGGGTGCTTGAGAGGCCATTCAAACCATCACCACCACCTAAGGAGCGACATCCTTAGACTCTGACATTAAGAAACAATTTGAAAAGCATCCAGAGATAAGCTTTAACACGTACTTCAAATAAAATGGTTTCCCTGCCTTCTTTTCTCAGTTCAATAATCTCATGTCTACATTCTATTCTCATATTTTTATTTTCTATTTGTTGTCTTTTGACCCTTCTCTATATTCCTCTTGGTTCTGCATACCCCCCTCTCATCTCGAAATGCCTGACTATCCACTAGGTTTCAATAAGGGTCTGAACATGAAAAAGACCATTTTTCTAAGCTCCTACATTCTGTATTCTTAACTGGGCATCTGAGTTTCTTTTATCCCAAATTACCCAAAAGCCTACTAGCAAGTAAATATTACGTTAACATTTTAATATACTATATATTCTCTCAGTCTTTTTTCCATGTAGAAGTATGTGTGGGTGGATGGATGGATGGATGGATGGATGGATGGATGAAAAGATAGATGATAGATAGATAGATAGATAGATAGATAGATAGATAGATAGATAGATAGACAGACAGATTTGGAATCTTATTGCTCATGTTTTTCTAAACTTTTTTATTCAACAATATCTTTCAGACATCTTCCTATAGCATTAAAAATAGATCAACATTATTGTTTTCATGCTTTTATGGTATTCCATCATAAGCAAGCAATAACTTATTTAAATCCAAGATGAAGTTTGTCTTCTGAGGAGTTGCTTCCTTAGTCTAATTTAGAGTGTGGATTCTTCCAGTAGTTTCCTAACTGGCCTCCTGTGTGCCTTCCTCTCTATAACCCACTATCCACATGGTTGCTGAATTTACCTTTCTAAAACACTGGGAGGATAATGTCACTCCCCTTTTCACAATCCTTCTACTGTGCTTTGGGTTAAAATCCAAACTCCTTGGAAGGCACTCAAGATCCTCCCCAATCCTGGCTCTAGCCTAGGTTTCCAGCTCCATTCCCAGCCCCCATCTCTCAAGCCATTTTCTGCTGATCATTTCCTAACCCGCTTCTCGCGATTTCCTGCTCACTCCGTAGAAATTCAAGCCTCTGAGCTCTCCCTGCTACCTGTAATGTCCTTCCCCTTCTTGTCTACCTGGCAAATTCCCACTCCTCTGTTAAGATCCTCCTCTTCTCTGTAGGCTTCCTGCCACTAGGAGAGTTAGTTGCTTTCTTTTCTCTGTATGTAAAGTCATTTCTACATCCCTGTAAAATGGCACTTATCATACTGTGTTAGAATTTTTGATGTATATGATTATCGCTCCCACAAGTCTAGCTTTATCCCTAGTGTTTTGTATGGTAAATACCACTCGATAAATGTTTATTTAGGTGAATTCAATCCCTCAACCTGTGGACTAGGCTTACAACGAGATGGGTATTTAGTTCGGCTTAAATTCTAGGTCCCAAGGATGAACTGTATTTCCACTATCACAATTATATCCCAGATAAGTCAACAGCGATTGAAATTGCTAATCTGTTTTTCCTCCTCTAACTTCCAGCTTGAAGTAACACCTAGATATACAGGGGATAAAGTCTTAAGGATAGTATCATTGGTACGATTTCAACTCTTTCTACCGGTAGGAGGGAATGATGAATCCAGGCCTTATGTCCAACATTCTATGACAGTCTACAAACCTCCTGGAAGAGGCATCAACCATGAGAGCAGTCAGTGCTGTTATAAAAAACAATAAAATTCTGCCAACAACATAAAACTAACATTCAAATGTGAATTTTGGCAAAGGTGAAACCTATCGTTAATTTTACCAGTCTATATGACTTCCTTTTTCCTTCCCCTTACAAGAAAGAATACACAACTTTTCTGCTGAGTAGAACCAACCAAGAAATACCAAATGACAATAGTCCTAAACGGTGTTTCCAGGAAAAAAAAAAAAAAAGAGAGAAGTTGTCTAGATAACATCGGCTTCAGTGATATCAATGTTTAGTTTTCAGTATCTTCCTAGGGTTTCTTGGCTTAGTGGAGCATGACTATTCTTTTGTCAATAAAATACAGTCCTACAGCACTGCAATACTAATCATGTTGTGTTTTGCTTTGCTTTGTATTGTTTCGTTCTGTTTCTGTTTGCCACTGGTTTATTGGATGTTTGACCTCCTAAATGTGGTTTATATGGGGACCAAAACCCAATAAAACCAAAATTAACACTGCAGTAAAGTGGGTCTGAAAAAATAAATAAATGTTGCCAATTGAACGATTCTTTCCTTAACAAACTACTAGAGATACCCAATCTCGGATTTCCCTTTAGAGTCAATGAGAACCACGTTTCCTTTATTGCCCCACTTTTTAAAGAACTGTAACAAAGAAATAAAAAAGTGTACAAATCATAAGTGCACTGCTCCATAAATTTTCACAAAGGGAGCCCACCGGTATAACCATACCTAGATCATAAGCAGCACCCCAAAAGCCCTGCTTGTCCACTCCTCAGCTCACACCCCAAGTAGCCCCTATCCTGTTCTAACTATAGAGTAGCTTTGCCTGTTTTCAAACTTGACATAAATGGACTCATACACTGTTTATTCTTTTGTGTCTGCTTTCTTTTACTCCAAATTATATTGGTGAGATTCATCTTCATTTTTACATATGGCAACAATTTGTTCATTGTCATTGTTATATAGAATTCCCTCTTTGTTTGTTTGTTTCAGAAGCATCTAATCAACCAAGTGTTCTGAGGCTAACACTTTGAGACACATGGATCCCAGTGTTAGAATATAAAAGCTTTAGGGGGCAGGCCCCGTGGCGTAGTGGTTAAGTTCATGTGCTCTGCTTCGGCAGCCCAGGGTTCATGGGTTCAGATCCCGGTCATGGACCTACGTACCGCTTATCAAGCCATGCTGTGGCAGGCGTCCCACATATGAAGTAGAGGAAGACGGTCATGGATGTTAGCCCAGGGCCAGTCTTCCTCAGCAAAAAGAGGAGGATTGGCAACAGATGTTAGCTCAGGGCTAGTCTTCCTCACCAAGAAAAAAAGAATATAAAAGCTTTAATCAAAAGAAGACAGAGTGAATAAGATGACCTTTTGAAATAGCCTGAAGTCAGTTGTTAAGAAGCAGCTGTTGGAGGAGAGCGGTGGAAGAGTAAACAGGGCTCTGTGAGATAAGCCAGAAAAGCAGTCCTGGAAAGAAAGAACTGAGTCAGGGATCTTGGTTCTGTTATCGGCACTGGTATGATCAGTACAGTGGGGTCCCAGGTTCTTGGTCCACAGACACAAAAGAATTTGAGAGCGGACACACAGCAGAAGTTTTAACAGAGGAAGATTTATTAGCAAAGCAAAAGTGCACCCCCAAGGGGAGGGGCGGGCAGGCTCAAGGGGGAGCAACTGCCCCAAAGTTGTGGTGGTCGGTGGCTAAGGAAGGTCAGGTCCTGGGAGCAAGTGAGGGTCTTGGAACGTGTGCCAACACCCCCACCTTGGGAGTGGGAGATTTTTTCCTTACACAGGCATCTCCAGAACTGTCGTGGCAATGATCTCCCGCCGGGGGGCGGGGGAGTGTCAAAACCGCAATGCAAATGAGGGTATAACGAGGCTTGGGGCTACTCTCTGTCAGGGTCCGCGGGGAGTGGGGGGGGGGGGCAGTGCTGCCCATCCGAAGAGCTGCTGCCCAGTAATGAGGACTCTGCACCTAGTGGAGTGACCTTGCTCCCAGCTCATATCTAGCTTCCTGCCTATCTCAGTTCAAAAGCAAAAAATTTTGCCCTACTGCAAAGGTTTGATTTAGGCTGTCTTTGCTCTCATCTTTTTAGCAAAATCTTTCTTTTTCTGCCTATCCGGTTCTGCCTTCAGAGCCCCAGCTGTGCTGAAGGCCACACCTCTGTTAGGGATCAGATCGGGCCACACCTTTTCACACATCGTATGCTATTTGACCAAAAATCCCTCACATAAAAAGGGATTTGCATTCTGTTTCTGCCTATTTTAAATACAGATTATCAAAAGCTCTCTTTGTAAGTTTTTGATATTTCCATTACAGTAAATTATTACTTTATGAAAGTTTGTAACCAGCTATTGTTACCAGCTAATTCTGATATTCAAGATACTGAAATTTTGACTAGTGCTTCATAAAACTACCTGCATTTAAAATGTTATTTTTATTCTTTTTATGAAGATGTTTATTAGAGGAATTATCAAAATGGTCCCATAAATATTGAAGCCGTATTCTAAAGTATAAATACCCTTTTCTTCCCCATTAAAAAAAAACAAATTCACAAAAAACTTTGTTTTTATAAAAACAACTCATTTGAAGTACATTTAATATAGTTTTTAAAGATATTACCAGTGAATGTGGAAAGTGTTTATTCTGAGAATCTAAGCTTTCCTTTACATCCTTCTACTTATGGAAGGTTAGCTAAACCTATCGGATTTCAAGGGTCTTGGCTTAAAATATTTATTGGGAACAAGAATAGAGGTGTTGGAATATTTACCAGGATATTAGTAAGAGAGGGTAGGAATAATCTGTCAGCACATGAGTAGTTTAAATTCTAGTTTTAAAACCAAATCCAGATATAAGAGGACACCAAAGTTCATTTCATTGGCTCCCAAAATACACTGTAGTAAATTAAAAATGGTCATAAATTATTTTAGTTCCTTCATCAAGAGAGTGAGTCTATCTCCCCACTGTGTGAATCTGAATCAGCCTTGTGACTGCTTTGACTAATAGAATGAGCCAGAAGTGATGTTGTGTGACTTTTGAGCTTTGGCTTCAAAAGGCTTTGCAACTTTGCTGTCACCCTCCTGGACCAGTTGCCTCCATGGGAGAAAGCTTGAGCTAGCCTACTGGAGGAGGACATCAGACGGGGCAAAGACAACCTGTCTCTGCTGAAGTGCCTGTCTGTGCTGGTTAATTTTATGTGTCAACTTGACTGGCCTAAGGGATGCCCAGATAGCTGATAAAACATAATTTCTGGGTGTGTCTGTGAGAGTCTTTCTGGAAGAGATTAGCATTTGATTCAATAGACTGAGTGAAGAGTCTGGGCTCACCAATGTTGGCAGGCATCAACCAATCTGTTGGGGGTCTGAGTGGAACAAAAAGGCAAAGGAAGGGTGAATTCTCTCTCTTTTTGAGCTGGGACATCCATCTTCTCCTGCCCTTGGACATTGGAGCTCCTGGTTCTCAGGCCTTTGGACTTCAGGAGTTACACCAGCACTCCCCTGGTTCTCAGGCCCTCGGACTGGGAATGAATGATACCACCGGCTTTCCTGGTTCTCCAGCTTGCAGACAGCAGACCATGGGACTTCTTGGCCTCCACGACTGCATAAGCCAATTCCTATAATAAATCTTCTCTTCTGTGTATCTATATATATCCTATTAGTTTTGCTTCTCTGGAGAACTCTGACTAGTACACTGGCCAACAAGCTCCCAGAAGACAACTACTTAAATACACCCCAGTAAGAGCAGCAGAAGAGCTGCCTAATGGAGCCCAGCAGAACTTCATGAACAAATACATTGTTGATTTAAACCATTAAATTTAGGTTTGTTACACATCAAGAGATAACCAAGACAGCCACCCAGAGCCCATTTCATTATGTAACACACCGATTCAGTAAGGAAAATGGGCTAGTAGAGTTGGGGTTTTACTATTAAATCTCTGTCTTTAAATTTCTACAGCCACTGCACTGCCTCGTTTAGGCCCAATTTGTTTCTAATCAGGACAACTGTAATTGACTCAAAGTCTGTCTCTGCCCCGAGTTACTTCCCACACCAATCTAACCTCTCCATGTTACCACCAAAGTATCTAGGATCCTAATTAAAATTTTCCTTTCCACTACTCTTCCCTTCAAACCACTTCTACCTATGGGATAAAATCCTGAGCCTGTCATTCATAACCTTTCATAATGAGGCCCTTCCTGAAGTAGGAGAGGCAGGAGTATTTACCCACTGGCCCCCCGAATCAAGGGTTGCTTCTAGAAGTGTTAACCTCCCCTGTGCTTCCAAGCTGGGCATATGCCATGGCCTAGAAAGTGCCTTACAGCATCTTCAGCACCAAAGGAAACCCTGGGACATTAGGCGAAGCACTAAAAGAGACAGTGTCACCTCAAAATGAGTGGAAGCCTGCACGGAAGTGTCCAGTATCGCCACAGCTGAAATCAGAGGGCAGCCACCCACACGTGAATCAATGTGCCAACTGTACCTGCTGTGCTGTGTCTGAGGTCGTATCTGAAGATCCATTTCCTTGGGAAGCCTCAGGAGGCCTTATACAAAAGGTCTGAAAAATGCCAGGAGCTCGTGAGGTGGTTACGCAAACCCCAGATCTCTACGAATTACCAGACATTCTCTTTTGAGATGATGTTATCCAATTAAACTTATCTGTGGCCAGGGTGTTCTTTCTAAGACAAACTTACTGCAAGGCAACCAGAAACATCTCTAGAGCGACCTGATATATGACTATTTCTTAGAAGAACAACCAACCAAAGGAGCCTCTGTATCCACAAGTGATCAAAATTAACAATATCAGTAACAGGATAAATTGATATCATGTGTTTCTTTTTTTAAAAAATTATTTTATTGAGGTCATATTGGCTTACAACATTGTATAAATTTCAGGTGTACATCAGTATATTTCAGTTTCTGTATAGACTGCATCGTGTTCACCACCAACAGTCCAGTTTTTATCCATCACTATACATACGTGCCCCTTTACCCCTTTCACCTTCCCCCCGCCCCCTTCTCCTCTGGTAACCACTAATCTGTTCTCCTTATCTATGTGTTTGTTTATCTTACACATATGAATGAAATCATATGGTATTTGTCTTTCTCTGTCTGATTTATTTCACTTAGCATAATACCCTCAAGGTCCATCCATGTTGTCACAAATGGCACAATTTTGTTATTTTTATGGCTGAGTAGTATTCCATTGTGTATATATACCACATCTTTATCCACTCATCCGTTGATGGACACTTGGGTTGCTTCCACGTGTTGGCTATTGTGAATAGAGCTGCAATGAACATAGGTATGCATAAATATTTTTGAATTATTGGATGTCATATGTTTCTTGATCTGATACAATGAGAAGAACACAAACATCACTCCTTGCCAAAAATATATAATCTGAATTTAATCAAGAGGAAATATCAGAAAACCCAAATTAAAGGACATTCTAAAAATAATTGTTCAATACTCTTCAAAAGAGTCAAATCAAGTTTATTGAAAGACAAAGAAAGACTAAGGAACGTCACAGATTGGAGACTAAGGAGCCATGATAATTAAATACGTGAGATTCTGGATTGGATTGCAGACCAGAAAAAGAGCTTTAATGGAACAATTGGAAAATTCAGATAAAGTCTATGTATCAGATAATAGTACTGTATCAATGTTAGTTTTCTGATTTTGATCACTGGACTGTGGTTACATGAGGTGTTATCCCTTGAGTAATCTGAATGAAAGATATATCAAAATTCTTAGCATGTTTGCAACTGTTTTGTAAGTCTGAAATGACTTTTGTAAGCCTTCAAAATGAAAAGTTAAAATTTTTTTAATTTTTAAAGTCAATAGGATAGAAGATGATGCACAATTGAAGAGGATCCTTGAAATTAGGCAGATTACGAGTGACATCTGTCCTATTTAGTTGGATACTGCCTGAGCAAAGTAATGATTTGCAACACTGGCTTAGGACCACCCTATCCCACCCTCCATTCTCACAGACCATCTCGTCTCTATTTGAGTTGAATATGTCACAAAATCCTCAGGAATTTTCAAAGTAGTCTCGCTCAAAATTCACTTTGAATTTACAGCATAAAATATCTTGTTTAAACACGACACAAGGGAGAAAGGAAGGAAGAGGGAAAATCATTCAAACAAGAGGCTAATTTCCAAAGAGGTAGTTCTGAGTTTTAAAACCATCAGCTAAAGCAGAATCATCTGGGAAACTTGTTTTCAAAGACTCTGACGCCCAAGCCCCACACCAAACCTATAGAATCAGAGCCTGTAGGAGCAGGGTATTTGCACAAGCTCACGGAGCAATACTGAGACAGACCAGGAAAGTTTGAGAACCACCATTTAAGAAAACAACGGGTCTTTAAAACAAAATTCATTAGCCACTAGGTGGTGCCAGGATTTCAAAGATGGAATTTTCTGGTACGGTACACATTTCCCTGAGTATACAGTATATTCATTTCTTTTTTTTCTCTCTACTCCACATCTCCCCAACTTTTAGAAAAGGGTTATATCACACTGAAATAAATATTTCACGCAGCAATTTGTCAGTTTCTCCTTGAATTTATTTTGATTATTTTTGATCCCCTCCTTCTGAGGGGATCTTGGAGGAGGCTTGCCAGAAATATATAACCTGAATTTAATCAAGAGGAAACATCAAAAAAACCAAATTGAAGGATATTCTGAAAATGACTGTTCAATACTCGTCAAGAGAGTCCAATCAAGTTTATTGAAAGACTAAGGAACGTCACAGATTGGAGACCAAGGAGACATGCAATTAAATACAACGTGAGAGTCTGGATTGGATTTCACTTTAGATTTTATTTTTAGTGAAATGGGAAATCATCAAAAGGTTTTAAGAAGGAAAGTAACATAGTCTAAATTTTTTTTTAAGATCATCTTGGCTACTGATTGTAGAGGGGACACAAGTAAAAGCAGAGAGAATAACTGAAATACTGCTGTAATGGTCTAGATAAGAGATGATGGCAGCCTGGACTACTGATGGGAGTGGAAATGAAGAAAAGTGGTCAAATTCTGGATGTGTTCTGAAAGTATAGCCAATAAGACTTGTTGATGGACTGCATGTGGGGAATGAGGGGATGAGAGAAATCAACACCACCTACATTGCTGTTTGATCAACGAGGTAGATGGAGAAGCCATTTACAAAGGGTAAAGTGGGACAGGAAAAGTTTGGAGGAGAGCTGTGAATTAAAAATTCTGGTTTGGGGTCCAGCCCCGTGGCTTAGCCGCTACTGGCGGCCTGGGTTCGGATCCCGGGCACACACCAACACAACGCTTGTCCGGCCATGCTGAGGCAGCATCCCACATACAGCAACTAGAAGGATGTGCAGCTATGACATACAACTATCTACTGGGGCCTTGGGGAGAAAAAGGGAACAAAAGGAGGAGGATTGGCAATAGATGTTAGCTCAGGGCCAGTCTTCCTCAGCAAAAAGAGGAGGATTGGCATGGATGTTAGCTCAGGGCTGATCTTCCTCACACACACACACAAAAAAATTCTGGTTTGGTCAGACTAAGTTGGAGATGTTTATTTAATATGAGAAAAGTTGTGGGGATTATAAGATTTGGGAGTCATCAGCATATAGATGGTATTTAAAGCTACAGGGCTAGACAATATCACCCAGAGAATGACTGTAGATGGAGAAGAATATAGAGGACTGAGCCCACTGACTCTACATCAATGCTGTGTTGTTACTCTCTCTCAATAAGGCTGCAGTAGTTATCCAAAAAACTGATGTGGTAAGATCAATATCGGTAAAGTGCGAATAATAATACTCCATATGGTTATTGTAAGGAATCAAGAAGGAATATATAAAATATCCAAGACACTGCCTGACACAGAGTAGGCAATCAACAAAATATGACTTTTTTCCTATTTCCTTCCCTGGTAAAAGTGGACTCTGCAGTAAATTGCAATAGAACTAAAATCTCTCTATCAGCTCAGATGTCTTTACAGCCAAAGAGAAGTCTTAAGAATCATCTGTCTCTACATTTACAAAATAAGACTCTTCCCATAAGGAGTTAAGTTTCCAGGACCTCTATTTGGTTAAGCCTGAGTTAATAGGGTTGAACAGATTTATTGAACGCAGACTTTCACAAAGGTCTCTAAGGGATAGAATTTGTATGCAGCATTTCCCAACATTCATACAGGCTAAAGAAATTGTCTACAGGCCACAGTTTAGGAAAACATTGATTTACTCCATGCCCACATTTTACAGATGAGAAAACAGATGAGGAAGAAGGAGATAAAGTCACCTAGATTGGAGCTCATTATTATGGAATATACCATTATTATGATACTGTTTAGTGTGACTAAAGCTACTCCAACTTTCCCATCAGCCTTCCCCTCTGAGTAGCCTATTCCTAAAAGCTCTTTTCCTAAAAGCTGAGTTTATGAGGTGTCTACAGTAGGCCTTCAGGTTGATGAGATGCCTATAGAAGGCCTCAAGTTCCTTTATGTGTCTGAAATAGCACCCACGTGGCTTATGAGGAGTTGCCTAACTAAGAATGACTGTGTTACATATCTATAATATGGAGTGGAAGGTAGATTTGAAAAAAAATCTTAAGCACAAATTAGATCATCAAACTGTTACTATATTTAGACTTTGCCTCCAATCATATGTGTAACTTTGGATCCGTCCACGTCATGTAAAACCTCTAATTCTCCTGTTAATAATAAAGGCAGTAAAATGAGGGTTAATATTTGCTAAAGCTTTGACCCATAACTCTAAGTTTCTAAATCAGCAGAAAATATCTTTACCAGTGATTGAAAGAACCTTGGACTAACTGTCTTAAAAGCAATAGCTTCTGTTTTTTCCTAATTCCTTTCCTTAACTGTACAGTTAAGCAGCAGAGAGAAGGAACAGAGCTTTGCTGAGGGCCTTTTCTCATCACCATTTTGCAGAGAAGAAAACTGGAGTACACAGACACTATACCCTTAGCATGTCTGAGGGCTCCTAACACGTTAGGCATGAGGCAGGACTGGAAACCAGCTTTGTCTGACTCTTAAGGAGTGCTACCCCTTCATTGCAAAAACCTGGAGTGCCGTCAATTGAGGGGTGAGAAGAAGAAGGACTTCCTAACGAACCTGAGAAGAGTGAGTGTTGCGTACTGCTGTGAGCTTTGCGTGGGGAAGCTAAGAAGGGGAGGGGGGAGACTGGAGGGGAGGTGGGGAGGAGGGGGATGTGGGCATGGCGTGGCAACAGTTTGTAGGCCTACCAAATACAATTTTGAGATGTTTAATACATGTCATCTATCCCACCTTAAAGCTACTTTTCCTTATTTCTAATGATAATAGGCCTCTGAAGGGTTTTAGGCTATTATCCCAGGAAGATTCCACTGTACTCCCTAAGTTCCCCTGTTCACTTACTGAAACTGAAGACACTTTCAAAGTTACATCCATTAAGCTCAAGCAGTTGACAATGGTTAAAATGTAATTGCCTCCGGAGAGGCTATCATCTCTCACCCTTTTAGTAATATGAATATAGGATCTGAGGCAATTGGCTGTTGCTGCATAACAAACCATCTCAAAATATATCGGTTTAAAACAATGATTTATTATTTCTCATGAGTCTACAGGTTAGTGGGTAGTTCTACTGATCTATAGACCATGGCTGGGCTCAGTCATATGTCTGTGGTCAGATAGCAGGTCAGCTGGGAGCTGAGTGGTCTATTATAGCTGGAATGACTCAGCTCTGCTCCATGTGGTCTCATGTGGAGCACACCCCTAATTCAGGCATGTTGTCATGGTGACCATACATAAGCCAGAGAGGAAGCAGAAACTCACAAGGCTTCTTGAGGTCTAGATTCAGAACTGTCACAATATCACTTCTGCCACATTGTACTGGCCAAAGCAAGTCACAGACCAGCTCAAGTTAGAGCGGGCAGGGACTACAAAGTTATCAGGCAAAGGGTATGGATACATAGAGGCCATTAATTTAATTGAGATCATCAATGCCTTCAATCTAACACAGGATAGAAGGGCAAATTTTGATTGCAAGAGTAGGAAAGGGAGGATAGAGAAAAAATGTTATTTGCATTCTTAATCATCTTGTGCATGGAAATCTCTTGTTCTATTACCTAGTCTTGAACTCAAGCAAATTGTATTCTTCCTTCTCATTTGTACACCTTCATCTTAGTATTTCCTAAGCAAGTAAGTCATTTGTCTTACATTGACATTTTGTTTTGCAATGGTCTTAGATTAAAATTAATTAAATACTTAAAAATATCTAACCATTTGAGTTCAGCCCATTAGATTTTTGTTCGATACAGAGCAAAAAAAAAATGTCATTTTATTATTCTTCTAATTAATGAGCAACTTTAGTGTTTGCATTAGGGACATGTTGGAAGAGCTAAAAAGAAGGAAGAATAAAAAAGATCAAATTCCCTGTGAATTAGCTCTCTAGCGTAACAGTTTTATCATCAGTAAATATTGAGCACCCACAGTGAGGAAAGAACCATGATGAATATAATACAAAACATGTTCTGAAAAAAAAAGTATATTCTGATTATAGAAAGCACAGATGAGCCATGGGTGATAAAATACTGATAATATCATTTAACAATGAATATCAAAGTTGTCTTGGGTATGTTTAATTATTTAAATTAAATAATGTATAGTCATGAACTTATAGGAGTAAACCGAAGACAATTTGGGGAGAATTAGGGAGGAACCTCTTAGATAGCATATACTCACTATCTTCTAAAGTGAGGAAAGACATCAGGATTGAAGTAAGATTTAGTTAGGTCCATCAGTAAGGAGTCAGTGAAAGTGGCCCACACCAGCATCAAGATAAGAAGAAGTTCTTGAGGCCAGAAGGTAATTATCTTAGGAGTCACAAAGAATGTCTCTGCGGTCATTTGCTGACCCACAGATGTAGGTTTCAGGTGTGGCTGATCTATCACTCTGAGCAGACTCTGAAAGAGAAACCTTATGATATAGCACTTGTGAGAGATGAGTAGGCCGCTTGGCTGGAAGGGCTGTCATTGGCCAGATCAGGAGAAAATTCAGAGTTCCTTCCTGGTACTCCTCAGAGTTTCTTGAAGATCAGCTGGTCTCTAGAAGATGTGGAGAAGACAGCAGGCCCTACCAGCAAAGAGGAGCATCCAGCAGACATTCCGAGCACAGCTCATGCCCTGGAAGAGTATGCTCCAGGGAAGGGAAGTGAAGCCAATGGATCCAGACTTGGAATTGTAAGTGACAGGTCTCAGACCTGGAAAAAACAGTTGAGAGTAGAGTGTTGCCTCTTTGCTATATAACAAGTCTTTTGGGTATCTCAAGGACAGAAAGTCTCCACATGGCGGAGGTCTTTGGTACCCATTGGGGGCATTTTCCTTATTTATCACCAAGAGCTTAAGCAAAAACAAAAGTGATCTTATACGCTTTAATGTACTCAGGAACCTGTGCATTTTGCTTATAGGTTTATTGCATAGAAGAACTGGCAGGGTTTGAGGGTTTTCGTGTTATTCAAGCTGAAGAAAGAGAACTCAAGCAGAGGGGGACAATGAGCAATGCTAGGAAAGGCTCGAAAAGTATGGTTGCAGTTTAGGACTCAATTTGTTCAGGAGAACTCAGTATTTCCCAGGTAAAGGAAAACGGGATTATAACACACTTGCACTGTCACACTTGCCGTGTTGACTCTGTAAGTTTTGGTTTTAAGTTCCTTTTAATCTAGAAAGATAGGTTTGGTTTTAGGTTAGATTCCTTTGACTCCCTTGTGAGCAGACACTATGGTTAGGCTTTTGGCTTTTTCGGCTTTGGCTTTGTTTTCTACTTTAAATTTTGTAAAACTACGAGCAGAGTACCAAGTATACGAAAAGGTATTTAATTTTTAAAAAACATCTCTAGAATTCCAACTACAATTGCTTAAACATCCCTCAAAGAATCCTATCTTCAAAGGAAAGAGAATTTTATGGGACGGTTATTGGTTTCAGCCCAGACCTGTGGCAATAAAGAGAAGGCCTCCAGAAAGACATCTGAAGGCATCACCATGGATACGCACGAACACTGTGAAGGCAAACACTGTTCGTGAGGCATGATGGGAACAGAAAACATAAAACGTAAATGGGTTGAGGAGACTAAGAATCACATGCTGTATTTTCCTTTCTGGAGACTGTGTGTAATAGCGGAAAGACACAGGGCTTCGGATTCTACAAACCTGCATTTGAATCCCAGCTCTGCTGCTGTTTAACTGAATCTATAGACTAGGAAAAGAGACGTTTTCTCTTGAGTTTGGTTTTTTTATCTCCAAAATGGTGAGAAATGTACCTATTTCCTAGTGTTAGGATGATCAAATAAATTTCTATATGTAAAGTGCTAGACATATAGAAATTACACAATAATTAAGTTCCCTTCCACTCTTTATCCTCCTTCCCTGAAAACCTGAAAACATTGGAACACAGTTTCTTGGAAAAACAGCCTAAGTCTCTGCAGCCCCCATTAGGGCCCAGCCCTATCACCAAACCCCACCGTACCCTACAGAGTTTTCACAAGTGCATAGGGCAGATGTAGAATTCAAACTCTGGCTTACCAGAAATCTCAAAATGGCATCTGATCTGTCTGGCTAAATGCTCACTGTGGCTATGGAGGACTTGGTAAGCATCTCTATCCATGTTTGAGTCTCAGCTTTGTCACTCACAAGCTGTGAAACATGAGATCATTCATTAGACTCTCTGAGCCTTAGCTTTCTCCTCTGCAAATGAGAATGATAACACTTTATGGAATCATTTCCAGCATTGCACATGAGCCTGTTAAGAAGCTTATCACCATCACCACAAATGTGGTGATTTTTTTTAAAAAAACTCTGCCAATTTGTTACCCAATTGGGTCATCATCTGCATTTTTTGATAAAGAGAATATTTTTCATTTGTTTATTAGCCATGTGCATTTCTTCTCCTGTAAATTGCATGCTTGTGACCTGACTCGCATCTTAAAAGATCCTATGAGCTAAATTCTCAAGACTAAACTATCACAGACAGCACCATCTCAGTCACCTGTTCTGAATGTAGCCCAGCCTCACTGCACTTCACTGTTTTTAAAAAATTGCGGGATGAAAGCTAAATTGAAGAGATGTCATCACCAGCAACATAGATATGTATTCCATAGATAGGAATCTCTTTCTCCTTGCCCGTCTTTAAGAGATGATAGTTCATGCTCTTCTAAATGCCTGAAGATTTTGTAGAGAATCATCATTGTTAGTGTTCTTTGTCATTACTATTGTTACGAACAGGTGAAATAACACCTAAAACACATGATTTCAGGATTATCAAGAAGGATAAAGGGAAAATGCCAAAAGTCCTGAACCTGGACTTATGTAGACATGCATAAAAAAAGGTAAAAACACATGTCTGCAAAAGGAACAGTGATGATCAAATTCACCAACTGTAAATAAGTGTCTAATGATATTGATAAAAATAATTAGTTAGCCAGAAATAAACCCTAACATTTATGGTCAATTCAGTTTCAACAAAGGGAACAAGACAATTCAATGGGAAAAGAATAGTCTTTGCAACAATAGTGACAGAAAGACTCGCAAAAGAGTGAAGTGCCAGGACAACATGCAAAAGAATGAAGCTGGATCCCTACCTCACAACACACACAAGAATTAACTCAAAGTGGATCAAAGACCTTACACTACTGTAAATGCTAAAACTCTTAGAAGAAAACATGGGAGTAAATCTTCATGACCCTGAGTTAGGCAATTATTTCTTAGGTGTAAGTGATAAAAGGCACAAGTGATAAAAGAGAAGATTGATAAATTGGACATTATCAAAATTAAAAACTTTTCTGCTCTGAAAGACACTGTCAAGAAAATGAAGAGACAACCTATGAAATGGGAGAAAATACTCACAAATTATATATCTGATAAGGGACTTGTATCCACGATATATATAGGACATAACTCAATAATAAAAAGACGAACAACCCAATTTGAAAATGGGCAAAAGATCTGAATAGATTTTTCTCCAAAAAAGATATATAAATGACCAATAAGCACATGAAAAGATGCTCAACATCATTAGTTATTAGGAAAATGCAAACCAAAAACACAATGAAATACCATTTCACATCCACTAGAATGGCTATAATCAAAAAGAAAAAAATATTAAGTGTTGGCAAGCATATGGAGAAGTTGAACCCCTCATCCATTGCTGGTTAGAATGTAAAATGGTGCAGCCACTGTGGGAAACAGTTTGGCAGTTCCTCAAAAAGTTAACCATAGCAATTTCACTCCCAGGTATATAACCAAGATAATTGAAAATAAATGTCCACACAAAACTTGTACACAAATTTCCATAGCAGCATTATTCATAAGAGCAAAAAGTGGAAACCATCCAAATATCCATCAACTGGAGAATAGGTAAATAAAATGTAGCCTATCCATACAATGGAATATTATTTGTTCATAAAATGGAATGAAGTACTGATACATGCTACAACATGAATGAACCTTGAAAATAATATGCTTAGTGAAAGAAGCCAGACACAAAAGACCACATGTAGCATGATCCCATTTATATGAAATGGCCAGAATAGGTACTTTCTCTAAAGATGAGATATGAAATGTCTCATCTATAGACAGAGAATGTACATTAGTAGATTAGCACTTGCCTAGGGCAGAGAAGGGGGAGATAGAGGGATGGAGAGTAACTGCTAATGGGTATAAGCTTTATTTTTGGAGTGCTGAAAATGTTCTAAAATTAGATGATGGCGTGATTGTGCAACTTTGTAAATATACTAAAAACCACTAACCTATTCACCTTAAACAGGTGGACTTTATGTTATGTAAATTATATCTTAAACTGTTTTTAAAACCTTCAAAAACAGATAGCTATTTTAAACAAAGCCCTATGATTTTATTATAACTGTTGGTAAAAACAATTATAAATGTTGGTAATAATAATTATAACAACTTACTGTGTGCTTGTTATGTGCCAGGCAATATTCAAAGTCTTTACAAGTATTAACGAACTTACTTTCCAACCAACCTATTAGGTAAATACTATTAATATTCTCATTTTAGAGATTAGAAAACTAAAGCCATTAAGTGGCATTGTAAGAATTCAAACACAGAGAGTCTGTGTTTTTAAATAAAATATGTGTTGGCCTGGAATCAAACGACAAAATATGGGGAGAAATCCTGAAATTCAGAGAATTGGGGAAATTTTAAAATATAAAATTAATGGTAGAGCCTAAGAAAGTAATGCCTAGGAATAAGAAATACATTTATTTTTTGTTGTTGTTACTTCACACGATAGCAGTGGAAAATGAAAAGCTAAAGGTTATGTGACGGTGTCCCTTTCTTGTACTGTATAAAGACAATATTAAGCAGGTGGGCTGTTGCCAGGAGGCCTTGGCATGCTTTCATTCTCCCATGAGTTACAGGAGGAGGGATTCTGTATAGCGTGGTGTGAACAGGAGCCAGACTGCCAGGCCAGGATTGAAGAGAGAGTCCGGAGGGCAGCCCTGGCTCTGCCATTAATCACTCATGTGACCTTGGGTAGGTCATCTACCCCCTCTGGACACAAATGATAGATCTATAACACAAAGTATCTTTAGCAGATACTTTCTAAGGTCCCCATTTGTTTTAAAATCTAGTCATCGACCATCTAGTTTCCAGACTAATCTCAAAAACATCTTGGCAAGTGTTATGTTTACTTCCAAACAAATCTTCCTCAAATCTGTTTCCTGGAATTCTCCAAACACATCTTTTCTGGGTCTATGTCAACTACTCCGGCCCCTGACACTCCAGCTGTGCAGAGGGAACTGAGAAGATGTGTCTGTTCCTTACTTTGAATGCTAAGGGCTTTTGAAAAGAATAAAAATCTATTCAGTAAATGTTGGATGTGCTTTCAGGATTACCAAACTATTTTGACAATCATTTAGAGTAAAACATAATTTTGATGGTGCTAAAATGTTCATTGTAATCATCTCTGGGGCTGAGGATTACAGACGATTTTTAAATTTCCTTCTTTATATTTTGTGTATTTTGTTTTATAAACAAAGGAGTGTATTTAAAAAACCTTATGGCACAACATTATGAATGCAGTTAATGCCACTAAACTGTACACTTTAAAACAATTAAGATGGTAAATTTTATGTTATGTATATTTAACCACAAAAAAAAAATCCCTTATGGGAACATTGAAAATCATATGACGGGGGCCGGCCTGGTGGCATAGTGGTTAAGTTTGCACACTCTGCTTTGGCGGCTTGGGGTCCACAGGTTCTGATCCCAGGCACAGACCTACACACTGCTCATCAAGACGTACTGTGGGTGGCGCAGCGGTTAAGTGTGCACGCACCACTTTGGTGGCCTGGGGTTCGCAGGTTCGGATCCCGGGTACGCACCGACACACCGCTCATCTAGCCACGCTGGGGCAGCGTCCCATATAACGTAGAGGAAGATGGGCACGGATGTTAGCCCAGGGCCAATCTTCCTCAGCAAAAAGAGGAGGATTGGCAACAGATGTTAGCTCAGAGCTGACCTTCCTCACAAAAAAAAAAAGCCGTGCTGTGGTGGTGTCCCACATACAAAATAGAGGAAGATTGGCACAGATGCTAGCTCAGGGACAATCTTCCTCAAGCAAAAAGAGGAAGATTGGCAAAAGATGTTAGCTCAGGGACAATCTTCCTCACCAAAAAAAAAAAATCATACGATGTTCATAAATATTTCTCTGTAAATAATTATAAATTTGTATAAAATCAAACAAAGGCAGAATATACAATGACTACTGTGCAATTTGTCAGATGATAATGCTATTTAAATCAAAGAACACAGTTTGCTAAATCTGGTAACTCTGGGACCAAATTCATACATTTTACCAAACACTGAAGTTGGAATGTTTAAACGTTTACAGTGCTGTGAGGGAGTCAGCCCTTACTGGCTCACAAGACCTAATTATCAGCATCTCTTCCCAAAGTCATGTTAGTGGCATCACACTGGTAACTTAAAATCAGCCATAGGGGGAGTATTTACACCTTGGAAATTGGCAAGTGATAGAGATCAGAGCTTTTTTTTCCTTTTCATGTAAAACCGGTGTACCAGCACACCACCGTCTAAATAATAAATATATCAATGGCCATAAATTTACACCAACAGAATGTTTAAAATCAACAACGTCCAAAAAATGAAAAATAAAATAAAATAAAAAGGGTCCGGCCCCATGGCGTAGAGGTTAAGTGCGTGCGCTCCGCTGCTGGAGGCCCTGGTTCAGATCCCGGGCGCGCACCGACGCACTGCTTGTCAGGTCCTGCTGTGGCGGCGTCCCACATAAAGTAGAGGAAGATGGGCACGGATGTTAGCTCAGGGCTGATCTTCCTCACAAAAAAAAATAAATAAAATAAAAATAAATAAATGAAATCAACAATGTCAAGTCATTTTATAAATTTAAGCAAATGCAATTAAGAGCAGTGAAAAGACTTGCCCAAGTGAGTGGCAGGGCTGGAATAAGAACTTGGGTTTTCAAATTTCTTTTTGTTATATCACACTGCCAAATGCACAAAAAGAAAGCTTGCCTTAAGTCTGAAATTGCCATGTTTACTTGAACTGCAAGATCAACTTTCTAATCTTTCTGGGGGCAAAACTCCCTCTAAAGTCACCAGCTGCTGCCATTAGTAACAGTTTTCTGCAAGGGCAACATACATCGTCTCTCTGCATCCTCTCAGAGAAGGGCTCAGGACTTTAGGGGAGGAATTAACCTCCTCTCCAATCGTCATTATAGAAACCACAGAATAAAAGAGCTTGAGGGAAGAGGCAGAACTTTAGATATGATTTAGTCCATTAGTTATACTGGAATATTCCAGGCTGCATGGCGGGGCATTAGCACCACCATCAACACTCCATAGGCCCAAATTTTTAACACTTACTCTCCCCCTGGGATTAGGTTTTCCACAGCCACATGCAGACACACAGCTGATGTCACATTCAGAAAAGGAAATCATGTCTATCAATGATAATAAGACTCCACTTAACTTGAGTGAAAATACAACCAGCTCAAATCATAATCTTCCTCCTCCTCATCATCAATAGTATTTTCTGAACGTTTACTATGGGCAGGCTTCATGCTTGAACTTTATCATCAAATCCTCACAATAGCCTTTTGAGTCACGTACTATTATTATTACCATTTTTACAGGGGCTTGGAGAGGTTAAGTACCTTTCTAAAGTAACACAGCAAGAAAAGAATGGAGCCACCCTTCCACTCCAGGCAACCTGACCTCCAAGCCCACGCTCTAAACCACGACATCA
Source organism: Diceros bicornis minor (assembly GCF_020826845.1). Taxonomy (NCBI): domain Eukaryota; kingdom Metazoa; phylum Chordata; class Mammalia; order Perissodactyla; family Rhinocerotidae; genus Diceros; species Diceros bicornis. The sequence goes on from NC_080740.1 coordinate 46,697,313, forward strand.
CACAGCCCACTCCAGGAATGTGGGTATATTCACATTACACCCAAACGCTGGTTTTCCATATATGACTGTTCCGTGGTGAAGTCTGAATCTCCAGATAACTTCACCAGACCACAGGCTTCTGTGCCCAGATTGCAGTAGTGTGTGCTTAAAGTATGCAAACTAGTTTTATTAATACTAGCCTGAGCACAGCATAATCCATTAGATAATTCTTAAAGCACAAGTATTTGTAATGTTGCTTAATTGTAGACGAAATCTATTTATTTATAAACAGAAATTTAAATCTCCTGCCTCTGGAAAGCTCAGTTTTGAAGCTCTGTTTATCTGGTGTTTTCAGTTTGGTCTTGTGCCTCAACATCCAATTCCCACACCTCTAGGAGGAGGAGGAGCATATACAGGCATGAATTCCCCACCCCCTATCTAGCTTAGCACCAGTAGGCACATTAGTTCCGTATTTGTGGACTTCAGGATGGCTGGACATAATAACCAAAGATTATCATCATTGCACAAGACTAAATTCTTGGAACTATGGAGATTGTTTCATTGAAGAAAGAAAAAATTCTTACAGTAAAACTTTAATGAGTAGGGTTTAAGAAAATAAAACTAGAGCTAGAGAAGACTTTCAACTTCATCTAGGCCCAGCAGGTTATGAAAACCAGTGAATCAAAGCAGGCAGAGTAAGACAAGGAGGGGGGCTGGAGACTGAGGCAAAATGCAGAGTTCAGCCATGCCACAAGGAGGCACTACTGCTTAGTGCCACCCAACTATTGCCATACTCTTGCCAGATCTGGTTTTCTAGGCAAGGCCGGAAAACCACATTTTATATGAAATGTGTAAGAAATTTCTGCTTACAAAGCATAATAAAAGCCCAACAGAACACGTCAGCAGGCCAAATCTAGCCTAATATGTCTTCATTTGGTAGAAGGAAAAAAAAAAGCCCAGAAACATTAACTGAACTTACCAAGTGGCAGAGCTCAAATTCCTGATTCTCTTTTCTATGTCAGACTCTCTTACAACCTCTGTTTATAAGGATATAACACTGTGACTTATTGGAGAGCATCAAAAAAATGAGATATTTGAATCATTGGTGGTCTTACTTAAAACTGCCTGCTAGTTGTCAGTTTTTGTCTTGTTTGGTTTTGTTTTTTAATCTCAATTTCCATGAAAGGATATAAAAGAGTCTCTGCTATCTTCATTTTAGTTATATTCTAGTTATCATAGATTATTCATTTTTTGCCAGTGTGTAACTCCTTTTATAGCTCTATTCACATCACATAAACGCCCCACTCCAGTTGTTCATCTTTGATTGCCTGGTCTTTGTCTTAATTTTCACACACAAAAATGAAAGCTGTAGCAAAGGCTAGGGGTGCCTTGAGCAGAGGCCATGTCTAACCAGTCAAAGGGGTCAGACAGTGGCAGCTCTGTGCCTGCTGATGTGGCTTGCTATACAGCAGTCAACTGCCATTAATCTTAAAAAATAAAGCAGTCAGAATTCACATTTTCTTTCAGTGGTCGTGTGCCATCAGAACCTTTTCCCATTTGAACATAAAGTCCAAATATAACTGCTAGAAAATTTTGAAAGATTTAGCATAAGCAGCCCATATCAAGAAGTGACTGACCTTCAGGGAGCAAGCCATAGCTGAATCCCGCCCTCAGACAGGTTCAGGTTGCCCCTCCCACCAGCACCTGCTGCATTTAAAACTTGAATGCCCCTGGGAAGGGCGTCAGCACTGTGCTTTTCTACCGCTCTGCTGGCTTCTATCCCCTCCTCACGGCTTTACTTATCTTTCTGGCTCTTGAAGGCATTTGAGTTCCCGTGACTCCTGCTCTAGACTTTCAGCAAATCTCATCTTTGACACAATTTCTTATGATAAGGAATTAACTCGTCTTACATAAGAGTTCAGTCAATACAGTTTTAACTACTTCAGAGCTGCTCCCATAGGCGGGTAGTTGCAGCCTAAATGAAATAACCATATCACCAGGCGACTGCAGTAATGGTCCAGCTCATCTCCGTCTGCTTCTGTAGCATCATGGACATGGCCATAAAACTAATCTTTCATCATTTTATTCCCATTACCTGCAAGATAAAGCTTGAACAACCCACTGGCATTCAGGGTCCTTCATAATTCAGCCTCCATCTAAAGGTTCAAAGCTATTCCCCTACCTCGCCAACACAAACTCTCCATATCTCGCACACACCTGGTCCATGCCTATTTACTTGCTCACGAGCTCTACTCTCATCCCTTTCTGTTTTCCCAATGTCTTCTCATTTTTCAGAGCTCAACTCAAACTCCAGGTTTTCCATTAGGCTTTTCTAAATCACCCCAGTCTCAAATGATCTTGCCTCCTTTTAAATGTAAATGCTCAATACACATTTGTTGAATGAATCAATTCTGGCATGGCCACATTCTTATAACCACTTAATTATGGCCAAGTTGCTTAACCTTTTTAAGATGTAATTTCATCATCTCTAAAAATTTGGTTTCGGCAAGGATTAAATGAGATGTTGTTATGAAATTATCTAGCAGAGATGCTACATAGACTCAAAAATCAGGTGGTACAGCCACTCAAGAAAAAATAGACTGATTTACTGTCTTCCTCCCTCTTTTGTTGTTAGCTAACTTTTCAATTATGTATATTGTCTCTTCCTAGCTACATTATTGGAGCAAGGACCCATTTCTTAAAATTTTTTTGTATCATTCACTGCAGCTAGCATGGAGCCTTGCTAATAAAATATTGTTGATTGACTGACTACGAAGAAAGCTTGTCTATTAAAAAATATGTCCAAAGACCGGCTGCTGACACTGGAATTTCCTCCCGTAGAGACATTTTGTTCTAAGTTAAGCATTGCCCCCAGTTAAAATCTAAAACCTGCCTGGGAGAGTAACATATTTTGTTTCACTAGTTATTAATATCTGTACTTATTAGACTTTTTTGTTTACAAGGAGCAGAAACTACCTTGCAGGTTGTTGCTATTATATAAGATACAATGATTGGTTTGTTTAATCCAACACTTCAGTATAATTCAGTTTATCCAGGAAGGACAAGGAGGGAAGCTGGGTGCAGTGCACCATCAGAATTGTAGCATGATGGTACGGGGAACCAGGGTGACCACCTGTCGTGGTTTGCCCAGCACTAAGGGGTTCCTAGGATGCGGGGCATTCAGTGCTAAAACCGGGAAAATCTCAGAAAAACTGGGATAAGTTGGTTACCCTATTAGGCACCAGTAAAATCTTTCTGAAAGACTGTCTGATTTCAAAAGTGTGCTTGGAGTCAGTCCTGCACACGGAGCAGCGCAAACCTGTCCCTGGCTGGTTATCTCCTGGTTAGAGCCAAGTGCTAAGGAGGCCAAGGCTAAAGGTTTGATTTCCTAGGAAACTTTTCTCTCTTCCACAGTCAGAATCTGTGTACTTCACTTAAGCCAGTCATTCCCTAATGTCACTGAATAAACAACGGGAACAAGGAGAGAGAGAACATAGCTACTCTGGACCAAATCTTTCACTGCTGCTAGTAACATTGGTGGAGGGACACTGATGTTTTCCTTGTGCATGAACATTAAGTGATCGAAGGTTGTCACATAAAGAAATTCATTGTTCTGAACTTCCTGTTTAAATGGGTTCTAAATAACAACAACAATAATAAATAGCATAATTGGAAATTTCCACAGCATATTCTCCTGTATAATCCCATCCTCATCCTGGGAGATAGGCATGGCAGATACCAAGCTCAGCAGGGTTGGGATCACTTGTAGTTACCCAGCCAGCAAACAAGAGAGGTGGAGCTGGAACCCTGCCTTCTAGTGTTTTTTATTTGTTTGTTATTGTTGTTGTTGTTTTGGTACAGGTCACACCCTCCAGTAATGCAGCAAAATATACAACATTCAGGTTCTCTTGACTTTGTCCATTTCACTTCCATAAGAACTCCAGAACTCTGCAGGTCCCAAGGACCAAGCAGCGCAGCCTTAAAGCTCCTGTGTGTCTTGCCAAACATTGGCTGCAACACACGGGTGGGCTGGTTATTTCCCGTATGTGCAGAGGCATAAAGCACATCCACATTCTTCACCCTGCCGGTCAGCCCCAGGGGATTAAAAAAAGCATCCCCGGCTTTAATGCTTAGATGTCACCAGTCTCTGCACCTCATTGTTTTGTTTTGTTTAAGTCTTTACTTTTCCGTAGACTTTTCTGCCTAAATCCACAGGGTTGTGTGGTGTTCATATCCGTAATCTGAAAGCTAAATTTCCCAAACACATTTATTTTTCCTTTAGAGCAAATGTGGGTAGGATGAAATCCACCCTGTGTCATACTTACATGTTACTCATTAACTCACTTAAAAAAAAAAAAAAGCCTCAGCTAGATTAGGAGTCATGTGAAGAAAGCTTCCTGCAACGCGGGAACTGAGCAAAGCTAAAACGCAGAGGTTTTCACACTACTGGGGAAATTCAGAAATGAGCCTGTGAGCTTATTTCTCACCTCAGCGATCGACAAGTACACAATGGTGAAGAAAAAGGTGTCGTCTTCCAGTGACATGGTGTTCCGGTTTGAGATTCCACGCAGCCCAAGGAAGGCCCGTGCCGAGGCCCCGCACAGCTCCACTGAAAGCCCCAGCTCGGTGTTTTTCAGGTGGGTACATCTGTCTGCCCCCCTGATGGCCGCTGCCTCCTGACAGGTGGGCCTCCTCTTCCCTGAGGTAGCAATCTGCCAAGGGGAGAGAGAAGGCCAGCCTAGACACCTGGGCCAGTGGTTTGGAGGGGGGACATAGCAAGAGATATGACCTGCTGAGCAAATAGAACTATTACCACTATTAAGGGAAAATAACTGTTAGTGCCTACTTTAGGACTTCTTTAGTACCAGATAACTGGCCAGCTATGCGGTTTCTCAATTCCTGACTCACTCTCAGGTTCATAGGAAGTGAAGCCAAATAGTTAAACCAAAAAACTTACTTTGGTGTCAAAATTACCTGTACTATTATTAAAATAGTAATTATTAAAATATTAAAATAATTGCCTTCTTTTTGGCCTTCTAAGTTACATATTAAAATAGTACTAGTTGTGCTCTAGTTCTATTATTGACCATATGTATAGTGATTTACAACAGCTTTGACCAGATTCAGAACATATCCTTTTGGCTGTAAATATTAATATCTATATCGACACCACTCTGATAATTATATATTTTTAATGAAAATTTATTTATTGACTCTTTATTCATTTTGTCTCATAATAATTCTCTAGCAACTTATAAAAGGTAGAAATCAAGTGCAAATCAATCATAAAAAAAGTTTCTCATTCAACTTCGATGTAAACTTTAATGTACCTTTCATGTAAACTTCTCAAATGAAGGCAGAGGAATGACCTCCACATATGAAGTTTCCTTTTACATAGACCCACATCTGGAAAGCTGATCATTTGTTTTATTTTTAAATCATTTATGCAAAAAAGTGCTCAAAATTATAGCTTTTAAAAGTTAAATGGAAAACAAAGAAATCTCATTTCAATTAATGGCATTCACATATTCAGAATGTCAGGTTATGAATACAAATTAAACAATTTTAAGAAGTTTTAGAGACCAAGAGTCTGAATTTATGCAAAATGTGGCTTAATACATCTTTTTTAAAGTTAGCTTAATTTTTCCATCTGTCATTAAAATGAATCTACCTAACCTGCATTATGGTTGTTTGAGCAAGAGCACAATTTCTGTGACTGGAAATGTAAAACTGTTGCACTATTTCCATATTTTGCGAGCTTTGAGTGTGTCTCAAATTGCTTTTTCTGCTTAATCCATCTCTTACATGGACTCTAGGGCAAATTCTTCTTTGGAGCTCAAGCTCTAACCAAGAAAAATGAAATTAAATCAACATGCATAAACAAATAAATAAAAATATACAAAATCCAAGAAGTATAATTTAAATAAATACAATACATATGATTTAAATAATTATAGATAAAATAAATAGAAAATAAAAATAAAATTAAAACCTGCATCAACCTAAATTCAAGCCTCTTTCAAAAAAGGCCCAGGCCTATTTAATCTGCATATTTGAATATTCAACATTAAATCTCTATATCAGTGTCTATAAGTGTTTTTTTCCCCAGTGTGTATTAGAACCAACCTAAAAACACACATCTCTCCAAACAGTGGGGGCATTGGAGGACTTTTAGTCTAGTTCAAAGATCTATTTAACGTATTATATATAAAATTATTGAAAACAATTTGTAGAAGCATTCAGGCACATGTTGGTTAATTATCTGAGGTCAAAAGTAAGACGAGGCAAACACTTCCCTTTACCTTCTAAATAAATATTATGAATTTCTGTGGCTGTTGTGGTATCCCATTATCCTTTCCATGAACAAAAGCTAATAAAATGTACTCTCAGATCAACAAACTACTTCAAGTAGGCACAGATACAATTTATGCAGTGTTTTTATTCAATCATTCAATTCAACAAAGGCACTGAGTAACTATTATATGCCAGGCTATGTGGAAGGCACAGGGGTTACAATCATGAGTGAGACAGACCTAGTCCCTACCTTCCTGGAGGTTATTAGTTTAATGTCAAAGACAGGCCAAAAAATCGTGAATGAATGCATACACACATACATAATGCAAGTATTAATGTATGTTACCATAGGAAACAAATACAAGGGTGAGATAGAGCATAAGATGGGGAAAACTAATTTAGATGGAGGGGCAGGTAAAGGACTCTCTAAGGAAGTGATATTTAGGCTGACTTAGAGGATGAAAAGAGAGCCAACCACGGAGTGATAGGGAGGGAGCATGTTGCCCTAAGGTGGGGAAGATCTTGTGTCTTGAGGAACCTGGGGAGAGTGACACATGATGAAATTGGAGAGAGAAGCAGAGGATGAAGGGATTTAGAATTCTATTCTAATGGTGATGGGAAGCCGCTGGAGGGTTTAGAATAGAGGAGTATCATGATGTGATGTTCCCTTTAGAAGGGCATTCCGGCCCCCACTCTGGATCATCTCCAGTTTTTCGCTCAGTCAAGCAATGTTACATCTTGTCCATGTCTCCCAGTGTGCTTGTGTAAGGCAGTCTCTAAAGTATGTACCTAGGAGAGAAACTGCTGTGTCATAGGTGATGCCCATGATTAATTTTACTCATTAGTGTCAAATTGTATTCCAAAATTCTGCGTCATTATGCTACCACCAGCAGTTGTTCTGCTGCCTCAACAACATCTGTATTGTCTGACTTTTTAATTTTTTCCAATTGGGAAGGTGAGAAATGGCATATTGATGTGATTTTAATGTGCATTTCCCTTATTAATAAAGGAGGAGCATCTTTTCAACATGTCTATTTTTTAATTGCATTTTTTTGTTGATGTACAGAATTGCAATTAAATTTCTAAATTGACCTTATATCCAACATCCTTGCCAAGTCTTCTTATTTTGAATAATCAATCTGTAGACTCTAGGAGGTTTTCTTTGTAGACAATACTAGTATCTGAAATAACAAAAATTTTATTTTTACTTTTCTGATCTTTACTCCTTTTAAGTCTTTTTTATTTTATTATACAAGCAAGGAACTCCATTATAATGTTGAATATAGGTAGCAATTCCAGGCATTCTTGTTTTGTTCCTGATTTTAAAGAGAATCCTTTTAACATTCCAGGTTTTATAAGCCTTTCTTAGGTTTAAAAAGTCCCTTCTAATTAAGGTTTTCTAAGAGGTTGTTGAAACTATTGAGTGCTGTCCTGGCCTCCACTGAGATGATCCTCATTTGAAAATCTTTCACACTCATAATGTGCACAGTACCTCAATATTCAAAATTCACAAGAAATCATCATTTCCCAAAATATACAGAACAGTGGGCATCTTGAAAAACATGAATTGGGGTAAACTTTACAAGTACTTGATTGAAAAGGGCTCTAGTGAATTAATAGTTCCTTAAATTAGTTATTTAGCAAATAAAAATCAGAAATTTATATTGAATTAATTAGCTTTTGGAGATTTATTAGGCAAATCAGCTATTAGATCTATTGCTTTTAATAAATTTGTTTTCCCAAAATATTTATTGTTAGAGTATCACTCTACTTCAGTTTCAGGCAAAGATGAAAGTTGCCCAGTGGAGCCAATGTGTAGAACGGGCCACCTCGGGCTTTGGGGGGCACAAACAAGGTCCAAGATGGCAACCAAAGAGGGCAAAGATGAGGCAGCACTAAGCAGAAATGTGGGACCAGGGTGGGGCCAGCCCAGGCCTGCTCAGACTCCTGTGCTCTGGGTTGTGGACCACTCCAGGTGCAGTCAACAATGACCTTGGCAGGTCCAAGGTAGCCTTGCAGTCACACTGACTAGTGGCTCTAACCACTCTGCTTCTACCCCTCTACACTTCCAGCTGCCACCAGTGAGTGCAAGAGGAAATGTTTGCCCTTCTTCCCTTAAGCTCTCCCCTCCCAAGAGCCTTGCTTTTTCTTAGCCAAACCTACTTCTCCTGCTATTAAGGAAGAGACAGGAGAGCTATTGTTACCTGAAGAGCAAGAACACAGTAGACATCGTATTAGGACCCATTTTCATAGGTAAGCCCATGGTCTCAGCTCCTGTTCACACAAGTGGTAGAGATAAGAGTAATATTTAGAAGCTGGAAGAAGCTGAGCTCTGGGAAATGGGCTTCCTTCTGCAGGAGCAGGGATGAGGAGGTAGTAGTCAAAGAAAGCAGGATTGTGTTAAGTGGATGAATAATAGTATTAGTGTCCTGAGTGTGTGGAGGCAGGAGATATTTCAGTGAATGGACTAAATCTATTCTCAATGGATAAGGTCAGGGTAGCAGGACCTGTGAACTCTGTCGAGCCTCAGGGGAGTCTGAGGGGTGGGGTAAGTCAGGAGGCAGAGTAAGAAGGAAGCACACCATGATGTAGTGAAATGGGGCTGTGGAAGTTAGAATAAAGAGGTGAACCCGGGCCGCCAGTAGCAGAGCATACGCACTTAACCACTAAGCCACGGGGCCAGCCCCTAAATATTCACTTTTATACCTAATTTTTTTTGATGAGGATGATTGGCCCTAAGCTAACATCTGTGCCAATCTTCCTCTATTTTGTATGTGGGATGCCACCACAGCATGGCTTGATGAGTGGTGTATAAGTCCGTGCCCAGGATGCAAACCCACGAACCCGGGCCACCAAAGCAGAGCATGCAAACTTAACCACCATGCCACTGGGCAAGCCCTGTTTTCATACCTAACTTTTTATTCATAATTTTTCTTAAAGAAGATCCTACAGTTGTATAGGCTTCAGGCCCACAAAACCTGGATCTGCTCCTGATTCTAATCTGTGTCTGTGTTCTCCGACAGATCTGAGCTTTTCGTATCTGTAGAACTTGACCCAGGCTATGTACTTTGTGGCACTGAGTGAAGGAATGGATGTGATTCTGCCAGCCGGGGTAATGAACTCCCAAGTGGAATGCATGTTGGCTAGAAAGTGACTGCCTGTTATCAGTCCCTCATGTTTGGCAATTTTGAAAATAGTTATAGAAAAACTAATTTTACAAAAATGTTTTTGATCAGTGTTCACTACATCAAATTTTTCAGAATACCTAAAACTGTTTTTTAAAAAACGCAATTTAGGGGCCGGCCTGGTGTCACAAGCAGTTGAGTGCGCGCGCTCCACTGCAGCGGCCTGGAGTTCGCCAGTTCGGATCCCGGGCGCGCACCGACGCACGGCTTGGCAGGCCATGCTGTAGCGGCATCCCATATAAAGTGGAGGAAGATGGGCACAGATGTTAGCCCAGGGCCAGTCTTCCTCAGCAAAAAAAAAAAGAGGAAGATTGGCAGATGTTAGCACAGGGCTGATCTTCCTCACACACACACACACACAAAAACCACACAATTTAATAACCTGTGCTTTAATCTTTGACATACGTTTTAAATGAAGTTTTAAAACCTCATGGAAATCTATTTTGGATGAGTTCAACTTAAAGTCCCACTTTCATTAAAAGCTTTTTATGGTAACAGATTAAAAAAAAAATCAATCAGGTTCATTCACATGTCTTCATCTCTCTCTCTTTCTTTCACCTCTGTGTTTAACAAAACAAAACCAGGCAAGGGTAGTTGAATTGAAAGTTCTAGGAGTTGCGTCTGTGTGTAACTATGTGGAGCTACACGCGGGCACGTTGCGAAGCTCTGCCAAGAGGTACATAAGTGATGAATGAGTGCTTCTGTGTAACCCAGCAGTAACAATAATAACAGTCTCTTCTATTTGCACAGTGCCTTATTCATGGGAACTTTTTACAGATGTGACCCTATAAACCTTGAGGGCCTTCACTATAACAGATATCTGGATTATGGTTATTCTCTACGTTGCTTAGATGAGGAAAGCAAGTAACAGAAAAGGAACACAAGTTTTCTGTCATTATTGTGTGGCAAAATTAAGCCACTAAAATTAGCTCCGGTAGTGAATGCACAGCCAGATCCCTGACTCAAATGGCACTATCCAACTTCACTGACCAATTTATTCACCTGGCTTGGCTTCAATTATTTGGGCTATTTCCAAAAATCAAATCATCTTCAAGGGTCATTTAATTCAGTTTCTTCCTCCCAGCCAGAGCGACTTGTTCAACCCCAGAGGGGACACTGGTTTCAGAAGCAGGCACACTACTCTGTTTGAAAGAGCAAAGTTAAGGAGACCTACCTGGGGTTCTGAATTCTACACTGACACATTATGTGATTCTGTGGGTTTCAGTTAAATTTATCTGTAAAAAGACAACGGTATATGCTCTGTACTTTTGAGGAGTGGAGAAAGAACAAGTATGACGAGTAATTTCATGTAACAAAGAGCTATGGAATACTTCCTATAATCTCTGAATAGGGAGGACTGCCTGGTGTGCATCTGGTTTCATCACTTTCTAGCCGTGCCATCTCTCTGTGCCTCACTTTCCTCAGCTGTAAAGTGGGGCTAATCATAGGATTGCGGAGAGTATTAAATGAGTATGAAATGAGTATTAAATATAAAGTGCTTGGCTCACAGCAAATGTTCTAATGCTAGCTGTGATTACTGTAAGACAGTGGGGGAGATCCACAGAGAAATAATGGTATATTCACTTATCACCTAGAGCTCTTAGAGAGAGGAATACATCCTTTCCTCTCTATCCCCAGCACCTACCACATAGAAGAATCTCTGTGATGAGAAGAGACTCTTGTGAAGTAAATAAATGGCTGAAGACCCAGCTCCTGCTTCTGGGAGCTCCAATCTCTTGGTGACAGACACATACCCAGGCTACTACAGAGGGCAAGTAATGCGCATGCACTTTGAAGATTAAATTATTAGCCTAACTTTCCAAACTATAATTTCCCACAGCATGTTTCCCGTTAATCCCCGTGTTGCAATACTTAGATCTAGAAATAAACCGCACATTTCAAAAGCTTAGTGGAACAAAATAAACTTTGCCTAATGTGAAAAACTAACAGTTGCCAGGATGATACTGGAGAAAAGGAAACCTTCCATTTTGTTCCCTGCAATAAACCAATAGGGGCAGAACAACGTGCCCTGAACAAGCCTCACTCCAAACACACTCCTGCAAAAGCGGAAAGAAACCCAGAAGCAGGCATGGTGAAGTCACACAAGTGTGTTTGTTTATCGCACAGAGTTGTCCTCTGGACTCTGAGGAGGACCCTCTGCGACTTGGTGGGCTTCCCCGGTCACATCTCTTGCCTTCTTTGTGCCCCATGAAGACCACGCTCCAGCCAGGCACACTAGTTCTGGGCCTTTGCCCCTTCTTCTCTGCCTACAACACTCTGGCAGAGTAAATTCTGAGCTGTCCTTCAAAACTGGACCAGGTATCACCGCCTTCAGAAAGCCTACCCTGCCGCTAGCTCCCTTTCTCTGGGCTCACACTATACCTTTTGGTTACTTCCATTGCAGCGTTTATTACACACCGAGTCACACTTGTTCTATTTGTTTTTCTTCCTCACTCTGCTGCCTTTGGTTTCTAACCAGCCACTCAGCACAGTTCCTGGCACAAAGCAGACAACAACAAATGTTAGACGGATGAATAAATGGTGGTGGGTGATGGGTAAATAAAGAGCTCCCCTGAGTTGCCAAGCAAGGCTGACCCTTGCTGGCGTGCTGCTAACCTCACCCCAGGAAGGCTGAAGCTGCAGAACAGTCAGGGCACACAAACCCAGAATCCACTCAATGCGAGGAGAACAGCTAGTGGCAAAGTCAAGTGATGTATCAGACCTTCTGACTCGCAGCCCACGACCTTGTCACTGCTCCACAGTGATTTATTATTAGATCTGAACTCATATTTGCCTCACTGTGGTCCCAAATGTTTTATCCTTGCAATTGGGAAAAGAGAGGGAAAACAATTACAGAACTAAAAGGCTACAAGGAGCAATATAGGCTGTAATTTCTGTTTCCATAAATTTAAGTGTAAACTTAATTTTAACTTAATTTCACATTAAGTTTAAAAATAAACTTAATTACTGTAAAATTGAATTAAACTAGATTTGAAAGAAATAAGAACTTAATAAAACATCAATTCTTAATTTGATAAATAAGCTCTCCCATGTGCCACACGCTTTCACATCTTCATGCTGCACTTGTTTTTCCTCTGCACAGAATACCATTTCCCTCAAGCAATCCTTAATCAACAAGTATTTTACGGTTTTGCAATATCCTGTTGGTTACACAAGTCCCTCCTGTGTATTCAGTGCAGAAGGGGACAATACAAGGGTGAGAATACCAAGAGAAGGGGGTCATATGGGGCCATCTTGGAGGCTGGCCACCACAATAGCTGTGGGGGATGCCAAAATTACCATGTATTTCTAATCTGAAAGGTGGGATATGGTGTAAGGACAGTAGCCTGAGGGTACTCAGACCTGTGCTGAATCACAGCTCTAGCACTTACCAAATCACTTTAGTCCAGTTATCTAATGTTTCTAAACCTCAGTTTTCTCATTTGTAAGACGGGACAAATAACACCTACCTTTTAGGACTGTTTTGAGGATTAAGTATGGATAATATATGGTAGCTGGCAAGTAAGAGCACTCAAGAATTGCTAACTATTATTACAGTTACAAGGTAGGTGAAGTGTTACTATAGAAACACACTTGGAAGTCATAATCCACACAGCCCTGTGTCAAACTCTAGGGATTTTTTCCGTATTTGTTTTATTATCCCCATACATTCTTTTATAACTTATAAATGATTTAGTGAGAGCTAAACACAGGGGGAAGAAAGTACATGAAACTAAAAAATATATTTGACTACATGTAGAAACATGAGGACTTTAAGACCCAAACTTGAAGAGCCAAACAGCTGTCAAGCTATTTCATTTCTCCCATATGGCTGAAGTCCATATTATGATGACCTTAAAGAAACATGAAAGTAAGGTAGAGAAAAAAACCTCCAGTACTGAGCTAAGTAGTTTTCTCAAAATTATAGCTCTTCTGGAAAAAGAAAATTGATTACTTCTAGAAAAAACACAAGTTCAAATGGTCAAGTTCTGTCTCATGTCAAAATGAACCATTTTTTCCAACAATGCTACTGGTTTACAGGTCAAAGAATGTTCTATACCCAGGAATTTGAGAGTTTGTGCTTTGCTTTGTTGTCAATTCCTCCAACCTTAGTTTCTTCTCTGGTAAAATAACAATAAAGACACTAAGAGAAGAGGCTTCTTCATATCTGACTTAAAATAGGTATTATTTCTCTAAGTTCATATGCTGAAAGTATCATAGAAAGAGCCCAGGCTGGGCTCTGACAGACTTTTGTGACCTAGAGCAAACCACTGACCCTCGCTTTTTCCTCATCTCACAAAATGCAGAGATCTATTGTGAACGGGATTTTTCCAGACAGTGGAGAAATAAAAAGGAGAAAAAAAAAATCAAGCGTGGGGATATATACAAAGTGAAAAAGTACAAGATCCTGGTCAGCCCCGTTGGCCTAGTGGTTAAGTTTGGCACACTCCACTTTGGCGGCCCGGGTTCAGTTCCTGGGTGCGGACCTACACCACTCATCAGCCGCCGTGCTGTGGTGGTGGCTCACACAGAAACAGGAAGATTGGCAACAGATGTTAGCCCAGGGGGAATCTTCCTCAGCAAAAAAGAGGAAAATTGGCAACAGATGTTAGCTGAAGGCATATCTTCCTCAGCAAAAAAAAAAAAAAAATTACAAGATCCTCTGGGAGAAAAAAATTATTTTATTCTTACTCTTATGATATTTTTTAAAAATTTATTTTAGTTGCTATCTGAAGTAGTGGATTTACCATGAAGTTAATGGAGTGGAAACTTCAGAACCTATCACTTGAATTAAAGTCTTCTAATTCAGTATCCACTGTTGCACCTAATTTTTTAATTTTTTCCTTAACGAAATCCCCTATATTGATATGCTTTGGGCCCTACGAAACTGCATCTGCCCTAGTTGCTGTTGTTAACTTAAAGATGCATTTTCCAGCCAAGACCAATTTTGTAAATATTACCATCAGTATTTCATACCAGTACATGGGATATCATTTACTAACAGTTAACCAATCTATACAAGAAAGTATTATTATTTTGAAACATTCACAATGTCTTATATAAGATGACCACATTACATAAATAAATATAATTCATAAACTGTATAGTATAACAGTACATAACACATATTTAACGTATAATTTAATTTTAGAGTAAATTGTAGATAAAGGTGGTAGCAGCTTTATTTTCTTTCCTAAAAGGGAGAAAAAATTATTGAATCTTTTATCTACATTATTATATCCCACATTTTGGGGGTTTTGAAGAAGTAGCTATTCCAAAAATCCAAAAGCTGCTCTACTAGTAATAATTCCTGTTTGAGTTGAGAAGTAGCATAGAAGAGTCATTAAGAACACCAGCTCCTCGGGCCAGCCCTGATGGCATAGTGGTTCAAGTTTGGGGCTCTCCCTGCTTTGGTGGCCCAGGTTCCCTTCCTGGTCGTGGAACCACACCACCTGTCTGTCAGTTGCCGTGCTGCGGAGGCAGCTCTAGTAGAAGAACTAAAAGGACTTACAACTAGGATATACAACCAGGCACTGGGGGGCTTTGGGGAGAAAAAAAAAAAAAGAGGAAGATTGGCAACAGATGTTAGCTCAGGGCAAATCCTTCCCTGCAAAAATAAATAAATAAATTAATTAATTAAATAGAACACCAGCCCCTCAGCCAGACTGCCTGGGTTCCCATCTCATCTGAAACATGTCTGTACTTCAGTTTCCTCTCCTGCCAAAGGAGGGGGGGTGGCTACTACACTTGTGAAGTGCTTAGAAAACTACCTAGCATATGTAAGCACTACAGAAGTGTTACTTAAAACACCTCTGGCTGATTTCTAACTTGGGTTGTCATCTCACATATTGCCTTATCAACCTGGGTAATGATTGAACATGTTTCATTTTATCTCACTCTCATTCTCCCATTAATGACAGCATCTTGCTTCTAGATCACCTACTGAATTTTCACATTTTTAGTGGAAAAGACTATGTTATCCATCTTTGTAGCCCCCTAAGGTATTGTTTAGTTTTCTATCCTAAGGACAGTAGTAACACCTAAGTGTTTTTTTGGATTGCAAGTTAAGATAGGAATAACTAAAATAGAAAACTGTGTAGTTTGACTTAAAATAAATGTTTCATGGCATAGGATTATTATGTGGGTTTTTTTCGAAAGGGTTTTTAATATTTGCTAAATTGTCCATATTAGGAAATATAATTATGCCAATTACTGAGCAAGAGTTTAACTTTTTTTTTTTTTTGGTGAGGAAGATCAGCCCTGAGCTAACAGCCATGCCAATCCTCCTCTTTTTGCTGAGGAAGACCTGCTCTGAGCTAACATCTATTGCCAATCCTCCTCCTTTTTTTTCCCCAAAGTCCCAGTAGATAGTTGTATGGCATAGTTGCACATCCTTCTAGTTGCTGTATGTGGGACCTGGCCTCAGCATGGCCGGAGAAGCGGTGCATCGGTGTGCACCCAGGATCTGAACCCAGGCAGCCAGTAGCGGAGCGTGCGCACTTAACCGCTAAGCCACGGGGCCGGCCCAAGAGTTTAACTTTTGATGATGAATAAAGTGGCAAAATTTTAAGTTGTGTTGTTTAAACAAAAGTTGAAAAAAGAGCAAAGAGGTCTCTTTCTATTAAATATTAATCAGCATATCTCTATTGGAAGGTGCCTCATTTATTAGGCTACCTGCCATGCAGGAGCAGGCTGAGGAAATGATTTGACTTAGAACTTTCACCAATGTCTGAGTTTATAATAATAAAACAGGGTGTGTGGGGCCGGCCTGGTGGCACAGTCGTTAAGTCTGCACGCTCCGCATTGGTGGCCCTGGGTTCACAAGTTCGGATCCCTGGCACGGACCTACACACCACTCATCAAGCCATGCTGTGGTGGCGTCCTATATAAAGTAGAGAAAGACGGGCACAGATGTTAGCCCAGGGCCAATCTTCCTCAGCAATAAGAGGAGGATTGGCAAGAGATGTTAGCTCAGGGCTAATCTTCCTCACAAAGAAAAAACGAAAACAAAAACAGAGTGTACTTTCTTGTGGTCCTAAACCCCTCTGTACCTGTGAACACAAAATAATTGGGTCATTAATATGAAAGCTCTGAGGTAATGCTGTAAAGCATGGTAAATATGTAACAGAAAAATCACGAGACTTTTCTTAAAGTCTTGTAGCTAAGTGACAGGGAAGGAGTTCCGTTTGTTAATTTCCATGTAGTTATATAAATGGCCCTTAATTAATGATAAATAATAACGAGCACACATCATGATGAAACATTCAATATGCTGACAGCACAGTTTTTTGGTCTAAGGCTCTTTTTTGGATCCCAAAGAGCAAAAGCATTGTTTATTCCTGAATTCAAAAGAAATAAACTTCTACTGTGTGCCTATCAGGTTTTTCCATGCCTGAAGGCTATACAACCATAAGCAAAGCTATAGTTTTCTGTAATTTCAGCAGCCTTTCAGAAATGTACTGCTAAGAGCAGCGTAATAACTTTAGTTCTGTTAGGTAATTCCTGATTAAGTCCAGCTTTGGTTCCATAAACTCTTAATAAAAATGAAAACAACTTAACATTTATTAGATGTCTCCTATGTGCCAGGTACTATGCTAAGCCCTTTTCACAAATTAGCTAATTCAAATTCACAATAACTTACGAAATAGGAACAATTATTACCCCATTTTCCAGATAGGAAACTGAGGCTTGGAAAGATTAAATACTTAATTCCATGATAGAAGAGCTGAACTCGATCTTCAGATTCTAAAACCCATGCTTTTTCTACCTCACTGTACTCCAACTCCTCCCACCCTTAGTCTCCTTCCATCATGGAGTAACAGAATTGGGCTAATGGATATAGACCTCCTAAAGTAAGCTGAGTGATTAAAATCTGACATGAGAGTTGGATGTGACTAACCAAAAGCATAAGCTACAAAAGAAATAATAAGTAAGTTGGATCTCATCAAAAGTAAATACAAAAGACATCATCAAGAAAGTAAAGGACAATACACAGAATGGAAGAAAATATTTGCAAATCATATATCTGATACAGCTTTAGTATCCAGAATATATAACAAATCTTACAACTCAATAATAAAAAGACAACACATTTATAAATGAGCAAAGGATTTGAATAGCTTTTTCACCAAGGAAGATGTATATAAAGGGCCAATAAGACACAATATGGTACTTAACATCATTAGTCATTAGGTAATGCAAATTAAAACCACAATGAGATAACACTTCATACCTACTAGAATCACTATACTCGAAAAGACAGAAAATAACAAGTGTTGGTGAGCACACAGAGGAACTGGGACCCCCATACATTGTTGGCGGGAATGTAAAATGGTGCAACCACTTTAGAAAATAGTTTGGTGATTCCTCAAAAAGTTAAACATAGAGTTACCATATGACCCAGCAATTCCACTCCTAAATACATACCCAAGAGAATTGAAAACACATGTCTATGCAAAAATTTGTACAAGGATATTCATAACAGTACTATTCATAATAGCTAAAAAGTGGAAACAATGCAAATGTCCATCTACTGATGAATAAAATGTGATATATCCACAGAATAGAATATTATTTGGCCATAAAAAAGTATGAAGTACTGTTATATGCCACAACATGGATGAAAGAAGTGAGTCAAAAAAGGCCACGTGATTCAGTTTATATAAAACGTCCAGAACAGGAAAATCTATAAAGATAGAAAGTAGATCAGTGGTTCCCAGGGGCTAGGGGTAAGGGACAATGGGGATTGACTACTAATGGTTACCGGGAGTCTTTTTGTGGTGATAAACATGTTCTAGAATAAGTGGTGATAGTTGCACACCTCTGTTTAGTGGTACAAAATACAATGAATTGTAAACTTTCAAAGAGTGAATTTCATGGTGTATGAATTATATCTCAATAAAGCTGTTATTAAAAAACAAAGGTAATGAGAGATCCTAAGAAATCATTCCTTTTTTTGAAAGTTCATGTTCTGTAAATACAAAGTATATAAATAATTTTTCCATGATTGATAAATTGGCTTCCTGATTTTCAAAAGGATTGATGCATTTTTATTAAACTAGATCTTCTAGATCAATATTTTCTTTATTTGCCACTTAATTTTTCAAAAACACTTCCCTTTTACCCTTTCACTGGAATTGTGTAGGGTTAAGATAGGGATATAGGAGGATGAGTACCATAAGAAAGGGGGTTGTGTCAGGGGTCCCTGAGACCAACCCACACTCCGAGAGTCACTAGGACTCACAGAACTCAGCATATAGTTGTACACATGGCTTAGATTTATTGCAGTGATATATAGTAAGCTGGGTCATAAGGGAAAAAGATGCAGGTAGAGTCTGGAGGAATCCATATACAGGATTCCTTATGCTCTCTCTCTCTTATGAAGGGTCACAGAGAATATACTCTTCTTCTAGCAATGAAAATGTAGCAACATATGTATAATGCTTCTGCCCAGGAAAGCCCAGTAGAGACTTGAGACTCAAGGTTTTTAATTGGAGGCACCTAACACTTAACACATATTCCAAATTTCAGCTCCCAGAAAGAAAGCAGATGTTCAACATAAATCATATTGTTTGCATAGTTTAGGCCCAATGAGCCACCTTTATCAGTCAGAGAACAGTGGGAACTCTCCCAAAATCCACGTTCCCAAATGCCAGCTAAGGGTCAACCTTGCAAACAGGCCTTTCTAAGAATAGCAATCTCAGGCCTGCTGTGGTAACTCTTTTCTGCACAGGGGTAAAAAATGAAGATCTCAAAACCACCATCCGATGAAAACAGATCCTTGAGAGAAAGAGGAAGAGGACTAAGAGACTCTGGAATAGGCCCAGCAGGGTTTCAGAGCCGAGAGGACTCTGTAAGGTTTGGTTCCCAAGTCAGAAGTCTACTGATACCCAAGACCTTGGCAAGTTAGAGTGGTTCAAGGAATAGCCTTAGGGCCGGTTAGGCCTAATTGCTCTGAAGTGGTCCCAGGAGTTTCTAGCTTGGGTCATATCTGTTACGACCATCATGGCCTTTGATGCTGCAGCCCTCCAAGTGAAAGTAAATCCTTGGTGCTGTTGTGGAATCAGCATGTCTTTTAGAGGAGCGGTAAAAGGAAGGAGAAATTAAATACAAGGTTCTTAGACTTTTACATTTTGCCCCTGGCATTCAAGAAAGGCTCCTCAGAGATGAACAGATGCTGAGATGGGTAACACAAGAACAGACTTCATGACATATCCCTCAAATACTTACTAGCCCAACTGTTCTTATTAGCCCAGATGTGATGGTCAAAGAAGTAACCTTGAGAAATAAGCCCTAAGCAGGACCCTAATTTAGTCCTTTTCTCTACCGCAAATACTTAGTCAGAATTACCTTCTACCTCATGGAAGGATGGAAGAATCTGTTTGCTGTCTCTTCTCTTTTTGGAACCAGTAACCACCACAAATCAACTAGAGTCTATTTGAAAAATGTAGTGGAAGGGATGTTTTTTTTCCCAGAATAAAACATTTTCTGTTCATAAGAACTGTTACACCGACCAGTGAGTTATAAAATATACGATTACAGAGCAGGACTCAAAGTGCATGCAGGAAAACAGTTGAGGACCGGGCGGCTACTTGGAATTTCTGCGACATCCTACCTTCTCCACCCCTTTCCCTTTTTCTCCCCTTCCTCCTTTTTTCCATACTTTCACCCATCAGCTTCCTCTTCTTTTCCCCCTTTTCCATCACTCCCATCTTCCCAAACAATTAGAAACTGACTGCAATTTCAAAGGATTCAAATAACTGCAAAAAAATTGTTTTCTTTTGTTTGATTTCTCTGATTACCAAGATATAAGACATTATCTCACTAATAGATTATTTCTAATAAAAATTCCTATATGTTTGCATATGCATGTGCTTGCATCTTCCACATTAATAGTTTGATTTAAAAATTACCTTCAGTAAATATCAATTCATGAAAATCAATAAATTCTTTTTGCTAAGGTATACCTTTAGCCCTATGAAAAAATAAATAGTAAATTCTTATTTAGCAGCAGCCTTTCAGAATCTTCAAATCTCTCCCTGAACTATCAGGGAGCCACATGGGGAAACCTCAGTTTCCCGGAATCAGACTTGGCAGCTTGGGGGCCACGGAGGAAACCTTCCTGGCAGAGATCACCCAGGCAGGGAACTTTCTTCTAACTCTCCAGGTTTAATCTTCACAAAGAGTCAAGATATCTTGAATCAAAGTAAGTCAACTTAGAAACAAGCACAACAGACGAACCATTATCAGGCTAAGCCTGCCTCCAAGATAATAATTATCTCCCATTTAATTTGCCTTCCACTGAAGCAGGATTTTGTTAAGACCAAAATAGAAGTTCTCTCTGAAAAGCTGAAAAAATTGTTTCCTCCAAAAATTAAAAATTCATTTGATATCACATAACATAAATAGACTCAAGAATGCATAACAATCCTATGTAGGTCAGGCCTTCCCTGAAGCATGGTGGGTACTCTGTAAAGGTGATTATCTAGATCATGCTCAGAGGTGAACATCCGAGAGTATGAGGGACACTCAGATCTGTGTCAGTTGTGAAAGAACCAGCGATATTAATCTGCAGAAGCAAAGCTCAGAGGCCAAGTGGAGAGAGCAGGGCATGAGGGTCAACTGAGATATTTAAAGGTTTGTCATGTGATAGAGCAAGTCTACTTGGCGTGAAGGGCTAAAATGGAACAAATAGGTGGGAAGACATAACAGTCCAATCATAATAAAAAAGAACTCTGAATAACCAGAATTCCCAAGGAAGAACTGGGCCACTTTGAATGGTAATGAGTTTCCTGTAGCCAAAGGTGTTCAAGTCTTTGATAGAGTCATTCAACTTTCTGCATTCCTTTATTGAATGTTTGCTCTGGAGGCTCAACACCAGCTACACACAGGTGAATGCAATAGTCATGGTCCCTGCTTTCATCCAACCTAGAGTCAGCTGGGTGATTGGTCACTTGTACAGAGGGGACTCAAACATACATCCAGGTAGGACCGGTGAAGTTTTTCCTAATTTCAAGAAACTGATTCTATGAAATAAAAGCCATGCATTTTTCTACATTTGGAGAGCCCCAAATGTTTTTTCTTACCAAGAATGAGGCAGCCAAATTAATAACCCTTAGCTATGAAACAGCTTACACCTAGCTTAAAGAATATTTGAGATAGTATTGGGATCAAGGCATTAAAATTATAACTGTGGGTCTCCAAAGTACATTAACGAAGAAATCTCAAACCCATTTTCCTAAAGTGAGCTATTTACAATCAATCCTTTTGCTCTTGGTAACAGTTCTTATAACTTAGAGTTATGTATGTTTTAGAGTTAGAAGATACTTTTCCTTTGGAAAAATGGAATAACAGTGTTTTGTAATTAGGAAAGAAACACAAGGTTGGTATATATTGAAGAAACATACTAAAAAGGATTTTTTTAATGGTTAACAGTCTCAGAATTAAATTCCTTAATGTTCAAAGCTGGTTAAGTACAATCTATTCTTGTCTATTAATTGTAATTAATGAAGTTCATTTTCTAACCACTTTTGTAATCAGTACGTTTCAAGATGTGATCACTTTACCTTGATCTGAATTTAATAACTATGATCTTAGGCTTGGATCACAGGATGATTTGGAAAAACGACTTGTTGTAGCGAAGAGGCACCTTAGAGTTTGCCAAGCTTGACAGAAGGCAGAGGAGAGAGCTCTGGGAAATTCCAGGAGGTCAGCCTCCTGGAACTTCCCAGTGTGGCTCCAGGCAACACAGAACTCACAAACATATCTTCATGGAAAATAAACCGGCATTAACAAAAACTCATTTCATTTCATTTTTTTAAGCTTTTTTTATTGCTAAGACTAATCCAAAAAATCTATTAGCAAACTACGTATTAATCAAAGTTAGAAGTTTAAAAGAGAAAAAGGAACAATGTCACGGACTGAAAAGTCAAAAGCAGCAGGAGAGAACTGGCAAGAGTACTTAGTGTCCAGAACAAGAGGGAATGTTTTATGGAAACTTCTGGATACAGATCTGCTTTACCTAGCACTTAAACAGAAAAGTTTACCATCAACTAGAACAATGATACTTTACATTATTATACAGTTTCCTAACCATATGTCTTGAGTAGACCATTTCTCTGCTACTGGTTAAATACTGAGGTAATTTTTATGACTGCAAGTCATACTTGGGGTTAGACACTCTATTCCCAGCAGGTGACACAAATGTGTAAATCACAGAAGATAATAAGGACCGTGGGGCCAACAGTAAATTAGAAAGTTCCCAGTTCATTGTTAGGCTTTCAAATTCTAACAAAACATACTGGTTGGTCATATTTAGCTGAGGGTCACTATTTCATGACTGCACTATTTCCCTATGAACTAGTCATAGGAAAAATCAAAAGTATGGGTGGGGGTCCCTGAATCAGTTTTCAGGTCCCATCAGGTTTCCAGTATTGGCCCTCCCCTCCAGCGCCTTCAATAGCATCCAGCCTGTTCATGTATCTGTGGGGCTTCAGCCAACATCCCCACTGGGGCTTAAGGCCGTCTCTGTGCCTTCTTGTCTCCCCAACTCAAGCGGAAAGAAGTCTTCTCTCCAAGTGTGACAGTTCTTTCAGACAACTCAGAAAGTCTGGCTTCATAAGCAATAGGCCCTCTAATCAGAAATTTACCGCTTGGGCCGGCCCCGTGGCTTAGCGGTTAAGCGCGCACCCTCCGCTGCTGGCGGCCCGGGTTCGGATCCCGGGCCCGCACCGACACACTGCTTCTCCGGCCATGCTGAGGCCGTGTCCCACATACAGCAACTAGAAGGATGTGCAGCTATGACATACAACTATCTACTGGGGCTTTGGGGGAAAAATAAATAAATAAATAAAATCTTTAAAAAAAAAAAAAAGAAAGAAAGAAATTTACCGCTAATGAGCCCAAGGGTTGGCTGAGCTAGGGGGCCTTGGTAAATACCACCTTGAAAAATATTCTCAGCCTTCTCCTCAAAGGAGGTGATTCTCCTGTCTCCAGGTAGGGTCTCTGCTACTCGAGAACTCAGTCCAGGGTTCTGGGCCTGGGATAACCTTCATCATTTCTTCTTTGAGACATAATCTCCTTGGGTGTTATAGGTCCACAATACCCTACCAGCAATTCCAAGATAGAAAGAGCTCTGAAAACCAAACAACTTTGCTAACTTTGCCAGCAGAACCTGAATTGAAGTGATGTTAGCCTCTAAGCAATATCTATTTATCTCACTTAGTGGGAATACTCACGCATTTAGTTGAAGAAATATTATTGTGTTGAATTACAAGCTCGGGATTTTACGCAACATGCAGCATATGTGTCATATTACCTTGCTAAAACCCAAAACATCCAGCCCCATGGGTTTTGGATAAAGACCTGTGGATCTGTAGTGGCTTCAAAAATTAGTTCCAGAGTTTTCCTTCACTATTTTCCTCAGGGGGCTGAGGTAATTATACAGGATGTGTGGATAAAAGAAGTCCTCATAAATTAGCAGGGAATTTAATGGAAGGAGAGTACTTTTATAGGGCCCCCCCCAAAGCCCTGGAGAAGACAGTACTTACCCCTTAGCGGCCAGTTTCTCATCTTTCTGGATCCTTTGACTAATATTCACCCAGGAAGAAGACCACACAGAGGGAAAGACATTCTTGAATTCAGTGAGGAGTTCAACATAGGATAAGAAGTGCCTTCACTATATAAACAAGTTTTTAAATGATGATTCAATTCCCAAGCTAACCTAGAAAAGTTTTTTCTGGAGTAGCTAAAACAGTAGAATTTACAGTATGAGATAAACTTGCTTTTATGAGTGAACCTAGGAATCTAAATTCTTTTCACATTACTCCTTATATGAGAAAAGATATTCTGCAACCCAAATAATGAAATACAAAATGCCATTTAGAACACAATGCATTTCTAAGTTAGATATTGCCTACAATATGTAATGTTTTTCTAGTTGTCATCCTTTATTGTTCCAGAAATAGTTATTGAGCATTTATAATAGATACTATTAGGAATAAAGGGCTCAACAAGAGACAATGAACCGGTCCTCACACAGTTTAGACACTAGGGCGAGAGAGAGCAGGGGAAAAAAATGTAATACAGGTTAAAGTAAACTCATCTTAATGTAAAATTAAGTACTGAATAAAGTTACATTTTTCTTGTTGTGATTCTATACATCAAAACTTTCCTGTGATGAGTTTCTTCTCATTTAAAAGCAACTTAGGGCCGGCCCCGTGGCTCAGCGGTTAAGTGCGCGCGCTCCGCAACTGGTTGGTGGCCCCGGTTCGGATCCCGGGCACGCAGCGATGCACCGCTTCTCCCACCATGCTGAGGCCACGTCCCACATACAGCAACTAGAAGGATGTGCAACTATGCCATACAACTATCTACTGGAGCTTTGGGCAAAAAATAAATAAATAAAATAAATAAATAAATAAATAAATAAATAAAAGCAACTTAATATTTCCTGATACAGAGTTTGACACACTAAAAGATTCACCTTGAGTAACACAAAAGTCTCCAAACCTTCACAAAGGTCAGAGAGACTTTCTACTATATACATTGATCCCCGGAGTTCTGCTAATAAGGAAGAGACTATCTGGAAAAGAACAATTTACAAAGGAATAACAGTATTATTTTTCCAAATATTAGACATTGAACAATATTTAATCTTAAAACAATAGAGCTGAAATTTGTCATAAAAAAATATCCACAACTTTGCCAAAAGAGGATGGAATGCTGGGGCCGGTCCTGTGCCAAGTGGTTGAAATTCCGGGTACTCCGCTTTGGTGGTCTGGGTTCGCAGCTTCAGATCTGGGGCGCAGACCTACTCCACTCATCAGCCATGCTGTGGAGGCATCCCACATACAAAGTAGAGAAAGATTGGCACGGATGTTAGCTAAGGGCGAATCTTCCTCACCAAAAAAAAAAAGAGGATGTAGTGCTAAAGTCCAACAGCCCTAGTCCACACTTTTAGAAAGCGTGTCACAACCTTCTACATACCATACTTTTGCAAACAATAGTTTGGTACTATTGCAATACCAAGGTTAAATTTTCTGAGGTAGAAATCAAAACACAATAGCTACCTTCCCTGAAATCAGGAAATCTCAGGATTCTACAGTCTCAACTCAACTCAAGGCAACGAAGCCTTGGATTTACACTGGTCCTTTTTGTGATGGTGATATTTGACACAAGGGGAATGTGAAAGGAAACAAAAAGAGTTAGAGGCCTTACTTTTCCTCATGAGGGCTCATGGGGGAATTGAAGGTACCCATGTCAATGGAAATGGGAAGCTGTGAGTAGAAAGCACATATTAGGATTACTTCTTACATTAGACCAGTGCATCAACCCCATAATACCAAGGATAAAAAGTCAGCCCATGCTTAATATTAATCCCCTAAAGGAACAACAAATTCAACAAAAAAGAAATAACTAATTCCCAAATTGAATCATAGGCATATGCAACTACCCCTGTAGTTTTAGATTTCTAATAGCAATGAAGAATCCAGGGGGAAAATGCCAGCCTGGAAATCAATAATCAGGATCCTCAAGAGTAGCAGAATAAGGTCTGGAAGGCTTGGATTCTGTACTTGATGGAGTCATTAACTGGAGAAATTTGGAAAACTTGGAAAGTCATTAATTAGGAAAATGAAAGCAATCCAACAGGCCTTTCGTCATTGTCTAGACTAGTTAAGCACTGACCTTGGCACTGAGGGGAGAATTACAAAAATGTGCAAGAAACCATCTCCATCTCATTGGGGAGAAAAGCCTGTACACACGTAACCATAAACCAAAAGAGAAGTATTATAGAGCACAATAATAAAAAGTAATCATTATTTCACTTATCACAGGCTACACCCTATTCTAAAGAGCTTTCCATTTTTGAATTCATTTAATTATCACAACCACTCTATCAGATAAGTACTATTACTCTCTCCCTTTTTACAGCGAGGAAACTGAAGCTCAGAGAGGTTGAGTAACTTACCCAAGATCACACAGCTCATAATTGGTAGCTCAGGGATTTAAACCCAGGCTCCAGATGCCACTCTCCCTTGCCCACCACACGATATAATATGCAAAGGATTTTAATTCTGACTATGGTGGGTTAGGGGGGCAGGATGAGGTGGGGAGGTGGAGAGAGGAGTATAGAAAGCTTCTAGGAGGAAATGGCAACTGAGATGTACATTATCCAGATGGACACAATATAACCTCCCTAGACTCAGTTTCCTTATCTCCAAACAAGTGGGACTGATGAGATTATCTCTAAAATCCCTTTGAATCTTTTAATCACTTTGGAATTCACGTCTTGTGACTTGACCAGAGACAGCACACAGAAGAGCAAGCTTCGGAAAACAACACAACTGAATCATTAGCTGTGTGATCTTGGGAGAGTTGTTTATCTTTTCTGAACCTTGGTTTCTTCATTGATGCAATGAGACAATCCTCATAGGGTTGTTGTAAAGAGTAAATCATCTATTCTAGGCACAGTGCCTGGCACATAGGAGGCACTCAATTAATTTCAGTCTCTCCCTCCTCTTCCTTTTTCTGTAATTGTATACAATCTCAGTTCTTGAATTCACCTATGTCTTAGATCATTGTGTTGCTGGCTACATATTAGTAGAGCACCCTTTAGAGGTAGATTGAAAAATAAAAGATAGGATATTTGAAGCTATCAAATATTTTCTAAAATATCTGGAAGGTTCTAATTTGCAATATGTCTATTTTAATTAAAATACTGTTTGTTTCTCTTGATACAATTCAGCTAACTTATTAAACAGTCACATGATAAACTGGAAAGCACAAGGTGAAGTTACATACTATTCGTAAACCATGACTGATAGGGCCTAGGAAGCTTTCGGGAGATAGATAGTTCATAAGTACTGCAAAAAGTACACAGTTAAAACAGCAAAAAACTTTGTAATGTTACATACTGAAATAAATATGTGAATGGAAGTGGGCAAAAAACGTCCTATCCAAAAATTCTTTTGTCATAATTTGAAGTTTTATTATTATAGATTAAGTAATGACAGAGATAATCAGATATATATCTATAGAAAAGAGTAAAGAGACAAAGGTCATATTGATATCCAGGAGAAAAAAAGAGATAAAAACTTTATGTAAGCAGATGTTTTCTTTCTTCTTTCTATTACTTTATTAACTCAGAATGGATCTTTTTTCTTACCAGCTCTAGCTAAAGAGATATGAGACTTTTCTTTTCTTTTTACTTTTTTTAATTGAGGTTTAATCTAAATACATCAAAATGAACAAATCCTAAGTGTACATTCAATGAATTTTTATATATGCATACACCCTTGTAATCACCACCCAGATCAATATGTAGAACATTTCCAGCGCCTTTGAAAGTTCTCTGCCTCCTTCTCACAGTCCATACCTGCGAGGTAACCACTATCCACACTTGTAAATAGAGCAGGTAACAAAAATAGAAAACGATAAATGAAAAAGTAAAGGAATCCTAAACCTGATTTTCTTGTGTTTTCCAGTGAGTGCTAGAGTTTTTCATTACAAAGCTTACTCATTGGCAGTTTAGTTACCATTAGATAACCAAGGCTCTAGGGAAAAATCTCACTGGGTGATAAACTGAAAAACATGGCTTGGGGCTTAAGAGAATCTGCCTTCAAGTTCTTACTTGTAATAGAGTCAGATGACCTACTTCTTTCTTCCAGAGCAAAATGATTAAAGAAAGCATCTGGAGAATTAAACCAGATTGTTTACAACCTCAGTGTCAACATAAATGTGACTCAATGAGGTCTAAGCAAAAATTCTTGTGGTTAGCAAAGTCAAGGCAAGAAATAACAATGAGTCACTTAGACCTAAACTCTTGATTGGGTCATGAAGCGATCAACTCTGCACATAGAGATGCCTCTGACGTGACATCAATGGAGCATGAGCTTTGAGTTGTTCTTCTAGTAATTGTGATAATTTGACATGCTTGCATACATTTGTTTTTATCCCAGTGTTCTGATAACTTTCAGGTCACTTAATAGAAGTTGAGAGTACACCGAGTGATAGAGGGTAGTCTACTGGGCAGCAAGGCAATCAGATCCAAGAGTTTGGCTCATTAGATGCCTAGTCCAAACAAGTGAGCTAATATGATATTTTAGTTTGGTCAGTACTATAGATTGGCTATCAATAAATTTTCCAAATAGGGACACCATTTGAGAATGAAAGGAGACCCTATTATAATTATGCCAGAACAGCCGAACTAAATCAGGACCATCCCAAGCAAACCAGGACATATAGTCACCCTAGCTATCACAAGCTTCCACTCCACTAGAGTTCATATTGATTAACTCTTTTTTTTTTATAATTTTTATTTATTTATTTTTTCCCCCAAAGCCCCAGTAGATAGTTGTATGTCATAGCTGCACATCCTTCTAGTTGCTGTATGTGGGACACGGCCTTAGCATGGCCAGAGAAGCAGTGTGTCGGTGCACGCCCGGGATCCGAACCGGGTCCGCCAGCAGTGGAGCGCGTGCACTTAACGCTAAGCCACGGGGCCGGCCCATATTGATTAACTCTTAATTCCAATGACTCCTTTGCTATTTGAGTGAAAGCTTTTATAGTGGCAAAGACATCTGAGAGAGGAAAAAGCCCAAAGACACATGAGAGATCATAGCTGAGATCTAGCAAGTTAAACAAATCAATGCCCCCGATCTAACAATGCAGCCTTAGCTTCTGACATAAAGAAATCAGCCTGAAAAGTGGTGAGGACTCGGAAGGGAACAGAGGTTACATCTTCTCTAGCTTTAGTAACTCCCTCTAGCATATGACATAACACTCTATACACTGCAGGTTGTCATAAATAATGAGGCTGATGAACTAAGGGAGGGCAATATACTCAATTTGTTAAAATATTATTCTGGTCAACAATAATGTGATGATGATAATTAACAGTTTATACAAATTGAGTACTTACTATGTACCTGGTATTCTGTACTAATTCCTTTATATACATTAGCTCTCTAAATTCCCCAATGATCCTATAAAACAGATACTAAGGCTAATTCCAATTTTTCCCCACAGATGAGGAAACTGAGGCTTAGAGGAGGTAAGTCACTGGTCCAAGGTATTAAGATGCATATTAGGATTCTCAGATCAGTCTGATTCTTAATCATTCCCTTATTCCACTCGCCATCCCCACCCCTCCCCAGTCAGGGCTCTTCTACTGCCAGGACAACTCACTCAGTGGGCCCTAATGAGGGAGTTATTTACTGAAAGGATACCGCAGGCAATCCCTTGGACACACAGGGCAGGAAAGCAAATACTGTAGGAGCACCTGGGGGTAGAACTGAGAAGTCAGGAACCAAGACCATTCCCATCAGCTCTCATCACCTGTCTCTTCATAGTTTTATATAATACTTTCGCAAAAGCTGGAGGCCTGGGAGTCTATAGGACCAAGCATTTCCAACGTCTGAATCTCCCTCTAATATGTGTCTTACTAAAGATCTTATTTTATGCTTTTTGATATGGAGGAAAGATGAACTTTTAATTTCATTTCTTTGACTGACTACTAGTAAAAATAAAAATTAAATTCTGATTTTAATTAGTCTGTGATTTTTTTTTGTGTGTGTGAGGAAGATGAGCCCCGAGCTAACATCCAGGCCAATCCTTCTCTTTTTGCTGAGGAAGACCAGCCCTGAGCTAACATCCATGCCCATCTTCCTCCAATTTGTGTGGGACACTGCCACAGCATGGCCTGACAAGCAGTGCATCTGTGCACTCCCAGGATCCAAACAGAGGCCGCCAGCAGCGGAGTGCGCACACTTAACCGCTACGCCATGAGGTGGCCCCAATTAGTCTGTAATCTTAACACACAGGGAAACATTCTGTTTTCATGGGATAAACTTTTACTTTTTTTTTTTTTTTTTTTTTGCTGAGGAAGATTCGCCCTGAGCTAACATCCACTGCCAATCTTCTTCTTTTTGTATGTGAGCCGCCATCACAGCATGGCCACTGACAGACAAGTGGTGTAGGTCTGTGCCTGGGAACCAGGCCCGGGCTGCTGAAGAGGAGTGCGCCAAACTTAACCACTACGCCACCAGGGCTGGCCCCTGATAAGCTTTTATTTATTTATTTTTTTGGGGGGTGAGGAAGATTAGCCCTGAGCTAACATCTGTTGCCAATCCTCCTCTTTTTTGCTGAAGAAGATTGGCCCTGGGCTGACATCCATGCCTATCTTCCTCTACTTTATATTGGACACCACCACAGCATGGCTTGACTCGCGGTGCATCGGTGCGCGCCCAGGATCCGAAACTGCAAACCCCGGGCCACCAAAGCAGAGCGCGCGCATTTAACTGCTGCGCCACCGGGCCAGCCCCTTGATAAGCTTTTGAAAGTAGAAACTAACACAAAGAAGCCCTATAGGAAGAAGGTAAATGCACTTAGCTTCCCAAGTGAATAGATTTCGGTCGTTGCTCTCTCCTCATGAACTGATTTAATGTTGCCATTTTGCAATTGGTAAATGCAACATTTCTGTGGAAAAAGTTTTTTTCCCCTGTTCTTATAGCTGATCGATGTAAGGCGGAAAGTGATATTGCCGTAACCATGAGGTCTAGGGTCCTTTCCTGGAGGCCAGCATTCCGTTACTTCAGTGCTGTATTCCATTAACAGATTCACATTGTGGTACAAAGCACAGTGCTTGGACTAGAGCCCAGTTCTCCTGACTTCCAGCCTAGGCCTTTTCGACAAGTAGTGCGGATGTGTGTGGGAGTTGGGGGAGAGGGGGTAAAGGCAGGGAGTGGGGGTGGTTTGTGTGTGATCCAAAACAGAAGAACACGAAGCATCATATGACCCTCTCCCGCCCCTTCCCATCATTTGACATCATGATGTCACTTGGTCCAAGTGTCTGGTTATGATATATGAACATGATAGTTTTTGACTAAAGTTCTGTGTATGTATGTTTTGTAAATATCTGTTTATTGAATTTCCTCCCACTAGACTGAAATCTCACTTATAGCAAGCAGGTTCTTTATTTATTTATTTATTTATTTATTTATTTATGAGGGAGATCAGCCCTGAGCTAACATCCGTGATAATCCTCCTCTTTTTTTGCTGAGGAAGACTGGCTCTGAGCTAACATCTATGGCCAATCCTCCTCCTTTTTTTCCCCAAAGCCCCCCAGTAGATAGTTTTACGTCATAGTTGCACATCCTTCTAGTTGCTGTATGTGGGACACCGCCTCAGCATGGCCAGAGAAGCAGTGCGCCTGTGCACGCCCGGGATCCGAACTCAGGCCGCCAGTAGCGGAGCGCGTGCACTTAACCGCTAAGCCACTGGGCCGGCCCCCTTATTTATTTTTATATCTCCATCTCCCAGAATATAGCCTGGCACACAAAAGGCATCAAAAGAATGTTGGTTGGAAGGAAGGAAGGAAGGAAGGAAGGAAGGAAGGAAGGAAGGAAGGAAGGATGGACAGATGGACTGCACAAGTTGCCTCAAATGAAGAGTCTATTTATAAAGATTCAGCCAAAAAGTAAAAGCAAAAATCTACTTGAAAGAAATAGAAAAACTTTCTTATTTGCCTGAAGTGTTTTCTGCGTTCCCTTCTCCCTTGTTCCTTCTTTACTAGCTTATTTGTTAGATAATTTTAACAAGTGAATAGTACCACATAGAGAACAGACTGGAAAAAAGATAAGATGCTAATAGGAATTGTCAAAAAAGAATAATACAATGAAAGTATGTAGAAAAAAAGAAAATTCAGAAAAAGCAATTAAAATTGTGCAATATAGGTGATATAAAGAAAAAATGTAACTTGTAGATACTAATAATTAAATATTAACTGCTTTGAAACAATGTGCTGATTGCACTGCATGGACTGCATTGTCAAAACATTTCACAGGGAGGAAACAGAACACACCAAACGAGGGTGCGAGGAAGGAGCAAGGCCAGTCCTCATACTGATGGTGTGATCATTAGTTCCCAAAACAAGGAGAGGAAGTAGCTGGATGAATGTTTGTCTAAGAAAATATGAGCAATTCCATAACTTTAAATTGTTGCCTGTGGATTATAAACTGTGATCCCTGGACCTGCTCCAGAGCTAGACCATCTGGGAGTTACGGGGCCTCTCTGACCTGTTGGAAGCACTTGCCTTCAACTAGCAAACAAGTGATAAGTCACGTGAGCCAAAGGTTTCCCTTTTTAAGTTGGGGGATGGGGAGGATTTAAGTTATATTTCTTTTTCATTCTCTCTTTTTTTCCCCTGCAAATTGAAAAAAGACCAATATTATTCAACATTAACATCTCACGTCAGCTAGAGTTCCAGGGGAGTATGGTTGAGAACCACTGGTTGGAAACAACCAGCCGATGATTCATTCATTCATTCAACACGTATTTATTGAGCATCTAACATGAACCAGGCACTGCAGATACAGGGGCGAACACAACAGACAATCCTTTGCTTTTGAGAAGATACCATTCTTGTGGGAGAGGACAGATAATAAACAAATGGGCAGAGAAGATATCTCTGTGACACCATCTCCCACCAACCTTCTCTTCTCTCATACAGCAGGCATAGTGGAGAACAACGGCCTTCCTGCTGTTCCTAGAATATGCCAAACTCAGTCCTGCCTTGAGGCCTTTACCCACATTCTTCCCCCTGGCTGGCACATAGACTTTGCACTGGACTTCACATGGCTTTCTCCTTCCCCTCCCTCAAGTCTCAGTTGAGATGTCACCTCTCAAAGAGGCTTCCCTGATCTTCCCATGTAAAACAGGCCTCCCCCACTCTCCATGGCTTTCTGCTCTTTTTTTCTTTATATCTCTTATCTGTTGAAACTCTGTTATTTATGTGCTTACTTTTTTTACTTTTGGTCTCTCCCACTACGATGTAAGAGCCACAGCAGTAGGGGTTTGCCTATTTTGTTGACCTCTGTATCTCATGCATTTAGAACAGTGCTGTTAGACATGTCCATTTACTCACATGCCCAGTGACAAACTATCTATAGTCAGAGGGCCTAATCTAATATCTACACTGTGGTGGCTAGTCTCCAAAGATGGTCTCTGGCGGACTAGACTCCTGGTATTCACACCTTGTGTAGTTCTCTTGCCTCGAACCTGGGCTGGCCCTGTGGCTCAGCTTTGACCAATAGAATGCAGCAGAGGTGAAGCTGCCTGACGTCCAAGGCTATCTCACAGGAAGCCTTGGTATAATGGAACATATGCTCTGGAGGAAGCCAGTCGCCAAGTAAAAAGTCCAACTATACTGAGACTGCCATGATGTAAGGAAGCCCACACTAGCCACGTGGAGGGCCATGGAGAGAGACTAAAATGCTCAGCTAGTTCCCAGCTATTCCAGCCTTCTCAGATGAAGCACCAGACTTGGGAGTGCACATCCAGCTCAGTATTATCTTCAAAGGACTCCAGCCCTGGGCACCATCAGACTGCAACTGCATGAGAGACCCCAAGTGAGAACCATCCAGCTGAGCCCCGTCAATCCACTGTGACATGAGGGAAAATAACACATTATTGTTTTAAGCCACCAAGCTTTGAGATGGTTAGTTATGCAGCAATAAATAACTGCAAAATGCAGCCACCCAAGATAGCTCCAGATTCAACATTTCTTTCCCCACAAACATTACGTATGTCGAAGGGTCCTTGGGCTCCCCCACCCCCACACTCTCCTATAAGGCACGTGTCTCTGCCGTTAACAAACTCTGTTTTGCACTGTTCACTCTCCTACACCCCTACAACTACCCCACTGGAAGTCAGGGAGGCTGAGACTTCGTCCTCATGGGATCATTGTAATTTTGGCCAAAACACTCAACTCTCTGAAGCTCAGGCTCTTCTCTGAAAACTTATGGCAGGGATTCGATTTTTCAATTTTGTTTAGTGTGTGGCAGGCAAACTTTTCCCCTCCCCTCAGATAGAAACTAATACAGAACACAAATATATGAAAGAGATACAAGTAGGAGAGTTCTAACTGAAGTAGAAGAGGCTGTATATTGAAGTAGTGGTAAGAGGCAGGCGCTGGAGACAGAAGACCTAAGTTCAAAGGCCAGCTCCTCTCCTCACTAGTTCAAAGAGCCCCAGACTCCCTACGAACCTGGTGTGAAAACCACTGTACTGGATGGTCTCAGCGGCCTCCCCACTTCACATGCTGTGATCTGTAACATTTACCATACAGAAAGTAGACATATATTTTAAAACTTTGGGATAGATTTTTTTTTTTTGTGAGGAAGATCAGCCCCAAGCTAACATCCATGCCAATCCTCCTCTTTTTTTTTTGCTGAGGAAGATCAGCCCCGAGCTAACATCCATGCCAATCCTCCTCTTTTTTTTTTGCTGAGGAAGACCGGCCCTGAGCTAACATCTACTGCCAATCCTCCTCCTTTTTTTTTTCCCAAAGCC
Organism: Diceros bicornis minor; assembly: GCF_020826845.1. Lineage (NCBI taxonomy): Eukaryota > Metazoa > Chordata > Mammalia > Perissodactyla > Rhinocerotidae > Diceros > Diceros bicornis. The sequence continues at coordinate 46,732,121 of NC_080740.1, forward strand.
CCAGTAGATAGTTGTATGTCATAGTTGCACATCCTTCTAGTTGCTGTATGTGGGACGCTGCCTCAGCATGGCCAGACAAGCGGTGCGTCGGTGCGCGCCTGGGATCTGAACCTGGCCCGCCAGTAGCGGAGCACACGCACTTAACCGCTAAGCCACAGGGCTGGCCCCCTGGGATAGATTTTAATGTGGCATCATTTATTTCAATTTTTAAAAAGACTCTTGAACTGAAAGAGTTTTTTTACTCCTCCTTTCTCACAGAACCAGATTTATACTAGTGTTTTCCAACTACCATCTGCCCCTCAACCAGTAAGCCCCTACCATCTTGCCTATACCTCTCAACACAGGTGCTAAGCTTAGTGCTTGCCTCATCCCTAAAAAGAGAAATAGAGTATTTAAAATCTCCGCATCTGCGTTATAACTTGGCTTGGGAGATACTGGTTTAAAACCATTCTATTTGATTTTTTTAAATTTTTATTTATTTATTTACTTCCCCCAAAGCCCCAGTAGATAGTTGTATGTCATAGCTGCATGTCCTTCTAGTTGCTGTATGTGGGACGCTGCCTCAGCATGGCTGGAGAAGCGGTGTGTCGGTGCGCACCTGGGATCTGAACCCGGGCTGCCAGCAGCAGAGCGCGCACACTTAACCGCTAAGCCACGGGGCCGGCCCCTGATTTTTTTTTAAATATTATTTTCAAAGCCCTCTATAGAAGGAGATTCCATAGCCTACTATAGATTCCCATTCCAATGTTTAATGGCTATACTCATCAGGAAACTTTCTTTCATTTTTGATAGAAATGATTTAATAAAGATCCCCTTCAGGTAATGCTTCTCAACTTTCATTCTTATAACTTTTTTTATAAAGCCTTATAATTAAGTTCTTCGGTACCACTGTATGGCTCTCTTCTGAACTCTCTCATTTTTTTCCCATTTAATTCTCCTTTGGCTATTGACTTTCAATTGAAAACAGGAATTGACTTTCAATTGAAAACAGGTCTGATGAGTGTTCCTAGAATTCTTTGACTTATGACATTGATATATTAAATATTATACATAGTTAAATTATTACAGAGCTTCCAGTTTACATCTTGATAAAAGCATCAACATCTAAACCATGTCATCAGACAATATGCATAAAATTACAGGAATGTGACGACACTTTATGTGTACTTATGTTGGCTAATAAATACACACCCTGCCACGTGTTATAAATTAGGAAACTACTTGACCATATATTGGAACCTTACCTCCACTCAGATCTCCAAACTCTGTCCCTATGACTACAGACAGATGCACAGTGTATCTGATCAGAGTTAAGAACAGACCAACATTTGATCATACTCTAAGCTGTCGAATAGAAGCCCCTATCTACTGAAAGGTGATGGGTTAGACATTTTCTACTGTACCTGCTTCAATTACTGGAAAAAGTATCAGCTAGCACTCTTCTTTGATATTAGAAACAAGAAATTATGTTCCCAGAAGCTTGGAGGAAGAAAAGTAAAGGGTCTTTTATTGGATAGAGCAAAATCAAAGAGCCCTCTAAAATATATTTTAGACATAATCTTACCTCTCTGTTTTGTCACACTAAATGAAATTTCCCCTATCGTTTGTCTGTTGCTGCCTTTTAAATACTGCATTCCATTTTATTGTACAATAGCCCCAAGGATAACCAAATTAGGAAGCTGTTTGACAATGTCTTTTAAACTTAAGCAAACATCACTAGGTAAAATAATGTGGTTTACTTGCTCCTTTTGAATTCCTCTGCACTCTAGGAAAGGACTATCTGCTATTTTCCCCACCCACCCCTATCCTTACCCTCTCCCCTCCTTTCTCACTTAAAACCACACTATTGCAAGTCTTCAGCCCATACACTAAAGAACAAGTTCAGGGCAACCGAGTGCTTGTGAATTGTGCTATAAGCCCATGCTGGGGAAGCTCTGAACACTTGACCTTACTCACGTATCAAAAGAGGTCTGACCATGGTTCCTCAAAACGTTAAACATAGAACTACCATATGACCCAGCAATTCCACTCCTAGGTATACGCCCAAAAGAACTGAAAGCAAGGACTTGAACAGATATTTGCGCATCAGTGTTCACAGCAGCATTATTCACAATAGCCAAAACATAGAAACAACCCAAATGTTCCTCAGCAGATGAATGGATAATCAAATGTGGAATATACATACAATGGAATATTATACAGCCATAAAAAAGAATGAAGTACTGATACATGCTACAAATTGGATGGACCTTGAAAACATTACCCTTAGTGAAATAAGCCAGACACCGAAGGAAAAATATTGTATGATTCTACTTATATGAGGTACCTAGAATAGACAAATTTATAGAGACAGAAAGTAAAATAGAAGTTACCAGGGGCTGGGAGGAGTGGAAAAGGAGGAGTTATTGTTGGATGGGTACACAGTTTATGTTGGGGATGATAAAAAATAGTATGGGTACAGATAGTGATGACAGTTACAATGTGAATGTATTTAATGTCATTGAATTGTACACTTACCAATAGTTAAAATGATAAATATTATGTATATTTTACTGCAATAAAAAAAATTACTTAGGGGGCAAAAAAAGTCAGTTCTGGACTGAGCTCTGTAGTGGGGGCAGCTTAGAGGGCACCTGAGATTTAAGGAGACAGTCATTACCCAGAGTTTGAGAGGGTGACGACTTCCTCTATATTCCAATCCCACCCCTGCCCCAAGTAGGGTGGGGAGCTAGAAGAGGGACTCGGAGGTGAAGGTGTCGGTAATGTCTGCAGGAAGAGGCAGCTATGGGCACTGAAGAGACGGCTTCCAAGTCTCCATGACACCCAGAGCCTTCCCCACCCCGCCAAGCCAGCCTCCCCAAGTAAGGGGGATCAGTGGTCAGGAAGCAAAAGACAGAGACCTGACCAGGCCAGCTCTCACGGAATTTATGTAAACTTTTTCATTTTGCTTATTTTTCAAGTGTCACGAGAGTCAATTCTGGAACAAGCAGGCTACAAAAAGATGCTTTTATTCTCTGGCCTGCTGATATAAGACAGTAGATAGAGTGGAAACAAGAAAACTTTGGCGAGGGCTTTCATCTCCAAAATGTTCGAGGTTATTTAGAAGGGTAGGTGTTTTCTTTTACACACACACACACACACACACATATATACATATATATATTAATACTATGGTTGCATATTCTTTGCAATTATTCTTAAATCTAAAATTAATTTTAAAAGAAAAATGAAGGACTTGCAACACCAGAACACAGACTTAGTAATTTTTCCCCAGCCATCTCATACTCCACTATGTAATTGTTTTAAAGTTAGGCTTCCAACAACAAGATTTTATATTAGTTTTTCTTATTCTCAACTACTCTGTAGCAAATTAGAAAACCACCAACACATACGTTATTTGCTATAAGAAGTGAATGTTTAGAATAATGCCTGCAACATAGTAGCTCTCAAAAACTGGTTAAATGAATTCACAGATGCTTCAGATGCAAAACTTCAGACAGAACCAGCAAGTTAAAACCTCACCAAAAGGCGGGAAAGAGGAAGCATTCATTTTATTGGTTGAGTGCATAGCAAATAAGTTGCTAATGAGGTTTTGATGAACGCTTCTCCCTCCACAAAACTAGGAAGGGTTAGCCAGGCGACCACTAAAAGCAACCACCTTTTATTACCTTTGTTATTGAACTGACCTATTGTTAAACCCCGACGAGGCAGCCTTCAACGAGGCAATATCCTGTTTGAATAATTTAGGCAGGGGCAGAGGCCCGCCGACACAGCGCGTCTGTGTGAGAGAGAGCCTCCCTCAGTCGTTCCCATTTCCTGTATCTGCAGCCGGCTGCCCATTTTTAAAATCCCCTAGTTACAGTCCGGGTAGAAAAAAGCCCAACTTCATAGGAGGCTAAATGTATGGTGCCTTGTTAGGCAAATGTTTCACCTGCTTGGCCAATTAGCTTCCTCTCCCCCAGAAAGACTAGTTCAACAGGTTTCCTTTTTCTCTTCCTCTGCCTCCTGGGTTGGGGAAAGAGGCTGTCACTTCGCTTCGACCCTCCCCTTCCCTCCCTCCGGCTCTTCCACGCTCGCTCGGCCCAATCGCTCGGGCTCGACCGTGTCCAGGTTGGCAGCCGGCCGCGCTCGCACGGCCTGGATGCGCCGAGCGCCCGGGGGGCGCAGGGGACGGCGCGGCGCGGCTCCTGGGCCTGCGCCCCGGCCGCTGGGAGCGGCGGGGAGGAGGCGGACGAGACTGCAGGCGCGCCGAGGTCTGAAGGTGCCCTCCAGACGCGGCCCTGATGACTGAGCTACAGCAAGATGTGGAAGACACAAAGCCTGCCAAAGTGCTCGGGAAGAAAGAGAGCAAAGTTGGCTCGGCCCAGTAAGTATGCTCAGCTGAGACCCATCCGAGGCGGCAGAAAGTGCGCTGCCCGAACTTTTCCGCCAGGGACGAGTTGGGAGTGGAAACGGTTTTCTGGAACTTTAACATGGAGAGCCCTGCCTGAGGCTTGAACTCTTTCCGTGGCGCCGGGTGTCTTTTTTTTTTTTCCCTCAGATTCTGTAGTAGAGAAAAAGCACAGGAGCATTTCAGGAATGTACTGTAGCTTGCAGTCCGGTGGGGATGTGAATTCTTTGAGCCGAAAGCACTATTGGTGTTTTATAATTCCCGAGAGAGGGCTGCGGAAACCACTCAGATCTCTCAGTCGTGTCAAGCGACAGCGCGAACATTTATTTCTGTTGTTTTTACTTCATAATGACGTGCGGGTAGATGCGGTTGTCTCGTAGATGTCATCTGGTCCTTAGCTTCACAATGATGTGTTTTTTGTCATTTGATTCAGAGCTTGAGAGTGTCTTTCCTCCATCTCCTTCACTGTGCCCCTCAAGAGAGGGGAAAAGTAGTGGAAAACGTAAAATATGCTTTATCTTTCCCCTCTGAGACTGCCTGCCTGCCTTTCGTTGGGTACTTAAACTTGTTACATACTTGTTATTGAGAGAGGGTGTAGGGGTGGAGTGGGGGAGCACAACTAACATGTAATAAAACAGTTCACATACTGGTTATGACTATCTTATGAGATTCGTGTGCATAACAGGATTTGCACATTGTTTGACCTATAAATTCTTATGGTTTAAGAAACTGAAAATTCAAATATTTTGATCACAAGGATTAACTTCCTGTACTGAAACTTATCTTCCCCTGTACTACTTTGGGTTTTTTTAATCCAGAAGTATGATTATTTACATGATTGTTATTCCCAAACATTATTCTTTCAAAAAGGAACAGAATCTTTCAGTATTTGCTATATCACTATAACATTAAGTAACATTAAGATAAATATCTAAATAAGATATTAAGATAAATAAATAAGCCCAATTATATTTTTTATGTTACCAAGCTGTTGGGGGTACCTAAGATGCTTTATTGATACTAGTATAACAAGATGATAAAAATTTTAGTAATGAAGATTAATCTCCATCATTCATTATTTCAGCTTTTACTCATTTTTTAAAACACAGCCTCATTCCATGTAATGACTTGTGTTTATAAAGGCATTTGCCACGTGTGTATCTGTTGAAGTTTGGGCTGAAGTTTTGAAAGAAGAATAGATTTATTAGCTGCTTTGATTTGTAATTTCAGAGGCGTTGATCGTTTTCTCTCCCAGTGGCTGCTTTCCTTGGCTGCTCATTCTTTTGCCCTCCCAGCTTTGTCGACTCAAGCTGATGTTCTTTCCTCTACAATAGATAAAAGATGACAGAAAAAATCGCTAGAGGTATAACCCTCACAAAATGTTTTTGTTTTCTCACCCAAAAATAAAATCCTAACTCTATACTAATAATTCAAGCCCAAGAAAAAGATGAACTAGCAAACAGCATCCATTTCCTTTGCACCTAATCATTCTTTTATATACTGTCCTTCCCTGAAAGGAAAATGTGGATAGTAATGTGGATAATCTTATGTGGATAGTCTTACCACCATTTCAGATGTTGGAGGTGACAGGGGGACTTTCAACTCCTAGTCTAGAACTCATCCAAAGGCAGTATTTAGTTCCAGTTACACAAAGCAGAATGATTCAAGTCCACCATATAGCTACGAAGTTTTAAATCTTCACATTCCCAGTAGTCTAGATACTTAGTTAAGGAGATCATTTTGATTGCAAAAGATCAACACAGCAGTAAATGCTACTGTAGCGTTTAGACTAATTATATTAACGTAAAACTCTTCAGATGCTGGGAAAATAATTTTGTAGAATATGCACCTAACCACGTCGATGCTCAAGGCCCCAAACAGCCAGCCCTTCATTTGGAACAGCCGGTTCCACAAATTTATTTCAGTTCAACAAATGTTGGAATATGTCCCATTTGTTCAGTAATGGTGGGGAATACAAGAGTGAATGTGATTTGGTATCTGCCCTTCTGGAACTCTAAGAGCAGTGTTGAGCGGAGGCACATATGTATATCACTGTACTTCAAGGGACATTGGTAGCCATCGTCACATTAAACACACCAACAAGATAGTGTAAAAAGTTTGGCCTATAACTGAATCTTTTCCATAGTCAGGATGTTTATCCCTTTGGCAGTCTTTGGTAAAATTCTCTTGGGTTTTATTTTTATTGGTTGTTTTGTTTGTTTTTCCCTACAAAGTGGTGATTTCCAGGCCTACTGAAGTCACTTCTGATTCAATCTAACATTTTTGACACTCTTCTTCTGAGCTCTTAAACTCTTGCTTTGGTAACAGAATACGAGTAATTTTAAGACAGAGGTAGATACATTATCACAGTGATGTTTTAGTGCGATAATTCCATATTTGAAATCATTTTGAGTAGCAAAACTTTTATGCTTAGAAACCCAGTCTAACTTCTGTTTTGAACTTTGTAACTTAGATGAATTGTCACTAAGCTCAAAGTTGTTGAAGTCCGGGTGTCCCAATGGACATTTTCTTCTAAGAGTGTTAGAATGGCTTGCTCCTCCCCATTTTCCTATGTCTGTAACTACACCCACATAGGCCTCACCAGCTAGAACCTGGCCTCCTAAGTAATAATAGCTGGCATTTATTGAGAATGCTTGCTATGTGATGGGCAGTGTGCTCAACACTTTACATTCATGTTCATACAGAATGAGGTGGATACTATTGGGATCTCCATTTTACAGATAAGAACCTTGGAGCTCTGAGAAGTTAAGCAAGTAGGCAGAGACACAGTTAATAGGAGAACAGCTCAAATTCAAGTCCAAGACTCCTAACTCTAGAGCCTGGACTTGAATACTTCATCTGTACTCCTCTACTTCAGAACCTATGATGGCCCTCCATGACCTCCTCTTAAAAAACAGCCTCCTCTGCCAAGAACTTAAGACTCTTAATGATCTGGACACATACAGACCATCTCAACCTCATTTCCTAATCCTAGCCAGCATACACATAGCCAGCAAGTCATACTAGCAGCCCTGTACTGAAGAGGTCATAATGCAGGTGCGTAAGGAACAGGTGTGCCGAACGCAGGCCTGAATGAAGTTCCCTTCATTCTTCCTTTCTCACCTCTGTTACTTTGCTCAAGCAGTTCCCTGTCTCCTTTCTTTTAATATACTTCTAGAAATCGACGCAGGTTTTCCTTTATTTAAAGCCTTCCCTCATCACTGGCCATGCTCATCTCTTCCTTATCAGCGCTCATGCTGTATGTGTGGGTCAGCCCCATAGAATTTAGCTGCTGCTGTTATTACTGTTAATTAACAAGTTTTATTGAACGTTTAATATATACAAGGTACTATTTTAAGTTGTTAACATATATTAACTCACACACTAGTCCTGTGTATATTTGTTAACTTTCCCCTAAATACGTGCAAACTCCAATCACAATTTTCCTTATTGAAATTCTCAAAGGGCCCAACAAATAATCACTTTCAATAACCATCTGTTGGTGATCTGGGGAGGCTGAGACCCCAGTCCCCCTAATTAAGGTATATAATATGCTTATAGCTGACATTCATTCTCAGGGGAAATTCTACTCTTTTAAAAATTTTTAATCAAATTTTCTATCAGTAGCAATCAGAATTTTTAGGTACATTTACTTGCCTGAGAGTGGAGGTTGATTTATTCATCTTTGTGCGAGAAGTGAGGCTGAAGATTTATTCATCACCAAAGTGCATATTTGATTAAAAAATACAACGTACCCCTTTTCTTACCAAGAGTTAGTAATTTAGCTGTTTGTTTCCTTTTGAGATTCTGGTTTTTCCCCACTTTCATTACCTTTTTCATTCTGAATTTTATGTTCTCAATACATAGACAGGTCTAACGTAGCTTAACTTTTTGGCACACATTTTGTGAGATACACTTTTATTTCTTAAAAGTCTCTCTTGGATCTGATTTAGTAATGGCCGGGTTACTTTTTTTTTTTTTTTTAATTTTTTTGTGAGGAAGATCAGCCCTGAGCTAACAACCATGCCAATCCTCCTCCTTTTGCTGAGGAAGACTGGCCCTGAGCTAACATATGACCAGGTTACTTTTGATGAATTTCAAAAAGCATCTAAAACTAATGCTGGTATATTTCTGGGCAAAAGTTATCTTGATTCATATTTCAAATAATGAACTACATCAAGTGTAACATATATTTATAATGCAATTTGAATTTTTAACATTTAAATTTTAATAACTTGGGACATAAGATTTCTAGAAATTTATTCAACTCTATATATAGAGAAAGAGAGGGTGGATGTGGGCAATATAAACATTTACCTTAAAAGGAAGGTCTCTGGTATTATCAAGAAATAATAATGATTTTAGGGACATATTGCAACTTTAAATAGTGAAGTCAAGTAAAAATATATTACCTGCAGTGAAAGCATTTCTCATTCAACTGTACTGTCTTTATGCATAGCATATTGGGGATACTTGACAAGCAGAATAAGAGTTGAAGTTGGGAATTGATCTTGAATTGGAAGCAAGACGAGCAAAAACAAATAATTATTGAGTATAGCTTGATTTCTTAGTGCTTGCTTAACTCCGAACTTTGAAAGTTTCCATTTAGCAAGAGAATCTTTATATTATATATTATCTATATATTATCTGTCTTTCCATATGTGTGTATGTACACGTATTTTTTCTTTTTTAATTTTTTTTGTGTGTGTGTGAGGAAGATCAGCCCTGTGCTAACATCTGCCAATCCTCCTCTTTTTTTGCTGAGGAAGACTGGCCCTGGGCTAACATCCGTGCCCATCTTCCTCCACTTTATATGGGATGCCGCCACAGCATGGCTTGCCAAGCGGTGCGTCGGTGCGCACCTGGGATCCAAACCGGCGAACCCCAGGCTGGCGCAGCAGAGCCGGTGCACTTAACCGCTTGCGCCACCGGGCCGGCCCCCCAGCCCCTCTTTTTTAATTTTAATCTCCAGGTTACTAAATCTGACAGATTGCCTACTGCACTTTTTAATATAAACTTTGGGATAGGAAGAAAAAATTATAATAGAAAGTATAAAAAAACAATGGAGAGGTTTGAAAAGATGGAGAGAAGTAAACTGTGTTCTGGTTTAAATGTTTTGGGAAAAAAATTTAACGAACCAAATCAGCTCTAAGACTAGAGGTTAATATCATATGAAATTGCTGATTTGTCAAGGCAGTACATAAAGTGGTTAAGAATGCAGATTCTTCATACAGCTCAACAACACAAAAACAAACAACCCGATCAAAAACTGGGCAGAGGATTTGAAGAGACATTTTTCCAAAGAAGATATACAGATGGCCAACAGGCACATCTAAGCACAAAAGATGTTGAACATCACTAATAGTTAGGGAAATGCAAATCAAACCTACGAGACATCACCTCACACCCATCGGAATGGCTATAATTAATAAGATAAGAAATAACAAATGTTGGAGAGGATGTGGGGAAAAGGGAACCCTCATACACTGCTAGTTGGAATGCAAACTGGTACAGCCACTATGGAAAACAGTATGGAGATTTCCTAAAAAATTAAAAATAGAAATACCATATGATCCAGCTATCCCACTACTGGGTATTTATCCAAAGAACATGAAATCAACAATGCAAAGAGATTTCTGCACCCCTATGTTCACTGCAGCATTATTCACAATAGCCAAGATGTGGAGGCAACCCAAGTACCCATCAACTGATGAATGGATACAGAAGATGTAGTATATATATACAGAGGAATACTACTCAGCCATAAAAAAGACAAAATCGTCCCATTTCCAACAACATGGATTGACTTTGAGGATATTACATTAAGTGAAACAAGCCAGACAGAGAAAGGCAAACACCATATGATTTCACTCATATGTAGAAGATAAACACATGGATAAGGAGAACAGATTAGTGGTTACCAGAGAGGAAGGGGGTTGGGGGTGGGTGAAAGGGGTAAAGGGGCACATATGTAAGGTGACGGATAAAAACTAGACTATCGGTGGTGGGCACAATGCGGTCTGTACAGGGACTGATATATGATGGGGTACACCTGAAATTACACAATGTTATAAACCAATATGACCTCAATAAAATAATTTTTTTTTTTTAGATTTTTATTTATTTATTTTTTTCCCCCAAAGCCCCAGTAGATAGTTTTATGTCATAGCTGCACATCCTTCTAGTTGCTGCATGTGGGACACAGCCTCAGCATGGCCAGAGAAGCGGTGCGTCCGTGCGCGCCCAGGATCCGAACCCGGGCCGCCAGCAGCGGAGCGCGCGCACTTAACCGCTAAGCCAGGGGGCCGGCCCAAAATAATTTTTTAAAAAAAGATAATCCATGGCACTGTGATCCTCAATAAATAATCTTTGAGGTAACTACAAAAAAAAAAAAAAAGAATGCAGGTTCTAGGAAACTAGGATTTGAAATCTGACTTTCCCTTTTCCTAGAATTGTGACCCTAGCAAGTTACTCAGCACCTCTTGTACTTGGTTTTGTCGTCTGTAAAGGGGAATTCTTAAGTCAGCTGTTTCATATAGGCTTGCTTTAAAGTTTGGATGGGAAATGTAAGAAATGCACTTCACCTAGTGCCTGACGTTGTCAGCTCTCCATAAACCATAGCTATGTTAGTCCTCACTGTTGAGGGCCTGGGACATGCTATGGAGTGGGGGTAGGAGCATGATAAAATGTAATTAAACTAAAAAGTCAAAACTCAAAAGGCCTAAACTCTTACAGTCGCATGCACTAGTGTTCTAAGTGAGGGTTCTTTCCATCAGCTCACTGAGGATACTTCTGACAGCACCTGAGCATTTCCATGGATCCAACATGGCATCTTGGTTTTTAGTTTATGCTAAAAGGATCTCCTGCCTTAACTATTTAGTGACCTACCAGCTTATTTAAATATTACTTACTGATTTGGTATTACCACATCTGTTGTCCAGTACTTTTACCTGTGATGCACTGATTTCCACATCCTGCCTCCTGGCACTGAGCTCTTCTCTCATGGCTCCACATCTTTAAACTGCTGACTGTTTTCCATTTGCTGAACTCCAATAGAACCCTCCTTCATCATCTTTCTAATTCTTTAAATGCTTGGCTTTAGGCACTTCACACATTTTCAAATGGCCTAAAGCACAGGTCCTGGAGAGAGACTTCTCCACAACTATCTTAATAATTACTCTTTCTCCTTAAAGAAAAGAGAGTGTCTTTATCCAAACTTAAGTTTGATTATTTACCCTTAGAAGAGAAGCAGAACCAACTTAAACTGCATTCCCTAAGGTAAACCAATTTTGTGTGTGTGTGTGTGTTTGTGAGTGAGTGTGTGAGAGGAAGATCAGCCCTGAGCTAACATCCATGCCAATCGTCCTCTTTTTTTGCTGAGGAAGACTGGCCCTGGGCTAACATCTGTGCCCATCTTCCTCCACTTTATATGGGACGCTGCCACAGCACAGCGTGACAAGCAGTGCATTAGTGCGCGCCTGGGATCCAAACCCGGGCCACCAGCAGCGGAGCTCGCGCACTTAACCGCTACGCCACAGGGCCGGCTCTAAGGTAAACCAATTTATATGCGCTCTCTCGTTGGTCACTCTGGTGTGCCAGAGGTTCCCACGTTCATAATGGGACATGATGTCCCAAGATGCAGATTATTTTTAAAAGGGTCATTGAGATATATTTTACATGTCTTAAAATTTACCCACTTCAAGTGTACAACTTAATGACCTTTAGAAACTTTACTGAGTGATGCACCATCACCATACCCAGTTTTAGAAAATTTTCACCCCCCTAATATACCCCTTGGGCCCATTTATACTCAATCCTCATTCCCACCCCTTTACCCCCACCCTCAGCCCCAGGTAGTCACTAATCTACTTTCTATCTCTATAAATTTGGCTTTCATATAAATGGAATCTTATAACAGGTGGTCTATTGTTATCTGGCTTCTTTCACTTAACATCATATTTTTGAGGTTAATCCATGAGGTAGCGTATGTCAGTAGCTCATTTCTTTTTATTGCTGAGTGGTATTCCATCATATGGAATATATATAATGGTATATATAATGTATATGTGTATATAATGGCATTCTATTATATATACACATTTTGTATATCTATATATTTGTATATACACATTATGTCTTTAAACAGTATATATGTACACACATATTTTGTCTATCTGTTCACCTGTTCAGGAACATTTGGGTTGTTTCCACTTGGTTATTATGAACAGTGCTGCTCTGAATATTTGGGTGCAAGTCTGTGTGGACACAGGCTTTCATTTCTCTTGAGTGTATACTTGGAAGTGGAGTTGCTGGGTCATATGATAATTCTATGTTTAACTTTTTGAGGAACTGGCAAACTGTTTTCCAAAGCAGCTACACCATTTTATATTCCCCCCAGCAATGTATGAGGGCCCCTGGTGTAGATTTAAGAGAAAGGGCTTTCATATGACAGGGAAACAAGATTGTAAGCACCTTAAAGGTAGGTCACTGCCTCATACTTTATAACATAACAAATATCTGTTGAATGTTGACTAAGTGACATTTATACTTAGGATTTTGAAAACTTCCCCAAACTACACTGTCAAAGATAATTCAGGCTGTCATACTTGGGTACTTTTTTTTTACAACCTCTTAAAATTTTGCATGTAACATTTATTACTGGTTTTTTTATGACAGAGCAATACAGATTTTAAAAATCGGACCAGAATCTCCCCCATCCATGTTGACATACTTTATTTTTTATTATTATTTTTGTGTGTGTGAGGAAGACAGCCCTGAGGTAACATCCATGCCAATCCTCCTTTTTTTTGCCAAGGAAGACTGGCCCTGAGCTAACATCCGTGCCCGTCTTTCTCCACTTTATGTGGGACACCAACACAGCATGGCCTGATGAGCGGTGCGTCAGTGCGCGCCCAGGATCCAAACCCGGGCCACCAGCAGCGGAGCGCATGCGCTTAATCGCTACACCACGGGGCCGGCCCCATGTTGCCATACTTTAAAGCAATACGTGTATAAGGTTAGAAAATTAAAACAATATAGATATGTACAAAATGAAAAGTGAGGGCCTTCTTCCTGTCTCCCACCTTACAGATCCTCGTCTCAAAGGTAACCACTTGCCAAGGTTTGGGGTTTTGTTCTTAGGCTATTGTCATTTAAGGCCAGAATCAAGTTTTTTGTTGATTTGTTTTGTTTTTCCTTGGAGTATTCACCTTCTAATACACATACTGTATAAGTGTGTTGGACATGGCGAAATGAAGCACTTCGTGAGGTTGTCACGAGGGTTAAGTGTGATCGTACAGTACTTGACTGCACACCCTAAGAGAGCTGAGTAAATGGCAGACATTATTCTCATAAACCACTTTTTTTTCCAAACTTCTTTGCTGAATAATTATCAATAAAGTGACCTGCACAGTTTTGACATTGATGGATAAATAAATCCATCAGAACACAGCTTTCTTAAGATGACCTTAGCAAAGTGGACTTGCAGTATTAAATGGAGGGATTGGTTTCTGACTGAGCCATCCTCAAGTTGTCGATTCATCTCCTTATCTCTTCTGTTCCCCTCTCCTAACTGGGGGATCCCAGACAGGCCCCTAATCAGATGAGGTAGCAGTATCTGGGCCACCCTAGGAAGAGGTCATGATAGGAGAGGAGAACAACATGGAGAAATGGAAATGTGAAGTTGGAGACAATGAGTAAGGAGATGGGGAGAAAAAGAGGAGGAAATACTGAGGTATATTGAAAAGAGAAAGAAAAAATGCTAATTTACCATGAATTTGTGTGATCTTCTGCTTCTATCTGGCAGATCTCCTCCTCTTCTCTCCCTGTCCTATTCTGTGTCCTGTCAGTGAAGTCTCAGGCACTGAGGCAGGGGGCTGACATGCCTCTTCTTCCCTAATGGAGATATTGATTTGTGTATAAATGTTGATATTTTCTTAACATCCATATATATCAGATTTATGATTATATCCATATTTCTTATCTTCTGAATTTTTTAAATTATGTCTTCCACCCTGAACAGTAAGTTAAAAACTGGGAAGAACTTCAGAAATAGGCTAACTTTTGTGTCTTTGACTGTTAAGGATTGATATCTGAAAACAGTTATCTTGTGATCCTACAAATAGTTTTGAAACCCCTAGGGAGTAGTGCTGTAAAAGGTGTATTGTGTGAATTGAGTTGCTGTATATCGATAGTGATGAAAAACTAATTTATCATGACAACTTTTATTATGACTCTATTGTTTCTATAATTCATTGGGAAACAGCTCCTCATTTGATCCTAACAACTTAAATATTGTGCTGGATGCTTTATGTAACATATAATGTGGTGCTCTGAGACCCTATATGAACTGTCAAGAATATATTTCTTTCTCTTTCTGTCTCCATAATAAAGTTCTGTGGTATATAAAGTTGGACTAATATTGCCATGAAGTTGGTAGATTTCTTATGCTGGTTCTTGACTTGATGAGATCTTTTCTGAAAATTTTACAAAGAATCACACCACCTTTTCTGAACTCAAATTCTAAAACCATAAAATATCAGACTTTTCATCAGAACCCATGAAATGAGAGAATAATAAATGGCATATGAGCTAGGAGAAGGGGAATATTTAACAATTGATAATGACCAGAGAGATTTGCTTATGTTCTCATAACCAACATTTACAAAATAGTTCTGTGTATTGGGCACCATGCTGAGTGCCATGGCAATCACCAAGATGAAAAAGATAAGGCCTTTGCCTATAAGGAAAATAGAGTAGAAGAAAGGAATATTTTATTCTGATGTTTGATCTTCTTTCAAAGAAGAGATTAGGTAACTCCAGAAAATGTATCAAAGCTTAGACAAGATGAGATAATATTAGTGCTGTGTGCTAGACATTGTTCAAAGTGCTTTTACGTGTGTGCACGTAATGAAGTAGGTATGCATCACATTTATGCATCATAGAGACGCAGTGACTTACTTGCCCAAGGTCATAACAGTTGTTGACTTGTTGGACCCAAAATTCAAATGCAGACAGTCTAATCTGAATCTGTCTCCTAAAATCATCCATTATACAACCTCACTAGACTTAGGAAAAGCGAAAATGCAGAAGGAGGGGGCCGGCCCCAGTGGCGTAGTGGTTAGGTTCGCATGCTCTGCTTCGGCGGCCCAGGGTTCGCAGGCTCGGATCCCAGGCATGGGCCTACACACCGCTCATCAAGCCATACTGTGGCAGGCGTCCCACATATAAAGTAGAGGAAGATGGGCACGGATGTTAGCCCAGGGCCAATCTTTCTCAGCAAAAAGAGGAGGATTGGCAACAGATGTTAGCTTAGGGCTAATCTTCCTCACCAAAAAAAAAAATGCAGAAGGAAAACTGCTCCTCGTTAAGTGTCTATGCATCCCTGAGTAGATCTCTTCACTTTTATAGGTCTGTTTTATCAACTATAGAACTAAGACTCATTTCCATTCTACAGTTCTAACATTGAAAGGATTTCTAATGTTCTGTGGAAGACAGGGTAGAGAGAGCACCTTTAGCTATCAATTGGGCCCTGGTACTTTATGTATTATCAAACACAGATACCTCTGGATATTTCGGTATTCATCAGTGTTCAGACCTGACCGTAGAGAACTTAATGGTTTCAGTTGCAGCTTTTCACTGTGATTTGCACAGCAGTCCACAGATTCCAATTCTTGAAAACTGTAGTTGAGTTCTGCTTTGCACGAGTACAGAGTGTTTCTATAAAGTAATGTGACTGATTTGTTTAAAAAACATGTGAATGTTGTCTTCTTTAAAAGTGGTCACCCAAGGAACCCAAGAACTTTTCCAAAAATGCTGCAATTGCACAAAATCTTTTGGAAATGTTTTTCAGAGTTACTTTTAAAGCCTGGAGCCCATTCTTTGAATAGTTATAAGGTTGGCAAATCCTCTTCCTTTAAGAATGAATTCAATTTTTGGAAACAGACTGAAGCCAAATTTGGTGGATAAGAATAGTTTAAATTCTTATTTAAGAATTTAAATTAGAATTTAATTTCCTTTAAACCGCTCTATGGGTAGGATCGTTTTTGATTCAAAACAAAATGTGACTGTAAAATAACAAGACAGAGTTTCTGGTGATACTTCTAAACCAATTTCTGTACTTCCAAATTTAGGTTTATTACTTTGTAACTTCATTAGGAAAACAGTAAAATTTTAGTTATTATTCTGTCCTGAAATCATTTTTCAGTGTTTATGATATACCCAGATAGGTGTTGGGCATATCATAAGCATTAAAAAATACTTTGAGGATGCAAATGTAACGTGTGATAAATCTTTTTCTTGAAGAGTATACCCTATGTATTATGGAAAACATAATTTTTGAAAAAATTTCCATGAGTTTAGACAGTGAAGTAAGCAAAGGTTCAGCTATCACAACCTTCTTGTACTATCTTCTCCTTCATTTCACATTATGAGAATTTGTATATAAATTACATTTTTTCAGGTCCTCTCCCCATATCATAGTTTTATACCAAATGGACTATTTTCACTATATGCAAGGCACTACTCCTGACTTTTGCACATGATAGCTATCACTTATCAGCATGAAGCTTTCCATTTTTGTCTAAGTGTCACCTGCTCGTTAACATCTGTGAGCTGATTGGTCTATTCCGTGGTAAGTCCATGAGCATACTTATGGACAAGCATATTTTCCTGTTCCTTGTTCTTGATCTTTGGTCAGAATGGATTTATTAGCATAACAGTTTTATCTGAGATCTGATTTCAATACTTTATTGTTCCATAAATTTTATGTGGTATGTCTCCACTCTTCTCTAATCCAGTGTAATTCAACAAGCATTTACCTACCACTTCCTCTATGCTGAGAATACAAGGCTAAATGAGATGGGTGTGATGCCCTTTACGAACTCTCAGCCTGGAGAGAGGAGAGTGGGACACACACACACACACACACACACACACACACACACGTAATACCATGTGATAAGAATTCCCCCGTAGTTGTCAAATGCTAATGGGAACAGAAATGTAGACAATGTGGGGTTTTTTTTAGGTGAGCTGAGATAAGAGGTGATGTTTGAAGTGAGGTTGATGGGTAAGAAAGAATTTGGCCTCAGCTAGAGGGAGAAAATTATTGCAGGCAAGGGAAGAACAAAGATAGAGTACTTGAAATTTCTCATTGGTGTTTTCGTTGAATACTGAGGGACCTGCTGTGGCCAGACAGGTCGGGGCCAGGAGGACTAGCAGGAGGAGTGGAACAGGGAAGGACTTGGAGTCCCCATTTAGAATTCTCCTCGTTGCCTTGTTCTCTTTGCTTCACTTCCGGCTTCGGCTCTACTACTGATACTTTGAAGTCATTCTCTCTGGTCTTCACTTTCCTCCTCTGTAAAGAGAGAGGGCCGAATGACCTCATTTGTTAGATCCCTTCCAACCTGAAGAGTACGAGTCTTTGAAGAACCTGCCCTACTTCTCTGCACTCTTCTGTAGCCTTTGTGTCAAGAATTCTATCAGACTGAGCAAACTGAGAGAAGCTTTTTGAATATGAATGGAATCCTTGCTTTCTTACTTGGTTTGGCCTCTTTTATTTTTTTCTTCTATTCTTCCCCTAGATAAACTTATACCTGGTTAAGGCAGGACTGCCACTGGAACATACCTAAACTATCCTCTTATGAATTTATAGATACATATCAGCATTCACGTTGCATTCAGACAGCCCTGCTTTGCTCTTTGGCTGCAGGTGTCAGGGCCACAGTGCCTTCTGGAGCAGTCATAGTAGAAATGTCTAATCAGGTAACTTAATGTAAAACCTATAACACAAATCAGGACCAAATTCATTATAGTAGAATTGTAAATTTCTCTGGTATACTTCAGGTCTGAAAATAATCATATATTGCACTTGAATATAGAATACAATTTAAGTTTAAAAAGCTCTTTTCCTCAGAAATGAAGTCCGGGATACTAGCTTACCACTTCAACTTAATAATTATTATAGCATTTTTAGTATATTATAGCATACTTTATATTCTTTAAAGTACTTTTATTTACATCAATAGTTGGAATTTAACACACATTTTTTTTGAGAACCTACTATTGTTAGGCACTATGCTATGTTATAAGGATGTTGATACCAAACCTCAAGTTCATGCACCCAGTGCGCAGTAAGCAAGTCACTGAGATGTTGGTGCTTGGAGACGGAGAAAGATTTATTCAAATTGGCCAAAACGAGAAGGTGGGAGGATAGGTTCTCTCAAATCCACCTTAACAAGAGGAGAAAGCTGGCGGCTTTGTAGAGCTAAGGGGCTTGGCAGGAGGAGTTTCAGAGAAACAAGGGGGTAATCCATGTTTCTTTCACTCCACATAAGCCCCTGGGCAATCTGACTTCTGGGCATCAGACACAGCTAGGGGCTGGTTATCTGGTGATCATAACTTCCTTGATGGCATTCTTTTCCTTCTGTAAAACAAGCTCATAAATCCTTGTGACCCTTGAGTCACCGCTCAGCTTAAACAAGAAGACAGCAAATTGACAAGATTAACTTCTTTTCAAAACAAGGTCAAAACGTAATCTTATTGAATATATACAGTAACCCTCAGGTACCCGGCTTCAATATTAGGACGTATTACACATGGACCTGCCCTCAAGAACACTAGAGAAATATCTTAATATGACATTAAATATGAATTTCAATCTGTTGTGATAAATAAGAATATGTACAGGTATTTTAAGAGAACGGTGGAGAAGAAACTATTCCAGTGTGAGGACTGAGTAAAGACTTCTTAGAGGAAATGATGATACCTAAGTTTTGAAGGAGGAATAGGAGTTAGCCAAAAAAAAAAAAAAAAAGAGATAGCATTCTATCTAGAAAGAATAGCCTAAACGAAGACACAATGATATGAAACAGCCTGGTGACTATGGAGAACTAATATTACTAGAACATAACATGTAATATTGAGTGGCAGTACATGAGGCAGGAGCAGTAGACTGGAGGAAGGCCACAGAGGATGACCTTTTATGCTATGAGAAGGAGCCTGGACTTACCTATAAGACATAGGGAGCCACTGAAGGCTTTACCCGGGGATGTGATACGGTCAGGATTTTTAGAAATGACTTGAGTAGCAAGGTTTAAGATAGATTTGATGGAGAACAAAACAAGAAGCAGGGATTCGCTGGCTGTGAAACAATCCAGGTGAGATTGTTTTAGTAGGAAAATTAGGGGGAGAATAGGCTTGAGAAATGTCAAAGGGGATCAGATTTGGAAGGACCAAGTGGTGGATTGGATTGATAGAAGGAAGAAGCTAGAATGACACTTAGTTTCTCTTCCCAGGAAGGCTGCTTGGTTTGTGGTACCATTAAGCAAGCCATGGAACGTAGAAGGAAAAGGAGATTTGGGGTATTAAAATGATGAGTTCCCTTTTATAAAAATCAAGAGTGGGATGGAGGTCTGTGCTATAATAAGAAATATATTTTATCTTTGTCCTTAATTCCTGGCACAGAGACCCTAAAATTGGAATTTCCTGAGTGATAGTAGTGTTTTGTTATTCATAATGAGCCCCTTTTGATCACACCTGAGTTTATGCTAATGAGGCGATTTAGGATAGGGCCCCTAGATAGCCTCAGGATGAGGCTGGTCACCTGAAAGGCCAAGTGATTAGAGGTTGGGAGCTTTCAGTTCCCCCCACAACCTCCTGGGAGGGGAGGGGCCCTGGAGATTAAATGCTGTAAAAACTCTTGAACAGCAATATTTGAGGAGCTTCCAGATTGGTGAATACATCAAGGTGCTGGGAGGGTAATGCACCCAGAGATGGCTTGGAAGCTCCACACGCCCCCACACCTTGCCCCATGCATCTCTTCCACGTGGCTGTTCTTGAGTCGTATCCTTTATAATAAATTGGTAAATGTAAGGTAAGCATTTCCCTGAGTTCTGTGAGCCGTTCTAGCAAATTATTGAACCTGATGAGAGGATCATGGGAACCTCTGATTTATAGCCAGTTGGCCTGGGACTTGGAGCTGGCATCTGAAGTGGGAGCTGTCTTGTGGGACTGAGCCTTAACCTGTGGGGTCTGTGCTAACTCCAGGTAGTTAGTGTCAGAATTGAATTGAATTGAATTGTTGGATACCCAGTTGGTGTCTGGAGAATCAGAGAATGGGTTGTCAGAAAACACTCCAGAAGATCAGAGCTGGGAGATTTGGGAATTGTCAGCATATAGGTGATAGTTAAAATCATGAGAGTGGATGTCATTTTCCAATGGAGAGACGAGTACAGGACCAAAGAGAGAACCTAGGAATAATCCTATATTGGGATAAAAGGCAAAAGAAGAGGTCACAAAGGTGATGGAGAATAAATAGCACAACAGAAAACAAAACAAAACAAACATAAAATTAAACAGAATAGAAACATGAACAAACAAGAGAAGGAGACTCGCAAGAGATAGTCAACAGTGGCAGGTGCTACCAGTAGCAGCATTAAGAGAACTGAAATGCCCTTGGCATTTAATAACACAAAGATCACTGGTGAACTTGGCCAGAGAAATTTTAGTGGAGCAATGAGAATAGAGGCTGGACTATAGTGGACTGGGTTAGTGGGAAATGAGGAAGCAGACACATCGTGGGTAGACTATGGCTTTGGGACTTGTCTGAGAAGTGAAGGAAAGAGAGGAAGGTAACTAGAGGAAGTAAGGTCGAAGGAAGGTTTTGGTTTTTAGATGAGAGAGCCTTGTGAGCCTGTACATAAACTAGGAGAAAGAGCCAGCAGAGAGGGAAAAGACAAAAAGATGGAATAACTGATAGACCAAGCCCAGAGGTATCAGAAAATGGGCTTGAACATTAATCAGAGAGAGACCTTGTCTTCTGAAAGTGGAGGCACATACTGATGCAGCTCAGGTGCAGATATAGGTGATTTTCGGTCAGGGGACGACATGTGACTGCACTCGTCTGAATACTTCAATTTTCAATTTTCTTAGCGAAGTTGTGACATGGCCCCTTTCATCCAGAGGGATGAGTTGTGTTTGGTTAGGGGCTTGAGCACAGCGGGTGTTTGGAATACAAGTTGAGGGAATAGGAGAGGAAGATGTCCAAAGACTGCTGAGGGCCCAGCTGTGACAGAAAAGGCACCAATCCACGATAAAGGCTAATTTTTCCCTCTTCAACAGTGCCCAGAATCCAGGGATTAGAAGTTAAAAAGGCTGATTTTGAGCTGATCATGGGGTGTTGATGGTGAGAGGGTGTGCAGAAGGACTGGCATAATTGGAAACTTAAGGTGATCAATCACATTTATGGTCTGAGCTGCTTGAGGAAATAAGTCCAGAAGGGATGGATAGACTAGAAGAACATGGAAGTAGCAAGGACTGTTGTCTGTCTCTGAGGCTGAAAACTACACGTGCTGGGAGTGGTGAGGGGCGGGAACTGGAAGGATAGAAGATTATGGGCAGACAGGGGGAGGTTAGAGACGTCATATCGACAGAGGATTTCTATATGGAGCAATCTGAGCGATGATGAAAGCCAGACGTTGACGAAGTGAAAGTAAAGGTCACTGGAGTTAATGCCAAGTTGTTGGATGCCATCCACATGGACGTTGAAGGATCCAGGTGTCAAAGTTCTCAGGAAAAGGAGTGATCAGAGGATGAAGGCAATAAGGAACATTAAGTGCAGCTAGATCAAGGGTAAGGCACAGGAGGTTGGATTTTCTGTATGCTAAGTATAGGTGAAAATTGATTTTACTTTTTAAACTCAAGTGAACTGACGGAAAAACAATTAGAAACAAGAGTATTCAATAAGCTGACATTATCAGAAAAATGTTAAAAATCAGTTACCTTTTTTACCAACAATAACAAAGTAAAAAAATAAATTCGAGGAGAAGGTACAGACAGGCAACAAAAAATATAAAATACCCGGAAATAAATTTAATAGGACTTAAAGTAAAACAATACACCTACTAAAGGAGACAACTTAAATGGAGAGGTTTACCTTCTTTAAAAGGTAAACTTAACATTATAAAGATAGCTGTGTTCCTTAAATTTATAAGTTCAATGCAACCAAACAAAACCTCAATGACTGTCTTGAGAAAACATTACAGAATGATTCTAAAATTCTTCTGAAAGAATAAGTATGTGAGAATATCCAGGCTAAATCTACGTGATAGAAGATAGACTCATGGCTTGTCATGATGTGTTCTCAAGTTATAGGATTTAAATTGAGCACATTAACCCATTAACTCATAATCATCAGTCGTAATTTTGAAACAAACTCATTCAAAACCCTATTTAAAATGCATTTTCCAAGGTATATTCAAATTTATGCGTTATAAAACTTCTAGACTTCCTCTGAGCCTCTTGCTTAAAATCCCTCCCTAAATCCCTAAAAATGATTATTCTCAAGCTGCTCTAGTTTAAGATATTGTGCATAACTGATGTCTCAAAATCCAGTGTGGTCCCTTTTCCTTCTTCTCCTTTTAAAAGAACGTTTAAACAAATTATCATCTATGATTATGAGAAGCTCGTTGTGGTAACCTTGACAACCACAGATCATAGCAAAAAATAAAACAAAAATCACCAGTAGTTGTATCTCCTGAAGAAAACTCAAACATGTTTGTATTTGATTTTGGATAGTCCATTTAACTGGTATAGAAACTTCATTCCTGAAGGTAGCATTTCATATTCATTATTAATGGGGATTATTTTTCCAGAAGTATGAGTTTGTGCTGATAATTGACCACTGTGTCCCAGCCCGCCTTGTAAAGATGCTACGTGAAAGAAACAAAGGTAATTGATTCGCTTCTCGCTTGGCCCAATAATCTTGGCTTGGTTGACACTCAGCTCAGTTGTTCCAAGGTTTTAGTGGGTATACGACTTAAGTCTTAAAAGAGTCTGAAGTAGGACTAAGAATGTGCATTTTTATAAACCTCCCTCCCGGGGCCGGCCCCGTGGCGTAGCGGTTAAGTGCGAGCGCTCCGCTGCTGGCGGCCCGGGTTCGG
This sequence comes from Diceros bicornis minor, assembly GCF_020826845.1. Classification (NCBI taxonomy): domain Eukaryota; kingdom Metazoa; phylum Chordata; class Mammalia; order Perissodactyla; family Rhinocerotidae; genus Diceros; species Diceros bicornis. Next base: position 46,755,452 of record NC_080740.1, read on the forward strand.
ATCCCGGGTGTGCACAGACTCACCGCACAGGCCATGCTGTGGCAATGTCCCACATAAAGTAGAGGAAGATGGGCACGGATGTTAGCTCAGGGCTGGTCTTCCTCAGCAAAAAGAGGAGGATTGGCATGGATGTTAGCTCAGGGCTGATCTTCCTCACAAAATAAATAAATAAATAAAATTAAAAAAATGTTAAAGAAAAATAAAATAAACCTCCCTCCCCCAATCCCCAGGTGTTTCTGACAAATAAGTTCCTTAGGCCCCACCTTGAGAACTACTAGTTTATGGAGTTCACAGACTGATCTTACCAGAAACCATATGGTTCAAGCACACCTAAAATGACCCATCATAGGGGAGAGAAAAGTTCTTCAGCCTTATTTGTATTCTCAGTCCTGGTTTTGCTAAGTGTTTCAATCTGTGTATTTATGTCCTGAGCCAGAGTCCCATTAGTTAAATAGTCCCATTAGTTAAATTAGTCCCATTAGTTAAAAGACAACAGGCCCCTCCAGGCAAAATGTTGAGGCTGCAGGGCCCTCCCACATCCTCTTTCACATCTCTCCTTTCATCTGCCTCCAAAGACACCTTATATCCAATCACCCACTGCTGTCCCAGTGGAGATGTTGACACAGTTAATGACTTTCCTGCACAAGACCTTTGCTGTCTCCCCTCCATAAAACCGGCTTTCTCTCAGCTGTGATGGAAAGACGCCATCAGTGACTTCATACATTCGTGTTGTTACATTCATAACAGTAAAAGATAGAGATGCCTTCCACCCACCCCTACTCCCGTCCTGGCTTACAGTTTCAAAGAAGATTATTCCAAAGAAATATAGGTGAGGCACATTGGGGTGGGGGCTGGAGGGACATGCATACCCCTTACAGTGGTAAAGGGATTCAGGGACAGTACGAAAGAGGGGCCGTTCCCATTATCTCCCACTATAGAGCAAACTGTACTATGCAGATAGCTGCCTTAAAAACAAGCTGGCCTTCCAGCTTAGAAAAGATATTTCCACAGTGTCCTTTCTGAGGTACCCTGCCTGTTTGGTATCTGAAGCATTCAAGGGGAGGGTAGGAGTTATTGTTACGTAAGAGCTGTTTTCCGTGAACAGAATTCTATAAATTTTTCTAAGAATTGGCAAGAACCCCTTGCAAAGATAAGGAGGAGGTACTATTTGTGGCATATATTTATGGTTGACAAATTCTGAGAATCTAATACTTTTGAGAGAGCTGATCTTTGCACCTGGAACTCCATACTGCTTGCTTTTGAGATGGGTGCAGAATTGTCACTTTTCTGTGCTCAGGGGGTCTTACCTAACCCTGCAGTTTCTCAAAGGCAAATAAGCATGTCTATGGGAAAGCCCAGACAATCTCACAGCCCAAGGCCCCACTGACACATAGTAATGAATGGGCCAGAGGAAATGGGCATTGAGCTATATCACATCACCACCTGTGTCTGCTGCTGCTCAGGTTTCTCTCCAGACTGTCCCTTAGGTGGGGTGGGGGATTGGAGAGGAGCAGCTGCAGCATGAGGCCAGGAAGGATACAGGTGTGGCTCCATCATCCCACCTGGAGTCATGGTAGCTCATTCAGTTAGCTACATTCCACTCACAATTACAGCTAGCTTCTTGTTGACCCGTGTAATTGCTAATCTCTTTTCCTCCACCCCCAAGAAAACCTAATGTGGCCCAGGTGTTGAAATTAGGGAATGTCATTTCTGTTTCTTCCTCTCCTCAGACTAGCCCGAGTAGCTAGGCCCCAAGAGAAAAAAGACCCCAGCATGTGGAGATATCAAAGTGGGTACTTCCTGTTGCCAAGCTGGCGACAGCCATGTAGACTAATGCAGGGAATGTGTACTCTCCCAGGTCCCATACTGGATACTCAAATATCCAGCAATGTGCCTAGAGATGATTTAGTCCACTCCAATCCTAAATACTGGAGAGGAGGAAAAATAATTTTCCCTCTACCCTTCTGAATTCTTAGCTAAGATTCCCATAATAAAAGACAGATTAACAAGAGAAAAACAAACAGAAGTTTATCAACATGTACACCTCATGGATGCATGGCAAATACCCAGGGTAAAATGAGTGACTCCCTAGGTGGCTTAGAATTTAGGACTAAATACCATCTTACTAGGGAAAAGAGGGAGGATGTAGGCCTCTCAGGAGAGAGTCAATGGTTTTTAGGAAAGATGAAGGGCCCATAGAAGAATAGATGGGAGATATGATAGTTTGTGACAAAGTTTGTTTGGAAGTGGTGTTGACTTCTGGTCTCCTCTCTTGTGATGAGTCAGTCCTCCCTGGTTGATGAAATTCTTGGGAGGAGATGTAGGACAATTGAGTTCGTTTTGGAGGATCTGTCTGTGGCAGGTAAGGGGAGTTCAGAGAAAGCCTCTCCCTGCATTTGCTGTTCTTCAAGTGCCTGCAGCTCAAAATAATCAATATACCGAAGTAGCATCTTTGGGGGGGGGGGCATTTCCTGCTACTCTTCAATAAAAATATGTAATGCTGATACATTACATATTATTGTAGAACAGCTAGATTTCACTTATTTTTTAAATCAATTACAATTGTTAATCCTTTTGGGTTTGATATTGGTATTGTGTTTATCTTAAAAAAAAAAGAATACTTATCTTCGAGAGCTATAGTTAACAGATGCAAAGATAATGTTGGGATTTGCTTAAAAATAAATAGGAGGGGGGAGGAATGGGCAGGCATCTAACTGAAACAAGAATAGCCATCAGTGGATAATCATCCTTCTGCCTACTTTGTATATGTCATAAATTTTCATAGTAAGTGGTTGGAAATTTTTCTAATCATTTACAAAAATACGTGGGCAGCTTTAGTTGTTCCATCAGCTATGATGTAAATTAACTATTAATCCCAAAAGCTAGATCTATCTGGGTTTTTCTAACAAAGTCTATGACTGATCTTCAAACATGGTCACTATTCCTCTTATCAACACCTCCGGGCTTCATTGGTCCCCTAAGCTCATTTATGCAAAATTTTTTAAATTGAAAAAAAAAAAGCATGTGTTTCCTAAGTTCAAGTTGGATGAGACAGGGAGCAGCTCCATGTAGCGCAGCTCTGTAACGCATGCTGTGGAAGGGAGGACCTGGTGTGGAGGCGAGAAAGCCGGGCTCTTATTCAGACACTGAAGAATGATAAACATCCCTTATGAAGAAGCCACTCCCAGAAACTGTGCATTGGGCTACTCTTTGGAAGCCACAGATCGTGGAATAGATTCCTCTCCTTGAGCCTTATCCATTTCAGATGTGTAAAATGAAGAAAAACAATCTTATTTTCTTCTAGTTTCTCGGAATCTGCAATATCTAAGCATTGCCCTTTAAACCCTTAAAGTCAACTAAGGCATGATGGCCCCTCCCAGCAGTCATGACAGCTCATTTGGCCTTAGTAAGGCAGACTGCACTCCCTTTCACCCAGTTTCATTGCAAGAAACAGTAACGCTTCCTCAGTGGAAATGTTTTTTCTTTGCCCACAACCTTTGCAGGATGGATTTGTCAGATCTTTGTTTGCAAGAATTGGAAGGGCGGCCACTGCCTCACTAAAACCACCTCTGACTAGTTTAGTCTAAGTTTACCAGAACACAGTCCAGCCCCCGGCACAAAACTTCTCTGGCCTTTCTCATGCCAATCTTCCCAAGTCCAGGAATTCCAAGTGAAGTCCGTCCTTTCCTGTTGCTATTTATACTGTCTGGTGTAGACAAAAAGGGCTCTGGGCTAGAAATCAGAGCACCTAGCCTCTAGTGCTGGTTTAAGAAACATGAAGTAGTGAAGGGAAATGACAGGAGCACCTTCCCTGCTAGGGATACAGAGACGAGATAAAACCCAGACCCTGCCCTCCAGGGGCTTATGGTCTAGGGAGAGGAAAGACAAGTAAACAGTAGCCCATTCATAATTTTAAAACAAACCCAATATTACAGCATACGGCTGCCATGGCAGTCATACCTTGTAGGGTCCTGGGGAGGAGCATTAAAAAAGGAGAGTCAGTCCTCAGAGCACAAAGCGGGTTGGGGAAGGCTTCCTACAGGGGGAGGCCCAAGCCAGAGCTAAATCTTGGAAGATAAGCAGTGCTGGGGATGGGGGGTGGGTAATGCCCAGGGAGGGGGCTTGGGCAGCCTAAGCACAGGGTTGGAGGAAACATGGCAGGAGGTTAAAAGCTAGCGAGGGAGGCTCCAGATTGCAGAGGGCCTCCTGTATTCATCTTCAGCTTTATCCTGTAGGCAATGGAGAACCAAAAGGGTTTTAAATGGGGTGGGGGTAGAGAGATGATACGAATATCATATCATATCATATCATATCATATCATGTCATATCATATTTGGGCTTTTCAAAGATCACAGGGCAAAGTGATCTTCTATGTAGATGGGCAGAAGTGTGAGATGGAAGGAGTGTCACATACAACTTGAATGAGTTAGGAAGGTATAGTGGTCCAGGCTGGAGACATTGAGGACCCTAGCTAAGCCAACAGAACTGAGGAAGAACAGGAGGGGGCAGAACTGGAAAATATTGAAAAGGTACCATCCACAGAGCCAGCTCTGGTGGTCTAGTGGTTAAGATTCGGCGCTCTCACCACCACAGCCTGGGTTTGTTTCCCGGTCAGGGAACCACACCACCTGTCTGTCGGTTGTCATACTGTGGCGGCTGTGTGTTGCTGTGATGCTGAACGCTATGCCATCAGTATTTCAAATACCAGCAGGGTCACCCAAGGTGGACAGGTTTCAGTGGAGCTTCCTGACTAAGACAGATGAGGAAGAGGGAAGTGGCCACCCAGTTTTGAAAAAATTGGCCTTGAAAACCCTATGAATAGCAGCAGAGCATTGTCTGATACAGCTCTGGAAGGTGAGAGGATGGCACAAAAAGACCAGGCAGGGTTCCACTCTGCTGTACACAGAGTAGCTAGGAGTTGGAATTGACTCAAGAGCACTAACAACAAAATCCACAGGTCTTAGTGTCTGACTGGATTTGATGGAAGAGAGTCCAAGTATGCGAGAAAAGGAGACTCCAGTCACTCAGATTGTTGTGTGGTCCCTCACACTCGCATTTTAGTTTCCTTATTTGTGAAATCTGAATAACACCTGTCTTACATACTTGCCTCATAAGATTGGCATGAGGGCTAGTATGGTATTGTAGTATGGGTGTGAATGCTCTTTGAGAACAGCAATGCAAGTGTAAAGTCATCTGGAAAATCCAGTAGGCAGGAGTGGTGAGGAAGAGGGAAGAGGCAGGTATTTTCCAAAGCAATATATTTTCAGCACTGGTAGAGAAAATGCATATTTGTGGTGGGAAAAATTAAGGACAGGGAATAAGGATGTCAGATTTAAGATTTAATAAAATCGATGTAGGCTTACCGCTTATTTCCTTGAAAGAGGAACTAATTGTCATTTATAAATTACATTAATTCTAATTCTTCTATCCTGTGCAAGTTAGTTGTCTTCAAAATATTGGGATAAACATTTCTTTTCAACAGCAGTGAGGAGTTATTAGTTCTATAATTATTCCATATTTTGATATATAATAATAATTATAATAATATATGATATAGTATGATATAAATAATGATAATGTGGAATGATTCCATATCGTCGACACTAATATGTATGAAACACAGGGATAGATTCTGGGGAGAAACAAATGCAGATAAGAGACAGGAAACAGGTTTACTTTCATGAGTGAGTTACATTAACACTTTTGAAACTTCACAACTTGAAATAACTAAAAATATACTCTTTTTGTTTTTTTGCCATAGGACAGCATGAACTGTTCTTCCTTAAGGAAGTGTAACTAGTTTGGAAGTCTTTTGGTTAAACCAAAGCCTTTTACAGAAAACTGTTTGCTCTAATCTATAGATAGCCCACTTTTTAAAAGCAATAATACCTTTCTTCTCTAGAAGTTGAGTTCCATTAATTTTTCATTGGAAAAGGACTCCTGAGTTTTCATAATACGTGGCATTTAAGCAAAGAGGATTTTCATGTGTATGAATGACATCCATAACGTCCCAGGCCCGTTTAGATTCCTGGGGGTGATGTGGCATGAGCTCTCCAGCTGGCTTCTGGGAAATCCCTGTATGGCGCTGCCCTGTGAACATCCTGAGCTGTCCTCATAGACACAGAATTCTGAACTATGAGATCCGAATACAGGAGACTGAGGAAGTGGTAATGCCAAGTTGTGTGGGGAGAAACAAAGGAGAGACAGGTGTCTGGAGCTCTCTCTGGTGGTATTTTGGACTCTCGTGGCAACTTTTCACTCTGCTGCAATGCCCACGTTCTCGCTCTTTTAGCTCTCTGGCTTTTGATTTTATTATTTTTTTTCCTACATGGAACAGAAAGACAGAGTTCCAGGAAATGAAGGGTGTAAGAGGAAAGAAAGCACTTTAGTCCTCATGGATGACAGCCAGGGTGGCGGGAGGCCACTCATCTCTCCAATGCTTCAAGTCCATGTGCCTCCTCAACAGCTGAGGGCCAAAGCAGCACAGCGCGTCTCCATGGGGACGGGGGTTCCTCAAAACAACAGCAGACGTTTTCTATTCCCAAGTCTTTTCTTTTTTAACCTTTAAATATTACTGTGCGATTAATAGGTAAAATATTCTCTTCTGGCTAAATACGAGTAATTCTGGCATGATCCATTCCCCTTCTCTCTCGCTGAATAAAAATTGTCATAGGTATAGTAACAAGATAAATGAAATTTACTGCAAGAGGAATTTGTACTGGAATGTTCCGCCCACAAAGTTTACTATGCTGTCTCACTCTAGGGTGTCTCTACTTCCTCCTCTTTCCCTTTCTCACTACACCTGGTCCTCATTCCTTCTCTGTCCTGGAAGAGTCCCTCAAATCAGGTCTCCCTACCATTACTCTCTTCTAGTACCCATGTTTCGGAAAATACACAATAATTTTCTCAGGATTACCACTTTCATAAAGCTGTGCTTCATTTCAGGAAACCTTGGCAGGACCCTGTTATTCTCTCATAAATTCGGAACTCCTCAGCTCATCCCTCCATCTGTAAGTGCAGCACCTCAGCTGCCCGATTCCTTATCATTCTACTCACCTCTCAGGTTCTTATACTATATACACCTTCTTCTCTCTGGCATTCCTGATATACAAGTTACTTGTCTTTCCTTTCTCCTTCTTTGCATACTGTAACTTTTTATCACTTTTGCCCAAAGTCCTCATGCTCCCAATTTTGATAATCCTTGGTCCTCTGTTCTTTTAAAATGGGGTTCCAAATTGATAGTCTCTGTGATGGACCCCACTTAATTCTGGAAATTCCAAAATGGAGGCATTAACATTTTTTATTTATCACGGGTATAGGATCTCTTTTGGTGTAGAGGTGCTTAGAAATAGACCAGATTCCCATTTGAAATTTTTAGTTATGGCCCTACCCAAAGCTTCTTAATTATCCTGAGATTCTACAGTTCCTGCTCTGGGCAATAGGCACACTTGTGAATTTGACCGGTTGTAAGTCTAGTTTATGTAAACAGCTTTGCTTCATTTTATCATTCAGAATTGTCTTTAATTCCAACTGGCTGTTTTAATTTATCACATGGCATATTCTTTGTCTATATTACCTCTCAAGAAAGTATTCCCAATGACCCAATTGCTCTCCATACTCTAGTTTATAGCTTATCTATAGATATTAGATATAGTTATCTAATTTATAGTTATTTCTAAATGCCTGCAGGTCTTTCTAATCTTATTTGATATTTATGATATTTTGAATATTTGCCATAATAGCTGAAGATTTGTTAATATTGTACTTTAAATATTTTTTCCTGGATGTCATGCCTTATTCTTTTGCATTCCTATCGTTCTGTTTTGGTAAGTTTTTCATTCTACTTTTAAAATCTAATTCTTCCCCAATCAAATCCTTCAAGCCAAAAGCCTTAATTAAATAGATGTCCTCTAATATACCTTAGGTTTATGAAAAGTAGCTTATTCTGACATTCAGCATTGCTGTGGAAGAACAACTTCAAAGGGGTGGAGATAGAAATAGAAAAAATATTTAAAGTCCTTGCACCTGAGATGATTATATTCTAGTTTGAAGGAGATATATTAAATATATATTTTTAGAAATTTTGTTAGCACTGAGCAATGCAACATACAAAATACTATTTACATGCTGAGGGTGTAAATAGCAAAAAGGCACTTACTATCAGCAGCATCAATCTACTTTTCTTGGAAATTGAAAAAGTCAATTGCGGCCTCCTTGATGCATTTTCTTCTGATTTTCCTTTGTTGTTTTCCAGTTGTACTTGGCCTCAAAATACCACTGCTGAGAAGTTATTTAGTTTGATTATGATTTTACTTATGATTGTTTTTTCTAAAAATGAAGACAGTCTGTTCAAGTATCCATATGGTTTCAGATATTTGTTCGCCTAACTAATAATCAGTTTATTTTTTTTTGTGAGGAAGATCAGCCCTGGGCTAACATCCATGCCCATCTTCCTCTACTTTATATGGGACACCGGGGGCCGGCCCGGTGGCGCAAGCAGTTAAGTGCACGCGCTCCGCTGCGGCAGCCCCGGGGTTCACCTGTTTGGAACCCCGGGCGCGCACCGACGCACCACTTGGCAAGCCATGCTGTGGCGGCGTCCCATATAAAGTGGAGGAAGATGGGGACAGATGTTAGCCCAGGGCCAGTCTTCCTCAGCAAAAAAAGAGGGGGATTGGCAGATGTTAGCACAGGGCTGATCTTCCTCACAATAAATAAATAAGTAAGTAAGTGAGGGACACCACCACAGCATGGCTTGACAAGCGGTATGTCAGTGTGTGCCTAGGATCCGAACCTGCAAACCCTGGGCCACTGAAGCAGAGCACACACACTTAACTACTGCGCCACTGGGCCGGCCCCAAATAATCAGCTTAAAAAGTAAGTTTGTACACGATGCTGATTCAGTGAAAGAGAAAGTGAAAAAAACATCCTTTTTCTCCCCTCTCCTACCTTCAACATGGCCCTCTTCCAGTAGAAGTGTAAGTCATACTTGGAAAGGAGTTTACTATGTAGGTTTTGAGATATAATTTAGGGCCAAGCCCTTTTTTTAAATGCTGGTTGTTATCCTGTACTGCAGATATACTCAAAGTTGCCTGGTCAACAACTATTAATTGCACAATTTCTTGTATCCAGACATTGGAAGTAAAGAAATGGGGGCGAATATCAAAAGGGTATATAACCAGACATGTCCTGGGCATGGAACAATGGATAGTTGTGGGTAGTTAGGAAGGAGCAGAGAGGGTATTCCAGGTTAGAAGAACCAAGAGCCAATGCACAGAGGGAGGATGGAACATGATGTAAGCAAGGCGCGGTGAGAAGACCAACATGACTAGAATGGAGAATTCTTTTTGAAAAGTAGAGGGAGACTGCAAAACTCTGGAGGGTCTTGGCTCGTATCCAGATGCTGCAATCTGATGCTCAATAGAAAGCCATTGTTGGTTCTGGAGCAGTGGCATGACATAATGGAGGCGATGTCTCAGGAGAATGAATCGGGCATTGATGTCCCAGAAGACTTGGAGAGGGAGACCCTGGAGATCACGGCTGTGTGTTCCAGAGGTTGAAGGGGAACATCTACAGCTGCAGCTATTCTCTACTGTTGACTTCCTCTTAAAGCAGTCACAAAAGCCCTTGTGCATTGTTTTTTAAAATAAGTAAATGAGCTAGATTGAGTTGGGTTTCTGTCCCTTCAGAATCAGAATCCTGACAGTTAAATGCTTTTTGGAGTTATGTGAGTTGTCTTAGGCTTTGAAAGAAAAGCAGTGATTTAGGAAAACAGAATTAGGAGAAGATATAAAGGTGGGACTGATTCACCTGATTATTCATGGGACAGTAACTTGTCCATTTTAATGAGAGCAGAGGGGAGCTCTGTGAGACCAGTTTAAAAAGGTGTGTTGGGGGGCAGGCCCAGTGGTGTAGTAGTTAAGTTCACGTGCTCTGCTTTGGTGGCCCGGGGTTTGTGGGTTCGAATCCTGGACACAGACCTACGCACCGCTCATCAAGCCATGCTGTGGCAGCGTCCCACATACAAAAGGACGGTGAGCATAGATGTTAGCTCAGAGCCAATCTTCTTCAGCAAAAAAAGGAAAAATTGGCAACAGATGTTAGCTCAGGGCCAATCTTCCTCACTAAAAAAAAGAACATTAGAAAAACAAGGTGTGTTGGGGCCTGTTGGTGGCCTGTGCTAAGCCGTTCCTCCAGCCCTGGTATGGCAGCTGAGCTTCAGGCATTACTCTTTGCCATGGCAATGTGCTTAGGACTCAACAGAAATAGTTTCTAAGTGGCAGAATCCTTCCTCTGCAAAGTCAGTTACTCCTTTTGTTGTTGTTGTTCTCGGCTTTTTTGGTTTTTTAGATACAGCTTTATATCTGCTAAAAATATGTGTCTATTATATCTAAAACTAGATTCACAAAATCCCTCCCACCAGACTACATTTCCTCTTGTGTTCCCTCTAACTGTTTGTGGCAATGCTGTCTTCTCCATCCCCCAGATAACCTTGGGGTTATCTTGGATGTTCCTCTCCATTGCTTGCTCTCTGCACTTGTTCTGGTGTTCTCTCTGGGTTCTCTCTCCAATGCAGTCTCTGCTTCTTGCCTTCAATCTTGTTCCCTTATCTGCCTCCAGCCTCCACACTCCCCCACGCCCTGTTTTTGTACACTGATGCGTATAATCCTCCAGAAGCACGAATCTCATCAGGTTCCTCATGATATATGTGTGGGGAAAGGTGGGCACCTTTAATATCTCGTCATTTCATTCCTTTGGTTTAAATATCTTCACTTAATCCCTACTGCCAACTAATGAAGTCTAAAAGCAGCCCTCTCTTATTAGGAATCAAACTTCACAACAACCTAATTTCTGTTTCTTTCTGATGCCTGTGCTCCGGAGAAAACCAAACTGCTAGATTCCTCGTGCATGTGTGACTCTCCTCTGTCCTCATGTTTTCGCTTCTGCCTTTCTTTGTGTTTCTCATGCCCTTTTGGTATCTCCACAAGTTCAAGCTGTCCAGCTCAAATATCAATCTTCCCACAGTAAGCTTTGCATAAATACATTGTTTCTTTGGGTAGAGAGGTGGCATAGATGACTACAGTGCGATGATGGAAAGTTTTGGTTTTTTCCATCCAAAGAAATTGTTTTCTTGTTTTATAGGACAAACAGAAATATAATTTACACTTCTGGTTTCTTGTACTGAAATGTGTTTCTAACGGTTATAATATGTGTCTGCTAAATTAGAGAAGATATATTGTCCCACCCCCACACAACGTCATTGTTATTTCCTCCACAAAATGTCCCCGATTCTCCTCTTTACAATTAGAAGAGATTTCTGAATTCCCAGGACACTCTCTTTATGGCAGATCTCCCTTACAACCTGTGCTGTGCTTTATTTATGTGCTAAACTAACATTCTCAGTAAAGGCTAAGTCTCTGGAGAGCACAGCGTCTGGCATTATGTTTTACACATAGTAGGAACTCAAACATTTGAAGATAGTAAATCCACCAATTTTCTGGTCTTCACTGTATTTTACATCTTTTCTACATCTTCTTTACATCTTCCCACCTCTCCTATTCTCTATCTGCCTCCCCAGTAGCTTCTTTTAACTGTATCTGATTTTAGTTGTAGTAGTTACTTCATTATCTATAAAAATGTATGTATCCTGCTCTTATTAATTCTAAACCTTATCTCTCAACTTGCTGTTTTGATGGAACATAAGAATCAACTCACACTAACTCCCTGCGTCCCTCTCCTCCTACTCCCAATGTTAAATAGGCATATCACTCTTTCTACTTCCTATTTTCACACATTTATCTCTTCAAATAATACATCAACCTAAAGCTCTTGTTAAATCAATTTAACTCCTTACTTTTTAGGATAAAAAATTAGTAACCTCTGCCCTTCTTTCACCTTCTCACCATTCATATATTTTTTTAATAATTCCTTCTCCTGTTTTTCTGTTTAGAACTCTTGTTCATTTGATATAGAAGTGCCTGGCTTACCCATGTCTTGTTTTTCCCTCTCACTTTTTCTCTTTTTGAATTTCTGTATCTTGATGCTATCTTCCAACCCTTTGGTTAAATATTCAGGTCTCATTGAGAAGGTGACAGTTGAGTAAAGACCTGAAGGAGAGGAGAGGGAGCCACGTGGCTCTATGAGGTAGGGCATGCTGGGCTGAGGGAACAGCCAGAGCACAGGTTTTCCCATGGGAGCATGAAGAGGAGGGGGTCAGAGATCAGGGGAGCGGACAGGGCAGGTCACAGATGCCTTGTAGGGTATTAAGGATTTGGACTCGGAGAGAAGTGAGGAGTCAAGGAAGGTTTCCTTTTCCATAATATTGTGATCTGTTTTATGGGTGCTCTCTTCTGTAGCTGAAGATATTAATTGGAAGGTTTTGAGTTTTTGTTTTTCTTGTTTGCTTGTCTGTTTCTGTTCTCTGAAGTCAGTTTCCTAAGGATTTTACTTCCCTGTTGGTTTATCTTGGTCTTTTCTTTACCACTTCAGGTTTTTTCCAAGGGTCTGGCAATCTTTGTTGTGATTTCATACTTAAGAAGGAGGGACTAGGAGAAAAAAAAAGAATGAGAGACTGGAGTAGCTTTGGAAGAATATGAATAGGGAGCTAGCACGTAGCCTGGCGTCTACCTTACTCAAATGGAAGGATGAGAAGGGGTTCACTCTGGGCTCCACCCTCCATACTAGGTACCCTGGTTTTCTGCACCTAAGTTGTCCAGTTTTTAATTGACAACCCTTGTGATATTTTTCCCTCATGGGCTAAGTACCTGACTGCCTGCTATTTAGGTCCGAGAATGGGGGTTGGGAGCAAGGGGGGAGGGGATCAAAGATTTCTCACATACACACCTTTAATTTAATCTAATGGTTTTGGCAACTTCTTACATCCTCCTCCTCTAGCACCTCGCTGGGCTCTGACAAACAGATCACTATTATCTTCCATTGATGCCCATATTCTGAACTACAGCTTTCGCTACTTTGCTGTGTGAGTTAATATTGTACTTTACTTTCTACTTTCCATTTTCCAGAAATTTTGGGGAATCGCTCTTCTGTTGACGATTTCCTCCATTATTGTCAGCAGGAGTATTACTTCTTTTATAAATAATCATTTTAACAGGCCTCAGAAAGGAGAGGCAAACATTTGTGCTCCTGTTCTCCCTCTTGAACTGGAAGCCTGTCAGGTTTCATTTAAGGTTTTGCTGATGCCAAAGAATACTATGTTTTTGGCATGCCTTTTTTTCTATCTGCCATAGCCTATCAAGGAAAAAAAGTTCATTTATCATTAATGTTTTAATTTAATGTTATGCTGACCCCTAATATCCACTTAACTTTTCTAAATGTTTACGATTATTTATTTAAAAAGTCAATTCTAGGGGCCGGCCTGGGGGCGCAAGCGGTTGGGTGCACGCGCTCCGCTGCGGTGGCCCTGGGCTCGCCGGTTCGGATCCCGGGCTCGCACCGACGCACCACTTGTCAGGCCATGCTGTGGCGGCATCCCATATAAAGTGGAGGAAGGTGGGCACAGATGTTAGCTCAGGGCCAGTCTTCCTCAGCAAAAAGAGGAGGATTGGCAGATGTTAGCTCAGGGCTGATCTTCCTCACACACACACACAAAAAAAGTCAATTCTATGATGCCAAGAATTGGTGATGCAGGTATGATAAGAATTGTTTTCCCTAAATGTTTTAATCAACAGTCCACTAGAAAACTTGGCAAAATGTACATACAAACAGCTAATTCACAAAACAGGAAATTAAAAAAAAAACACTCTTAAATCTATGAAAATATACTCAACCTTAGTCGTAAGAGAAATGTAAATCAAAACTTTAATGGGATTCTTTTTTTTACCTCTCACATTTACAAAGCTCAAAAAGTTTAACATTAACCATCATTAAAATTATTATTGTTATTCTATATGCCAAGTGCTTTGCTAGGCACTTTGATTTTTTTTTAATTTAATATTTAATTAGTGAGAATGTGTAAACTATATATTGTGGGCATGGATCACAAAACCTCTACTAAGGGCAATTTGGCAATAACTACAATTTTTAAATTATTTTATTTACGTTTTGACACAGCAGTTACATTTCCAGGAAATTATCCTTTGGATATATTCACATGCATAATAAACATACAAGGACATTTGTTGCAATGTTGTTTGTATTTGTATTAGGACTGAAATCCACCTAAATTCCCATCAATAAGGAACTGGTTAAATTATAATTCATCCGTTACAGTGGAACTCTATGCAGTCATTAAAAAGAATGAGGAAGCTCTATTTGTACCCATACAGAAAAAGCACCAAGATACAATACGTTAAAAAAAAAAAATAGCAAGGTATAGAATAGCGTGCTATCGTTTGTGTTTAAAAAAATACACACAGTCATGCACAGATTCTCCCTGGAAAGACACACAGGAGCTGGGGACAGTAGGGGCCTCTGCAGACAGAAACAGGGCCACCATGAAACGGGGGTACAAGGGAGATTTGTTTTTCCATTTGTCACTTATGAATTGTGTACTTATGCTTCTAGTGCCTATTCAGAAATAAATACGTAGATAGATAAATACAATTTAAAGTTTTTAGACAAAGATATATCAGAATTGTAAACGAAAGACTCTTCTTCCCGACTTGTAAAAATCTAGTTTGGGAGATTCTGAGTTTACTTTGCAATTGGAGAGGCTGAGGGGTCTGGGAGAGGTCCTGGTCTCCATCACCCACTCCTGCACCATCTGCATCCCGTTCTGCTTCCTTCTTTTGGTTACCATGGTGTCTCTATTTGTACTACGGCTGCTGCCCAGCAGTCCCAGAGCCCGCCTCTGTCCCTATAGCCCACCTCTCTGCTTCCCAAGTGTTGCCGCCCTTGCCTGCCAGCCATGGAGTCACTAAGCAGGCGACACACCAAAAACAAGAGTCTGTGAGGCCCCCGGTCTTGGCAGTTCCAGGTGCAGCCTAGTTTTCAGCACAGGGCTTCAGCAACACTCTGCTCTCTCAGACCTAGCCTTCATCACGACACTTCCATTTCTAGGATTATATCCTTTCAGATCCTCTAGGGAACATACCCTATCTTCAAGTCACTTCTAAACCTTTGTTGATCAATACTGTGGTTTTAGGAAATGGTGATCAGGGATTTTTTTTAATGATAGTGGATGTAAAACTACCCTCACCTATACCACCCTAAGGGAGTTTAGTGACTTTTTTTTTATTTTTGGTGAGGAAGATTGGCCCTGAGCTAACATCCGATGCCAATCCTCCTCTTTTTTTGCTGAGGAAGACTGGCTCTGGGCTAACATCTGTGCCCATCTTCCTCTACTTTATATGGGATGCTGCCACAGCATAGCTTGACAAGCAGTGCATCGGTGCATGCCTGGGATCCGAACCTGTGAACCCCGGGTCTCCAAAGCGGAGCGTGCGCACTTAACCGCTGCACCACTGGACTGACCCCCTAGTGACTTTTTTTATGCCTTAGCTTAGACGAATTTAACTTGAAGGTAGACTCAAACGCAGGGGTTCACCACTGTAATTGGAAAGGAACACAGCTTCCTAGACTGAACCATAGTGAGGCACTTGTTTACATTTACCTGAGATGCAACTTAATCTTCATTCTGCCCAGTAGCTACTTACTTGCCTTGTGTGTGATGATGCCTGAATATAACACATTGTCGTCAGGAGGGACCAAGGGCCTGGGAGGTTGATGTGACAGGAGAAAGGAGTGCTGAGTTCACCTTAAACTCACAGAGACTCTCTGGGAGGAATGATAGTTGACCCTACGTAAGAATTCTAATTCTGAAAAATTGTGAAATTCATATCAAGTCGTCAACAGACTAATGAGGTCTGGAAATTGACAAATATTAGACTGTTGATAGGGATTGTCCAACCTGTTTTTTATTTATAGATTGTGTAACAGTATGTGGCAGTGTCTTATTGAAACCAGCACTTTCTAGCTCTTCATAAAAATGCTGCCCCAAATAGGTGAAGTCAGGCTTGGTTGATATAAGTATGACTATCTGTCTCACAGCTCTGAAATTTCTACTGAAAAGCTTTCAGGGCCCGTAACTGATGCTGAAATTAGGTTGAAGATGGGCGAAGAAATAACTTGCCAAGGCCAAGTGAAGGTTGATCCTGTGTTTCCAGTGCCTTCTTCTGTTTCTATGGATACTTATAACTGTCACTCACTCATCTGTCTTGCCCGCCTGGCTCTGAGCATCCTGCCCTGCCAGCAGGGACCCTTCCAATAAACATTTGTTGAAAGAGGAGGGTTTTTTTTTTGGTTTGGTTTTGCTTTTTTAATTGACTCATTTAGTCAGTATCCCTGAAAGGGACTTGTCTTCTTGTTTTAAAAAAACAAAACCCAAAAAACCAATTTCTTTATTTTCATGATTTAAATGAGGCCTGTTATTTCATGTCCCTTGTCAGCAAGAGTTCAGCTGCACTGACAATAACTTTAAAGTTACTGAGAAACCTTCCATTTCCCCTCCCACATTCTGCTCACCCAAATAGGCCTGTCTCTGCCATTTGGATTCCACATAGTTTCAATCTGCTGCTGACGAGACCTCTGAGGGAAGGGGTGCTTGCCGGAATAATCTCTCCTGTGTTCGGAATTCCCTTGCTTGAGTTTCCATAGCATCTTTAAGTAAACAAAAACCTAAAATTGAATTTGCCCGTAGATGAATTTCACTTCCTCTCTGAGACACTACAGAATTAATCCCACATCAATCAACACATACAAATGACCACTGTGAGCAGTGCTGAGCTGGTGCTGTGGAAAAAACACAGAATTCCCCTGCTTTTAAGGAGCTTAGTCCAGTAGTTGGATAAGTAAGACATTTGGGAGAAAAAAGTTAACAGTACAAGGCATTAATTGTTTAGGGGCCTAGTGAGTTATAAGGCCAGCAGCAGCAGAGCCCAGACTACTGGGTTGGAAGACATTGTAAAGCATGTGCCCCCTGGGGAGGGCCTTCAAGGAGAGAACCAGTGCTGGAGACCAAGCACCAGTTTAAGGAAAAGTGGAGTGGAGACTGTCTAGAAAGAAGCCATTTTTAACTTGAGCACACCTGAATGTTCTGTCATTGCTTAGGGGAGTTGATACAGAGGTGTGCACCGTATCTTTTCAGTGCTAAGCTAGGGGCCCCGAAAGAGGACCACCATACATGGGGAAGCTCCTAGTGCCCTGCACTGCATGAAAGTGCCTGACCAGGAAGGGGCAGGGGCAAGGAGGGGCTGAATCCAGCCGAGCTTTGCGTGCTTTGCATCTTGGTGCTGGGCTGTTTCTGCCCAGAGCAAGGGGCACCTTGTGTCTGCCAGGACTACATCCAAACTCAGGGGCACCTTCTTATGAGTGCTTCGTAGTGGAAGTGGCTCTTAGTACACAAACGTGCTGTACAGGACAGCTACAGCTCTGCCTCCAAGTCTTAATCTGATCCTGCATAAGATTCAGCAAATATTTGAATGAAGGCTGAGATGGATGATTGAAGTTCCACACACACTTAGTCTCCCTACTTAAAGAGGGACTCAAGTATGTTTCTGCCTGATGCTTTTGAAGAATAGGAGTAATGTGTGTGTCTTGGGGAGTAGAAGGAAAAGACAGAGATATGCTCAAAGGCCCCTTAACAGTTCTAAAATTCTTTGAGTCCATAAATTAAACTTGATGCTAAATTTAAATAAAATCCTCTTTTTTAAACCAAAGCAGTGTTTTGCTGTTAATATTTGAAGGCCTTCTGTGTACCTTTTGTCACATAGTGCGACTCAGTTATGGACTGAGCCCTTTTAATGTACATAAATACTTTAAGTACTTTGAGAAGAATTGAAGTAGTAGCAGTTTGGGACTCTGTGCTCGAATATTTTTATCTACTTAGAAAAAGAGAAATGTTAACTACAAGATGAGAGCATCAACCATCCGTAGGGATTATTAATCGGATATCTTGTCAGATATACTTGATCTTGATTTTGATGCTGCAATAGGACCCCTAGTGTGGGCTGAAATTTTCATAGGCTGTGAAAAGTGGTAAGCAAGCAACCACAAAGTTGAAACTAACCCATAACATTTCCTGCCTGCGCAGTCATTTGCAGGTGAAGATACCAAATGGGTGGTAAATTAGGATTAAAATTAGCTAAACTGTCATAGCAGTGCTTTCTTATGTCTTCTTTGGTGCTCAGCAACTATGGAGTTCTCACATCCTCAGAAGTATGTTTTGTGAGTTCTCTGCTGTGCAGACTGACACCAGAGAAGGTCCGATCCATGTACAACAGCATGTATTCTCCTTTACCACGTTCCTTCCCCTCCTCCTTCCCACAGTGGAAATGGTTTCCTTGTTCCTGAGATGGAGGGAGCTCACTTCTGTGTCCACCTCACTGGTCGGTCTCCATTCGTTCCTGGCTCAGTGTGCAGAGCCTCTTGACTGACTTTCCCCTCCACTCCATCTTTCACCAAGGTCAGACCTAGTTTTCCAAGAGCCCATTGATCATGAATATATACCAGCACTATCCTAGACCCTGTGGTCAATATAAAAATAAGATTCTCACCCCACCCTAGAGCTCTCACACTGAGGAACTAATAGGGGTGCTAGATAGATAGATATGTGGTTGGGGGGATGGATGGATTGGGGGAAGAGGGAGAGAAAATATGAATGAGATTGAGTATGTGCACAAAGGCCTCCCAGATGGACAGACCTGAATTTGAATCCCAACTCCAAGATACTAGCTCTGCGAACTTGGCAAGGTATTCAATATCTGAGAGCCTCAGCTTCCTCATCTGTGAGATGGGGGTAATAGTTGCTACCTAGCCTGGCTGGTTGTGCAGATTAGAGACTGTAAATTGCTTAGAGAAGTGCTTGGTTAAAATAACAGCAGCCCAAAGTGGGACGTATATAACTGCAACAAAAGGTGATAAGTGACATAAGGGAAGTGCAAACAGAGGGCGGTGGGAGTTCCCAGCAGGAAGGCTCACACCTGGCAGGAGGCCGCTCGTGAGCGTGTACATGTGACATGTGCGCAGGGGCCCTCCCAGCCTCCAGGTGATCTGCCGCCCTGCTCCCAGGTAAGCAGGGCAGAGCTGGGCAGCGCCGGGCCCACAGGGCGCAGACCTGGAAGCCAGCAAGTTTCCGCCAGGTCATACGTTTACCCGACCATAAAGCTGGACTTTTACCTGCTGAAGCAGGCGTGGCCAGCCGAGAGGGTTAGAATGGAGATTTGGAGAGGGCAGAGCTGTCCTAGTTGACTTCAGCCTGTTGGTGGAGACTGAAGATCCTTCCGCTCTCTAGAAAGCTAGGTTACTTCATCGTTTTTCTGTCCACCCCCTCTGGATGTCTAAGGTGAAGCGTTTTTCCTTCTTCTCCAGCTCAGAGGCTGAGAATGGCGTGGAGGAGAAAAAGAAGGTCTGCAGGTCCTCCACAGCCCAGTCTCCTGCGCCGTCTAGTGAGGCCGAGTCTCCAGACCAGAAGAAACTCATTTGCCTGCGGTGAGTCCTCACGTTGACTCTCTGTTCTTTTTGGCCTTTTGGGGGGGAGGAGTTGCTGAGAGGAGCTAGTGTTTCTAGTTTTATAGTGGTTGTTAAAAGATTGAGTATCTATTATAGGCAAATAACACCCCTGGATAAGAAGCGGAGTGTTTTTCCTTGATCTCTGGGCACTGGGGCTTGCCACTTTCTCTCATCTCTTCCCGGGAGCATCTTTTCTCCTTCCTGCCCTAGCCTTCTGCAGAACGTCTGCTCCTTTCTTAAAGCACTGATGTTACTAACTGATAAAGCCAGAGTGGCCCAGTCTCTGGCGCAGATTTAGAAAGCACCTGGAAAGGCTGGCCAGGTTGCTCATGCAGCCGGCGCGGGTTGGAGTGTCTGCTCTGCCTGTGGGTGTGTATACCTGCGGTCTCACTTTCCTGGCAGCCACAAAAAAGAGCAGAGGGGAACCCCGTCGGGGATCCCCATGCAGGGTGTACTCGTCTTGGGAGGCTGCCCCTTTCCTGGGGCCAGAGTCCGTTAGATCATGGGGCTATGAGGGGACAGGTAGTTTTACAATGTGGAGCTATGGTCCCCATCACTCTCAGAGGCACCAATTATGTGCTTTCTTTCACATGGAAGGAAGAATTAGGGACTTAAAGTTGCTTTTCAGCCCTTAAAAGAAAATGGTTAAGCCAATGGTCAATTACAGGTAAATGTGGCCACTTATCCATGGGAGAGGAGGAGTGATTGCTTCCTCCCTATTATTAGAACTGTCACAACTGCTGCCTTCTATGTCTTTTGGCCTCTGCTAAAGGATGATTAAATAATTCCTGCTTTTCCCTTCCTTTCTGGCCACTCAGCCCGTATCTTCTCTCCAAATCTATACTTCACTCAGGACCAAGTGTAAGTCTTCACTCTTCTCCCAAATTTTTCTTTTCTAACTATCACTCCCAATTCTCTCCATCTTTTCTGCATGCCTGTTTTGACACATCTCACTTTTAACCATTCTTTCTAGAGCTGTTTCCTGTCAGAGCATCCTGCCTCTCTCACCAGATGAGTCTCTGCACAAAGGCACAAAGCATGTTGTTTCTTGTATCTTTCACCACTACTGACTGGCTACAGGAGGCACATTTAAAACACTATTGGTTTTACTCCAACTTCCCCAGGCTTCAGATGAGAATGACATGCTCATCATCAGGGCATGTGTGTTAAATTTCATGGGCATTTGGTCTGTGTAATTGCTGAGAGGTCGTGCTTGGTTTAATACTCTGCTCTTGCTGTCTGGAAATTCTTAATTTTTGAATAAGAGGCCCCACATGTTCATTTTGCACTGGGCTTCTGGTCCTGCTCATCGTCACCTGTAGGAAGTGAGAATAACATGGTTGAGAAGACCTGACGACATCAATACTGTGTAAATAAGCACCCCTCCCACCTCCACCACAGAGGCCAATGCTATGCCACAGCCCCTTCTGCTTCTGCCTCTTGAAATTATCAAGGGGAGAGCTGCCCTACTTGTCATATTTGTGTCCAGTCCATCGTTCTTCAAAACATCTAATCATTGCCTTGGTGATTCCATTGACATTTATTAATTTGAATCAGTGGAGGTGATAAATTCAAATTAGTGGATAGTATAAATAATAGGTAAATTTGACATTTGTAAAAATAATTTTATTTTCAAGTACAGTACACAAGTTTTCTCATAATTTCAAAAAAAACGTAATCCCTAGAATTCTAAAGGAATTTATATCTGAGAATAGGTTCAAAGGCTGATAGCTGAATCCAAATCTATATACCTTGAATTGCTGACAGGTATTTCCACTTGTGATTTGAGCATTGTGGACTTGAACTGTCAGGGCTGGAAGGGAACTAGGATATCACATACTCGTTTTCCCACCTGAGAAAACCAGAGCCTGGTATCTCTCTAACTTCAGTCATTTCTGTCCCTCTGTCACACCCGTATGCCACCTGAATTGCTTAAGATTCTTCTTAAATCCACTTTGAACCAAATGTTTTTTTAACTGAGCCTCATTCTAAGAAATCATATTGTAGAATCATGGATTTCATGAGCCATTTTCCCCCAATAAACAAAAAGAATCTACATAATTATATCATAAACTTGTTTGTATATATAAAATCATATGTGCATTCCCCTTTGAAATGACTGTGTTCAGCTCTTAGGTCGCAGGTATGTGTAGATTTACACATCTACTGAAATGGAGAGCCAGGACTAGAGTCACCTTAGAGAGAAGTCCTGGAGCTCTGACTTCTGCCCTTACGAGAACAAAGGAAGACTTGACCTCCAAACGTGTTCTTTTTTGTCTTGATTTCACTTCTTCTATTTTCCCACCCTGGGATGTTCTGTTTCTCTTTTCCTCAGATCCAACTCCTGCTCACCCTGTTAGGCCCAATGCATTAAACCCACTTTGTCCTATTGGTCTCCTTATCTCTTACCTCCTGTTGGACTTATTGTCTGGATACCTCCTCCTAACTCCTATGAAATGTATTGTTTGGGTGCTAAATCATGTATTGCCTTTTTAAAAGATGTTTGATTCGTGCACAGGCTCCTTATGGATAAAGACTGTTTTGTGTGCCCCAAGGCATTTAACACAGTGCCCCACTCAATTAACATTTGTTAAATATTAATAGAATTCTAAAACAAAAATATTCTTTGATTGAACTATAGCTACAGTTTTGTTTAATAATTTGCCTCCAGTACTCCTCTTTATACTGATTAAAATACTTTTGACATAATTACTTTCACAACTTGATTGTGCTTTCTCCTTTCTATAAGTTACCATTTCTGCAGTTTGAGATTACAGCCTGCTGAAATCATCCCAGTCTCCTACAACATGGGCCATGTAAATGCCCCTAGAGTATTATGAGTGATTCTTGACGTCTAGAAGAGAAAAACAAATGTCAGATTCTCTTGTGAGATGGTATAATAATCAAGATTTATTATAAGAAAATTAATGAGTAGCATAAAAAATTCATCTTATAGACTCCCTGGATTTTCTCTCCTTAGGTCAAAATCCAGTTTTGATGGTGCCTCTTTAGCAAGTGATAAGAATGACTGTAAAACAGAAAGCAAAAATGACTCTAAGACTGAAAGGAAAAAGTCTTCGTCTTCCAGCCAGGTAATCTGGGCACGAGCTGTGTACTGTCTCAGAGGGTGACAGAAGCATTAAGGCCAATGGAAAGAAAGAACTCAAATGTATAGCTTCCTGCTAGTCAGGACTAATGTAGGTATAGATTTTAGAGAATCTAGAAGAAAGGACAGGCTGCAGTTCCTTCAGTTAATTTGTCATCAATACTATATTTCACAACCGACCTTTCAACTCTTGCTAAGTGGTAGTGAGTCCCACACTGTGACCCTGAACTCTGACAAGTGCCCAGAGAGCAAGGACCAACGCAGAGTCATGTGCCTGTCTAATAATTAGCCAAGATCAGGAGATGTATGACATCCTTGCATTAAAATTAGAGTCTGATAAGGCACATGTGTGAATAGAAGGCTACCCGACTGTACACAAAGGAGGAAAACCTGTGAACAGGGTCATGATCTCCTCCAGAAGTAATTTTGGTTCTGAGCTAAAATATACCCAGATAGGCAACAAAGCCCAGTTCTGTGTCAGAGTGTGACACACTTACTAGGGTCAAGAGTTCGGGGGTTTTTTTTGACGCTTCACCCGTAAATACCTGAATATGTGTCTCCTAAGAACTAGAACAAAAAACTGTTGGCACACCCAAGAAGTTTAACTAAATAGTAAATATACAAAAATATTATTAATATAAAATTCATTTTTGAATTTCCACAATTGTCCTAGTAGCGAATGTCCTTTATAAAGGTTTTTTTGTTCCCACCCTCTCTAAAATCCAGTCGAGAGCCATGTATTGCATTTATTTGTCATGTTGCTTTTAATTTAGATCAGTCCCACTACCTTTTTTGTTTTTTTGCCTTTTATTACATTCATATTTTTGAAGACTCCATGGCCCAGGATATTTTGAAATCAAGTGTGCAACCAGTGCTCATAGTAGCCATTAAAAACAAAATCTCAGTAAAGTCCCCATTGAACGCCTAGCTTTAATCAAGGTAACTTTCTGGGTGCAAAGTGTACTCCTAGGAAGCTGCGTGAGGTAACCTACTTTTTATGAGGTATTTATCTATAAAATAGTGATTTGCAGGGACCACCCATCATCTGCATGACCTGCCTGAAGCTCTCCTTTATGGCCATACTAGGGCCGGTTCTGCCGTTGAGACCACTCCTAGTTTGCATAATAAAACATCGAGGGCCTCCTTGTGCTCTATCTCTGTTCTGCTCATAAGACTTTTTCATTAAAACATCCTATCAGGCAGAGTGGTCCTGTGGAAGGAGGACCCAACTGCACCTCTTAGCTGTGTGGTGCCTGTTAAGTCACTCAGTATCCCTGAGGCACAGTGTCCTGACCCATGGAATGGGGATGTCAGTTCCCAGGTTATTTGTGAAAGCATTTTACAAACTGTAAATTGCTGTCTATAAAGTGTTGTCACAATTGTGGAAACAGATGTGTTGAAAGTGAAGTCACTTGCAGCATTTCAGACTCTTGGGTGTCCTACCACCCAAGACTCAACTGGAGAGTTAAGTCTTTTGTGTGAAATCCTCTTTGTCATCTCCCCCCTTGACACTGGCTAAGGAAATGCCTTCACAACAATGATAGTGTTAGTGACAATACCAGGTAGTAGGTCCTTTAGATGTATTATCCCATTTAAGCCTTATGGCATCCCTCTGAGGCAGGTACTGTTTTTGCCCTCTGGCACAGAAGAGGAAACTGAGGCCAGAGAGGTTAAGTGACTAAGCCACAATCATATACCAAACAAGAGATATAGCCAAGACTTAGACTTAGGTTTATCTGACTACAAAGCCTTTAACCCTTGCCCTCTTCTAAGAGTGCTCCCTTTTCTTTAGTGTCCTGGGATCCACTACCTTCCCTGGTGAGATTCCTTAGAATTTAATCTCATTTCTTATTAAGGACATACATCCTTGTTCAGCCTCCTGGGCAGAAGGCTGACCACCAGCTGCACCATGATTCTGGATGTATGTCCAACCAGCAGGTCACTAATCTGGTTGGAAAATGAACCCTTTGTGCCCTGCCTTCCACTGTTTTTCACTGAAAGGTTGTGTTGGAGACTATGGATCAGAGAGAAGGAATTCCTAAAGATACTATATTAAGGGAGGGAAAATTTGTTACATAATGTAAATTGAAGTTAAAATTTGTGATGTTTCACAAAAAAGCAAGAGCAGTGATGCCTGTGTTTTGTTGCCATTGCAGTACAAAGCAAACATGCACTTTCACAAGTTGTTTCTTGATGTCCCAACTGAGGAGCCACTGAGGCAAAGTAAGTTCTGACCTGTTTGACTTCTTAGCTACATATTTGAAAAGATGCTAATTGGTTTGGGGGAAAGAGGGCATGGTGTGGGGACTGAATCACCCAGGGGAATAGGCTTCTGAAAGTCATGATGTAACAAATAAGGCCAGCTTCATTCAGCTGGAACACTTTGAAAGACACTAGAGTAGAATGGGAAACTGAATCTTTCCATGTGACATGTAATCATCCGAGATGATTCCAGAATGATATCCTTGCCTTCCATATTCACTGCCAAGATGCATTGTGATTGGATTGTCATGAGTTTTAGGATAACAGGACTGAGCACAAGAGGCCATTAGAAAAAGGCTAAAACGGAAAGCTAGATCTAAGTGGACAGACATGTGTTGATCCCTGTGCTGTGCAGGGCGTGATAATCACACCTAAACCTCTTGCCTGGCACACCAGTTAAGCACCTACTCTGCTCCTCTGTGGTTCATCAAGCAGCCTAGTGTTCCATTCTAGCCTCTCTCGGTATACAAACGTTAAGGCAAGATGCTGGATTCCTGCCATGATGTTCCAACGGGAAGTGTGGGTCACATGCTCTTCCCACAGTGAGAAGAGGAGTCATTAGTGATAATCCCAGGGAAGGAGGGGCAGGAGTGCTAACATGAGCACTAGAGTGACACACCTTTTTAAATAGAGGAGATTTTTGAAAAATCATTCTTTACCTCTCATTTGCAATGCTAGACTTGCCTTTCCATTTTGATTTTTCTACTAAAGTTTGTAAGACTTTGAATTAAAAAACCAACTCGCATCTCCGTAGCTTTATTCCATTAAAGATGAATGAAAAAGAGGCGATAGATCTTTTGAGTATGTGAGTTTATTATCTCTGCCCATCCCTGAGTCACCAACATATATACACAGTTTTCATTTTAAATAGACATTCTAAATGATGTTATTTCTGTACATATTTTATCAGGTTTTACCTGTGCTCTACAGAAAGAAATATTATACCAAGGGAAGCTCTTTGTGTCAGAAAACTGGATTTGTTTTCATTCCAAGGTCTTTGGAAAAGACACTAAGGTTGGTATAATTTTTTTAAAAAGAAAGCTAACCCTCCACTTTATTATATATTGTGAATATTAATTGTTTTAAAGGTAGCAATATTTATAAATATTTGTATCATTTTTATCCGTTTCCTTTATTGTAGTTCCAAATATTACAGGTTCTAAATGCCTCTAGATGATACTAACTTCCGTTTTTCCCTAAACACCACTCTCTAATTCATTTCCTAATATACGTATATCTCTCCCACAACTCTACCCTAAATCCTTTTTATCTAGATGTCACCAGCAAACTCTCAAAGTTGTTCATATGAAGAGTGTGCCATAATTTGTTCAAAAACATACATTAAACCCAAAACAATTTTTAAAGAAATATCAGTTTCTGCACCATATTCATACCAGTTACCATCAGAGATGTCCAGGCAAACAGGCTATAAATAAGGTATTTATTAGAGTTTACCTTGTACCATCACCAGCACAAAATGAGCAGGAATCGGAGCATTTAAAGCCTAGTCTGAGAATCACATACCCAGAATCCCCAGTGGATGCTGACTGACATCTTGTCATTCTCATTTAACTCAGAGTTGGGGGAGCAGAGGCCTGTGACACCTGAGCAATTAAGGAGAACAGCCTGAAGGAATTGGCAGTTTTCCCAAGGCACCACCTTCTAAAACAAAGACCTTGGGACTGTGTCATAAGAAGGGAAAAAATAATTTCCTCCCATTGACATTCTTTCCCTTTGAGCTGTGATGTCACATCACACAAGTTCATTCAGGCCACCAGAATAAGGAGTCAGAGAAACACCTTGGGTTTGTGTGACCTGAGTGAGTCTTCGGTCATTCTGATTCATGATTATGAATAAGCAGCCTTTATACTCACAAAGTAGCTCATTAAAAACTCCTTTGCTTTGACTGGTAGATATGTTTTATTTAAACATTCTCCCTAAAGCCACTGGCAATCGTATAGAGAAAGACTACTTAACAAATATAATGGAAATTCTTTATTTTGATGGTGTTGAGTAAGCCGACTAGCATATTATTCTTTCTGTGAAACGTTATTTTTATATTATTCCTTTATTATATAGAGTTATGTTTAGATAAATATATTTTAGATTCACGGTATTATCTGAATCAGTATAATGCAAAGCAAGATTAAGCAGTATTTCACCGTATTTCACCATATTTCTAGATTTCTGGATTATAAGAACTTGCTCATATGGGGAAGGGGATTGGGTAGTACTGGTCTCCAGTTCAATG
The DNA here is from genome assembly GCF_020826845.1 of Diceros bicornis minor. Lineage (NCBI taxonomy): Eukaryota > Metazoa > Chordata > Mammalia > Perissodactyla > Rhinocerotidae > Diceros > Diceros bicornis. The sequence goes on from NC_080740.1 coordinate 46,782,538, forward strand.
TGATAAAGATAATTTTCAAGAAAACAGAGAGAGCCCACACCTCTTACCAAAGCAGCAGGAGTTGAAGACATTAGTGAGCAAAGAATTAAAGAATTAGTCTTTGTTAAGGGATGGGGAAATTCACAAAGCCTCTAAGTGCAGTTTCAAGCTAATATGATTCTAGCAATGGTTTCAAAATCCTACTTCTACCTAAGAGAGAACTGACATAAACAAAGGTAAAAAGAGTAGCCCTGATTTTTTAAAAACATAATTCACTGGGATTGCTTTTGCATGTGCTGTATCTAATCTAAGAGACAAGAGATTGAGAATTAGCAGGGGGTGGGAACATAAGAACTATGACAGTGACTTGTACATTTCTTCCCCACCAAGGATGCTGTCAAGGAGATTTGGGCTTCAGCTCTGTGGCAGAATGTCCTCACTGCCAGCAGACCTTGGTCCAGTGTGATCCAATATGAACTAAAGGCAACCCAACAATTTGCTCTAGGAGGGAGAATTTTCTAAGCATCCTACCCTGAGAAAATATAACAAAGTGCAGGCCATTTTAGTCAGTCCGTCGGTATTTTCGGATGCTAGTAAAATTAAGTGCATGTATCACATTCCATCTAGGCTCAAACTGAATAGTGATTTATGCTTTATTTCTCAAATGTTATCTTGTTGTCATTTTATACTCACGAAGCAGTTGATTGAAAACTCCTTCTTAAGGATGTTCCATGGCTTAGATTATGCAAAAACCCAAATTTATAGCCCCTTGTCACTGTGTGTTTGTGTTCTTGCTCAGAAACAAAATTAGACTCATTTTTATATCATCATCTATCTTGGCAGATAGATGATCTAAATTCTTTTTTTCCAAAGTTATCCCAACTTATAACTTCTGAATTATCTTGCACACTTCAAAAGTTTTGTGGGTAGAGTTCTTTGGCAAAATAGCTTTTGGAAAATGTCTAATTTAGATTAGCACCTTATTCTTTTTTTTTTTTTTTTTTTTATAATTTTATTTATTTATTTTTTCCCCCAAAGCCCCAGCGGATAGTTGTAGGTCATAGCTGCCCATCCTTCTAGTTGCTGTATGTGGGACGCGGCCTCAGCATGGCCGGAGAAGCAGTGCGTCAGTGCCCGCCCCGGATCGAACCTGGGCCGCCAGCAGCGGAGTGCGCGCACTTAACCGCTAAGCCATGGGGCCGGCCCTAGCCCCTTATTCTTGCATAGTCTTCCTGTCTGGAACTTTGAGGGGTAGTAGAACAACTTCATCTCATACACCTAAACATGAATGTGAATATTCAGAATTAAAAGCTCATTTTTCTTCCTTCAGGCTGGCAGTACTAATATAAGGCCCTCCTCTTCCCCAGTCACCTGCTTGTTCTCTTTTAGAATATGTGAAGCATTTTTACAAAATAGATGTTCAAGTGAGTGTGTGTACCCATGGAGAGAATCAGGTCATTTTTTTTTTTTTTTTTTTTTTTTTTACCGTGTGTGTGACTCAATTTTTAGGGATCAAAGTGATGTGATCCATTTTTCTTTGAGACCAAACCTGGTTGGAGGGATATAACATAAAAGTATCAGGAATATCTACTATTCTTTGTGGCATCTGGTATATTCTTGTAGTACACTGTATAATAAAGAACCCACATTTTGGATCAGATTAGTTCACATTCCATCTTGTAACATTATATTTATGACCTTGAGCAAGTCATGCACCTCTCTAAACAAATGTCCTTGTCTCTTGGAATACCTCCTTTATAGGATTGTCATAATTAAGTGACATTCTTATCTGGTAAATAGGAACTAATAATAGTAGCTGCTACAATTGTTACTGTTGTTATTCTCTATTGTTTGATCCAGAAAAGAACTTAGAGTTCTTTTATGTCATCCATCCTTTTTTTATGAGACAAATGAGGAAATGAATGACATTTTAATTGAGTGTTAGGCATTTTCCATATATTATCTCATTTAGTCCACAGAAAATCCTGGGAAGTAGGTAAGACTATCTCCATTTTATAAATCAGGAAACTGAGGCCTAGAAAGAATAGCTTATAAGGTTGAGTAGGTCATGTCGACAGTAACAGAACTGAGCTGAGAATTCAGGGCCCTAACTTTCTGTCCAATAATGGTTCTACTACACCAGTGCTTTTCAACATTTTCCCCGCCCACATGCACCTAAGGACAGAGGCAAGTGGGGTACATGGAGACTAGCCTACAGTGGATGACCACAAACTCGGAACTTCTTTAGAGCCTTGGGCTTATTTCTAAAATGATTGTAAATTTTGCATTCTATTCCCATGTCTAAAGATAAGCGTTTCCCAGCAAGCCCTTCAGTAGAATTGATGATCCAGATTTATCCTCGGGCTTTGAAAACACCACTTTGAGAAGCTCAGAGACACACCCATGCCGCTCTTTAAGATTCAATTTTCTTCATGGAGGCTGGAGAGTTTGCTGGTGGTTTTGATTTTATTGTCAGTCTTTTTTTTTTAATTTTTCCTTTAACATGAAGATTTAAAGTGCTGCTCTGTGAAGGCTGAACCAGTGTTAACTCGGTGATTCTGTTGCAGATCTCTATTCCGGCTTTCTCGGTAACGCTAATAAAGAAAACCAAAACTGCCCTTCTGGTGCCAAACGCCCTGATTATAGCGACAGTCACAGACAGGGTGAGTACACAGCAGAGCTGGTCACCTTTGCTCTGTTCTGCTCGGGGCTCCACTCTGGGCTCCGTTGTCTTGGGGCCTCCTGCCAAGGACCAAGACCCTGAACGGTAAATACCATCATCTCCTATGGTGAATCAGGAGATATGCTGTAAGACTAATTTGTAAAATCACAGCTTGTGTACTGTTGTTTCCCCTCACAAGGTGATTTATTCTCATATAACTGTTAGCAATTTTGAATTTCCTGCTGACTTAATTATACTTGCTTGACCAAGGTCAGAAAAATAAAATTCTTTCCCAATTTCCCTTTCCCTAACATCTGTTAGGTCAGGCTAAACTGATATATTCAGTTTCTTTAATAACATTTAAAATCACTTCCACCACCATCTTGTTCACAGGGTGAGGCAGGGTGATAGTGAGGAGTGCAGCCTCCCCTTAACCTCAGTGGGTACCTCTTCCTTGCCATCCCAAATACATAAAGCTTGTGCGTGCTATGCCAGTGCAGCTTCAGGACCAGTTCCCAGTCCCTCTTTGCTTCCAGGTTGCCTTAACTCTCCCTCTTCTATACAGAGTTTCTTGAGCTGTTAATGACTGTTGAGCTACCCCAGACATGTGCAACCAGAAATATTTGCATTGAGAGTAGTGTTTATTTCAGCTTGGCAAGAGAGAGGGGATGGAATAATTTGGTTACTCATTTTTCACATGAAATTTTTTTTGAATATTTTACCTGCTATTTCTATGAAAGCATAAAAGCAAAATTCCGTTTCTAACCATATTGGATAACTTGAAGAGGGAAGGAGGGAGAAGGAAAGATAAAAGAGGGTCTTCTGGTGAGCTAGGAAATATGTTAATATCTATTGTTAAGATTTTTTTTTTTTTTTCTGGTGAGGAAGATTAGTCCTGAGCTAACATCTGCTGCTACTCCTCCTCTTTTTGCTGAGGAAGACCGGCCCTGGGCTAATATCCGTGGCCATCTTCCTCTACTTTATATGTGGGACACCTGCCACAGCATGGCTTGATAAGCGGTGCATAGGTCCGCGCCCAGGATCTGAACCTGCGAACCCCGGGCCACCAAAAAGGAGCATGCAAACTTAATCGCTACACCACTGGGCCAGCCCCTGAGAATTTTTTAAAAAATACTAATGGCTAACAAGCATCAAGTACTTCTCGCCAGGCATACACCGAATGCTTTCCTTATATTTTCACATTTATTCCACAATGCCACCCTATTCTTAAGAAAATTGAAGCTAAGAAGGATTGAGTAAGCAATTTGCTCAATGTCATCCACTTAGTAAGTGTTAGAGCCAAAATTTGCAACTGGGTCTGTCTAATGCCAGAACCCACAATGTTAACTACTTTAGAATACAGCACTTGCTTGAAAATTATATCAAATCTCTCATGAGTGAGTGAGAGGGGTAATCACAAACTTTGGAAAGGAAGTCTGAAAAGATTCTGTGGCTAAAATAGTTGGAGAAAGAGTGAGTTTTTATATTTTCTCAATGTCCTGTTTTTGGTACAATCATTTTTCCTGATGTCATTTGTCTCCAAATTCTTGTCTAGCTCTGATTTTGCTTCTTTCCCATAGCTTACTTATAAGCATCCAATAGAAAAATCTCCATATTTGTACAAGGAAGAATCTGGAAGCAGCTTGAAAAAGAATGAGCCTGTTAGAGCTGCTGGGAAAGTTTCAATGGAAATCTAGGTCAGAGCAGAGAAAGTGGACCCTCGGGAACTGTTAAATACCTTTAAAAAAAAGAAAGAGGGAGAGAGACTTGAAAGAGGACCTAGCAAATATCACTAGCCTTTTTTTTTTAATGTCCAGGCCTTTTCCCATTTGTTCTTGTTTGGGGCACCAATGTTAGGGTATTATATCCTTCGTTTTGTTCTACATTTCTTTATTAAATTGGGTTTAGGAGTTTTGTTGCTATTTTGGGGAAATATATTAGTTTTATTCCAGACACGGAATAAAAACTGAACATGTGGATGAGCAGAATGAGATTATAGGCCAGAGAACAGTCTACATTGTTTGAAAATGACAAATATATATATAAATATATATATTTTTGAACTCGGAACCCTCGCTTCTCGTCAGGCAGTATCTGTTCATAATTTCTCTGTGTTGTTTTTCAGTACATATTTGTCTCCTTACTCTCCAGAGATTCAACTTACAAACTACTAAAATCTGTGTGTGGACACTTAGAAGTGAGTAAAACATCCCTCAGCCTCCGTTGCTCTCTCTCCTCTGTATTTCTTACGGCTTCACAGTTGATCTGGTTTTTCATTTTGTTTTAATAATTTCAGAATACAAGTGTTGGTAACAGTCCCAATCCGTCTTCTCTTGAAAACAGTTTCGGGGCGGACCGTCCTTCATCTTTGCCTCTGGTGAGTTCCCGATGTAACTATGTAAATGCAAGAGAAAGGGAATATGTCCCACAAATACACTTCTTACACCATGACCAGGGTGCAGGAGGAACTTAGGACCATAATATTTGAGGCAAAGTTGAAAAAAAAGCAGGACATTTCTGTCCTGAAGAAGAGGGGGACCATAGGAGGCCGTAAACTTTTTTCAAGTAATTGAAGGATTGTCTTGCAAAAGAAAAGAAACATAGTGGGCTGTCTTGGCGAGTTTACTGGTCACAGAAGGTACTGATATAGTCTTGCTGCATTTGCTTGTCAGTGTTGTGTTAGAGGAATTCTCAAATCTGTTTGGGTAAGGCATATTCATCCCACAAATCGCTGAGTGTCTTCTACATTCCAGGCACTGTGCTAGTGTACACTGCAGGACACCAGGAAAAATCAAAACTAGTTCTTGCCTTCGAAGACTTTACAGCCTAGTAGAGAAGATGAGGAATACCCCAAAATAACTGTGAAAAAGAAAGTTGTAATGCCCAAGTGAAAGGTAGAGATTCTTTGATCCTTTAGATGTTGTTGACTGTAGAGTAAATCTCCAGTGGGAAATAGCTCCCCCAATTTGTACAATATTTGTACCTATAATGGTATAATGTTGACCCAAGAGAGTTCTGAACTGTAGATTACTCAAATGATTATTCCCAAACTGATTATTGTTTAATGGTGAAATGCTTTTGGTGAAGCAGTGTGAGAACTGTTAAAAAGTAGAGGGATCGAAAACATGTTCACACAAAAACTTGTACAAGAATGTTCATAGCTTTATTATTCACAATAGCCAAAAAGTAGAAACAATCCTAATGTCCATCAACTGATGAATGGATAAATAAAATGGAATATATCCATACAATGGAATATTATTTGACTATGAAAAGGAAGAAGTACTAATACATACTACAACATGGATGAGTCTTGAAAACATTATGTTAACTGAAAGAAGCCAGACACAAAAGACCACATATTGTATGACTTCATTTATATGAAATGTCCCAAATAGACAAATCCATAGGGACAGCAAGTGGATTAGTGGTTGCCAAAGGATAGGGGGAGGGAGAAATTGGGAGTGACTGCTAATGGGTAAAGGGTTTCTTTTTTGGGGTGATGGAAATGTTCTGAAATAAGACAGTGGTGATGGTTGTACAACATTGTGATTATTCTAAAAACCACTAAATCGTATGCCTTCAAGGGTGAATTTAATGTTATGTGAATTTTATCTCAATAAAAAGAAAATCTACCTTAAAAACAAGTAGTGGGAACAGTACAAACTAGAATGAAGCACATATGATTTGGAATCCAAGAAACCTGGTTTCAGGTCTGGTTCCACCCAGCTGAGCTATGTCACGGGAGAAGCTCCAACTGCTCTGACTCAGTTTCTTCATCCAGTAAAAGGCCAGCCTCCCGAGGTGGCTGTGAAGATTAAGTGCAGTCGTGTGTGTAAGGAGCTTTGCCTACTGCCTGACATGTGACAGGCATTCAATAAATAATTAAGTTGAAGAGATTTGTTTTTTTGTTTTTTTTATTTATTTTTTTTTTTCCCCCAAAGCCCCAGTAGATAGTTGTACGTCATAGCTGCACATCCTTCCAGTTGCTGTATGTGGGATGCGGCCTCAGCATGGCCGGAGAAGCGGTGCGTCAGTGCGCGCCCGGGATCCGAACCCGGGCCACCAGTAGCGGAGCGCGTGCACTTAACCGCCAAGCCACGGGGCCGGCCCAAGTTGAAGAGATTTGAATTTTTCAATTTTCCTTCCCCTATAAATTCTTGCATGAAATTGAAATGAGTGTTGAATGACCAAAAGACAGCTAGCTTAAGGTAAAAGGCTGGTAATTTGCTTACAAGACAAGTCTCTTCTTCATTTGGCAGCTAATAAATTGTGAAAAGCTCAGCCTAATTGGACCTTTGCCAGGGCATTTTAATGACACCTCTTGTCTCTTCAGTTCTTAAGCTCTTTAGGGGAACAAGTGGGATACAAAATCAAACATCTCTGCTTTTTCCCTACTCCTCATTCCTCTATCATCCTTCTGTAATTTAAATGTAATATCACTGACCCTGTTTTGATTTGGTTGAGGGAAGAAAAAAAGCTAAAATTTTGCCTTCAGTGTCTAATTTGCTAAAGCCATTTTCCCTTTTCTGTTTCCAGTACTTTTTTTTAAACTATAATGTAAGAATACCTTTCCCTCTGCATTTAAAACTTTCTATCTACTTTTTTCTCTCACATATGTCCATTTCAGTCACTTTTTCTCATTACAGAGCGCTAATGATGAGGCTTCTCCAAGCTTTACCCTGGAAGCTTTTCAATCATCAGCATTCCAGTTTTTTTCTAGACATTTGTTGTTTCAAACAAATTGGCCACTGTTGACAGAATTCTAACTGCCCAGAAAAATCTGTTTCAGTAACCAGATACTCTGTGATCTGTTGGGAAAATCCCAGTAGTGCGGGGTAATCCTTCCTTCTTTTCCGTATTTTATAGGTCAGGCCTGAGTGAAAGGGCCGGGGTTACCAGGCCTGCCTGTTTAATGAGAGAAAATTGGCCTCTGTTTATTTCATGATTTCCCTTCAGGATTTCAATGACGAATTCTCAGATCTCGATGGAGTGGTTCGACACAGAAGGCAAGACATGGAAGGATACAGCAGTTCTGGCTCTCAGACTCCTGAATCCGAGAACTCTCGAGGTCTGGGAAATTTTTGTTATCTTAACTAAAATTTAATTCTCTGCAAAATATCCTTTCCCTCAAAAACAGAAAACAAAACCACCACCACCAGCAACAAAAAAACCACCACCTTGTCTTCCTAATTAACAATTAAGAAAGGACTCTGGAGAAAGGTTAGTTTGAAAGTTCAAGGAAAATGAATTGCCTATGTGGTAAAAATCCATTTCCCTTTATACACATTTAACACATGTCTCTTAAATAGACATAATATTGGGGTGGTTGAAAGAGAGAAACATAAAATATTTTCTTACTTCTTTCAGTAATATTATTCATTGTTATAGCTGAATTGTCCCCATGAGTCAGTGGGCTAAGGACAGACTGTCCTTATATCATTTTATTAGCTTGAGAATTAGATTTTAATCCCCAACCACTCAACCAGCTTGGGAGAAGATCCATTTATATTCTTAGACATTATGCATATTAAGGGATTGATTTGCTTTGTGGTTGAGCCTATGTTTTTAAATGCACTGGGGAGAAAACTTACCCAGGCCCATTTTGGTTTAATAGATTTCCATGTGACAGAATCCCAGACAGTTCTGAATGTCTCCAAGGCAGAAGCAAAACCAGCTCGGGCAGATGCCCATGTGAACAGAGTGCCTGAAGGAAAAGCCAAGAATCTCCCTGCACATGGTAAGGAATGGATTATTTGGCATGTTTATAACTTTTAAAGGGTCCTCATGCTTCACTTTATGACTGCCTTTCATGTTCCCTCCCCTCCCTTTCTGCTATAGGTCTTTGCATATTAATTCATTTATTCATTCAACAAATAGTACCCAGTTCTGTGCCTTACTCTGGGGGATACAAAAGTGAATAGCCTTCATGAAGGTTCCTTCATTATTCTGAATACTTTGAGATTCAAAAATTACCAGTAAAACTCAAATTATTTAATTATGTATTATTTACTAATTATTCTAATAACTAGTATGAGATCAAGGATGGTGTCTATATTGTTCACCATTCAGTCCTTCGCAATGCTTGCCACAGAGAAGGCTCTCAACAGATATGTATTGAATGAAACATGTTGGAAGGAATTGTAATTACTGGTTAAAATGACAGACAACCTGAAGGCTTCAGTTAGTATTTTTTCGACTTCTGTTACCTGGGAATAATTCTCTCTCTCAAGTACTTCTTCCCCATAGGGATATTGCTGGATGAAGGAGGTGGGTTGTGATTTTAAAACAGTCACTTTTTGTTTCCCCCCACAACAGGTCAGTCAGAAACCATTGGAATCTTACACAAAGTAAAGTCTCAGAAATATCCGACTCTCCACCATATTCTTATATTCTACACAATTGTGTAAGTAAATGAATTTACTATGAGTGACTTAAAATGACTCATTTCACTAAAGGAATAATGTCTTCATGTTGACAAGAGCCATTGTACATCTCAGTGGTCTCTAATGTAACCCAAATCTTTTCTTTGACAACTTTTGTCTCCTACTTAAACAGTTTTTTTCTTAGGCTTAAGTCAAATTTTCATATTCATCCCCTTCTTATTTAAATAAATAGTGAGAAAGGAGGAAGGAAAAGCAAAATGTACCAGATCTAGCAGAGGACTAAGTTCTGAGCAGATACTCTTACTTGGGAAATTGTGCTGTGAATTTGAAGCATCTTTGTGCTTGTTTATTTTTCTGTCTATCCCGTGTTCTCTGGATAGAGACCAAAACAACTTTAAAATGTTATCCCCTTTACTGAAAACTTAGGCAGTGACTTTTTTAACCTCCCCCTCAGCTTCTAGTCTGTAAGCAGTTGTTCTTCTGAAAATAGCCTGACCCACTTCTAGGCTGTTCATCACAACCAAGGAGGATGTGCCCAGTTTGGTTTCTAGATAAAGCAGGGAATTTGTGAGTCACCAGAGAACAAGACTGGACACTCCTTGGCCAGGCCCTTCTAGCAAGGGACACAGTACCTCGTGGGAGGAGAAGCACCAACTTGGTAATCTACCTTGGCTGGCCTTGAGTGACCCTATTAGAATAGCCATTAGTTGTAAGTTGAGGGACTTGGGCTAGAGGATTTTAAATATCCTTCCAGTTCTAAAGTTTTGTGACAAGTATCAGCCTATTGGAAAAAGACCTTTTTAAAGTCTCTTTAAGTTATTTTGGAAAATACCTTGCCTCAAATGTACAGCATTGCCTCTGAGTTTATTGTTTATGAACGTCAGGTCCTGGCTATTAACCTATTGAGAATTTCTCTTTTATCCCTTTCCAGTGTCTGTGCACTGATCATCTCGACCTTCTACATGAGATACAGAATTAATTCTCTGGAGGAGCGGCTGGGGTCACTAACCTCTGTCGTGGACACCCATCATACGGAGTAAGACAGTTCCCTCCAGTGCTATCATCTGCGAGCTATTCAGATTAGTATGTTTGACCTGAGCTTAGCATCTTTCTTAGCAAACATTAATTGAGGATACATGCTGGATGAGACATTTTTTTGTTAAGTGTATATATGGGAAGTAAAGAGGTGGGAGAGTCCTAGAACTGAATGACCTGACTCTGCACGTTCTTGAGTTCCTATAGTGTCACCAGTGATAAGGCAAGAAACAAGCGTAATTTTACATTATCTTGTTCTATTATCCTAAGACCCAGTTATGACCTTGGCCCATTTATTAAAATATTCAAGTTTATCTTTGTAAAATGGTAGTGAGTCACGATATTCATAGAAAAGAATAACTCGGCACATTTCATCCTGTATAACTCTTTACTTTCATTTATTTACAAAACTCTTGACAACTATAAAGATCCATATGATTAGTAACTAGTTGAATGTGTCTGCAAAGATTTTCCATCATAGTCATTTTTAACGCCTGACCTAATTAAATCTATAGACATAGAGGTTTGTCCTTTAAACCTATTTACATGAAGATCTTTACATATTGCCTAAAAAGTAAAATAAAATAAATTATTCCATGTTGAAAGCATACTTTTAGGGCCGGCCCCGTGGCTTAGCGGTTAAGTGCGCGCGCTCCACTGCTGGCGGCCCGGGTTCGGATCCCGGGCGCGCACCGACGCACAGCTTCTCCGGCCATGCTGAGGCTGCGTCCCAAATACAGCAACTAGAAGGATGTGCAGCTATGACATACAACTATCTACTGGGGCATTGGGGGAAAAAAATAAATAAATTTAAAAATTAAAAAAAAAAAAAGAAAGCATACTTTTAGCCCAGGTTTTATTTATTTATTTATTTATTTTTTTATTTATTTTTCCCCCAAAGCCCCAGTAGATAGCTGTATGTCACAGTTGCACATCCTTCCAGTTGCTGCATGTGGGACGTGGCCCCAGCATGGCCGGAGAAGCAGTGCGTCGGTGCGTGCCCGGGATCCGAACCCGGGCCGCCAGCATCGGAGCGCGAGCACTTAACCGCCAAGCCACGGGGCCAGCCCCCGCCCAGGTTTTAAAAGTACAAACATTCCGGGGCCATTACTACCCCGGTGGCATAGTGGTTAAGTTCGCACGATCCACTTCGGTGGCTCAGGGTTTGCAGTTTCGAATCCTGGGCAGAACCGATGCACCGCTCATCAAGCCATGCTGTAGTGGCATCCCACATACAAAATAGAGGAAGATGGGCACAGATGTTAGCTCAGGGCCAATCTTCCTCAACAAAAAGAGGAAGATTGGCAACAGATGTTAGCCCAGGGCCAATCTTCCTCACACATACACACAAAAAAAGTAGAAACATTCCTTTACAGAGTACATACCACATGCTAGAGACTCTATTAGAATAGATACATAATGCTCAAATACAAACAATTTTCTCTCAGGGTATCTTCACCATAACTTTATAAGATAGCTATTATTCCCATTTTACAGATGAGGAAACTGAGACGCAGAGAAATAATTAGCTTGATGTCTTACAGTTTGTAATAGAATCAGGATTCAAATGTGTGTCTATATAATGACAAAGACCATAGGCTTCCCAGTCTATCAGTGGTTCTTTGGTTGTGAGGAACAGCCTGGAACTGGGTCAGGCTATTTTCAGTGTGCATCAGAATCATCTGGATGGCTTGTCAAAACAGATTGCAGGGCCCAGCCCCAGAGTTTCTGATGCAATAATAGATCTAGGGTAGGGCCTGAGAATCTGCATTTCTATCAAGTTCCTAGGTGATGGTGATGGTGCTGGCCTGGAGTCTACACTTTGAGAACTATTATGCTATACCATTCTAGGGCCTTTCTTTATGCTCTAACGATTAGCTAAAAGTCTTATTCTTTTGCATATGCTGGCGTAGGGGTTATATATATATATTTTTGGGGGTGAGGAAGATCGGCCCTGAGCTAACATCCGTTGCCAATCTTCCTCTTTTTGCTGAGGAAGATTAGCCCTGAGCTAACATCTGTGCCCATCTTCCTCTATTTTTTGTATATGGGATGCCGCCACAGCGTGACTTGATGAGTAGGGTGTAGGTCCGCCCCAGGATCCAAACCTGTGAACCCTGGGCCACCAAAGCAAAGAGTGCAAACTTAACCACTACGCCGCCGAGCCAGCCCCTGAATGGGTTATTTTTGAACCATAAATATACATTTGAACCAATAATACATAAGCCTAATGAATGGTTTGGAATAGATTTTACCCCTTTACTCTCCCATCATGTTCAAAATGTTAATACCCTTAGAGCGAGTAGGTGACTAGATTATTGCAGACTATTATTTTTTACTATTGTATAAGGAGTTGAATTTATCAGGAAAGTGTACCTCTTATCCTGTTATCATTTAATTAACTTGGTGATGATGAAGGGGAAATTCACTAACAGAAGGCAAATGGAATATTCATTTTACTATTTAAATAATCAATCCAGGAGGAGGTACAATCTAAAAAATAATCATTTAAAGGAAAAAAAAATCACAAAATTACATATGACATGAGGTCAGGGAACACCCAGGATGGGAAAGTCTCTTAATAAAGTACTTTTACAGGACCTGAGCTTCCTCAGTATCTTGCTTCATCCAGGGTAATCCATCCTTGCCTCCCAGGAAGCTAAATCTACACTCATAATCTGTTTAGTTGCTGCAGCGCAATACTGTTGAATCCATACATTGTACCAGCTTTGTTAGTATGTTAACAGCCTGTGGACTGCGAACATTTCAGGTTGGCAAATCAGTACTGTGGGTCTCAGATCCCTCATCTCGAAACTGAAAGATTTAGATTCAGTTTCCTTTTTGAGATCTAAGATTTTGATAGTATGGATCAAGGCTACAGAAAAAACTGTTTCACAAAACAGGACCAGACAGCTTCTCTGGTGAATTCTGCCAAACATTCAAAAAAAGATTTAATACCTATCCTTCTTAAACTCTTTGAAAAAATTGGAGAGGAGGGGACCCTTCCTAACTCATTTTACAAGGCCAACATCACCCTGATACCAAAACCAGACAAGGACAACACTAAAAAAGAAAATTACAGGCTAATATCACCGATGAACATAGATGCAAAAATCCTCAACAAAATATTTATAAATTGAATATAACAACACATTAAAAGAATCATACACCATGATCAAGTGGGAATTATTCCAGAGATGCAGGGATGGTTCAACATGCGCAAATCAATCAACGTGATACACCACATCAACGAAATGAAGAATAAAAATCACATGATCATCTCAATAGATGCAGAGAAAGCATTTGACAAGATACAGTATCCACTTATGATGAAAACTCTGAAAAAAATGAGTATAAAAGGAAAGTACCTCAGCATAGTAAAGGCCAAATATGACAAACCCACAGGCAACATCATACTCAATGGTGAAAAGCTGAAAGCCATCCCTCTGAGAACAGGAACAAGACAAGGATGCCCACTCTCACCACGCTTATTTAACATAGTATTGGAAGTCCTAACCAGAGCAGTTAGACCAAAAAAAAGAAATAAAAGAACCAAATTGGAAAGGAAGAAGTGAAATTGCAGATGACATGATTTTATATATAGAAAACCCTAAAGCATCCACCAAAAAACTATGAGAAATAATAAATGAATACAGTAAAGTTTCAGGGTTCAAAATCAATATGCAAAAACAGTTGTATTTCTATACACTAACAACAAACTAGCAGAAAGAGAAATTAAGAATACAGTCCCCACAACAAAAAGAGTAAAATACCTAGGAATAAATTTAACCAAGGAGGTGAAAGACCTGTATACTGAAAACTATAAGACATTGTTGAAAGAAATTGAAGAAGACACAAAGAAATGGAAAGATATCCCATGCTCATGGTTTGGAAGAACTAACATAATTAAAATGTCCATATTACCTAAAACAATCTACAGATTCAATGTGATCCCTATCAAAATCCCAACAACATTTTTCGGAGAAATAGAACAAAGAATCCTAAAATTTATGTGGAACCACAAAAGACGCCAAATAGCCAAAACGATCCTGAGAAAAAAGAGCAAAGCTGGAGGCATCACACTCCCTGATTTCAGAATATACTACAAAGCTATAGTAATCAAAACAGCATGGTACTGACAGGAAAACAGACACAGAGATCAATGGAACAGAACTGAATGCCCAGAAATAAAACCACATGTCTATGGACAGCTAATCTTCGACAAAGAAGCCAAGAACATACAATGGAGAAAAGAAAGTCTCTTCAATAAATGGTGTTGGGAAAACTGGACAGCCACATGCAAAAGAATGAAAGTACACCATTATCTTGCACCATACACAAAAATTAACTCAAAATGGATTACAGACTTGAATATAAGACCTGAAATCATAAAACTCCCAGAGGAAAATAGAGGCAGTACAATCTATGACATCAGTCTTAGCAGTATCTTTTTGAATACCATGTCTACTCAGGCAAGGGAAACAAAAGAAAAAAATATATGGGACTACATCAAACTAAAAAGCTTCTGCACAGCAAAGGAAACCATCAACAAAACAAAAAAACCTAAGGATTGGGAGAAGATATGTGCAAATTGTATATCCAATAAGAGGTTCATATCTAAAATATATAAAGAAATTATACAACTCAACAACAAAAAAACCAAACATCCTGATTCAAAAATGGGAAGACGATCTGAATAGACATGAGGATCTGAATAGATGTTTTTCCAAGGAAGACACACAGATGGCCAAAAGTCACATGAAAAGATGTTCAGCATCACTAATTATTAAGGAAATGCAAATCAAAACTACAATGAGATATCACCTCACGCCTGTCAGAATGGCTATTATTAAAAAGACAAGAAATAACAAGTATTGGAGAGGATGTGGAGAAAGGGGAACCCTCGTACACTGCTGGTGGGAATGTAAATTGGTACAGCCACTATGGAAAACAGTATAGAGACTCCTCAAAAAATTAAGACTAGAACTACCCTATGATCCAGCAATTCCACTTCTGGATATTTATCCAAAGCACACAAAAATACTAATTTGAAAAGATATATGCACCCCCGTGTTCATTGCAGCATTATTCATAATAGCCAAGAGTTGGAAACAACCTAAATGCCCATGAGTGATGAATGAATAAAGAATATATGTTATATATATATATTTGCACGCAGTGGAATATTACTCAGCCATAAAAAGATGAGATCTTGCCATTTGCGACAACAAGGATGGATCTTGAGGTTATTATGCCAAGGGAAATATGTCAGATGGAGAAAGCCAAATACCATATGATTTCACTCATATTTGGAAGATAAACCAGCAAAGACATAAGATAAGGATAACGGATTGGTGGTTACCAGAGGGGAAGAGATGGGGGGAGGGCGAAAGATGTAAAGGGGCACATATGTATGGTGATGGATAAAAACTAGACTATTGGTGGTGAACACAATGTAGTCTATACGGAAGTTGAAATATAATGATGTACACCTGAAATTTATGTAATGTTAAAAACCAATGTGACCTCAATTGAAAAAAAAATTTCAGTACTAGTAAATGAAAAACGTCTGATTGCTTTCTTAATATTTAGATAATCATCAGTAATTTACCAAGTGCCTAGATTTCAAAAATGGAGCCTATGTAAAATAAATTAGAGCAGTCATTGCCATCTAAAAACTTAACGGCTATAATTAAATTACAACCAAGAAATATAGAGGAGGTACAAAACTGTGGTTCTTAACCTTAACATGAAACTCTAATAAACAGGCTTTAGACCAGCTCTCCAGGAAAGTGTACATACATCTCTAAATTTCCTAGTTTTAGCTGGTATAGGACCCCAGTGGACCCCAGAGTAAGAGCCCATGCCATAAATAGTCAAATAGTACACAGTGACTACATCTGTTACAAGACAAGGGCAATTACATTTGTATGGCAGGTCTCAAAGAAGGAACTGCACAAGTCTCACATTTCAACAGAAATTTGATTAAAGACATTCCTAATCATTCTGAAAGTTCTAGTGCAAATGGTTCCTTCTCCCATAAAGAATTTGTATATAACTGAGAGGAGCAATAATTCTTACAAATTTATGCTGTAGTGGGGACAAAGAGGATATTAGGGGTTAATATAAGGGGTCTAAGAAACCACATGCTTGAGAATAATTGTCTAATTTTTGTTTGCAAGCCGAGGCACAACACAGCCACTTAAACAAAAATAGCTTAAGAGATTTCTAGCTGAGCTTTTAAGAATGAGTCCCCTACACGTCTTAGTCTAGAGTGGTGGATTACTGCAGGGCCTTGCTGAGGTTAACAAGTTATAAATGCTCCCTCTCTTCTATTATAACCTAGTTTTCCGTTCAAATAAATTTAAAATGTGTTCATTCCACTTCTTTCTTTGCCATTCCGGCCCACAGTAATTTTTCTCTTTGTTCTTACAGACAGACAGCACCGTCCGGCCTGGGGTCACAAGTACAGTTAAACGTGGAGGTCCTCTGCCAAGAGCTTACAGCTAACATAATGAAGTTAGAAAAGGTGACTGATTTCTTTCCTGTGTTTGGGGACAATCCAGGTAGTGCTTCTCGATTGCCATAGATCAAGGGTTACACACTAAAACACCTTCGATGTGCAGCAGGCAACCTCAATGACCAATCCCAGCCAGGGGATTGCATTGTAAATGTGAAAGGCTATTTTTTATTTCCATGAAGAAATAGCTTTTAATCTCCTTTTCCTTGTTGATCTATCTTCTGGTTTTCCTCCTTGGTTAGAAATATGTCTCTGTACCTAGGGCCCGATGCTAAGTGACCGCTGACACAGGGCTCAGTGGAGGGACACTGGAGGGCGTGTCCCAACCCAAGAGTAAGCCCAGCTCCACCCAGGCTGCTTGTTGCCGTACATACAATATTGCATTCAGTCTCTATTACAACCCTGGGAGAAAGATGTCCCTGTTCCGTCTGACAGAGAAGAATCAAAGTTTCAAATTAACTTGCTCAAGGAGACACGCCTAGAAAGTTGGCCAACCTGGAATTTAAAGCATGTCTGTCTGACTCCAAAGTACATAAAAGCCCTTTACTCCTCCTCAGAATCCAACCTTAGGCTTTGCTGATAAGGCCACTGATGTACCTTTACCTCTAAAAGTATCTTCCTATGGGACAACTTTAGGGCAAACCTTATGCTTGTAGGATTCACTAGAAGGGGGAACAGGGAGAAGGTAGGCATGCCAGAAATAGCCCGAAGTGAAACCTAGTTAACATTTCTTACTTCTCCTTTCAACATGTCTATCCCCTCCCATCTGATACTTTGCTTTTACCCTAATCCTCAAGGAAAGGCTTAGAGTGAAGTATTCAACTTGAACTGCTACCACAAATGGCCAGTATGTGGTAGCTTTCCATAATCGTGCAGTTATGCTTACTTGGGAAGAAACATGAAATACAAATGAGTCAAATTACATTTGTTTTGTTATACTAAATGTTATCTACCATTTAACCACTGAAATATTGAGAGCAAAGGAGTTTCCAAACTTTTGCTCTAAACCAAGGCATGACAGATAATTACTGTTGAATCATTGTATCTATGGGCAAACTTGGAAACTTTTTCTCTTTTAAATCCAAAATCAACCTAGAGAATGTCTGGTGTAGCAACCAGAATTGTTTTCCTTTCTAAAATGTTAGTTGCTGAGAATTGAAGATAAATTAACTTTTTTTGTAATGAAATGCTTACAAATGTTTGACTTCCATGCTCACGTAAAAAATGGGGTGGTATTAATTTTCTGTTTTGTTCACTTTGGCATACGGTGGTCTTCTTTGGACCAGAAGCACACAGAATCCTGCTGCCCTCTTTTGCATTTCTTCCCACTCTCCTGCCAGGCCTGGCTAAGACACCACATTCTGTAATGAGGGGCAGAGAAACAGGAGAGCTTGTTCACAACAGGCAGGCAGCTGGCCACATTTTTTGCAGGGCTTCGGATAGAGCTAGCTACTCAGCTAGGTGGCCTGTAGTACCGATAGAAACCTGTGTCCCAAAGCAGAGGCTGTAAAAAGTGCATTTAGGGTCAAAATGCATTTAATGAAGTTCTAAAAAGTTCTATAAGCTGCACACATTGCTCAAAGGAACCTAAGCATAAAAACAGTTACCAGGCCACACCCATATTCTTTTTGATTGGTCTGCCCCCCTCCTCAGAGGCAATCTGGCAATAATGCAGCACAGCCTCGTGGTGGAACAGCAGTTACACGCTGCGGGAAGGTTGGAGCCATGTCTCAGCTCTTTTTACTCAACACCAGCAATTCCTTTCTACCCTCCTTCAGGGACTGGCCATGTCTAAGCCTATGATCTGCCCTGCTTGTAACTCCCTGATTTCTGTTCATGGCATCACTGCCTTTTCACTCATCCTTGGTGGAAATCTAAGAATAATTTTTGACCCTTTCCTCCCTTGCCTCATTAGGTGACAAGTCTTAGGCAATCTATCTTCAAATGTCTCCTCAAGTTCTCTTTCCATTGACACCATCTTAGTCCATTCTGGCCCCCTAGTACCAGTCCAATAGTGTGAAATCAGATCTCATTGTGGTCTTTATTTGCATTTTCCTGATTACTGCTGCAGTTGAACATCTTTTCATGTATTTATTGGCCATTTGGATTTTCTTCTGTTAATTCCCCATTTATCTCCTTTGTTTTACTTTTGTTTTTTTTTGTCTTTGTAAGTATGTTTTGCATATTTTGGATATCAGTCCTTTGTTTCATTTCTTTTTCTACCTTCCCACTCCTGCTTTTCCATTTATCTTTCGTCCTGTGGGATAGGTAGGGAAGACATGAAGTAGCAATGTGGGAATGAAGGCAATGCCTTTTATGGGTAAAGAAGTGAATGCTTGTTTTCTTAGTACTGGAAATGGCATTAATGGTGGAGCCGTATAGAAGAAAGAGCATAAATTTGGGAGTCAGACTTCTGTTCTTATCCCTACTCTGCTGCTTACTATCTGTGTAACTGGTCTTGTTATGCAGCCTCTCTGGTCCTCAGATTCGTGTGTGAAACCTGCCTCTGTGTGGTGGTGTGTGGTTAAGGTGAGCACATGTGAAGTTCCTGGCACAGACATATTAGATCCCTCCTCTTCTCTTACCCTGTGTATGGCTGTAAGACATCACAGACTGTTCTTCCAAAAGAATATAGCCTCTTTCTTTTGTTCCATGGGGTTCCCTGCTCCCATCACAGTATTGGTTGTTGAATTCCTTGCTGTATTCTTTTTTTTTCCCCCCCCACTGGGAAAGATTTGCCCTGAGCTAGCATGCCAATCTTCCTTTTCTTTTTCACCTCCCCAAAGCCCCAGTACATAGTTGTATATTCTAATTGTAAGTCCTTCTAGTTCTTCCATGTGAGCCACTGCCACAGCATGGTGACAGATGAGTGGTGTAGTTCCGCCCCCGGGAACTGAACCTGGGCCACTGAAATGAAGCACGCCAAACTTTAACCATTAGGCCATCAGGGCTGGCTCTCTGAATTCTTTAAAGTTCATTTACTCAGCAAACATTTACTGAGCACATTTTTAAAGCCCAACACTGTACTGTAGTCTTGAGATCCAGAGGCATGGTATGGTCCTTATCCTTGTGAAATTCAATCCTCTGGGAAATGTCGTATAATATCTGATAGGAGGGTTAAACATTGTTATGTGGTGTTTGTCTGATTCAAACCATCAAATGGTCTCCAAAAGACCAGTTTCCCATTGTCTTTGAATGCGTTCGGGTCACACCTGGTGTTGCCAATCCTCTTGTTCTTCTCCTTCCATCTGATTTCTCTTGGTCTCTACTGACATTTTCATCTTTGTGCCCCTCTTTCTTTTTTAGCCCTATCTTTTTTTATTTTAAAGTGGCTTGTCAAACAGAGTTCTGTTCCATTAAAAAGTATTTACTTGCCTGATCTAAATTTAACATGTGTAGCTTTTTATTCAAGGTAGAATAGATTAATCTCAAGCATTATATAGGCCATAGCAAATATGCCCTTAATACACTCCATTCTGTCTAATAACAGGAGCTTCTCTCTTATTATTTCAAGATACAAAACAACTTACAAAAGCTGCTTGAGAATGGTGACTGATCGACCAGATTGCTTGGGCCAACATAATACCTCGCGCTTCCCTTTGAAGAAGGTGCTCCCTAGGCATTCTGGTGGAGCGCTCCCTGCTGGCCAGAGGAGCGAGCGGACGGGCATCCCCAGTCACGTCTGGGCTTAGATGTCTCCAGCTCAGGAAAGGGGGGAAGGGGAATAATTTGGTTCCCATGCAAGTAAGTTGACCTTGACTCTCTGAAGAAGTTTCAGTGCTGCTGCCTGAAGAAAACAGACCCATCTCTGGAGGTCTCAGGAAGGGCCTGGTGGACACTCTCTTGGATGCTTGTGGTTTGGTGGTTATCATGACTGTGTCAGCAAACACACTCCACTTCGTGCCTTTTCAGTCCTCCCCACCCTCCTTTCCTCTCCTTTACTCCCCTCTTAACCAACCTTCCAACTAAGGGATATATCATGTGCCAACGAACTTGATATGGTCCTTTAAATAACTAGCCATGACTCTCCAAAAAGGCAATCAAGAGCAATAATGGACAGACTTGCTTCAAACAAATAACACCAACATTTTGTCTTTTTTTTTCTTTCTTTCTTCTGCTGTTATGTTCTGGTTTAAATCACCTGCATATCTTAACTTCTCAACTGAGTATTGGCAAGAATATTGGGCAAAGCGGATTAAACTATCCCATTTATGTTTTGTGTTGCCCCTTTAAATAATACTTAATTGGACTGATTCTCACCTACTCCAGGTCCAGAATCTGTTAAGACACGAGACTGAAGTACTAAATTAAACTTACTGTGAAAGCAAAACGAACCTTTAAACCAAAAAAGTGTAATAGTGATTTGATACAGGATGCAAAACACTGAACTTTTAAGATTATAGGTGGACTATGTTAGTTTTGAAACAAGATGTCTGAATTAAGTGCTGAAACCCATTTCAGCATGATGATGGCATGCTTTTCTCTGCTGACTAAAACAAAGAAATAACTGGTGGTTTGCTAACTTCTATTTACCATATGGATTGGCTGGTTTTTATTAATAATTACTTAGGTACCATAAGATCTGTAACACACAAGGTATTCTGTTTCTGTCTGCAATGCATTTTATAATCATTTCTATGAAATGTATTTTGTTTAATCGAATAAGCTAATAAGTGAATTGGTTACATCATTTGTATTTGTTAGCCTACTGGACAAGAATTGTGCCTGGTGCACCCCGGCTTTTAATAAATACTCATTGGTTAAAATGCCCTGCTAACACTGTGTTTTGTCAGTCTGTAAATTCTTTTAACTAAGACGATATGTTTTTTAACTGCTTCTCACCTCTTCTCTACTACTTCCAACTCACCCATACTTCTTTCCTCCCAAGTGTTCATTTCAAAACTCAAAAATGATTTCAGTTCTTGGGTTGTAATGATATAGGGGCAAGAAAATGAACTTTGAATTCAGACAACCAGTGCTTGATTCCTGGGTCCATATTTTATGAGTTGTTTGACCTTAAGCAAGATATTTGGCCATTTCCCTCCATTTTATTGATGAGGCTGTAAGTACCAATGAAAAGTGTCATTGTGAGAATTAAATGTGATAATGTCTCTAAAGCACATCACCATGTCAGGCAAGTGGCATACTCTCATAACAGGTACCCTATTCACTACTGTAAAGAATGTTTTCATGTCTGACATTCCACTTTTATAAAAGTTGTATGTCAGTGCTTTTATAGTCAAAACTCATTAGAGATTCAAGTGGGTCAGCCACCTCTGGAGAGAAATTTTACAACTGTATGAAGAGCCTTTAAAACATTCAAATTTCACTGACTTAGTAATCTGCTATCTAGGAATTTATCTTAAAGCAATAAGCAGAGATCTAGTCAAAATTTATATACAAGAATATTCTTTGAAGCTTTATGATAGCAAAATATTATAGACTCTTAAATATTCAACAGCAGAACAGTTAAATGATGTAGCTATTTAGAATTGTATTGTCAAAGAATGGCATAGAAAATAGCATTAAAAGAGTAGGCACGAAACTCCATGGTATGATCCCAACTTTATGAAGAGACTCCTACATGTATGTGTGTGTGTTTACACATATATACATACATATGGACGCACACACACATTGACCTTTTCTATATTCTCTAAAGTTTGTATAATAAGCAGTTACTAGCTTTTTTTGTTTTTTGTGACGAAGGTCAGCCCTGAGCTAACATCCGATGCCAATCTTCCTCTTTTTGCCGAGGAAGATTGGCCCTGGGCTAACATCCGTGCCCATCTTCGTCTACTTTATATGGGATGCCACCACAGCATGGCTTGACATGCGGTGCATCAGTGCGTGACCGGGATCCGAACCTGTGAGCTCTCGGGCCAGCAAAGCGGAGCGCGTGCAGTTAACCGCTACACCACCGGGCTGGCCCCAGTTATTAGCTTTTTTAATCAGATAAGTTGATTAAAAATATTAAGTAGCTCTCAGCAGGGCATCAGATCTTACAACTGTGCCCCCCACATGCAACACTGCTGCTAGTTCTACACCAGAAGCTACATTTTTAGTGGTTTTTTTCAACAACCACTACAGTTGACTCTTCCAAAGAAAAAGCACTTCATTTCTAGATTTAGTTATTATATTTGCTTTGGGGATGTTGTTGCTTGTTTTATTTTTTGTTACTAGCTCCTAAGTCAAAATCTGGTGCATGTGGATCTGAAGGGTGACGCCCGGGTCACCTGTCTGCATACTAACTACAAAGAAGCACGGGAAAGCAAGCATCTGGGGTTTTTCAGCCTCCACCACCTAGATACAAAAGTCAGGAATTCTAACATAGGAAGTGGTTTCAGATACTGAGTGGCGAAAATAAGAGCAAATGTCAGCCATATACCTTGCCCTTTAAAACTTGAGTATTACCTTTCTATAATCAGGAAAAAAAACCAAAACCTTAAAAAGAGATTATTGGTTTTAATACTATTTCTATGCATTCTGATATTTTAATCTATGATTAAATAAATACTATTTTGGTGAACAGAAATTACCAGTCTCATATAAATTGGAAATGCTATTATTATTGATCTCTCAAGCTTTGTGAATTTTTAAGATACTTTCCTACATATACTCCACAACACTCCAAGGCATTTCCCAGGTATTCATTTATACAAGTCTTTGAAACCATCCCAGACACATTTTTTTAAGATGTCTTTTCCTTGCCTTTCACAACTCATCCCAATTCATAAATTCATGGAGTCAGACCGAAAATTTTCCAACTTAAATGTAAATTGTCTCATATGCTGTTTTGATTTATGTATCTAATAGTGACATTCAGGTGATGCTTGATTTGTTTATGTTTGTTTCTGGTGGTCTAAAAGTCATGGACAGGGCCGGCCCTGTGGCTTAGCGGTTAAGTGCACGCGCTCCGCTACTGGCCACCCGGGTTCGGAGGGATCCCGGGCGCGCACTGATGCACCGCTTCTCCGGCCATGCTGAGGCCACATCCCACATACAGCAACTAGAAGGATGTGCAACTATGACATACAACTATCTACTGGGGCTTTGGGGAGAAAAAAAGGATGAAGATTGGCGATAGATGTTAGTGCAGAGCCAGTCTTCCTCAGCAAAAAGAGGAGGATTAGCACGGATGTTAGCTCAGGGCTGATCTTCCTCACAAAAAAAATAAATAAATAAAAGTCATGGACACTAACATGATATAGAGAGTCCAGGTGATTTTGCTCTCAAGCATTTTTTTTTTTGTGAGGAAGATCGGCCCTGAGCTAACATCTGCCAATCCTCCTCTTTTTGCCGAGGAAGACCGGCCCTGGGCTAACATCCATGCCCATCTTCCTCCACTTTATATGGGACGCCGCCACAGCGTGGCTTAAAAAGCGGTGCGTTGGTGCGTGCCCGGGATCCAACCGGCGAACCCCGGGCCGCCGCAGCAGAGCGCGTGCACCCAACCGCCCGCACCACTGGGCCAGCCCCCTCAAGCATTTTTTTTAAAGTCAAAATTCTACACATCAGTAATAGTTATGCTGTCATTTGGGATCCATAACCTGATCTTCTCACAAAGAAGCCCAGTGATATAATATTCTTTTCATGTGCTTCTTTTAAGCCTGTCCCTGCTAATAATGATGATGTTACCAGTTCCTGACTAAAAAAAAAATCAGAGATAGTAAATGAAGCGTCTTTGACCACAGAATTTCCAACACTTCTTTGTTTTTTCCAAATGCTAAGCCTTACCCAAAGCAACCTACAGATTCAATGCAATCCCTATCAAAATTCCAATACCATTTTTCACCAAAATAGAAAATGCAATCCTAAAATTTGTATAGAACCACAAAAGACTCCCAATAGCCAAACAAAGCGACCTTGAGAAAGAACAAAGCTGGAGGCATCCCACTCCCTGATATCACACTATATTACAAAGCTATAGTCATCAAAACAGTACGGTATTGGCATGAAAACAGACACATAGATCAGTGGAACAGAATAGAGATCCCAGAAATAAACCCACACATATGGTCAATTAATTTACAACAAAGGAGGCAAGAATATACAACGAGGAAAGGACAGTCTCTTCAATAAATGGTGTTAGGAAAACTGAACAGCCACCTGCAAAAGAATGAAAGTAGACCATGCACAAAAGTTAACTCAAAATGGATGAAAGACTTGAATTTAAAATCTGAAACCATAAAACTCCTAGAAGAAAGCATAGGCAGTAAGCTCCTTGACGTCGGTATTGGTGATGATTTTTTGGGTCTGACTCCAAAAGCAAAGGCAACAAAAGCAAAAATAAATGGGACTACATCAAACTAAAAAGCTTCTTCATGGCAAAGGAAACAATCAACAAAATGAAAAGGCAACCTACTGAATGGGAGAAAATATTTGCAAATCATGTATCTGATATGGGGCCAATATCCAAAATCTATAAAGAACTCATATAACTCAATAGCAAAAAAACAGTCCGATTAAAAATGGGCAGAGGATCTGAATAGACATTTTTCCAAAGATAGACAGATGGCCAACAGGTACATGAAAAGGTGTTCAACATCACTAATCACCAGGGAAATGCAAATCAAAACCACAATGAGACATCACCTCACATCTGTTAGAATGGCTATTATCAAAAAGACAAGAAATAAGTGTTGGCGAGGATGTGGAGAAAAGGAACTCTCGTGCACTGTTGGTGGGAAAGTAAATTGGTGCAGCCACTATGGAAAACAGTATGGAGGTTCCTCAAAAACTAAGAATAGAACTACTTGTGATCCAGCAATTCCACTTCTGGGTATTTATCCCAAGAAACTGAAAACACTAACTCGAAAAAGTATCTGCACCCCATGTTCACTGCAGCATTATTTACAATAGCCAAGACACGTAAACAATCTAAATGTCTATCAATGGATGAAGGGGTAAAGAAAATGTGGTATATAAATACAACAGAATATTATTCAGCCATTAAAAAAAAATCTTGCCATTTGCGACAACATGGATGGACTTTGAGGGCGTTATGCTAGGTGAAATAAGTCAGACAGAGAAAGACAAATACTGTATGATCTCAATTATATACAAAATCTTAAAAAAAGAAGCTTATAGACACAGAGAAGAGACTGGTGGTTGCCAGAGGCAGGGGGTGTTAGGTGCGCAAAATAAAATGGGTGAAGGTGATCAAAAGGTACAAATTTCTTGTTATAAAATAAGTCATGGCGATGTAATGTACAGCGTGGTGACTGTAGTTAATGATACTGTATTCCATATTTGAAAGTTGCTAAGAGAGTAAATCTTAAAAGTTCTCATCACAAGAAAAAATATTTTTTGTTGCTATGTATGGTGACAGATGCTAACCAGGCTACTGCAATGATCATTTTGCAATATATACAAATACTGATTCATTATGTTGTACACCTGAAACTAATATAATATTATCTGTCACTTATACATCAATTTAAAAAAAGAAAGAAAGAAAGAATTTGTTTTTAGCTACTCTTGCTAAGGTGAAATTCTTTTCAGTGTCTGCTTTTAATCTCCTAAGCAGCTGTTATAGGTCTAATTCTGCCTTCTATGAAAGTGTATTTCCCCAAAGAACATTTTAAAAAGCAACAAAGCCATGTTCAATGTTACGATGTTCAGTGAAAAAATCTAAGTGCAAAATTATATGACAACTTCTAGGTAAAAAATATTCAGCCATAGGGACAAATCCCTGGAAGGGAATACAAAGTAATGAAAATACTTTTTATGGTGGTAAAATTGTGAATTACAAAATGGTTTTCTTTCAATTTTGGTATTACTTGACAATTAAAGATACTTTTAAAAAGTGCTAAGCTTTTTTCTCATTTGAAAAAACCCAGAGACCTGACTCTTGTCACTTCTTGTAGGGTCTCTTATCTCTTTACATATCTAACTATATAGTCTCTCTTAACACACACACTCACACACACACACACACACACACACCATCCACCATACCAATAATCTCAGCATGTGGTAATGAAAAGTGGGAGGGAAAGATGGCAGGTATCCCTCCCAATTTTATAACAGAGTGATAGCATAGCCAATAATCTCTGGACCCAAGCAGCATAGGCTCTTGCCACAGTAGGAAGTAACAAAAATCTTCCCCAGGACCTAGAACTGGGGACAGCTTGCCCTGGGTGAAAGCTTCTCAAGGGAGAGTGCAGTCCAAGGCAGTAGAATTAGGAGAGAAATAGGTTTGTTAGCTGCCAAAAGGAATGCCTGCGCTGTTTTGTCTAACCAGCATCATCCTAATGCATTCTAATTTGTTTTATTTGTAATTTTTAACACCTTTGAGATATAATTTATATACAGTAAACTACAAATGTTTAAAGCGTACAATTTAAGTTTTGCCATAAGTATATACTGGTAAAACCATCACCACAATCAATAAACATTTCCACCACCCCCAAAGTAATCCATTTGCAATACCTTTCTTGTGCCCCTCTCCTCACCCCCCATCCCCAAGCAACCACAGATCTGCTTTCTGCCTCTCTATATTAATTTGCATTTTCTAGAATTTTAAATAAACGGAACTATACAGTATGTACTCTTTTTTGTCTGGATTCTTTCATTCAGAATAATTATTTTAAAATTTATCTACTTTTTGTGTGTTTCAATAATTCATTCCTTTTTATTGCTGAATAGTGTTCCATTATAGGTATATATCACAAATTGCTTATTCATCAGCCTGTGGATGGACATTTGGGTTGTTTCTAGTTTTTGTTTATTACAAATAAAGCTGCTATGAATATTCCTGTACAAGCCTCTGTGTGGACATACACTTTCATTTGTCTTGGGTAACCCCTAGGAGTGGAATGGCTGGGTCATTTGGCAGATAGACATTTAACTTGTTAAGAAACTGCCAAACTGTTTTTCCAAAGTGTACCATTTAACATTCCCAACAGCAGTGTATGAGAGGGCCAGTTCCTCTACATCTTCACCAACACTTGGTATGATCAGTCTTTCAAATTTTAGAGTCTCTAATATAGGTGTATTATGGCATCTCATTGTAGTTCTAATTTGCATTTCCCTAATGACTATTGATGTTGAGCATCTTTTCATGTGCTATTTGATATCATCTGTATATCTTCTTTGGTGAAGTGTCTGTTCAAATCTTTTGCCCATTTTTTATTGGACTGTTTTCTTATTATTGAGCTTTAAGGGTTCATTACATATTATGAATAAAAGTCCTTTATCAGACATGTGATTTGCAAATATTTTCTCCCAGACCGTGGCTTGTCTTTTCATTCTCTTTATGTAAAGAAAGGTTCTCTCCTCTCCAGTGCTCTGCTCTGCTAACTATAGCCACCTGGGCTTATTCCCAACTCCATTTCTGCCTCTCATTTCTGCAGCTTATTTCTGCCTGGGTTCCCCTCCCTGCCCCACAGCCTGAAAACTCTCTCCAGACAGTCAGCTGGGGCGATGAGCAGCACCTTGGTCCACTCCCAGGATTTGAACCTACAAACCCACGGCCGCAAAAGCGGGGCGCACGAACTTAACCACTACGCCACTGGGCCAGCCCCTGATTTTTAGTGTCTTGAAAACCATCATTCATATATGTTGTCTGGATCCCTTTGTTGTTTCAGGTGTTAAAATCAAAAACAAATGGAGACCAGCCTTGAAAATTCCCTGAGCAAACGAAAGAGTTTAGTCATACAAGCAAAGCTTAATTTGACCTGGGTAATTTCTTGTTTAGCCTCTGGATATCATAAGCAAAATTTAAACTGTTTTTTAAGGTTGATAGGAGGTAACCATTGACCAATTCCCTATCACTTAAAGTTCTAATATTATAACCAATCACTATTACTGCCTTCTGACTTCTGTTACTGAATAGTCAACGCCTTCTCACTATATAAACTGCTTTATAACAATATACCCCTGAGGGTCATTCCACGTTTGGTTGGAGTGCTCCTGGTTTGAGAACTGTCTTTTTGGTGTGTGCACAATAAACTTCTATTAATTACTACTTCAGTGATTCGTTGGTTTTGCTTTGGCTATTTTTGAACTTGTGATACACGTGAGAAGTGAAATCTAGTCCCTGTTACTCTATCTTAGATAGAAACAGAAGTCCCACACCAGAAAAAATTTGACATCAAAGACTGGAAACCAGGGGCCAGCCCAGTGGCCCAGTGGTTAACTTCCCATGCTCTGTTTCAGCCGCCCAGGATTGGCAGGTTTGCATCCCTGGTGCCGACCTACGCACTGCTCATCAAGCTATGCTGTGGCAGCATCCCATATACAAAATAGAGGAAGATGGGCACAAATGTCAGCTCATGGCCAACCTCCCTCACCAAAAGAAAGAAAAAAAAAAAGACTCGAAACCAGGGAGAAAGAATTAACTTGGTGACAGAAAAGGGAAACAGAACAGTAAGATAGAATGGAGGTGCAAACCAACGTTTGAGGAACAAGAGAGAAGTGGTTGGAACTATTAAAGCTTAAAAGCTTGGGCAGAGCTCCCTGGAGCTGAAACTTAGCCCCCCGGGGAAGTGGCACACCAGGT
Source organism: Diceros bicornis minor (assembly GCF_020826845.1). Taxonomy (NCBI): domain Eukaryota; kingdom Metazoa; phylum Chordata; class Mammalia; order Perissodactyla; family Rhinocerotidae; genus Diceros; species Diceros bicornis. The sequence continues at coordinate 46,811,625 of NC_080740.1, forward strand.
GGCGCAAATGTCTCAGAGGGGGCACAAAGAGGCTGGTTCTGCAAATATTGGGAAAACTGCAAACTGGATTCAGCTACTGCTACAGAAATAAACTGCCATTGCCCGGGTGAAGAAGTGAGAATAAGGTGACACTCACCGGAACAGGAAGAAGTCAGGAAGTTCTCGGGCAAACAGGAAGGAGCAATCCCTTCCCTTCCAGCCTCACAGCCTTTCGGTAGTGCCCACTATTAGCAGAATCGAACAGGGAGCAGCTGGCAAACAGAAATATGAAGAGTCTCAATATTAGCATCACAAAGCGGAGTCTAGAAGGGAGGGCTTACAGCTAAGAGAGAATAGCTTAATAACTAGCTACTATCTACTCCGTGGGCTACTCGGCAGCCATCCACACCCTGTACATATTTGAACAGCACTCTATGTTTCTGTCTAACCAGACACAACTATACTTCATACAAAGGAAGATATTCTCACCCTTATCTGAACATGCTGAGATGCAAAGTCCTAACATTCATTGCCTGCGGCACAGCGACTTCGGCAAGCTGCGTGGAGACCTGGCCCACACCCACCGCGCCCTCTTCCGCCACCTCCAGGAGCTCCCCGCTTCCCTCGCTTCCCCCGCACCCAGATGTCTGGCCGGTTGGAAGCCTCAGTGATCCAGGAGCGGCGACAGGGCCTGAGGACTTGCTGCCCTCACCATGCACATCCCCGCGCTCAACAGGTCCCAACTCAAGGAGCTCTTCCGGCGTGGGGAGCTGACGCGGCCCTCGGAGGTGTCCGGGGACCTGCACATCCTGCCGCTCCCTCTGATCCCCACACCGTCCCTGGACGAGCCCCGGCCGCCGCCTGAGGACCCTGGTTGCACCAGCCGCTCCCCGCGGAGAGGAGGGGCCTCGAGGAGTTGGAGGTGCCAGCGGACCCGGCCATCCAGCCTTACCCAGGAGGCCCTGGATCTCCTCCTGAACTGTGGGAGCAGGGAGGAGGCTTCCAGGCCCCTGCCCGAGGCCCCCCTCACCGAAGCTGAGCTTGCTCTCTTCCACCCCTTCTCCAAGGAAGAAGGTGCAGGCCCCACTCCTACCCACATAGGTGAGCTGGCAGCGATGCAGGCAGAGTCAGAAAGGCTGAACCAGGAACCTAGGGAGCCAGGAGGGCAGCGGGAGGAAGTGGGGAGGAAGAGGAGGGAGGGCCCGCGCCTGCCTAGCTGAGGCAAGCCACAGAGCTCATCACCCAGGCCCTGCTTGAGGAGAAGGCAGGGGCCTACCCTGAGGCTCTGCAGGGCTGCCAGGCCAGCGTGCACATCCTGCTTCAGGGAGTTCCCAGTGACCCATCCCCTGCCTGCTGGGAGGGTATGAAGAAGACAGCTGAGTACCTGAGGCTGGCGGAGGCAATCCTGCACCTGCGCCTGTCCCAGCTCCCGCCCTGAGAGGGCGTGGACCCTCCCCCAGGACTCCATCCAGCACTGCCAGCTACCCCCTTCTCCTCTCCCTGGCGCTGGCCCTATCTTCTTGCTGGTCTTGAAACTCCAGGGGACATTTCTGTATGTAACTGGACCAAAAATGAGATAAATAATGAATTCTCGGCTCCCTAAAAAAAAATAAAATAAATTTTAAAATAAAATAATTAAAATTAATTATCTTAATTATTCCTCAAATTTGGTCACAGTGCCATCTGAATATTCTGTTCTCTGATGACTAAATTGTAAAGTTAGCTTCCAACAAAACTTGTATAAAATATTAAACGGAGAAAGAAAACTGTTACCATACACACATTTATAATATATATATCATTCAAACACACACACACACAAAGTAAGGAAGAAAATATGCATAGCTGCTATAGTCTTCATTTCTGTAACTAATCACGAAGATATATTTATAACCATCTTCCCTCCTACACTACCCATTTCATCTTTTCTTTGCCCTCAGAAAGAACCTCAGCTGGTCATGATTCTTTACCTGTGAGGTGACCCAAATCTTTATTTCTGAAGGGTCTGAATTCTCAGAGCCTTTCTTTTTCTTTCTGTTGTTTTTTGTTGTTGCTGCTGTAGTTTTTGGTTGCCTGTTGGTGCCATGGGCAGTAGTAGATGAAAATGAATATTTGGCAGTCTTAGCTTCCAATTCAATGGAAACATTTGTTCTGTTAGGAGCCAAAATCTCCAAACCAGCAGAGCTCAAAACTGCAAGGATGGGAAGCAAGAATTCTGCAAATGGGTTATGAGTTGTAATCGTGAAAGGAGCCATTGCTGCCTCCAACCCTGACTCTTGGACCCATGGCTGTAGGAGAGGCCCATGTCTATTTGTTTCTGCTTCATAGCATCTACTGCATCCTATGCAATAGAACCGCCTGCTTTCAGGGTGTCTCTCCTAACTGGCAGCTAACCAGGGCTTCAGTAGGCTGTGCCACTGTCCTATTAAGCTTCTGAGTGATGGAGTATGTGGTAAAAACCAGTGGATTCCATGGGCATTCCCCTCTGCTGAAATTCTTCTGCTGTGAAACGAGCTTCTTGATCCGAAGCAATATGGTGTGGAGCGTGGAGTGAAATCACCATCATGGCGAATAAGGCAGCAACATTATGGGCAAGGAAGGCAGATTAATATCGAGAACACATATCTAATCCAAAGAAGACAAAGCTCTTCCCCCTTCATGCTGGAAGATATCCAGTGTAATAGTCTTGCCACCAAGTGGCAGGCTGGTCTGCAGGTGAGTGATGCTCTATCAATGGCTCAGTGACTATCTCTGGTGTCACCAGGCTAGGCACTCAGCCAGGTCAGCCTTGGGGAGGAGAAGTCCATGTGGGTGAACCCAGAAGAAAACATCATGATAACTGACATTTATTCTCTATTGAAAGATTAAAATTTCAATGGGTGATTTTAGATTGAATGCAGAGCAAGGACTCGTGCCCTTACAGCTGCACTTCCATAAAAGAAATGAGATATTCACAGGTTCCAGTCTGCCTCCCCATGAACATTGGACTCGTTAAAATCCTATTTATTTAGTGAACGCTCAGTTAGGAAGTCAGTCAGAGCCCATCAGCTGTCAGGGAGGTGTGAAAAAATTTCCTAGATTGCTTGGCATTAAATGGTTCCGCTGACTATTTCAGGAGAGAACAGTGGTCAACGAGCAATCTGCATTTCCTCCACTGCACTGTCCCTCATTTTTAAATGTGGCAAATTTCTGTTCAAGGGTTAAACTTGCCCATGGGAGATTAAGCCATTTCTTGCTAAACTAAGAAGTAAGAACAACCGTCACATGATAACGCTGGGACTCGGACACTGTTGATCTGTGTAACGTTGCGTGGAGGATGCGATGTGCTGTCGGCTTTACAGACAAGCATATTGTGACCCAATTCGTTTGCCAGGCAGTTGTTCCAGAGAGGTAGTTTACTGACAGAAGAAAAGTGAAGGCAGTGTACTGATTGCACAATCAAAGCCAAGTGGCTTCTGAACTGAATAAGATGCTGTGTACATCCAGAAGTCACCCTGGAGTAAAGAAAATTAAAGAACAAGGAGGAAGAGGGATTAACTTGCAATGAAACACCAGGTGATTTCTACCTGTGTCACCTCATCCAACAGTGACCTAGTGGGCTAAGCCCAGTAAATTGGTCTCCTCCGGGTTCAAATGCCTCCCTGGGAGCAGAATCCTATTGCAATCTTGGTAAAAGAAGTGAATAACCTTTGGGTCAGCATACACATCCATTTTCTGTCATCGTTTTCTAACTCTTAGGAAAACTGAGAAGAGATTTTCAATTGTATTTTACATCTTTTTGTATGATCAGTGAGTAGTACAAGATATTGATGCTTTCCTCTCACATTGTTTTCTCTAACATGAAATTCAGCTTCAGCCAGGCCTGTCTTGCAGGCTTGTGACTGTATTGATCCTACTGCCCAAATGGATTTTGAATGAGTTTTATAAGAAAATAACACTGTACATGGGCTCTTTGAGGGGCTTGAGACCCCCTCAAGGCTCCTGATAGTTTTCCTTGGACTTTCAATGTCAGGAATAATCATTAGTTTCAAAGAAAAGTGATATGAAAATAGGTGTCCAAAAGTGAGATGAATTTGGTGGTCATTTGGAGCAAGTGTAAACTTTCCTGAGCAATTGATTCATTTCTCCGTTTGAGGGAAACAGTATTAAATTGGGTGGGAATCCAAACTCTACATCAAGTTGTAGTCTCCAGAAAGATCTTGGAAATATACCCTCCCCTGATGTAGCCAGGGAAGGAAAGACCATGACTGGGTCCAATCAGAACTAGAGTCTTCCCTTTTTACATGGAGCCTAATGAAGGTCAAAAGTCTGCTAAATGTTATTTGGGGAAGTCGTGATGAATATAAAATATGGACACTTGTAAAGCCCTTGCAGCTATAGGATGGGATAACACTATAATATGATGCTGGCACTAAGAGAGCTGCATTTTCCCTGACGTGAGTAACCATAATGGCTTGAATAGATTTGTGTGAAAGGCCATCAGCTTTCTATTTGGTTCTGCTCCAAGTAAACAGTCGCACATGATCATATCTGCTACTGAGGTGAACACATAGGACCAGGAACACAGTCTTCCGGAAAAAATAGGAGGTGTATCTGTTTCTAGAGCAATATTTTTATCTTTTGTTTAGTTTTTTTCTTTTTATCTTTTTTCTTTAGTCTTTTGTTTGGGTACCGTCAGGCTTCTCACGTAGGAAAGACTTCCTGACATTTGGGTAAATATTAATAAATCAACTCATGACGTTTGTAAAGGACAAAATATGTTACTCTCACCCTCTGCTTCCACCTTCACAAACACGACCTGAGACAGTGAGGTTAAATAATTCTCAGGAAGCCATGCCGCTGGGACTAGCCAAGGGGGACTTGCCTTATACAGTTCTGCTTCCTTTCAAATCTGGGAGCTCATCACATAGATGTTGTTATTCTTACACACCTGTACTACCTACACCCTGGTTTGAAGAAATGAACAAGCATGGAACTTAGTTTTTCCTCCTATGAATTTTGTGTTCATTAAGTATTTAGGATCCCATAAACACTTTCTTATTTCATGTTTGATAATATTTTTTTTTTTTGATACTTGGCACCAATAATGAATACAGCACCAAACAGTATAACTAGACACTGTAATTCCCGGATGAGACACTAATTTAATCAGATAGGACACAAGAACTGCCCAAGATTGAACACGAAGTTTAACTGCTCATTTTCCTTGGTATTCAAGTCTCACCTACCTTTCAAGCTGTTATAGGCGCACTGCTCTCCTAACTTACTCTGGCCCTGAAGGAAACATGGGTCCACAACAAAATTGCTATCATCTGCCCCTCTTTCTGAATTTGATGATTCTGAGGCCATGAGCCCAGTCTGAGGAGGAATTCCTTGATTGGGCTGTTCCAGTCAGCAAGTCCATGCTTCCCCAGGGATTAACTCATAATGGGATTAAAGGCACCGGCCCTCCCACAAAAACAATGTGGTCCAAGGAATGCCTACCACAGAATCCTAGGGAGGTAGATGTTTATTGAAACAGATGGTGAGACCCCTCATCAGATCTCCTGAATTAAAATCTCTGGTGGTGGCTTTGGGAATCTAGCGCCACTCACTTACAACAGGGTAAAATGGTTTAATCCAATTTACGTGTAAACCATGAGGTCCTTTAGAAATGTAAGGGAACGTTCATTGCAAGCAAAAGCCGAGTTCACGTGCTTTGAGAAATAGGAAGAAGAAACCAACATTGCATGCAGGTCAGGCCAGGCCCTGAATTCCTTTAGGCCACCCCAGATTTCTTTTCAGCCCTGAGGACGTGACCTAAGACTTGTCTTGATAGTTGCACAATACACTGGTTATGCCCATTCCAGATTTATTAATGGCAAGAATAGGTGTAAACCATCATCAATACAGAGCATGAATAAAAATGTTCATTGAGAGATGCCAGAGCACATTTCAACTGGAAACTTCCACTGATGTAAACTCAGCAGAGCATGTCTAAGGCAGATCATAAGCTGAGAGCATCTCCAGAAGTAAGGAAATGTTTGTGCTCTCAAACCAGAGGCAGAAGTCCTTGAAACCACCACATTGTTGGCTCCCAGAACGGGGAGGCTCTCGTGCCCTAGGTGACGAATCGGGTCGATTTGTTCTACTTTGTATTCCTCGCTGTTCTTCTGCACCTGTGGTGAAATTTAAATAGACTGCATCCACATCAAAGAAAATAAATTTCTTGGCAGAATTTAAATGTTAAGAATCTTGAGATATGTTCTCTTCTGTCTCAGAAATGAAAATGCACTGAAACAGGATGTCAGCCTCACGAGTGGGAGGGAGTCTCAGAGAAATATGACTCAGACATTTTTGAACATACTCCATTTGGAAGGACAAAGTCCCCCACAGCTTGCCCACCTCATCCATTCCAATTTTCCCATGGGAAAAAAAAAAAGCTCCATAACAAAGAATTAAAGGAGAGGAACAAATCAATCAAAATGGTAAAAATGGAGCAATTACATAAGAACAAAAACAATTAACAAAAGAAAACTGTAATAATAATTTTACAAATACATTACTTCATACAAAAATAACACCTCCAGATCATGGCCAACTTAAGTGACTACTGATCATTAGGGTGATGGCATAATTTGTCATCCACACTATGACCCTTCTGACAGTAAAGAGTAGTGCTATTGATAACTTCGTCAGGACAGCAGGCATACACCGGAACTGCTCCAGGATATCCAGGAGTTGTGGTCACCCAAGTGATAATTCACAAACAACATATCCTTCCACAATAGTGTGTGTATTCCAAGCATCTAGGTGTGCACGTGCTCAGTGAAGAGTTTGCAACATTATTGCTGGTAAAACACTGAAAGCGAGGCTTTGGAATTCTCTAGCAATGGGCTGATTCTAGTGCCTAAACACTCTTGACTGTGTTGGCCTTCTTGCACCTCAGATATTTAGGTCAGCCCGACTTCGGTCCGTGATGTTCCATATCTGCAAGTGCCTCACCTCTCATGTCATTTAGTTCCAAATATTTCCTAATTTGGGTTCTTTTTAAATGTATGCGTTCTTTTTAAATCTAAGAGTTCTTTAGTAATGTTATCTGGTTTCTAACATGTGAGATGTTTAAGCTATTCTTCTGTTACTGATTTCTAATTTTATTGACAATTATAGTCAGATAACATAGTCTGGATGATATTATTCCTTTCGGAATTTATTAAGGCATCCTATATGGCCTAGCGCATTGTATTAGTTGGAGTTTTCCAGAGAAACATAACCAATAGGATATATATATAGATATATAAGAGGAGATTTATTACAGGACTTGGTTCACGCAATTATGGAGGTTGACAAGTCCCATAACATGCCGTCTGCAAGCTGGAGAACCAGAAAAGCCAGTGGTGTAATTCAGTCTGAGTCCAAAGGCCTGAAAACCAGGAGCTCCAAAGTCCAAGGGCAGGAGAAGACACATGTCACAGCTCAAAAAGAGAGCAAATTCGCACTCCCTTTTTGTGCTATTTGGGTCCCAAAGGATTGGATGCCCACTCACATTGGTGAGGGTGATCTTTTTTTCTCAGTCTACTGATTCAAACGCTAATCTCTTCCCAAGACACCCTCACAGACACACCTAGAAAAATGTTTTACCAGCCACCTGGGCATCCCTCAGCCCAGTAAATTTGACACATAAAATTAACCATCACATGCGTGGTTTATTTTTTTTTTTTAATATTTAGTTTTTGCTCACAATGAATGTGTTTTTCTGTTTGACAGGTTTACTGCCCCCGTTTTTCACTTCCTCGTAGTGCCATTTCTGTGTCTGTGGATACTGGTGATCTGGACACCACTGTCTTCATCAGTTTCCTCAAAAGAGCCAGTACAAGTTTCTGAACGTATCAATTGCCTGGCGATTTGAGAGGTCCCGGGAGAGTGTTCATCCTGCACTGTCCAGCCTGTGCTATCACATCCTCTCCCTCCCCCTCTTCCCCATCCCTCAGAGTCTGCCCTTTGCCAGGGTTCTTGCTCACACCATGTGACCTGCCCCGAGCACGCACCACAGGCAGCAGCCCCTCCAGCCAGCCAGCCTCCCAGCCTGGAGGCCTACATTCTGTCCCCAGGGGGCTTCTCCATGCATTGCCTCCAAAGAGAGGAAGCCCTCCCTACAAGGGATTTGTTTACCAGCTGCAAAAGGAATAAGATTGTCTTCACAGATTGCACCAAGTTATGATAACTCTAAATATCACATTTATTAGGTAACTTGAGAACTTAGTTCTCAGTCAAACATACTAAAGGGGATAACAATACGCCATCCCAAAACATGCCATTTGGGCGTAAGGATTATTTTGAGCTGAAGGCATGTGAGTCCCTGAAATCCCTTATCTACCTAAAAGCAGAGCCTCCAAAAGGACTCAACTGTCATAAATCCCCTTCCTGAGAAGAACTCTAATCTAATCACATCCAGACAGACATTGTCAGAAGACTAGCATATCTCCATCTAGTCTCCTAACGGCCCATTTATCTTTCCAAAAAGTGATTTGTTTTCCCGTAAGTGCCTTTTCTCCCTCTCTGTTTCTCCCACTAAGTTAAGTATATAAGCCTCCAAGTCCAACTGCTTCTTTGGGGCTTTCACTTCTATGAAGTCCCTCATACATGTAAAATTATTAACATCAGTAAAATCTGCATACCTTTTGTCAATTTAATTCACAGGCCCCAATAACTGAACCTAAGAGAGTAGGGGAAAAGTTTTTCTTCCCCTACAGTATCAAGTAAAGTCCACAAAAATTTGTGCCGTTCACCCGTTAGAACAACAAGAAAAATTTTGCATTTTTAGATTAGACCTGGCCCAGCCAAAGGACCTTGGTATTCCCAGGAGTTCTGGAAGAAGAGATGCACAGTGAAGACAATATTCCTAAACCTAGAGAGTTGTGAGCTCAAATGCAAAGTTATCAAGTGTTGAGAGCATGGATTCTAGAACCCAAATTTCTAGATTCAAATTTTTCTTCCATGACTTACTAATGGTGAGGTTTGGCAAAGTTCCCTATCTTTTTATGCATTAGTCACATCATCTGCAGTGGGCATAATGACTGACAATTCTGCGGGTTTGTTGGGAGCAGTCAATGAGATAATAAGCACAGTGACACAGTAACAGTGTCACCAAGTGCTCCGTGTTGCTGCTGTTGATGGCATCGTGGGAAGACAGCCTGAGCCTCGCCTAGCAGGAATGTTGTATGCATACTTTCCCTTTATGGTTTTTTTTTTTTTAACTTAGTTAAGAATCATTTGTGTTGAAGATGAGCGCCTCATAATTGAGTGGAATTAACAACAAACCTGCAGTTTCTTGTTATGAGTGACAAATTATATGAACATTGTCTTGCTCATACAGATAGTAACAGGAACTTGTTACAAAGTCCTTTCTTATTCAATCTGCCTTCAAGCCACAGAAAAATCTGGTAAAAAAATGAAAAGTTCAGGCGCATATTAGCCTTAACATTTTACAGATGAGGAAGCTAAATTCTGAGAAGCTAAATGACTCGCCCAAGAACTAAATTGCTGGGAAAAGCACTTGAATCCAGGTGTTCTGATTCAAAATCCCAGCCTCTCGCTACCACACACTATCCCTCATGAGTTTGTCCTAAATGCAGAGTGTAATGCTTTGAAAAATCTCATAACTAGTTGGGAAAAAAAACAAAACCTAATTCCAAATGACTCCCAAAATTAAAATTATTGTAGACTACATGATATAGCACATCTCATTAACCATCAAACATATCACAAACAAGCTATTACATGGACAAGACTAATATAACCATTCTTTAAATAACTAACTCAATTTGCATCTTTTTGTTAAATATACAAGAATTTATATTTTGCCTCAAGTTATGCAAACCTTCTCCAGAAACTTTGAATAAGTTTGATTTTGCTCTTGTTGGGACAACTTGCCATTGCTTCACGGCAAAGTGTTGGGCTCAATAGCCTTTCAAAATCCATACAGTGTTATGATCCTATGACTTTAATGAGACCTGAAGTTTAAGTTCAATTAGAAGACCAGTATTTGTAATTATAGTTTTGCCACTGGTAATTTGCACCAGTATGAGGAAGTTTAATGTACATGTAAGGCTGCTTTTAAGAGGGGAACAAATTCATTACAAAATTATCTTTGATAAGAATTAATTGATGTCCACATAGTTTTTTTGTTGTTGTTTTGGTTTTTTTGCTGAGGAAGATTTGCCCTGAGCTAACATCTGCTGCCAATCTTCCTCTATTTGGTATGTGAGCTGCCGCCACAGCACGGCCACTGACAGACGAGTGGCCCAGGTCCGCACCCGGGAAACAAACCTGGGCCACTGAAGCAGAGCGGGCCAAACTTAACCACTAGGCCACCAGGGCTAGCCTCACACAGTATTTTGAAATTACTATTTTCTAGATTTTAGGGAAATGTAAATCAATTATTTTATTACTGCTATTGAATATCTCATACGACTCTGGTCCTAACATAAGATTCAAACACCCAGATTCTATTCCAAGCATTCAAGTCGTTTTGTTTTGAGCTTAAAAATTCTCTGCTTCTCCCAGATAACAATGAAATTTCTCATTTGTTCCATTAGTTTCTATTCCTTTATAATTCATTTACGTCACCCCCGTTATCCATATTTCAACCCTCCAGAATTCTCAAGCAACCAGACTACCGCAGAACCTGAGAGTTCGAAAGAAAAGAAAGCCAACACTGGTGATAAAAAGGCAAAAGTAAACCAAACAATTAAAAAGAGAAACGAAGAATAACGAGAAACACAACTCTTAGAGATTGGCCAGAAGAGAAAGAGCATTCTGGTTTTCTGACAACCAGGCCTGGTTCTTTGTATGATGGCCATAAAGCAATGACAAACAGAAGATGATAAAAGAAAAAGAGCAGAAAAGATGAGAAATGGCTGCTGGTGGAGAGGAAACAGGGGGAGCCCGGCAGCGTTCACTCAGACAGAAAGAAAGCAGAGCTGCTCTGCTGAGAGGGTCACTCACACTCCTCCCAGCCCCACAAGTGCCAACACCAGGCCACTCTGTGTGCTGGAGGTGCCGTGTACCTGGTGCAATGCCTGGAGGCCAACCAGTCCCCACTATCGCCTTGGGGAAAGGCTGGTAGACTCAAGGAGAGCCCATTCAGTACTGATCAACCCTCTGACTTTGATACTAACTACCATTTATTGAGCACTAATTTTGTGCCAAGTCCAGCCCTAATTACATCCTTTACTCATTCAAGTCTACCTCTGAGGTAGGTATAATTATTCGCACCCTACGTTAGACCAGGTCTCCAACAATCGGATGCCAAGATGGGATTCAAGTTGCCAAGATTTTTTTCTAGATAAAATATGAGTCTACTCAAAGTTAAAGTATACTTATGATAAAAAATTATCCACTGTTTATTCGAAATTCAAATTTAACTGGACACCTTGTTGTTTGTTGCTTAATCTGACAACCCTATATTAGAGGAAATGTTTGTGTGAGGCAAAAAAGGGAGAAAGCCGGACTAGGCTGGGAGAGCCCTCAGACCATGAAGCAAGTCTGCGCCCAGCGAAGAGACAGACAGAAGTTTGGCTGGAAATATCAGGAAGGGTCAGTTAAGCAAAGCCATCGAGTCCTCAAGCCACAGCAAACAAAGGAGCTCCATGTGGCCCAGGATTGGGTCTGCCTTAATATCTCTGCCACACTGAGTATGCTAGGAGCAGCCGTGGGGGCCTGGCTTCAGTGAACCCTGGTGACAGATGTCAGAGCACAGCGCTGGGGTCCTTGGTCTATTACACTCCCTGCAGTTGAAAGTTTGCAAAGCGTATCCTACCCCACCCCACCCCACTCCATTTGATAGGTAGTGAAACTAAGTCAAAGAGAAGCAACTTACCAAAAGTCAGGGCTAGTTAGTAGAGGAGCCAGAATTTGACGCTATGCTAGGCTATCTCCTCTCTAAGCTCATACTTTCTGCACCTTCAGAAACTGGCTGAAGTTCACAACAGTGTCTTTAACAAATGACCACGTGCGCTTCACTTGGTCTACAGTGATCTAGAAAAGGAAGTCTATGATAGTTCAAACAGATGTCCATCAAAGCACAGTTAGTACGTTTACCCACCACCAAAAATAGGAGATCAGTTCCCAAGCCTAGACAACTACAGAGCAATCTGGAAAAATTACATATCCAGAATGACTCCTGAGCCCATAATGTGGGATAATTGAGATTATTACTATTTCTTGTTAATAGCACAACGACATCAGTAAACTCTACTATTTCATTAGGTCCCTCAAATCTTAGAATATCTGAAATATGTTTCCATTATCTAGGACCAAGTGAGGCCAAAATCTGAATGAGAAACCAGGTAAATAATCCTGTATCACTGGACTGGGCTTTTCTTAATAGGCTTGGAAACATGTCTTAACACCGTAAATTTATTTCCTAAAAATAAACATTTCCAGAAAAAGTTTCCTTTTCAGAGAAGGGACTAGAAAAGTGAAAGCCCTGTGAAGCAAAGCTTCACACAGGGCTGCCAGGGCCTTCCAAAGGGTCTCGGAGGCTGAACTAAGCGCATCCACCACTTCTCCCAGCCCAGCTCTTGCGGCCAGTGCGGGCCCTCTCAGCCCTGCAGTAGCATAGGGAACCCTCGTCTAATTCTCGATGAGGCCTCGACTCGTACAGCCAGTACCCATTGCCCTGGAACCAAAGACATAAGGGACCAAAGTCACTTCTCATATCAGCCTTGCACACAGGAGTTTCAGGGGCTCAAACCTGCCATTTCCTAATAATCTCCTGGAAGTAAATCTACTGAATTGTTCAAGATTCCTAAGCCAGTGAAAAGTCCCTGCATTTTTCTAAGGACGACTTCAGTGTTACTGGGCATTGCTTTCTAAGTTATCCCAACTACATAGAGTCTCCCATGCTTTTGGAAGCCATGCAGTGGAGAAAAGCCACACACTGGTTTCTATCCATCCATTCAAATGCTGCACCCGAGGTCACCCATTTTGGAATCTTACAGCTTCCCTAGATCCTGAATCATACGTGGCAGTTTTCTTGTCCCATTTATGGGCCTCAGACTTGCTTAATAAAATACACCTCATGAGGGGCAGGCCCTGTGGCGCAAGCGGTTAAGTGAGCACGCTCCGCTGCGGCGGCCTGGGGTTCCCCGGTTCGGATCCCGGGCGCGCACCAACGCACCACTTGTCAAGCCATGCTGTGGCGGCGTGCCATACAAAGTGGAGGAAGATGGGTACGGATGTTAGCCCAGGGCCAGTCTTCCTCAGCAAAAAAAAAGAGGAGGATTGGCAGATGTTAGCTCAGGGCTGATCTTCCTCCCAAAAGAAAAAAAAAACATTTCATGAGCCTTCCTCTCTCCATGTGTGACAGATGGCCAGGAAACTTAGGTTTTATTTGAAGAAAATCCATTAAAAGCAATAACCTACTTGGGTTAATTTGATTTTTTTTTCCTTATGATAATTCAGGAAAACAACTGCCAACTATAATGGTCTCAAATCTTCTAAATTTCAGACTGGTCTGGATTTGCAGTGTGTGTGGCCACCCCCCCCCACACACACACATACACACACCAATCGCGGAATGTTCTGGGCTCATAGGACTACAGCTAGAGCCAGCTGTCACATCTCAGATCTGGGTTTTACCAGAAAGTGGTTCAAGTGGGGAATCCCAGCTGGGTGGGGTCGAGGGTGGTTTTCCCTCAGAGTGGGTGTGTGAGAAGGTGGAGGTGCCTTTTCTCACAAATGAGCACAGCTTTCCAGCACACAAACCTGAAAAGAATTTCTCTTCTCCGAGGCCTGCATAAACCCTGGGAAATTGCCCACCAGGTATAAAATGGTCCCTGGCCTGTTTTGTTTGTTTGCTTTGTCTTGGGCAAGCTTGTCATCAAGTACCACCCAAAATACGCCACATCATTTTTGCTGTACTTATTTCTCGAAACGTGGTCTTTTTCACTTGAGCCTTTGAAGCTGGACTTGGCAGCACTGTATATTGTGATTCACAGTGTTGAAACTCGAAAAGCAACTCATTTCCCAGCACTAGCATGAGCCATATTCCCTGTGGCCATTCAGTGATTATCAACTGAAAATAGTGACAGTGACCAAAAAGAGCACAGTGACATGAAGGAAACTTATCTCCCTAAAAGCTCCACTGATCTACCAGCTGAAGGGCAGATGGGCATATTAATGTCTTGGAGAAATCAGAGTATAGCTCTGTCTGAATATTGAGTTATGTAAGATTCTGAAGAAAATAAGAGGAGATAGATAATGTGATTTTAAGGTGTTACAATTTAATTGATGATATTGACATTGTGTACAAATTTCACTTTATCCTCCGCCTAGGCTTCAGAGGGGGCAGAGGACAGACCAGTAACAAAAAAGAATCTTTTCCTGTTACAACAATGGGTAAATGGGCTTTTCCTCAGTTCCAGGGAAACAACTTTTATAGACCTATATACAGGGAAGTGGCAGTTTTTCTTTTTCCTAATTTATATTATATTGGTAGAAATAGTCTAGTTCTCTCTCTTACAGAGGCAGTGAGAGAGCAATACACAGGCAGAGTTATCTGGGTAAGGACACTCGTGCATGAAAAAGACTTTGGACCCAACATGTATGTATTGATAATTGAGAGAAACAAGTTACAAATGATCATGTACACAGAATTAGTCCATTTTTATTTTTAAAACTATATATATAATTAATGCTTCCATGGGACATAATTCCTGCTCTCTTCCAAGTCCTATGAAAGTGGGCACCACGGGTCCTGGCCCAAGTCCCCTGCATCACTCCAGGCCAGCCACACTGGCCTCCTCTTCCGCCTCCTGCAAAGTCCATTAAATGCGCCAACCTCCTTCCTGCTGGAGGAGGGGAAAGACTTCTCTACCTCTCAGGTTCTGTGCCTGGGCCTATGAATTGAACTGACAAAAGACAGATTACAAGGAGAAAAAGCAAGCAAATTTTATTTGATGTTAATATTTTTCCGTGGCATGGAGGGCTTCCTAGAAAGAAGTGAAAACCCCAAAGAAGCAGTTAGACCCAAGGGCTTATCCACCACTTTAACAGAGTGATAAATTGTCACGATGTGACAAGACAAAGGAAAAACAGGTGTAGGCTACGAGTAGTAAATTGTAGGAAAGTGACTAGGAAATACATGGGGGAAACTAATGGAAAATAAGGGTTATTTTCATAAGGTTTGTGTGTGCAGACTCGTCTTGTGTCGACTCCCTGTCTCGGATGATAGGAATGTTCTCTTCCTGGGACAGAGAGGGTACTTTCTCACAGGAAATTTAGCAGGGCATAAATTCAGAGAGCCCTTCCTGCATCTGCGATTTCTCAAGTGCCTTCAGTTCAAAATAATCAGCATGCCCAAGAGGCCTATTCTGGGTGGTATGTCCTAATCCCCTTCACTGCCCGGGCTGTACCTCTGCCTGGACACTCAGTTAGCATCACTGACTACATACCATTCTCATCTCAGCTGAAATGTCTTCTTCTCTGCAAGGCCTTTTCTGTCCCCCTTGTCTAAATTAGGATATTCCCTGCTCCTCTCTCACCCCATCATTCTAGATCACACCCTACTCTTTTTTTTATGACACTTTGTTTCAAATATCTCAATTTGTAGTTGATGTTATTTGTTGATCTACTTGTTTATTGACTTTCTCCTTCTCTAGACCAGAGGGCAAAGACTGTGCCTCCTTGTCCTCCAAAGTCTCCCAGCGCTCAGGACAGTGCCCAGCACAGAGTGGGAGCTCCATAAACATGTGCTAAATAAACGAGCACCAGAGACAAGGACATACACCCAAGTGTTAACAGTGCTTGTCTCTGATCGGTGAAATCGTGACTGCCAAATGTCTTCTCTTTTGCCTACCTGTACTTTCTAGCTGTTTTATTTTTTCAATGCTCTACTTTCATAATAAGAAAATAAGTTATTTGTACATTTAAAAAAGACGACTAACGTTAACAACATGCTGAAATGCTTCTTTAATTTCAAGCAGCCACGTAACTGTATAGAAGCCCAAGGCTTTTCAATAGCTCCAGAGCAAGAGAAGGTTCATTTCTACAGCGATTACTCTCTTCTAAACTTGATCAGGGGGACTACTACATTGAATACAAGTGAAGGGGCAGTGAGCCTTGATGAAAAGATCATGGGTTTCAGGTTGAGCCAGATCCGGCTTTCCATAATGACATCTAATGCCCAGCTCTGCCCACATGGGCAAATAATCTCAACTCTCTGAGCCTTATTTTCCTTATCTGTAAGTTACTCATTTTAAAAATATCCATTTTCAGCCATTTTTTATATATAATATTTTGTTCCTGGTAATATTCATGCTTGCTATTTTAAGAATTTAACTTTTCTTGAAAAAAGCACACAAACTAAAACCTCATCTATAGGTTGAACCAAATAAACTGCTAATATTTGACCATTTTTTTAACTTGAAAACAAAATGGCAATTTGATATGATTCAACATTGGTGTTTTTCAACCTAGGGGTTCAGTAGGAAGCCTAAAAATTTGGATTCTGCTGCCAGCCTAGGCATTGTCCAAACCAATGAAACTTCTCAGTACAGCCCAACCTGACGGCCCAATCTGTTTTTTGGTCCCTACTAGCTCAGGGTCCAGGGGCATGCAGATAAAAGTTCTTATTTTAATGTCCCGTGATTCCAATTAGATGGATAAAGTTCCCAATTCCATGATTGTCTGAGCTTAATGGGAATTCTTATAGGAAAAAAAAAAGTGTTATTCTCTTAAAAATGAAGGGAAAGAATTTTCTCATAAAGCCACGGCTCACAAACCTGTTCGTCTTGAGGTATAGCTCTTAGATTGCTTCCTCCCCACTGTATGCATGTCACCCGCAACCACATTCCTTTCAAAAAGACAGAATTTCCTTGTTCCTTTATGGTTAAGAACATAAGCGAAACACAGGTTAGACAGCCAGTGTATATAGGAAAGAACTAGTTTAAGAAATAAAAAAACATGCCACTGTCAAGGAAGTCCTTTTATGTAAGAGCTAAGTCAAACCAGGAAATAAAGAAATTCAAATTCTATAAAGGAAACCAGGAAAAAGAAATTGGCTCCAGTAATATAATAATAGGAGGAAATCTTTAAAAAGAAAAGAAAAGAAAAGAAAAAGCAATCGGTTGCCTTCCTCCTATGTTTAGAGTGAAAAAAACACGAAAGTGGGCATATCAAACTTCCTGCTCTGTTGCCAGTGGCAGGTGCACAGATATTTTCAGCCTAACAGGACACATCAAATACATCAATAGTTTAATGTACTAACTTGTTATTAATATTTCTAGGCCAAAAGGTAAGAGGGAAACGGGACATGCTCCACACTTTTTAGTGGATAAATATGAAATAAATTAGCAAATAAAATGACCTCAGCTTAGGCTGTCATTAGATTCTGAACACCTCTAACTGGCATAGCTTTCTATGGTCATCCCAGCTAGATTTAGATTTTCAATCCCAATCTCTCCCTGGTCCTCAGAAATGCAATTGTTAAATCAACATACCCGTTACAACTAGGTTTGGCAGCAAGTAATAAACAAAACACCAAAATTATAACAGCATAAACAAGATAGAAGGTTCTCTCTCCATCTGAGACAAATGGAGGGGTCAGCAGTCTGGAGCTGGTATGTCTGCGCCTGGAAGCCCTCAGGAACCCAGCCGACTTTTACACATGCCCACACCTCGCTGCAAAGAGACTGGAAGATGCTGTCGTTACTCCAGGCAGCCATGCACCCACTGTAAGAGGGAGAGGATGGATGCTGGAGAAGGTAAGGAGCCATCTCTACCACAACCAAATTCTAACAAACACATGACAGGGATCAGAATGCGCCATCCCAAAATATGCCACTTTGGCATAAGGATTATTTTGAGCTGAAGGCAATTGAGAAAAAGCAGACACAGGTAAAGCTCTCTGCCCATCCCCCATCTGCCTAAAAGCTTAACTTCCCTTGTGAAGGTGTCCCCCTCCTCTCTTACCTGAAAGGGAAGAAGAACACTTATCATCGGAGATGGAGAGGGTGCCAAGGTGAGTCTACATAAACTAAACCTTACTAGATAATCTTTCTTTTCCATTAGTTTCCCATATCCTTACCTTCCCACAATTTACCACCCCTAGAAGCCCAAATCCCTTTTCCTTTGTCTTGTCTCTTCTCCACAATTTATTACTCTTTGTTTAAACGGTATGTAGGCCCCCAAACTTAACCACTTCTTTGAGTCTTCACTTCATTTTTATGAAGGCCTCTGTGCACATAAAAATTATAATAGTAATATCAAATAAAATTTGTCTTCCTTTTCTCTTGTTAATCTTTTTTCAGTTTAATTCACAGGTCCCAATGAAAGAATCTAAAAGGGTAGAGGAAATTTTTTTTTCCTCCCCTACATATACAAAAAGGAGACAAAAGCTCCACAAAGCATCCATTTATTTGCCTATTCGACAATACTGATTCAATACAATGTGCCAGGCGTCTTGCTGGACGTGGGAGAGACAGAGAGCTTGAATAAGCCAGATAAGGCCCTGCCTCCAGAGAGTTTTCCTTTAGTGAGGGAGACAGACATCAAAAAATAAGGGTCACAATGCAGCCTCTACAGAAACTGAAATAGAATAATGTGAACCCGAAATTTACACAGTGTTAGAAGCCAATAGGACCTCAATAAAATAAAAAAAAATAATAAGGGTGCGTCGTAAACATCAGGGGCAAAAAAGAAGGAAAAGTCAATTTCACTTTGGGTCACAAAAGACTTTCTGCAACCTTCCTTACTGTTGTTAACGGACAAACAAAAAAAAAGAAATAATCACAAATCAGAAGTAGACCTTGTAAGTCCAATAATAACCCTGAGGCAAATTTCCTACAGTGATTATTTGACTGCGTGCCACAGTGCAGCTGGCCCTGTGCTGCTCAATGGTAAACAAAGGTCAGCCAGGGAGACTTCGCTGGAGGGAATACCCTGTTTCTGAAAGCTACTAAAAGCCCAAACCCTTCAAGTTGTTTAGGCAACTCGGAGGAAACAATTAGGCTTTTGCCTACTTCAGAGAAAGGATTTTACAGAGACGAATCTTGCTGGGGGAGAGAGAGGGTGGCACACTGACTAGGTCATTTATAAAGATGCAGGACTGAGGGGACGCGATGACTCCAGCCACTCAGCCTGAGAGGCAGGTAGGCTGTGAGATCTCAACAATGGGGCACGCTCACTCTGTGGTGCAAGTTCCAGGAGGCCACAGGGGAGAGGCTTCCTGGGAAGGCCAAACCAGCCGCAGCCAGCGTGGTTCTGTGCTTTCTGTGAGCAAGAATAACATGAAATCCCTCAAGAAGGAAAGGAGGCAGTGAGGTCACGAGAAAGTCATAAATGTGTGGAGGTCAAAAAACACAAATGGAGTGCCCGGAGGGGGGGGCACTCAGCTTACCTGCGTTCACAGGAAATACTAGAATGAGTTGCTGTTTATTTGGCAGCTGAGGTGACGGTAGAGGAAGGCAGAGGTGAGAAAATGTCTCATGTTTGTCTGACTCCTTGCACAGGGCAAACTACAAGAATAGAAATTCATTGAGTCATTGCTGCAGGGTCTACAGTCCCGAAGCTGTAGAAAAATTTCTGGTACTTTTTCTTTAGAGGTTCTTTTCCGTTTCAAGAGGTTAAAATCATTTGATCACTTAGCTTTGGATATCTAGAGTCTGGATCTAAAACACCAGGGAAACATTGCAATGATTACGCATAATTTTTTAAGTTGCAATACATCATTACTTCAAGGCAAGAGAGAAAAATCTTCAGTGAATCATCTTGACTAATCTTATAACAGTTTGCTATATTTTTTAAATGAAAGCTGTTAATTCTGAGGGCTATAGTATAAAACTAATATCTGATTCTCCAAGTTGGGATCCAAAATAGAGTGAGATGCACCCCTGAGACACTGTCCTCAGAAAAATTTAAGGCAGTGTGTCATCTCAGCCCCAAAAAAAGGACACAGGCAAAACTTCTCTCCAAGGTACTGTTGGAGACTGTGAGCAGTCTCACCTTCACAGCTGAATGAACTCGTGTTGGTAGCATATTTAAATGACCTCCTCAACAGGAGAAAATGTCTCCTCCTTCCACTCAGAAGATTTTCACAGCTGAAAGCCCAACAACTGGAATCTGAGTTCACTAGCTCAAACCAGGTCAAAAACACAGAGAGATTCAGTCGTACGGCTCTTTGGCTCACTGCAATCCAAGATCAAACCATTTCTAGCCACAGTTCTTGGGTCCCTGTCACAAGTCCTGGGCTAGGACTTCCTTAAAGGGACTCTGCGTCCACCAGAGGCAGATCTGGAGATCCCACCACACCTCTAGTAGCCCAGCCCAAGGTGTTTCTCTCTGACTATACACCTGAGACATGCCCATCTCCATCTTCGCCACCTCTCCAGACAGGTGTCCATTCTGAAAGCCCAAGTCCTGGCTCTGCCAAATAGGGTCCTAACCCCCCAGACCCTGTTTGCTGAAAGAATGACCTTTGAATCAGGGATGACTTCCATCAGTCCAGACCTCTGAGCCTCTCAACAAAACCAGTGCCCCTGGGATGGCCCAGGCCCAGACCAGCTCCACACGGAACACAAGGAGCTCTACCACTTCTAACAAAAACACCATCTCTCGGGCCGGCCCCATGGCACAGAGGTTAAGTGCGCGGGCTCCGCTGCTGGTGGCCCTGGTTCGGACCGGTGTGCACCGACACACCACTTGTCGGGCCATGCTGTGGGGGCGTCCCACATAAAGTGGAGGAAGATGGGCATGGATGTTAGCTCAGGGCCAGTCTTCCTCAGAAAAAAAAAAAAAAGGCGAGGATTGGCATGGATGTTAGCTCAGGACTGATCTCACTTACACACACAAAAAAAAACACACCATCTCTCTATTATACTTTACACAGAAAGTTTGCACATTCAACATTACCTTTGAATTTTATAATAGTGTTGGGAAGAGGAGTATGATAGGAGGACTATGCCCATCTTACAGAGGAGGATATTGGGTCTTAGAAGAGACGTGGCTTTTGCACTGCTACATGGCCCAGAGTTGGGAAGTGAATCCCGGACTTCTGACAGCCCCGATGCGGTAGATTAAGAATCCACTGAGCCAGAGAGGAGAAAACGGAGCAGAGGCAATGCTGAAGGAAGCTCACGTCGGGTTCCTGGTCTCTTCCGTTTCCACTTCTCTTACCAGCACTACCTTTTCCAGGTGTCCTCTCTATCCATTCGGCCTATTGGCCCCCCACAGGGCTTCCTCCCCATCTTTACCACCCTACCTCCAACTGTCCCATTTCTCCAAACTTCTCTCTTCCACCTTCCACTCTTTCCTAACCAACTTTGAAATTTCTCTGATTGGCTGCTTTTGGAACCTGATTACTTCTACTTTTTATTAAGGGAGAATGACCACCCACCATGGGGATGATAGCAGAATCTAAATGATTTCTAAATTGGCAGCTTATCAGATAGCATAAAGAAGTAAAATGAGGCATGACCGAGGATATTCCAGACAGTGGGCAGAGCAGAGTACTTTTAACAAATACTGGGGTGGAAGCCACCCAATCCCCAACATCCATTCTGTCCTTTCTCAACACAATAGAACACCCACTTTCTGACTGGATACCTGGCTCCTAAGAATAAAGGTTTATCAACCCCTCATTAGGCTGTGTATGCTACATGACTAAGTTCTGCCAATGTGATGTGAGTGGAAATGACGTATGCAACTTCTGGGTCACACCCTTAAATGGAAGGGTGCCCTCCTTTAAGTACATACAGGTTGGAATGTGTGGTGGCAAAGAGCCATCTTTCACTACACGGAACAACAACATAGAAGAAGCCTAAGGCTGGGACACCAGGAATCACCAATCCACCCTGGACTGTTCACACCTGGACTGTTAAATGAGGGAGAGAAACTCTCTTGTTTAGCCATTATTCTTTGCAGTCTCTGTTAGAGCAGCTAACATAATACCCTAAATAATACCAGAGCCCTGACTGGAAGTCTATAAATTGTTTCACTCTTCTTGGTAGAAACACTGTCCTTAGCCAAGAAGGGGTGGTTTGAGGCAAGCCTAATCCATCAGAGCCTAAAGAATAAAGCCATAGAGCCCTTGGGCTGGAAGGAAATGTGTGAAGCTGGGAAAGAATCTCAGCTTGGCACACCTATGGCTAACTGGAGTGCACAGCCTCTACCCAAAGAAATTAGATTTGATTTTTTGAAAGCTAACTCCCAAACAAAGCACTTAGGCCAATTTTGGCCCATGGTGCACCAGTTTTTGACTTCAGATTTGGTCCAGCCAATTCATTTTACAGATGAGAGAGCTAGAGCACAGAGAGGTCAGATTATTTCTCTAAGAGCCTTCAGCTCATGAGAATCAGAGATGGTCCTAGAACACAGGTGCCCCACCTCCCAGACTGTGCCACCCCATACATCCAGCTGAAGCCCAGGCATGTCAGCTCCCTGGCAGGCAGGCAAGGTGGGGGGCAGTCAAGTACCATTTTGATTCTGACTCAAAATTCTGCATTTAAGGAAAGGTCAGTTCCTCTTTCTCTACCTCTTTTCTTCCAGAACAGTTCAGTCCTAAAGCCAGTAGACGGGTGAGAAGGATGTCCCCACATAGGGGTAGCTGTGCATGGGGTGCCTGAGTTGGGTGAGGACATCCATGTGGGGGATGAGACCAGCACCCTCAGAACCAGAATGAGGTGAGGAAGGTGTCCTTAGGAGGATGGGAGATTGGTTACACCAAGAAAAAGCATCAACGGTAATGGGAGGCGGGATTCTTACTATCAGAGATATTTGCAAATACGGAAAGGGAAAAAACTAAAATGAACCCTGTGATGTTGGGCTGGATATGGAATTTTTGATATGAACTCATGGTTGTCAATATAAACAGATTTAGAAATATAATTTTTTTTTTTTTTTGAGGAAGACCGGCTTTGAGGTAACATCTATTGCCAATCCTCCTTCCCCTCCCCCCCGCCAAGCCCCAGTAGATAGTGGTATGTCGTAGTTACACATCCTGCTAGTTGCTGTATGTGGGACGCAGCCTCAGCATGGCCGGACAAGCGTTGTGTCGGTGCGCACCCGGGATCCGAGCCCGGGCCGCCAGTAGCGGAGCGTGCGCACTTAACCGCTAAGCCACAGGCCAGCCCTAGAAATATAATTGTACTTGTGTTCTTGTATTTCCCAGCCCCATCCACCATGAGGACCAGGGAACAGTGACATCTTCATGTCAACAGGCATGGGCTTCTAATTACGATCTTGACTAAAAGGAACCAGGGCTCCTTGGAGAAATGGCTGATTCCAGGGCTGGGGCAGTGAAAGTACAAGAAGAACCTCCGACATCTTGTTCCAAAAAATAAGGAAGTGCTCAAAGAAGAATGCGGACACATCAAAAGAACACAGAAGGCAGCTTGAAGGGAATCCCACTGGCCAACTCAGGGACACCAATATGTATTTTGAGCATCGAAATAAGTAATGTAATAAACGGATTATAACTTATTGGATAAAATAGGAAAACATAAGATACAAATATAAATAAGTGAATAAATGGAAAGTTTGATGGAGAACAGGACATATAGGTAGTTCCAAAGTGCCTCCCCACAAAAAACATACTAATTTACAAAGGGGAAAAGAAATCCTTGACACTGGAGAAAGCTGGCAGACACCACCCTAATCCAGAGATCAATGCTAGGTTAGCATCATCGGTAATGAACGAATCGAAATCATGCACCACCTGCGAGGACGCAGTGAGGGGACACGGCATCACTTCTGTGATTGTGCTGCTTAAACGCACAACCTGAATCTAATCAGGAGGAAACACCAAGTTGAGGGATATTCTGCCAAATAAGTGGCCTGTAATTTCCCAAGTATCAAGGTCATAAAAGTCGGGAAAAGACTAAAGGAAACTAAGATATACGACAACACAGCTCCTTTTGCTATAAAGGACATTACTGGCACAAGTGACAAAAGTTCAACAGGATCTAAGAATTAGAATGTTAGTAACATAGTATAATTTCCTGATTTTGATGGTCGTATTGTAGTTATGTAGGAAAATGTCCCTGTTTGTGGGAAATATACACTAAAGTATTTGGAGTTGATGTGGCATCGGGTGAACAACATATTCTCAAATAGCTTAGGGGAAAAAAGTTTTTGCACTGTACTTGCAATTTTTAAGTTTGTGATTATGTCAAAATAAAAATAAAGAACATTACAAAAGGAAAGGTCAGCAATTAAGAGAGAGGCAGGCAGGGAAGGAAGGTGTTGTAAGAGCTCTACAATTTCAAGGGGTGTGATTCATATCACCGGAGTGATATTGGCCCTGATATCAGTTCCTCTACATTAAACCCAGCGTGTATGGAGTTAAAACCAAAAGCACTCATCCTCTTTCCCTGCTTCTAAGTTACATTCATATGTAACTATTGGTTTTTTTAAATCCCTAAACTTCACAAGGCAGACAGAAGTTACAAATTGTTAAAAGCCCAGGTGGCCTCAAGCTGGGCTCACACTGATGTTTTGGCTAATTACCAGTTCTTGAGGTTTGTTACAGGGAAACTGATATCAAGAAGCTAAAGCTTCTGAGACCTCAACTCCTTGGCTTCCTGACACCAGAATCCATGAGCACCATGGAGACAGAGATGGTTGAAGGACACCCACCTGCAATTCCCTTATCTCATCCTCCTCTCCCTGCAAGCAACCTCACAAGGCCAAAGGCAGGCTGGTGGGAAAGCTCTGACCAGCAAGGCCACAGGCTCCCCCTCCCTACCAGCAGCCACATCCCTCACAACCTTTGAAATGGCTTGCCTCCCAACTTTCAGGGAGACGGGACAAATTTGAGAGCTCTCCTCTCCCAGCTGACGTCACCCGAAATAAAAACTCTTTCCTCGGGCCGGCCCCGTGGCTTAGTGGTTAGGTGCACACGCTCCGCTACTGGTGGCCAGGGGTTTGGATCCCGGGCATGCACCGACGCACCGCTTCTCCAGCCATGCTGAGGCCGCGTCCCACATACAGCAACTAGAAGGATGTGCAACTATGACATACAACTATCTACTGGGGCTTTGGGGGGGGGGGGAAGGAGGAGGATTGGCAATAGATATTAGCTCAGAGCCGGTCTTCCTCAGCAAAAAGAAGAGGATTAGCATGGATGTTAGCTCAGGGCTGATCTTCCTCACAAAATAAATAAATAAATAAATAAATACAAATAGCTTTAAAAAAAAAACTCTTTCCTCGCCATAAGCCTGGCGTTCCAGTTTTTATTTGGCCCCTCTTGTGTGGCAGGTATATGTCTGGTAACAGGAGCACTAACTCTGGAGCCAGACACCTTGGGTTCAAATTTCAGCCCCACTGTTTATCAGCTGTGTGACTTGGGGGAAGTTACTTAACCTCTCTGTACCTCCGTTTCCTCATTAATAAAATGAGGACCACAATAGTACCTACTTCGAGAGTTGTCATTCGAATTAAATGCATTTATATTTGTTAAGTGCTTTGAAAAAATGCCTGGAATATAGTAAGTACCATATAAGTATAAGCAAAACAAAGTGTTCCCTGGAGGTGTCCAAAATAGAGCAACCTCAAACATATGCTCACCGTGGGGAAGGGTGAGAGGACGGAAAATAGAACAACTTAATTACATCTCTTAATTTAAAAGACAAGACATTACTCCGCAAGTATAGCCAAACATTTTCTCTCTGACATGTTGGGACTTGTTTTACCCAAGAAGAGTAATCCACTGAAGCTCAGGTGATCTGTCTAGTTACTGGATGGGAGGTAGGGAGGGCGGGTTACCAACGGTGCTGGAATGAAAAGCAGCTCATAAAAGTGGACCATTGACTACATCTACAGACTACATCTGTCTGCTGAAAGAAAAGCCTTTTCCATAGCGACCTCCTGGATACCAGAGTCAATACGACTCACCTCCCTGCCAAACGAAGGCGTTTGCTCTGACCAACAGTGCCACCTACAGGTCAACACTGTAAAAACAATGGGATAATATCTGAACCCTGGCCACATTTCTAGACCCTGGAATTGCCAGACTGAAAAGAACTTCAACCAGCAAATAGCAAACGTTGAGCAGTTATCAGATCCATGTTTCTATTTTCAAACCTCATTTACCTTGGAAAGTAAACGGCCTCTGCAATAGTTTACGCATAAGGAGGGAGAAATCCAATTTACAATAACTAAAGTCATAGAATATATAGGAATAAACAATTTTGCTGAGAATCATAAATATTTGAACAAATCAACATACATACCATACACCTAGATTTAAAAATACCTGAGTATTATAAATTGGTTCTTTCCTAATTTATTTATAAATGTAACGTGATTCCAACAAAAATCTCAAGGAAATTTTGTTTTTCAAAATCTGAAAAACTTCTAAATTTCATTTAGGAAAATAAAAATACTTAAAATCACAAAATATGGGAAACACCCTAATAACAACAGCCAATACTTACTGAGCCCTTACCATGTGCCAGGCACTACACTACTTCTGTAATTTTTTTTCTTCAATCTTTCCAATTGTGTGGGAGGGGTACTATTACCATCTCATAGAGTGGAAATGTATTGCTGGCTGACCAGCATCCACGTTTCTTTCCTAAGATATTATTGCTCCAATTTCCCTGGGGGAATTGCATTCCCCTGACTTTAGCACGAGGACTATTAATCCAGGTGTCCTGCTCTCCCCAAGCCAAGGGGAAGGTAAATTACCTCATAGGCAAATGATCCCTGCTTGCTTCTTTGAAATTTTTAATTTTGAGCAAAGAAAGGAAAAGTCTAAAAATGGTTGAAGTTCACTCATTCTAGCAGTAGTGTCCTGACACGACAGTTGATTATTACCTTCCTCTCGCTAGACCCCTAGAGGTAAGGAACCAAGGAGGGAAGGTGATGAACCAGGAAGCATCAAATGCCATTTCCAACCACAGACGGAAGGGCAAGGGAGTGGTGTGCGCAGAATCCCGCGTAGCCAGAGCAGAGGGGACACCTGACGGGGTCTGCAGTCACAGGAAAAGGAACAAAACCACTGACAGTAACTACCAAGGGCTGGCAAGGAGGAAGTGGGGAAGTTAATACCTGACGGCTCTGCGCTGATTGTCTACCACCGGCCAAACACAACCAAAAGCCAGAGGACAAAAAGCCCAGTTGAAGCAGTCCATAGTCAGCCCTGGAGGAAACACTGCAGGAGAGAGAACGTCAGAGAATACTGGAGAATGATCTGCTGGGCAAACTGAGTCTGACCAGCATGCTTTCCAATTTTTGCTAAAGGTAGAACTGGTTCCTGCAGCTTTCAACACAGCAGCCAAACTGACATCCCACATATTACAGATAAGAAAACAAAGCTCAAAGAGGGTAAACAAGTGATCAAACCAGGAGTAAGACAGTGGGGGTGCCGGGGACCATGAAGTGAAGTGTACATGCCCCTGTTTGGACATACTGAAATGGGAGACACTTGAAAACATTCCAAACCAGCTTCCCCGTTGGCAATCTTTAAGTTAGAGTTAAGGCAACAGGAGAAAGGTCTGAAGGTGCCAGGGACGAGCAGAAGAGCAAAGACAAGGACAACTCCTGGTCCCTTCAGCATTCCCAGGGACAGAGAACGCCACTGAGAACGTTCTGTGGTTGCAGGGCGAGAGAGCAAGGCTTAAGAGAAGAAGAGAGAGGAGAGAAAGAATAGCATCCCGATTTCCTTCCAGAAACTGCCTCATCTCCACTGTGTGATGTCTTTATCAGGAGTGCCTGCCTCCCAAAACGGAAGCCAGAAGACCAAGTCTTCCACTTTCTTCCTACGGCACAAGAGCCAGGATCCTAGGCTCAGCTGATTGGATGCTCTCTCCAGGGACTGGAGAAGTACAGAAAGATCCTAAGAAACTCGGGGCTCACTGTAGTGGCGGACGTCGGCACGCTAACCACAGCTCCTCACGTTCACAGCAGAGGCTGTGAACGGGCATGGCGGCTACAACATGGGATGCAGGCAGTAGGGGCAGGAGAGTCAGAGGGGCTCAGCAGTACAGGACTCCTGACACCTTAGAATACATGGCCAGTGACAACACATACAAATGGACATTTTAACTTTCGTGGTTAAAAATACTAACAACATACTCTTATTTGTTAAATCAGTAAAAAAGAACAAGGAGGACCAATTTAAAGGGAAATTTTTTTAATAAACGTTATGACAAAAAATGTCCTTGTTGCTACAAATTGTAGAAAAATTATGAATTAGTTTCAAAGAAAGCTTTCAGAATCAGTTTTAGTCAACTTCTATACCTAAGATTAGAGCTGCCAGTCACCCCCTCTAACCAGCAGACTAGAAATCATTCTTCCAAATTGGCCACGATGTCGTGGCTTTAGCAGATACACAGGAGGACAGACAGCCTCCTTAAATACCTAATTGGAGAGAAATTATAAATGTAAAAAATTAAAAATTGAACACTGATACAGCTAGTATTTTTGAACATTTGTTTAAAAATAATATGCTGGTAAACACCAAGGTATAAGAAAATATTTCAATCAACAATCTTGCACAACTTCACAAAATGAAAATGGCCTATTATTACATGATTCCTAAAAATGTTTTAAATTGTGCTTTACTTTCTCTAAACAGTATTATAGTCACTAAATAAGACGGGGCTAGAATACTTAAACATTGTGACCTAAAAAGAAAAACCACATGAAGATTTTTAAAGTTAACGCCAGAATTGCATGATTTTCTTAAGCAACCGCTTATTGTAAAAAGTATATGTATCTCAAATATAGCATAATCTAGTCTATTTTGAACCTTAACATATGGAGGAAATTTTGGCTTTCAGTAGGATCATTTCGTGATACATTTAAAGAGTCCCGAGTCCAATAATGGCGAGCAGACGAGTGTACGTGTGTGCTGGGGAGGGGGTGGAGGAAAGGAGGTCTGAGAATGTTGGACTCTAAGTACCTGATTCTCCAACATCATGTTCGTTTTTGTTGGTTTTAATTTTTATCCAAGTTATACATTCTCTTGATTTAGAGTCAAATAGCTCTACAAGGCTTGTTATGAAACACAGCAATCCC
The DNA here is from genome assembly GCF_020826845.1 of Diceros bicornis minor. Taxonomy (NCBI): domain Eukaryota; kingdom Metazoa; phylum Chordata; class Mammalia; order Perissodactyla; family Rhinocerotidae; genus Diceros; species Diceros bicornis. The sequence continues at coordinate 46,840,605 of NC_080740.1, forward strand.
TCCTGTCTCCATGTCCCACCCGCCCTTGCCCTCCCCTCAGGCAATGCTTCTTTTCAGAATTTACCCTCTACCTTCATAAGCCTAGTATTTCTTGCTTTTGTAATTTTAGGCATTATTGATTTTCCACTACAGAACATGAACAACTACCTCTCTTTCTGATCTACCCACATCCCTGACTTCTTTCTGCCAACATGCTCTCAAATAGGTATACTGTTGGTATCTGACTTAATATTCAAGGTTGACAACAGCATACCTAGGTGAACACTAGTCACAGCTGGGCCATGGAACGTATCATGAATCCCCTTCCTTCCTTGATAAATTTATAATTGCTTAGTTTTTCATTTGCTTGCTTCTGTGTCAAAACTCAATCCCAAACTCTTCGCCAGTTGCCCAAATCTCTCCACACATCCTGAGGCATCAGGTCATCTACAAACGTCATCTTCTTCAAAGGCTTCTGCCGGGGTCCAATCTGGCAGGAGTAGAGGGAGTGGTGGCTGCTACCCAGCAGGGGAGTGTAGACCGCCCGGAAGACAGGAGAACTGCAAGAGCCAGCGTGGCCTGACAGAGGCCCTGGGCTGAACCACTCCAAAGGCTCCAGTGCAGCTTCTCAGCAAAAAGAAAGTGATTTTCCCCCAGTTCACTGCTAACACATGCTGCCACACACATTGTAGCTATTCTCCGAGAACAAATCCAAGGGCAACTATAGAAGCTAATGGCCAAAGAAAATGGTCTAAGGTTGCATAAGAAATCCAGATGTGCCTTCAATAGAATTAAGCACAGGCAGACTTCTCACCAGGTGTAAGTTCTAGGGCAGGAGCAAAACATACATCCACCCTGCAAATCTCTCCTATGGTGACAAAAGCCATCATGAGCAAGAGAAGCCACAATGGTGATGAATACCCAAGTCATTCCACACAGATACTGTGCTGCGGTCCTCTACGTGTAAGGGATACGACTCCCTTTCAATCACACCCTTTCCAACAGATGCTATATGAGGGTAATGGGAATCAATACTCGCTACAAAATTCTTTACTCACTCAGGAGATGTTCCTGCATCTACTGAGAAGCCTTCTCTTTTCTTCTCCATTCTGTTGTTTTCCAAATTCCTACCATGACATCTATCATCTTTTCTATAATCATAAATTTTTAAAAACTCAAGAATTACAAATAACATAGAAATCCATCTAATCTATCTTTTACTAAATATGGCTATGTTGTGACAATTTTATTTTTATTTTTAAAAAATGAGTCTGTTGATTTAATCATGGCCTCTGGAGATATGGAATTAGCCACTGTCATATTCAAAATGATGCATTTATTCAGGGTAAATCTTAATTTCCTTTGTGTTCTTCAGAAGAAAGAGCTGCAAGAATGCCTGAAAGACTTGAAGTCAGTTTACTGTCAGCTTTACTGAAACTTGATTCCTTGAGCCAGAGGAAGGTCCTTACTGTAGTTGATGGTACTAGGGAGGAGAAAATGAACAAGTTATATGAAGGATAGTACATACATTATATAGAATATTTTTATGCCATTAAAACAACATCTGGCAGATTTAACAAGGTGAAATGTCAAAGTTACAAGTTGGTGAAGAAAAAACAAAACAATGTTAATATAGATCCAGTTTTATAAAAGAAAAAAAGGGATAGAAACACAAAAGTCTGACGACATATATCATACATGTCATTTATAGTTTTCAGGGCATAAGAATATGGAGACTATAACTTTCTTCTTTATCTCTCTCAGTAAATTGTATTGAATTAGCAGGAAAAACATGCATATTCTCATTTTGATGGGAATAAATAAATAAATAAATAGGAAACTATAATAATTCAGAAAATAAAAGCTTCCCTATTAACTAATTACTTGATTTTTTTCCTGAGAGGAAAAGTCTCCCCATTAAATGGGTTACAAAAAAGCCACTGCTAAATGTTTGCCACTCTAGATCTCAAGTGCACAAGAAAAGTAAAAGGAGGGGCCAGCCCGGTGGCATAGTGGTTAAGTTCACGCACTCTGCTTCGGCAGCCCAGGGTTCACGGGTTCAGATCCCAGGCACGGACATACACACTGCTCATCAAGCCATGCTGTGGTGGCACCCCACATACAGAATAGAGGAAGATGGGCACAGATGTTAGCTCAGCAACAATCTTCCTCAAGCAAAAAGAGGAAGATTGGCAACAAATGTTAGCTCAGGGCCAATCTTCCTCACAAAAAAAAAAGAAAGAAAGAAAAAGTACAAGGAACATGACTGACTCCAAAGAATGGGAAGCAGGCAGAATGTACGCGTGTTTGAGACTTAACCAGCCACAGCCAAAGGCACCTCAGGAATTCCTGACAGACATAAAGTCACCGAGTCTCTAAGGAGCCAAGGTTGGGACACTCACTCAAGGTTACAGAGCTAGTGAGAAGAAGTAAATGGGACTAAGATGAGTGTCCTTGTCTCTCACCTGTGCTCTCCACAACATAACACCACATGAGCCCGAACTCACATATTCTGTTTTATTGCACTTGGATGAAGCTATTTCTACCCAAGTGGGAGAAAAACAGAATACAAGTAAAAGAAACAACTCCTAGTCAAAATCTCCCAGAAGCAGCCTCCCTTGCCAGTTACCTATGTGCTGGGTGAACAAGCTAATCCACTTTCAAGGGTCATGCTCTCTATTCCGAAAGCTGGTATCCCCCAGCTTGCCAGCCAGGCCCACAGCCCCCTGCCCTCCTCCATCACCTACTGCTTCCACAGTCTGCAAGGGAATAACTGCACCCAGGGAGAAAGCCAAAAGGACAGCTGCTCTCACTTTCTCCTGCAGACTGACCCCACGTGTCCTGCTCCCATGCTCTCTCTAGACAGAAACTACCAATGAGATAGCTTCACAGTCGGGCGCTGGGCACCAGCTGAAGCTGGACGAGGGAGAAAAACAATAGTACAAAAGCAATGCTCTGGGAAGGGAGAGCTGAGGAAGGTCAAACAAATAAAATCAAGTGAAAGCGCGCAAAGACAGAGCAGAAAAGTAGAAGAATGTAAAAGCACATTCCAACCACTTGAAGCCCAAACCCGCCTTCCCAAAGCCTTTTCTTACCAAGTAGACCTTCTCATGTACTGTTTCCAGGCATCACTCCCAGACTCCCTGCCACCACCAGTGTGCTTTTCTCCTCCTAGAGAAATATAAAAGCAGCTCACACCTCTTGAGCAGTCTCTTTCTGTGTGGGCTCCTACTCGGTATCACTAACATGAAGATACCGAAAGGAGACCAGAGCTACCCGACCAGTTACTTCACACGTAGCCCAGAGCATCTCCTCTGCAAACACATCAATAAAAGACAGAGACCGAAACCAACAGGAAAAAGGAAATAAGAGGGAAAATAAAATAAAAGGAATTAAGAGTTAACAGAAATGTGTCAGGAAGCAACAGAGAACCTTAAAAAAACCTTACCATTAGACCAAGGTGTTAAGAGCGGAAACCTCTGGAAGGTGGAAATATAATTTTATTTTCTCATTTATGCTTATCTATATATAATTTTCTACAACATAAACTGCTTTTATAATAAAATATTTTTAAATGTTATATTAATATCCTTAGAGAGATTACAAGATAATGATTCCATAAAACAAGAAAGGATACTATTTAAAAGTGTGCCATCAAAGCACAAGAAATAAGTCTTGGTGTTGTTTTTAATAACAGCAGAGGAGGAAAAAACTTAATAGAAAGATCAGAAGAAAAATTTGAGGAAACCTTCCATATAAAAAACAGAAAAGAATAAAGAGGTGGAAAATAGGGAAAACATAAAAAGTAGACAATTCTTCAAGAGATAACATTCAAATAATAGGAATTCTAGAAATTAAAATAGACAAAAATAGAAGGAAAAAAGTTATCGAAGAAATACTACCAAAAGAAAAGAAAAGTAGCAAAAACTTCCTAGAACTGAAAATTTTTGAGTCCCAATATTCTAACGCCAATCACTGGCCCAGTGACTGTCCAACAAAAATTTTTACAAAGATCTCCACTGAGTGCTATTACTGTGAAATTTCAGAACATCAGACATACATGGTAGACCCAAAAAATTGTGAAACGGGGGAAAAAAATATCAGATACCAAAATAGATTTCAACCACAATATTGGAAACCAGAAGACAAATGAGCAATAGCTTCAAAATTCTGAGGAAAAATTATTACAAACTACAGAAATGGCATAAAAGGCATAGTAGGTCTACTTGCAGCGTGGCCGGCATCTGGGAACTTAGCTGAAAAACAGCTCCCTATGCTAATATAAAACTTTCCCTAAAGGACAAGGGTATCACACTGGACTTAAACTGTTTTTGTATAAACAATGCAGTTTATGTTAAACCCCTGCTTTCCTTCTGGGAGTCTGGAATTTTGGTGTGTGCTGGGCAGAGGGTGCCTACATGACCAGGCCCGGTAAAAGCCCTGGTCACCGAGTCCCTCATGAGCTTTCCTGGGAGACAACATTTCACGTATGTTGCCACAATCCGTTGCTGGAAGAATTAAGCACATCTTGTGTGACTCCACTGGGAGAAGACTCTTAGAGACTTGTACCTGGTTTCCTCTTCGCTCCACCCGTGCAATAATGTCATATCACGTACAGGGAAAGAGAGGGAGGGTTTAAGAAGGTTAATCTGTCTTAACAGAGGGCCAGTATAGAATGTCTCAAGTTGTGAAAGAGCGAGCAGTTGAAGCATGCGACTTAGAAAAATTGAAGTAAATTCAAAGATCAATTTACTTTTTTCTTTCAGTAAGAATCTCCAAGTAGGGGCTGGCCGGTGGCCCAGCGGTTAAGTGCGCACACTCTGCTGCGGCGGCCCGGGGTTCGCCATTTCCGATCCTGGGTGCGTACTGATGCAGCACTTGCCAAGCCATGTTGTGGCGGCGTCCCATATAAAGTAGAGGAAGATGGGCATGGATGTTAGCCCAGGGCCAATCTTCCTCAGCAAAAAGAGGAGGATTGGCATCAGATATTAGCTCAGGGCTGATCTTCCTCACAAAAAAAAAAAAAAGAATCTCAAAGTAGTTGCCTCTGGGACAGAAGGAGAAAGAGAAAAGTGTGGGCAGAACTGCTTTTTCCATTATAAGACCTTTAAAAACTTTAACTGTGAAGGCTGAAATGAAGAAGAGTCACGTGGAGAGAAGGCGTGGGCTGGAAACAGGGATTAACGCCTACAGAAGGAGCGATAGACTCACATTCGGGCCACTAAGTAGTGGAGGGCAGGGGTGAAGGGCTGAAATGAAAATGTGAACTTTTTGTCAAACTCTGAACAATGAATAGTAATTATAGTGTTTGGTCAAAAACATATAAAAGAATGCCACTAATTATTCAAACTTTTACAGGTATTAATGCATGTTTCTTTTGCTTCTACATATATTTAAAAAACCCCAACGCAATCTGTTTTTACTATATTTTAGATCAAGTTTAACAAGTAAAACTTAATATATGATTGTTGGGAAGGGTTTTTTTTTTTTTAACTATTACTATCACTAAGTTTAAGCACTAAGAACTAAAGGCTTATTAAGAGAAAATAAGAGCAGGTCCCAGTGAAAAGAAACAACTTAGGATTTTATCTAAGATAAAAGATAACACTTAACATGTACTATGCCCACTTTGCAAATTAAAAACCAGAATTTTTTGTGTGAAATTTTCTGGCTTTAAAGCAGGCGTTCTTAATCTTTTTTGGGTCAGGACCCTCTCCCCAGAAAACAGTTGCCACCGTTTCTGGGGTCCACATATCTCAGGTTAAGGGCCCTTGCTCTAATGTGATGCTGTGTCTGAGAATAAAACGTAGGACCTTGGACAATAACGCCAAATATGGAACGTTAAGTTCTCTCAAGCATGTTAGAACAGATAAGTTATTATTTCAGTTTCTTGATTAAACTTTTTAAAAAGCTACCAGTGCTTTTCCTCTGCCACCTGTTATGGACTGAATCGTGTCCCCTCCCAAAATTCATATATTGAAGTCCTAACCTCCAATACCTTAGAATGTGGCTGTATTTGGCAACAGAGACTTTAAGGAGGTAAAGTGAAGTGAAGTCATAAGGGTGGGGCCCTAAACCAACAGGACTGGTGTCCATATAAGAGAGACACCACAGATGTGTGTGCACAGAGAAAATGCCACGTGAGGACACTGGAGGAAGGCGGCTGTCTGCAAGCCAGGAAGAGAGGCCTCAGGAAAAACCAAACCTGTCAATACCTTGATCTTGGATTTCCAGCCTCCAGAACTGTGGGAAAATAAATTTCTGCTGTTTAAGCCACTCAATCTGTGGTATCCTGTTATGGCAGCCCTAGCTGACTAATACACTGCCCAACATGGAAAAGGAGAAACAACTCGCTACATACCAAATGCACCTCCAATCTCAGCGCCGCTCGTCGGAATATTGACGTTTACAATGCCACAGTCTGATCCTTTCGGTCTGTGTGTAAAAAGGGAGGCACCGTGAGAGCAATGGATAGGAGAGTAAAAAACAAAACAAATAAACAAAAACAAATAAAAAATCTAAACAAAACCTCTAAGACTCTCAATGCTAAAAAATGGATTTTCAACTATGATGATTTCATCTTCTTTTTTTAAAGTCCATTTACCACACAAATCAGACTTACATAAGTTTTCAAAATAGACAAAGTTATACCCAAGCCAGCGGAAGATTCTGCCCAAATCCTTGGTAAAGATGCTACTTGAAAGTCCCTGTTTTACTTCATTATTCCACGCAAAGACCTCTTCTTCATTCTAAAAGGACAGATGTTGGAAGTTGTTAGATGACACACAGTGTTCAGGTCAAAGTTCACGGATGGTAAACTCATGACATGTACCAGTATGATTTTAGTGCACAAAAGGAAACTCAAGAGTCAACATCTTACTAATTCTATGTTTTCCTTATATAGTGCTTTGTGGAGTTTTCCCCTTAGTTGTTCTTGGAGAAACAGATGAATACATTATTCCATTCAAGCTACTGCATATACGTAATTGCTAATATTTATTGAGCTCTTATTGTGCATAACACACTGACCTAAGCACTTAGCATGCATTTAGTTATTTAACTCACCCTATGACACAGTTTTATATTACCCCCAATTTGCAGATTATGCAAGAGAGGCTAAATAATTTGTTCAAGAACTCACAGTCAAACACACACACACACACTACAGAACATGAAATTATACTGTCTAGTTACATTATGTGAAACAATGATAGACAATTTAAAACAAGATTTTTAAAAATGCAATCATATAATTGCAACGAGATGCAATTCTCATTATTCTTTAACTGTTCGTCATGGCATATTCAAACCTTGATTCAATCTCTAAATATTTGCTGGCATGGCTAGGGCCAGTCTCATGCTGGGGAAGGAGAGCTGTAGTTTTCATCTGTTAAAACCTCTGCAGCCTGTCCTCTGATACACAGGTGGTAACTGGAGGTCTTTAGGTTGCCCCTGCATCCTTTCGTCCACTGAGACTTAGCACTCAGGCTATCAAACTATCTGGTCCCTTCTGTATAGAAGCTGTCTTTATGGCCCACACAGCTCAGAATCAGGTGACAGGAGACGAGGGCCACATTCTCCATAAATTCCAACATTGGTCCTCTGCTTGTTTCGGTGTCCGTGGCAGCTAGCCTGACATGCTCTATAGCTTAACGTGTTACTCTCATCATAGATTATCCTTAATCTTCAAATTTCTTCTAACAGAGTGACTTTCTAAAATCTCCCTGATTGCTAATTGAGTGAAATTTAATACACCATCATTTTCTCCTAGTCTTCTCATTTGTTTCAACATTAGAGAAAAGAAAATTCATTTTTACCTTGAATTTAAAGACATAAAGAATTGGAGCAAAAGTCTCTGTGTGTGCAATGGACGCGTTGTGGGCAAGATCTGTCACAATTGTTGGTTCTACATAATTTCCAGGGCGATCCATTACCTTCAGTAGAGAAATGAAATAAAAAGAATGAAAGCATTTTGTTTTCTGGTACTTGGATCAGAGGATACAAACTTTGCCAATACTTATGAGAAAAATATAAACACCATTTATAGGTGAATTATTTCTCCACAATGACTTCCCATCATGAAGGAAAATTTTCTCTGCCTTCCATTGGTTCTAACATTGGTTCTAACGCTGATCAGAGAAAAATACAAAAAAGGAGTCAACAATAGAGAGCTGTGCATGTGTCACAACCAAGTTACAGTGAAAAAACATTGTTATAGGCGGTTATTTTAAAATTTCTATCATTAAAAAATAGGTAATCTATACCCATTGTGTTATAGACTGTATCGTGTTCCCCACCCCCAAATTCATATGTTGAAGCCTTAACCCCCCAGTGTGACTGACTTCGGAGACAGGACCTTCAAGGAGGTAATTAAAGGTAAGTGAGGTTATACGGGGGGGGCCCTACCTAACCTAATAGAACTGATGTCCTGATAAGAAGAGGAAGAGACACGGGAGACCCCCTCTCTCCATGCACAGAGGAAAGGCTATGTGAGGACACTGCAAGAAGGTGGCCATCTGCACACCAGGAATAGAGGCCTGTGTCAGCATCTTGATTTTGGACTCAGCCTCCAGAACTGCAAGAAAAATTCTGTTGTTTAAGCCACTCAGTCTGTGGTATTCCGTTATGGCAGCCCTAGCAAACTAATACACACTGTACAAAAATCAGAAGCTCCCAAAGGGTATACCGTAGATACTCTTTTTAACCAACCTCCACGTAACCACATTACCAGCTCCTGTTCACTTAATTAATGCTCACTTTTCCTTCTATAAAATATCCTGATGCCCATAGCAAGCTGCTTGGGCTGGTGGTTGGCTCTCCAGTGGCCTGTGTAATTTTGCTCTCACCCTCTGAGCTGTGTGTTTACCAAGAGTCAGCTGCATTTACTCCCAATCCTGGGCGTGGCAGTTGAATTTGTTATTGTAATGCCATATTCCATTACATAACTTAAATATTACACAAAAGAAAGAAAGAGCTACATCTAAAGATTAAGTTGAATGCTTTAGAAAAAACTCAATATAAGTGAGTAATCAAAAAAATACACAAATATCCATACACACCTCTGTCCAATTAGATATGGGTGTGTCAACGATAAGATGACTAAGGAGAAGGATTCTGCTCTCAGATTGCTTTGCAAGAGACTCAGTTCTCGATTTTAAAGAAAGTGAAACCAAATTGTAGATAATAAATTATAGGCATAGTTTATGCAAGGATGAAGACAAATTCCTACCACACATGAAGAAAACACCTTGGCTCTACATCAAAAGAATCAAACAAATGTAATTGTGTGTTAAATTAAGATAAAATGTTTTTGGTATGTATTTTTTTGATTCCCTGCCTTAACTGACTTTTAGAAATCACCACTAAATGTGGGTTCTAACTGAATACAAAGTCTTCTACTGTACCATGAAAAGGAGGTCTCCCTTCCATGCAAATTCCCAGGGACTCAATTCAAAGGCAACCATGGCTCTGAGTCTCTTGTGTGTCCTTCCAGAAATGTTCCATGTATTTTATGTTGTCATTCTTTAAACATATATTTCCTCCTTACAAAAGGGATGGAGGAAAGAAAGGTGGCTGTTGGGGACCCTTCAACAATTTGCCCAGAGCCCTGCTGGTGCCTAAGGGAAAGGAAGCAAAAATCCGTCAGCACTGATCTCAGTTTTCATTACCTTGCCACCATAGACCACGGTGCCACCTTCTTTCTTTGCTTCTTCCACTGCTCCAAGAAACATGCTCACTGCCTGTTTGGTGTGGAGTGGCCCATAGAGAACATTAGCTGGAGAGAAAGAGGAATGCTCTTCATTTCACCCTAAATGGCATCATTTCATTATTTTAACAGCTTTCCCAATGAACAGATCCATCCCTTCATATATCCCCTCAATTTACATCAGGAGTCAGCAACTTTTTTCTATAAAGGACTGGAGAGTAAGTATTTAATGCTTTGCATGAGTGTGGTCTCTGCCACAACTACTCAAGTCTGCCACTGTAGTGTGAAAACAGCCACAGAAGATATGTAAACGAGTGGGTGTGGCCATGTGCTGATAAACTTTCTTTACAAAAATGGGTAGCGGCCCAAATCTGTTGGTCAACCCCTGGTTTAGAGGACTGGCTACCAATTAATCAGAGCACTGCATTAAAAATACAGGACCTGTGTATTGATTACAGTGTGATCACTCTCAGTGCGATCAACTCAGACTTGGCAGTTGGTGTGCAATTTAAGGGGGAGAGAACGATGCTGCCCTAGTATGGCTGCCAAAAAGCAGCAGCATTAAAGGTGACCCCGGGGGACAGAAGAGGAAGACTTAAATAGGCCTCAGTGAGGAGGTGGCATTGTAGCAGAGCCAGTCGTGGGAAGAGCTGGGGGAAGATCATTTCCAGCAGAGAGCAGCAAGACAGAGCCTGGAATTCCCGGAACACTGAAAGAAGGTTGGAGAAGCTGGGGCTCAGGCCAAGGGGGCAAATGGTACACAGGGGGTCAGAGGATGGGCAGGGGAGGAGGCAGGGTCAGATCACCAAAGATTATAAACCTGCTAAAGAGGGACTCAGAAGGAATTTAGGTTTTAGTCTAAAAGCAATGAGAAGTCACTGGAGTGTTTTAAGCAGGAGAGTGAATTATCTAATTACATTTTTAAAAATCATTCTGGTTACTGTGGAAGGCAGAAGTGGACACAGGCAAGTCAGGTGACTCTTACAGCCTTCCAGGAGAGAGGATGGTAGTGGCTCGGATGAGGTAACAGTAGCGAAGAGAGAAAAGCTCATCAAACTCGTCCCATCTAAACACCATCGCCCAGGCTCTCTAGCCCACATCAAGCACTCAGGATCCTAACCTAGGAGCAGCCACATCCCTCCAAATGCCCAAGAACCTGCTTCAGACGCCCTCAGCTCAGAAAAGGAAAAAAAAACAAAGAAGATGAGAACACTCATAACAGTGGCTGCCAAAAAGGAACATCTTTGAAATCAGTACTCACAGTCCCATGGGTTCCCAACACGGATCTGCGCATAGGTCTTTTTGAGTCTATTTATAACTTCGTCATGGATGCTTTCGTGTAAAAACTAAGTGAAAAAAGAAACACTCATGGGAATAGTTAAATGTACAAATTTGTTAACAATGTAGAATTTTTAATACTGATTAATGCTTAATAGTTTTTGAGATATTGTGATCTCTGAAAATAGAAGCATGTTTATTTTTATTAATAATTTTTAAATATTAAAATAATTATTTTAATAATTTTTTAATTTCTAATTTTAATATTAACTACATGAAGACAATAATTTCCTATAGGTGAATGTTAGAATACAATCAAAAGCTATGTCTTTCTCAAGTTTCTAAGGACTTATTTGGCTAAGCTTCACAAATCAGTGATGTTTGTTTCTGTTCTAGAGTATTCGAAGTGTTAATTAGCAGGGAACCTCAACAAAGTACACCTGTCCCACACTGTCACCATTTGACTCATGGTGAACACATACCACAACGGTTTGGTCAGCCTACCTCTGCTAAGTAACAGCATGCTGTTAGCCTTGGGCTGAGGAGATCTCCAGAGTGAGGACTTAATCAGATGAGGGTAACCCTTGGACTCATTCTAGGTAGGATGTGAGCTCCATGCTACATTCCCAGTGGTAGAGGTGAACTGGTCAAACCATCCATTCTCTGGATTGGTCTCCATGTAACGAATGGATTGACATTATGAGAACTAGTCATGGAGAAGTCTGCAGTACCGGAATGGTTTTTTCTACAAACCACTAACTATCCCTATGGAAATCAATATGGGCAAAGACTAATAGTATCCTCTAATATTTAGCACTAAATAAATATAAAGCCTGGCTATGTATATTTGCTCTAAGACACAAAGGAAAAATGAAAGTCGGCTGAATAGAGAAATGCTTGACTTTTATGTCATTTCTTATTTGACCATGTACTGAAGGTTATCATCTTTTGGAGCATCCCTGCTTCCTTCTTAGCATTAATGTAATAAATAATTAAGGTAAAAAAATTTAATAAATTGTAAATAAGTACTTACAAGATAAGTATATTGTATCTTAGACTTTTTTGAGAACTTTCAACTGAGTAATATAAAAACAAAGGAAAGATTGATACTTATGTGTTGTAAAATATAGGAAAAGACGAAAATGAAAAGTCATGGGAAAAGTAAAGACTTAATTTGCACATATTTTTTATTCTAATTAATTTAGATTATGTCAACCTTATAAGGATTTTGATCATACTCATTGTGGGTGACAGTAAAAACTCAAAACCAATTCCTCTGTAATTTAATTGTAAACAGTTGTTTTTTTTTTAATTACAGGAGGAAAACTCAACAACAACAACAAAAAAATGGCAAATGTAGCCCAATTTTGTACCTAACCAAAACTTGTTTGGTTCCAGTATACATAGTTTTTCAGTACCATAAGAGTCATGAAAATCAAGGTTGTATCCCACACAGGATTGAAATCCAGCTCAAATCTAAGTGTGGAGATTAAAATTCCCAAACCCCACACACTGAAGCTAAACCATATCTCCTTACGTATACTTAGTATTAATGTGCCCTATATATGAGTAGTCAGACTATATATTTATATAGAGAGAACATACATACATAGAGTCATCTGCTTTTCAATAAACCATGCCACATCAAGTCTAAGACTTAGACTTAAGACCCAAAATTAAAATCTTTAAAATGTTTTACTACTTAAAATGTTTCTATAAAAAAGCCAAGGCTGTCTATCTTTTAGCTAATAGTTTTTGAATTTTTCAAATTTTTAGCTTGTTTGATTCTCCAAGTGACATTGGACTTTGTCTGTATTGTTCTAGATGTAGGATTGAAAATAGGTCTCATCGCCTAGTCCAACTCCAATCAATTGGTGTGAGACTATTTTTAGCTTGGAGTTGGGGGGTAAGGCAGAGTCTCTGGTCGATGAGCAACGTCTGCCATGAGCACAGAAGATAGCAGGGCCACATATTTGCCAACCACGTCCAGAGAATACATTTTTCTAGCAGTACTTCTATGACACCTCCCTAACAGCACAACTTGTTAAAGTGTTTGAAGAGTAGGACAGTCTCAGGTGCCTATGCAGACACACTCACCAGGCGCCTTGCAGTGGTACACCTCTGGCCAGCTGTCCCCACGGCCGCAAAGAGAGCCGATGGAACGACTAAACTGAGGTCCGCATCCTCAAAAGCTTAGAGAAGCACAAACACACACTCATCAGTATCACGAAGTAGGCAGACAACGTACTTGCTAACTGGCATAAAACGATGCCTTTAGAAAGCGCAGTAAGAGAACATCAGAACTCTCCCTGTAAAATAAGCATGTTCACATTGCAGAGGCAACTTTTCTCCCAAGGAAGATTATATGAGAATAGAGCAATGAGACCTATGATCTTTACCCAAGTACAGATGTATATGGAGGCTCTCCCTCCTCTAACTTCTTCATACTAAGCCTCCTCTGTACCCTCACTGTGTGGTCTCTTCTCTAACACCACCACCCTCTTTGTCAACTACTCGCCTCCAGTCTCCACCCTATGGCCCATTTTGATGCCAGCTTCCCTGGGCCCATAGAGAGGGCAATGGGACTCTTCTGATTATCATCGCCGTCTAACCATGCTCTCTAACAACATCTACACCCTCATCTGCATCAGTCCATTCCCTTAAACACCACTTGCTGCCCTTCTACAGAAGCTTTTCCAAATCTCTGAAACCCCTCAAGCCTTTTACTCCTGCACTAAATGACCTCACCCCCAACCTCGTGGCTCTAAGTGATCATACACAAGGCCCTTTTCGGCTTCCTCTGAAGAGATTAGTGCAAAATCACTTTCAAATTCCTCTCTACTTTCGTCTATTCCTTCCTCCTCCTCTTCTGCCCTCAGAAGAAAAAACTACATAGTCCTTACAAGGTTAACACTTCCATTTATGTTATTTGTAATTCCTTCCTTCTTATCCCTTCCAGAAACTTACAGTCACAATCCCCTCTTACATCTTCAACTTCCCCCTGTCCAATTTAATAGCATTCTCAGACTAGCATGATGGTTAAGAAGGTGGCTTGTGTAACCAAACCGACCAATCCATCTCCACTGCTTTTTTTTTTTAATTTTTTTTTTTGTGTGAGGAAGAGTAGCCCTGAGCTAACATCTGTTGACAATTCTCCTCTTTTTGCTGAGGAAGATTGGCCCTGGGCTAACATCTGTTGCCAATCCTCCTCTTTTTGCTGAGGAAGATTGGCCCTGCGCTAACATCCATGCCCATCTTCCTCTACTTTATATGGGATGCCGCCACAGCATGATTTGACAAGCAGTGTGTCAATGCACACCCAGGATCCGAACCCACGAACACTGGGTCGCCCCAGCAGAGCACACGGACTTAACCACTACACCACCAGGCCAGCCCTCCACCACTTTTTAATTATGTTATTTTACCTTTTTAAGCCTCAATTTCCTCTTCCATAAAATGGATAACAATGTCTGCGGTACTAACAGGTGATGGTAAGGAGTTAAGGAAAGAGCTATGTTCTGGGGTCTGATTACCAGGATACAAATGCTGGCTCTGTCACTTGCTAGCCTGTCACTTCAGGCACATAATAATTTTAAGCCTCAGAGTGTGACCTTCAAATGAGATTAATAACGGTACCTAACTCAAGGGATTATCGTGGGGATTAGATGAAATAATGCATATGAAACAGTTGAGCACAGTACCTGACAAATACGCCCAGTGCTCACTCAACACTAACTATATGTTTAAATGAACTCTCCCTCTAACTAGATTAGAAGTTCATCCAGAACAAATCCTTCACCATACACTTTTGAAACTTCTGGTATATACCACTAACACACAGGCATTTAAACATGTTGATAGGGGGCAGCCCCGTGGCCTAGTGGTTAAGTTCCGTGTGCTCCACTTCGGCAGCCCAGGTCCAGTTCCCAGGTGCAGACCTACACCGCTCATCGGCAGCCAAGCTGGCGACCCACACACAAAATAGAGGAAGACTGGCACAGATGTTAGCTCAGGGCAGATCTTCCTCAAGCAAAACAAACAGACAAACAAAAAAGCATGATGATAATGATAGCAATATACCAATTAGCAAGTTTTGCTTTTTATCACAAAATCCATGCTTCTATTAAGTCTCAACCTACCGATGTTCATTACATTGTCCAGAAGTTATGCTGGTAGACTATTTCCTTCTGTGCCAAACAGCTGAAAAGGAGGATTAAGTAATATCCAAGCCTACAAGTAAGTGATAAAATGCCTTAAGGAAGTATTCCTTCCCAATATAAAAGCACTTACTATTCCACTAAAGAAAAACAGATGTTTATGAAATCTAAAGGAAATCAGCAAGTCATGTAAGAGTTACTTCCTTATTCTAGAGAACCATGTGGCCAGTTTTCAGAAAATAGGAGAAGGAAAAACAACAAGAAACAATGCCATACTAGGAAGTCTCAAACCCAGATTCTAAGCCCCAGGTAACATTTTCCAAACATGAACACCTTTCCCTCCTAGTTACCTCTGCCTTCAAACCATTGTGTCCTGTCTCACAAGTAAAATTCCTAACATGGGAATTAGGTCTTAGACACACACAACATAGAAGGGATGAGTTCCTCACAAACAAGTTCTGTATATTCAGAATGGCTACTGCAGATACTCTGAGCAGAAAAACTAGCAAACAAAAAAGCAAAGAAACGGCAGCCTTACCAATAATGGCATTGTTTCCTCCAAGCTCTAACAAACTTCTTCCTTTAAAAATATATAAACACAAATTAATGCCTATTTCAGTATTTAATGCACACTGCTAGACGGCCTCAAATCATAGCCTATCCCAATTATGTTTTAATTTATTTTCTGATTTAAACATAGCATGAGCATTGCATTCATGTCAAATTTCCCAATTTTAATAATTGTACCATGGTTATATGACAGAATGTCCTTGTTCTTAGGAAATACATCCAAATATTTAGTGGTAAATGAATACAATGTCTTCAGTTTTCTCAAAGGTTCAAAAATAATATGCACCCACTATATGTATGTGTATGTGTGTGTGTGTGTGTGTGTGTGTGTGTGTGTGTTGCTGGAGAGGCAGTAAATGATAAAGCAAGTGGGGCAAATTGTAAGCAATTGGTGAACCTCATTAAAGGGAATATAGGAATTCCTTGCATTAGTCTTGTAACTTTTCTCTAAGTTTGAAATTATATCCCAAAAAACTCCAAACAGTGTAAAATGGTACAGTCACTGTGGAAAATAGTATGACGATTTCCCACAAATTAAACACAGAATTACCAATGATCTAGTAATCTCACTTCTGGGTACTTAATCAAAAGAAATGAAAGCAAGGACTTGAAAAGATTCTTGTATACCCATGCTCATAACAGCATAATTCACAATAGCTAAAAGGTGGAAGCAACCCAAGTGTCTAACAACAAATGAATAGATAAACAAAATGTGGTGTATACATACAATGGAATATTATGCAGCCTTAAAAAGGAAGGAAATTATGACACATGCTACAACATGGACCAACCTCGAAGACATTGTGCTAAGTGAAATAAGCCAGACACAAGAGGACAAATATTGTGTGATTCTACTTATATAGGGTTTTTAGAGTAGTCAAATCCATAGAGACAGAAAGTAGAATGGTGGTTGCCTACGGCTGGGAAAAGGCAGAAATGGGGAGTTAGTTTTTAATGGCTATAGAGTTGGGAAAACAAAGAAGTTCTGGAGACAGACTGTGGTGACGGTTGCATGACAATGTAAATGTACTTAATGCCACAGGACTGTACACTTCAAAGTGATTAAAAAGGTAAGTTTTATGTTATAGATATATTTACCACCATAAAAAAAAAAAACAGTTAAATTATGTGTTTATTCTAGAACATTATTTTTTTTAAAAAAGCAGTAAGTATCAAGCAGGCAAAAAGCTATGTTCCATAGGTCACCATAAAATCTCTCTTCACAATTTGGTATAGTGCCTTCCAATCTCTTTCCTGTGTATTTATATTTAGTTGAGATCATACTATCTAATTAATTTTGCTTTATTTTATGATTAGTATCTTATACCTTTTCCCTAAGTTATTAAGAGCTGTTTAAAAAAAAAAATCACTGCATAATATTCCATCATGGTGATGTACCAAGTTTTATTTAGCTACTTCTCTAGTGTTGAATATATTGGTTATTGATTATTTACCTCTTGATTATCAACTTAGGTTAGGGCCAAAGGGTATGAATATGAGAGCTCCTGAAATACATTGCCAACCTACAGTCTAGGAAAGTTATACAGCAGGCTATGAATGCCATTCTTACTTTACACGCCCCAGCATGAAGATTTGAAATTCGTTTGCCTCAAAATGGCTGGCAGATTAACTAGTCAAGTCTCATCTTATGCTAGGGTTAGAGTCTAAATTCAGAATAGCCAATAACTGACAGTCAATATTATCCCTGAAGACCTCTTTAATGAGCCATAAAGTGGAGCATACAAAGCTATGTCTACACAACCCTTTTCAGTCACATATACGTGAAATATAAATGATAGAAGAACAGATGTAAGTCTTCTATTTCACATTCACTCTAGGTCCTGTATACCCACTGGTTCTGTTTAAATTGTGAGTTTTCTTTTTCTAATTTGCCAATCAGGTCTGATAGAAATTAATATATTTGATATGATTCTGCTATAGTCATTTAGGGGGATAATGACATCTTTTTCCAAATTATGCTATTAAATTTGTGATCTCCCTAATATTAACCCACTAATAACTGTACCCTTTCTTTTACTTGGACTTTGAAATAAATATGGCTGATGTCTTCATGGAAAGGGTCAAGGAAAAAAACTCCAACTTTTAGATTTCACATCCATACCTGAGGGAATTAAAATCTCACTAGAAAGCCAACACTTACCAAACCTCTCCTGCACCATAAGGGCCACCTGTTTTCCCACCTGAGTGCTCCCAGTGAAGGACAGCAGGTTCACCCGCTCATCTTTGGCCATTGCCGTGCTGCAGGGGAACAGACACGGTCACCCAAGCAGAGAAACCCAGCAATGGCAGCACCTAACAGACTAGACAACTCTGATATGGGCCCTTGTCATGGAAAGTCAGTCAAAGACACAAGGAAGTCTAAGCCAGGGGAGCAAGGGGAGGTCTTCGTGAAAATGAACCACACAGCAGAACAGGCTAACCTGTTCCGCGAGCTTTCTATAAACAGAAATCACTTCAAGGATGTTGTTAAGGAAGAAAGTCCTTCCTGTACTGAGTGGGTGACTGGACAACACAACCTTAGCATTTCCTTGATGAGAGCCCCAGTTATTTTGCAGACTCTTACACTACTAATTCCTTTAAGAATTAAAAATCTAAAGACTAGGAAAACATCCTAATTATCCCTCATGGAAGCTGACTTATAAAGGCTGTGCTGGGATTTCCAGTTGTTCCTAAGGAATGTAGACGAGATACCATCGATTTGAACCTCTTTGCTCATCGTTTAGTGATTCAAAGGGCTTGGCGTCGACCAAGCAGGGCAGTCACAGCATCAGAGTAATGTAGGGCTGGAACAGCTTGATGAGATCACACATGGAGGCTTCCTCAGGGTCAGCCGAGCAAACGTGAGCTCTGATACTCAAGGTGCCTGTTGCTTAATGCACTCTTGCATATGCTACCGTAATTATTTGAGCTATTCCACAGCCAACGCAAGGGTTTGGATGCCCAAGAACACAGTGGGTCAAAGGATAGACTATTCATGTTTTAAATGACATTTAGATAATACTTCACTATGCACTCTAATTGGGAGTTGTATTTTCTAATATTTTCTCATTTCTATGAAAAAAAGACTGATCTTTTACTCCTTTTTGAGATTGCCCAGTAAGTACAGTAGTATGGTTAAAGCGATAGAGGGAGACTAAGATTTTAACCACACCAGTATAAGTTTGTAAGACTTGACTCCATAGAAACCTCACCTAATCAAAGTCTAAGCCAGTAACAACAACCCCAGCTTCCATCATGGTTCAGAGCCATTATAGTCAGTTCCAGCTTAGAGAGAGGCTCTGACATTATGCTAAGTGAAAGAAGCCAGACACAAAAGGGCACATGTTGTATGATTCCATTTATATGAAATGTCCCAAAAAGGCAAATCCAGAAACAGAAAGTAGATGAGGGGTTGCCAAGAGCTAGGGGCGGAGGGGGAGTGAGAAGTGACTGCTAACGGGTACAAGGCTCCTTTTGAGGGTAATAAAAATGTTCTGGAATAAGATAAGATAATGGTGATGGTTGCACAACATGGTGAATATTCTAAAAGCCACTAAATTGTACATTTCTAAATGTACAATTTTATGGTATGTGAACTATATGGCGATTTTTAAAAAACAATAAATTTCTTAAAAGAAGCTATATTCCCAGGGCTCCTTTTTTGGTCAGCTGAAGAACCCAGACAATAGGATAGGTTCTCAGGGGAGAGTGAAACACCAGACTACAATCTCACAGCTTGGCTTTATAAGCAAACACGACCTTTATAAATCAAGTGTCAGGAGGCCATGGACTGTCCGGTACGGCAGTTTGCTATTTTAGGATTTAAACACCTTACAGTAGTAGCTCTGGGCAATTAAAAAGTCAATTCCTGGGGCCGGCCCGGTGGCACAAGCTGTTAAGTGTGCGCGCTCTGCTGCAGCAGCCGGGGTTCGCCGTTTGGCTCCCAGGCGTGCACCGACGCACTGCTTGGCAAGCCGCACTGTGGCGGCGTCCCATATAAAGTGGAGGAACATGGGCGCGGATGTTAGCCCAGGGCCAGTCTTCCTCAGCAAAAAAAAGAGGAGGATTGGCAGATGTTAGCACAGGGCTGATCTCCTCACACACAAAAAATTAAAAAAATGAAAAGCCAATTCTTACTTATCCCTCAAAAGAGGCTATGCATCAATAAAGTAAGAGCCCAGTGAGGTCCATAATAACAATGATTCCAAAAAATCATTCTCACTTCCTTAGCTGGACTGGGTTTCGCTATCCTAGTAAAGATGATTCTAGTTGATCAACCCAGGGCCCTTCAACAGAAAAGATACTCTCGGTCTATTAACCTACCCGATATCTGCTCCACCACAAGTCAAGGAACAAATCGCACCAGGCAGCTTGTTGTCCTCCAGAACCTTGGCTACTATCCTAGAAAGGAAAAAGCAATTACTAAGTAAGGAAATAATTTAATTTCTTAGGGTTTTTTGAAAAACTAGGAATAAAGTCCAACCACTTGACTTTCCTTTTTCAACTCTCTCCCCCACCCCTCAAATATCCAGGCCTGAAATTCTCCTCACATATTAGAGATGAGGTTTTCAAACACTTAAAAGCAGAATTCTTTTTTTTCCTAAAAGAATCTTAAGAAGAAGAAAAAACCAAGAGAAATGAATACAAGACATAAAGCGATGGTTAGGTAGTTCAAATGATCATTGTTTTCAAGTATTTTCTGCCAAACTACGAAGACACATCAGGTTCAAGATGGTAGACTGATTGCAGGTGTCTTTTTTTTTCCTTGGACCACAAATCCATTAAAATGATGGTAAAGAAATAAAAAAGGAAATAATAATGAATAAAACCTAGAAAGATGAAGAAAATGAAAGGTAGTTTCCATCAACAAATGAGAGGTTTCAACACATCTCTGCAAAGCAGAGCGAGCCATAAAAGTGGTAAAGAATGAAAAGGGAAAGAGATCCCCAAAACCTAGAGCAGATGCTGAGGAGAAACAGCAGGGGGAGCTGGACATACCTGCAGAACCCCACAGAAGCTCAGGACTAGTGCCCACCCAATGCACACCAAACATTTTGGTCAGGAAAGATGAGCCCCTCCAGACTAAAGCATTGCGGAACAAGCACAGCTTTTTCTGAATTAGTCTCCTACAACTTATGCTATTAGAGTTAAAATGATAAATATAGTTCAATGCCACTTAAATCTGATTTTGAGTTGTAAAAAGTGGCTCCAGTAATTCTGCTTTCTCTGAAACAGGATTCTTCCATTCATTTTAAGCTTCTTGAGGAGTATGGGCCTTAATAGAGCAAAGGTCTTTTCACCAATCACCCCAACTTGCTGGACACTTTCAAATTTGTTTAATTTCAAAAAGATCCAAATCCTACACTCACTTCCATAAAAGATACCATTGTCATATGTAAGTAAATTCTCCAATTGTCCCCCAAAATGTCCATTATGGCAGTTTTCTTTTTTCCATCTAATCAAGGATCACACATTGTGGTTTCACGTCTGAGACAAGGTGTCAGGTAGTACAATTCTTTCCAGGGACTTAGGGCGCATACACTGTCTGCACAAGTAGACTGACTGCTCTTGAAGGGTGGGGATTTTGCTTTGTGCCTGTGGGTAAATGTTAACAAAACCCTTTCCTCTAATGCATGAGAATCTGACCTCGGGTTAACTCTCTAGTTCTGTTCCCCACGTTACCTGATAAATGTCCGAGTGTCAACAATGCTGCATAGACATGGCTTATGGTAAAAATGACCCCTGACTGGTCAACTGCATCTGGACTGGGATAACTACCTTAGAACTATAAATGGGAACCTCATGCTTTTTGGCCTTCCCTGAGTGCAATGACTCTTGTAACTGCAAGTCCCTGTGGGTAGCTCAAAGCTATGCCTATAGAATTCTTACAAGCTATTTTGGCTCCTGGGGGGCATTAGGCTTTTAAGCCAGGGCAACCCCCACACCTGCCCAATATAGATCTCATCTCCTTACCCTGCATAAACTGCTACAAAGATGCTGACTAAAGAGGAATATCTGATGCTATATGTTCCTGTCCTATATCCTTCTGAATAGACAGAAGTACAATATGTGGCCTGCGGTCATCTTGCAAGTCTGAATGTGTAGTTGAATTTAAGAACTCCTGATGGACACTGCTGCACACTTCGTTAATTCTGGCAAATTTTAGCATCATTTTATACTTATTGTCTTCCATTATAAAATCAGATGATATTCTCAATTGTCTAAAAAATCAGCCATGTTCTTATAAGAACATTTCAAATCCTTCAAACTGCTTAAAGCAAATAAATATAAAAAAACCTCTGGGCCAGCCTGGTGGTGCAAGTGGTTAAGGGCGGGCACTCCACTTCAGTGGCCCAGGGTCTGCAGGTTCGGATCCTGGGCGAGCACCAATGCACTGCTTGTCAAGCCATGCTGTGGCAGTGTCCCATATAAAGTGGAGGAAGATGGGCACATATCTTAGCTCAGGGCCGATATTCCTCAGCAAAAAAAAAAAAAAAAAAAAGAGGAGGATTGGTGTTAGATGTTAACTCAGGGCTGATCTTCCTCACAAAAAAAAAAAGCTCAAAGCCACAATAATTTAGAACATTTGAAACTAATATTAAAATTGATATTTTAACAAGCTGCTTAATAATAATTGGCAAGTTAGTTCACTATGTTTACATTGTTTTGTTTTGCTTTTTTTAAGGTTTTTTTATTCTTAAAAACTGCTGGAAGAAACTCATTCTCATGTGTTTTGCATAGCAAAGTTCTATTTAATATTTAATTTGAACACCCCTGCCTTGGACAATATCCTTTCCTCAATATTACATA
Source organism: Diceros bicornis minor (assembly GCF_020826845.1). Classification (NCBI taxonomy): domain Eukaryota; kingdom Metazoa; phylum Chordata; class Mammalia; order Perissodactyla; family Rhinocerotidae; genus Diceros; species Diceros bicornis. The sequence goes on from NC_080740.1 coordinate 46,863,105, forward strand.
TTCCTTTCAAGTAAATACTAACACATACTACTCTCTCTTTTTCAGCCCCCTTTTCAATTCCTAAGCCAGTGTTCCTAAATGATTTTCCAACATTAAGGACCCTCCTACATATAGATTCCACCATAAGCTCTCTACCAACAATTCTTAAATCAGAGCATGCAGACCACGCAACGATGGAACATCAAGGGTGCCTCATCACCCTGTGTGGGAAGGGGCCCTCTCCTATACACTCTCTACATTCAGACTGATAAATTAGTAACACTGATTTTATGACCATTCTCAAATATGAATAAGAAAAACAATAATAATTTCTTAATCAAAAGATGAAATATATTTTAGACAGCAGAATCAGTGGAACAGTATAATAACCATTTCTTTCTGTTTTGCTAACAGTCTATTAAACAAAAGCAATAAAAGTATTAACTGGGTAGAAATGAAAACCATTAACATGTTGAACAGTTATAAAATATAGCCCATAAATTGCAAGGATATTTCCTTTCCACTGGATTTGTTTTTATTTTGCAAGTGACAAAAAATGTTTAGCATAGCTCAAGTTCAACACATATCAATATGTCATGTTTCCAAAGAGTTAAATGATATAGCTCTGAAAGAGCTCTAAACTGTAAAACAATATAAAAATGTTATTATAACCAAAGGAGAAAGAGGTTATCCAAATGCCACACTTAAATAAATATGACACTTTCGTGTCAGATGAAAAATTCAGTGCCTATCAGTGCCTTTCGTGATTATTTCATACCCAGGAATAAGAAAGCCATGCATACTTACTTTGTGACAGCTACACTAATGAGGGATGTTGTTGGAGCTCCTTTCCTTGAAAGGGAGCAAAAAAAGAGGCAACTTAACTTGGTGGAAATCATAAATACCTTTTATTATCAAGCAGAAGCAAAAGTTTGTGAGAAAAAGTTCTGTCCAATTAGACACAATTGAATCTAGTAACTAAAACAGAAATCTGTCCTTCAGTTTGGTGTCTCTGGGACTTAAAGGACTACAAAACTTTCATGAACATAAAAATGACACCAAGCAGTTTTGAACCTGCTGCTGCACTGATCATAGGAACAGTTACACTAACCTCTGCCAATTATGGGCACTGAATGAAACAGAAACCTATCAACATGAACTCTTGTTGGAAGGTTCAGAGCTGAGAAAAATTATACACCTAGCCTTTGGCAACATGGTGCCAAATCATTAATCCTCCCAACTATGCCTTGCTTTTGTAGACAGTGTTTAAGCACATGATATTAAGATCCCTACAAAACTAGTGGGACAGATACAAAACAGGCAAAAACAACTCCTGATTTTCCTGACGTAAGTTATTTCACTGAACATGAAAGCTAAAAACAAGCAGTATTTTGTCATCTATAAAATACTGACATGGAGCCAGCCCCATGGCCTAGTGGTTAAGTTCAGCCTGCTCTGCTTTGGCAGCCCAGGTTCGGTTCCTGGGTGCAGACATAAATCACTCATCGACAGCCATGCTGTGGTGGCGACCCACATACAAAATAGAGGAAGATTGGCATAGATGTTAGCTCAGGGCGAATCTTCCTCAGCAAAAAAAAAAAAAAAAAAAAAAAAAAATATATATATATATATATATATATATATATAGACATTTTCCCAGCTAACTTTTACTATCAAATATTTTGTAGAGATAGAAAATTTAATGCATCAACAGGAATTTTGGCTAAGTGCCTCAGAATCGCTTGGGAATTCACTATCAAATTTTTATTGAAGAAAAAAAAGAGTCAAACTTTAAAAAGAACGTTGTGACTTATCGCAAGTTCTTTTTTTTTCTTCTTTTTGTTTATTCAGTTTTCTATTTGGGGAGTGTAGTATACTAAAGAATATATCTGGTCTTTGTCCTCACTTTCTGGTACAAAGCTTCAAAATCCCTTGGAATTTCCTAAGTGATAGAAGTGTGTTTGTTATGCTTAACAAGACGATTTGTGGGGGCCCCTAGACAGCTTCAGGATGGGGGCTGGTCACTGGTCACCAGAAAGACCAACCATGGGGAGGGAAGGAGGAATGGAGATTGAGTCAATCACACGTCCAGTGATTTAATCAATCGTGCCTACGTAATAAAACTCCAATAACAACTCTGGACACCGGAGCTCAGTGGGGTCTCCTGGTTGCAACAGTGACGTGTCCTGACTTAACAGGGAGATAGGACAGAAGTTCTGCATCTAGGCCCCTTCTAGGCCTTGCCCTATGGGCATCCTTTATAATAAAACTGTAATCATTAAGTCTTGTGCTTTCTTGAGCTCTATAGGTCATTCTAATGAATCAACTGAAACCGAGGGTTCATGGGAACTTCCAAATTTGTAGATGACTAGTCAGAACTGCAGGTGTCCTGGGGACCTACAGAGCCAGGGACACTTGCAGCTTGTATCTAAAGTGGGGGCAGTCTTGTGGAGGACTGAGCCCTTAAATATGTGGAGTCAGACACTAAATTCAGGTAGTGTCAGAATTTAATTACAGTACACATGCTTGGGGTGGAGACAATTGGGAGGAATCGGGGGACAAGGCTGTGTCAAAAAGATAAATATTTCACAACTAGCAGGTGTGACTTAACATGTTAAATGAAAGAGCAGAGTAGTAGAAAACATTTCAATACATTTAAAATACTTTTAGTAGTAGTACCTGAAAATGGCTACTTTTATCATGTTACTAGTGGATAAGAAAGTGAGCAGATCTTACCAAAGGCAGACATTCCCACAGATCATTGCAATGGCATTGTTCCAGCCATACACCGCAACAGGGAAGTTGAATGCAGTGATGATTCCCACCAGGCCTACAGGATTCCACTGTTCAATGAGCGCATGGCCAGGTCCTGAGAGCAGGGGAAGGCATGGAACATGCTTACGCATGTTAATTTAATGCATGCCAAGTCAATAAGAACAAAGGTACACCGGACCAAGTAGGGATTCCCACTTGAGTAACTGTAATTACCCCTTGTCTCCCACTCTAAAATGTAAGATACCTTGTAGCGGATCACCTTACACAGCTGTGGGATACTGGTACCTCAATTAAGCATACAACAAAAGCTGTTAATTCTACACTACCTTATAAACCATAATGATATCCATTAGGCCTCTGATCCTCATAGGAATTCTGTGTGGATCAGGGCAGTATCAGTCCCATATGGAAAACAAGGAAACTTCAGGGAGTTGATGAGAGGTGCCTTAGGTAACATGATTGCAAAGGGCAGAACATGACCAGAACACAGGAGTCATGACTCTCAGGGTTGTTTACATTGCTTGACGAAGCCCTCAGTTAACTTCTCCAAATTTAAGGTAAGGTGGCTTATTTATAAGAAAAAAAGAGTTCTAATAATTACATATATATTGAATGAATTACACAAATCTTTACATTCATTATAGGAAGACTGAAATTAGAAAATTTAAAGTCACCCACAATCCCACGAGAGGCTTATTTTAATCACAGGCAGCTGCAGCAGGGACTGTGACAGTTCCCAAACTCTGGTTAAAACCACAGACAACCGGAAAGGCGGTGCTCCCACTCATCCTTCTTTCTAGTCACGCTCACTGCTAGCTAGGAGCAGGGAACCCACCAGTTGCTGCACCTCATTCCCAGGCCCTCCTTTAGTCTAGGCATCCTAATCTCCGTTGAGATGATGGGCTGGCACAGCCTCTTCCTGGCAGGGCCTGCCTCCTCCTCTCCTGCCCTCCCCTCCTTATCCTTCTCCCCAAGGAGGCCAGTGCAGATCTGACGACATCACTCCCTTGCTTACAACCCTTTGGTGTCTGGACCACTACTGTAGCTGCCCTCAGGATAAAGTCCAAACTTCCTGACAGGAAAAGCCCCCTCCCAAGGTTCCTTCTCCACCCATCTCTCCCCTCACACTGTGCCCTCAGCTGAAGCAATACAGTTTCCCAAATAAGCCACGTTCTTCCATTTTAAGCTTTTGCACAGGTTTCTTCCCTGTTTAAAACCACCCCTGCCCCAGCCCTCTAACCTCCTCTTCCTTGAGGACTTCACTTGGATCACCTTCTCTGGGAGGCCCTTCCTTACTGTCCCCCTCAAGGCTGGCTTAGGGGCTGACCATCCTATCCACCCCATCACAGTGCTCACTATGCTCTATTATAATTACCCCTTAACTTATCTCCCACTCTAAAATGTAAGGAATCTATACGCTTATAAATTCTTTGAGAACAAGGACTATGCCTTATTGATCAAGTATCACTATTAGATCACCTGGCAGACAATCAATGACTATTTATTGCATTAATGTAGTCAAAGTTACCCCAAAGCCTCTGCACTGATGAATAATTTAATCTTTTTCAAAAATGTATAAACAAATGAAAAACATCTTATTTGGTAAGGCAGGCATTATACAGGTATAAATCAAAGTTACTTGCTTGCATATGTATACTTCCTCAAATGGACAGTTTACTAACTTTTTCAACTGGAAAAACCTATGAAAAGTGTTCAATGACACAAAATTAATCTTGAATAACACGAATTGCAGTTACATATCGGAGTACATTAACTGTACATTTAAAAAGAGTCCCTCAAATCTTTCTATGAGTAGGGAATTTGACCAACATTCCAAGAAAAACATGAACTTTAAAAAAATATATTTCTTTTCTTAATTATAAATGTAACATAATTCCCATCAAGGAAAATCTTGGAAAATACAGAAAAATAGACAGTAACAACAATCAATAATTCTGCCACACAGAGATAACCACCGTTACCACTTAGGCAGACCTCCATCCTTTGTATTTTCAGTGCAGATACACAGTCATTTGTTTTGCTCCATTAACACTGAAAACATTACAAATCACATAAGTCCTTAGCCTCATCACTGAAACCTCCTCAGAGTACAAGGTTGGTCCTTGCAACACAGCAGAACAGTGAAGATTGAAAACATCCTAAATCTTCATCATTTGGGAACTGGTTAAATAAATTATAGTATCTTTACAGCAAATAGCCATAAAAAAGGATGAATGAAGCCTCTTATTGTAATAATATGAAACAATTTCCAAGGCATATTAACTAGGGAAAAGTATAGAACAGAATGTATAGCTTGCTAATGCTTATGTCCCAAAAAGACACATATTTGCCTGAAAGTGAATAAAAGCTCTAAAGATATACAAGAAACCAGAAACATTCTCTACTTCCATGGGTATACTATGGAGTGTCCACGGGGGTAAGGAGGGGAGCTTTTCATCCTTTACCCTTTTATTTCTCTTTAATTTTGTGATATGAATATATCACCGCCTAAAAAAAACATTAAAACTTAAAAATAATACAACCTTCCCATGAAAGTGTGCGGTTCGGAAGATGATCTTCATAAACATGATCTTTAGTATCTCCTAATAGACTATTAAAATTAGCTTAACCTTTGTCTTATAATTTGACATTTACATCATTTCTAATGTTTCCTATTGATACTACAATGAATATCTTTACACACAAACCTTTGTCACAATTCAGATTATTTACTTAAATTAGATTCTTGGAACTGGTATTAAATGTAAGGAGGCTCTTTGGATTATTTCCAAAATGTTTCCCAGGTGGATTGGCAACTTACTTTGCCACAAGTCCCTATTAAAAAAACTGTCTTATCCATGGATGTGCCACACTGAGTTTTACCTTTAAAAATAAAAAAAATTTTTAAAAATGTCTTGATCTCATGTTTTCACCTGCTTTAGTTTGCATTTTGTAGCAGAAAAATTAAAGATATTCTTATATATTTATATGCCACTTACAATTCCTCTTTTGCAAACCATTCATAGCCAGAGCATTTTTTGGAGCTCTCTGTAACGGAGAACAAAACCCTTAGCTTAATTGACTTCACTTCTTACTTTCAGAAGGCAAGATGGGTCCCCCAATCATCCGTGATAAGCCAACAGCATAATCACAAATATCCACGTACTCTTGAACTTCTCCCACACCTTCCACTAAGATTTTCCCCATCTCCAAAGACACCTAAAAATACAAAAAGCCAAGCAGCATTTTTCCAACAGAATTCATGTTTTAAACATTAAATTGATACGGGAGAAAAAAGCAAAACATATTCTGTGTTTTATGAAGGTGATAAACTTCACAAAGTTTGTTCTCATTTTTCTGAAGAATTTTAAAACCCAAGAATAGTCTTCACTTTTTCCCGTCCATCTTGCTCATCTTTCCTCTAAAGAAAAGACTTTTGAAATGTATAAATTGCTTTTCTTAAAAATCACAATCTTACATACAGAGATGCATGATGGCCTTATTCCCCACTCCAAGAATTGTATATTTACTACAGAAATACTTTACCAATCTTCCTAGTACTTGGATCTTCTCCCGCAGGGCATCACCAATCTGTCTCACTACTTCTCCTCGCTTTGGAGCAGGAATCTAAGAAAAGAACGGAATTTTAGTGTCTGATTCAAAGTGTAAACTCATGTCTATAACACAGCATTAAAAAAATGTGCTGTGGGGCCGGCCCGGTGGCTTAGCGGTTAAGTGCACGCGCTCCGCTGCTGGCGGCCCGGGTTCGGATCCCGGGCGTGCACCGACGCACCACTTCTCCGGCCATGCTGAGGCCGCGTCCCACATACAGCAACTAGAAGGATGTGCAGCTATGACATACAACTATCTGCTGGGGCTTTGGGGGAAAAAATAAATAAATAAAATCTTTAAAAAAAAAAAATGTGCTGTAAGAGAACTAAGTACAAGCACATCAAAGACAAATTTTTTTTTTAATCACATCAAGACTATGATATGGCAGGCCCTAAAACTGATACCAGAGAGCCAGAAAATATCTAGATGATAGGTTCATGGCAAGCAAAGGACTGTGCCAAGTACTGAGAGAAATTCAGAGACTGAACACAACCTTTTGGGATGACTCCAGACAGCTTAAAATACCTTCAACACTTACAGGCCTTCAAGAGTCCCAGTGATGTTTTCTTATGGGTCAAACTGATTGCATGCCTAAACCCTTGATTCAGCTTACTTGTAAACTGGTATTCCATAATCCATTCAAATCATACCATTCAGTCACTAAATATTTTCTGAGTACCTACTATGTGAAAGGAGTAATGCGAGACACTGGGGTTAAAATAAGTGAGGCATTGGTGGAGCTAATTACTATCTAGTGGCATTCATGGAACCAATAACAGAGGAAAAACGGGCAACAAATAATTACAAATTGCTACAAGGGCTATAAAGACCAAGGAAATAAACAGGGTGCTAAGACGCAGAAAAGAGCAGGCTTGGAGGATAAATGGGTAAGTTACTTTATCTAAGATGTTGTAAGGCAAAATCTCCAAGAAGGTGAGATTTAAGCTGAAAGCCAAGGTTGGGAAAAGTCAACCATAGGAATATTCTTCCCAGGGAAAAGAAAAACATGAAGATCCATGAAAAATAAAAGCTAGTTGTATTTGAGGGGCTGATTGGAAAAGGCCAGCCCATCTAGAGCTAGATAAGCTTTTAAGGAGTCAGAATCTTACTCCAGGAGCAATAGGGAGTCCTTAATGGGTTTTAAGGAGCAGAATAAGGTGATTTGCTTTACCCTTTAAGATCACTACCAGATGGGTAGAGAATAAATTGGAGGGGAAAAGAGTAGAAGCAGGGAGACCCACTAAGAACATATCCTTGTAGCCTAGGCAAAAGATTATGGTGACTTAGTTTTAAGACTGCAGGGAGACAAAAAGTGGACTCAGGATCTATTTTGGAAGTAGAATGGGCAGGACGCCCTAACGGGAAAGGTGTGGGAAATGGAAGAACTAAGGATGCCTCCCTCGTCTCTGGCTTGAATAGCTAGGTAAATGGAAGTATAATTACTGGGATGAAGACAACTTGGAAGAAGTGTCAGGGTTTACTGGAGATGAAAAGTAGACGTTGGGCCCTATTAAGTCTGTGACGTGATTCATGAATGAAGACATACTTTCACCAACTATGATCAGCACCCCTTTTTCTTCCAGCTCTTCTGGATGAATTCTACCTCTCCTTCAAAGGCAACTAAAAGGATCATTCCCCTCCATGGAACCTTCCCAACCCCCAGGTTGGAGCCAGTTTCCCACCCCCTCCTCACAAAGAGGGCCATCACAGCACTGCTCATGTTCCACCTCCCAGAGCTTGACCGTGAGTTCAAGGTTCTTCTTTGCTCTCTATTCTTTCCAAGTGTATCACTATGTCTTAGCATAGCTTTTCTGGAGGGTAACTGGGCATTCTATTAACATTTAAAATGCTCCTACTCTTTGACTAGACAATTCCACTTCTGGAAACTGAGTGTATACATAAGCATACGCAGGTAGAGGCACAACATTCATTGCACTGCTGTTCCTAGTACAGAAAAACAAACCATCTAAATGTCCATCAGCACAAGACTGGTTAATTATGGAACAGCCATAAAACGGAGTACTTCACACTCTCTGCAAAGAATAAGATAGATTTATAATGAAAAACGTTTAAGAGCTGTAACAGGATGATAGAAAACAGCAAAATAATGCATAAATTTGAAAGAATATATAAGATGTTAACAGTGGTAATTTCTGGGGAATGGAATTATAATAGACTTTCATTCCCCACATTTTATACGTCTGCAACATTTGCCATTCTTACGATGCATGCACTCTTTTGGATACAGGAAACAAAAACTGTAGTGTTAAATGAATCAGCCCAGATCCTATACATTTCCTAGAGCACAGAATGGGTTTAATGACGTTTCAATTGAATTTAGCCCACACATTTATAAGCAAATTGCTTAATTTCAACACAGAATGGCCAGTACATGTGGCCTTTTGCCTCCCATTCTGTGCATATTTATTCAGTCTTTCAATCAATAATTATTGCACTTTCTGTGTGCCAGATACTGTGCTAATCCTCAGGGATACTAGGGAAACAAGGCAGCTAAAAATCATGCCCACCAGAGCCGACAGTCCAGCAGCGATGACAGAGACAAGAGACAGACAATTACAATCTCATGTGGCAGGTGCCATGAGGGAGGAGACAGACTATACAACTGGAGCAGGTAGAAGTGTTAATTTAGCATCATTTGGGGATAGAGGGGGAGGAACGAGGCTTTTTAAAGAAGTTTAGAGTTAAGACCTGAGACCTGAGGGCCAGCCCAGTGGCGCAAGTGGTTAAGTGCACGCACTCCGCCGCGGTAGCCCGGGGTTCGCTGGTTCAGATCCCAGGCGCGCACCAACGCACCGCTTGTCAAGCCATGCTGTGGCGGCGGCCCATATAAAGTGGAGGAAGATGGGCATGGATGTTAGCCCAGGGATAGTCTTCCTCAGCAAAAAAAAAAAAGAGGAGGATTGGCAGATGTTAGCACAGGGCCGATCTTCCTCACACACACACAATAAAAGACCTGAGACCTAAAGCATGATTGGTGTTCTCCAGGTGAAGAGGTACAGAGAGTAGAGGAAAATTATGGGAGACAGAGAACATAGCATATGTAAAGCCAAAGGCAAGGGAGAATAGGGCGGTTTTGGAAAATTATAAGGAGTTCAAAGAGGCGGGAGAGGCAAGTAAGGGCCACACTGCAAAAGGCCACGTAAAGGATCCAAAAAATAGTGGGGAAATTACTAGAGGGTTTTAAATGATGAGGGGGAAATCACAGTGCATTTTAAAATATCACTCTAGTTGTGACGTAGAAAATAGATCAGAGAGAAACAAGACTCGGGCAGGAAGACCATTAGGCCAGAGGAGAGATGGTGGCTGTCTAGACTACAAAAATGGCAATAGAGATAAATGTAAGTTAAGATATTCAATACTTGGTAATTGATTGATTCTCAACCCTGGCTATCCATTAGAATCACTACCCATGGGAACTTTTAGGCTCGATTCCATCCCAGAACACTCAAATCTGGCATCTTCATTTTTTTTTCCAGTTTCTCAGATGATTCGTAGGAGCAGAAAGAGTTGAGAAAGCCGGGATTAGGTTTGGGGAGAGGGAAATGAGGGAGGAGTAGGAAACAAGGAAGACAGCCACATTTCCCATCTGAGCTGACTGGTCCCAGCATGACAGGGCATCAGTGACCTCAGACCCTCCTGAGAGGGGCAACACCAGTCCTCGTCCCTGCACATTTCACCCGTGAAGTCACACTTAGAATGAGCATTAAAGACAGCCATGAGGAGGGAACCATGAGCACAGACGCAAGTATGAGCTGAGCCTCTGGGGAAATAATACAAAGATCTCCATGTTAACAAGCTACCAGGCATCAGGTATTCCTTTACTTAGTCAGAGATGGCCCGTTAACAGTGCCCTGTCCTGAAGAGAGGGAAGAGACTCTGGCCCTTCCTCACCAGACATGGAGAGGAAAAACGAGGATGCAGAGGGGATGCAGGGGAGCTGAAACTAGTTCATGGAAGCAAGCAGCAGAGCCAGTATTTCCCACCAGGTTCTCTGTGGTTAGTTTTAGTGAAGAGGAAGAAATCAGTTTTTCTAAACTACCTTCCCATATTGTTATATTTTGTTTCCTTTTCCCTTAAAGAAAAACATTCCCTTTGAAAAATTCCAGGCTTAACACAAATGAACTAAATGAAACACTGGTTTATCCTCACACAGGCAAGGCCAGCCAAAAGGATCAGGGCCAAGCAGAAGTAGCCCCCCACGAGTGGGGATCCAAGAGGGAAAGTACGCAAATCAGGAAGGGATCAAGCTTTGGTCTGTTCTTGGTTGAGGCACCAGCTGCCCCTAAGTCTTTGGCCCATTGGCAGGAGCCCCACAGGCACAGTTAGAAAAGGCTCTGCCTTTCTCAATTGCTTAACTCAAATTCCAACAAGCGAGATCCCCAATTGACTCTACCACCACCCAGGAAAGCAACCTGTTCCCCCTTAGTACCCTCACTCTACTGAGAGGTCTAAAAAGTATGAGAAAGGATGTTAGGTGCAGAAGCCAAACTTACAGCCAAAATCAGTTAAAGTAGAGGAAAGATGTTCTTCATGCTTTGCACAGAGGTGGTCTCTGGGCTGACAACAAAGCTACATCCAACCCAGGGCTCTCCAGGAGAGTCTGCCCTTCCCCAAGTCCCACTAGCAATCACTGATTCAGAGAAAACCAAGGCTTGGCAGTCCCAAACCCAGCAGCACTTGGTTCCATACTAGCAGGTACCGCGTTGGGCCATGTGCCAGGCTCTCGGTAAGCACTTGACGTGGTTAAGTCATTTAACCCTCATGATAACTCCGGGAGGTAGGCACCCTGGTCTCCCCTTTTTATAAGACAAAGCACACTGAGGTGAAGTAATTTACCGAAAGATTGAGCTGGATCAACCATCCAGGATATTCCTATAGCCTCAGGCCTAGACTCTTTGGTAGTAGACTAAAAGGGATAGTCAGGATGGGGGGAGGGGAGGTGGGCATTGGGAAATTCAGACTATCCCTGTTCTTTACTCTCCCCTCCCCAGAGCCTGGCCCTCATCTAGTGACAGCTCAATGGGCCAGCCCAGCTTTAGCCACAGTTCCTACACTTGCTCATATAACCCCTGGTGGAGACAGACGGAAGAGGACGAACCTGCCCACATAGCCTGATCAGTCAGTTGAGGAACTCGAGCCCCTGCCCTTTGACCCAGGAATATTGATCTATTGCTGAGATACTCCCCCCACCATAAAGCTGGCAGGGGAGGGAGGAGAAGGAGCAAACAGGTATTTTTAGCATAGATATTCCTTTCTCTTCGCTCAATTATAAATTCAAGTAACTTCAGTTGGAGGATAAGAGTGTTCATTGAATTTACGCTGTATCAGTAGAGAGTTTTAATCCATTTGAAATCACCCATCTACTAAAGGCCCAGTATAGAAAAGGCACTGTCCTTGCACTATAGCAGAGGAGATTATCACAGCCCCCAAGGAGCCCCCATTTCAGCAAGGGAGCACTGACCTGCTCATCACCAGCTGTTTCTTTACCTCATTGCAATTACAAGAGGTAATCCTGCCATGGCCTCCATACTTACATCTGCCCAGATTCTCCATGCTTCTCTTGCTTTCCTGACAGTTTCTTCATAGTCAGCCACACTGGCCTAAATTAAAGATTAGGGGGAGACAAAGGGAAAAGGAGAGGGAAGTGACAATCTCCTCCTAAAAACACACAGATTATTTTTGGAAAAGAAAGGGAAAATCTCTGGGTGATCCTAAGATTTGTGGTTTGGAATGATTTTCACAGCCTACACTTCCAAAAACTCACTAGAACCCACTAAGACAAGTTAGAATCTAACTGTGCTTTTAACCCTTGCTTCTCAAAGCAAAGTCCATTAGCCTCATCTGGGAACAACACCTCAGGTGTATTAGAAATTCAGAACCTTGGGCTCCAAACCAGATTTAAGAGGTCAGAACTTGCATTCTAACAAAGTCCCCAGGTGATTTAGAAGCACGGCCTTAAATGGACCCCCTCCCTCATCCTCTCTATGGTTCACCTTTTCTAGGGCACCCACTCCCCGACTCAAAGAGTACACAGTCTCTCCCAGACATTCTTAAATGTCAAATGAAAACGTAACACATTATTCTTTGACTTTGTAATTTTATATTGCTCTATCAGTCACACAAACTCCCTGTGGGCAGTTTGCATTTAAAAAAAAAAAAACCACTTACCTGTCGGACTCTTGCTATTGGCTCATTGTTAGCAGGACAATAGGTCGTGATAACCTTAAAACAAAAAGATGACCACCATATAAAGAAAATGTAATCTCTTCCAAATTGGGGGAACAGACCAAATGGGGGAAGAAAAACAGAAGGAAAAAAAAAGACTAAGATACAATATCTAAACTCTGAATCTTGATGTTAACTTCTGTTACTAATAACCCACTCTACAGAGCTGGTATTCAGAACCACCTTTCTGCAAAACCCACCCATGCCATCTAAATATTAAGTATATAAACAAAAGCCTGAATGTAACCTGTTGTTTCACCTCTATTTCCATTAACAAGAGACCAAACTGACAAGTTATAATTATTCCTTCTCTTGCTCACTCTGCCCACCCCCAGGGTCAGAAGGTGAAACAGCCAAGGCTGGACAACTGGAAAAGGCCTGTGTCCACACAAACTGGAGAGACTAATTAGACAGAAAATCCATGAGTAGCTAAAAAAAAAAAGGCCTTTAGGAGAGGATGTTTTATCCACAACCTAATGATTAGATGCCACAGGAAAAACAGAATGAAACTACCAATGGGGAAGGGGGGGGGTGACTTGGGGAATAATTAAACCATCTGCATCTGCTGCAGTCACAGATAACCAAAACGAAGATGTTTCCTCTAACAAACCAGGTTCAATATATAACATTCAACAAAGCTTGCTGGATCTAATATAAAATATTCTTATAAAAGCTTTCTTTTGTATGCAGCTGTCAAAAACTCTGGGCGATAATAACCTTACACCTTTCTATCGTATTCTGTAAAATATTTTATTGAGCATTAACTGGGTGCCAGGCATGGTGTTAGGCTCTGGGCAATAGAGAAATGCTGAAAACCCGGTTCTCAAGGAGGCTCAGAGCTCAACGAAAACATGACACGATTTCAGCAAGTCCGAGGTTGCAAACTTCAAAGGATTTCAGGAAAGACAACATAAAACTACACTTTAGAGCCTTCCCTGCGGTGCATGTCACATCTGAGGAGCCACAGTCAAGCTCAAAATTAAGACAATTTCCACCGCTAAGCCTGTAGCATTTCTCACTACAGACAGCAGGACTCTGCTACAAGGTTTTACGTATGCGTGGGAAGTTTAACCCCTACCAACTCCAAAACGACGTCGACACGAGGACCTAAAATCTAAGAGCATTTTTAAAGCACCTTACGCGAGAAAACTTTGACTGTGGAGCGTCCAAACTTCCCATCCAGTACAACCCCTACAGCGCCAGCGGGGAGTGGGGTCGGGCAGGGCCCGCCCGGCCTCCCGGGCGAACTGAGGCAGCAGAGATTTCCCGGGGCGCCCGCATACCTCTCCCCGGCCGCCCCAGCTTCCATTGTACACGCCCTCGTTTTCCTCGCGGAGCTCCAGCTCCTTCAGCCAAGCATACTGCGGCTGATTGATCAGCAGAGTGGACATGAAGGCGGCAGGCCTGTTCCCAAGTCCGGAGAGCTTGCTGCCCCTTGCAACGTGCACACAAAGCTGGCGAGAAAAGCGCCACATACTGAGCAAGGGACGCACGGCACGCCTGCAGCCCGAAGAGCCGCTGAAATAGAGCCCCGCCCCCCGCCCGGGAGAGCTCATTGGGCAGGCCCCGCCCCGCCCCCGGGCACGCCCTCCGCCACCGCCCCGCCCCGGGTCTTCCGGAGGAGCCCGGAGCTTAGGCCCGGCCAGGAACATTGATGGTGCCACCCAGAGTGAGCGAGAGGGCTACTGCCATCTGGTGAGAGACGCCGGGAACCGCGGCACCAGCTAGAAATTCTTTTCAGCAAAATATTGGCTGTGAAGTACAGTAGGTTAGAGCAGGGCTTCTCAGACTGTAAAGTACATGTAGTCACTCGGCCATCGTGTTAAGTGCACATTCTGATTCAGTGGGTCTGGACGGGGGTCTGAGAGTCAGCATTTCTAACTAGCTCCCGAGTGATGGTGACGCTCCTGTTCCGTAGAGTAGCCATGGAGGGTTTTTTGTTTTCACTGGTTTGTTAAATTACAAATTAGAGTTTTCTAATTAATGAAAAATTTTAAATTATGGTACTTCCTTCTAAATATCCTGCCAGGGTATATTCTTGCTTTTGAAGAACAAAGACAGTTTTGATTAATTTCCTTCATTCTCCGTTTCTTCTATCTTCCTGCAATATCCTTTTCACCAAACCTCCCTTACCATGCCATCTCCCATCTAATTCCGCAATAACTAGGCCTACCCTATATAACGGAAATACTAACATCTCAATCAGCATGATCTGGACGTGAGTTAAAAATATACACGCACGCTCAAATCAATTGAATTAATAGGTGTCTCAGTGATTCTCAGACTACTTTTGCAAAATTCTACTTGTCCCACTACTTGCCTGTGGTCTTCCACACTGCAGCCAGACAGTCATTTTATGTTTCTACACAAAGCCTGTGTTTTCCTCCCACTGTATCTTTGCCCTTGCTGTTCTCTCCACCTGTAAAACCTTTCCTTCCATCTCTGCATTCGAGCTTGAGCTTTGTCTGTTCCACCCTTATGGCACAAATGATTTCAACAAATACTAGGCATGTTATCAAGCAGCTACCAGACATTGCAGTAAGTGCTGGAGATACATGAATGATGCTTCCATTTGTAAATGTTATATTTTTCCTGGTTAAGGCAAGGACCGTCTCCCACTCATCCTTGCATGGCTCCCCAATTCCCTGCATTGTACCAGGCTCACGTCCCCTTACATGAATGAATGAACAAACGAACCTATGAACACACCTCAGGAGTAGTAAGCATGGATACCCTGTCCAGCATCAGTAATCTCTATCAACAACCCAGCTGTCATCTTCCATCTATCCCTAGGACTGAGGCACTAACTTCATTTTAATTCTCAGACTTTTTAACTGAGAATTTGATTCTCCTCACTTTCTAGCTGCCAGCAAGATTCTTTGTACATATATCCCAACACCATGCCTTTCCTTCCCTTCTCCTCCATTTGATTCAAAAAATGAAAAGACATTTATAGTGGCACTAAATTTTAGGAGCAACACATAATGCCCTCAAGGAATGTTAGCTTCCTTCTCTTCACTAAGTCAAGGAGAGGTTCATGGCTGTCTCTCTAAACTAGCTCTGGGAAGATGGACACCAGCAACTACCCTCATTGAAAATAGGGATTGCATCTCTCCTCCACCTCCTTTTTTCAAAACTCACTTTGCCCTGCCCAACAGGAGGTCGGAAAAATCATAAACAATGAATTTTGATGGGGCAGAGCAAGAAAAGATAGAATTAAATGAATCATATGACATCACATTTCATATATGAAAGACAATCACATAGGAAAGCATATATAAAACTGCACTGCCCTACTGAACTCAGGATACCTTGAACCAATTAAAAGTCGCAGAGTTTGCAAATGGCCAATTCGGCTTTTCAGATGACTTATCAAAGGCATCATATAGGGCGGTGATTAAAGCAAGGAGTCTGGAGTCACAGCATAGGTACAAATGACCTGTGCTTAGGATGTCCTCAGTGAATGCTAGCTGTCTTCATTCTTCACAGATAGCTGGCCACGAGGCAGAGGGATGTGACCTGAACATGCATGCTTGCCCCAAGGCAGCAGTAAATTGGAGAAATCACCACGACCCAGGATATAATTTCGTTATTGCAAACTCAGAACCTGATTTGTCAAAGCATAGGTGAGCGACACCATTGCTCTGGGCAGACCCATTAATCAAGTTCACAAAAAGTAATGCCACACCTAGAATGCTGGCATATTATTTTATAGGGAAATTATCTTCAGAAAGGACCAACCATTCACCTCCTTTAATCACTGCATTCTCTCCCAGGATACAAACTACCTATCTCGTTGTTTAATGGGCCCAGAATCAGAAGAAGAGCTGTTAATTAACAATATATGATTCTAGCGTTTAATGGCATCAAGTTGTCTGAATTAATCTATAGAGTCAATGCAATCCCAATCAAAATTCCAAAATTGGCAAGCAGATTCTAAAGTTTAAATAGAAATGAAAAGGATCTAGAATAGCCAAAACAATTTTGGAAAAAAAAGAAAGAATTTATATTACTTAATTTTAACAATTATTATAACAATTTTACGATTATTATAAAGCTACAGTAATCAAGAAAGATGGTGTAAAGATAGACATAAAGATCAATGGAACAGAATAGAGAACCCAGAAATAGACTCTCTAATATACAGTCAATTTTCAATGCAGGTGTCAAGGAAATTCAATGGGGAAATGATAGTCTTTTCAACAAATGGTGCTATATTAATTAGATATTCACATGCAAAAAAAAAATGAGCCTTGACTTTTACTTCATACTATATACAATAACTAACTCAAAATGGACCACAGACCTAAAGATAAGAACTAAAACTCTAAAACTTCTAGAGGAAAACATTGGAGAAAATCTTTAATGTGAAGGGCTGGTCTATGCATTATATGATATTTAGCTGCATCCCATTTACTATATTTTAACATAGTAAAATGTTAATTATAGCATGAAATTTGACTCCTACCTCACACCATACACAAAAATCAATTCCAGGGGGATTGTAAATCTATGTAGGAAGGATAAAACAATCAAGTTGTCTAAGAGTTAGGAAAACTGGAGTCAAGACAGCTCTTCAGTAGCTTAGCTGTGTGACCTCTCTTCATTTGTCAAAATGAGAGATTGGACAAGGTAATTTCTAAGTTCTATTATAGGTCTCAAATTCACATATCAAAAATCTAGATTCATTCTTTTCCATGCAGTCTAAAAACATATCCTAAGAAATTATAAAACGTTTGTAAAAATATATGCTAATTGCAAAACTGGCTGCAGCCTAAATGTACACATCAGAGACTAAAAAAATGATGGTATCTCCATGCAGTGGAATACTAGGGAATCATTAAAAAGAAGGAGCTAGGTCTTTATATTTTGGTATAGAAAGGTGTCCAGGATACATTGCTACATCCTTTTTTTAAAGCAGATTACAGAATAGTAAAAGGTATAAATAATAAGATTCCTTTCATGTAAAAAAAAATTTAATAAATATTTCTTGATCACCCATTATAATAGGTCAAGAAAATATAATAATAGGTCGCTAATTATAATACAAGAAGTCAGTGGGCTGGATACTAGGGGAAACAGTAAATAAAACAGACATTTTAGTGGAGAACTCAGACAAAAACAAAACGAATACACGTATGACTATTGATGCCGTACAGAAAAAAAAAGTTCAAAACTAACAATAGAGGATCCTGTGGTCCAAGAAGGCCTCTCTGAGAACGGAGCATTTAATCAGAAACCTGAATCATGTGAGAGAACAACCTGTGCAAAGAATGGGGTGTCCAGGGTGTTGGAGGGGTCGGCCAAGCAGAGGGAACAGCAACCGCCAAGGCCTTGAGCCAGTAAAGAACAAATGGTGCCAAGGAACGACAACGTGAGCAGCAGCAGCGCAGCTGGAGAGGGGCACAGAGGGGGGCCAGCGGCCTTGTGCTGAGAACTCAGGCCTTATTGTGTGGAGGGAAGCCCCTGGAAGGTCTGAGCAGGCCGGTGACCTCAGGTACTGCCTGAAAGGCCACGTGTAGAGCGGACTGCGCAGGAGCAAGAATGGAAGCAGGAAGGCCTGCCCGGAGCATCCAGGTGAGGAGTGTGAAGCTAAGGGAGGAATCCCCATGGCCGCTGTCCGGGCCCAAATTTTGCAGCACGAAAACCAAGTTTGGAAGAAAATGCGCCCAAGTGTCGGGGAAAGGGATTCGTCTTCCCGGAGTCGTTGGAAGGAGTGGTTTGCAATGACGATGCACATCGCTCAGTCTTGGCCCAGGTCTCCCGGCGAGGCCGCCACAGGCTGCCGCGGCGGGAGGAGCCCCCTCGCGGGGGCGCCCGAGCTGCCGCCGCCGGCCGGCCCTTCCCGCCACCCCGCCGGAAGTGCTCTCGCGACCCGCCGCGCCGCGGGAAGATGGCGCAGGAGGCCGGCGACATGGAAGACGGGCAGCTTTCCGACTCGGATTCCGACATGACGGTCGCACCCAGCGACAGGCCGCTGCAGGTGCCGGTGAGTGCGAGGGGCGGGCGGGGGGTTCTGGGCGGTGGGAGGCGGGCGGCGGTGAGGCTGAGGGGCGCGCGGAGCCCGGGCTGCGGTGAGGGACGGCGGCTGTCTCCCGGCCGGGCGCGCGGTGCCTGGGCGCGGGGGGCGGCGCTGGCGAGGGCAGCGGAGCCGGCTGTGCGGAGCCTGGCCCGGCGTCCCGCGGCGAGGCGGGGCCCGCGAGCCTTGCGGCCTCCTGGAGGCCGGCGTGCAGCCGGCTCTTCTCCGCCTTCCACGCGCCCTTGTTCGTTTTCTGAACCTACCCGAGTCCCCCACTCCAGCGCCGCTAGGTTGTCCCGGAAGGGCAGATTTTGCCAAAAACGTAGAACCTGGGAACATCGCCCCGAAACATCCTGTGGCGCTCATTTTCGCCCTGGGCAGATAGGGAGACTGAGGACCGGGAGTGAAGTTCATGACTTGCTCAGGGGCCTGCTCTTTCGTATTCCCGTCGAACCTAGCTTCGTTATGCGATAAGGCGTCACCAGGTTTTGCATCAGCCTCCCAGTTTTGTAAATGGGAGTTTGTCTTGACTGCGGTGCTGAGTAGCAAACTCTCTGAGAGCGCTTTGGTGCCAGGCTGCCCGCATTCGAATCCTGGCGCCGCCACTGTGACCGGTGGCAGGTTACTTAGCCTAGTGCCCCAAGTGTGAAATAGGAATGATAGGAGTACGCCACTGATAGGGTGGCGGTAAGGACCCAGTGGAGCATACGGCACACAGTAATGCCTGGCAAATGTTAGCTGTCATTATTATATGAAGATGCGAAGACTATCTTCTTCTTGACTTAAATCACCCCCACTCACATTTCTAGCACAGAATAGGACCTCAGTAAATACTTGGTTTAATACAAAAAGCAAAGGTGATTCCTTTTGCATATAAATATCTTAGGAAATTGGTACCAAGATGTTTTGTTTTTCAATCTCTTTCAGGTTGTTTTGCACAGATTAACCCATGACTTGGTAAACTTAATGGCATGGCCTCTGCAGTTTTAAAAGTAATATGTCAGGGGTTTTAAAAGGAGTATAGTCACAAAACCAAATAAATGAAGTTGATGTGTCCAAATGCAAGACAGGGATCTTTGGAAAAAAAGAAAACAAATTCTGTTTTAACTGCTAGTAACAGTTATTGTGTATGTTATTTTCAAACATTTTGACAATAACTGAAAAGATTGAAAATCTTCTAAAGGTGAGAATTAAGAGCTTTGGTAATTTTTTAGAAGGAGGCCTTAGAACTAAGTGCTGCATTAGCTATAGAAATAAGAATTTGTGGCTTTATTTGAGACGTGGGTGGACCTTGAGGGTATTATGCTGAGTGAAATAAGTCAGACAAAGACAGATACCATATGATTTCACATGTGGAAGATAAACACATAGATAAGGAGAACAGGTTGGTGATTGCCAGAGGGGAAGAAGATGGGGAAGAGCAAAGGGGTAAAGGGGCACATGTAGGATGACGGATGGAAACTCGACTTTTGGTGGTGAGCATGATGCAGTCTATATAGAATCCGAAATATGATGTACACCTAAAATTTACACAGTGTTATAAACCAATGTGACCTCAATAAAATAATTTTAAAAAATAGAATTTGTGGCTTTAAAATTGGCAAATTACATGTGGAACTTCAGAAAAGTAGGGACTAGATTGGTTTCAGAGATTTCTGAAGATCAGTTCTGCTTCAGAATGATCCGGCTGAATCCCTAGATAATTTTTTTTAAATAGCGCTCAGTGGGTGGAGTTAATGTGTTTGTGGAATTGTCTTTCTTTTCACTTGCAGAAAGCACTAGGTGGGGACAGCGCAGTGAGGCCCTTCCAGGATGCTACAGCAGCGTGTGCTCCAGTATCACATTATCGGACTGTTAAAAGTGTGGATTCGAGTGAAGAGAGTTTTTCCGATTCAGATGATGATAGCTCTCTTTGGAAACGCAAGCGACAGAAATGTTTCAACCCTCCTCCCAAACCAGAGCCTTTTCAGTTTGGCCAGAGCAGCCAGAAAGCACCTGTTGCTGGAGGAAAGAAGGTTAACAATATATGGGGTGCTGTGCTGCAAGAACAGAACCAGGATGCAGTGGCCACTGAACTTGGTATCTTGGGAATGGAGGGCACTATTGACAAAAGCAGACAATCCGAGACCTACAATTATTTGCTTGCTAAGAAACTGAGGAGGGAATCTCAAGAACATACAAAAGAATTAGACAAAGAACTTGATGAATATATGCATGATGGCAAAAAAATGGGATCAAAGGAAGAGGAAAATGGGCAAGGTCATCTTAAACGGAAACGACCTATCAAAGACAGACTAGGGAACAGACTAGAAATGAACTATAAAGGCCGGTATGAGATCACAGAGGACGATTCTCAAGAGAAAGTGGCTGATGAAATTTCTTTCAGGTGAGCATTTAAATTTGTCCTACAAATGAGCTCTTAACCAACTATCTTCCATTTATAGGAAATAGATTCCAGATACATTAATAATGATGTTTCTTAGTGAGATTTTTTAAATTTAAGGAGTGAACTCCAGGCTTGCTTGGTTATATGAATGTATTTGGGTTTTCTTAAATTTGGACAGGCCTGATAAAATAATTTTGCAGACTTTTATGAACTTTTAAGCATCTCTTTCCATTTAGTGCTATAGAGCTCTTTAGATAAAAACATCTTTTTAGTCATGTGTTTTTTTGAGTGTTTTCAAGTACCCGTGACTTTTTTTTTAATAGCTTTATTGAGGCATATTGTACACATGATAAAATTCATCCTTTTCAAGTGTTGATTTGTTAGTAGATTCATCAATTGTACCACCAACACCATAAATCTCTTTTAAAACATTTCCATCACCCCAATAAGATCCCTTGTACCCATATGCCCATTTAAAGTTAATTGCTGTTCCCATCCCCAGATGACTGCTAATCTCCTTTCTGTTAGTATAAATGTGCATTTTCTGGACATTTTGTATTAATGGAATCTTACAATGTGTGGGCTCATGTGCCTGGCTTCTTTTACTTAGTGTAGTGTTTTTGAGATTCATTCGTGTTATAGCAGGAGCAACACTTTGTTGATTTGCTTATACATGTGCATGCGCCCGCATACACACACGTGTACACATGTTCATATTGACTTGCTATTCCACTTTTTGGCTATTATGAATGCTGTTATGAATTTTCACATGCAGATCTTTGGACATGTATTTTAATTTCTCTTGGGTAACTGCGGGAGTAGAATTGCTCGATATATGGTAAATTTATATTTCGTGTATTTTTAACAAGTTCAAATTTTGTTTAACTTGTCATTAGCTCTAAATCACTGATGAACAGTGTTACAAATTTGAAAACAGATACGATTCAAGAGCAATATAGCTGGTAGGAAAACTGGTATTTACTTTCCAGGCAAGCCTGTCAACACTAGTACTGGATTTTTAAAATACTGAGCAAGTTTGGAATTTGAGTGCTGGAAAGGAACTTAGAGATTTTGTAAACCAAAGCCTTCACTTTACAGATAAGGAAACTGAGGCCCAGTAGTTAGGTGGCTTTCCCAAGGTCACAAATTTAAGTGTCAGACCTGGAACTAAACTCGGGTCCCTTTGTTCCTAGTCTAGTGCTCTTTCCACGGTAATGCACTGCCTTCTGTTGAGAAGAAATAGAGGAAACCAGGTCTGGTTAGGGAACTGGTAAGACTTCTGCAATATTAATCCTCCTTCATCTTTGTGGAGTGTAGGCTCTGATGTTAGAAGTGTTACTTAGGCTGCCTGTGTTTTTACCTCTCAATGGTGAAACGAAAATAATAGAACCTACTTCATAAGGTTGTTGAGAGAATTAACTGAGATAATGCATATAAAGTTCTTAGGATTGTGCTTTTCCCATAATAAGCTGTCAGTAAACATTAGCTATATCCTTTGTTCTGAGGCAGGGAGTCTGTGAGGGAAAGATCCTATCCATTTTAAAGCTCCCAGACATCTCTGGAGTTAGGAGAGCTAACTTTATGGCATAGTAATTGAAAGCAGGGTATATGTTTGTTAACAGGAGTGGACTGCTTTTATCTGCTTTTGCTTTTATGCTTGCGTTCCCCTTGCTGTATGTGCACATTTATTTTGAAATCTGACATAATCCAGGAAGGCAAAGTGAAGAGGCCAGTTATGAGACTGGAGATGGAACCTTGAGGTTACTGTCTCCTTGGTGGATCCAAGATAGGAATGTTTCCATGTCAGTGATTTCAAGGTTAAATATTAAAGATATCAGGGGGCCGGCCCTGTGGCGTAGCGGTTAAGTGCGCACACTCCACTGCTGGTGGCCCGGGTTCGGATCCTGGGCACGTACTGATGCACCGTTTGTCAGGCCATGCTGTGGCAGCGTCCCATATAAAGTGGAGGAAGATAGGCACAGATGTTAGCTCAGGGCCAGTCTTCCTCAGCAAAAAAAAAAAAAAAAAAAGAGGAGGATTGGCATGGATGTTAGCTCAGGGCTGAACTTCCTCACAAAAAAAAAATTCAAAAAGAAGATGTTGTTAGAATAGGATTTTGCTTCTAGTTAGGGACTAAACTGGAAACTAAGGTAGATTTCTTCAACTTTATACAAGAAATGAAGTGGTTAATATTACTTTATTTGTTCCATATCAGGTTGCAGGAACCAAAGAAAGATCTGATAGCCCGAGTAGTGAGGATAATTGGGAACAAAAAGGCAATTGAACTTCTGATGGAAACTGCTGAAGTTGAACAAAACGGTGGCCTTTTTATAATGGTAAGATTAATTGCTCTGTTATTTCCTGTTTTGTATTGTTTCATGTGAGTTTTACAAAACGAACTTGTCTCTGTTGGATATCTTATTTATCATAAATTATTTCAGTGTGTTTCAGATTTTTAAAAACTTCATTAACAATGAAGACTGAAGAAAAAAATTCAGTATGATTTTTGCAATTAATCCTTTCCTTACAAAAAAACATACATAAATTGTAGCCTGTTATGTGCAGTCAACAACACACTTATAGGATTCGTTAAGGGTAGGGACTGAAGTTTTAAGAAAAGAGTCTAGGGGGATCCTGGAAGCTCAGATTTGAGAAGGTGGGTTTTGGAGTTTGGAGAGCCTTGTTTTGAATTCTGAGTCTACAGCTTATTAGGTGTGAGATTTGGCTGAATTATTTGACTTCTTGGAGCCTCAGCCTCCTAACTGTAAAATGGGGATTAATCCTATGTCATAAGGATTAGTTGAGATGATGCACATGAAGTACTTACCACAGTGCCCAGCACTTAGCAGTGGTTTGTTTGATTCATGCATTCTTGACAGTTGGTTCTTGGGGGCAAAAAAAAAATCTTATCATCTGTAAAGCACAGGTAGATATACAGTATATCTTTGAGTATTAAAATTTCATGGGTGGTGGGGGTGAATAGGAGAAAAATTGTCTAAAAAGGCTCCTGGAGTAAGGGAAGCAATAATGAACACAAAAAGGTTGAGAAACCCTTTACTGTTTGAGAATGGCAGAAAGAGTCCTTCTTTGGCTAGGGCCAGATCGCAGGCAGTGGCAGTTGATTTCATAAAGTGGGTTTGCAGATCTCATTTAATCCAGCTTTCCCCACAGGATGAGGATGAAGTTTGAAGGACTTCCTTCTTATTTGCTCCTCCTGAATCTGAATGGTAACATCACGAGAGAGTAAATCAATATTATGCTGTAGAAATGGAGAGAAAAGAAACCAGTTAAAATTGATAGCACTGGCTGAGGAAACAGCCTGTGAACGTAGATTACAGAAGTCAAAACAGAAGTTAACAAGAAAACAAATTATAATAATCATGAAGGTACTGGCACCCTTGTTTGTGTCACTGTTAAGGTGCTTTGATTTTCTTTTAGTTCAGCACAAAGTTACAGATTCATCAATATTTTAATACCACAGTAATAAAACTTTATATTCCAGAGAGCTAATGCAAATCTGAATGTTGGAAAGATGCAAGTCCAAATTCACTTTCTTTTGATGCATTCTTTCCTTGTACAATTATTTATAGCTCTGTGCCAGGCACTGTTCTAGACGAGAAAGCTTACGTTGTAGTTGGAGGTGGGAGGGAGATAGTCTATAAAGAATAAATATAATATTTTCAAGTATGTTAGAAAGTGATAACATGCTATGGGGAAAGAAATAGATCAAATGGAAGAATAGAGAGGAGGGGAGAGGAGGACATTGCAGTTAAACTAGAGTTGTCAGGGTAGACCTTATTATCTCCTTAGGCACTTCTCTGTTTAAAAGATACTTTGGCCATTTATGGGAAGAGTCTATACAGTATAATTTCTCTGTTCCTTTTTGTAGAATGGTAGTCGAAGAAGAACACCGGGTGGAGTTTTTCTGAATCTCCTGAAAAACACTCCTAGTATCAGCGAGGAACAAATTAAGGTAAAAATGATAATGTCTTTGACTTTAAGATCCATCATAATTTGGCTTGCACTCATCCTCTAGCTTCATTTTCTGTTAATCTCTATCACCTGCTCTGCCTTGGATTGACCAATTTTGTCATTGTCTGATTTCAAGTAAAACTTGTGCCTTTTGTGAAGCTCTGCCTCCTCTTTTTCTTCCCTTTCAGAGCCAAGATCAAGATTTCTTTTATGGCAGTTTTTCCTAGTCTCTGAGCATGTAATTATTTTTTCTACCTTCCTACAACTTTTTGGTAATGAAAAATTTCAAACATGTGGAAGAGATGAAAGAATAGTAGAATGAGTACCCATATGTCCTACACCTAGATGCAGGCGTGGTTAATATTTTGACATTCCTGCTTTGCCTATACAATTTTTTTTCTGTACCATTTGAAAATAAGTGGCAAACATAATGACACTCAGCCCTAATTATTTCAACAAGGATCTCCCAATAATGATAATATGGTACATAGCCACACCTAAGAGAAATAAAGACATTTTCATAGTATCCAATATCTAGACCTTATTCTGATTTCCTGAATTGTCCCAAGAATGTGTTTTATACCTTTTTTCTCCCCCAAACCAGGATCCTAACTAGATTTCCACATTTCATTTGTTATATCTCTTTTGGTCTTTTTAATCCTACATTTTTCTACATGATTTGTGCCTTTTCAAGAGTCCAAGATGGTTATCTTTTTTTTTTTTTTTAATGAGAAAGATTGGCTCTCAGCTAACATCTGTTGCCAGTCTTCCTCTGTTTTGTATATGGGACACTGCCACACCTGGCTTGATGAGTGGTGCATTGGTCCACACCCAGATTTGAACCTGTGATCCCCGGGCCGCCAAAGCGGTGCACAGGAACTTAACCGCTACACCACCGGGCCAGGCCCCTGATGGTTATCTTATAGAACGTACCACAGTCTGGTGATTGTCTTTTCAAGAATTTGTTTCGTTCATTCCTCTATCTCTAATATTTCTTTTCCTTTTTTTTTTTTTTTTGCGAGGAAGATTGGCCCTGAGCTAACATCTGTGCCCATCTTCCTCTATTTTTTGTATATGGGCTGCCACCACAGCATGGCTTGATGAGTGGTGCGTAGGTCCATGCCTGGGATCCGACCCTGTGAATGCCCTGCAACTGAAGCGGAGCACTTGAACTTAACCATTATGCCACTGGGGCTGGCCCCTCTGATATTTCTTATAAACTAGAAGCTAGGCTTGTTGGTATTCTTAATCATTTTTGTGTTACTAGGGTATCTTATATGGGAACTTTTCTACGGTGGATTTTCACAACTCAACATTGATATGTTTTAATTTGTTAGTTAAGGAACATGATTTGCATTTAGCAGATATAATCAAGATTGAGAACTAGCTCCTTGCATAGGAAAGAGGTGATGCACGTGCAACACAGCTGCTCTACGTGAGAAGCTTTGTACTCTCTTTAGTATAACAGTGGGGAATAAAGGTAATAGGAATGTGTTTTTGCTATGCTAATTATAATGCTAATGATGACAGATAAATAAAGCCATTTCTCTTGAGCTGGTGCTCTATGTGATCATATTTTGCTCAATGTTTCTTTTGCCTTAAGCTTTCTGGCTATGCACTTCCAGTCATGTTTTTTTTTTTTCTTTTTGTGAGGAAGACCAGCCCTGAGCTAACATCCAATGCCAATCCTCCTCTTTTTTGCTGAGGAAGACTAGCCCTGGGCTAACATCTGTGCCCATCTTCCTCTACTTTATATGGGACGCCACCACAGCATGGCTTAACAAGTGGTGCATCGATGCGCGCCCGGGATCCAAACCGGTGAACCCCAGGCCGCTGCAGTGGAGCGTGTGCACCCAACCGCTTGCACCACCGGGCTGGCCCCTCCAGTCATGTTTTTAAAATCTGTTATTGAAATTCCTACAGGAAATGTAATAACTGTAACTGCACATTTGAAATCTCTAGTTCATAACTTCTTTTTTTTCCTCATTGGAACAATTATTTTGATAACATAAATTTGTAACAGTGTAAATTTCCTTAGGAACACCACTATTGAGTGGTAGAACAGAGTTTATACCTTACTATTCCTCCTCCTTCCCCAGTATAATCCCTGACAAAAGTGTGTACTTAGAAGGAACATTCTTCATGAGTTTTTGTTTGATAGCAAAATGTCACTCTTTTCAGAGAAATGACATGGTATGATGAAAAGAATTCTAATCAAAATCTGGGTTTTAATATTTTTGCCATTTGGTGATCATATGACTGAGCAGATCACTTACTCTCCCTCAGCCTCAGTTTTTTCATCTATGAAGTGGAGACTTTAATATGTGCCTTGCTTATTTAGTAGAGCTATAAAGGGATTAAATAAAGTAATATCTAGAAAAGCTTTTCGTAAGTAATAAAACCTTGGACAAACAATTTCCAGAAGCAGGAGAGGAGAAAATAACATTCATTCACTGTGTGCCTGGCACTAGGCCAAATATTTCTATGACTTAGTCTTTACCACAGTCTATCAAAGTGGGTGTTACCCTGTTATACAAATGAAGAGTAATAAAAGTGATATGCCTGGGATTACACAGAATGCTGACTTAAAACCCATGTTGTTTTCACTGAATCACGTCTTGAAATTCCACTCTCCTAACGCATTGTGGAAAAGGGGATTTTAATGTTCATTGGTTTTTATGTTAAACTACCAGAAACATTGCATTATAACAAACAATAGAAACATTTGGAATATCTAATAATGGGAGAATATTGACTTATGGGGACATTCTTTTTTTAATTTTTATTTATTTATTTTTTTGTGTGTGATAAATATCAGCCCTGAGCTAACATCCATGCTAATCCTCCTCTTTTTTGCTGAGGAAGACTGGCTCTGAGCTAACATCTATTGCCAATCCTCCTCCTTTTTCCCCCACCCCAAAGCCCCATTAGATAGTTGTATGTCATAGTTGCACATCCTTCTAGTTGCTGTATGTGGGACACGGCTTCAGCATGGCCGGAGAGGCCGTGCGGCGGTGTGTGCCCGGGATCCGAACCCGGGCCGCCAGTAGCAGAGCGCGCGCACTTAACTGCTAAGCCACGGGGCTGGCCCCTATGGGGACATTCTTAAAAGGACTATCTTGTAGCCTCTATTTTTGTAAAGCAATTTTAAGAAAATGAGAAAATGTAATAATAATGAATTTTTTTTAAGGCAAAGTACAAATTTATAAAGAAAAAGGAGTGAGACAATAGATTGGTATGTAAAACACCAAAATGTTACCAGTGATTTGGTCTATTGTGAGAGATTATAAATGTTTTGGCTTTTAAGATTTTTCTGTGTTTTTCCAAGTTTCCTACATGTGCATGGATTGAGTACCTTTGTTATTAGAGGAAAAAACCTGAAGGCAAACAGAATTTTATTATAGGTAATTTTATATGCCATCCAAATGATGATGTTATAGTTATTATTTTAATCGCTATATTGCCAACAGTCACAGTCTGTAGAACTTGGAAGCCAGAACTGAACTGAGTGGGCTTGTTTCCCTTTTTTTCATTTGATTTTGTTTTGGTGTGTGACTTTGTAATTATTTAAGTTTTGTTTTAGAAAATATAAGGTTTGTCGGGGCCAGCCCGGTGGTGCAAGTGGTTAAGTGCCTGCGCTCCGCTGTGGCGGCCTGGGGTTCACTGGTTCAGATCCTGGGCGCGCACTGACGCACTGCTTGGTGGGCCATGCTGTGGAGGCGTCCCATATAAAGTGGAGGAAGATGGGCACGGATGTTAGCCCAGGGCCAGTCTTCCTCAGCAAACAAAGAGGAAGACTTGCAGATGTTAGCACAGGGCTGATCTCCTCACAAAAAAAAAAAGAAAGAAAATATAAAATTTGTGAATAAAAAGGTAAGAATAGTTAAAAGTTAATTTGCTATATTTTATGATTTGTGACTCTGCTCTGATTGTGTTGTTTTGTGGTTACCATGAGGTTTGTATACAAGATCTCATAGATGAGATAGTCCTTTTTTTGATGGCCTCTTATCTCCATTAGCCTATGCAGGTTCCATCCCTTTCCTCTTCCCCTTCTATGTTTTTGTTGTCATAAAGTATTCTTTTTTGTGTTGTGAGTTTGTGACCAAATTGAAGTGGTTGTAGTTATTTTTGACTCTTTCTTTCCCTTTATCCTTTACGTTATAATTAAGTGTTTACTAACCTGTTCTGCTATAGAGCTGCAATTTTCTGATTCTATTTATCTCCTTGCTCAAAACTTAGTACACCTTTGCCTTTTCGTTCAGGTAGGAGGGCTCCTTTCAACATTTCTTGTAAGGCAGGTCTAGTGGCAGTGAACTCTCTCAGCTTTTGTTTGTCTGGGAAAGCTTTTATTTCTCTGTCATATCGGAAGGATAATTTTGCTGGATAGAGTATTCTTGGCTGATAGTTTTTGTCTTTCAGTATTTTGAATGTATCATTCCACTCTCCTGTAGCCTCTCTCCTCTAGCCACTCTCACTGTAGGATTTCTGCTGAGAAATCGCTGAAAGCCTGATGGGTGTTCCTTTGTAGGTTATTTTCTTCTCTCTTGCTACCCTTAATATTTTTCTTTGTCATTGACTTTTGATAGTTTTAATATTGTATGCCTTGGAGAAGGTCTTTGTGCATTGAGGTAATTAGGAATTCTATTAGCTTCATGTACTTCCTTGTCCAGTTCCTTCCCCAGGTTTGGGAAGTTTTTAGCTATTATTTCTTTAAATAAGCTCTTTGCTTCTTTCTCCCTCTCTTCTCCTTCTGGGATACCTATAATCTTTATGTTACTTTTCCTAACTGAGTTGGATATTTCTCGAAGAATTTTTTCATTTTTTTTAAAATCTTAGTTCTCTCTCCGCCTCCACCTTAATCATTTCTAGGTTTCTATCTTTGAGCTCACTAATTCTCTCCTCCATGTGGTCTGCTATGTTTTTAATGCTTTCTGCATTATTTTTCATCTCATTAATTGTGTTCTTCATCTCTAGAATGTGTTTGGTTTTTTTTTTTTTTAGAGTTTCAATCTCTTTGGTGAAGTACTTCTGTTCATTCCATCTTAATTTTATTCCTGACGGTTCCTCATTGAACTGTCTTTCTGAGTTTTCTTGTAACTCATTGAGTTTCTATACGACAGCTATTTTGAATTCTGTGTCAGGTAGATTGCAATCTTCTTTGACTTCAAGTTTGGTTTCTGGAGAGCTCTCATTCTCTTTCTTTTCTGCCATGTTACTGAAGTTCTTCATGAACTTCAGTATTCTGAAGTTGAATTGATCCTCTGCCAGCATGTTTGTGAAAGCAGACACCTTTCTTATTTGGGTATGGCTTTGGTTACTTTGGTTCAGAGCTGCTTCTGGTTGTATTTGAGAGCCTGCACTTTCCACCCTCCACTGCCTCTGCTAGAGGCATTGTCAGTGCCCTCCTTTTATCGCTTGTGCCTCTGAGGTTGCTGGTGCCTTGCCTATAATGTCGCTGCAGTCTCTCACGTGTCACCACCAGGGTCACCAGGCTGCGAGCACTTCTGCTGCTTCTGGGGTCACCTGGGTCTCGTGTTCCTCCACTGGTTCTCCATGGGCTTTCCACTGTTTGCATACTGCTGCCCCATGCACCACTTGTGCTGTTGCTCCTGGGTTGTCTGGGGGTGCTGGTTGCACTGCTGTCAGGGGTGCTGGGTTCACAGGTGTAACTGTCGCTGCTGGGGGCCCAGGAACTCAGGGACTTATATGCAGCCCCCTTAGATGATGCTGGTGGAGCCACCATCAGAGGTGCCATCACTGGGGGCTGGGTCATCGGTTCTGCTGTGGTTCCTGAAGCCTCTGGTCACAGGTTCCCACTGACACCACTAGGGGCTTGGGGAGGCAGGGGCTAAGCAGAGAGAGGTTGTTGTTACTGCTCACTCTGCTGCCTCTGGTCTCTGGCACTAGCTGGTGTGTTTTGAAAACTCAGGTCAGGGTGCCCCACCTCGGCCAGGAAAATCCAAGTTTTGTATATTGTCCCTACTGTTGGAAAGACCTGGGCACTGCCAAGGGAGGGGGAGGCTGTGTGCACACTGGATTTGCTGGGAGATGGGCAAGGAGCAAGCTGCACCTGTTTTTTCTGCTCCCACCATGTCCCCTTGCAGCCATGTGAGCTGTGGTGCCTGCTGTCTCCACTATGCTTGCAGCGGCGCAAACTGTGGCTCCTGCTGTTTTTGTTCCTGCAGCAACCACTAGCAGGTGTGCCTGTCAGCATGAGGATCCACGCCCTGGATCGCTGCTGCCACGGGAGGGAGAAGGGGCTGCTACCCTAGTTCCGCTACCTTGCAGCAGTCCAGTACTCCAACCTTCAGTTGTATAGATGCGTGGATCTCTTATGTGCCCTATTGAGCTGTGTAGGGAAGCCTGTGTTGGTCAGTGGGTGTCCTATTGGTTGTCACTTAGAGGGGCGAAACAAAGGGCACAACTCATTGTGCTATGATGTCGACATCACTCAGTTTGCTTTTTTTTTGTTTGTTTGTTTTTGGTGAAGAAGATCAGCCCTGAGCTAACATCCATGCCAATCCTCCTCTCTTTGCTGAGGAAGACCAGCCCTGAGCTAACATCCATTGCCAATCCTCCTCCTTTTTTTCCCTTTTTCTCCCCAAGGCCCCAGTCAATAGTTGTATGTCATAGTTGCACATCCTTCTAGTTGCTCTATTTGGGACGCCGCCTCAGCATGGCCGGGCAAGCAGTGCGTTGGTGCATGCCTAGGATCCGAACCCGGGCTGCCAGCAGCAGAGCGCACGCACCCAACCGCTAAGCCACGGGGCCAGCCCCTGCCATATATTTTTAAAAAGCTCAGCTATAATGGTCTTCCTCTGCAAATAGTATACAGTTCAGTTCTTAACTTGTAGAGTTAATTATATAGAAAGACAGATGGGGAAATAAAATTGCTCTCCAGTTATCTGTTGTCCACAATTGTTGTAAAAACATTAACAATAGGCTACAACAACATTTCTTTGGGCCATTCCCCAATTTTTTCTATTTAAATTTATAACCCATGGAAATGATGTTCCTTTTTAATGAGGCTTGCCCATATTTGGTAGGAAAAGGAGAACTCATAATTTTACTTAGTGTTGCCAAGCATTTCACTTCTTAGAATTGTTTTTATCGATATTTGGATGTGCTTCCGTATAAAATGAAAATACTTCTACTTATAGCTTTTTTTATCTCTCCACTTGAAGGTAAGTAGACTCTTGAAAAAAATGTGAATTATTACACTTTTGTGAAGGCAACATAATAGGGTTTAAGAATATGGATTTGGAGAAATCATGTATAAGTTTAGATTTCATACCTTCGCATGTTAGCTCTGTAATCTTGTGCCTCACTTTCCTCATGTGAAAACAAGGGTAATATACCTACCTCATAAGGTTCTTCTGACATTGAAAAGAGTTAACATGTGTGTGAAGTTCTCAGCATAATGCCTGGCGTATAAGTGCTCATTCAGTAAATGGTAGGTAGCCTCATTTTCCTCTGCATTCACCTTTTTTGTCCTTCTTGCACTTTATTCTCACATATGTACCCTCTTCCACCCCCAATCCCTCCTTATTTCTGTAGCAAATACTTTTATTCCTCTTCTTCATCAAAGCACATCTTCTGAAGCTGTCCCTTATTCCCTTAATTTCAGGGCTCCTTACTCCTTCCTCTGCCAATTTTGTGTGCTGCTTATGACTATTTAGCATAAATTTTAGAAAGAGAGGGCCTCTTGCATCTCACCATCCTCCATAATGCTTTTTATAAACAAGAGATTTGTACTTTGTGCACTTTAAGAGTATACTAGGTACTGGCTTAGCTACAGCTTTTAAGAGTCCCTTCCCAGAAGAGAATAGGGTGTCAGAAGTGTGTCCTGCCTATGCTAGCTTCTGTTTTATTTTTTGTTTTTTATTTTTTGTGTGTGAGGAAGATTAGCCCTGAGCTGACATCTGTTGCTAATCCTCCTCTTTTTGCTGAGGAAGATTGGCCCTGAGCTAATATCCATGCCCATCTTCCTCTACTTTATATGTGGGACGCCTGCCACAGCATGGCTTGATAAGCAGTGCATAGGTCCGTGCCCGGCATCCAAGCCTGCAAACCCCCGGCTGCCAAAGTGAAACACACAAACTTAACCACTATGCCGCCAGGCCAGCCCCCTAGCTTTTATTTTAAACCTTTGAACCTTCTCTGCCTTAGCATGGTCATTTGGCCTTCTCTTTAGGTCCCTACCCTACTTTCCTTTCTTTTCTACCCTCTGAAACTATAGTTAATCTCTCTGTATCAGGGTTCCCAGGTATTATTTTATATTTTTCTGTGTAATATTTTAATGGAATGTATTTTCTAGTTGAACAGTTCTCAACTGCTGGCGATTTTGCCTCTCAGAGTGTATTTGACAATGTCTGGAGATATTTTTGGTTTTCACAATTTGGGGTGGGTGGGTATGTGTTAGTGGGTAGAGGCCAGGTGTGCTGCTAAACATCCCCTACAATGCACACAGCAGACTGGCTCAACAAAGAATTATATAGCTGGAAATTTCAGTAGTGCCAAGGTTGAGAAACCGTGTCTAGAAGACTCTCATATTTTCATGCTATAAAATCCCATTTCAGGCATTCTGGAATATATCCCAGTGCTGACTGTGTTATTTTTATGCCATGTGATAAAAGTTTTTGAAAAAGATTTACATTCTCACACATTGATTACAGTAATGTTTTTTAAGGAATGGAATTTTTCTTGCATTGTATCAGTTACGTGATCATACTTAGTCACACAATTCACTTTCTCAGCATGGGCAATCACCTATGATTATGATGACATTTCAAAGTTAGTAAATCTTTATTCCAAAGACTTCTGTTTTATCGTGATAAATTATATTTTATTTAAATCCTAAACAACATGATTTTCCTACTGTATCCTTCCATTCAGAAAACCTTTAACTACAGAGATGTGTTATGGTAGAATACCGTGGGCCCTAGACCTAACAGTAGGTTGAGTTTGAATCATAGCTTCATCTGCTACTTGCAGTGGGGACTTAATTAGTATCTTAGACTCTAAGTCTAATAATGTTTGCTTGGTTTTGGTGAGAAGTGGAATATAAAGAAACAAACTTGTAGTAACTTGTAACAAACTTCTAATAAATGATTGTTCTTATTTACTAAAGTTGTTCCTTTATTGTAGGACATTTTCTACCTTGAAAATCAAAAGGAATATGAAAATAAAAAAGCTGCTAGGAAGAGGAGAACACAAGTGTTGGGGAAAAAGATGAAACAAGCTATTAAAAGTCTAAATTTTCAAGAAGATGATGATACATCACGAGAAACTTTTGCAAGTGACACAAATGAGGCCCTGGCCTCTCTTGATGAATCACAGGAAGGACATGGAGAAACAAAGTTGGATGCAGAGGAAGCCATTGAGGTTGATCATTCACACGATTTGGACATCTTTTAGTACATTTTGAGGAATAAGGCTTTCTAAAATAACATTGTGATAAACCATTTCTACTGAGATTGCTTCATTTTACTTTGCACTGATAAACATGAAAATCTGGAGAGAAAGAACTGTTTTCTTGTTTTAAATAAAATTGAATATGTGGGGAGATGAATGCAATTGATACAAACGTGTAAAAATGTCTTATGTCTCATAAAATACTGAAAAGTACATAGTGGAGGATTTAGTTTCTCAATCTGTTGCATGTGCTAATTATTACTAGTTGATAATCAGTTTTGTCCAGGTCATTATAACATGCCATTCAAAAGTCTGTTTTCTTTTTCTGATTTATCTTTGCAGTGAATTATGATTGGTTTCAAAACATTCCATTAAAAGATCCTAATAAGATAGATAAATTGTTAAGCTATTACAAATGCATTCAAATTTAGGTTTTCTGTGCTCTAAGAACTCTTAGGCAGTTTTAAAATAGGTTTATACTGATGGCTTTTCCCACTTATGTCCAGAAGTAAATAAACATCAGAAGCTTTTCAAAGAAGCATTGCTTCTTAACTTTCACTTTGTTTTTGACTTCTTATTAATTAACTTGGTCATATACTAAATACTGAGTGTGATCCATACCTTTGTAATTACCATGGACATTTAAAAAGTTCCCAGTGAAGGCCTGCCTAAGACTGTCTTACCCTATGTTAAGGAAGTTAGGTATTAAAAATGTCACATGTGCATGAAGTTTTAAATTATGCATTTTTATTGAAGGAAATAAAAGTAGTTTACTTAAGATGTTCCAAGAGTTGACTGTAGTTTATAAAATAGATTAAGAAAAAATATGTAGGAAGCAATTATAAACTATTCTTTGCAGACAATGTGCTTGAAATCTTTCAGTAGTTCCTGAAATGGCATTGAAGTTGGATCTAAGTGGGAAAAGAAGAGGAAAATGGTTATTGGTTGCTTTTTATTCATAAAGAATGGAAAAATAAAATTAGAGTTTTGGCAGTCCTTAATGAGTTTCAAGTGACTTTCTTTTAATCTCAAATATTTCATAAAATTGCTGTAACCAAGGAAAAAAAAATTTTTAAATAGATAACTGGATATTGTTCCTGAAATTATTTATGAAAGGTGATGTTAAAGGTATAGTACATTAGAAAGATAATCAACATTTAGAAATCTGAATGCCACATATTCATGTAAATACTGCTTATTTCTCTAGTGAAATTATGGTTTTTGAAGGGCATTAATGCCTGAGGCTACTTTATCTTCATTAAATGGATTGCTCTACCCCTGTACCTTCCTGGTTCATTTTCATAAATAGTTTCCTTAACATTTGGAAACCACACAGATTTCTGGTTTGTATTGCACCCTAATGTTGTGTATAGAAACCAACACTTCAGTTTTTAAAGTTCTTTAAAATTTTGGCTATTAAAATTACTCTTCTCTGGGGCCAGCCCCGTGGCATAGTGGTTAAGTTTGCGCACTCTGCTTCGGTGGCCTGGGGTTCATGGGTTCAGATCCCGGGCGTGGACCTATGCACCACTCATCAAGCTGTGCTGTGGCAGCATCCCATATACAAAATAGAGGAAGATTGGCACAGATGTTAGCTCAGGGATGATCTTCCTCAAGCAAATGGCGCAAGATTGGCAATGATGTTAGCTCAGGGCTGATCCTCCTCACCGACAACGACAAAAAAATCACTTTTCTAAACCTTTCTGGCTATCCAAATCTAGGAATGCCTATCCAAACTGTTGTATTCAGTTAATACTCGCACCAAACCAGTATATCTTGCAGTAATTTCTGCTCACCCTAACCTTTTTCCTACTTGCTGGCTAGTAAGATTGACAATACCCCTCCACCTCTCTATCCTAGTAGTTCAGATGCTCATCCTCACTCATAATCTTTATTAAAATGAATTTTTGTAATCTAAAATCTTCTGCAATATAACTCAAATCTTAGGAGATAAATGGGTTGAATTGCTTTGGGTTTAAGCAAATTTGATTTATACTCTTAAAGTGTGTGTCTAAATAGTTGGTGAAGCATAAATGGGACACATCAACCATGGGCAATATATAGAGGGAAATCAGCTAAGAGCAAATACAGAATCTTAATATGAAGTAGTTATTTGTGAACGATAATTGTTTAATCCAATATATATTTTTTTAAATATTTATTTATTTTCCCCCAAAGCCCCAGTAGACAGTTGTATGTCATAGCTGCACATCCTTCTGTATGTTGCTGTATGTGGGACGCGGCCTTGGCATGGCCAGAGAAGCGGTGTGTCGGTGCGCGCCCAGGATCCGAACCCGGGCGGCCAGCAGCAGAGCGCGCGCACTTAATTGCTAAGCCACGGGGCCGGCCCCAATATATTTTCTATGTCAAAGTCTGCAAGCATCCTCATTTTTTAATTGTTCATGATAAGAATGATGATGTTTGGGGCCAGCCCAGTGGTGCAGCAGCTAAGTGCACGCGCTCCACTCTGGCGGCCCAGGGTTCGCAGGTTTGGATCCCAGGTGCGCACTGGCGCAGCACTAGTCAGGCCATGCTGTGGTGGCGTCCCATATGAAGTAGAGGAAGATGGGCACGGATGTTAGCTCAGGGCCAATCTTCCTCAGCAAAAAAGGAGGATTGGTGTCAGATGTTAGCTCAGGGCTGATCTTCCTCACACACACACACAAAAATGAATGATGATGTTTTACTCAAGAAAGGGTATTAAAAACAACACTGAAAATAGCTCTAATATCTGCACTCTTGAAATCAACTGCTAATATAACTGCTATAGGTTGCTATGAAGTTAGCAAAACATTGTTACATCTGAGGCAGCTATGTCATCATAATTAGACTAGTGACTTAGTGGCGTTCTAGATGAGAATTCCGGTCACTACTGGCAGTGATGGCTTCAGGAAAAGACACTTGTCCTGTCTTACCTAAACTTGTCAACAACCGTTCTGATGAGAATTCATATAAGCCTGCTGATAAGTGAGGACTTAGGGTTCTGGGTTTTGGGGGGGTGGGGTTTGCAATCCAGGAGCTATGCAGATGAGGACAATAACTTTGTGCTTCCCCTTGGCATTTATATAGAAAGCTTTGTGTGCAGGGAAAGCAAGTTTGACCTGAGTGTAGAGCACATACTGAATTCAGAAGCTAAATTAGTTCCTGTTTTTTGTGATTGGCTGGAGATTCCTTTGGGCAATGAGTAGGCCTGAGGAAATCATGGTGTGCTGCCTTCTCCCCTAAAATCAAGTTCAAATGAACATCAGGAACGAATTGTAAAGGACAGTATGCAGTTGGAGGTACAGGGACCAAGTCCAGACTCTTGGGGATTTAATGGGTTGATTATCTATTAAGTGAGCCTCAAACAATAGCACAGCACTGTGTCCTGCAGCTGCTGGGGTCTGAACATTGTGAACACAACTGCCTCCCTTCCCTAGGTGATGCTAAAATTATTGTATGTAACTCACAAGATACCCTTCTTCTTTTCTTAATGTTCAGGTATAATGAGGTTCATTTGCCACGGTTTTCATTAAAGCAAGGGATGATCCCAAGACATTATGTTATGCCTTGGAAAGAAAACATGAAATTCAGGAATGTGAATCTGAAGGTATTTTCCTATGAACATTCATAATAAAAAGTCTACATTATTTAATGTATCTCTGAATAGACATATGTAACTGTACAAAAGCTATTTTTAAAATTATTTTTTATTTTTTCCAGCTTTATTGAGGAATAATAGACAAATATCATTGTATGTATTTAAAGTGTACAATGTGATAATGTGACATACATTGTGGAATGATTCCCAAGATCAAGATAATTAACACATTCATCACTTCATGTAGTTAACTTTCTTTTCTTTGTGAGAATTCTTAGATCTACTCTCAGCAACTTTCAAGTATATAATACCATATTATTAACTATAGTCACCATGCTGAACATTAGATCCTTAGAACTTATTCTTCTTATAACTGAAAGTTTGTACCCTTTGACCTATATCTTTCCATTTCTCCCACCACCATTCTTTTCTCTGACAAAAACTATTTCATGCACTTGCACATAAACTTGCAAGCAAAAGTTAAATAGCAGTATCTATTCAAATAACCCAATTAGAAACTTAAAATAGATATACCAAAAAAGATTTCAGAACTATATGTCTACTTTTTGCCCCACATAATGCCAACTCGCGGTTGTTGAGATGCTCATCAGATGTAGGTACCATTAATATTAAAGCTACGGTCCAGGCATGCATTTTTAAAGTTGTATTGCATATTCAGACTGAGAGCTATGGGGACAGTTTGGCTAGATTTACAGAGAGGACTCGTTGCCCATTCAACACTCCTATTCAGTCAATAGTTTCAAAGCATTTTCCAAACTCAGAGTGACCATTCACTTGTGAAAAGGTAAGTTGTTTCTTTAAAGGAGAATAGAAGGAGACGGCCCGGTGGCGCAAGGGGTTAAGTGTGCGCGCTCCGCTGCGGCGGCCTGGGGTTCGCCGGTTCGGATCCCGGGCGTGCACCGCTTGTCAAGCCATGCTGTGGTGGCGTCCCATATAAAGTGGAGGAAGATGGGCATGGATGTTAGCCCAGGGCCAGTCTTCCTCAGCAACAAAAAGAGGAGAATTGGCAGATGTTAGCTCAGGGCCAATCTTCCTCACAAAAAAAAATAAAAAATAAAGGAGAATAGAATATATTGTAATAATTAAACTACAGAAGAAGATTTCAAGTTAGAATTCCTAGAAAGAAATGTGTTTGTATAAGTAATTTGCAAATTTCAAATGGATAAGCAATTAATGTTGAATAACAATATAGTTTGCCAACACAGAGATATTACAAAGTATGAATATTATATGATATATAACATATATCACAAAAATATGGTTCAATTATTTTCTTATAAAATGTATGCATACAATGTAATAAATGAAGCTGCCATTTGCCCTGAGATGACTATTTTATATGCATTTTTATCTAATATTTTGAAAACAAAGATACAACTGAGGAAATCAAGACAACAGACAAACATCAAATTTATATAGTTATTAAGACTTTCTTTAATCTGAATATTGGGCTGTATTTCATGTAATTGAGTGGCTTATCAAGTCATTTTCAATGTCCGAAATAGCTTTAGCCTGGTGGCAATATTATACTGACTTTATCTTTTTCATTTACTAGAACTACAGGCTGTAAACTTTGAGAAAGTGATGTTTGGTGTGACGTACAGCAGATTTTTTTTCTCTTAGCATGCAGAAGCATGTGGGATCCATGCTGGCCCTTTAGAAGACTCTCTGTTTTTGAATCACAGCGAAAGGCTTTGCCATGGAGAAGACCGTAAAGTTGTCTTGAAGAAAGACCCACCAGAAAAAAAAACTGCAGACCTGCCTTTGCATTCACCTCTCTCCAGATACCAAAGCACTGTGATTTCCCATGGCTACAGGAGGCGACTGGTCTGAGGAAGGAAGAATAAAGTGATAAAGTGTTTCATTCTCTCTCTCTTTCTCTCCACCCTCCCAAAAATGTTTAAGTGCATTGTACATTTGTATTTCACCTACAGGTTCAATTTGTTTAAAAGCTATAAGTCAATTGCATGCTTTATACATTATGAAAACTTTAGAAAGGAAATAGGCTCTGAGAACATTTGAGATGAAGTGGGGGAGAAGGAAAACTGTCTCACTGAAATTAATGTCACACAGCAGCAGACTGATTCAGTCCTATCGTCTAATCTCACCATCTACCTTTCTCTCCTTCTGACTCTGTCTTTATTATTCATCCCCTCCAAAACTCAGTGTCAGACGAGCCAAATTGAAATAGAGCTGCAGGACGTGGAATTATTTTTGCTAAGTTTTTGACTGCCCCGACACCCTTCTTTCTGCCCCACTCTACCAACACACATACCCCTAAGGTTCTGGACATTGGTAACTAATCAACATGGTAATTAGAAGTGTTTGGCAGACAACACTATGATACATCATACAATTTTAGCTGAGATGTACTTTTCGGTATTGGTTCAGTGTATCCAAGTATCAATTCCTACAGCAAAGAATTGATTCACATAATTTAACAACAGAAAACTGAT
Source organism: Diceros bicornis minor (assembly GCF_020826845.1). Taxonomy (NCBI): domain Eukaryota; kingdom Metazoa; phylum Chordata; class Mammalia; order Perissodactyla; family Rhinocerotidae; genus Diceros; species Diceros bicornis. The sequence continues at coordinate 46,903,565 of NC_080740.1, forward strand.
AATATGCATAAAGGTGCACCACTGTGGAAGACAGTATGGTGGTTTCTCAAACAGTCAAACATAGAATTACCTTATGATCCAACAATTTCACTTCTAGGTATACGCCCAAAAGAATTGAAAGCAGGGACTTGAACAGATATTTGTACACCAACATTCATAGCAGCTTTATTCACAATAACCAAAAGGTGAAAACAACTCAAATGTCTTTTAACAGATGAGTGGATAAACAAAATGTAGTATATGCATGCAATGGAATATTATTCAGCCATAAAATGTAATGAAGTTCTGATACGTAATACAACATGGATAAACCTTGAAAACATTATGCTAAGTGAATAAGTCAGACACAAGAGGACAGATATTGTGTGATTCTACTTACATGAGATACCTAGAATAGTCAAATTCCTAGAAAAAGAAAGTAGAAGAATAGTTATCATGACTGCAGGGGAGGGGAGGATGTGGAATTATTGTTTAATGGGTACAGAGTTTCCATTTGACATGATGAAAAAGTTCTGGAGATGGATGGTTGCACAACAAGTTGAATGTACTTAATTGAATTGTACACTCAACAAGGGTTAAAATGGTAAATTTTATGTCACATATATTTTACCACAACTGAAAAAAAGACCAAGTAGGTCTTGGCTTCATCCAGCCAAGTGTTCATATCGCATAACAGCACCAAGGAAACTATTACAAAAAAAAGATACAGATGTCTATCTAACATCAACTTAAAGATCAATAAGTATAAATAAAGTAAAAAATGTATATATGGGGTGTTAAAAAATGATTAAAGAAGACAATTTCGGTGATACAAACTTTAACACTTCATGAAGTGGACAGCCTCCATTCTGAGAACTGCAAAATGGTGGGGAAGGCAGGAAGATTTTATAAGACAAAGGATAAGGAAGAAAGTATAGAGCCCAAAGCTGGCTTGGTGCTTGGGGATTGACTGACTAGATATACTGCGTTTCTTGTCAAGTGGAGCATCTGCAGGGACATGAAAGTTATTTAAGTTTTGGTTTGCTGATGTGGCACCCTGGGCAGAAGTGGCTCCATCCTGGTCCTAGAAATTTATTTCAACACTAGTGGTCTGTTTTTGAGGGTAAGGTATTGAAGTCACCACCTGTTGTTGTTGAATTGTCTATTTCTCCTTTCATTTCTATCAGTTTTTGTTTCATGTATTTTGGTGCTCTGTTATTAGATGCGTATATATACATAATTATTATATCTTCCTGATGGATGACCCTTTTATCATTACAAAATGTCTCCCTTTGTCTCTAGTAACATTTTTTAACATTTTTATTATTAATGTGATAATAGTTTATAATATTGTGAAATTTCAGTTGTATATTATTATTTGTCAGTCACCATATGAATGTGCCCCTTCACCCCTTGTGCCCACTCCCAAACCTTCCTCCTGGTAACCACCAAACTGTTCTCTCTGTCCGTGTGTTAGTTTATCTTCCACATATGAGTAAAATCATGCAGTATTTGTCTTTCTCTGTCTGGCTGATTTCGCTTAACATAATACCCTCCAGGTTCATCCATGTTGTTGTAAATGGGACGATTTTGTCTTTTGTTGTGGCTGAGTAGTATTCCATTGTATATATATACCACATCTTCTTTATCTAATCATCAGTAGATGGGCACTTGGGTTGCTTCCACTTCTCGGCTAGTGAATAATGCTGCAATGAACATAGGGGTGTATAAGTCTCTTTGGATGGTTCATTTCAAGTTCTTTGGATAAATACCCAGTAGTGTGATAGCTGGATCATAAGGTATTTCTATTTTTAATTTTTGGAGGAATCTCCATACAGTTTTCCATAGAGGTTGCACTGGTTTGCATTCCCACCAGCGGTGAATGAGGGTTCCCTTTTCTCCACAACCTCTCCAACATTTGTTATTTTTTGTCTTGGTGATTATAGCCATTCTAATGGGTTTAAGGTGATATTTTAGTGTAGTTTTGATTTGCATTTCCCTGATGATTAGTGATGTTGAACATCTTTTCATGTGCCTATTGGCCATCTGTATATCTTCCTTGGAAAAATGTCTGTTCATATCCTCTGCCCATTTTTAGATTGGGTTGTTTGTTTTATTGTTGTTCAGTTGTGTGAGTTCTTTATATATTGTGGAGATTAAAACCTTGTCAGATATATGATTTGCAAATATTTTCTCCCAGCTGGTGAGTTGTCTTTTCATTTTGATCCTGGTTTCATTTGCCTCTTTAGTCTGCTGAAGTCCCACTTTTTTATTTTTTCTTTTGTTTCTCTTGTCCAAGGAGACATGGAATTCAAAAAGATCCCTCTAAGATCAATGTCAAAGAATGTACTGCCTCTATTTTCTTCCAGGAGTTTTATAGATTCAGGTCTTACCTTCAAGTCTTTGATCCACTTTGAGTTAATTTTTGTGTATGGTAAGAGATAATGGTCTACTTTCAGTTTTTTGCATGTGGCTGTCCAGTTTTCCCAGTACCATTTATTAAAGAGACTTTCCTTTCTCCACTGTATGTTCTTAGCTCCTTTGTTAAAGATTAGCTGTCTGTAGATGTGTGATTTTACTTCTGGGCCTTTACTTTTGTTCCATTGATCTGTGTGTGTGTTTTTGTACTAGTACCATGCTGTTTTGATTATTATAGCTTCGTAGTATATTTTAAAGTCAGGGATTGTGATGCCTCCAGCTTTGTTCTTTTTTCTCAAGATTGCTTTAGCCATTCGGGGTCTTTTGTTGCCCCATATGAATTTTAGGATTCTTTGTTCTATTTCCATGAAGAATGTCATTGGGATTCTGATTGGGATTGCATTGACTCTGTAGATTGCTTTAGGTAATATGGAGATTTTAACTGTTCATTCTTTCAATCCATGTGTATGAGATATCTTTCCATTTCTTTATGTCATCATCGATTTCTTTCAATAATGTCCTATAGTTTTCATTGTGTAGGTCTTTCACCTCCTTGGTTAAATTTATTCCTAGATATTTTATTCTTTTTGTTGTGATTGTAAATGGGATTGTATTCTCGAGTTCTCTTTCTGTTAGTTCGTTATTAGAGTATAGAAATGCAACTGATTTTTGTGAGGTGATTTTGTACCCTGAAACTTTGCTGTAATTGTTGATTATTTCTAATAGTTTTCTGATGGATTCTTTAGGGTTTTCTATATATAAAATCATGTTGTCTGCAAACAGCAAGAGTTTCACTTCTTCATTGCCTATTTGGATTCCTTTTGTTCCTTTTTTCTTGCCTAATTGCTCTGGCCAAAACCTCGAGTACTGTGTTGAATAAGAGTGGCGAAAGTGGGCACACTTGTCTTCTTCCTGTTCTCAGAGGGATGGCTTTCAGTTTTTCCCCATTGAATATGATGTTGGCTGTGGGTTTTTCAGATATGTCCTTTATTATGTTGAGATACTTTCCTTCTACACCCATTTTGTTGAGAGCTTTTATCATAAATGGATGTTGGATCTTATCAAATGCCTTCTCTGCATCTACTGAGATGATCATGTGGGTTTTATTCCTCCTTTTGTTAATGTGGCGTATCACATTGATTTGCAGATGTTGAACCATCCCTATGTCCCTGGTATAAATCCCAATTGATCATGGTGTATGATCTTTTTAATGTACTGCTGTATTTGGTTTGCCAATATTTTGCTGAGGATTTTTGCATCTATGTTCATCAACGATATTGGCCTGTAATTTTCCTTCTTTGTATTGTCCTTGTTTGGCTTTGGTATCAGGGTGACGTTAGCCTCATAGAATGTGTTAGGAAGTGTTCCATCTTCCTCTGTTTTTGGAATAGTTTGAGAACGATAGGTATTAAATCTTCTTTGAATGTTTGGTAGAATTCTCCAGAGAAGCCATCTGGTCCTGGACTTTTATTTTTTGGGAGGTTTTTGATTACTGTTTCAATCTCTTTACTTGTGATTGGTCTATTCATAGTCTCTATTTCTTCTTGATTCAGTTTTGGGAGGTTGTATGATTCTAAGAATTTATCCATATCTTCTAGATTGTCCAATGTGTTGGCATATAGTTTTTCATATTTTTATAGTATTCTCTTATAATCCTTTGTATTTCTGTGGTATCTATTGTAATTTCTCCTCTTTCATTTCTAATTTTATTTATTTCAGCCCTCTCTCTTTTTTTCTTAGTGAGTCTGGCTAAGAGTTTGTCAATTTTGTTTATCTTCTCAAAGAACCAGCTCTTGGTTTCATTGATCCTTTCTACTGTTTTTTTGGTTTCAAATTTATTTATTTATGCTCTAATTTTTATCATTTCCCTCCTTCTGCTGACTTTTGGCTTTGTTTGTTCTTCTTTTTCTAATTCTATTAGGTATAGTTTAAGATTGCTTATTTGAGATTTTTCTTGTTTGTTAAGGTAGGCCTGTATTGCTATGAATTTCCCTCTCAGGACTGTTTTTGCTGCATCCCTTATGAGTTGGTATGGTGTATTTTCATTTTCATTTGTCTCCAGGTATTTTTTGATTTCTCTTTGAATTTCTTCAATGATCCCTTGGTTGTTCAGTAGCATGTTGTTTAGTCTCCACTTCTTTGTCACTTTCTCAGTTTTTTTTCTTGTAGTTGATTTCTAGTTTCATAGCATTGTGGTCAGAAAAGATGCTTGATATGATTTCAATCTTCCTAAATTTATAAAGGCTTGCCTTGTCTCCCCACATATGATCTATCTTTGAGAATGTTCCATGCGCACTTGAGAAGAATATGTATTCTGCTGTGTTTGGATGGAGTGCTCTATATATATCTATTAAGTCCATCTGGTCTCGTTTTTCATTCAAGTTCACTATTTCCGTATTGACTTTCTGTCTGGATGATCTATCCCTTGATGTAAGTGGGGTGTTAAGGTCCTCTACTATTATTGTGTTGTTGTTAATCTCTCCTTTTAGATTTGTTAATCGTTGCTTTATGTACTTTGGTGCTCCTGTGTTGGGTGCATATGTATGTATAAGTGTTATGTCCTCTTGGTGGAGTGTCCTTTTTATCATTATATACTGCTAGTCTTTGTCTCTCATTGTTTTTTTATCTTGAAGTCTACTTTGTCTGATATAAGTATGGCAACACCTGCTTTCTTTTGTTTGCCATTAGCTTGGAGTATCATCTTCCATCCCTTCACTCTAAGCCTGTGTTTGTCTTTAGAGCTGAGATGTGTTTCCTGGAGATAGCAAATTGTTGGGTCTTGAGTTTTAATCCATCCAGCCACTCTGTGTCTTTTGATTGGGGAATTCAATCCATTTACATTTAGAGTGATTATTGATATATGAGGGCTTAATGCTGCCATTTTATCGCTTGTTTTTCAGTTGTTCTGTATTTCCCTTGTTTCTCGTCCCATGTATTTCAGACCGCCAATTCAGTTTGGTGGCTCTCTATGCTGGTTTTCTCTTTATTTATCATTTGTGTCTTTGTTCTGATTTTTTGTTTAATGGTTACCATGAGGTTTGTATAAAAGATCTCACAGATGAGATAGTCCATTCCCTGATAGCCTCTTGTTCCCCTAGTCTAAGTAGGTTTTATCCCTTTCCTCTTCCCCTTCTAAGTTGTTGTTGTCACAACTTATTCCGTTATGTGTTGTGAATTTGTGGTTAAAATGAGGTGATAATACTTATTTTCAATGTTTTCTTTCCCTTTATATTTAGAGTTATAATTGTTTGCTAATCTGTTCTGATAGAGAGTTGCAATATTTTGATTTTGTCTGCCTATTTATCTCCTTGCTCAAGGCTTTGTAAATGCTTTCTTCTGTTTTTTTTTTTTTTTCAGGTATGAGGGCCTTCTTGATCAAATTTTGTAGGGGGGTCTTGTGGCAATGAACTCTCTCAGCTTTTGTTTATCTGGGGAAGTTTTTATTTCTCCATCATATCTGAAGGATATTTTCACTGGATATGGTATTCTTGGCTGACAATTTTTGTCTTTCAAAATTTTGAAAATATCATTCCACTCTCTCTTAGCCTGTAAGGTTTCTGCTGAGAAATCTGCTGAAAGCCTGATAGGGGTTCCTTTGTAGGTTTTTTTCTTTTGTCTTGCTGCCCTTAATATTTTTTCTTTGTCATTGACTTTTGCCAGCTTTACTAATATATGCCTTGGAGAAGGTCTTTTTACATTGATGTAGTTAAGAGTTCTGTTTGTTTCTTTTACATGTAATTCCAGCTCCTTCTCGAGGTTTGGGAAGTTCTCAGTTATTATTTCTTTGAAGAAGCTCTCTGCTCCTTTTTTCCTCTCTTCTCCCTCTGGAATACCTACAATCCTTACGTTGCATTTCCTAATGGAGTCGAATATTTCTTGGAGAATTTCTTCATTTCTTTTTAGTCTAAGTTTTCTCTCCTCCTCCATCTGAAGCATTTCTGTATTTCTATCCTCCAGACAGCTAATTGTATCCTCCACATTGTCAGCTCTGTTGTTTAAGGACTCCAGATTTTTCTTTATCTCATCCAATGTGTTTTTCGTCTCCAATAGTTCTCATTGGTTTTTCTTTATAGTTTCAATCTCTTTTGTGAATAATTCCCTCTGTTCAGTAATTTGGTTCCTTATTTCATTGAGCTGTCTTTCAGAATTCTCTTATAACTCATTGAGTTTTCTTATGATGGATGTCTTGAAATCTTTGTCATTTAGATTGTAGATTTCCATGCCTTCAGGATTGATTTCTGTGTGTTTGTCTTTTTCCTTCTGGTCTGGAGTATTAATATATTTCTTTATACCATTTGATGGAGTGGATTTGTGCTGATGCATAGTGATAGTATCTGGATGCAGGTTCCACCTGCTGCCACTTGAGGGGGGGCAGGAGCTGTGTAATCTGAGCCTGCTGCCACGATCCCTGTCAGCTGTGCCTGTCCAAGCCTGGGCCACTCCTTGAGATTGCAACGGCCCTGTGGGGTCTCCCACTGAATAGGAAAGCAGTCACGCAGGGGTCTCAGGGCTGCTGCTGCCTGCGCCCACAGTCCCATGGAGTTGTCCTCCCCACTTCAGGGCTGCAGTGGTACTATGGGCATTCATGGCAGCCAGGAGCTCATTCAGTTCACACTGCCATCTGTTCCTAGGTTGCACTAACCATTGTGCTTGGTGGGCGGGACCTCCCCTGTGGGACCAACCAGTGCCACTCCCTGGGACTGGGGTGGGATTGTGGACTCTCCCACCTGATGAGAGAGTGATCACATGGGGCTCAGGGCTGCTGCCACCTGCTCCCACAGTCCTGCAGAGTCTCGCTCCCCACTTCAGGGCTGCAGAGGTACTATGGGTATTCATGGCAGCCGGGAGCTTGTTTGGTTCCCCCCAACTCGGAGTTCAGCTGCTGTCTGCTCCTAGGTCACACCAGCTGTTGTGCTTGGTGGGTGGGACCTCCCCTCTGGGACCGAACCAAAGCCACTCCCTGGGACCACGGTGGGATTGTGGACGCTCACACTGGATGAAAGGGTGATCACACGGGGGCTCAGGGCTACTGCCGCCTGCTCCCACAGTCCCGTCAAGTCATGCTTCCCCCTTTTGGGGCCTCAGCAGTATTATGGGCATTCACGGCAGCCGAGAGCTTGTTTTCCTGGGCCACAGCTCCGCCGCCCTCTGCTCCTAGGTCGCACCAGCATTCATGCTTGGTGTGCGGGGCTTCGCCACTGGGTCCATGCCTGCGCTGCTCTCTGTGGGCTATGTGGCCCTGAGGACTCTCGCACTAGATGGGGGAGTGATCACACGGAGTCTCAGGACTGCTGTCACCTGTTTCTGCAGTCTCACTGAGGCACACTCCCACCCTTGCGGTTGCAGGGGTGCTATGATTGCTCCAGCTGGGAAAGCAGTTGCATATGTGCCCTGAGCTGCCTGGGGGCCAGAGGGTGCTCACCTATCTCCACCACCTCCTCAGGGGGTAGTCCACCCACCTTCAGATATATAGCTGTGCAGGTCTCTCAGGCGTCCTGATGTGCTGTGTGTGTATGCTCTGCTGAACCATGAATGTCCTTTTAGTTGTGGTTCCAAGGGGGAGAGACAAAGGGAACAGCTCAATCCATCATGTTGCTGATGTCACTCTCATCTTCTAGTAACATTTTTTGTTTTAAAGTCTATTTTGTCTAATATTAGTATAGCCACTCCATCTTTCTTCTGGTTGTCACTTGCACAATATATCTTTTTCCATCTTTTTACTTTCGTGCTATTTGTATAAAATTTAAATCTAAAGTATGTCTTCTGTAGAGAGTATACCATGGGACCTCGTGTTTTTTTTTTGCAGGGGAAGATTCATCATAAACTAAGATCTGTTGCCAATCTTCCTTTTTTATTTTTTCTTCTTCCCCCCACCCCCCAAAGCCCTAGCACATAGTCGTGTATAGTTGTAAGTTCTTCTGGTTCTATATGAGCTGCCACCACAGCATGGCTACTAACAAACAAGTGGCGTGGTTCTGTGCCCGGGAACCAAACCCAGGTTGCAGAAGCAGAGTGTGCTGAACTTTAACAGCTAGGCCATCAGGGCTGGCTCTGGGACCTTGTTTTTTATTCAGCTTGATAATCTCTGCCTTTTTATTGGATTGTTTAATCAATCCACTCATATTTAATGTTATTGTTGCAATAGTTGCATTTAAGTCTGCCATAATCCCTACTGATCTTTCTTCAAATTCATTATTTCTTTCTTCGGCAGGTTTGAGTCCCTAGTGAATTTTTCATTTCAGTTATTGTACTTTTCAAGTCCAGAATTTCCATTTTATCATTTTTATCTCCTCTTTATTGGTATTCTCTATATGATACAATATTGTCATCATACCTTACTTTACTTCTTTAATCATAATCTCCTTTAGTTTTTTGTGCATATTTATAACGGCTATTTTGAAGGTGTTGTCCATTAAAACTAACACCTGGCAGTTTCTGTTGCCTGCTTTTTTTCTGGAGTCTGGGTCATAGCTTCCTGTTTCTTTGGCTGTCTAATAATTTTTTCCGGAAGTTGCATATTTTAGAAAATATGTTGTAGCAACTCTGAATACCCATCTCTCTCCCCACCCTCTGGGGCATGATTCTATTTGCTTATTTATTTGTTTAGAGACTGGCTGGATTATTTTAGTGAAGTCAAATCTCTCTTCTCCTCTCCCACTTCCTGCCACTCTCCTGAAGTGTTAAGCCTCTAGTGTTATTCCTCAGGGCCTTAGCCTTGGGTGTGCCCACAGTCACCCACTGATGACAGTAGTTTTGGCAGGGCTCTCTTTGATAGTCTCTGTCTGCCACCACACTCAGCTGTTAAGCTGTGCTAATTGCAGACTGATTGCTCTGTTGTTTTCAACAATGCCCTCAGGAATGACTTTCTCCAAAGACTAATCCCGTCAAATTTGGGCTCTTTTGAAGGGGTAGTTCCAAGGTCAGTGTGATTTATTCTGGCCGCAGGAGGGTTCCTCCCAGGTGTCCTTCTCCCTGGTTCTCTCAGATAAACTAGCCAGCCTACACTTTAGCTTATATCTCCAGTGAGTCTACCAGTCTCCTCCCAATTGACTTTCACCACCACCTCCTTTGTTTTTGAGAGTAGCCTTAGGCTTGAACTTCTCCATACATAGTAGCAAATAGAGTCAGTTCCTCTGGGAAGAAATTAGGGGCTATCTGATTTATGGCCTTCTTTTCCTCCCAGGCAAAATATCTGTGCCATGGCTCGAACTGTGAGTGAGGACAATGGCACACTTGTTTCCAAGTGACACCCCTACTCTAGGAGCTGAGCACTCAGTGGAGGAGGAGACAGCAGCCTCAGGTCTTCTCAGCTTGCTCTCCCGGCAGGTAACCACCACCTTATGACCTGGAGCAACAGCAATTGGGGCCCCAGTATTCTCAGTGGCTCTGTGCCCAAGGCTTCCATCCCACAAATTGTGGCTGGGCAGTGGAAGAGATCCCCCACCTCTTGGCCATGCATGTCTGGAACTTAGCCTCAGAAACAGGTAGCCGGGGACAGGATGGGAAATGCTGATGTCCTGCCACTCCTGGGAAGATAGGTCTCCAAGTGGGAGCTGTGGGGAGAGGAACCCCATCTGCACGAGTCTGGACTAAAGTTTCCATTGTGGTGAGCTGGGAGGGAAGAGGAAAGGAGCCGGTCCTGGTTCAAACACCTTGGTGTTCACTGAGCTTTAGTAGATTTTCTCAAATATTTCTTCATTTGCTGTATGGACCATTTCCAGAGACTTTAAATGAATGTCCTTTTAAAATTATCACTAAATTTTCTGGGAAGCAGGTCTGCAGAGCTCCTCACATTGTCATGCTTGAAGCGAAATGCTAGCCTTATGCTTTTGTTACTGAACAAGGTTTGCTTTTGCCTGCCATCCAGAAAGCCAATCACCGAGACAATGAGATTGCAGCACAGAGAGGTTTTAATCACAAGGCAGCCAAGTGAGGAAAATAGGAGAACAAGTCTCAAATCCACCTCCTCGAAAATAGGGACTTAGGGATATTTATGGGGTAGGGGTCAAGGTGGTCTGAAATGTGGAGATAGACGATTGGAGGTGAGGAGAGGTGAGATAATTGATGATCTGTGCAAGTGTACTCAAACATCATGCCTCTTCATAGGATGCATGTTCACAAAATGGCGGCATTGGTATGACCTGAGGGTGGAGTTTTTAGCCTCTTGACATCAAAAGGTCACTTATTGGACATCTGTGCTGGCCCAGTTGATGGGTTGGTCGTCTCAACTGGCCTGAAGTGGACAACGGGTTCTAATTCCTGAAAAACAGCTCCAACATCCATTACCATGGTGATAACCAGGGAGATGTTATCTATAGGAATCTAGTGGGAGTCAGATAGCATATTGCCTAAACAGCACAGTTAACAATGGGTGGGTAAACAGCTAAAAGCTATAGCTAGTAACTGCAAAAAGGAAAAAAAACTTTAGTTCCTAGCTACTTAATCCTCAATGGCTAACTGTTTGCCAGTTTCACTTTCAAAAGGAGTTCTAAGGAATCCTGTGCTCCTTTAGATCCAAGGTCTCTAGAGAACATAAATCTCAGTCAGAAGAATTAGAAGAGATACTAGAATAATTCTGTCTCCTCATCTGACAAGTTTCTCACCAGAAACTAAATAAAGATATGTGAAGAAGAAAACCAGTGAAATATAATTTATATAATTATGTCATTCTACCCGCTAATTCAGTTCAGACTTGAGAAATAGCTGGGAGTACCCCACAATGGAGTTAATTCAGACATCTAATTTAAAAACAAAAAGCAGGTGGTTCGGAACTTCTAAAAGCTATTTAAGAGAAGTAGAAGATTTTTACTTCCTATAATCCCTTAAGACTACCTTACCTCTAAAATAGACCTGAGCTAATTAACACACTTCTCCTCAATAGTAAGCATTAACAAGACTCTGTTCCTTTTAAGTATTTCTCCATTGTTTTCTCTTCCATTGAAAACAAAGGCAGATTTTGCTGATAATGGGATCATTGTTAGGAAGGACTTCAAGTTAAAATTTGAGATACTTCCTTGTATTTATGCCACTCAACTAGAATTTAAAACTCAAGATGACACCTCAGGCCCAATTTTACAGGGATGAGGAATGGAAATGCTGCAGGACATCCTAAAGAGGCTAAGCCCTCTAGGAAGGGGTGCCTTGAGCTCCAGAAGCTGATTCTAGTAGGTCTTTATACATCTCTAGGAATTAATTGAAAAAAGTCTTGAACAGGAGAGTTGAACTGAACAGTGTACATTGCTTGGCCCTTGCCTCATGAAAAGGCCTCTGAATATACTGTGCACATCCAGTGGTGCTAACCTGTTCACCTTTCTGTGAGGTCTGGCTCAGTGGCAGTCTTATCACCCTATCATATCAATTATTCTGTCCTTCTACTTAATTTTCCCTAAGTTTCTGTGACCCTCAAGTTACTTCCCAGTAAATGACCCTCCTTCAGATTGTTCCTCATCTAACTTCACTCTCCTAAATGTAAACTCTAATTAATGTGTACCTTTGGCCCACACCTTTCAGAGCCCCCCTCCTCTAACATGGATTAGTTTGAAACCGTAAATTTTCTTGCAAGAGAGCAGAATATAATGCTGCATCTTAACCCAGGCCAGTTAGTCCAGTGATTGTGAAGTCTCTGGGATGTCCAAGGCCAAAACTGCCAATGGATATATTTTCCATACACGGAGAATATTGGCGATCATATTTGACCATTACCAATTAGCTCCCTGGCAGGCTGAGGGGCCACCAAGAGTAGGTGTATATGTGTACCCAACAGAGGGGAGTCTGGCAGAGAACGTGAGCAGTGGCTGGAATGTAATGCATCTCAGTGCATTAACTGGGGGCCTGGCAAAATGGGGACCAGGACAAAAGTATTCACTGAAAATTCTCTGACTTTAACATCATTTACTGATAGAAGCTTGGCTATTAGAAAACATCTTTTTCTTCTTTTAAGAATGTGGAAAAATATGTGTGATAGAACACTGAATGAAAAAGTCAGGATTTACCCAGTTTTGTGGAAAAAAAGAATGTATATGACCAGAAAACAATGCTGGAAGCCAGTGCATCAAAATGTTTACAGTATTATTTCTGGATGGTGGAGTTATGAATGACTCCTATTTATGTCCTTGTACCTTTATAAATTATCTACAGCAAACACGTATTTTATCATCAGAAAAGAAGGAAAACTTTTGATCTTACACGTGCTGTTCCCCACGAAAGGAATGCGCTCCTCTCTCTGTTCCGCTTGTCAGAGTTCCGAATCCAACACAAATGTCAACTCTTCTATGAAACCTATTTCCTTTTCTATTGTCTCTTTTACCAGTTCTCTCCACCCTAAATTTTTCCAAGTTGGTTCTCTGCCTAAGACTTCTGGTTCTCAACCAGAAGAGGTCTCTGTTGCATCACTCCAGAAAAACAAAGCTTTTGTTTTGGTTTGGTTTTTTGTTTTTTATAAAACATATTGTTTGTTTGCTCTTTTTAATATGGGAAAAATTTGTCTTTACCTGTTAGAGATATTGTGATATTATAGAAGTTAAAGGTAAAAATTCTTCAGTGCCTCTTTAACAAAATTTCAAATAGAGTATTTTATCAACAAAGGGGAGCTTAAACTGTTTGGACTACCCTCATCAGCACCTAGCATTTTACTGAGCCACAGAGGAATTTTATCTGATAGGTAAAAATGTGAAAGTAGGAAAAGAGAGAACACATTTAAACAGGAAAACACCTTTTCTAGGGACAAATTAATAACCATCAGTAAAGTGCTTCAGAGAGCATGGACTTTGGGGTTAGGCTGACCTGGGTTCAAATTCTGACTCCACTACTTAATGTGTTGCTTAAAGTAAGCTCCGTATATCATATGCCTCACCCTCAGTTTCTCATCTGGAATATGGTGCTACTGATAGTTAATTCATAAAGTTGTTTAAATAGACTATTAGATAACATATAAAGTGCTTAGCATGACACTAAATACAATGTACCTATTATTATTAGGCCTGTGGATAGGCATACGGATTGGGTTGTGAGTTAGGTTATAGCCATACCGTGGCTGACTTAGTTGCAAAGCAGCTTTTTTCAAAAGGAAGAAGATAGTGAATACAGAAAATAGTTAAGTCCCCTCAAAATGGGAAGAGGAATGTTTTTCATCCCCATCTTGGCTTCAAATACCACGGCTAACAGAGAACCACGGGGCCGGCCCCATGGCATAACGGTTAAGTGCTCGCGCTCCGCTGCTGGCAGCCTGGGATCCGAGCTCCGCTGCTGGCGGCCTGGGTTCGGATCCCGGGCGTTCACCGAGGCACCACTTGTCAGGCCATGCTGTGGCTGCGTCCCATATAAAGTGGAGGAAGATGGGCACGGATGTTAGCCCAGGACCAGTCTTCCTCAGCTAAAAGAGGAGGATTGGCCTGGATGTTAGCTCAGGGCTGATCTTCCTCACCAGAAAAATAAATAAAATAAAATAAAAAACAGGAAACCAAAAAATTTGCCCCTCTAATCTCTTTTATGAGCTAGGCTAGAATTTCTATTCCAAGCTACATGGTTCAAATAATTGTCTCAAATTCATCAGATGAGCTCCTCATTTTCCCCACTCCTTTCTTCTTTTCAGACCTACTCTTTTCTCCTGACTTACCTATTCCTAAAAGTGAGCTAACATTGTACCATCACCTAACAGCATCCCATGTTCTCAGTTCTCTGGGTCTCAGAAATCACTTTAAACTCCTTCTGCTCCCCTCCCCTCTCCCCACCAAAGCCATTCAATCTCCTTTGTTCCTTGTAGGTGGATGATGGCATCTTAAATAGCTTTCCCCTCTTTCATTCTTCCTAAAGAGTTTCTTTCCTCCTTGCACCAAGCTTCTTACAATAACCTCCTGATTTGTTCCCTGCCTCCTCTCTCACCTTTCCCATAAATATGTGAGGACAGCTCAGACAATCCCACACAGTGCCTCTAGAGTAATCTTGCTAAAGTCCCCTGTGATCCCTTCACCCTCCTGCTCAAAAATCATTCACAAAAAGTTCTGGAGACGGATGGTGGTGATGGTTGCAAAACAGTGTCAATGTACATATGCCACTGAACTATACACTTAAAAAGGGTTAAAATGGTAAATTTTATGTTATGTATACTTTACCACACACACAAAAAACCATTAATGATCCAAACACCCAGAGCGTAATGTTATATAAGGACCATCGCCACCCAAGCCCACTCAACCTTCATCAGTACAGTGTCTGGCACACTGGACAGGGAAAGGACGCACAGATGGTTGTCTTCCTGCCCATGACACGCGTTCAATCACCACCCCACATACTTGTACTCCCACTCCTTTCTCTGCACTCATTTCCTTCCAAAGTCGCTGGACATAGCCGGTGCTTTGTCCCAGATTTAGCCTTCTTGTTTTTTCCAACCTGTCTAATATAACCATACGCTGACCTTCTAGCCATTCAAAGCCCAGCTCAGCTATATTTTGTCCATGAAGCTTTCACTCTTATATCTCTCATGTTGGAAATAATCGCTGGGCTTTGATAGCACTTTATATCACAATTCTGCCTGTACAAACCTTCTGAAGGACTGAGACCACGCTGAAATCCTCCCGGCATTTCCCCTGGCTTTTACCTCAGTGCTCTACAGGGAGCAGACCTGCCATGAACACTTATTGAATGGCTGAAGTGGAAGACATAAAGAGGAGCTGGGAAGCTTATGCTGGGATCCTCGGGAAGCTTTGCCCAACACCTGACTCTACACACTCAGCCCTCAACCTGCCCACGCAAGTATTTAAAGTGCTTTATGTGCTTGGGTGTAATGCATTTTATTTTGCTGGTTTGGGGAAATATTAGTTTTCATGCTTTCTTCATTTCATTAACCACTAAATTCCAAATTATAAAACTTTACATTAATTGTGGGACCAAAATGTAACAGATGCACCGTCAATCTTCCTTTGATTCTCATAACAACCCGTAGGAAAGGAATATTTTGTATCTCTAATTCCACTTACTTATTGGGTGCCCCAGGAGCGTTTTGCTATTGGATGGTCTGATGACATAATTTCAAAGATAATGAATTAATCTTGATAAAGTTGTACATGTTTAGGCACCATTATATTCTTTTTTTAAATTTTTTTATTGATGTCTTAATAGTTTACAACATTGTGAAATTTTGGTTGTACATTGTTGTTTGCCAATCACCATATACATGTCTCCCTTCACCCCTTGTGCCCACCCACCAACTCCCTTGCCCCTGGTAACCACTATACAGTTTTCTCTGTTCATGTGTTGATTTATATTCCACATATGAGTGAGATCATGCGGTATTTGTCTTTCTCTCTCTGGCTTATTTCACTTAACATAATACCCCCCAGGTCCATCCATGTTGTTGCAAATGGGACGATTTTGTCTTTTGTTGCGGCTGAGTAGTATTCCACTGTATATATATTACCACGTCTCCTTTATCCAGTCATCAGTTGAGGAACATTTGGGTTGACTCCACTTCTTGGCTATAGTGAATAATGCTGCAATGAACATAGGGGTGCATAAGCCTCTTCAGATTGTTGATTTCAGGTTTGTTGGATAGATTCCCAGTAGTGGGATAGCTGGATCTTAGGGTATTTCTATTTTTAATTTTTTGAGGAATCTCCATACTGTTTTCCATAGAGGCTGTACCAGTTTGCATTCCCAGCAGCTGTGTATGAGGGTTCCTGTTTCTCCACATCCTCTCCAACATTTGTTAATTTTTGTCTTGGTGATTATAGCCATTCTAATGGGTATGAGGTGATATCTTAGTGTAGTTTTGATTTTCATTTCCCTGATGATTAGTGATGTTGAACATCTTTTCATGTGCCTATTGGCCATCTGTATATCCTCTTTGGAGAAGTGTCTGTTCAGTTCCTCTGCCCATTTTTTGATCGGGTTGTTTGTTTTTTTTGTTTTTCAGTTGTGTGAGTTCTTTATATATTATGGAGATTAAACCCCTTGTCAGATTTGTCAGATATATGTTTTGCAAATATTTTCTCCCGGCTGGTAGGTTGTCTATTCGTTTTAATTAATTAATTAATTAATTAATTTTTTTCCCCCAAAGCCCCAGTAGATAGTTGTATATCATAGATGCACATCCTTCTAGTTGCTGTACGTGGGACGCGGCCTCAGCATGGCTGGAGAAGTGATGCGTCGGTGTGCACCCGGGATCTGAACCCGGGCCGCCAGCAGCGGAGCACGGACACTTCACCGCTAGGCCACAGGGTCGGCCCCCTGTCTATTCGTTTTGATCCTGGTGTCATTTGTCTTGTAGAAGCTTTTTAATCTGATTAAGTCCCACTTGCTTATTTTTTCTAGGCAACCTTATGTTCTGAATGAACTGTTGCTGAGCAATATTTTACCTTCCGGGAAAGCAACCTTGGAAGAATATGTGGTTGCCCATGCTATAACTTTGCCTCCAGCATTGCCAGAAATTAATGTTATGTCAATATCTCCATTATAAAGATGTAACTTCATTGTAAATAATTTTTCTGGATTAACAATGGACTCTGGACTTCTTAACCAAGGGGGAAAAGAAGGCCATTTTTACATTGTAGAAAAATTTCTACAAAATTTTGTAGAAAACAAAACCAAACAAAGAACTTTCACCTGAGGACTGGACTCCTTGTCTAATATGAATGTAAATTCTTTTTTTATTTAATAAGTGTTTTTTTCTCTTTTGCTGGGAAAGATTCACCCTGAGCTAACATCTGTTGCCAATCTTCCTCTCTCTCTCTTTTTTTTTCTTTTTTTCCTCCCCAAAGCCCCAGTACATGGTTATATATTCTAGTTGTAAGTCCTTCTAGTTCTTCTATGTGAGCCGCCGCCACAGCATGGCTACTGACAGACTAGTGATGTGGTTCTGTGCCTGGGAACCGAACCCAGGCTGCCAAAGCAGAGCGTGCCGAATCTTAACCACTAGGGCATCAGAGCTGGCTCTAAACGTAAATTCTTTATTTCAGGAAACAGCATTCTTCTCACAAAGACCTTGCAATATTCCCACTAATTATCACACTTTATTTTTTTATTTTATTTTTTTTGTGAGGAAGACTAGCCCTGAGCTAACATCCGATGCCAATCCTCCTCTTTTCGCTGAGGAAGATTGGCCCTGGGCTAACATCCATGCCTATCTTCCTCTACTTTATATGGGACGCTGCCACAGCATGGCTTGACAAGCGGTGAGTCCGTGTGCACCCAGGATCCAAACCTGTGAACCCCAGGCCACCAAAGTGGAGCACGGGCACTTAACTGCTGTGCGGGCTGGCCCCTAATTATCACACTTTAAATCTGTGGCTCATTTAAAAAGAAAAATCGATCAATTACATGTAAGTGGAGTTGCTTTTTTCACAGACCTTTACTGTAAACTTTAATGACTGGACAATATGTGACACATGTTGGCATCTGAAGATATATGAATAGCAGTAAGACTAAGTGTGGTTGGTGTCTGTTCATGCTCTCTCATTCATTTGTGCGCTCTTGTTCTCATTCATCAAACATTTATTGAGCGTGTATTAGGTGCTAGATGCTTAATTTGGGGGACTAATCTTAAGTTTCCTGTTTATTTCAATTAGAAATTTTGTTCTGGAGTGGGTCTCAAAATTTAGTGCACATCAAAATTGCCTGGAAATTTTATGAAAACACAGATTTATGGGTCCCACCTGCAGAGATTCTGATTCAGTAGGTCTGGGATGGGGCCCAAGAATTTGCATTTTTAACAACTTCCAGGTGAGGCTTCTGTGTGAACCACACTCTGAGTAGCACTGCATGTATGTAAGAAGAGCTACTATGCAAGAAGCCTACCACGTACAATACTTCCTTAAACATTGTAGTTTGTCCAAAGGTAATCAAAGCCACAGCCCACATAGCTGATACAGATTTGGAGAATTTGGATCACAAGTAAATGGTTTTCATTCCCTATAAGCAGCATTGATGATGTTGCTATTTCACTAGTTCAGGCTGTTTACCAACAGTGTCCATTCTAATTGGAGGATGTTAGTGCTATACAATGTGTTAATTATTGTGATTACAATCCCTTCCTGAAAGCTTTCAGATCTATCTTTTGACAACAGAATGGACTAGAAATTGTGAAAGAAAAACCATTCTCCACCACTAAATACAGAGTGCTGAGTCTTCAGTGCTGGACCAAAGGCTGTTCATGGAGAGTATATTCTGGGGCAAATGAGACAGCTTTGATATAAAGGACTTGAAGTCAGCAGAGATTGCTTAAATTGGGTACAAAAGCACTAAGCATAAAGAAAAGATTGAAATTTTAGACTTCATTAAAATAAAAAACTTATTTTCATCATAAGATTCCATTAAGAGAGTGAAAACGGAGAGAGCCAGAGACTGGTAGAAGGTACAGGAAATACATAAATCCAAAGACTTCCATTCAGAATATACAACGAACTCCTTCAAATCAATAAGAAAAAGATGAGTGTAGGGGAGGAAATTTTTACCTCTTTTTCATTTCTGGTTCTCCTTGGGGCCCTGTCAATTACACTGACAAAAGACATGTTAACAAGAGAAAAACAAACACAAGTTTATTAACATGTGCATCATGCATACAACTGGGAGTACCCAGTGATGAGTAGCTCAAAATGGTGCTTAGCACTGGGGCTCATATAGATCTTAACAAAAGAATAATAACTTGTAGAGAATTGACAAGATAAACGAAAGGACTTTGAGCTTCTAGGGGTGGCAAATTGTAGGAAGGCAAATACATGGAGAAACTAATGGTAGATGAGGGCTAGTTTTAGCACAGTTTGTTATGTAGGTTCCTCTGGTGCTGTCTCTGGGCTGATAAGGGTCTAGAGTTGTCTCTGGTGATTAACTTCTGTCCTTCCTGGTAGAAGGGAGTGGGGGACACATTTGCAAATTTATATCCTGCTTTCAGGTAAATAGGGGGAGGGCAGAGAGCTTTTCTTGTATGTGCTTCATCTCAGTTGCCTTTAGCTCAAAATTATCCTTATGCCAAAGTGGCATATTTTGGGTGGTGCATTCTGTCACCCTTCATTAGCAATCCAATTTTTTAAATGGACAAAAGACAAAGAAGTATTAAACAAAAGAGAGCCCTCTCTGCTGCAAGGTGTAAGGAGAAAGTTTGCCTCTTCATTGTCTCTATGGGCTTCTTGTCTCCTGTGGGCAAGCGTGGACAAATCACACACACACACACACACACACACGCACACACACACACACGGACACCCCAAGGACAGACAAGCAATAATTCTCAGAGATGATGCAGCTTAAATCCAAATTAAGGGAAACAAACATTTTTCTAAAGGCAAAAATAATTTCAAAGATGATTCCTGCCTACAATAAAGTAATTTAGGCTCTCCAGTCTTTTGCACCACCAAGAAAATTCTTTGAGATGCTTTTCTTAACAAAACGGTGCAAAAAGCCATTTATACCTAGTTTTTCGCATCAGCAGCATGAAGAGTTGGCAGAGGCTTTGAAATCACAGTTTTTTTCCTGAAGATCACCAGAAAGAGAAAAATGCATTGTCTTCTGTTCAGTGTAAGTAGACCAGGGATCACTGGGATTTTTAAATTCTCTCTCTCTCCCCCTCTCATGTGCACATACACACACACACACACACACACACACACACATTTCTTTTAATGCCTTTATGTTTTTAAATAATTTAAGACTCACAAGAATTTGTGAAAATAGTACATAGAGAGAGTTCTTATATACCCTTTACCCAGATCCCCCCAATGATAGTATCTTACATAACCATAGCGAATTGTCAAAACCAGGAAATTAATTTTGGTAAAACACTATTAATTCAGGTGCAGAGGTATAGAATTTATTTAGATTTCACCAGTTTTTACATGCACTGGTTTTTTTTTTTTTTTTTTGTACATCATCCTATGAAATTCTATTACAAGTATAGATTCAACTAACCACCATCACTATCAGCATACAGGATCACAAAAAATCTCCCTCATGTTACCCCTTGATAGTTACACCTGTTCCCTAGTTACTACTGATGAGTTTCCCATCACTATAATTTTGTCACTTCATAATGTCACATACATTGAATCATACAGCATGCAACCTTTTGAGATTGGCTTTTCTCACTAAATATAATGCCCTTGAGATCCATCCAGTTTGTTGCGTGTGTCAACAGTTCATTCCTTTTTATTGCTGAGTAGTATTTCATTGTATGGATGTACCAAAATTTGCTTATCCATTCACCATTGTCGGTCATTTGGCTTGTGTGTTGGAGGGTCATTGAGACTACCTCCAGGTTCACTCCTTCACTAGAAGGACTCACAAGACTTGGCATCCAGTCATGCTCATGGCTGTGATTTACTACAACAAAAGGACACAGAGCAAAATCGGCAAAGGGAAAAGGCAGATGAGGTGAAGTCCAGGGGACAGCAGGCACAAGTTTCCCAGAGTCTTCTCCCAGTGGAGTCACACAGGACATGCTTAATTCCCCCAGCAATGAGTTGTGACAACTCTGTTTTTTGCTTTGGTCGGGATAATAAACTTGTTCATCTTTTGGTCTTTCTGGAGGGTTGAAAGAATTCTTTGCAAGTACAAGGTTCATTGTCATCTGGTTTTAGAAGACAAAGATCATGGTTGTGTTATCCTTTTCTTAAGCAGTCACACATGCATTTTATCTTAAGTGATCACTAGGTGACCAGTCCTGGGCTGGTGCTACCTTTCATAGGAGATATAAGCCTTAGAGAGTCAAAGAAGTCAGGTCCTTTGACTTCTGTCAAAAGGATTTAAACGATGGGTAAGATGTGAGATGAGAACTGGAGAGGGCTTTCTACATGTGGGGAAAGCATAGAGGCAATGAGGAAGGAAAAAAACCACTGTGTTTATAGTAAAGTGAGAATATCCAGGGCAGAACAGTTTTCTGTTGGGGAATAAAAGAAGATAATCTTAGACAGGAAAAGGGGTCCATCTTGCAGGGGACTTTAAATCCCCAAAACAAGCGATTGAAATAGATTACTATGGAGGGTTATGTTGATGATCAGAACAGGGTTTGAGAAAAATTAATCAGGCAATAGTTCAAAGGACTGTCTGAAGATTAAGAGATAGGAACACTTGTTTGGAAATAAATCCAGGTGAGAAGGCCCGGATTAGGATGAAAGCTATGTGAAGGGAGAAAAGGGGGCTCTCACGACAGTTTATATTGGTGAGAATGAAGTACACGAGAGAAGCTTGAGCACGTGGAGGCAGGATGAACCCATACAGGTAGTTGGTAGTACTTGCACTAGGTAGTTACCTTTATAAACGAGGTCATTGAGGCACCATTAGAGAGAGCCATTTTAACCTTCAAGAAAAGTTATAAAACACTATCTACTAGAAAGATGGTAAAACAGTGGGAAAAAAAAAATCAATGTGTGGTATAGGAAACAGCAAGAGGTGCAGTGCTTTCTTTCATGGTGAAGTATTTTAAGGAAGCCATTTAGTGTGACTAATCTGTTTTCCCTTTCAAAGATGGTTCATTTAAGCACAGCCTAATTAGGAAGGAATAGATAAGGCACTCAAGGTCAAGACTGGACCTGTTTTGCTACCTTATAAAAATTCATGAAAATGGTGACACCTAAGATCTGATACATTGGGAATGAGCTGAGCTGATGTGTGGGTGTGTATTTTTAACGAAAGCAGGAATAACATTTCTCCTTGTGTCACTAACTCAAATTTCTCAGCGCAAATCAAATAAACACTATAGCTCTCGTTTCTCCAATTATTAAAAAGAAGTAATTCTCAGAGGGAATTATTTATTTAGAAAACAAATAACTTTATCATCATGCTTTGAGGATATAAAGTGCCACAAGGAAGCGGTAATCGAGTAAAAGCCAGCTCCTGGGCATGTCCTGCTGCTCTGTCAGATTCTCTGGCACAGTCTCTCCCTTTCCCGCTTCCTTCCCACATTCCACGCACGTTGGCCTTCTTTCTGCCCTTCAAATATGCTAAGTTAGTCCCCATCTCAGAACTACCTGGAATGCTCTTCCCAAGATTTTTTTTTTTTTTATTGATGTTTTAATGGTTTCTAACATTGTGAAATTTTGGGTTGTACATTTTTGTTTCTCCATCACCATATATATGACTCCCTTCACCCCTTGTGCCCACCCCCCACCCCCCTCCCCCCCTCCCCCCACCCCCACTGCCCCTGGTAACCACAGTCCAGTTTTCTCTGTCCATGTGTTGGTTTATATTCCACATATGAGTGAGATCATACAGTGTTTGTCTTTCTCTTTCTGGCTTATTTCACTTAACATAATACCCCCCAGGTCCATCCATGTTGTTGCAAATGGGACGATTTTGTCTTTTTTTTATGGCTGAGTAGTATTCCATTTTATATATATACCACATTTTCTTAATCCAATCGTCAGTTGAGGGACACTTAGGTTGCTTCCACTTCTTGGCTATGGTGAATAATGCTGCAATGAACATAGGGGTGCATAAGCCTCTTTGGATTGTTGATTTCAGGTGTGTTGGATAGATTCCCAGTAGTGGGATGGCTGGATCATAGGGCATCTCTATTTTTAATTCTTTGAGGAATCTCCATACCGTTTTCCATAGAGGCTGCACCAATTTGCATTCCCAGCAGCTGTGTATGAGGGTTCCTGTTTCTCCACATCCTCTCCAACATTTGTTGTTTTTTGTCTTGGTGATTATAGCCATTCTAACGGGCGTGAGGTGGTATCTTAGTGTTGTTTTGATTTGCATTTCCCTGATGATTAGTGATGTTGAGCATCTTTTCATGTGCCTATTGGCCATCTGTATATCTTCCTCGGAGAAGTGTCTGTTCATTTCCTCTGCCCATTTTTTGATGGGGTTGTTTGTTTTTTTTGTTGTTCAGTTGTGTGAGTTCTTTATATATTATGGAGATCAACCCCTTGTCAGATGTATGTTTTGCAAATATTCTCTCCCAGCTGGTTGGTTGTCTGTTCATCTTGATTCTGGTTTCATTTGTCTTTTAAAAGCTCTTTAATCTGATAAAGTCCCACTTGTTTATTTTTTCTTTAGTTTCCCTAGTCTGGGTAGGCACGTCATCTGAAAAGATTCCTTTAAAACCAATGTCAAATAGTGTGTTGCCTATATTTTCTTCTATGAGTTTTATAGTTTCAGGTCTCACCTTCAGGTCTTTGATCCATTTTGAGTTAATTTTTGTGAATGGCGATAGCACATGGTCCACTTTCATTCTTTTGCATGTGGCTGTCCAGTTTTCCCAACACCATTTATTGAAGAGACTTTCCTTTCTCCATTGCATGTTCTTAGCACCTTTGTCAAAAATTAGCTGTCCGTATATGTGTGGTTGTATTTCTGGGCTTTCAGTTCTGTTCCATTGATCTGTGTGTCTGTTTTTGTACCAGTACCATGCTGTTTTGATTACTATTGCTTTGTACTATGTTTTGAAGTCAGGGATTGTGATGCCTCCTGCTTTGTTCTTTTTTTTTAGGATTCCTTTAGCTATTCGGGGTCTTTCTTCCCAAGATTTTTACATGGCTGCCTCCTTATCATTCAGTTTTTAAACTGAATATCATCTCCTCAGGGAGGAATAGCGGATGCTGCTGCCAACCATGTCCAGCCCCCCTTGACAGACTGTGTATTCATCCCCAGAAGCGGTGGGTCTTTGTCCTTTTATGGAGGATTGCCCTTAGCTGATGGGAGCCCCCTCGCTTGGCACTGCTCCTGGAGATAATGGCTGAACGTTACGTCCTCCACCCAGGAGAGGGCCACCAACAAAGACTAAGTGATCAAGAGGTCTAGCAGCCTCCTCACCTCTGGGTGGGACAACTTCTTGGTGCAATTCATGACTCAGGACGTCCCATGGGATCAGGCTGAGACTAGACTTCTCCTAAAGTCATATCTTTGCCGAACTTCTTCCCCTGCTCTCTCCTACTTTTTTTCACTCCATAGTAGGTTTCTCCTCAAGATCACTTAGGCAGGAATTCCCACGTCAGGCTCTGCTCACAGAGAACACGATCTAAATAAAACAGTTAGTGACAGAAGTAGTCCTAGGGAGCTGACTAGATCTAGACGTTGACATTGGGTAACTCATCCACTAGATGGCAATGAGAAGCCCGTCATTGGTGGCGGGTGAACTGTTGTTAGTCCTTGACTTGCTGTAGTGGTGCAGTTGCTAGGATTTTCACCTGTAGCGAACTGGGACAAAATATAGGCAGAAGAGGCTGCACTAAATTGTGCAATGGCTCTGGCATTTAATATGCATGGGGGAAAAAAAGGGAAGCTTGGTACACAGGACCGCTTGTGCTATTTTTGCAACTTCTTGTGAGTCTGTAGTTACTTCAAAATAAAAAGTTAAAAATAAAAACAAACTGCACCAATATGAAAACATTATTGTATCCTAGGTGTAACACTAGACATTATCGCTGTCCTCAAGGACTTAAGGGATGCAGAGTCAATGGTTCCCACATATCCCCATTTAATTCAATAGCCTGACCTCTGCAAAAACCAAATGAATTGTGGCAGATTACATGGACTACTTGAAACTCAACCAAATAGTAGCCCCAATTGAAGCCACTTGACTGAATGTGGTATCTTTACTAGAACAGATTAACATAGTCTTTTGTATGTGGTGTGGAGCCATAACTGGCAAATACATTCTTTTCTATACCCATCAGAAAGGTGAATCCAAAAGAGTTTGCATTCACAAGAAATGGATAATAGTATACATTCACGACTTTGGCCCAGGGCTACTTTAACTCTCCTACTCTCTGTCATAACGTAGTCTAAGGGGACCTGGATCATGTGGACATTCCACAGAATTTCATATTGGTCAACAATATTGATACCATCATGTTAGGTGAACCCGAGAAGAAGGAAATGGCAAGTGCTCTGGGATGCTGGTAAGACACATGCACTTCAGAAGGTGGAAGATAAATCCTAAAATGATGAAGAGCCTACCACATTGGCAAAGTCTTTAGGGGCATAGTGTTCTGTGGCATACCAGGACATCTCCTCTCTGGTAAAGGACAAGTTATTGCACCTTCTGCCTCCCACCATCAAGAAAAAAGCACAGAGCATGGTGGGCATTTTGGAGACAATATCTATCACATTTGGGGGCCTGCTCTGACCTATTTATTGGGTGATGAGGAAGGTTACCAGTTTAAGTGGGACTCAGAGCAGAAAAGGGCTCTGTAGTGAATCCAGGTTACAGTATAAGAAACACTGCCCCTTGGGCCATGTGACCCCAAAGATTCTAGGGTACTAGATGTATCTGTGGTATACAAAGACACTGTGTGAAGTACTTGGGAAGCCCAAATATGAGAGTTGCCGGGCAGACACCTAGGGTTCTTGGGCAAGGCTATGCCACCTGCAGCAGAGAACTACACACCGTTCAAAAAACAGCTTCTGACACGCTATTGAGACCTGGAAGAGACCATCTGATTATGAGACATCAAGCAATTATGAAACTAGAGCTGCCCATCTTCAGCTGGGTTTGGTCCAACCTAGCAAGTCATAAGATTGGGTGCACCAGCAGCATTCTTTTTTTTGTGTGTGTGAGGAGGACTAGCCCTGAGCTAACATCTGATGCCAATCCTCCCTTTTTTTCTTGAGGAAGACTGGCCCTGAGCTAACATACGTGGCCATCTTCCTCTACTTTACATGGGACGCTGCCACAGCATGGCTTAACAAGCGGTGCATCGGTGCACGTGCAGGATCCGAACCTGCGAACCCCGGGCCACCGCAGCAGAGCGCGCGCACTTAACCGCTTGCGCCACCTGGTCGGCCCCAGCAGCATTCCCTCATAAGATGGAAACAGTACATCTGAAACTGGGCTCAGGCAGGGCCCAAAAGCGTAAGTAAGCTGTACAAACAAGTAGTTCAGGATGATATATCTCTCACTACTCTTACATAAACACTTTTCCTTCAGCTCATATCTATAGCTTCTTGAAGTTTCCCTAAGATCAGCAGATGGAAGAGGAAAAATTCTCATCTTGGTGTGTTAATACAGGTTGAAAATAGACTGCTACTGCACTCCAGCCCACGAGGGCTGAAAGATGGTGGTGGAAGTAAATTCTCCCGGTGCGTAGAGCTTCAGATTGTGCTCCTGGTTATCTACTCTGTGTGGAGAGAAAACGGCCCCTAGAAAAGGTTATACGTGGATTCATGGGCAGTAGCAAATGGCCTGGCTGGTCAGTCAGTGGCTGGGAAAGAGCAAGATTGGAAAATCATGAAGAAGTAGGTTTGGAGAAGCAGCATGTGAATGGATCAGCGGGAGTGGGCAAGAAGTGCTGGTTAATGTCCACCAGAGAATACCTACCGCAGATGAGGCACAACCAACCAAGGGACAGGAGGAGTCACCCAAGGGATGCCAGCTAGCTCCTCCTCAGCCACACCAGCCCTTGCACAGCGGGCTTATGAACAGAATAGCTGTGTTGGCAGCAGTGGGGGTTATCTATGGGCTTCCTCTCCTCAAAGCTGGTCTAGGTACTGCTGCTGCTGCATAGCCAAACACCGGTAACAAAGAGCAGTGCTGAGTCCTCCATACAGTACAACCCCTTGAGAAAACCAACAGCTACTTGGTGGCAAAATGATTATATCAGACCCCCTCTATGCTGGAAAGAGCAACAATTCATTCTGGGCATGATTGTATTTATCATAACCTGAGGACCACCTGCAACAGTCAGGGTCGTAGTTTGTTCCAGTAACAAGCTCTTCTTATAAGTACCCAGAAATTGCACCAGCCGGAATCCTGGAGGACCTGTGACCAGATGGAGTGACATTAATATGAGAAACAATTGGCGCTGTGCGGTACAAAGGGTAGACTGTAACAGATGCTATTAGTGTCTGCCTAAATCCCCTTTACAGGCTGGTGTGCCGGTGTTGGCTGCTAATGGCTCACACCTGTGCTCTTCCCCAGAGGCTTACATTTGGCTGAAGGGAGCTACCTAAGTCAAGGATGACTAGGAGGTTAAGGCACTTCCCACTCCAGGGATAGGCTGGGGTCAGTGACTGCCTGACTGATGCAGGAGTATAAGCCCAGCCCCCTTGCTTCCGGGAGGGTTCACTAAACATTTGTGCTCCTCCTTCCACAGTGTATAGAGATAGCTGTTCAGCCACAGACTACATTTCCCAGCCTCTCTTACAACCAGATGGGGCCGTGTAAATAGTTCTCACCAAGGGAATGTGAGAGGATGTGAGGTATACTCTCTCAAGACCAAGATTAAGAAGGCTTCTCTACTTGTTCTTTCCCCATCCTCCTCCTGCATGCAGAGGACATGGAAACCCTAGGAAGGGAGTCCACTAGGTAAAAAGAGCCTGCGTTCCTGAGTCACCATGTGGAGGGTGGCTCCCAACCAGGAATACTTGTATTGTTAAATGAATGAGAAATAAACTTTAATAGTGTT
This sequence comes from Diceros bicornis minor, assembly GCF_020826845.1. Taxonomy (NCBI): domain Eukaryota; kingdom Metazoa; phylum Chordata; class Mammalia; order Perissodactyla; family Rhinocerotidae; genus Diceros; species Diceros bicornis. The sequence goes on from NC_080740.1 coordinate 46,931,296, forward strand.
TAGTCAATGAAGTTTGTGGGTTGTTTTGTTACGGTAGCTGACATTACTCTAAGTACTATACTCTCTACCTGTAAACTCTAATGGGATTCCTGACGTACTAGGAAGTTGAACTGAATGCTTCTGGAGGTCCCTTCTGATACAGATTCTCTGGTACACCTCCTCTGAAAAATGACTGAATTGTTTGTGAGTTATTGTGTTTGAAGTTTACATTCAAATGTCAAATGTTAACAATACATGTTAAATAGCGTCTCTCAATTATCCTATAGTAAACGTGGCAGAGTTCGAAACCACTGGATCAGAAGAGCTGGATTCCAGTTCTGGTTCCTCCACCAGCCTGTTATAAATCTGGTAAAGTATACCTTTACCTATCTGAGTCTCAGTTTCACCAATGTAAAACACAAATGACGTGCAATGAGAGAGAGGACAATATGACCTCTATGGTCCTTTCTAGCTCTTGTATTTAGTGATTCTCTGTATTGTATTAAACTCAAATCTCTTCAAGAAAAGTACAGCGACAGCTCCTTATAAACTGAGAGAAGTTGGAGCATGGAACTTTAGTACATTAAATATTGCACTAAACTTTAATCACAGAATATGTTTTATTTTTGGACTTCGATATTTGGAGATGTGTCAAAGACACTGCGTTCTTTGCTTTTGGCTCTAGATATAGTCAAGTTGTCTCAAACAGCTCAAATACTCCGTTTAGTTAAGGCAGTAAGTAGGGATGATTTGTTTCAGAGGAGTGGGAAATGGGGCCAGGTGAGTCCAGTGGGAAATGGCTGTGTCTGGTAATGCCAAGAAATACTCCAGGGCCCCTGGCTATGACTGCGTCAGTGACACAGCCCACGCTGAGAATGAATCCAACATTGAGCTATAGGCTGATTGAAGTCTTGTTTCCTTTATAAGTGAATAGGCATGGCTATGTTCCAATATAAAACTTTGTTTACTGGTTTAAGTAATTATTTCTTAAAAATTAACAAACCTAAAGAATGTCGTTCAGAAGACACAAAATTATTAAAGAAGAAGTTCCACAAGCTACTACTACTATAAATCTGTTTCCCTGGTAAATATAAAGTCTTCTGACATTCTGTGTTCTGAATCACATAGATTTTCTTTTTCTATACTGGACGAGACATTTAATCTCTTAACATCTGTGTAAGAAACTTAGGCAGAGCGTAGATAGGGAAGGGATTGGAAGTATCTGGGGCTTTCTCTGACATTATCCTGGGCTGCCTTCCTCTTACCTGTTGTGTAATATGCATATTTGCATTGGGCTGATTTTCGCACAGGTGAGGATGATGAGCAATCCTCAGAGATTGGAGGGGCTGCTGGATTCAATTTAGGCTGTTGGATTATGCCTTCCTGAACAGCCATGCAAGCTTTTGTCAGGTTCTAGGGGTTAGCATGTTTGAGCAATGACATCCTGTAAAGTATTTCAAGGGACAGAAACAGCAGATGATCTCCTCAGCCTTTTTACCAAACATTTGGCTCAGTTCACCTCCCCACAAACCTGGCTCCCTGGTGTTGGGCTGTTTATTCCTTTTATTCCTATTACCAGTATAAAGGGAACAGCTATTTCCTTAAGCACCGAGAGCTAAGGCATTGCTGGCTTTCTCTGCTGAGGATCTATGGAATAATCTCAGAATCTCCTTACACACAAATACATCAAACCACTAGAGGACAAGTGGAAGGATCCAAGACCTGGTTCCATAAGAAGTCCACGACATGCTACTAAGGATCACCTAGACTTAAAATCCCAGTGCCATCTGCCCCCTCTCTTTTACCTTTTACAACCAATCATTTGCCAATTTATGTTATTCAATGTTTTTTGTATCATTCCTTTCTAAGGCCACCATCACTATCTTCAGGATCTCTCACTGACACTGTAGCATTAGACTCTAAACTGCCTTTCCAGCCCCAGTGCAACTTAGACATGCTACTAGACTAAGCATTTAAAATCCATTTCCTATCACATTAATTTCTGCTCATTTCTTCTCAGTGCATACATAATTAAATGTAACCTTACCCTTGCATCTCTCAAAACTACGCTCAAATTTGCATTTTCCAACATTAGTTTCCTAGTACCTATTTCATACATCCAACTCTAATATAACTACCTGGAAAAGCTGAAGCTGCTTTACATTTGTGCCTTTTTTCATACGATGCCTCAATTCTCCTTTGAAACTTTTTCCATATGAGTAGGGTCTGATTTTGTTTTTCTTTGCAACCTCCACTGGTCCTAGTGCAGAGCCATTCACATAGCTAGTTTTCAGTACACTTTTGTGGAATTGAATTAGAAAACGAAGTCCCGTGGGTACAATTCAAGATCCATTCTATCATAGTTATGTGACAAGCACTGGGCTAGGGATACAAAAGTGAACACAATAGGAATAAATTCTTGCCTTCATGAAGCTTAAATGGTGGCAGGGGTAGGGAAGGAAGACATTAAACAAATAAATAAGTGACATATATAGAATGTCATACGGGATGTGAGCTACAGAGAAAAGTAGAGTGGGAAGGGGGATAGGGAGTACCAGAAATGGTTGGGATAGGGGTGAAATTTTCAATAGAGTGATCATAGTTGAGTCCCACTGAGAAAGTGCCATTTGAGGAAAATACTGAAAGCATTGACGGAATGAACTCGTGGCTACTGAGGGAAGAGCATTCTAAAGATAGGCTAAAGACATGCAAAGGGCCTGAGGCAGGAACTTTTGGTGTTCTACTAATAAGTAGCAAGGTGAGCAGAATGAGCCAGGCAGTATGTGGTAGGAGACGAGGTTGGAGGGTCTCAGTGGACCGTAAGCTGTTGTGAGGACTTTGGCTTTTACCTAAGCCAGACAGGGAGACTTTGCAGGGCACTGAGCAGAGGAATTCAATGATCTGTGTTACATTTTTAAAAGATTTCTCTGACTGCTTGAGAATAGACTGTGTAGACCAGGGTAGAAGCAGGAAGACCATTTAGGTGCCTCTATGATCATCTATGATGATGACTTGGAGCAGAGTGGTGGTGAGGGTTAGAAAAAGAGGTCAGATTCTAGAGATATTTAAAAAGTAGAGCTAATGAGAACTGCTGATGGCTTGAAGGCGGCATGTGAGAGAAAGCGAGCCGAGGATAACTCGAGGGTTATCCCTGAGTGAGCAGAAGAGTGAAGGTGGCACCCACAGAGATGGGGCAGACTGGGAGGAGCCAGTTTTAGAGGGTGGCGTGGAGGGAAGATCAAGAGTTTTATTATGTTATCAGCAGTAATCTAAGATAGCTCTGGCTTTGTCCAAAGTTCAAATTAAAATGTTCCTTTCTCGCATACCCTGGATTTTATCTAAAAGCCTTTTTCTCCTAGTACTCTCATAACACAAATCCCAGAAACCATAGACGATTGATAAACTACATTGTAAAAATTAGCATGACAGAAACTACCAAAAGCAAAGTCTAAACACAAATGACAAATTGTGAAAAAAAAATTGTAGCTCATGTTAAAATACTAGGTTTCCTAATACATAAAGAGCTCCTACAAATAGATAATAAATAGCAATAACAACCCAATGGAAAAATAGACAATGAATATGAACAGATAGTTCACGAAAAAAAAACCTTATTATGAATGCCTTTTAAACATAAGACACTCGATGTCATTCATAATAGCAAGTTAAAGCTATAATTAGATAATTTCCTCCCTATCGGATTGATAAAGATCAAAAAGTTAATAACTCAGGGCATCGGCTAGCGTGTAGGGAAACAAGCTTTCTCATATATCAACTTGCAATTTGGCAACATCTATCAATATTTTAAATGCATGTGCTCTAACCAAGCAATTTGGCTTCTAGCTGTGTATGCTAGAGATGTAATCACATATTTCTGAAAAGATACACACACAAGGTTATGTATTACAGCATGGTATGTAATAAAAAAAGATTGGACGCAACTTACATATGCAATAATAATAGAGTAGTGGTTAAATAAATTGTGGTACCTCCATTGTAAACATCCATTAAAAATAATGACAGCTTTGCAAAACATATTATTGAGATAAATATATTATTAAAAGAAAAAAGCAGAGTGAAGAATGGTTTGTATAGTAAGCTATCATACGTTTAAAAATATAGGAGAGGGATAGAATACATGCTTGTATGTTTATACCCACATGGACTATCTCTGCAAGTATGTATGGCAAACTGATAAATACGATCGCCTCTGGAAAGCAATTGGGTGGCTGGAAAACAAGCATGGGAAGAGATTTACTTTTTTAACGAACTGTTTTAGATCAAGTTTGCTGGAAACAGACAAAAACGAATGCAGAAGGTTTACTGGGGAGTGCTCTCAGGAGATCCACCTGCAAGGGAATGAAGAAGGCAGCAGTGGGCGGAGGGAGAAGTTGACCCACGATATAGATGCAGCTGAGGCCTCGGCCGGTCCTATAGTCCTATGGTGAACTCTGGAACTGGGATGGTCCTTCAGGATTGTCCCCAGTTGAGGCCAGGAAACCAGAACTTTGTATCCCTGCCTCCGCCAGTCGTTGGCCTGGGGCTGCCCTCTGGGAGGGATGTAATCTTGGGGGAGACAGCTCCCAGCAGCTAATGCCCGTTCCCACCAATGTTCCCAGCAGCAGGGCTATGGGTTCCTGAGCCTGAAGAGGGGATCAAGGCAGAGTACCTTTGACTTTGTTCCAAAATGACTAAATAGAATAACTTGGGTGGGGCGGGTAAGAAGCCAGTACTCTACTCTGCAATTATAAGAGGCTGACACCAGAAGCCTCTCATTTGAACCTGTCTTTGGAGGCTGGGAGCAGTCTTTTTTCATAAGACTACTCTGACAGTGGTTTGACCTTCTGGTCCTCCCATCTCATCCAGGAGGGTCCTTATGTTCCTTTAATGCCCTCATTCTCCTTCAGGTGACAGAAGAGGAAAGAGAAGTAAGCAAAGTAGCTGTGACTTAAGAAAGTAATTTACTATTCTATTTCAAATGAAAAATGCCATATTTTATTTTTCTGTCTAATTTTTGCTAGAGATTCTTAGTTACATCTAAGTTGAATCCATTACATTTTAAAATAAGTTTGGTGGGGCCGGCCCCATGGCATAGCGGTTAAGTGCATGCGCTCTGCTGCTGGCGGCCTGGGTAGGGATCCCAGGAGCACACTGATGCACCACTTGTCAGGCCATGCTATGGCGACATCCCGTATAAAGTGGAGGAAGATGGGCACGGGTGTTAGCCCAGGGCCAGTCTTCCTCAGCAAAAAGAGGAGGATTGGCATAGTTGTTAGCTCAGGGCTGATCTTCCTCACAAAAAATAAAAAATAAAATAAAAATTTGGCATCCTTTTCTTTTCCTTGTGCCTCTTTTCTTGATCATGAAATTAAAATATTCATATAGAACCTAGATTCTTCATCAAACAAATGAGATTAAGAGAGATTTAAGAGACAAAGAAAATTAGTGGAACTTATTTGAATCCTGAGGAAAAGAAAAAAAAGACTAGTGCAAATGAATAGTTTTGAGACAATCAGGGAAACTTGCACATGGACTGAGTATTAGATTATATCAAGAAATTATTGACCATTTTATTAGGTATAATTTTAAAAGTCTTTATTACCAATTCATGTTGAATTATTTACGAGTGAAATAATATAATGTCTGTGATTTGTTTTAAATACTGCAGCTAACAAGAGGAGCAGAGGAGTGATGGGATAGATGAAACAATATTAGTAAAATGGGGCCAGCCCTGCCGCCTAGTGGTCAAGTTTGGCACGCCCCACTTTGGCAGCCCAGGCTCGGTTCCCATGCACGGGGAACTACACCACCCGTAGGCGGCCATCCTGTGGTGGCCACCCACATACAAAATAGAGGAGGATTGGCATGGATGTTAGCTCAGGGTGAATCTTCCTCAGCAAAAAAAATACATATATTGGTAAAACGTTACTAATTGTTGAAGCCGAGGATGACCACATGGGGTTTAAAGTGCCACACTCTCTAATTTTGTTATGTTTGAAATTTTCCATAATGAAAATGTCAAAAATTCATGTATCTAAATATGTATATTAACTGTGTCATCTCCCTAAATTGTATCATTAAAATAAAGGAAAACCAACACCTGTTCAAACGATAATTCTTCTCTGGCTTGATATAATTGGTGGGATCAATCAGGCCTCTAATTGTTCACACACCACTGGCTTTATTGGTCCATAACCTGACATCCTACCATTGCAATTTTCTGCACATGAGTATCTCATAGATGACAGTCCAGGCTAATGTTTGTAGCTATGAAAAATAAGACAAAAGAGAGTTTGGTGTTTCCCAGTACTTGTCAGGGTGAAGCCACATCATATTTTTTATTCAGTGGCAGAGTCCTACATATTGGCATATAAAGTTGCCCACTAAATTAATCAATTAATTAATTTGGGTGAGTTGGGGCTGCAGGAGTGTATGCTCATTCTATACATTTCTGTTTCTTCCATTAACAAAACAAAACACTGCTTGAAGCTCATTTCTAAATCATTTTCAGCAATAATTGTGTTCATGTATTAAGCCCTCTGTGCTTTCAGAGTTGAGATTGATTGTACTATTAAATGGTGCTTCTCAGATGTTTTGGTTTGGGGAACGCTTTACGTCTTAAAAATTATTGACGACCTCAAAAGTGTTTTTGTTTATGTGGGTTCTATCTACAGATATTTGTTACATTAGATATTAAAACCAAAATGAAAAATTAATTAATAATAAACTGACATGTTAATATAATGTTTTTAAGAAAATTACTATATTTTCCAAAACAAAAAACAATCTAATGAGAAGAGTGACTGAATTTGTACATCTCTTTATTGTCTTGTTTAATTGAGGGCAGCTAGAGTCTCGGATCTGCTTCTGCACTTACTCTATTGCAATGTCACCTATCACATAGCCTTCAGAAAACTCCACTGTACACTAGCGTAAGAATGAGAACGAAAAAGGCAAATAACGTCTTATTATTACACAAATAGTTTTGACCTTGTAGACCCTCCCCTAAAGGTCTCAGGAACCCTCAGGTGTCCCAGGATCACACTTTGAGAACTGCTGCTAGATAATGTTTGTGTATTTAGGAAAGTTTGCCCACACAGGAAAGTTAGCAAGAGAATGGACCCACCAGACTCCGAGACCAATGGAGACCCAGCAATCTCAGGCTATTGGCCTCAACTTTCATGACTACTGCAAAAAGAATTCCTCAGAAATGGATCTAAAGAGAAAACCTTCGCCCTTGCTGTCTTAGTCCGTTTCGGCTGCTGTAACAGACTACCTTGTACTGGGTGGCTTATAAACATTAAAATTAAACATTAAAATTTATTTCTCACAGATCTGGAGGCTGGGAAGTCCAAGATCAAGGCGCTGGCAGATTTGGTGTCTAGTGAGGGCCAGCTTCTTGGCTCATGTCAGACTTCTTGTCTTTTCACTGTGTCCTCACATGGGGGAAGGGCAAGGAGCTCTCTGGGGTCTCTTTTATAACGGCACTAATGTCATTCATGAGGGCTCCATTCTCATGACCTAATCACCTCCCAAAGGCCCTCCCATCCAAATACCCTGCACATTGGCTAATTCACATTTAACATATGAATTTGAGGGGGACTCAAACATTAAATCTATAGACCTTACCTAAAAAATATTCTAACTGGTTTTTTTTTTTTAATTTTTTGTTTATTGCAGTAACATTGGTTTATAACATTGTATAAATTTCAGGTGTACATCATTATACTTCTATTTCTCCATAGATTACATCATGTTCACCACCCAAATACTAATTACAATCCATCACCATACACATGTGCCGAATTATCCCTTTCGCCCTCCTCCCTCCCGCTTTCCCCTCTGGTAACCACCAATCCAATCTCTGTCTCTATGTGTTTGTTTATTGTTGTTATTATCTACTACTTAATGAAGGAAATCATACGGTATCTGACCTTATCCCTCTGACTTATTTCACTTTGCATAATACCCTCAATGTCCATCCATGTTGTCACAAATGCCTGGATTTCATCGTTTCTTATGGCTGAGTAGTATTCCATTATGTATATATACCACATCTTCTTTATCCATTCGTCCCTTGATGGGCACTTAGGTTGCTTCCAAGTCTTGGCTATTGTGAATAACGCTGCAATGAACACAGGAGTGCATGTATATTTACGCATTGGTGTTTTCAAGTTCTTTGGATAAATACCCAACAGTGGAATAGCTGGATCATATGATAGTTCTATCCTTGATTTTTTGAGGAATCTCCATACTGTTTTCCATAGTGGCTGTACCAGTTTGCACTCCCACCAGCAGTGTATGAGAGTTCCCTTCTCTCCACATCCTCTCCAACACATGCTGTTTCCTGTCTTGTTAATTATAGCCATTCTGACGGGTGTGAGGTGATACCTCATTGTGGTTTTGATTTGCATTTCCCTGATAGTTAATGATTTTGAACATCTTTTCATGTGTCTGGTGGCCATCTGTATATCTTCTTTGGAGAAATGTCTGTTCAGATCTTTTGCCCATTTTTTAATTGGGTTGGTAGTTTTTTTGTTGTTGAGATGCATGAGTTCTTTATATATTTTGGAGATTAAGCCCTTATCAGATGTATGGTTTGCGAATATCTTCTCCCAATGGTTAGGTTGTCTTTTCGTTTTGTTGATGGTTTCCTTTGCTGTGCAGAAGCTTTTTAGTTTGATGTAGTCCCATTTGTTTATTTTTTCTATTGTTTCTCTTGCCCGGTCAGACATGGTGCTTGAAAATATGTTGTTAAGACCGATGTTGAAGAGCTTACTGCCTATGTTTTCTTCTAGAAGTTTCATAGTTTCAGGTCTTACATTCAAGTCTTTAATCCATTTGGAGATAATTTTTGTGCATGGTGTAAGGTAAGGGTCTACTTTCATTTTTTTGCATGTGGCTATCCAGTTTTCCCGACACCATTTGTTGAAGAGACTTTCTTTTCTCCATTGTACGTTCTTGGCTCCTTTGTCAAAGATTAGCTGTCCATAGATGTGTGGGTTTATTTCTGGGCTTTCGATTCTATTCCATTGATCTGTGTGTCTGTTTTTGTGCCAGTACCATGCTGTTTGGGTTACCATAGCTTTGTAGTATATTTTGAAATCAGGGAGTGTGATACCTCCAGCTTTGTTCTTTTTTCTCAGGATTCCTTTAGCTATTCGGGGTCTTTTGTTGTTCCATATAAATTTTAGGATTCTTTGTTCTATTTCTGTGAAAAATGTTGTTGGAACTTTGATAGGGATTGCATTGAATCTATAGATGGTTTTAGGAAGTATGGACATCTTAACTATGTTAATTCTTCCAATCCAAGAGCATGGAATATCTTTCCATTTCTTTGTGTCTTCTTCAATTTCTTTCAGCAATGTTTTATAGTTTTCCATGTACGGCTCTTTCACCTCTTTGGTTAAGTTTATTCCTAGGTATTTTATTCTTTTTGTTGCAATTGTAAATGGGATGGTATTCTTAATTTCTCTTTCTGCTACTTTGTTGTTAGTGTACAGAAATGCAACTGATTTTTGTATGTTGATTTTGTGTCCTGCAACTTTACCATATTCGTTTATTACTTCTAAAAGTTTTCTGGTGGATTCTTTAGGGTTTTCTATATATGAAATCATGTCATCTGCAAATAGTGACAGTTTCACTTCTTCCTTTCCAATTTGGATCCCTTTTATTTCTTTCTCTTGCCTGATTGCTCTGGCTAGGACTTCCAGTACTATGTTAAATAGGAGTGGTGACAGTGGGCATCCTTGTCTGGTTCCTGTTCTTAGAGGGACAGCTTTCAATTTTTCACCATTAAGTATGATATTAGCTGTGGGTTTCTCATATATGGCCTTTATTATGTTGAGGTACTTTCCTTCTATCCCCATTTTATTCAGAGTTTTTATCATAAATGGATGCTGTATCTTGTCAAATGCTTTCTCTGCATCTATTGAGACGATCATGTGATTTTTATTCTTCATTTTATTAATGTGGTGTATTACGTTGATTGATTTGCAAATGTTAAACCATCCCTGCATACCTGGAATAAATCCCACTTGATCATGGTGTACAATCTTTTTAATGTATTGTTGTATGCGATTTGCTAGTATTTTGTTGAGGATTTTTGCATCGATGTTCATCAGTGATATTGGCCTGTAATTTTCTTTTTTTTTTGTGTTGTCCTTGTCTGGTTTTGGTATCAAGGTAATGTCGGCTTTGTAGAATGAGTTAGGGAGCTTCCCCCCTCCTCAATTTTTGGAAGAGTTTGAGAAGGATAGGTATTAATTCTTCTTTGAATGTTTGGTAGAATTCACCAGGGAAGCCGTCTGGTCCTGCACTTTTATTTTTGGGGAGGTTTGTGATTACTGTTTCGAACTCCTTACTGGTGATTGGTCTATTCAAATTCTCTACTTCTTCTTGATCCAGTTTTGGAAGGTTGTATGATTCTAAGAATTTATCCATTTCTTCCAGATTGTCGAATTGGTTGGCATATAGCTTTTCATAGCATTCTCTTATAATCTTTTGTATTTCTGAGGTGTCTGTTGTAATTTCTCCTCTTTCATTTCTGATTTTACTTATTTGTGCCTTCTCTCTTTTTTTCTTGTTGAGTCTAGCTAAAGGTTTGTCAATTTTGTTTATCTTTTCAAAGAACCAGCTCTTGGTTTTATTAATTTTTTCTATTGTTTTTTTGGTCTCTATTTCATTTATTTCTGCTCTGATTTTTATTATTTCCCTTCTTCTACTGATTTTGGGCTTTGTTTGTTCTTCTTTTTCCAGTTCCTTTAGGTGCATTGTTAGGTTGTTTATTTGAGATTTTTCTTGTTTGTTGAGATAGGCCTGTATTGCTATAAACTTCCCTCTTAGAACCACTTTTGCTGTATCCCATAAATTCTGGCATGTCATATTTTCATTTTCATTTGTCTCCAGGTATTTTTTGATTTCTTCTTTGATTTCTTCGTTGACCCAGTCATTGTTCAGTAGCATTTTGTTTAATCTCCACGTATTTGTGGCTTTTCTGATTTTCTTCCTATAGTTGATTTCTAGTTTCATACCGTTGTGGTCAGAAAAGATGCTTGGTATTGTTTCAATCTTCTTAAATTTATGGAGACTTGTTTTGTGGCCTAATATGTGATCAGTCCTGGAGAATGTTCCATGTACATTTGAAAAGAACGTGTATTCTTCAGTTTTTGGATGGAATGCTCTGTATATATCCACTAGGTCCATCTGTTCTAGTGTGTCGTTGAAGGCCAGTGTTTCCTTATTGATCTTCTGTTTGGATGATCTATCCGTTGGTGTAAGTGGAGTGTTAAAGTCCTCTACTATTATTGTGTTACTATTTCTGTTTTTATGTCTGTTAATAATTGCTTTATATATTTAGGTGCACCTACATTGGGTGCATAGATATTTACAAGTGTTATATCCTCTTGTTGGATTGTTCCCTTGATCATTATGTAGTGCCCTTCTTTGTCTCTTGTTACAGTTTTTGTTTTAAAGTCTATTTTGTCTGATATGAGTACTGCTACCCCAGCTTTCTTTTCATTGCCATTTGCATGGAGTATCTTTTTCCATCCCTTCACTTTCAGTTTGTGAGTGTCTTTAGGTCTGAAGTGTGTCTCTTGTATGCAGCATATATGGGTCTTGTTTTTTTATCCAATCAGCCACCCTATGCCTTTTAATTGGAGCATTTAGTCCATTGACGTTTAAAGTAGCTGTTGATAAGTATATACTTACTGCCATTTTTTAACCTTTTTTTCTCAGTGTTTTAGTAGTCCTTCTCTGTTCCTTTCTTCTTCTATACAGAATTGATGGTCTCTTTAGTTTGACCTCTGTCTGAAAGCTCTACTCTTTAACTCCCCTCCTCCCTCCTTTTATGTTTTTGATATCATATCTAACCTCTTTTTTGTGCATTTGTATCCATTACCCTCTTATCATGGAAATGGATAATTTTTCCTGTTTGTGGTCTTCTCTTTTCCCCTTAAATCAGTCCCTTTAACATTTCTTGTAGCACTGGTTTCTTGGTGACAAACTCCTTTAATTTTTGCTTGTCTGGGAAAATTTTGATCTCTCCTTCCATTTTGAATGATAACCTTGCTGGGTAGAGTATTCTTGGCTGTAATTTTTTTCCTTTTAGCACTTTAAATATGTCATGCCATTCTCTTCTAGCCTGTAAGGTTTCTACTGAGAAGTCAGCTGATAGCCTTATGGGGTTTCCTTTGTATGTAACTTGACTTTCTCTTGCGACTTTTAGGATTCTCTCTTTATCTTTAATTCTGGACATTTTGATTATGATGTGTCTTGGTGTGGGCCTCGTTGGGTTTATCTTGTTTGGGGCTCTCTGTGCTTCCTGTACCTGAATGTCTGTTTCCTTCCTTAGGCTAGGGAAGTTTTCATCTATTATTTCTTGAAATAGCTTCTCTGCCCCTTTGTCTCGCTCTTCTCCTTCTGGGACACCTATAACACGGATGTTAGTGTGCTTGATGTTGTCCTAGAGGTCCCTTAGACTGTCTTCACTCTTTTTAATTCTTTTCTCTTTTACCTGTTCAGCTTGGGTAATTTCTTCTAGTCTTTTGTCCAGCTCACAGATCCATTCTTCTGTATCCTCTACTCTGCTTTTGAGTCCCTCTAGTGAATTTTTCATTTCCAGTATTGTATTCTTCATTTCTGATTGGTTCTTTTTTATATCTTCCATTTCTTTGTTGACATTCTCACTGAGTTCATCTATTCTTCTCCCCAGACCAGTGAGCATCCTTAACACTCTTAGTTTGAACTCTCTGTCAGGTAGGTTGCTCATTTCTGTTTCACTTAGTTCCTTTTCTGGGGTTTTGTCCTGTTCCCTTACTTGGAATGTATTCCTTTGCCTCCTCATTTTGCCTCTTTCTCTGTGCTTGTATCTATGTATTAGGTAGGTCAGCTACGTCTCTTGCTCTTGGATCGGTGACCTTATGTAAGTGATGGCTTAGAAGGCCTGCAGTGTGCTTCCCTCAGTTCTCAATGTTCCAGGGGTGACTCCTATGTGGGCTACGTGTGTCCTTCTGTTGTGGCCTGTTTGCTCTCCCTGTATGCGCCCAGGGAGGCTGAGTTAGTTATGCTCCTGGCCAGCTGTTGTAATGCTCAGCTGCTTGTAGTTGTTGTGGGCCCTTCAGTCTCTTTATCAGGTGTGGGGAGCCCCAGTACAGTTGGCTGCAAGTTCTAATACCACATTTGTTTTTTTTGTTGTTGTTTTTTGTTTTTGTTTTTTTTTAATAATTTTATTTATTTATTTTTCCCCCAAAGCCCCAGTAGATAGTTGTATGTCATAGCTGCACATCCTTCTAGTTGCTGTATGTGGGACGCGGCCTCAGCATGGCTGGAGAAGCAGTGCATTGGTGCACGCCCGGGATCCAAACCGGGGCCGCCAGTAGCGGAGCGCGTGCACTTAACCGCTAAGCCACGGGGCCAGCCCACTAATACCACATTTGTGTTGCAGTATTTCTTTAAAGTGAGTAGGCCCCAGCGTGGCGGGTTGTTAGGCTCAGGGCCCTACAATTGCTGTAAGCCTCCAGCCTTTAGGTCTCTTGTCAGCTCTCTGACGATTGCAGTTGGGTGGGGCTGGCCTCAGGCAAGGGAGCACCCAATTGTTTCAGGCTTTGGAAGGTGGAGCAAACCCCCTATGTGGGTCTTTGAGAAGCACAAGTCTTCTGCAGCTGACAAGCCCTGCCGCCCACAGATCCACACACACAGTCAACACAGTACTGCCACATGTGTGCACCCGAACCTCCCGAAGTGGACCCAGTCTCTCCATGGCGGGAGCCCCACACACTCCACCACTGCCCCACACTCTCCACCCACTCCTTGTACATTCCTTGCCCCACTGAAGTCGGCTCAGTTGCCAGGCTGCAGAGAATCCAGTCACCAATCTATGCAGGCCCACAAGTTGCCTGAGGGCTTGTTGTTGGGTGGGGCCAGTCTCTAGAGTGGGCTGCCTGCCCTGGCTGAGCTGGATTAAATCAGTGCTCTAGCAGGTGGGGCAGACCCTGGGCTAGCAGGCCCCAGGGAGAACTCCAATGGCCTCTGTGTCAGCACGCCCACACCAGGCCACAACAATGGCCGCCACCAATGTCCCAGCCCCTGGAGAGGTCTCACCTCTCACCGAGATGCATTCAGGGCCTATTAGGTGAGTCTCTTTTCACCAAAGCACTGTGCACCTTTCTTTCTGGTGGTTTTAGGATGCTTTCTGAAACGGGTGAGTTTGCGTGTGGGCCCTTTAAGAGCTAGTTTTTGTTTTTTTTTTTTTGTTTTTTTTTTACCCCAAAGCCCCAGCAGACAGTTGTCTGTCATAGCTGCACATCCCTCCAGCTGCTGCATGTGGGACGCGGCCCCAGCATGGCCGGAGAAGCGGCGCGTCAGCGCGCGCCCGGGATCCGAACCCCGGGCCGCCAGCAGCGGAGCGCGCGCACCCAACCGCTAAGCCACGGGGCCGGCCCTAGGAGCTGGTTTTAATGTCTTTGTGAACCAGCTTTTCTGGGGGTGCTCCCCAATGTTTTAGTAGCAGGCAAAGTCAGATATTATGCCCCTCGTCTCGATTGTGCTGGGTCCACAAAATGCCCCCAGCGGGGGCGCTCCCCGGCTCAGGGCCCAGCGCCTCCAGGGAGGGCTGCGGACCTGTGAGCTGCTCCCGGGCGGCGGTGAAGCTGGCGGCTTGTGAAGGCGGCGTTTTTCCTCTCCGGAAGGGAGTCTCTGCCTCTTCCACCTCAGTTAGGATTGTCCGTTGTTGCAGGAGTTCATCCAGTTTTCAGTTCTGTCTCAGGGGTAATTTTTCCACGAGTAGTTGTCAATTGGCTGTGTCCGCGGGAGGAGGTGAGTTCAGAGTCTGCCTACGCCGCCATCTTGACTTCTCCCCCTAACGAAGTTTTAAAAGGTTTTTAAACAGAGATTTAAAGTGCTCTCATGATGCAAAGTCCTTTGAAAGAAAAGGAAATTAGCTTTAAACTTAATTCTTAAAAGTAAAGTATTCATTTATAGACTCCATTATGACTTTTATTGCCAGCTATTTTATTAGCCCAACATTTAAAACTTTCATTTTCTCAGGTAATGATTGGTTTAGCATAGTTTGTGGTTGTAATTTTTTCAATGCATAGTTTTCTCCACACTTCTTGTTACGGGTGGTATTTATTTCCATTCAGTAAGACATGTTTAAACAACAAGCTTTGGTTAACATTCTGCTAGTAATGCAGAATTTTAAAAAATAACTTTTATTTATTTATGTCTGATAATAAAAGTAAAACATACTCATTGAAAAAAAAATTAGAAAAAAAAACAACAGAAAAAAACCCCAGAAAAATACAAAGAACAAAATAAAGGTTACATATAATCCCAGCTTCCAGAGACAACAACTGTCAATATTTTGTGGTCTAGTCCTCCAGATTTTATTCTGTGTGTCACTGCACAGATAGACGTCTTAAAATCAGATGTAGCAAACAATTAAAGTGTGACCCATTTGCTTTAATATCTGGAGTAAACTGCGAAGCATGACGGTTACAGACATTACAAAAATACCTGGCTTTAGCTTATATTAACCTTGTGAATCTAGGAACTTACTGTAAGAATATTTTTTTCCTGTTTTACTAAGGCTATGAAGAGTTAATTTATTGATGCTACTAATCTATCTAAATTTTGATCTCAAGGTCAAATTCATCATCATGGACAAATAAGCCAGAGTTCACCAATTTTGTTGGCAAGACTGTAGCTTTGCAAATTATAGGGCCTGATATACACATCGCATAATTTTATACAGATGCTGTGGTAAAAAAAATGTCTGATGAGACCTTCCAAATTAACCAAATATGTTCTTGTTTGTCTCTTTGCTGTTTAGCTTACCACAATAATTACCCTTTTCATATATTTTCTTTGAAGCGTTCATCCAGTCATTCTCTGAACAGATGGTCCCCTGAAGTTACCTCATTCAGGATAGGGTAATTAAGCTTGAAAATTATGATACAAAATATGGTCCCGTCTTCCATGAGAAACGCAACAGGGGCCCACCCCTGTGGCCGAGTGGTTCAAGTTCCACACGCTCCACTTTGGTGGCCTGGGTTTGAGGGTTCAGATCCCAGGCGCGGACCTATGCCACTCACCAGCTATGCTGTGGCAGTGTCCCGCATACAAAATAGAGGAAGATTGGCATGGATGTTAGCTCAGGGCTAATCTTCCTCAAGCAAAAAAGAAAAAAAGAGGAGGATTGGCAATGGATTCTCCTAGGCAAAAAAAAAAAAAGAAGAAATGCTACAAAATCCTGCAGACAGTGTGGATTTAAACAAAGTGTCTTCAGGTATGTTGTGCTTAGAACAGAGAGTGAAAGAGGCCCATGCTTGGGTAAAATGGGTTACGAGAAGAATAGAAGCTGTTGTTCCTGTATTTCCAGGTGGTAAGAGAAGAACTTCCAGAGCTCACTGGCTATCCAACTACCTGAGGTTTTTAGTCATAAATCCCCAGTGAATATGTCAGATTTTTCTAGGGCCTGATCTTTCCACTTGAAACTTTTGGATTACACGACAATTGTGTAATTGTGAAGCATTTACTGCTTTGATATGTTGAACGTCTGGTTAAGTCAGACATTTGGAAGTTGCATTAAATCTTCAAGATGTAAAATTTAGTCTAGTCTAGTTGATGATCTGTACAGTGATGGTCAACAGGGATAAACTCCCATCCTAAAGTGTGTTTTGGAAATTTGTAGGGATCTTTTTATCCCTCACAATGACTGGAGGATGCAACACTAGCATCTAATGAGTGGGGACCAGGGATGCTAAACCACCCGCAGTGTGTGGAATTGTCTCATACAACAAAGAATTATCCTCGTTTTGCACAACTTTCCAGTGTTCCCCCGGAATAAACCCACTGCAGATGTAAATCAATGATAATTTGGTAGATTTTAACAATGAAGAGTTTGTTGTTGCTTTTACAAGAAGTCACAAAAAAATTCTGTAATTTAGGAGAAGGTGGTATGGAGAAGGAAACACAAATGGATTAAAGACACAGACTTTGAATAATTCACTAACTCTGAGCTTCCTTCTTATGTGATAAATGATTATAAGTTAAAAAAAATGGATGTAAATAAATTGGAAAGGGAGGTATTAGTACTGATTGAATAATTTCCCTTTTTAAAAACATTGCATTTGTTATCAATGGTGACATATGATAGGCTGCCCATTGTGTCAATTGTAGTAGTGTTGAAATTATGTAATGTAGGCCAGCCCAGCGGTGTAGTGGTTTAGTTCACATGCTCCACTCTGGCAGCCTGGGGTTCACAGGTTCGGATCCTAGGTGAGGAGTTACACACTGCTCATCAAGCCATGCTGTGGCGGCGTCCCACATACAAAATAGAGGCAGATTGGCACAGATGTTAGCTCAGGGCCACTCTTCCTCAAGCAAAAAGAGGAAGATTGGCTACAGATTTTAGCTCAGGGCCAATCTTCCTCACAAAAAAAAAAAAGAAGAAGAAGAAGAAGAAATTATGTAATGGCATGAATAAGTGTTTTGCAAATCTGTAGTTTTGGAAATTTGAGGGTCCTGGTGGGGTATATTAACACTATTCACTTATTCATTTGTGGGAATACCGTACCTTACTTTCTCCACTAAGACAGTATATTGTCTTGGCACATTATCCTTACTTCATTTAAATTTCTTTCTCTTATCATCTACAAGTATGAATCACATTTGTTCCCCTGCTATTTCATTTTGCTTTTTTCTTATATGGAATCTCTCTAATCTTCTTACTTCTCTTAAATCCAATCCTATCAATTACAAGCAGTTGCAAGGATCTGACTATGTCATATCTTCTAGTGCTTCATTACTACTCAAAGTGTGGTCCAAGGACCAGCAGCATCAGCCCCATCTGTGAGCTTGCTGAAATTGCAGAATTTCTGCCCCCTCCACAACTACTGCATCAAGATCTGAATTTTTGACGAGATCCCCAGGGCATTCATATACACAACTAAAGCTTGAGAGGCACTGTGATAATGTAGCCATGCCCTATGGTTCACATATTGAAAAATTACCTAACATTTTATAATAAATTGTATTATGGGCTGAATTGTGTCCCCTCAAAATTCATATGTTGAAGTGCTGACCCCTAGTCTCTCAGAATTGTGACTATATTTGGAAACAGGGCCTTTACAGAGGTAAGTACGTTAATATGAGGCCCTTAAGGTGGGAGTTAATCCAATCTGACAGAATACAGACCCCAGAAATAAACCCACACATATATGGTCAATTAATTTATTACAAGGAGCCAAGAATATATAATGGGGAAAGGACAGCCTCTTCAATACATGGTGTTGGGAAAACTGGACAGCCACATGCAAAAGAATGAAACTGGACCCCTATCTGACATCATATACAAAAATCAACTAAAAATGGATTAAAGACTTGAACATAAGACCTGAAACCATAAAACTCCTAGAAGAAAACAGAGAGGGTAAGCCGCATCACATTGGTTCTTATTGCTCCTTTCCTTTCTACCGGTTTAGAAGGCATACGTGCAATTTTTCTCACCAGTAACCCTTGAAATTTAAATAATCACATATTATTTGACAAAGTCAAAAATTGGTGAGTTTGTTCTCCTCCTGAACAACCCAAGAACTTTAGTGGACTTTAACTTTGAGTGCACCACTCATCTGCACGTGTTACGGTTGCCTAGCGTTTTAGTACAACCCTCTTGATTCCAAGAGTTATATAAGAGAGTTTGTTTTCTTTATGTGTTTGGGTAGAAGGGCCTTTATTTTGTGATAATGTTAGTAAGTCTAGTTTTATTGTGCTGTGATTAAAGAATATAGCTGATGTTATTTACTTTTGTGTGTGTGTGAGGAAGATCAGCCCTGAGCTAATATCCATGCCAATCCTCCCCTTTTTTCGCTAAGGAAGATTGGCCCTGGGCTAACATCTGTGCCCATCTTTCTCTACTTTATATAGGACGCCGCCACAGCATGGCCTGACAAGCGGTGCGTCAGCACGCACCTGGGATCTGAACCCAGGCTGCCAGCAGCAGAGCGCGCGTGCTTAACCACTATGCCACAGGGCCGGCCCCGATGACGTTATTTTTTCTGTTCAAAATTTGTCCAGGTTTTTTTGTGGACCAATATATGGTCAGTTTTCAAGGGGCTCTTGAAATGAAGGTGTATTATCTATTTTAAGGGAACACAATAGACTATGTTTCGTTAAATCTAAGTCACAATTTCTTTCTTTTACATTTAAAAATCCCTGATTGAGATTCATCTTTCAATTTTGGCTTCTTATAATTACTTTTGGCCACATGGCAATCATAGAGCTGTTGTTCTTGGCACATGCACAAACTTGGCCACAGATGTTTATATCATTGACACTTTAACCAATTTACGCTTACATTGCGGGCTTGACACGTGTTGGCTTTAATTACCATTTTAAATGTGGTTGAAAAGATTACAGTATGTTTTGGCATTGAAACTAAGTTGTTGGGTACACAGAAAGGCTTGGAAAACAAAGCAGAAAGGTGCAAATTTTATATTAGTAGAGCAAATATTGTTGATGGAAGAATTACTATAATTCCACATTTTCTTGCAAAAAAGAAACACTTTATACAACCTTAAAACAATAAAGAACAATAACTGTGAGTAGATGAATCTGTGTGACATTTTATTCCCAAAACATGTGCAAGAGGATACCTATTGTACACCAAACAAAGCAACCAAATTTAGGAGAAATTGCCAAATCCCTCAAAATAGATGAAATAAATTTTATAACAAGCAGAGCACAGTGAGACTTCATGCATTTTGCAGGGCTATAATTAAGGCATTGTGTCATAGTTTAATTGATAGTATTTATTTTCTCAGTGCTACACTAAAAAAAATAATGTTTTACAATTGATGACATCTTAACATTCAGTGAAATGCAATATATTGACCAGCTGTAACTTATTATGTTATTTATGTTGTCTACATTCTTACATCCTTTTTAAAAATTTATTTGATCTGCCTTGGACTCAGAGATGCAAATTAAAGTCTTCTACTATAAGTGTATCTACTTCCCCTTGTATCTCCTGTAATTTCTGCTCTTTGAATTTTGCTGCCATGCTTTAAGTGCATATATATCCATCACTGTTATATCACCATTGTAAATCGTATCACTTAATATTGTAAGTAGCCCTATTAGTCTCATTTCATGCTTTTTTGGTATGAATTCCTATTGCCTGGTACTCAGATTGCAACTCCTGCTTTCTTTTTATTTGCATTTGTCTAGTTCACTTTTGCCCATCCTTTTATTTTCCACCTTTGTGAATCAATTTGTTTCAGTGTGTTTCTTTTACATACTACGGAGTTTGGGTTTTTGCTTTGTGATCTAATCTGAAAATCTTATTTCTAAAGGTAAATAAGCACAATTTCATTTTTTGATGTGATAGACATATTTGGTCTTTTTTCTGTCATTTTCTTTCCATTTTCTGTTTTTATAATTTTAAAATTCTTTCATGATGTAATTTGTTTTCTTTGCTTTTTTGATAATTCTGATATTTGGAGAAGTTTATGTTTTTTGTGACCTCTATAATTAAAAATGGTTACTTTAGAAAATATGACTTTGGGGGCTGGCCCAGTGGTGTAGCGGTTAAGTTCTCGAGCTCCGCTCCAGGGCCCGGGGTTCATGGGTTCGGATCCCAGGTGGTCAGGGGTGCTGACTGAAGCATCACTTGTCAAGCCATGGTGTGGCATCATCCCATGTAAAGTAGAGGAAGATGGGCATGGATGTTAGCCCAGGGCCAATCTTCCTCAGCAAAAAGAGGAAGACTGGCAACAGATGTTAGCTCTGGGCTAATCTTCCTCACACACACACAAAAAGAGAGAATATGATTTTGCAAATCATATATCTAACAAAGGAATTGTATGCGGAATATATAAACGACTCTTAAAATTCAATAATAAAAAGACAAAAACTCAATTTAAAAATGGACAAAGGAGGGGCTGGCCCGGTGACATAGTGGTTAAGTTCGAATGCTCTGCATCAGCGGCCCAGGGTTCACAGGTTCGGATCCCGGGCATGGACATATGCACCGCTTATCAAACCATATAAAGTGGAGGAGGATTGGCGATGGATGTTAGCTCAGGACTAATCTTCCTCACACACACACACACACACACACACATACACACACATACACAGAAATGGACAAAGGATTTGAATAGACATTCCCCAAAGAAAATATATGAATGGCTAATAAATATGTGAAAAGATGCTCAATATCATTAGTATTAGGGAAAGGTAAATGAAATCCACAGAGATACTACTTTATACCCCCTATGTTATGGGCTCAATGTTTATGTCCCCCCAAATTCATATGTTGAAGCCCTAACCTCTTGTGTGACTATATTTGGAGATAGAGCCCTTATAGAAGTAATTAAGATTAAATGAGGTCATAAGGACAGGGCCCTGATCCGATAGGATTAGTGTCCTTATAAGAAGAGGAAGAGAGACCAGAGCTCTCCCTCTCTGCACACACAAAGAAGAGGTCATGTGAGCACACAGAGAGATGGTGCCCACCCGCAAGTCAGGAAGAGAGTCTCACCAGGAACCAAATCAGCTGGCACCTTGATCTTGACTTCCCAGCCTCTAGATCTATGAGAAATGTTTCCGTTATTTCATCCATTCAGTCTATGGTATTTTGTTATTGGTAGCCTGCACTAATACACTCTTGGATAGCTATAATCAAAAAGACAGATAATAACAGGTGTTGTTGAAGATGTGGAGAATTAAAACCCTCATACATTGCTGGTGAGACTGTAAAATGATGCAACCACTTTAGAAAACAGTTTGTCAGTTCCTCAAAATGTTAAACATAGACTTCCTATATGACCCAGCAATTCCACTGCTAAGCATCTACAAGAGAATCATGTGTGTGGAAAATATATGTCCCCACAAAAAAGTTGTACACAAATGTTCATAGCAGTGCTATTCATAATAGCCAAAAAGTGGAAATAACTCAAATGTTTATCAACTGATAAATGGATAAACAAAATGTGGTGTATCCATACAATAAAATATCATTCATTATTGAGAAGGAGTGAAGTGCTGGTACGTGATACAACATAGATGAACATCGAACATGATGCTGAGTGAAATAAACCAGACACAAAAAGACGAATAGTATAGGATTCTACTTATATGAGATACCTAGAATAGCCAAATTCCTAGAGAAAGAAATTAGAATAGTGGTCACCAGGAGCTGTGGGGGAAGGGGAAATAGGGAGTGACTGCTAATGGATCTGGTCTTTTTGGAGTGACAAAAATGTTTCAGAATTAAATTGTGGTGACAGTGGCACAGCTCCGTGAAAACCACTGAGTTGTATACTTTACGTGGGTGACATTTATGGTATGTAAATTATATCTCAATAAAACTATTAGAAACCAAAAAGAAAATAAAATATATGTTTTTTCCTAATAAAAAACATAATATAAATTTCTACAACTTTCAAACATGGAAAAATATACACAAATAATATATAAAACTGATGGGGCTATAATAATATCAGATATAATAGACTATAAGGAAAAAAGCAGTACTAGAGTTAAAAAGGATCACTACATGTTAATAAAAGGCTCAGGGGCTGGCCCGCTGGCGCAAGCGGTTAAGTGCACGTGCTCTACTTCTGCAGCCCGGGGTACACAGGTTCGGATCCCGGGCGCGGACTGATGCACCACTTGTCAAGCCATGCTGTGGCAGCGTCCCATATGAAGTGGAGGAAGATGGGCACGGATGTTAGTTCAGGGCCAATCTTTCTCAGCAAAAAAGAGGAGGATTGGCATTGGATGTTAACTCAGGGCTGGTCTTCCTCACACACACACACACACACACAAAAGGCTCAATTCAGGTAGAAGATATACAAGTTCTAAACTTTTATGCATTTATTAACATTGCACCAAATACATAAGTCAAAATTTATTAGCACTATGAGGGAAAATGGGATAATACACCACCTAAGAAAAAGATTTTAATATATCTCTCTCAGTAAATGATCCTTCAAGCAGAAAAAATCAGCAGGAGTATAAAACATTTAAACAGCACAATTAATAAGTCCGATCTAATGGGCATATAATCAGACACATTCTTCTCAAGTGCATGTGGAACATTTTTAAGATTTGTTTATGTACAAAGCCACAAAATAAAATACAAAAACTGTCTGAAAAAAGACCACAACCTCTGTCTGTAACGCGTATAAATTATACCTCTGTATTTTAAAATATAATAAATTTTTAAATTAAAAAATTAAATCTCAAAGATGACTATTTGAAAAGAGCAAAAATTTGACTACCCTCTGCAAGATCGATAAAGAAAAAAAAGAAAATATAAATAGTCAATATTATGAATGAAAAAGGAGACATCAGTATAAATGCAGGAGAGATTAATAAGAAAGGAAAAATTAGGGGCCGGCCCCGTGGAGTAGCGGTTAAGGGCTCGTGCTCCGCTGCTGGTGGCCCAGGTTCGGATCCCAGGCGTACACTGACAGATTGCTTGTCAGGCCGTGCTGTGGCGGTGTCTCATATAAAGTGGAGAAAGATGGGCACGGATGTTAGCTCAGGGCCAGTCTTCCTCAGCAAAAAGAGGAGGAGTGGCATGGATGTTAGCTCAGGGCTGATCTTCCACATACACACACACACTAAAATAAGGAAAGAAAGAAAGGAAGAAAGGAAAGAAGGAAGAAAGGAAGAAAGAAAGAAAGAAAGGAAAAATTAGGAACAATGTTATCCTAATAAATTTTAAAATTTTCACAAAATAGACAAATTTATATAAAATATCAGTTAATAAAACTGATCAAGACAAAATAGAAAAATTAAATAGTCTTATAACTATTAAAGAAATTGAGTCAGTAGTTTCAAATCTTTCCCTGCAAAAAAAAAAATCAAACAACTTGGTCCACATGATTTTACAAGCAAGTTTTACCAAAAATTCAGGTGCCGGGTAATTGCAAGCTTATTTTGGAACACAGAAAAAGAATAAACCCTTCTCAAATCATGTCAAGAAGCCAGTATAACCTTGACACCAAAAAGAAGTATAAGAAGAGTAAAATGCAATTTAACCTCACTCATTAACACAAAGAGAATAAAAATCCCAAGCAAAATATTTGCAAATTGAATTCAGCAAAGTATAACAAAGATAATGTCTCATAATCAATTGGGGTTTACTCCAGAAAGGCAAGGTTGAGCCAACACGAGACAATGTATTGGAGTACCTCACCATATTGAAACATTTCAAGATACTCAGAAAATTTTTTCCAGATGCAATTCCAGATGAAAGGTAAAACAATAAAACTTTTAAAGGAAAACATAGGAGAATAGGTTCTTGATCTTGGAATTGGGAAAGATTTCTGAAACAGGATATAAAATGTACTAACCATAAAGGAAAAAGTTATAAAATAGACTATATTAATCATTAAAATTCCTATCCATCAAAAAATACCATTAAGAGATGGTGAAAACAACTCACAGAGTGAAAGAAGATATTCATTATACATCTAGCTGATAAAGGACTTGTATCTGGAATATATAATAACTCCTACAAATCAATAAGAAAAGGATAGACAATCCTAATAGAAAAACCGGGACGTGATTTAAACAGTAATTCCACAAAAAAGGATATCTAAATAGCCAATAAGCATATGAAAAGGTGTTTGACTTTATTAGTTGCCATTCTCTCTAAAGTCATTTAGTTTTAGAAAACTTCAAAGGATAAATAATGTGCAATCTCCATCCCTTTCCGCCCACCCTGCGCTCACTGAAATTCTTCACTTGTACCTTGAGGGCCTCTCCCAGTGAGCTAGATATGAGTCACTCTTTGCTTTACGGGATGGGTTCCGTTATTAGCACGATGAAGTTATAAAGCCACTGATCTGGGTGAAGACAGAAAAATTCAGATACACATTTATAGTTCCCCGCCTCCCTCTCCCCACCCACTCCTTCTGACCTTCTGACCAAATTAAAATTCTAGGGGAGGAAAGGAGAGAAAGAGGGGAGAGACCACACAGGAAGAAGTGGGTGGAGAAAGGCAGCAGTGTTCAGCTTCAACAAGGAGGCCCAATGTCAGCGGTAGGTCAGCTCTGAGAGGCCATCCTGTCTCCAAACAAGTGAGGATGGTTCACAGCTCTGTCTGCTGTGTTGCCATATTAATTATCCTTGTCTGGTCACTCTCCCTCCCCCTCCAACACCCAGAACAGTCAGCATACCACACGCTGCTTCTCTGTCAGGAAGGACAAGCCCCTTTCCCAACTGAGGCTTTGCCACCTCCCAACCCACAAGATCCATGTGCTCAGCTGGCCTTTCTGTGACTTGATATTTCTCATTTGAGCAAGACTGGACCAGATAGAAGTGGGGAGCGATCTCCCACTGAGTGGGGTGCTGGGGAAACACACCTTCTGTTGCATTCGCAACTGGGGTTGGGCCATCAGGAGGAGGCAGAACTTAGGACAGGGAAGGATGGAGAGGGTCTGTATTTACTTCCCACTTCATATCTGAAAGAACACCGCCTAACTCTGCAATCTCCATATCCAGGAATTCCACCCTGGACCCTGGACTCTGGGTAAGATGGAGGGGTAGGGCCAGTCCTAGATGACCCTGTCCATCTGCACAATGGAGAGTGAGCCAGTCATCTTTTGCAGGGTGACTACTTGAGCATCAATAGTTTTGTTCTATTATTCAGGTTTTTTTCAATGAGTTTTGAAATGAAACCCATTGCCTTTCTTTACTTTTAGAAAAATGAAATATTTCAAGCATGTAAACACCAAAGTTGGCCAAAACGATTCCGTACTCTTCCCTTTATAGCATTACATGTTGGGTAAGGTTACAATCAGCTCGAGGCCAAATGTGATTTAAAATACATACAATTCCAAAGGATGATGAAGCATGAAGTAATTTGTTTTGCACTAATAAACTAGTTTCAGCTGAATTATTTGTAAGATTTTTAATGACCCAAATACATTTTCAAAAAACCTAGAAACTCGCATGCTTGTAAGAACTTGACAAATTCCACTTCCTATGCTAGACAGATATGCAAGTGCTGGCAGTTCCAAGCGCTGTAATCTTAGCACTGACACTTTGCTTGTCTAACATTGATTTCTGAGGTTTTAAGTACTTGTCTAAGCTAAACTTGGACAAAAGGGCAACAACTGAGCGCTTTGAAAAATCCTATAAGGTTTCCTAAACATTGCTAACACTTACTTTAATTTTAATCTTTTTTTAAACCCTTAAAGACTAAAAAGTGAATTATAATTTTATATTTTAAGAGTTAGACTTTGTGTTGATAAAAGTAGCTATTTCCCTGACAGTCTTTCAAAAATTAGTCTTTAAGCTTAATACAAATACTCTACTACACCTTCTGTTGCTAGCACTTACCCCTAAGGGCATTTGAGTCTCACAAGAGCACAGCAGCTGCCTTGAGCAAAGCAAAAGCAGAGTTTGGCAATAGCTCATGTGAAAATGATTTAGGGAATGTAACCAGCAGTTATATCAGGATACGCCCATTTTGAGGTTTCCACCAAAAAAAAGAAAAAGCCGTTATGATCTTGGTCTGCATTAATAGAAAAGCATAGATGACAATTGCTCTCTCTCTACTTATGTCATGTCTTATAAAGAAGAGACAACTGCGAAGTACTCATGGAGAGAAATCAGGAGCATGAAGTGCGCATCACACAAGGAACAGTTTGAACAACCTAACTTGAGCATGTTTAGTTTTGAAAAGAGACGTCTCAGCCTGGCTGGCTGTCTTTAAATTTTTAAACGATATTTTGTAGAAGATGGATTAGATTTAGCCCATATTGCCTCAGGGTGTAGAACCTAGACCAAACAGCGAACATTACACGGAGACAAATGTAGGCTAATTTTCAAAATACCATTTTATTAATGTTTCCAAACATAGAATGAGGTGCTTCAGAAAAGTGAATCCCAGTCTGAAGATCTGTTGAAATAGGCTGGACAACTCTTGGCAAGGAGATTTAAATATCGGGTGTGTCGTTAATGAGACAATCTTGAAAGTCATCGCCAATGTTCAAAGTGAAGATCCCAGGACTTCAGAGCAATAGTATAAATGTTCAGTTCTCTTCAAAATATAACTGGGGTATCCCATATGATAATTTGGGGTGTAAGCAATGCCTCCCACTTGCATATATCCTCAGATTATCAGCAACTTCAATTTCTCTCCCCTGGCACCCCTACCCCAATATGTTTAGGAGTCTCCCAAGGTGCTTCTTCATTTCAAGGGAAGTCGTCCTTGCTCGTGTCACACTGCTGGAGCCAAAACTCAGATGCCCACCCTCCACCCCCCTCACTCCCACCTTAGGGACATCCACATCTAAAGACAGTTGCTCTAGAGTAGAAGGAACCACCATGCTGCCATTGCTGTAGCCAGAGGGAGGAGGCCTGGTATCCCAGCCAAAACCTGGATAATCAAAGAGATTCTCTACTCACCTCTGTTTCCAGCACATGCTCTGCTCATCATGTCCAAAGAAACATGGCTGAAACTGTGTCTCTCTAACACAGACCCTTCTCACACTCTTGGCAATTCTGCAAGGTGTTCCAAAGAGAAAGGAGGAGCAATACCTGCTCTGGTCAGTCACAGGGCCTGGACCCCCAGTTGGACAGCCTTTTAGACTCAATCACGAAGCCAGTCCTCAGAGTACAAGCTAGGTTCTGGTTTATATGTCCTCAAGGGATAATCTCTTTATACTACACTGGGCTGCCAGGAGAGAGATATAATCAGGAAATGTGGAAAGACTTGATGCATCCCCATGAAGGTTGCCACTTAGAGGAACAAGGATTCCCACATCACATTACCGAACCAAGTTAGGAGAACAGGAGCCACTTTGACCCAAATGACTAGTTTTAAGTTTATTCTAGATTTACTAGCCAACTGGGAAATTGCTTCTTAGTGGTTAGGAGTTGGGGTTCTGGAGCCAGTCTGCCTGGCTTCGCATCACAGTCACATTACTTCTCGAAGCCTCTGCTTCCTCATCCTTGTATTAGAGATCATAATAGCATCTACTTTATTGGGCAGTTGTGAAAATTAAACGAAATAATCCTTATAAAAACAAGGTTTAGAAAATAGAATTAAATAAATTCTGGCTATAAACCAGATGCCTCTCAAGAAGGTCGGTGGTGCTGGGAATCCTATGATTCCCAGGTCCAACCTGGAAATACCTGAACAGAAGGCTTTATGCTAAAAACCTACCTAGTAATTTAGGGGGTAGTCTTCTACACTACCTAGTTATCTCCTTTTTCTTTATTAACATGTTTAGGATTGTATTTTTTCTTCATACTCATCTTCAGTGTACATGTCCTCAAATATCCTTGGGCCCACAACAAGACTGCTGACATCACAGGAGAAACAAAGCTTAAGATCATCTTTGAAAGCTCCTTTGGGCCCACAACAAGACTGCTGAAATCACAGGAGAAACAAAGCTTAAGATCCTCTTTGAAAGCTCTTTTGGATTCGATTGAGTATTGACCAGACCTCTCCCGATAGATCACACCCCGTCTCAATTCCCCCTTCAATGTGCTCTGGGTTCCCTGCAATTCCCTGCCCAAATTGCCTTGAGGAGCTCGTTTTCGAGAACTGATTGGGTCCCTTCCCTGGTCCATTCTCCCAAAAATGGGCCACACCACTGGTGTGCTTTCTCCTAGTCCCGAGGGATGGGCGAGAATGTGGATGGAGCTTGGACATGAGGACAAGATGTTCCCACGGGTGCACACAAGCCCCCTCATGACTAGAATGGAGCTGGGAGTGGGAAGAGAAAGTGGATGGGCCATGAGAGGCCCAGAGCTGGGGCTGGACCAGCTCTTCCTGTCTCGCCAAGCTGGAGTAGACAGTAAATTTGGGAATTCTAATTGATATCTAGAGTTTCATGTCTGGGTATAAATATGGTATTCATATGTCTGAGTATAAATAATGCTGCCCTAATCTTACATATATGTAGTCAGAATGTCCCCCAATTCCCTTGCCTCTGGAGTACCCTTTTTTTTCCCTATACAAAGAAAATAATTGTGTCTTGATCCCACATAACTGCAGGGTGCCCAGCACCCTCCCAGTAGTTGTGAGAACTCCTGGATGGGAGGTGGTGTTTAAATTCTCCTGGAGGTTTCCTGTCATCTCAGTCCCGACTCCTCTCCGCTTACGTTCTAAAGTCATTTCCAGATCATCTCTGTGTGCTCCTGTTTGCTCCCCATGAACACAATCTCAAGACACCACCACCTTTAGGTTTTTGTTTTATAGATTTGAACCGAAATTCTAGGGAAACTAGAGTTAAATTACTTGCAGAAAAATAAACAAATTCAAGCTGATCAGACATTGCTGGCCCTCCAGTTCACTAACCATTCTCAGCCACAGAGAACCTCTTAACTTTTCGTTTCCTATCCAAAGCTCTCAGTTGCTTCCAGGATACTAAGGTCAATCTCCTCATCCTGAGAGTTTTTCCCCACATCTTCTCTTGATTCTTAGTTCAAGGGCTCCTCCACTTGGCGCTCCCAAGTCGAACCTAAAAATTTCCCATTTGTTATGCAGAAGAACTTACCTCACTTTTTTTTCAAACTCAGCCTATCCCATTCAGGGTAGCCCAGGACCTTCTCTCTTATGACTAAAAGGCATATTAAGGTATGATAAAATTAAAGAGAGAGAGAAAGAAGAAGAAGGAGGAGGAGGAAGAGAAGGGGCAGGAGGAGAAGGAGGGAGAAAGAGGAGAAAAAGAAAGTATAAGGAAGAAGGGGGAGAGAGAGAGGGAGAAGGACAAGAAAAAGAAAGCAGTTTCCTACTTAAGGGAGACTGCTTATTGTCTGTTGTGCCCAGGTGCAAATTTTCTTCCCTTTACACACAAGTCTTTGTTGTTAGCCCTGATTATTTTCTTAGGGCGAATCCCCAGAAGCTGCTGAGATAAGGGTGTGAACATTTGTTAAGCCTTTTAAAATATGTTAAGGCATATTATCAAGTTCTCCTGCTGCAGCTCCTTTGGCCTGGTTTGTGGTAATCTCTCCTTGATTTGATTCAGGAGTTCTACTGGCCACTCAGCTTACCTTGCCTGTACTTGTGTTCACAAGTCTGGTGAAATAAAAGTTGTTGCCTGCCATCCTCTCCCTAAAAAAACCTAGAGATTCCTACGGTGGATGATCATAGAAGATCACCTTGTCTTATTCAGAATGGTTCTGGTGTTTCACCATTAAATATAATGTTGGCTTTTAGTTTGAGATATATACTTTTATTTTATTTATTTATTTATTTATTTTTTGTGAGGAAGATCAGCCCTGAGCTAACATCCATGCTAATCCTCCTCTTTTTGCTGAGGAAGACTGGCTCTGAGCTAACATCTATTGCCAATCCTCCTCCTTTTTTTTTTTCCCCCAAAACCCCAGTAGATAGTTGTGTCATAGTTGCACATCCTTCTAGTTGCTGTATGTGGGACGCGGCCTTACCATGGCTGGAGAAGTGGTGCGTCGGTGCACGCCCAGGATCCGAACCCGGTCCGCCAGTAGTGAAGCACGCGCACTTAACCGCTAAGCCACGGGGCCGGCCCGAGATATATACTTTTAAGATCAGGTCAAGAAGATATTCATCTTGCATTAGTCAAAATTCTTGGTTTCAGACATCACAAACAGAATCCGAGTAACATAAGGAAAGAAAATTTTGGAAAGCTATTTGATCACTCATGGAATCTCTGGGAAGGCTGAAGATCAAACTCAACCTATAAGAACAAGAAAGACTGGGAATCATGAAATTGGGGATTCCCTTGAAGTTTGGGGTTTTGCTTGTTCCTTGACTGAGTAGCATCCAGTAATAAATCTCGGGTTTGGAAATGTGAATTCATCTGGTTCCCAGATGAATATTTGGTACCCATCTGATATGTGAGTCTTCACTGCAACAGTCCCACCAAGTGGTGACCCATCAGTGTCTATCTATATGCTAGTAATGGTCTTGCCAATTTTCTTTGACTTCCTGTAACATTTACCCATTGTTACCAGTTTCATCCCTCGGGTCATCAAAACAAACCTAAAACATTCTGTTCTCTCTGCCTAGAATGCTTTTTTCCCCACCTATATAAGACACAATAATACTGATCATCTAAAAATAAAATCAAATTTTATCTCTTCTAAAAGAAAAAAAGGCTGAGAAGCCAGACCACAGCTACAATTATGCCCCAAGAGGAATCAGGTTGAGATGCCTCCACTGCCCCTGCAGATCCTGAACACTGGCACCACTGCTGCCACCAGACAGAGTTCTAATTCACATCCACTTCTTTGCATTACCCACTCCTGACTCAGAGTCCCAGGCCAGAGTCTCTGGCTGACCAGGTTTGGGTTGGTGCTTGATTTGTGGCTCCCAGGGTGAGGAAAAGTGAGGGCCTGGCTTTTCCAGTGGGAACCCATATCCTATCAAAATTCACACAAACTCCATACCCCAGAATAGGATGCTGATGCTGGATAGCCAAAAATAGAAATGACAAATATCTACACCCCGAGGCCTGCCCGGTGGCGCAAGCGGTTAAGTGCGCGCACTCTGCTGCGGCGGCCTGGGGTTCACCGGTTTGGATCCCGGGCACGCACCGACGCACTGCTTGTCGAGCCATGCTGTGGCGGCATCCCATATAAAGTAGAGGAAGATGGGCATGGATGTTAGCCCAGGGCCAGTCTTCCTCAGCAAAAAGAGGAGGATTGGCAGATGTTAGCTCAGGGCCGAGCTTACTCACAAAAAAAAAAAAAAAAAAACTACACCTCATCTATCTGACTTTTCTTAACAATTTCACCAGGAGTCAATATTGATTACCTTTCCAGCATTTGAAATGACCGTATGATTTTTTGCTTCAGACCTATTACTATGTTAACTATATGTATAGATGTAGTTGAACCATCTTCCCATTCTTGGAATAAAACCCACCTGGTTGTAATATTGTATTTAATGGACAGCTGGATTCTATTTGCTAATATTTTATTTAGGATTTTTATGGTTAATTCATAGGTGAGATAGGTGTGCATAATCCTCTTCTGGCTTTGATACTGATATTCTGATTCCATTATAAAATACTTTGGATAATTTCCCTCTCTATTCTCTGGAGCAGTTTAAATACCTGCAAACACTGTATATTACATACTATGTACTTCTAAGTGTGTTACATATATTAATTCATTTAATCTCTGCAACAACCATATAAAGTAACTACCATTATTTCCATTTTACACAAGAAAAAATTGGCAGAATGGTTAAGTAACTTGCCCAAGGCCACAATGTTAATCAGCATCAGAACAATATGTTCCTTGAAGATTAGAAAGATCTTACCTGCAAAATATATCCAGAAATGACATTTATTTGGATGAGAAGCTCTTCAACAATAAAAAAATAAAATCCTAGAACACTAGTTCTCAAAGTGTGGTCCTTGATCCAGCCACATCAGCATCACTTGGAAGGAGACCTACTGAATGAGAAATGTGGGGTGGTTCCTAGTGATCTGTGTCTTAGCAAGCCCTCCAGATGTTTCTGATGCATGTTAAGGTTTACGAACCAATGAGCCAGAGCTATAACCATATTAGTCAAACATTCAACGGAACACTACTGAACCAAGAGGTAAGGGCAGATTTAAAGTCAAGGGTCGGAATCTTTAGGAATGTCTTCGGGCTTTGTTTACATCGCTCTTCTTCCTTTGGGGAATTGGTTCTCTCCTACAGCAGTGCCATCGTGGGATCTTGGCGGGGCTGCTAAACCAGGACCCTGCTCCTGAGTGGGCACAGAACATTCCAGACATTCCTAACATCTCATTTACCTGGCCTTAGCAGGCAAGGGCATGCAGCCCAAATCAGGCCAATGAAAACCCCTCCCGGGATTTTACATTTAGAGCTGTAGGAGAAAGTGCTTTGCGTTTGGCATTATGGAGATGGGGGCAGATGTTAACTGGGGGATATTGTCTGATAATTTCCCTACCATGTGGAAAAAGCCCACCTGCATAGAAGAGAATACGTCCAGAACAGTGAAAAAGCAAAGTTTAGAAAGAGACCTGACAAGCACCTATGAGGCCCTGGATCTGTCATCCTGAAACCAGCCCCACCCTGAATTGACCCATTACACAACTAGTAAACTTTCTTATGCTCACACTATTTTGAGTTGCTTTTCTGTCCCTTGCAACAGAAAGCATGCTGGCTACTACACTGGAGGTAGGGAATATATAGAGGGCGTTAACCTATTTCATAATCACAATATTTTAATTTTTAAATCTACTACTATTTGGCAACATCAAAGGGCCTCTCTAAATTATACTTTTATACTACTTCATACCTTAAACACTATGTAACTGGTTAAAGTAATTTGGCTTTTTTATGTTTTTGGTCCACAAATTTGCATTTTTTTTGAACCCAAGCCATTACTTCCATCTGTCACCAGTAAGCTGTGACACTTTTGTTTCCCCGCAGCCGGCAGCTGCCATAGAAAACGTCATTGTAAACTGCCGACTCCTTTGGGATTTGTTCCCTGGGAAGGAAGCTGAACAGGGCAGACCTTGACAGCTCTCTTTTCTCTGCTTGGCTTAACCGTAAGGAAAACTCTAACACATAGGAAGCACTCAAAGATTTATTGAATAAATGAAATGAAATGAAATACAGGAGAAACAAAACTACAATTAAAGAAAAAACACTGAGGATTTTATTTCAGCAGCCTCCATGCACTTAGGATATTTATTCACTTTGGCAAATATGAAGTATCAGGGGTGAGTGTGATTGCAGTAACAGAGCTTGTATCGTTGAGTCTTTGAGTCTTAGGCAGACACAACCGGAACACCTGTGCTACGCAGCCCCGTGCCTGGGCTTATCAGGTGGTAGGTGAGCTATGAACACGCAGCCAGCGCTACTTATCTCTGACCCAGCTTCACCCTCTCAGCCGTCCAAGTGGATTACTGTATTGTCTTGGCTCCCAGCCCAGGCTGGCTTAGATGTGTATTTCTGAAACATTTATGGCTGGTGAGATTCCAGCCTGAATGGTGCTGAGCATGTTACTCTGCTGAGATATCATCCCTAATGAGATATAAATTCCAGTGAAAAGTAAGCTCAAGGAGACCTATTTATTCCAGTTGGGGTACTAGAAAGATTCTCTTCACAAGTTATTGTGGTTTTCTCTGTGTTTCCGGCTTTTTTGAAAATTGGCCTTGTTAAAACCAGAAGAAATCAATTAGTTCTCCTGGCAGATTCATATATTTTTTTTCTAAAAGCAAATTTATTTAACCTCCAAATATAAGTGTCCTTTGGCTACCTGAGTCTAAAAAGTACATACGTTAAAGAATGAACCCTTTGAAAAAATCCATAAAACTGCAACTTCTGTATATTCCAGCTGTAGTTTGCTAATCCTTTCTGGGCATTCTGGACATTCACAGAACGGAAAAGAATATGTCTCGTGTTTGAATCAATAATCTGTTTTTGAAGAATTTTGATGAGTTGATACTGCTTTTAAGTCAACACTTAAATAGTCTGCTTTTGTTGTTGTTGTTCTGTTTCCTTGGGTGATTCCTTTAAATATTTTTAGGTTCTGATGCTAAGTGAATTTGATTAAGTAACTAAAGGGATTCCAAATGTTTAGAAAAGTGACACCTATCCAATATTCTTCTAGAATTTTCATTGGATATCATAGCTGCAATGATTCATGTAGTAGACCCTCAATAGTTGAAGAGTCGGTACCATTTCTTGACTCAGATTATACGAGTGGCTCTGTTTGAGAGATTTTCTGTAAATGCAACATCAACACAACCAAATTGATATAGCTCTTTGGTGACATTTATCTTTTGTTTCAGAACAAAAGATAATCTTGTAGATCTGTTTCTGCAGATTGAATTTTTGTTTGAGTTTTGGGAGGAAACAATTTTGCCTCCCTTAAGTGGTTGAGAAATAAACAGAATCACATGTTTACTATGGAACCCTACAAGTTCCAATTTGCTAAAATAAAGTGCCTGACACATACCTGGGAGGTCTTGGCATGCCCTAAAGACACTGTTTGCCTTCTCTCATTATACATTTACCTGTTGAATAATGTAGCAGGCTCTCCCATATGGGCCTGGAAAGCTTTGGGAATGTAAACTGAGAAAAGAAAAGCAACATCTCTTTTTTTTTATAATTTTATTTATTTATTTTTCCCCCCAAAGCCCCAGTAGATAGTTGTATGTCATAGCTGCATATCCTTCTAGCTGCTGTATGTGGGACGCGGCCTCAGCGTGGCCAGAGAAGCGGTGCGTGGGTGCGCACCCAGGATCCGAACCCGGGCCGCCAGTGGCGGAGCGCGCGCACTTAACCACTAAGCCACGGGGCGGCCCACAATGTCTCTTCTGACAGAGTACTTTCTATAGATAGGTACTATTACAAAATAGAAGTCAGTTCCTTCTAAAAAACCTTAAGAAAGCCACATACTACCAAGGATGATGATGAAGAAAAGTTAAAAGATTTTTAAAGACAAAAAAATGATACTCTAAATACAAATATCCAATATCCTCACTTCTTTGATCCTGTATACTGGCTGTCAAGCCAAGTTCAAGAGTTTTAAACCTATATAAACACTCTTTTTCAAAATTTATTAGAAGTTACTGACTCAATCAGTTCTCCCAAATAATTGAAGCTAATTTTTTTGCTTTTCCAGAGCCACCTGCCTCTGCTTGGTTCTATCCTATATTTTTGACATGGACTTCAACCTTCATTAAAATTTTCTTATTTCTTCTATGTATTCCATTCTGGAAGATTCCAAAGCATCCAGCTTGACTAAGCAACAATCTATTAGTAGAATGTAAAGCTTAGCTTTAGGCAATTACTAAGGCCTCTGAAATTGCTCCAGAAGCCCCTTGTTCCTCTGCCCTATTGGACGTTCCTTATTTCTATCTTCCCTGGCATCTGATTCCCTTGGCTCTGCACCTTCTCCCAGTACCTGCCTCGGGCCACTTGCTCGCTCTGACAATTCACTTTAGACACACTTCCCTGGATGGTGCTTTCTTGGATAGACTGGATCCATACACTGTAGCTGGGGGTGAAAGATGCTCCAGCCCCCAACCTGATCCTGAGGACCAGCAGGACCAGATAACCAGCTACTAGTGGTCAGCAGGCCAGCCCTGCCCCACTCCTTTGGATACTCCACCTCTGTTCTTAGCTATTTATTTCCTTTTTTTTTTTTTTCTTGAGGAAGATTTTCCCTAAGCTAACATCTATTGCCAGTCTTCCTCTTTTTTTGTGTATGAAGAAGATTGGCCTTGAGCTAACATCTGTGCCCACCTTCCTCTATTTTATATGTGGGATGCCTGCCACAGCATAGCTTGACAAGTGATGCATAGGTCTGTGCCCAGGATCTGAACCTTCGAATCCTGGGCTGCCAATGCAGAGCGCTTGAACTTAACCACTACACCACCGGGCTGGCTCCCCTCTTTTTTTCCTTGCTTGTGGGAGATTCACCCTGAGCTAATATCTGTGCTGATCCTCCTCTATTTTGTATGCAGGTCGCTGCCACAGCATGGCCACCGATGAGTGGTATTGGTCCACACAGGGAAACCAACCCAGGAGCGCGCAGAACTTAACCCCTAGGCCACAGGGCCAGACCCAGCTATTTCTAATTAACCCTTTCAGGCTCTCTGTGAGTAAATGACTCAGACTTTACCTTTTAAAAAGTAAGGCCAGGGGCTGGCCCGGTGGTGTAGTGGTTTTTTTTGTGAGGAAGACTAGCCCTGAGCTAACATCCGATGCCAATCCTCCTCTTTTTGCTGGGGAAGATCGGCCCTGGGCTAACATCCGTGCCCATCTTCCTCTACTGTATATGAGAAGACACCACAGCATGGCTTGACAAGTGGTGCATTGGGGCGAACCCAGGATCCGAACCTGTGAACCCAAGGCCACCAAAGCGGAACGCATGCACTTAACCACTGCGCCACCCAGCGGATCCAACGGTGGTGGAGTGGTTAAGTTCATGCTCTCTGCTTAGGCAGCCGTGGGTTCCGGGTTTGGATCCTGGGTGCAGACCTACGCACTGCTCATCAAGCCACGCTCTGGCAGATGTCCCACATATAAAGTAGAGGAGGATAGGCATGGATGTTAGCCCAGGGCCAATCTTCCTCAGCAAAAAGAGGAGGATTGGCATCGGATGTTAGCTCCGGGCTAATATTCCTCACCAAAAAAAAAAAAAAAAAAAGTAAGGCACAAAAGTCACACTAATACAAAAATAACAAATTAAACATAGATTTCTTTAAAATACCTTTTATTGTGTCAAAAAGAGCTAAGAGCTATTCCAAAATGCATTTAATATATGTAGATGAAACTAACTTAAAATTTTTTCAAATTTCTTTATTTTTTTACTCAGCAGGCTCTTATAAAGCACCAGTGGCATAAAGATTCTGAAAAGAAGTTTTTGAGTTTTATTAACCAAATGTGGAAGAAAAGGATATTCTGTCCTGTGTGCACACCCCCACTTTTCCTCTCCCCCAATTTTTTTAACATGATAAAGCCCTAGAAGTTATGTCATCAAAAGTAAACAATTTTAGTAAGAGAAAAGTTAGTTTTCTGGCTGTGGAGTCATCTACAAGCCGAGGAGAGAGGCCTCAGAGGAAACCAAACCTGCCGACACCTTGACGTCGGACTTCTAACCTTGAGACCAGGGAGAAAATAAATTTCTGTTGTTTGTCACCCAGTCTGCAGTATTTTGTTATGGCAGCTCTAGCAAACTAAAATACTATGTATTCCAGCAATTTCACTCCTAGGTATATAGCCAAGAGAATTGAAAACACATGACCACACAAAAATCTGTACACGAATGTTCACAGCAGCGTTATTCATAATAGCCAAAACCCCAAATGTCCATCAACTGATGAATGGATAAACTGTGGCATAGCCATATAATGGAACGTTATTCAGTAATTAACAGGAATGGAGTACTGATAGATGTTACAACATGGATGGATCTTGAAAACATTATGCTAAATGAAAGAAGCCAGACACAAAAGGCTACATATTATATGATTCCATTTCAATGAAATGTCCAGAATAGCACATCTACAGAGACAGACAGTGGTTGCCAGGGTGAGGAATAGGAGGGAATGGGGAGTGACTGTTAACAGAT
Source organism: Diceros bicornis minor (assembly GCF_020826845.1). Classification (NCBI taxonomy): domain Eukaryota; kingdom Metazoa; phylum Chordata; class Mammalia; order Perissodactyla; family Rhinocerotidae; genus Diceros; species Diceros bicornis. The sequence continues at coordinate 46,969,337 of NC_080740.1, forward strand.
AGCAGGTTTCTTTTGGGGGTCATGAAAATGTTATGGAATTAGATAGTGGTGATGGTTGCACAAGTAGAAACCACTAAATTGTACATTTAAAAAGAGGATTTTATAATATGTAAGTTATATCTAAATAAAAAAAAATCCAATATGTCCCATATTGTTGATTTAGATTAGAGAGGCAGTAAATAGCCAGTGGTCAAAAACACCGTCAGGCAAATGTGGGTTTGTATTCTATTTCATAATGTATTTTTGTGTCTTGGAACGTGTTTGTATTCTAGCTTCAAAAGTCTCAGTTTCTGGGGCCAGCCCCATGGTGTAGTGGTTAAGTGTGTGCGCTCTGCTGCTGGCGGCCCCGGTTTGGATCTTAGGTGTGCACCGACACACCACTTGTCAGGCCATGCTGTGGCCGTGTCCCATATAAAGTGGAGGAAGATGGGCACAGATGTTAGCCCAGGGCCAGTCTTCCTCAGCAAAAAGAGGAGGATTGGCATGGTTGTTAGCTCAAGGCTGATCTTCCTCACAAAAAAAAAAAGTCTCAATTTCTTAAATCCTTCTTTTTTTAACTTATTATTTTGGTATAAAATCAGAATTACAAATAAGTTGCAGCAATAGCATACAGAATCCCCAAATATCTTTCACCCAGATTTCACAAATGTTGACATTTTATCATATTTGTTTTGTCTCTTTTTCTCTCCATTTATGCATATACATACACACACACTTTTTTCCAGAACTCTTTGAGAATAGGTTGCAGACATGATGTCTCTTTACTCCTAAATACTTCGGTGTGTATTTCCTAAAAACAAGAGCATTTTTTTGTATAAACCCCAACTCAGGAAATTGTCACTGATACAATATTATTATCTAACCTATAGATCTTTAGATTTTTCTAATTGTTCGAATAACATCCTTTATAGCAAGAGAAAATCCTAGATCATGTATTGCATTCAGTTATGTCTCTTCAGACTCTTTTAATCAAGAACGATTTCTCTTTTTTTTTCTATTTTTTTGTCTTTTGTCTCTCATGACGGTATTTTTGAGGAGTCCTAGTCATTTATTTTGTAGAGTGTCCTTCAGTGTGGGTTAGCCTGGTGTTTGATTACAATGATTAAATGATTGGGGCCTGCCCGGTGGCACAAGTGGTTGGGTGTGCGCGCGCCGCTGTGGCAGCCTGGGGTTCGCCGGTTCGGATCCCGGGCATGCACTGACGCGTGGCTTGGCAAACCATGCTGTGGTGGCGTCCCATATAAAGTAGAGGAAGATGGGGCACGGATGTTAGCCCAGGGCCAGTCTTCCTCAGCAGAAAAAGAGGAGGATTGGCAGATATTAGCACAGGGCTGATCTTCCTCACACACACAAAAAGATTAAATGATTAAAATCAGATTAGGTTCTTTGGGCAGAAATTCCACAGCATTCTCAGGGTATTATCAGAAGTACACGATGTCAATTTGTTCCATATCTGTTGAGTTTAACTTTGATCCCTGGATTAGAAAATGTCTGCCAGTTTTCTCCACAGTAAGGTAACTTTTTCTCTTTGCAATTAAGAACATTGTGTTGGGCCGCCCCGTGGCTTAGCGGTTAAGTACGCGCGCTCCGCTACTGGCGGCCGGGTTCGGATCCCGGGCGCGCACCCATGCACTGCTTCTCTGGCCGTGCTGAGGCCGTGTCCCACATACAGCAACTAGAAGGAGGTGTAACTGTGACATGCAACCATCTACTGGGACTTTGGGGGAAAAAAAAAAGGAGGAGGATTGGCAATGGATGTTAGCTCAGAGCCGGTCTTCCTCAGTGAAAAGAGGATTGGCATGGATGTTAGCTCAGGGCTGATCTTCCTCACACACACACACAAAAAAAAGAACATTGTGGGGAGCTACAGGTCCCAACGGCCAAGCCCGAGTTCTCCATGGGCCAGGGGGGAATGACAATGGTGCGGAAGGGGCTGAGCGCACGGACTCAAGCTCCCCTCCTCATCTGCCTGCCCCAGCCTTTGCCTGAGTCCTCAGCTTGGCCGGCCTCCCAGCTGCCCCGTCCTCAGGGTCCACCTCCTTTCCCAGCCCCACAGCGCTCTGCCCGATGGCTACTTCGACACTTCCTGGGCTGTGTCCTGATTTGTCCTTTTGTAAATGGTTACGTAATGGTCAGTAGACTGCACACTTCCTGGGGGTAGGATTGGGTTTTATTTTTTTGTGTGTCTTGGAAAGTGTTCAATTGTTGCTCTTTTCAATGGATGAGTACCTGAGTAAGGAGAGACCCGGTGAAAGTGATTTGCTTGGGTTTCCCGCCTTTGTCCATCGCTGGGCCTCCAGACACTGATTAATGAAATGTGAAAGAAGCTCTTTGGCAAGATAGCAATAAAGATGTCAATGCCTACTTCTGGAAGAGACCTAGGTAAACAGATATTCAATCCTGGCATTTTATAAAAGACATGGGGGCGTAGAGAAGTTAAAGGTGAAGATGAAAAGCACAGCTGGGACTAAAACTCAGATTCCAAGTCCAGGGCTTCCTCACGGTGCTAAATTCCTTTTGGTCTGGTCCAGCCCTTTACAAACACAAAGCAGGATGGACAAATTTCATGACCTTGGAAAGATTTTAACAGATAGCAAATTAAGGGTGCTCCATTCAATTTTTTAAAAAATGAGGCAAAATTCACATAACATAAACTTAACTATTAACCATTTTAAAGTGTACAATCCAGTGGCATTTGCTGTACTAGGTTTTTGTTTCTTGTTTTCTTATTAAAAAAAACATTCACATGTGAGATTCCATTAGACCTGGTCCCACTTAAACTGCCAGTAAAGAGTTGTTTTCAGAGGCAGGCTGAGTGAGGGCTTGTGTAGGGAGGGAATGAAATCCATCCTCCTTCCACCCCCTCCTCCCACACAGACTCCAGCAAGGGAGAGATGCTGAGTGAAACCCTTTAATGGACACTTGCCAAAGACAATAAATAAGTCACTCCTTCAAGCGCACTATTTTATTGCAAAAGTTTTTGTTGTCTTTTTATTCTCCCTGTTATGACTTGGGTGCAAAAAAGAACAGGAGAAAAAAGCCTAACAGCTTTGATGACAGTTTTGGTTTGACTCATCATCCAACTGAAAATAGTGGGGGTGGTGACTATTTAGGAACCCCTGTGGAGCTGGAGGGTCTGGCTTTGTCAAGTGTCTGCCTCTCATCCAGGCTTTGCAGTCCTAGTGGGTTTCACCTCTCACTCAGCCTTCCCCCAAATGCCCAGCCCACCACGGTTTCTCTCTTCTGAGGCTGCTCATCTGGTTCAAAGCGCAAAGCCCAGAGTCTTCTGAGTGGTCTTGCTATATGCCTTGTTCAGGCCCTACAATTTGGCTGAAGACACTTAAATTTGAAATCCCTTTGTATTTACTGAACTTACTACTTTTTCTTTAATTTGATAAATATGTATTAAGATATGTCTTAAGTTCTTTCCCTGTACGTGAAATTTGTCCGACTTGTGTGGAATCTAAAGTTTAAGTCTACATGGTTCTCACTCCCTCTGAGAACTAAATTCTAGCAGGAAAGATACGCTTATTTGACAGATATGTATTGACTTCCTAATAACAAGCATGATGGCAGGTGCTAGGGATGCAAAGATGAATTGGACAAGGTTCCAGCACTCAAGGACTCAGTGTGGTGAGAACTGTCAGTGTGAGCTGACGACAAGACTCATTAACTGAACTTAACCTAGGAGATGTTTGAAATTCTCATTTTGGGGGCCGGCAGGGTGGCACAAGTGGTTAAGTGCGCGCGCTCCGCTGCGGCGGCCCGGGGTTTGCCGGTTCGGATCCCGGGCACGCACCAACATACTGCTTGGCAAGCCATGCTGTGGCAGTGTCACATATAAAGTGGAGGAAGCTGGGCACGGATGTTAGCCCAGGGCCAGTCTTCCTCAGCAAAAAAAAAAAAAAAAAAAGAGGAGAATTGGCAGATGTTAGCACAGGGCTGATCTCCTCACACACACAAAAAAATTCTCATTTTGACCACAGAAAGTGTGCTCTTATAAGACATCCTTGTGAAAAGGTAGGCCTAAAAATTCTTTTAATATCTTCTCTTATAAACAATTACTTGAGCGATAAAGAACCCTAATTAATTGGTGGGAGGGGGTAGGAGTCAATGAAAGAGTGTTCTACTAAGCGACAGATTGAAACTCTAATCTAAGTCACCACATCTAATCTTACCCAACACTGTCCCCAGTTTTAGGCCATTTCTTTTTGGGCACAAAGGAGATCAGACAAATTCTATGGTGGCTACTTGTGCCCTGGATGGAGATTTTCAGGTACAGCAAGATATTGCTGCTTCCAGAAGAAAGGGGGGGGGGGGAGGATGGGAGGGGCAGAACCATACAATTAGTTTTCATGATAGAGATCCTGAAGAAGAAACCAGAGGTGCTTACTATGATTTTAGTTTAATTGGAAACACACCCTGAATGTTAGAAATTGTTGCTTTCATCTGAACTTGAGAAGAATTAGAGACTATGGGTTTAATTATGCTGCCCGCCCCCACACTAAACAATATGCACCTATTAAGTTCTTCCAGCGTTAATGGGGTCTATGAGACAAGATAATCCAGTCCAATGAATGTGGCAGAACAGGATACTACATATTTTGTGGCTGCTGCTGTAGTATGCATGTGTTGGTAAGAGTTCTGCTCTATTTCCTGCTCTTTGAATTTTTTTGAAACCTCACTGCCCTATAATGACTTAGGACTTTTACATCCTGGGTAGTCAGCAAGAACAGTCATATCTGGTGCTTAACCCAAAAAGAAGTCTCTCATTTGGTTCTAAGAAATTGAATGGCTTTGAGTGACAGTTCACAAATAGTCTTCTCTGTGATGCTGGGATTCTGAAAGGAAGTCTAACAGACATTTTTACTAAAAGAAAAAAGTCAGTGTTTAAGTTAACAAGCCCCACATTTTCCCACAAATTCCTTGAATCATTTACTAACACACTGCTTTAACTTACCTTCAAATAATTCTAAACACGTCAGCTGTGGCTGTTTGGAGTTTTTCAGAAAGGACAGTGTTAGGTGGAAGATGACTACATGATCTTCATTTTATCATAAACCACAAATTCTATGTTAGCACTGAAATAATATCATAGTAAACATGTGTGTTATGTTAAATCGAGTTTTCTCTGGTTACAAGTGACCCAAAACAGAAAGCTTAAGCAAAAAACTGAGGAGTGGAGGTACTTGTGGGAGAATATTGGAGCATCTCCTAGAATGCAGGGAAGAGTGGGCACTAGGCCTTGAGAGGGCAGAACCAGGGCATCTCTGGGGACATCGGGGAGCAAGAACACATTCAGAGATTTTCTCCTTAGAGCACTTGCTGCCTCGAACACTTCTAGGTCAAAATGTCTACTTCCTGGGAGAGAGAAACTGTCTCCTCTTTGCTTGGCGTTCAGCTCTGGACCGGTCAGCCATGATGATAGGGTGGAACCACATGACAGAAAGGAGACTTAGAAGAATCCACTTCTCTGAGGACAGTGGCAAGTTCGTAGAGAAAAGGAGGGCAGTTCATTGCCCACCACACATTGACTTTAATACTATAACTGCATATTACAATTAAAGGCAAGCTTTGTTTATTTTGCATAGTAGAGTGATGAACACGTTAAATGATGTGTTCTTTCCTAATATTCTATTTTCAAGACTTTTTAAAAAATTAAAGAAGGCCTAGTGCAGTGATATGAGTCAGAGGTGTGACCGGTGGAAAATATAGGATGAGTCTGGCATCTCGACACGCAGTGGGAGATGTGTGAGAGGCAAAAATCTTGCAATTACTGTGAACATACAGTCAAGGACAAACCTCTTATTTAATTAGCTTTTTAAATAGAATTTAAAAAATTGTAAAGGTCCAAAAATGTATCATTATTATTCTATGCCATGGATATTAATTGGCCTCTAGTCTTGAATATGTCATATAGACATCTGCACATATATTTTGATATCTTTGTCCTCCATCGCATCCAAAAATTATGCTATCCACAGTCTTTCTAAATATGTAGATGGAAAACCATAATTAACAATGCCTGTACTATGCACATGTAAATATAGCTGTTGGAGTCACTATTTTGGTAGCCTGTTGTTGTTTGAAGCCATAGCTATATGATATCCTGGACATGATATATCTAATGCAAGTCCTGAGCTGGAAAGACTGCGGAAATGCTTTTCTAGAAATCTAGAGATCAACTCAGCTGCCTGCAGTGACCCTAGATTCGAATACTTCATTACTAGGAAGAGGATTGTGTCAACCCGTCTCAGTCCTCAGTTCCTGGTGTTGTCAGAAACTATGAAATGTAGGCCAAGCATGCACAGATCTCTGCCTGCTTAATAGATTATCTTCATTTCTAGAGAAGCATACAAGCAAATGTTTTCTCTCCTTTCAGAACTTGATGTATATGAGGATCCTGGGAATGCTCACTCCAGACTGCAACAAATACTGAATATATGAATAAACGAGGATGTCATCTCTTGAACTATTTATCTCCTTATCATCTCATCAGCTGGGATTTTTTTTTATAGTTCTCTAAAAAATAAACTCTTGGGGGATATTTTCCTTCTTTCCAGTATTTAGGAATGGAAAAGGTGCCTATTTTACTCCTTCTGTCAACCTCAGACCCACAAACTGTGAAAACACATTAGTCACTCAATTTACAATTCTTTTTTGTGTGTGTGAGGAAGATTGGCCCTGAGCTAACATCTGCCAATCCTCCTCTCTTTGCTGAGGAAGACTGGCCCTGGGGTAACATCCATGCCCATCTTCCTCCACTTTATATGGGACGCTGCCACAGCATGGCTTGCCAAGCGGTGCGTCGGTGCGCGCCCAGGATCCGAACCGGTGAACCCCGGGCCGCCGCAGCGGAGCGCGCACACCTAACCACTTGCGCCACCGGGCCGGCAGCTCAGTTTGCTCTTCTGAAGGAAAACAAAACACTAAACAGAAAAAAAAAAAAAAGTCTAACCAAACAAACTCCACGATTCCTAGATTGTCATATTTTTTTCCAAATAAAGTTTATACGTTTGTATCTCAACTACCAGACGGAAATCCCAGAAACCCAGGGTAACAAACAAAAGAAAGGGACCTGTGCTCTCGATGGACTCTGCAGCGTTCAGGCGGGAGCCCAGCTGTGGAGCCCTTATCTCTGCACGTAACACGCCCAGGTTCCCCTAGGAAGCAAGGTTAATTTCTCCTGCAGGCCTTATTTCTGCCCTTTGTCCTTGCAATATCTTCCGGGAGGGCGTACAAAGAAATTATGATTTGTAGTCAAGCAGGCCTGGATCCCAATTGCCTCTCAGACTCTAGGCTATGAGGCCTCGACTAAGTTACGTCCTTATGTGCTTCTTCCTCAAACTGAAAGTAATACCATTTGGTGCCCGGATTGGGGCAGGATGGTAAGCAACAGCTGCAGCACCGAGCACAGTGGTAACAGGAAGGAGCTGTCAGTGGTGGTGGTGCTGGCGATGACTGTGTTCTGCTCCACAAAGACACCTTCACACCTCTGGGGATCCTGGTACAAGAAGTGCTACTCCAACAAATTTAACAGCAGTGTTCCTCATTCTACATAATCCTGAGACTTGTTTTTTTAAAGAAGATAATGGGAGAGGGGAAGGGCATCCTATTCTGGCATTTCCTCATCTGTGTTGAGGTACAGAGAATGGTCTTGAAATGGGTTACAGGCCTAGAAGCATTGATACTTCTTCCCTTGATGGGGCTAGAGGGCCTGAGGCTGCAGGAGTCTGGGGACCTGATTTATTCTAAGAAGCAGCCTCATCTTTTCACGCCAGTGTGCTGTACAAATATTCTCTCTTTCATGCCAAATGTTGGTGAGATTGTAGGCCTCTAGGAAACCTGATGCACACCTTTTAGACTAGTGTAGGCAGCCCAGAGAGCCATAGACAGTACTTATTCATAATGAATGTCCATATAGCCTATGACCCAACAGTTCCCTCTCAGGTCCACAGGAGGCACGTACGAAGGTGTTCATCATGGTGGGGTATGTAGAGGTAGGGAGCTGGTGCAATCCAGGTGCCCATCCATGGGAATGGGTGCTAGACATAGGAGATGCCCACCATGAGATCCTGTGTAACAGACTAGATGGACACACAGCAACACAGTGGATCTCAAAAACCATGCTGAGGAAATAAAGAAGGAAACAGAATGAGATCTACAACATGATGTCACTTACACAAATTAAAAATACAGGATTACAAAATAATTATGTATTTTAAAATAACACAGAAAACAAAATTATATACATTAAACATGTCAAATTGATTGCCTGTGGGAGTTGGAAATGGGAAAGGAGTTGGAACGGAGACAAAAGGGAACCAATGGATGGATGATCGATGGATGGATGGTGGATGGATGAACGAATGAATAAATAAATAAATAAAGGAGCTGGGGCCCGATGCAGAGGAATTGTGGATATGATTGATTTGGCCCTTTGCTTCTGTATTCCTACATAAAAAATTATCGTTTTCTATGTGTGTGACTTTTAAAAGATTGGGAAGCAACTGTTCTAGGCAATGCAAACATTTCCTTGGAAGCCACCAAAAGTAGCAACTAATAGTAATTCAACAAAAGTTAAATGTCAAACTAGGAGAGAAAAAATGAGTATGCGATATGATTTCCCATAATAATTATAGAACAATGATTTGTAAAGAGAGGCCATTTGAATCGAGATGTTAAAATCACTAGTTGCGTTACATGAATAATTATTTAAAAATGCCTTCTTGGTTACTGAAAGAAGATCATGAGGTGATCTAGGACGTCTAAACTTGTGGAAGGACTCATACCATATGAGAATGGTGGGGAGTAGTAGAGAGGGTTTTTCACTTAGTCAATACTATTTTGTGGGTCTTACCCCTGCCAGCAATGGGAGACATGTTAGACACTTCTGATCTCTATCCCCTATCCCCTGCCTGGTCAAAAATATCAGAGAACGGTGTCTGAAATCATCATTTCAAAGTCAATTTGATTTATCTTGAAGATGACTCTCCAGCTGGGCACTAGGAAAGGGAGAGAATGCTGTTTTGGCTGAACCTTGAGTGATCAGTAGCATTCAGACATATGCTGATAAGTTTAAAAGACATTCCAGGTGTAGGGAACAGCATGATTAACGGCATGGAGATAGGAATGTACAGCAAATACAGGAACCTGCCTAGAAATGAAGAAAGTGCACTCTCTGCAGCTGTGATGTTTGGCGGGCCTGGATCCCGTCGCAGCTCAGACCCTTCCAGCTGCAGTTGATTCAGTGCTGCGAGCTTTCAAGCCCACTGTCTTACACCGAGTGGGCCTACAGCCAGCAGCTTCTCATTTAAACCTCATAGAGGCCGGCCCCGTGGCTTAGCGGTTAAGTGTGCGCGCTCCGCTGCTGGCGGCCAGGGTTCGGATCCCGGGCGCGCACTGACGCACTGCTTCTCCGGCCATGCTGAGACTGCGTCCCATATACAACAACTAGAAGGATGTGCAGCTATGACATACAACTGTCTACTGGGGCTTTGGGAGGAAAAAAAATTATTAAAAAAAATAAATAAATAAAATAAACCTCATAGGAAAAAAAAAAAGCGAATTACAGCCCAGTGTGGTTTTCATCTTCACTTGATAATTCTTGACTTCCCTCTGTCAGTGCTGCCCATTTCTAGGTGAGGGTGTCTATCTCTGCTAGATTCTTCTTATTTGTTCCTTTCTATTTGTTTTCAATGATAAACTTCTGATGTATTCCAAACCTTGGGATGCTTGTGTTTTTTTTTGTCCCAGGTATAGGCGTCTAATGCACTGTGAAAGGGAAGTGACTAGTTATCCATTAGACAGGAGGAACAATTTCTCAGTTCCCAAAAGCTCGCAATGTTTAGCATCAAGCGCCAAATGTTTAAAAGTGAAGATCCTAAACACTTAGAATAATTTTTTAACATCTTTGTTGAGATATAATTCACATATAATACAATTGACCCATTTAAAGTATACAATTCAACGGGTCTTGGTATATTACATTATTAATATTTTTAAATTGTGGTAAAACATATATAACAAAATTTGCCATCCTCATCATTTTAAGTGTACAATTCAGGGCCATTAATTACATTCACGATGTGGTGCAACCATCAACACGATCTATTTGCAAACTTTTTCATCACCCCAAACAAAATGCTTAGAATATTGCTATGTTATAATTAGGCTTAGACTAAAAGAGTCTTGTTTATAAAAAAGGGTGTTTAATATCATCATCCTCTACCCATGGCTCCCCATCCCAGGCGTTCTTACAACCTTCTGCTGCCTATTTTTACCTGAGCTGGAAGGAAGAGCCTTGTGGTGAATCCCGCCGTTACCTGCAGGCTCCATTCTGCTCTGCTCCTCTCTAAGCCCAAAGGATGGACAGCTGGAGTTCCTTTGTCTTCTGGAGATCTCAGGGGCAGAGGAAACAGCACCAGGCACATGGGCCAGAGGCCTGCAGATATAAGCCCCGCACTTTGTACAAAAGTTTATTCAACTGTTCCCTCTGTTGCTCATTCCCCACTCCTATTTCCAATTCCCATAGGCAACCATTTTCATGTGTTTAAAGTACATTATTTGGTTTTATGTTATTGTAAAATGTATACAGTTATTTTGTACTCCTGCATTTTTAAGTTGTGTAAGTTTTCTAGGCCTAGACCTAGATAAAGGGGTAAGGTTTCCCTTCATTATTTCTACACTATCACTGAAACCAGCCTTTCCCCCCATATATCCTCCTGGATACACCTCTCTGACTTCCATTAAGGAAAAATCCACACATATCTCTTCACTAATGATTTTATCTTCAACTAGATGTCTTTTATGAGCAGTATATAGCTTATAAGAGAAACTATAGTCCAACCCCTTGTTCCTCTCTTTTTAATTCAAAGTCACTATCCCAAAGGCTCTATGTCCCTTAGGGTTCTTGGCTGCAAGCAACGGAAGCTGATTCTGACTTCAGAAAAGGAACGTACTGGAAACATATTGGGTAGCTCACAGAATCATGGGAAGGCTAGAGGTCCTAGGTCAAAGGGGGCTACATACCAGGGGTCCCAGAACTTGTCTGAGAAGGTTATTGCTGCTGCCAAGGAATAGTAGACCCTGTAGCTGCCACCCCTACCAACACTGCCTGTAGGATGGTGCTCCGTCCCTACTGCCTTTGGAAATTGGATGTTGCTACTAGAATGGATTTGCCACAATTCCATTGCCTTGGGTCAAATTCTGGGACTGGTGCATCTGATGGGCTAAACCTAGGCCTGCAAAAGAAATGGCTGGCTGGCTTTTTTAGCATCTAGACTGGGAGGCAGACTCTGTCTCTTACTAAGACTCAAATGGTGTGGAATTCCCCAGACATAGGAAGACAGTTCAGAGAGTGAGTAGCTAAAAAAGTTACAGATGTCTCCTACAGGTAGGAAGCATCTGCTGTTCTGTACAGATCTGAGTCACAGCTTAATTTTGTCCAGCTTAGAAAAATACTCTAAACTGGTTTGTCGGCCTCCCTTTCCTTCTGTTATTAAAATAAAAAGATACACGTGGACAATTTCTTTTAGCAAGTTCTCTTAGTAAGGCAAAAATCCTGATGTCAAAACTTCACAGTATTTTTTCCTTTTTCAAGTTTACATTGCTGTGTTTGAAATATGACCATGGAGCAAGTCTTTTCATAGCAAACTTAACTACAGCTTATCTCCAAGATTCTAATCAGAATCTTATTTTGAGCCAATATTTACAGTTTTGTAATTTTCAAAGTTTGTTTTCTATTGCCTTTCTTCCCTTAAACTGGCACTGTTATATTTTCTTTAAAAAAAGTAGGGGCCCAGGGCCGGCCCCGTGGCGTAGCAGTTAAGTACGCATGCTCCGCTGCTGGCGGCCCGGGTTCAGATCCCGGGCGCACACCAAGGCACCGCTTGCCAGGCCATGCTGTGGCAGGTCCCATATAAAGTGGAGGAAGATAGGCACAGGTGTTAGCCCAGGGCCAGTCTTCCTCAGCAAAAAGAGGAGGATTGGCGTGGATGTTAGCTCAGGGCTGATCTTCCTCATAAATAAATAAATAAATAAATAAATAAATAAATAAAAAGTAGGGACCTGCTGGGTGGCGTAGCAGTTAAGTTTGTGCGCTCTGCTTCTGGCGGCCTAGGGTTTGCAGATTCGGATCCTGGGTGTGGACTGATGCACTGCTCATCAAGCCACGCTGTGGCAGGAGTCCCACATAAGGTAGAGGAGATGGGCATGGATGTTAGCCCAGGGCCAATCTTCTTCAGCAAAAAAGAGGAGGCTTAGGTGTTAGCTCAGGGCTAATATTCCTCACACATACACACAAAAAAAGTAGATAGCAGGGCTGGCCCTGTGGTGTAGTGGGTAAGTTCGGCGTGCTCCACTTCAGCAGCCTGGGTTCAATACAGGGCAGGGACCTACACCACTTGTGAGCCATAATGTGGCAGCGACTCACATACAAAACAGAGGAAGATTGGCACAGATGTTAGCTCAGGGCTAATCTTCCTCAGCAAAAAAATAAATAAATAAGTAAAAAAGTAGATAGCTTGTATTACTACAAGGTAGAAAAAGAGAGAAAATACATCAACAAGAACAAAGTAAGGAAAAAAACTACTGTTATTTTTGTAACCAGATCCAAGATTAATAAGGATTTTTGTTAGTGAAACATCACTTTATCCAGATTGCATTATTTTTCAGGTAAATAGGAGAATCATATTTCTTGTATGTTAATTGCTAGTCTGTATTTGTTTCCTAATTAGAAAGTTTACCCTGTTTATTCTGCAAAGTCTCAAAATCTTAGTCTGCTTCACTGATGTTCTATTTATGTGATATCTTTTAAGTGAGTAATGGCATTTGAGCTGTCACTGATGTTTCACATTAAATGTACCCTCTCATCATTTTCTGTGGCTTTATGGTGAAATATATTTCCTTAATGATTTTTTACTCCATTTCTGCCCCCAAAACCATAATGAAATTGATGAGAGAGACTCAGCATAGGAATTAGGTACATTCCTATCATTAGACAACTGTCAGTCACAAAATAGATTGGATCCTAGAACTACCAATTTTGCAAAACAGGGAAGAAAAGATGTTTTAATTGAGATAACAGGCATCAGTGAAAGAGAGAATTGTTGGTGGGAGGTGGGGAGGTAATTTGTGTAATTTCCTTTCAAAATTTTAGAAATTCATGGCCCAGGGTGCTGCTGAAGTCTGTTCTTGTCTCTTTGTAGGACAGGTAACCTTCTCTGACCTCCCCAAGCCAGAGAATGCAGAAAGAAACTGGTGTGGGAGGGCAGGAGAGGCCAGTCAGATGGTGGAGGCATGGAAAGGCGGGTGGGGGTGACGGGGAAGGTGGAGTTGCTAATTAGCTTCTCTTGACTCACCAAGAGCCAGTGGCAAGCAGATGGCTGCACTCTTAATATCACCCTTTTTCTGCCCAGCAGGCAGTGGTGGTTGATCTTGTGGTCATGCAGAAAGCATGCACTTTTTTTTTTTTCAAAATGTGGAAGTGGTGGAGGGGCATACAAAGGGAAAATCTAGATTTAAATATTATAGGTATCTAAGAAAAATAGATCTTATCTCCTTCCATCTTTTGCAATAACTAGATTCCCATTCATATTTTGACAACACCAATTGAAAGTGATTTGCTCTTTCTGTTACAAAAATCAATCCAAACTAATCAAACTGTGCCTGGATATCTAAAAAATGATCTATAAAATGATAAAACTGGCTATGAGGTCCAAACTTAACAGCCACAGCATCTTGTGTTTGGAGAGGTGTTGGCTAACAGATCATTGTAGGAAGATTCAGCAGAGCACGTGTCAGAGGTGCTAGCACTGGCCTTTCCTTGCACACTGTCAGTTTTGGTGAGGTGGGCACTGTGTCTTGATTGTAATTTCTCTGGAGCTGGCCAGAATGGCATTCATTGAAACTTTCTTAAATGGAATCAAGTTATAATTAGTCAGTCATTACATATACTATTCAGTATTTTTAAAATCATTGACTTTATACCAAGGTAAACATTAGTGAACATGACAAAGTAAAAAAAAAACAGTTAACATTTTGAAAATGCAGTGTTGTAATAAGCACTGATTTTTCTCAGTACTGGTATAATGCCTTATGCGTTAAATTAAACAGTAGCTTTCAAAATTGGGAAGTAAAGAACCTATTATCTATTTTTATAGAGGAAGGGAAAGGAATAAATATTTCCTGAGCACCAACTATATACCAGATACACTTTACATATATTAACATATTCAATCCTTTCAACGTCCCTATAAAGTAGTTCTTTCTCGCTTTTTACAGATGAGGAAATGGAGGTTCACAGATGTTAAGCAAATTGCTAGAGGTCACCTAGTGAGTGAATGAGCAGGATTCGTACTTGGGTATGCCTGACTCTAAAGCCTGCCCTGTCCTGACTTCACTCTATCTGAACCCCAATATCTCTGTTGGTCCCCCAAATATTCTCAGATTTATTTGTCCAGTGATTGGTCAAATCAGCCCTCTCTACCTGTAAAGCATTCTCCACGTTCTTCTTCACCCCTGGTCCCAATGGCAGAAAGAGATCTGGCACCCAAGTCTTCGACTGCTTAACTCTCCCACACTCAAATCATTTTTGGAGCTTTAAAAGACAAATGGGAAGTGAAATAGTGTATTGCTGGTGATCCAGAACAGAGCATTAATTTTTATTCTAACCTGCAATTCTGTAATTCCCTTCTACCAACTTTCCAACCTTCAGGTTCACCTCATGCTTGCTAACATGTAATACATGTATCTTATTCTTTTTTTGTGTGTGTGAGGAAGATCAGCCCTGAGCTATCATCCATGCCAATTTTCCTCTTTTCGCTGAGGAAGACTGGCCCTGAGCTAACATCCATGCCGATCTTCCTCCACTTTATATGGGACGCCGCCGCAACATGGCCTGACAAGCGGTGCGTTGGTGTGCGCCTGGGATCCGAACTCAGGCCGCCAGCAGCGGAGCGCACATGCTTAACCGCTATGCCACGGGCCGGCCCTACATGTATCTTATTCTTTTTTTTGTTTTTTGTGAGGAAGATCGGCACTGAGCTAACATCTGCCAATCCTCCTCTTTTTGCTGAGGAAGACTGGTCCTGGGCTAACGTCCGTGCCCATCTTCCTCCACTTTATATGGGACGCCGCCACAGCATGGCTTGCCAAGCGGTGCCTCGGTGTGCACCCGGGATCTGAACCAGCGAACCCCGGGGCCGCCACAGCGGAGAGTTCGCACTTAACAGCTTGCACCAGGGAGCCGGCCGCTACATGTATCTTATTCTTACATTTGATATTTATTCTATTGACTGAACATCTTTTAGATCTAGCAACATGTCCGATGTCAATTAGATTCCATTTAGGGCAGATGACACATCTATGGTTCTCTTTCTCATTGTTTAGCATGCCACACTCAATTTTTTAAATATGAATTTTTAATCAAGTGGTTGATTTCCTCCAATCTCTTCACAACATGACCAAATTTGCTGGAAGCATTAGAGATGACATAGTCAATCTGAAACTGAAATAGGTTGTTGGAATTTAAGGAGAGAAAGATTTACATTATATGTTGTTATTTACTATATTTTGTGCTATTTTATCAATAATAGATAATCACTAAAATAACCATTATAGACCAGACTCTTATTTTCAGACAAGAGTAATAGAAAATAAGTTTTCCAGATGGAATTCTTACAGTCTTTAAATAACTGTTTTGAGAAGTTTTAAGAGTATCTCTTGACTCATGCCTACTAGAGTTCTTTGCTCAAAAGAGGTATGCAGAAGTATCTCTTAGAGAAGGTAGACTCATTACGAGAAATGAGAGATTGGTGAAAGGCCAGGGTACTTAGGTTGTCCGTTGTTGTATATTGCTCTACTCACATGTGGGTGCCGTGGACAGAAAGTCTTCATCATCTGCAGAGTCATGCAGGGAAATTCTGCTGCCTTAAGGAGTCTTATGATTTGGCTGAAATAATAGACCCAAAAGCAATATGCTCTGTTCCAAATGACTGCTGTAGATGATAGTGCTATGGGGTTTCATAAGAAGAATGACATCTTAATTATTTTGGGGTGAAGCAGACATTTTGGATTCATTTTACTTTAAAAAATAAAAATGCTGGACTCACCCCATGACTTCCCTTTTCCCTATGACAATTGAGACCTCATTTCTCCATCCTTCACTCTGAGGTCAACCCAACTTAAATCCCTTAAAGGAAGTATATAGTCAGTGAAAAAAACTAAGAAGTTCAGATTAGAGAAATGAAACCAATTTCTTTTAAATGACAAGAGGTTTCTGAAAACCATGTGAAGGAGTTGATTCAAGTTACCACAGGGTGGTTGTTCCAAGTGAAGGTCACAGTGACAGAACTTTGCAGTCATGGCTGTCATGGCTGGCGAGTTGTCTGACCTAGTTACTTCTGGTAGGTAATCATATACACACTTAATGGTTCTGGATATAACTCAAGAGCCCCAGCGAGATTAAGGGCAGAGCTATGTGCTATACGTCCTCTATGTTCTCCACAGTAGTGTCTCATGACTTTATCATCCCATGATCTCTTTTGATAAACATAAAAATCTCATCTGCCCCCAAAATCTAAGAAAGCTGCTTTGGAACAGGGAGCTTTCTGTCTTTCCCCACCACATCCAGTTAAGAAGTGTAGCTTTTACAACACCTGTTTGACCAAGAAGATTTAATCAAACTTTTTTGTGTGTGTGTGAGGAAGATCAGCCCTGAGCTAACATCTATGCCAATCCTCCTCTTTTTGCTGAGGAAGACCGGCCCTGAGCTAACATCCATTGCCAATCCTCCTCCCTTTATTCCCCAAAGCCCCAGTAGGTACTTGTATGTCATAGTTGCACATCCTTCTAGTTGCTGTATGTGCGACGCCACCTCAGCATGGCCAGACAAACGGTGAGTCAGTGCGCGCCCGGGATCCGAATCTGGGCCGCCAGTAACGGAGCGCGCGCACTTAACCGCTAAGCCGTGGGGCCAGCCCCTAATCAAACTTTTAAATATATATTTTTAAAATAATAGGTAATTTTTTTTGCTACCCCAGATTCTGATAACTCTCTTTTTCTTTCCACCTTCCTTATCCCTATCTCCCACGAAAATTACTTCTCTAACTTTAATGAATTAAATTTGTGGTGTGTTTTCAGTTGTTTATAAAGTTGTTACGTTATTAAAAGAATTTAGGTCGCTGGAATACTAGAGATCAGTATTTGTACCTGATCAATAGAATGATCAGTGTCAAAATGTATAAACTTATAAAATAAAACAAGTATAGTAGTGAAAAACAGAATTTCATAGGTAGAAATTATTGTTTTATATTTCTTTCTTTTTTCTTTAAGTTCTGAGTTTTGTAGTATTTGTATTCCAATCTTTTCAAGACAAAAATGGCAGCAGCTCTCTTCAAATAACCAGTTTCACCCTTAACACCTGTCTTCATTACTCAAAAACATCTTTTAAGTCTGATCAACTCATAGGCTTTAAAAAAAAATGGTTGGAGGCCAGCCCGGTGGTGCACTGATGCACCGCTTGTCAAGCCACGCTGTGGTGGTATCCCACATAAAGTAGAGGAAGGTGGGCATGGATGTTAGCCCAGGACCAGACTTCCTCAGAAAAAAGAGGAAGATTGGCATCAGCTGTTAGTTCAAGAGTGCTCTTCCTCACAAAAAAAAAAAAAAAAAAAGGTTGTATACAATTTCTGACTCCTGAAGAAATCACACAAGTTTTTTTTGTTTTTTTTTGTGAGGAGGATTAGCTCTGAGCTAACATCTGTTGCCAATCCTCCTCTTTTTGCCAAGGAAGACTGGCCCTGGGCTAACATCCGTGCCCATCTTTCTCTCCTTTATATGGGACGCCGCCACAGCATGGCTTGACAAGTGGTGCGTGTGTGCGCGCCCGAGATCCGAACCTGTGAACCCTCGGGCCACCGAAGCGGAGCGCACGGACTTAACTGCTACGCCACCGGGCCAGCCCCATCACACAAGTTTTTATAGCATGGGTGTAAAAAATGAAGGGTCCACAGAAAATTTAGAATTCAAACAACAAATAAAGTAGAAACTTTATCTACTTACAGAAAAAAAGTTTCAAAGTATATCTTAGTTTTTAAAATCTAATGTATAAGAACCAGAATATGTTTTTTATCGTGGTAATATTTACATATAGTGAAATGTACAGATCTTAAGTGTACAATTTAATGAGCTTTGATAACTGTATTCATGCATATACCCACGACCCTATCATTCCAGAAAGTTGCTTAATGCTCACTCCCAATCAATCCTCACCCCATAGACAACTGCTATTCTGATTTCTTTCACGTAGATTACACTTACTTGTTCTTGAATTTCATATAAACGAATCACATAAAATGTACTCTTTCTGTTGCTCAACATACTGTTGTAAGATTCATCCATGTTGTTGTATGTATCTATAGCTCATTCTTTTTAATTGCTGAATAGTACTTATACCATGATTTGACTATTCTCCTGTTGATAGGCACTTGGATTGTTTCCAGTTTGGGCTATTATAAATAAAGCTACTATAAACTTCTTGTACAATCTTTTAGTAGACATATGCTTTCATTTGTCTTGGGAGGAGAATTGGTGGACTACAGGGTAGGTGCATTTTTAACTTTATAAGGAACTGTCAGACAATTTTCTGAAGCAGTTGTAATATTTTACACTCCCATTAGCAATATATGAAAGTTTCAGTTGCTCCTTTACTCAATATATATGTAAATCAGAGAGGTCCCTAATTACTTTTCAATGTCATCTCTTTTCAGAGACTTTAACAGTATTTTTGGTAGCAGTAAATCCCAGGTATGTGATGTCCAGCCGGCCCTGGTGGCCTAGTGGTTAAGATTCGGCACTTTCACCCCTGAGGCCAGGATTCGTTTCCCAGTCAAGGAACCACACCACCTTTCTGTCATATACACCACCTTCGTTGTCATGTTGTGGTGGCTGCGTGTTGCTGTGATCCTGAAAGCTATGCCACAGTATTTCAAATAGAGGGTCACTAGGTGTTGGAATCCACTCCACGGCACCAGTAACAACAAATAGGCTTGTCCAAATTCTGGATTATTCTTGCCCAGTTTCTAATATGCATATTCAACATACACAAATACAAATATTTCATACAAAATATAGTCATCTTATTTTATGGAATAGTTCTATTCCTGAAAAACTTGCGTCTAAAGCTAATTTTTTGTAATCCAAATCATTCACTGAAATAAATCTTCCCCTACTTCGACGTCCAGTTCAAATCCTCCTTTTCCAAGATGTCTTCTCATGTTGTCCTGGTCTGAAGAGATTTCTTCATTCTCTAAATTTTAGCAGCCCCAGTGATTTGACAGTTGTCATCAATGTCACTCATTTGGGCCTTTGTCATTCATGGCTTGATTGCTTAACTATTTATTCACCTGTACTATACATTTTATTTCCACACACATAATACAATCCCTTTATTGAGGGAATGAACCACATTTCATACTTAAAAAAATTTCCTTCATAGCATGCAATGCAGTGCCTTGCACATAGGAGTTGCTCAATAAAATTTCCTGCTTAATTGGTTTTCTATTTTTGTTTTGCTTTAGGCAAGGCATAACTGTTATTTTATGACTCAGCTTGAGGAATTTACTTGTTTTAATTGTATGATAATTTCTTCAATTTTCCATTTTTCTTGACTAATGTAAGCCAGGCCTAAAGTTAAGATTGGCTAAAATCTACTTCCCTTACCACTTTACTAATTCCTAGTTTAAAGCACCCTCTAGGCATTGTGGTTAGAAATAAAAAGCACACCATAAGGAGATTAGGGATTCCATCTGGAGTTTCCCTCTAATTCTCCCTGAGGGCTATGAGTTGCCATTTACGGGTCTCCACAAAGTACTGGATCCATTTGCCAGTCCCTGGAGGCTGATATTCTTCGCAGCCCAGCTCAGAGTGGTTTCCTCCTCCCCAACACAGAGGCCTGGCTTGTCCTGGATGTACCTACACTACTTTATTCATGCCTCCTTTTTAGTACCTGGCACTTGGAGGCGGAATTTATTTATAGGTATGTTTTCCTGTGTCCACAACTGAACTGTTGAGCTCCTCAGAGCTGGGATCATGTTCCTCGGTCATCCTTCCTCTCCATGTAATATGTCCTCCACAAATGTCTGATGAATAAATGACTGAGTGAGCAAATGAATACGACTTTGTAGGTATCCTAAACCTTTAAGAGTTTCTATTTTAACATTTTCTTAAATATGCAAATCTCTGGAGAATTTTAGGCCAGAAAAGGACTATTTCGGTTAATTCTCTTACTCTCCTTCCATGAGGCAGATATATGTTGTTTTTGTTTGTGCAGCATCCTTTCATCCTTTTTGGGGATGAACTCCTCATTCTTGATGGAATCCCATCTCACGTGGTTTGGTGAGGGCAGCCTCACACCTGACTCTCCCCCATCACTGTCTATCAAGAGGGTGATTTTTGGCCTAGGCCTGGCCAATCAGAGTACACCTAGCCCTGGACGCAGTAATTGGTTCAGGGCTGGGCACGTGACCCAAATGGGCAAATAAGTTTTCCTGAGATTTGTTACATTGTGAGCTGCTAGGAGAACTTAGGCTTGGGCTCCCCAGAAGCCAGCTTTTCCACCTTGTGGAGAAAGCCAATGTTGGGCTAAAACCTACTGGTAGGGAAAAGCAGTGTGAAGACATATAGAAGGAGACCATTCTGATGATGGGATTGCAGTGTCCCAGGGGCATGGACCAGCTTAGCTTAATATTGCAATAACATTTCAGTTTAATATCCCTCAGATTTTTTGTTCTGTCTGTCCTACTTGAGGTTGATTCTAAGTCCAAGGAGATTCTTACCAACTGTAGGGAAAGCTATCTGCTTCTTGGTCTTGCTTTTTCTCCCTTCTGTGCTGGCCTTCTCTAGCTGTGACTTATTGTGGTTCCTGAGTACGTTGGTCTCTGTCACGTCCGTCATCGATGCTTCTGCTGAGTTGTCTACAGCTCCACCACGCCTCAAGTGGCCAGTTCACCCAGGTCAGTCTGCAGCTTCCCTGTCCCATTCACTCATTTCAATCTGCTGGCCTTCCTTAGCCTTCCACATCCTTCTTACAGGCACAGGGAAGGTGTATTAGTCAGGGTTTTCCAGAGAAACAGATCCAATAGGATGTGTATATACAGAGGGAGAGATTTATTTATTTATTATTTTTATTTTTTTGGTGAGGAAGATTGGCCCTGAGCTAACATTTGTTGCCAATCCTCTTCTTTTTGCTTGAGGAAGATTGTCCCTGAGCTAACATCTGTGCCAGTCTTCCTCTATTTTATATGCGGGACGCTGCCACAGCATAGCTTGATGAGCGGTGTGTAGGTCTGTGCCTGGGATCCAAATCTGCAAACCCTGGGCTGCTGAAGCGGAGTGTGCAAATTTAGCCACTACGCCACATGGCTGGCCCCAAGAGAGATTTATTTTAAGGAATTGCTCATGTGATTATGGAGGATGGCAAGTCCAAAATCTGCAGGGTAGGTCAGCAGGCTGGAGACCCTGGAAGAGCCAATGTTATAGTTCAAGTCTGAAGACTGTCTGCCATTAGAATTTCATCTTGCTCAGGGGAGGCCAGTCTTTTGTTCTAGTCATACCTTCAACTGATTGGATGAGGCCCACCTACATTATGGAGTGCAATCTGCTTTACTCAAAGTCCACTGATTTAGATGTTAATCTCATCCAAAACACCTTCACAGAAATATCCAGGTAATATCTGACCACATATCTGGGCACTGTGGTCCAGCTAAGTTGACACATAAAATTAACCATCACAGAAGGTTAGGCTGTTCTGTACTCTGCTCCTCACACACTTCATCATTTTTTTGAGGCTGCTGACTACCATGGTTTAGAGAAGGCTGCTTTTGGATTCTGCTCTGCTGCACCAAGATGGAGGGAACAGGGGACTTTGCTGTGAGGAACAAACTGTCTCTACTCTTGGATCCTCAACCCCTACCCTCAATTCAGCCCAGGGGTGGGATAAGGGAGCATGACTGTCATAGTACATCTGGCTTCACACTCTCCTTCCTTCCCCAGCCAGGAGGCTTTTATTGGGGCTGGGGTGGTAGGCTTGGGAAGATGGGACGGAGGGGACTGGCTCACCTGATTGCCTTTCTTTTCAAATCTTTTCTTATACCTGTATCAAAGCTATTGAACTAAAAAGCTGAGAATGGTGTTATTGTCTTTGGTCCTGATTTGATAATGCCATCCTGGGAAGAATGGCAACCTAAAATTGTGGTAATGAGAAAGAAGAAAAGAACACAGTGACACCTGGTTGAAACTTCATTCTTTTATTTTACTATATCAGCTACACAAATATTGTATTTTCCTTTCGCCTCTGCTTTCTTGAATTCAGCTGTGGGGTCTGGAAACAGTGACCTTACTTTTCTAGATTGACCCAAAAGACTAAGTCTTATGGGGAAATTTCAGGCAAAATGAGGGAGGAAGGCTTGTGTGGAAGATATATTAGGTGAGAAAAGTCTCACCTCTATAGTCTTAGAATTAAATGAATAAATTAAAATGCTATTGGGTAGGGATAAGTCATACATCAAGATAAATAAAGTGGCTAACCAAAGACTGACCATGAAAAAGGAAAGCCCTTAACTCTCTGAGCAGGGTCAGTTCCAATAAGAGCAGAAACAGGTGAATTATGTGTAAACCTTACAGTTTGACTTCAGTCTTTATTGTTATTTTTACCACTCTAAAGGCAAAGATGCAGAATAAAGGGTGAAGGTGCATACCTTTGGAAGATTAAAAAAAAACTTAAAATCAGATTCATAAATACTAGTTTAAGAAATGCTTTAAAGATATCTTTTAAAAATAACTTAGTGTTGTAGTGTTATGACCATATTTTGGCATAAAACTAAAATGCAAGACTTGGTTTCTCTTTTTGACTAAATCATAAGCTATCAGTAAGATGGAACCACTGAGTTAACATAACTCTGCCAATCCTATTATTACCACATATCCAGATCTTTTTTTTTTTTTTGTGAGGAAGATCGGCCCTGAGCTAACATCTGCCAATCCTCCTCTTTTTGTTGAGGAAGACTGGCCCTGGGCTAACATCCATGCCCATCTTCCTCCACTTTATATGGGACGCCGCCACAGCATGGCTTGCCAAGCGGTGTGTTGGTGCGCGCTTGGGATCCGAACCGGCGAACCCCGGGCCGCCGCAGCAGAGCGTGCACAATTAACCACTTGTGCCACCAGGCCAGCCCCACCAAATATCCAGATCTTTACAAGCAATTTGAAAATAATTTTGAGCAGTATATCAACTTCATGTGGCTATGCTAAGAGAACAATCCCATTAAAGATGATAAATACACCTTTAAAACTCTCAAGCTTGTTTTAAAGCACAAAAATCAAAATCAGAGTTGAAATGGACTCGGGATAGTCACTCACCCTTCTGAAACATAATTTATTCTTACAGTTTTATGATAACTGGAAAAAGTACTAACTTTGCAAAGTATATTAAATAGAAACAACCTGGCTTAGTAGAAGACCATATATTAATTTATTTTTTCATTCATTTATTCAGTAAACATCTATTGAAGAGATACCACTTAGCAATATTTTTTCTTCATTTTGTACCACAGCCCTAGCTATCCCATTTGTTTGCACTGTCTACTCAGCTATCTGCCAGCTGTCACTTCCCTCTCCTGGGACACAAGTGGCTTACTGCTAGCTTTCAGTCTCTCTTTCTCCTCCCCTGCCTCCCCACCCTCATCCTAGTCTGGGCCCCTTCTGCCCAGATCTGATAGGTATCTTGTATTTTTCTGTCCCAGATGGAAACAACATGTAGAAAGTAGGGCAAATGTCAAATAAGTTCTTTCTATGTAGGGAGGTAGCTGGGTGTTGTGGGAGGAGTATAGAAGAGGGAAACGAAGGCATGGCAAGGTGAGGCTTGGTGGGGATATATGTGGCCTAACCAATACTCAGACACGTGCCCCCACAAGTAAGTGAAGGTTTATAGAAAAACAGAATGTTTGAAATCACGATCATCCGCGCAAATGTACAAGTTCTGTCACAAATTTATATAGTATTTGTTACTTCTAATTCACTGGGGAATATATTGGCGGTGATGGCATTTCAGGAATTATTGAAATGAAGAGGGCTGGATAAACTTAGTATGAGAGAGCAGGGAAGAAATAGGTTTTACTCCAGGTACAGAGTTAGGCAGGGGAAAAGCCAAGAGAATAAGGGAAGTGTACATCTTATAAAGTACCTGACGAAAATTTGCCCAATTGCCTAATTCTAAGGCTAAGAGATTTTCCATTTTTTTCATTGCTTTTGATTGGAGACACGAGGTTACTAGCAGTAAGAATTACTATTTAGCCATCATATATGTCTAACACATTACATGTATTATTTTATTTAATCTTTACAAACCCCCTGCAAGGTAGGAATCATCCCCATTTTCCTATGAGGAAACCAAGGAATGACTTCCATAAAGTTACACAGCTCTCAATAGCAAATCCTCAACTGTCCGATTCCAATGTATTTGTTGTTTCGGATAATAGGATATAATCTGAGTCTCCTAGAAGAATCCGAGATTGAAGGATTCTCTCAAGAGAAAGCTTCCTGGGGTTGAGAATAGTAGAGATCACGCCTGAAATCACTTCACATACAGTCTTAAAACTTCAAAAATAGAAAATAATTTAAAAATAAAATTTCCAAATACCCTTTTAAGTCTGAGGTAAAGGGGAGTACGGAATGAAAACCAAACCACCAGTGTAGCGGAAAGGGCCTCAAGGAAAGCGGATTCACATCCCAGCCCTGATTCCACCACCTTGGACCCAGCACTCACCTTCTTTAGGCCTCATTTCTTCACCAGTAATTTGGATTTTCAGGATCCTTTTAAGTTATTAAAATTATCTGAATATTTACTTATAAACGCCTAACACCAACTTCAAAATAGAAGCTTTTCAACTCTTTAACTCTCAACAAGGTTAAGGAAGAAGGTATTTTATTTTATTTTATTATGATCTTTTTTTTTTTTTTAAAACAGTTTATTTATTTTTTTGTGAGGAAGATCAGCCCTGAGCTAACATCCATGCTAATCCTCCTCTTTTTGCTGAGGAAGACCAGCTCTGAGCTAACATCTATTGCCAATCCTCCTTTTTTTCTCCCCCAAAGCCCCAATAGATAGTTGCATGTCATAGTTGCACATCCTTCTAGTTGCTGTATGTGGGACGCGGCCCCAGCATGGCTGGACAAGTGGTGCGACAGTGCGCGCCTGGGGATCTGAACCAGGCCGCCAGTAGCGGAGCGTGTGCACTTAACCGCTAAGCCACGGGCTGGCCTGGGAAGGAGGTATTTTAGATAACGGCAGGAAATGGAACATTAATGAGGAGAGTATCATCACGCATAGAGTGCCCAGAAATTCATGGAGGATGATACAGCCCGGTGCCCTTCACTAACTCACTAATTCTTACATACGTGACTTGATATATTTAAAGAACATCCTGGTCTGCATTTCTGCCATTATTAAGGTAACTAACCTGGAATTACTCTACAGGTGCGTTCCTAGTAGGTTGTGAGCTGCCCTTCTAGCGTATAGTTAAGGGCGAGGCTCTGGAGTCAACTGAAGGCGCTGGGGTTCAAACGCAGGCCTGTCACCTGCTGGGCCGCCTTAAGGAAATTCATCTATTTTCAAATGGAAATCATCTAGTTCCCACACCACAGAGCGGCTGCGTGAACGGATAATTCACGAAAAGCCCAATTTCAGGGCACTAGTAAATTCCAATGAACCTTAGCCTAAATTAAAAACTTTTCAAAGGGATTAATGGACATTCTATTAGAACTACTTGTCAATTACATTCTAGGGGATCCCTTTTTAAAGCAAAAGTCATTTCTACTTAAATCTTCACAAGTTTAGATTTTGATGCCTCAGATTTTAGTAAAGCATGACAATTAACAGCTCGTGCTATTTACTCGGTCACATGCTAACCATATCACTTGTGAGGTGGTTTTGATTTTATAAACGTCTAAATTGTTAAGAAATAAACGGATCTGGGACCGCCCATCAGCACTGGTAGCAAATGATTTAAAGTCGGGGCTTCTGGGTTTTCTGGGGTCTTTATCCGTCGGCTTCAAGACACGCGTACTGTATCAATTTGACCGGGAGGAGGTGTTTTGATAACACTGTTTTCCATCGGAGAGAAAAATAAAGGCTTGCACTTGGAACCAACACGCAGCGGATTTTGAACCTGGGACACCCGCGCCCATTTCGTAACTCACAGCGGCCGGGCCGCCAGGCCATTTCTGAGCCCCCTCCGCAGGGCGGGGATAAAGTTTCAACGCCCGCGGTCGTCCCGGCCTCTCCGGGTTTGCTTGTGGCTGTTGGGGACGTTTACATTTGAATTTCCCTGAAGCGCCGGGTGTGGGCGGCGGCGCGGACCCGCCCCGGAAACCTCCGCGCTCCTTCCCGCCACCCGCGGGCCCAGCCCCTCCAGGGGTGCCCGCGCGGTGGTGGGAGGGCCGGGCCGGCTGTGAGCCCGGCACTATCGGAAGAGCAGCCCCAGGCGCCCCTCCCCGCCGCCCTCAGTCCTGCCCCCGCCACGCCCAGCCCGGCGCGCCAGGCCGACGGTTGCCCGAGGGCCAGAGTTTGAATTTACAGGCCCGGCCCCCGAGCGGCAGGAGCGCGCCGCCGGCTCCCCATTGGCCGGCGGCGGTCACGTGGGGGTACGGGCGCGCGCCGGCCATGTTGGGAAGCGCAGCGCCCGGGCCCGCGCCACCGCCGCCCCCCGCGGCTCGCCTCCAGCCCGCCCCTCGCCGCCCTCCTCCCCCCGCCCGCCGCTGCGCGCCGCCTGAGAGGAAACAAAGTGCTGCGGGCGGGAGACTCGGCGGCGGCGGCGCGCGCACCCTGCTCGGCCCTCCCGGTCGCCCTCGCCCCATACCTTCCTGAGTGTGTGAGTGTGTGAGTGTGTGTGTGCGTGTTTCCTTACAAAGGGCATTTTACGATTGATTGATTCGTAGTCCTCCCCTTTGCTCTTTGTGCTGTACCCCCCTCCCGCCATCCCAGGTGCTTCTCCCTTCCCCACGCCGGCCTCTCCGCGAGCGCGGGTCGCCGGTTGGTCCCTTCGGTCCCGGCTTCGCTCCCTGCAGCCCGTCCGTGTCCCGGGGCTGCCCGCAGCCTCCCCGCTCCCCTCTCCCCGCCGATCGCCCCGCCGCCCGCCATGGCGACCGCGACCCCCGTGCCGCCGCGGACGGGCAGCCGCGCCGGCGGCCCCGCCACGCCGCTGAGCCCCACGCGGCTGTCGCGGCTGCAGGAGAAGGAGGAGCTGCGCGAGCTCAACGACCGGCTGGCCGTGTACATCGACAAGGTGCGCAGCCTGGAGACGGAGAACAGCGCGCTGCAGCTGCAGGTGACGGAGCGCGAGGAGGTGCGCGGCCGCGAGCTCACCGGCCTCAAGGCGCTCTACGAGACGGAGCTGGCCGACGCGCGACGCGCGCTCGACGACACGGCCCGCGAGCGCGCCAAGCTGCAGATCGAGCTGGGCAAGTTCAAGGCCGAGCACGACCAGCTGCTCCTCAAGTGAGTGTTCGCCTGGCGGCCGCGTTAGCGCGCGCGAGGGACTGGGGGCCTAGCGCGGGGCGGCCTCGAGCACCCCGGGGAGGTGGAGTGATGGCCAGGCTGCCCACGCCCTTCGGAAGGGACAGGCTTTCCGTCTCTGGGAAGGAGAAAGAATCTGGTGTGTTTTTAGCGGGGGCAGGGGTCGCAGAGGGGGCTTGAGTTGTAGTGATGATGGGACCGGGATGCACATTTTCCGATCCTGGATAGTTATCCGGACCGGGCGAAGCGCGCGCCTAGGGCCCTCAAGGAGGGGCGCCTGGCTTCGGGCCTCGGACCCCCAGGTCCAGAAGGGTTCTCTGGCGCGGAGGCCCCTGGGCCCCAGGTGCGAGGAGGTGGCGCCCGGGCGCGCGCTCAGATGCACGCCTTGGTTTCCGGCCCGGCGCGAGACAAAGCGTCTGATGGGTTTGCGGTGCGGGATGGCCGGCCCGGGAGCACCGGCTGCCCGCCTCAAGAATGAATGAGCTCTGCGCGGGCGGAGGGAGGAAGGGGAGGGACCTGTCTCCAGCGTCCCGGTCTCCCGGGGGTGGGTCCCGCTTTGGCGCGCTCAGTCTTGGCCCTGTGACATTTTGCGATCGTTCTGCGCCTGCCTTGGGCGGGGAGGGAGGGGCGGGGTCTGAACTGCGCGCCTCTGCCGGCCCAGGGCAAGTTAGGTTTTCGAACTCGTTAGCTTTCTCAGGGGAGAGGTGTCCTTTCTGCGGAGGCTGGCGCCGGCCCTTGGATGCTTCTGTGCGTGGAACTCGCAAGCTGGCGTTTTGCACGTCGTGACCACCGTTCTCCGATCCGCGGACCCCTTATCCCCAGGCAGCAGTCCCCTCCCCCAGCTTTTGCACCCCGGTAGTATAGTCGGTCTTTCGGTTAATGGAGAGACTATGTGCAGTCCCCATGTCTGTCATTTTGCTGACAGGCCAGGGCAGGTGAAACGGTGTTGTGGAACTGTCGAGTGTTGGGGCGAGGGAGAGCTTGTAATTACTCTACCTAAGGGGGTCTGAGTTTTCAGTCCAGGGCGCAAGGGTAAACTTGCAAGCCTTTACTGGTCGTACTTTGACTTGCTGATGAGCGAAATGGCATAATTGTCGTCAGTAGGCAACTAGCGTTGATGTCGCACTTTAGAGATTTGCTAAATTTGCGCCAGAATTCACGGTCTCCGTCCCCATTGCCAATTGAAATTTTTGGAGATGCTTGATTCTGACTTTGCCCCTGAATGTCTTTCTGTCTGTATCCGTGTGAATGTCCCTGTCTCAGTTTCTGCTTTTGGATGTGTGAATCTCTACTTCCCCCTCTTATTAAGTATTTGAAAAACGGTTCATAAAAAGGTATGCGCACTTGGTAAAAATAAAATAGTATAAACTGGCTTATAATGAAAAATGGAAACAGTCTCCTGCCTCTTTCCAGGAGGCAATCACATTTACCCCTTTTTGTTTTTACTTTTTTGGGTATTTAGTTCCGTAACTCTAAGTTTATATTTCTGTTTCTTGGATTTACCAGCCTTTGGAGTCAGCTTTTGAAATGGGTCCATTCACTCACACTACTGTCTCCATCTTCCTCCAAATTTTTTGGTACTGAATTTCTTCAGATCTTTGATGCCATTGCTTGTGTGACTCGCCATTATTATGTGTACCATTAAGAAGAAAATACAATCAGGACCATCTATGTAGGACCCGTCCTGTTGGACCCATCCTGGTTTCAGATGTTAAAATGTGATACTGGTCATCTGTTACGTGCCAGTCACTGTTCTGTGTGTGGAGGATACAGAGATTTAAAGAAAAAAATTACTGCTCTTATGTTTCTGAGAGTGCAGTAGCAAGCAAATAAATAGCGTTATTTTGTCTAATCTGAGGCATTTTGATGCATATGCTTTTATAATCTTTCTGAAAAGTATCTGCTGAAGGTTTTTCACACAGTAACAAGACTGCCACCTGGCTGACTGTAATTGTAAAATGCTGTGTGTGGATTGTACGATGCATGCTGGTTTCAGTAGGATTAAAGTGAGAAGAATGTGTGTATTAAAGTCAATGAAATAATGTATGTGATATAATGTTAGGTAATAACAGATGCTAGGGGAATAAAAATAAAGCAAGATGAAGGAATAGTGTGGTTAAGGAAGGCATGTCTGAGGGGTTGATAATTGAAAATAATATTCTCTGAGATGTCAAGTATTGTCCTGGGATTATATATTTTTCAGATCTGTAGTATATTCCTATTGTCAGGATTAGATGTATTTTCTTTTTTTTCTAACATGCCATCAGTTGTTCAAAACATGCCACGTTTTACTTTGTTTCATATTTCGACTCTGACTTCCCTTACACAATTTTGTCCCTAAATAGCCTTTCATTTTCCTTTTTGACTAAAGAAAAATTTGTCTTCAGCATTATTTTCAGACTCTTGATATCTATTACATAAGACTACTTTTTACCCTGGAACTCTCTGCTCTTAAGACATGCTGCACAGCTGACATCCTAGAATTTTGCCTAATTTGGGCCCAGTTTCCTGCTGGATCACATATTTTCCTTTTCTTGGTTTCTTCCCTCATTTTGTTGGAGAATATCCTTAAGTAATTTATTCAGAAAAGATGGTAGGATGTAAACTTTCTGAGTCCTGTGTGTCTGAATATAACTTTGTTTTGTCTCATGCTTGATTGATAGGTGGGCTAGGTATAAAATACTGGTTTAACATTTTTTCTCAGAACTTGGAAAGTTCTGAGTGCTGTTTCTCAGACAGCATCCACTGTCTAATGCCAGTCACAGTTATTTTATTTTGGTAATTGCTTTTGTTTTTCCTCTCTGAAAGCTTTTGGGATTCTCTTTTATCCTGGTTTTCGGAAGTTGCGTGGTGATAGGTCTAGGTATGGCTATTCTGTCACATGTCCTCGCTGTTATAAGTGTATCCTTTCAGTTTAAAGACTTGATCTTCGTTTAGCTCTGGGAAACTTTCCTTATTCCATACTTTTTCTGTGCTCCATTTTCTTTGTTTTCCCTAGTTGGAATGTTGAATCCTTTGGTCTCTTGTTTTCTCTCATTTCTTTTTTTATTTTTTATTTATTTATTTATTTATTTTTTTAATTATTTTTCCCCCAAAGCCCCAGCAGATAGTTCTATGTCATAGCTGCACCTCCTTCCAGTTGCTGCATGTGGGACACAGCCTCAGCATGGCCAGAAAAGCAGCGCGTCGGCGTGCCCCCAGGATCCGAACCCCGGGCCACCAGCAGCAGAGCGCGCACTCAACCGCTAAGCCATGAGGCCGGCCCTGTTTTCTCTCATTTTTTATTTCATTTTGGGAAATTACTTTCACTCTTCTTCCAACTCAATAGTGACTTTGAAGGCAGAAATCATGCTTTTAATTCTAAGAAATCTTTTTGCACAGATATTTCTCTTATTCAGCTTGTTCCTATTTTAAGGATGTATTATTTTCTTTAATCTGTTTGGGGATAATATTTAGGGTTTTCTTTTTAAAATTCTTTTCTGTTAATTGGGTTATCTATTTTTCCTCCTTGGTCACTTGTTCTTTTTGGTGGCCTTGGTTTTTTTCTTGCTATTGATTTTTGTCACATGCATGATGATCCTTGGTTGTCTACATTTACCAGTGAAGAACTAGGTAATGGTTGAGTGTTACTGCTGTTATTGTTCACGTAGCTCCTCACCCGCTTTTCTGAACGGAAGAACAAACTAGGACCTCTTTATATATGAATGGGATATGCTATTGGCCAACTTGTTGGAGAGCCTGCAGTTAAGCTAAGGGGTGCTGAGGAGGGCCAGGTGCAAAGCTGTTCCATGAGTTGATCCCTCCATTTTAAGTACTTCACTTTCCCCTACAGTCCCTGTGTGCATGTTCTGTGATGTGTACTTGTACCTACATTTCTTCTAGAAACTTTTTGAAATGTCCGTTAATGATCCCTTTCCTGTTCACTTTGGTGCTATGGGTTTATTTTATATCATATACTTTACTGCCTTTTTATTAGGGTCTAGTGGGGATGCTAATGCCTGTGCATAGTAAGCCATCATCCGGAATCAGTTAATTTTGAGCAATAATTGAAGAATAATTTGTAAGATGAAAAGGAAGAAATGTCGTATTGTCTGGGTTCATTTAAGTCTTTTATTTGCTTAAAAATAATTTTCTGTATTTAATTCGTTTGGAGCCAGAGTCTTTGTAATTATTCTATCATTTAGGTGGATTTAGATTAAGAAAACAGTCTTGAGAGAATTATACATTCCAAAATTACTTCATCCCTTTTTGGTTCCTCAGCACACAACATACCTCAAAGACAGAAGAATTCATGGAGATACTTGGTCCTGCTAGAGAGAATCTGACAACAACTTCCATGCAGGTGGTCTCTGGATGCCAGGAAAACAGATCTCAGATCTAAGATACAGCTATTCCAATTCAGTCCAAGCTGAATTATATTTCATTGGAAGCATTTTTGGGGAACAATTTCCAAAAATGATGCTGAATGCCATCAGTCAACACTTGTTTAAAAGTAAAGAAAAATTGACTTAATTCAGAATTTCAGTATTAACTAATTATGTGGGAAAACTGGGTATAAGAGAAAATTAAGTATGTTCATCAATCTTTTAGTAACTAATTTTGTGAATGCATACGTTTCTTTTTTCTTCAGTGATACAAGTCCATAATCTTTTTTGTAAAACCTGTTAAGGCCAAGATGTATTTTGGGAATGAAAGCAATTCCAATTTTAAGAAGGTAATAAGATGCACATACTGTATACGACACCCCCAGTGGGGTCTAGGGTAGCACTCCATCATGAAACAAATACTTCTGCAGGGAAGGATATTAATAGTCACAATAATAGAGAAAGACAACTGGAACTAGATTCACATCCATTCAGGTCAGGTTTTGTCACCAAATGAATTAATGAAAATTTTAAGTTTTAGAACTCTGGAAGTACATTATATGGATTTGTGTTTTTAAATTGACTGTTTCTTACTAAGTTCACTTGACTCATATTCTGGAAGTTGTCTTTTATTCCTTCTTTCGTTTATAGTAGATATTAAAGCTTGAGAAGCTGCAAAATTAATTCTAAACTAAGTTTCTCTTTTTGAGAATTATGAATTAGGCAAATGGTGATGGGGGCTCACTGGTATATAACTTTATATATTGGATGCTGTAGGATCGTTTGAGATGCTGAGCAAGCCAATTTACTTGTCCCTTCATTTAAAAAAAAATTTTATAAGGATGTCCCAAGAAACACATTTTAATGTCTTACAGATGTTAGGCCTCAAAGCCAATGTTTTCAAGTTAATCCTTTGAGATATTATATAAAAATTTTGTTGTTTAAAGGAGAATTTCGTATCTTTTAAAAAGAAATGGTGGGGCCGCCCTCGTGGCGTAGCAGTTAAGTGCATGCACTCTGCTGCTGGCGGCCCAGGTAGGGATCCCGGGCGTGCACGGCTTGTCAGGCCATGCTGTGGCGTTGTCCCATATAAAGTGGAGGAAGATGAGCACAGATGTTAGCCCAGGGGCAGTCTTCCTTAGCAAAAAGAGGAGGATTGGCATGGATGTTAGCTCAGGGCTGATCTTCCTCACAAAAAAAAAGAAAGAAATGGTGCTCCTTTTTTTAATATAATTTATCTTATGAAAATAAAAGATTTTTTTCTCCAAACATAATAAAGTATAATGTTGATTTTTTTTTTTTTTTTTTTTTTTTGTGGTACATATGGACCTGAAGATTTGTAGACTTCCTACCTCTGTCCCCAGGCATCGTTGCTTTGAGGAGGATGGGTTTGAGGTTGAGGGATCAAGCCTACGTAGTATATTCCTTTGAGGAAAACAGCATTCCTCTGAGTTTGTTTTGTTGGTACATTAGTAAGGAACTTCTAATGGAAAATTTGGATTTGTGTGTTTTCATTAAAAAATGCATACAGTTGCTGATGTACTGTAGCAAGTATAATTGGGACACTGTCCATCACAATAGCCTTAGATAGGGTAGTATTGAGCCAAAGCACTGCATGAAGTTGCAGCTTCCTACTTTTTGTGAGTTGGGGCAGATACTTAACTCTTTGAGCCTTCATTTCCTCATCTGTATAACTGGGATAAGGAGTAAGGGGTAGTTTTCTGCATCTCAGAAAGAATTAAGAAACTTAGACGTTCTTCTAGCCTGTCACTTACTTGTCTCATAGTAATGGATGAATTTTATCCAAATTAGTAATTTGAAGAAATTAGGAAGCATACTGAAATGTAAATATTATAAACTCTTTTTCTTTTCTATTACTTTCTTAGTGAAGAAGGGGCAGGGATTTACTATATATTTGGTCTTACTATACATTTACTCTGTTGGCTTTCTACATATTTTGGTCATTGATAGAATAAAACTTAGGAAATGTGCATAGGCTAAACAACATCTGCAGGGTTGTTTTAACATTCATATTTTTTGGTTTTCAAACCTAAAATAATAAATGATAATCTGCTTTAGGGAGTTTTCTGTATGTAAGATGATTAATTGAAATACAAAAACCTTCATCCCATGTTATTACTTAGGTCTTTCATTTTTTTTTTTTTTTTTTGTGAGGAGGACCAGCCCTGAGCTAACATCCAATGCCAATCCTCCTCTTTTTTTTGCTGAGGAAGACTGGCCCTGGGCTAACATCCGTGCCCATCTTCCTCCACTTTATATGGGACGCCGCCACAGCATGGCTTAACAAGCAGTGCGTCGGTGTACACCCGGGATCCGAACCGGCGAACCCCGGGCCGCCACAGCAGAACGTGTGCACTTAACCGCTTGCGCCACCGGGCCGGCCCCAGGTCTTTCATTTTTTATGTCCCGATTTTGCCTTGGTAGAATAACACCCTGGCTTTAATATAAGAGCTATAAAACTTCATGTTAAATATTGCTTTAATTTTCAGGGAAGAACTGGAAGGATGAAACCCCTAGAATTAGTCTAGGAACAGGAAGTAAGTCCTAAGTAATTCAATTGTCATGACACTTCCTTCCCATGCTTTCAAACGATGTTAGGTAGAGCAAGATATCTTTTGGAGTTGTTTATTTAACCTGGGGATTAGACTAGGTAATTTTTTGGATACCCACATTCAAGGAAGTAAACACACAAAGTAAAAGATAAAGCACTGTAAAAATATGCTGCTGAGTCTTTCTTTTTCCTTTGCACAGTCTGTGTTTGTTCTTTCATTTGTCCAGGTGACGTCACCTCTGATGTGTCTGAGTTAGAGATCTTTAGACTTTTATATCAGCGGTGTAGGTCTATTTCATGCACACATAGTGAGAATGAACCTCAAGTGTCAGTTGGGTGATGGGACCCTGTCTAACTGAAGTTCCCAATTCTGGGATCCTAATCAAGAGTTCTAACTCCTTTTTTTTCCAGTGTACCTCTGTGATGAGGGTGTTGGGTTTTGGCTGTTATATTTGGGGAATTTTTGAAAATAAATTTTGTTACACAGAAATATATGCTCATTATGGAAAACTAGAAAATATAGATAAACACTAAGAAGAAAATGAAAATCACACTTAGTTCTATGTCCCAGAAATGCGAGCTCTAAAGTTTTTCTCTCCATATCCATATTATTAACAAAAAATGGATTCATGATAAATATTGATGTGTAACTTTTTTCATGCAACACTGTTTTGTGAACATCTTTACACATCATTTAACACGTTTTGAAGATTCATCAGTAACCTTTATTGGCCACTTAGTTTGCTGTGACGAAGGATGGTGGGTTTTGCAGTGACTGTACCCACCCAGTTTGTCAGAGGCCATAGAGGGCCATAATTATCCTCTTCTCTCTTATTGACAATATCAGGTTTTTTTCTCTAGTTAACTTAATGGTTAAATGTTAACAAATTTATTGGCTAAATGTTAACTAATTTATTGGTTAAATGTTAACCACTGGATAAAGTAATTACAATTTTGCCAATTTTTTTGTTTTTTTTTTTTTTTGGTGAGGAATATTGGCCTTGAGCTAACATCTGTTGCCAATCTTCCTCTTTTTGCTGAGGAATATTGGCCCTGAGCTAACCTGTGTGCCCATCTTCTTCTATTTTGTATGTGGGACGCTGCCACAGCATGGCTTGATGAGCAATGCATCAGTCTGAGGCCCGGATTCAAACCTGCAAACCCCGGGCCACTGAAGTGGAGTGTGCGAACCTAACCACTATACTGCCGGGCTTGCCCCCAATTGTGCCAAGTTTTGATGCCATCAGCAGCACATGAGTGTCCGTTTTCTGGTGGAGGAATTTAAATTTCTGGAGGTTCTTTTGGGTTCTTGATCATTTTTATCGTTATTCTCATATTGCTAGCATAAAGGAGTAAAGAGATCGAATTTCGGGTCATAATCTTAGGTTTCTGCTGATATTTTTGTTGTAAGCCTAGGTGTTAAGTGAGGCTTTTCTTAGCTAATCTATTTACATGGTCCTTTTTAAGTTTAATTTTTTACCTCACTGCATTTAGATTTATTGATCATAGATAGAATTATAGCACTTTTACTTCTAGAAGGGGTCTTGGATCATCTGATCTAATCAACTCATTTTGTAGTTACAGAAATCAAGACCTAGAGAGATTAAAATACTTGTGCAAGATGCAGGACAAAAAGAGCTAATGTTTGTTTTGTGCTTATTGTGTTTGCCAGGCACAATGCTAGTTGCTTGACAGACAATGTCTTTTAAGCCTTATGATAACCCTGTTGATGAGTGTGGAAACTTGAGGCTCAGAGTAGTTACGTATTTTGCCTGGGATTGCTTAGCAGATAAATGGTGGAGCTAGAATAGATCTAGCTAGCTCTGTTTTCTAGCATTGTCGTAGGGTTTTCGCATGTATCACTTTATTTAATCCTTGTTGCAGACGTTAGTCGAGTTTACCGACCTGAAGCAGGCTCACAGAGTACTGTCATCTGTGCTTGGGACTTGAAGTCTTACACGGGACAATTGATTTTCAGGTCTGTTTCGGTGCTACTTTTGGAAATAGTACCTGATGTGTGTTTTTCACAATGACAGTTCATAGCCGCTGGGGAGGTAATTTTGGATTTGTCAGGAGGGTGCAGTAATTGAAGCAGCTATTTGAACTACTGAGGGCTTCATTTGCTAATAAGGAAAAGGTGAAGATGAATTACTGAAAGAGACCTCTTTTATCTTTTCTTCTTTTTTTTAATTTTGTGAGGAAGATCAGCCCTGAGCTAACATCCATGCCCATCTTTCTCTACTTTATATGGGACGCGGTCACAGCATGGCTTGACAAGGGGTAAGGGGTGCATCAGTCCACGCCCGGGATCTGAACGTGAACACTGGGCTGCTGAAGCGGAGTGTGCACACTTACCCGCTGCACCACCAGGCCAGCCCCTATCTTTTCTTCTTCTTAGAAAGCTACTTTCCTACTTTACTCTATGCCTTAATAATAATTTTAAAAGAAATTAATATCTCTAAATAAGTCTTTAATACTCATGACAGAAAAGTTCTTTTTGTTCTTTATTCAACACACATTTGTGGAACAGCACACATTGTGGAACTGTGTGCCAGGCCTTGAACCAAATGCTGGGAATAGAGAGATATGGGACACTCAGTCCCTGTTATCAAGTGTTATCAAGTGTTACAGTCCAGTGGAGAAGACAGAAAACAAACACTACAGTATTGTGATACTGTAAATGCATTACACTAATACAATGTAATAAGCACTATAATAGTGGTGTCCACATGGTGCTGTGGAGGAAAAGACTACCACCTAAGGCAGACTAGGAGCCTTGTGAAGTTCTGAAAGGCATCCCAGGAGAATTGGGGAGGCCGTGAAGTCTGAGCTGAGTGTTGGGAGGTGAGTAGAAGTTGGCTTCTAAATAGAAAACGTTAGGAGAGGGTGTCGTTCCGAATGGCAAATAGTTCATCTAACTAAAGCCACATATATATGTGTATATATATGTGGTGGGGGAGGGTTGGATTTTAGGTAATGAGGAGCCTCAAGAATTTCAGGTGGAAGAGTGATATGATCAGTCTGGTATGCTGTGGAGGAAAAAAAGAAGTAGAGGTAAAAACACTAGTAAGTGCACTTGAGTAATGAGGTGGCCCCTGGACTGAGGAGGCAGCGGGAAAGGACAGAAGGTGGATTTAAGAGATTCTGAGTATGGGAGATTAGGGAGAACAGAGTCTAGGGTGACTTGGCTTCCATGCCTGGGGAGATACTGTTGCTCTTAACGGAGGCTGATGGGGAAGGAACAGGTTTGGAGGACCCTACTCAGGGTTAGTGGTGAATTAGTGGTGGTAGTGAGTGAGTGCTGTTTGTTGGACTTCCAGGAGGAGATGTCAGCTGACCATTTGGAGTACTCTGGAGCTCTGAAGAGGGACTTGGATTGGAGATGCAGTTTTAGGAGCATAGGTGATATTTGTGGGTAGAGAGAAGAGAGGTAGAGTCAGAGACATGGAAAACATCTACATATGAGGACTAGGTAGAGGAAGGAAAACCTACAGTGGAGATAAGTAATAGCTAGAGGGGTGGGACAAGAGTTGAGTCATGCAACAAGGAGATTTACCAGGAAACGCTAGTGGTTTTGGTTTGGTAAGGCCTACAAGGTATCCATTGACTTTGGTGCCAGGGAAATTATTGTTGACTCTGAGGAGTGCCTAATGCTAGTGAAGGAAGGGCAGTGGAGTCGAAGCCGTTGACCATAATTAAGGAAGGAATGGGGAGAAGGAGATCATGGGTTTAGATCACTTGTATAAGAATGTTAGCTCTGGGGGAAGGAGACATTCTTAAGTGTTGATTTAAAGTAGATTCTCGCTTGATGTTTATATAATGAAACATTAGGTAGGGGACCAGAACACTTCTCCCTCTAAGATTCTACTGTAAAAAAATGTGATCACTTCACCCCCTTTGCTTAAAACACTTTAGTAGCTACTAGAATAAAAACTAAAATCCTCGGGCCAGCCCGGTGGCTTAGCGGTTAAGTTCGCGCGCTCCGCTGCTGGCGGCCCGGGTTCGGATCCCGGGCATGCACCGACGCACTGCTTCTCCGGCCATGCTGAGGCCGCGTCCCACATACAGCAGCTGGAGGGATGTGCAACTGTGACATACAACTGTCTAGTGGGGCTTTGGGGGAAAAATAAATAAATAAAATTATTTTAAAAAATTTAAAAAAAAAAAAAGACTAAAATCCTCAATATTACCTGGTAGTAGAGTGACCATATAATTTAGCATCCAAACAGGGATACTTTTGCGCGTGAAAGAAGTTGCTATTAATAATTATGTTGGGACAACTGACATAAATGGAAATTGTCCTGGGCAAACTGGGACATAATGGTCATCCTATCTAAAAGTTCCTCCCTGCATGAACTGGCTCCTGTCTGACTGTGCGGCTTCATCTCACACCACAGTTGGTCTTGCTCTCTCCTCTCTAACCATGAAGTTCTTTATTCAGTCCCATTTACCATGCTCCCTCTTAAGAGGGCCTTTGCATGTGGTTTCCTTTGTCTGAACTTCTCCCATCATTGGGTTAACTCTTCCTCATCCCTCAGAACTCCACTCTCTTCATTTCCTTGGGAAGTCTTCCCTGACTATCAGATGTTCTAATAATAGCCTTGAAAAAAAAAACCGAACCTATAACTCTTCAGCAATGTGTATGTGTACATTATTTAAGGACTCAGAGTTCTCCAAGGCTTCTAATGAAAAAGATTACCTTCAACTATTTTCACTGCTCCTTTGATATTTATCTTTGTGTCTAAATGACATTATTGACATTGTGCTATGAAAGACGAGCAATTTAGTTTTTATTCTATTCTTCATAGCACTTTTTTCCCCTTATTCTTCCAATAGTCATACATTACATTTTAGTTTAGATCAGGTTAGATCAGTTTTCGGTATTTAAGGTATTCAGTGTGTTCTGTAACACCAATTAGCTCATATGTGACTGGTAAATAGAGAAGTTACATTATTATAATCAGAAGTTGTATTGGTTTATATATGACTTTTCCTAGTAAAGGGGAGCCAGAATATCCAGAGTAGAGTTGAAAGGGAAAGAAAGCCCTCAGCTCCACTTTCAACTCTATTTTAAGAGGATTAAAAGTGAGCGCCTGCACCCAGGATTCCCTGCCCCAGAAAGGTACTCTTGTAGCCAGTGTGTGTTCTGAGCTCTGCTTCTGTCCCTATTGTCTCTATTGTCTCAATTCCTCTAAGCTAGCAGGGCCACTCTGTTGTTGTGCATTTTTAAGCATCTCTTGAGGCAACTTTAGCCACTCTAAACTGACTGCCTGGTTTGTCCATGTCATCCCCTGAGGTACTAATTATTTATGTTATTGCTGGTGCTCTGGTTACAAAGCTGCATAGGTTTTGAGTGGTTTGTTCCAACCTTACTTTTCCCATTTGCTCTGTTATTTTATTTAATTTTAATTTTAATTTAATTTTAATTTATTTTATTTTAGTGAGGAAGATCAGCCCTGAGCTAACATCCATGCTAATCCTCCTCTTTTTTTTTTTTTTTTTTTTTTGCTGAGGAAGACCGGCTCTGAGCTAACAACTATTGCCAATCCTCCTCCTTTTTTTTTTCCCCCAAAGCCCCAGTAGATAGTTGTATGTCATAGCTGCACATCCTTCTAGTTGCTGTATGTGGGACGCGGCCTCAGCATGGCCAGAGAAGCGGAGCCTTGGTGCGTGCCTGGGATCCGAACCTGGGCTGCCAGTAGTGGAGTGTGCGCACTTAACCGCTAAGCCACCGGGCCGGCCCAGCTCTGTTATTTTAAATGTGTGCAGAATTCAAGAGGTTTCAGGAACACATATGTTGTGTTATAGCAGAAATGCCTGTACTATATGAACATAATCCCCAGCACAACTGAATAGTGTATTATGATTAGTTTTTCTTCCACACACCACCTTTTGATTGCTTGTGAAAATACTATTTTTTCCTCCTTACTTAGTTTTTTCTAATTATATAGAATGACTTGATACCAGTTGTTAAAAACATCAAATCATTTGGAATCACGAGGTTTTCTATTAGTTTTATCTTATTAAAGAAATATCGTTTGGAGCCTTTTGCTTTTCTCTAGTCTGGTTGCATTGCATAAGCATTGATAGTTTGGGCATAGAATTCTAAGTTGTAAAGACTATTTTCTCAGGATTTTGAAGGCATACTCTATAGTTTTCTAGCTTTTGTTGTTGCTAAGAAGGACTAATGAGTGAAAAATTAAAAAAGCTTGTAGCATCTTCTTTTTGGTCCAGTTCTGAAATTTCACAGGGATGTTCCTTGGTGTGGGTCTCCTTTCATCCATTGTGTTGGTCATTTGGTGGGAATTTTTCAGTCTGGAAAATTCTTCAGTACTTGGGAACTTGCTTAAATTATTTTATTGATGATTTTCTCCTCTTTTATTACTTTCTGAAACTCCTGTTATTCAAATGTTGGACCTATTGAATTGATCCTTTAGTTTTCTTAAGTTTTTTTTTTCACTACTAGATGTTCTCAATTCTACCTTCCAATTTTTGCTATCGTATTTTAAATTTCTAACAGCTTCTTTGTATGCTTTTGATGTTTCTTAATGGCATCCTGATCTTGTTTAAATTTCATGGATGCAGTAGTTTATCTTTTCAGAAGTCTTTATTTTCCTTCATAGTTCCTGTTTGCTCCCAGTTAATTTCTTTTTCTATTTGTTTAAGTCTTTGTATCTGTCAGTGCAGGAAATGGAAACAACTAGATATTATAAGCGGAAAGGAAAACAATATGGGATGTAAGTGCTTAGAATAAATTATTAGAAGGACTAGAGGAGCAGTAATGATGCCTAGAACACCATAGAACTGACCTTGTTTGGGAGCTGTTATGTTCGAGGCCGCCACCGGAACCACTGAATTTAAAAAAGCAGCTTATAGCTTCAATTTGTCAGGACCAAGAAGCTGCCACTGCTATTGCTGTGTGAACAACTGCCTCATGACACTCAGCAAACTAGAGAATGGACATTGGAACACTTTCAGAAAAAACTTCACAGACCAGAAAAACTTCACAGACCAATATCACTTACGAATACAGGTGTAAAAATTCCCAAGAAAATACTAGCAAACCAAGCCCACCAACATGTAAAAGGAGTATACACCATCACCAAGTGGGATTTATCCTGGGAATGCAAGGTTGGTTCAGTCTATGAAAGTCAACAATGTAATATCCCATATTAATAGAATGAAGCACAAAAACTATATGATCATCTTAGCTATAGAAAAAACATTTGACAAAGTATACTACTGTTTCATCATAAAAATATTCAAATGAGTGATAAAAGGGAACTTCTTAACCTGATAAAGGATATCTATGAGAAACCTTGTAGAAATTAATAAGAGAAACCTTCACTAAATTGGAGTTGAGAAGGCCTGTAGGGGGAGCTCTCACACCTTATCCTACTTCATCAGTTACTCCAAACAGGAAGAGACTTGCGCTTGCATCTTCACAGGAAGTAAAACTACTTTACTACTGAAGGAAAATTTCTTTCCCATCTGGCAATAGCCCAGCCAGTGAGAAGTGCCACAGCTCAGCCAATGAGAAGCTGTTGCCACCTTGAACTGTTACTTCCCCCCAACGTACTTTCATTTAGAACGGCTCTTCCGTACTCCCCCCTTTTCTCTATAAAAGCAAGTTCTCCTCCTTTCTTTTCTGGATTTGCCTGTGGTTTGCCCTAGCATGCACATTCTGAATTGCAATTCTTTTGGCTATTTCCAAATAAGCTTGTTTTGAGGATAACATAACCAGCTAATTTGCCTTTTAAGTTGGCAACTTATAGCTAACATCGTACTTAATGGTAAAGACTTAATACTTAATTACCATACTTAATGGTAAAAACAAAAAAAAATTTGTTTATTTTTTAACTAAACAAATGAACAAATAAATGCATAAGTAAACTTGATAGGTTGGAGGTTTGATGGAGTTCTCTGAATTGGGACTGAGCACCCAGCACAATAAATACCATATTATCTTAAGTTCCTTGAGGGCAAAGGCCAATGCATTATCGTGTTTGTACACCTTGCCCCTAGTGCTTGCTGAATAGCTGCTGAGTTGAATTGAGATGAATTAGAAAATAAAAACAAGGATTTAAAACAATGGACTGCAATTGTATGGGCATTCTAGAGATCCATAGGAAAAGAGCCAGGAGGTTGTTTGGAAATGATCCCAAACCTCTAATAAAAATATCATCCTCGTAACTGCTGAAGGAAAATTTTTTTCTCACCTGGGAATAGCTTAGCTGATGAGAAATGCCTTGCATCTTCGACAGCAAGTAAAACTACTTTACTACTGAAGAGAAATTTTTTTCCCACCTGGCAATAGCCTAGCCAATGAGAAATGCCGCAGCTTTCTTCCTAAGATCAGGAACAAGATAAGGATGCCCACTCTTACCATTTATATTCAGTATTATAGTGGAAGTTGTAGCCAGGGCAGTTAGGCAAGAAAAAGAATAAAAAGCATTCAGGTTGGGAAAGATGTTATAGAGGGGGAAGTCAAGATGGGGGCGTAAGCAGACTCTGAACTCACCTCCTCCCGCGGACACAGCCAATTTACAACTATTCGTGGAAAAATTACCCCTGAGACAGAACTGAAAACTGGATAAGAGGAACTCCTGCAACAACAGACAATCCTACTTGAGGTGGAAGAGGCAGAAACTCCCTTCTGGAGAGGAAAAACGCCGCCTTCACAAGCCGCCAGCTTCACCGCCGCCCGGGAGCCACCCACAGGTCCGCAGCCCTCCCTGGAGGCGCGGGGCCCTGAGCTGGGAAGTGCCCCCACTGGGGGCATTTTGTGGACCCAGCACAATCGAGACGAGTGGCATAATATCTGACTTTGCCTGCTACTAAAGCATTGGGGAGCACCCCCAGAAAAGCTGGTTCGTAAAGAAACTAAAACCGGCTCTTAAAGGGCCCGTGCACACACTCACCCATTTCAGAAAGCATCCTAAAATCACCAGAAAGAAAGGTGCACAGTGCTTTGGTGAAAAGAGACTCACCTAGTGGGCCCTGGGTGCATCTCGGTGGGAGGTGAGACCTCTCCAGGGACTGGGACATTGGCGGCGGCCATTGTTGTGGCCTGGTGGCCTGGTGTGGGCGTGCTGACACAGATGCCTTTGGAGTTTTCCCTGAGGCCTGCTAGCCCAGGTCTGCCCCACCCACTAGAGCACCAATGTAATCCAGCTCAGCCAGGGCAGGCAGCCCACCCTAGAGACTGGCCCCACCCAACAACAAGCCCTCAGGCAACTTGTGGGCCTGCATAGATTGGTGACTGGATTCTCTGCAGCCTGGCAACTGAGCTGACTTTAGCGGGGCAGGGTGTGCACAAGGAGTGGGTGGAGAGTGTGGGGCAGTGGTGGAGTGTGTAGGGCTCCCGCTGTGGAGAGACTGGGTCCACATCAGGAGGTCGGGGTGCACACACGGGGCAGGACTGTGTTGACTGTGTGTGTGGATCTGTGGGCGGCAGGGCTTGTCAGCTGCAGAAGACTTGTGCTTCTCAAAGACCCGCATAGGGGCTGTGCCCCACCTTCCAAAGCCTGAAACAATTGGGTGATCCTGTGCCTGAGGCCAGCCTCACCCAGCTGCAATCCTCAGAGAGCTGAGAAGAGACCTAATAGCCTGGAGGCTTATAGCAATTGTAAGGCCCTG
Source organism: Diceros bicornis minor (assembly GCF_020826845.1). Lineage (NCBI taxonomy): Eukaryota > Metazoa > Chordata > Mammalia > Perissodactyla > Rhinocerotidae > Diceros > Diceros bicornis. The sequence continues at coordinate 47,013,483 of NC_080740.1, forward strand.
ACCCTAACAACCTGCCATGCTGGGGGCCCACTCACTTAAAAGAAATACTGCAACACAAATGTGGTATTAGAACTTGCAGCCAACTGTGCTGGGGCTCCCCACACCTAATAAAGAGACTGAAGGGCCCACAACAACTACAAGCAGCTGAGCATTACAACAGCTGGCCAGGAGCATAACTCCACCTCCCTGGGCGTCTACAGGGAGAGCAAACAGGCACAACAGAAGGACACACGTAGCCCACATAGGAGTCACCCCTGGAACATTGAGAACTGAGGGAAGCACACTGCAGGCCTCCTAAGCCATCACTTACATAAGGTCACCGATCCAAGAGCAGGAGACGTAGCTGACCTACCTAATACGTAGACACAAGCACAGGGAAAGAGGCAAAATGAGGAGGCAAAGGAATACATTCCAAGTAAGGGAACAGGACAAAACCCCAGAAAAGGAACTAAGTGAAACAGAAATGAGCAACCTACCTGACAGAGATTTCAAACTAAGAGTGTTAAGGATGCTCACTGGTCTGGGGAGAAGAATAGATGAAGTCAGTGAGAATGTCAACAAAGAAATGGAAGATATAAAAAAGAACCAAACAGAAATGGAGAATACAATACTGGAAATGAAAAATTCACTAGAGGGACTCAAAAGCAGAGTAGAGGATACAGAAGAACGGATCTGTGAGCTGGACGAAAGACTAGAAGAAATTACCCAAGCTGAATAGGTAAAAGAGAAAAGAATTAAAAAGAGTGAGGAGAGTCTAAGGGACCTCTGGGACAACATCAAACACACTAACATCCGTGTTATAGGTGTCCCGGAAGGCGAAGAGCAAGACAAAGGGGCAGAGAATCTATTTCAAGAAATAATGCAAGTTCTAATGATGAAAACTTCCCTAGCCTAAGGAAGGAAACAGACATCCAGGTACAGGAAGCACAGAGAGCCGCAAACAAGATAAACCCAAAGAGGCCCACACCAAGACATATCATAATCAAAATGTCCAGAATTAAAGATAAAGAGAGAATCCTAAAAGCCGCAAGAGAAAGTCAAGTTACATACAAAGGAAACCCCATAAGGCTATCAGCTGACTTCTCAGCAGAAACCTTACAGGCTAGAAGAGAGTGGCACGATATATTTAAAGTGCTAAAAGGAAAAATCTTACAGCCAAGAATACTCTACCCAGCAAGGTTATCATTCAAAATGGAAAGAGAGATCAAAAATTTCTCAGACAAGCAAAAATTAAAGGAGTTTGTCACCAAGAAACCAATACTACAAGAAATGTTAAAGGGACTGATTTAAGGGGAAAAGAGAAGACCACAAATAGGAAAAATTATTTATTTCCATGATAAGAACGTAATGGATACAAATGCACAAAAAAGAGGTTAGATATGATATCAAAAACATAAAAGGAGGGAGGAGGGGAGTTGAAGAGTACAGCTTTCAGACAGAGGTCAAACTAAAGAGACCATCAATTCTGTATAGAAGAAGAAAGGAACAGAGAAGGACTACTAAACACTGAGAAGAAAAAAAAAGTTAAAAAATGGCAGTAAGTACATACTTACCATAGCTACTTTAAACGTCAATGGACTAAATGCTCCAATTAAAAGGCATAGGGTGGCTGATTGGATAAAAAAATACATACAAGAGACACACTTCAGACCTAAAGACACTGACAAACTGAAAGTGAAGGGATGGAAAAAGATACTCCACGGAAATGGCAATGAAAAGAAAGCTGGGGTAGCAGTACTCATATCAGACAAAATAGACTTTAAAGCAAAAACTGTAAAAAGATACAAAGAAGGTGGGGCCGGCCCGGTGGCGCAAGCAGTTAAGTGCGCGCGCTCTGCTGCGGCGGCCCAGGGTTCACTGGTTCGGATCCCGGGCGCGCACCGACGCACTGCTTGGTAAGCCATGCTGTGGCGGCATCCCATATAAAGTGGAGGAAGATAGGCACCGATGTTAGCCCAGGGCCGTCTTCCTCAGCAAAAAAAGAGGAGGATTGGCGGATGTTAGCTCAGGGCTGATCTCCTCACAAATAAAAAAAAAAAAAGATACAAAGAAGGGCATTACATAATGATCAAGGGAACAATCCAACAAGAGGATATAACACTTGTAAATATCTACGCACCCAATGTAGGTGCACCTAAATATATAAAGCAATTATTAACAGACATAAAATCAGAAATAGACAGTGACACTATAATAGTAGGGGACTGTAACACTCCACTTACACCAACGGATAGATCATCCAAACAGAAGATCAATAAGGAAACATTGGCCTTAAATGACACACTAGAACAGATGGACTTAGTAGATATATACAGAGCATTCCATCCAAAAACTGAGGAATACACGTTCTTTTCAAATGCACATGGAACATTCTCCAGGATTGATCACATATTAGGCCACAAAACAAGTCTCCATAAATTTAAGAAGATTGAAATAATACCAAGCATCTTTTCTGACCACAACAGTATGAAACTAGAAATCAACTATAGGAAGAAAATCAGAAAAGCCACAAATACGTGGAGATTAAACAAAATGCTACTGAACAATGACTGGGTCAACGAAGAAATCAAAGAAGAAATAAAAAATTACCTGGAGACAAATGAAAATGAAAATATGACATGCCAGAATTTATGGGATACAGCAAAAGCGGTTCTAAGAGGGAAGTTTATAGCAATACAGGCCTATCTCAACAAACAAGAAAAATCTCAAATAAACAATCTAACAATGCACCTAAAGGAACTGGAAAAAGAAGAACAAACCAAGCCCAAAATCAGTAGAAGAGGGGAAATAATAAAAATCAGAGCAGAAATAAATGAAATAGAGACCAAAAAAACAATAGAAAAAATTAATAAAACCAAGAGTTGGTTCTTTGAAAAGATAAACAAAATTGACAAACCTTTAGCTAGACTCAACAAGAAAAAAAGAGAGAAGGCACAAATAAGTAAAATCAGAAATGAAAGAGGAGAAATTACAACAGACACCTCAGAAATACAAAAGATTATAAGAGAATATTATGAAAAACTATATGCCAACAAATTCGACAATCTGGAAGAAATGGATAAATTCTTAGAATCATACAACCTTCCAAAACTGGATCAAGAAGAAGTAGAGAATTTGAATAGACCAATCACCAGTAAGGAGATCGAAACAGTAATCACAAACCTCCCCAAAAATAAAAGTGCAGGACCAGACGGCTTCCCTGGTGAATTCTACCAAGCATTCAAAGAAGACTTAATACCTATCCTTCTTAAACTCTTCCAAAAAATTGAGGAGGGGGAGAAGCTCCCTAACTCATTTTATGAAGCTGACATTACCCTGATACCAAAACCAGACAAGGACAACACAAAAAAAGAAAATTACAGGCCAATATCACTGATGAACGTCGATGCAAAAATCCTCATCAAAATACTAGCAAATCACATATAACAATATGTTAAAAAGATACACCATGATCAAGTGGGATTTATTCCAGGTATGCAGGGATGGTTTAACATTCGCAAATCAATCAACGTGATACACCACATTAATAAAATGAAGAATAAAAATCACATGATCGTCTCAATAGATGCAGAGAAAGCATTTGACAAGATACAGCATCCATTTATGATAAAAACTCTGAATACAATGGGTATAGAAGGAAAGTACCTCAACATAATAAAGGCCATATATGACAAACCCACAGCTAATATCATCCTCAATGGTGAAAAACTGAAAGCTGTCCCTCTAAGAACAGGAACCAGACAAGGATGCCCACTGTCACCACTCCTGTTTAACATAGTACTGGAAGTCCTAGCCAGAGCAATCAGGCAAGAGAAAGAAATAAAAAGGATCTAAATTGGAAAGGAAGGAGTGAAACTGTCACTTTTTGCAGATGACATGATATTATATATAGAAAACCCTAGAGAATCCACCAAAAAACTTTTAGAAGTAATAAACGAATATGGTAAAGTTGCAGGATTCAAAATCAACATACAAAAATCAGTTGCATTTCTATATACTAACAACAAAGTAGCAGAAAAAGAAATTAAGAATACAATCCCATTTACAATTGCAACAAAAAGAATAAAATACCTAGGAATAATACTAACCAAAGAGGTGAAAGAGCTGTACACCGAAAACTATAAAACATTGCTGAAAGAAATTGAAGAAGACACAAAGAAATGGAAAGATATTCCGTGCTCTTGGATTGGAAGAATTAACATAGTTAAGATGTCCATACTTCCTAAAGCCATCTGTAGATTCAATGCAATCCCTATCAAAGTTCCAACAACATTTTTCACAGAAATAGAACAAAGAATCCTAAAATTTATATGGAACAACAAAAGACCCCGAATAGCTAAAGGAATCCTGAGAAAAAAGAACAAAGCTGGAGGTATCACACTCCCTGACTTCAAAATATACTACAAAGCTATAGTAACCAAAACAGCATGGTACTGGCACAAAAACAGACACACAGATCAATGGAATAGAATCGTAAGCCCAGAAATAACCCACACATCTATGGACAGCTAATCTTTGACAAAGGAGCCAAGAACATACAATGGGGAAAAGAAAGTCTCTTCAACAAATGGTGTTGGGAAAACTGGACAGCCACATGGAAAAAAATGAAAGTAGACCCTTACCTTACACCATACACAAAAATTAACTCCAAATGGATTAAAGACTTGAATGTAAGACCTGAAACTATGAAACTTCTAGAAGAAAACATAGGCTGTAGGCTCTTTGACATTGGTCTTAGCAACATATTTTCAAGCACCATGTCTGACTGGGGAAGAGAAACAACAGAAAAAATAAACAAATGGGACTACATCAAACTAAGAAGCTTCTGCACAGCAAAGGAAACCATCAACAAAACGAAAAGACAACCTAACCATTGGGAGAAGATATTCTCAAACCATACATCTGATAAGGGCTTAATCTCCAAAATATATAAAGAACTCATGCATCTCAACAACAAAAAAACTACCAACCCAATTAAAAAATGGGCAAAAGACCTGAACAGACATTTCTCCAAAGAAGATATACAGATGGCCACCAGACACATGAAAAGATGTTCAAAATCATTAACTATCAGGGAAATGCAAATCAAAACCACAATGAGATATCACCTCACACCCGTCAGAATGGCTATAATTAACAAGACAGGAAACTGCATGTGTTGGAGAGGATGTGGAGAGAAGGGAACTCTCATACACTGCTGGTGGGAGTGCAAACTGGTGCAGCCACTATGGAAAACTGTATGGAGATTCCTCAAAAAATCAAGGATAGAACTACCAGCTGATCAGCTATTCCACTGTTGGGTATTTATCCTAAGAACTTGAGAACACCAATGCATAAAGATGCATGCACCCCTGTGTTCATTGCAGCGTTATTCACAATAGCCAAGACTTGGAAGCAACCTAAGTGCCCATCAAGGGATGAATGGATAAAGAAGATGTGGTATATACACACAATGGAATACTACTCAGCCATAAGAAACGATGAAATCCAGGCATTTGTGACAACATGGATGAACATTCAGGGTATTATGCAAAGTGAAATAAGTTAGAGGGAGAAGGTCAGATACCGTATGATTTCCTTCATTAAGTAGTAGATAATAACAACAATAAACAAACACATAGAGACAGAGATTGGATTGGTGGTTACCAGAGGGGAAGGGAGGAGGGCGAAAGGGATAATTCGGCACATGTGTGTGGTGATGGGTTGTAATTAGTATTTTGGTGGTGAACATGATGTAATCTATGGAGAAATAGAGGTATAATGATGTACACCTGAAATTTAATTTATACAATGTTATAAACCAATGTTACTGCAATACACAAAAAATTAAAAAAAAAACGCATTCAGATTGGAAAAGAAGTAGTAAAACGATCTATTTGCCGATGACGTGATTTCTTAGGAAATCCCAAGGAATCTGTAAAAAGCAAAAACGGAAAACTCTTGAGAGCTAATAAACTTAAGTTCAGCAAGGTTTCAGGATACAAGAGCAACATACAAAACTCAGTTGTATTTCTATACACTAGCAATGAACAATCCAAAAATGAAATTAAGAAAACTCCATTTTCAATAGCATCATAGAAAATGAAATACTTGGGAATAAATTGAACAGAAGAAGTACAAAACTTGTATACTGAAAACTACAAAACAATGTTGAAACAAACTAAAGACTTAAATAAGTGGAAAGATATCCCATGTTCATGGATTGGAAGAGTTAATATTGTTAATATGGCAATTCTCCCAAAATTGACGTACAGATTCAGTGCAGTCTCTATCCATATCACAGCTGCCTTTTTTGCAGAAATTGACAAGCGGAACTTAAAAATTCATATGCAAATGCATGGTACACAGAATAGCCAAAACAATCTTGACAAAGAACAAAATTGGAGGACTCAGTTCCTGATTTCAAAATTTACTACGAAGCTACAGTAATGTGTGTGGTATTGACATAAGGACAGAAAAACTTAAGGTTTTTAACAACCTTGCTTGTCAGCAGAAAAATTACAACAAGGACCAGGAAGCTGGCCTCCATGATACTTCTTTCATATTACTTATGAAAGCATTCATTAGTTTAGAACCTAATTTGCATCCAGAATCCTAGCTGCAAGAGATTCTGGGAAATGTAGTTTTCTAGCTTTCCAGTTTAGGCAAGCACAACTAGGAGGATGGAATGGACATTTGGTGAGTCAATCCACAGTGAGAGTTTTTCTCAATGTGTGTTGACTATTCTGTGTCCCCTTATATTCAGAATGAGGCTGTAGGGGCCGGCCCGGTGGCACAATGGTTAAGTTCATGTGTTTGGCTTTGGCGGCCCAGGGTTCACCAGTTCGGATCTTGGGCGGGGACCTACTCACCGCTCATCAAGCTATGCTGAGGTGGTGTCCCACATGGAAGAACTAGAAGGACCTACAACTAGGATACACAATTATGTACTGGGGGTTTTGGGGAGAAAAAAGAAAAAAAAAAGGAAGATTGGTAATAGATGTTAGCTCGCGGGGCCAGTCTTCTTTCAAAAAGAAAAAAAGAATTTAAAAAAAAAGAATGAGGCTTTAAAAATCTGATGGGAAGCTCTATTCATGAGTGGGGCTTCTTGACCGAACTTCATTGTGGGTGAAATGGTGAGATCATTTCATTGGGAATGCACAGTGTCAGTGTCTTCAAGTCTTTCCTCTTGGGCTTTGGCCTCCCTGTGTACTGTAAGCTGTGGGAGGTTGAGAGGGGATGTCAGCACCTGTAAAAGTCCACTGAATTCTCCTGTTTTTTCAGTATGACATTGCTGCCTTTGGCTGTGCCAGGTGACTGCCAAGTCTGAGATTTCTGCTTTACTCTCCTCAGAGAGTAAACCTTTCATCTTTTCCCATGGTGGATAAGGGGCCATTGGCCCAGGAGCATGGAGTGGGTAAGGGGTCTGCTTTGCTTCGTAAATAGATTTTCAACTAGTCTTTGAAAGTTCAAAGTACCAGGGTATCTCGTGCTATCAAGAGTATCTGCAGTATAAATTATGTTACTTCTCGGATATCCCTGGGTCTGGCTTAGGATTCAGCACTCTTGGGTTGGCTAAGCTTGTTTTTCACTCATCTATCTGCTTTCACTTTCCAAAATTTTGTCATTCCTCTTCCAGTTTTTTTCATTGTGAATTTGTGCCTTTGCTGTTTTAGTTGAGTTTCTGGAAGGGGTAATGGAGTCGTGTTTAATGTGCCATTTTTACCCAGAAGTTACATCATGTACTCTTCCAGCCCTATGTACTTTCTTCTCTTTCCTGGAGCTTGTCAAGAAAGTTGCTGACAAGTGTGATTTGTTGATTAGGGCAATTTTGTATGATTGATTGATTCCCTTGTTAGAGTGGAATCTCTTTGTGAACAGGGCTCGTGTCTCATTTTGCTTCCTGTTGTATCAGCACATGTCTTAGCACTCTTCAGGCTCCCCCAAGATAATTATTGACTTACTGATTACTGTTTTTTAGGAAGCTATTTTCTTATGAGATTGTTTTGCACATAACCCATAGAGGAGTAGTGAAATACTAATGATACTAATAATTGTATTGCTAGATAAAATCTAAGTTTGAACAGTGATTTTCTGATGTGAAAAATGATTGTTGGTTTTAATTACAGGCATAAAATCAGTCTCTTTCTGACCACACTATACAAAATAATCATCCTCCCTTTTCTTCTCTAGCTCCTTACTCTGATTTATTTTTCTTCAAAGTACTAATAACCTCTGCTGTGTCTGTATTTGTTTACTGTGTGCCTCTCATTAGAATGTACCTTCCATAAGAGCAAGGACTTGGTATATTTTGTTCACTGCTGATTTCCAAGCATCTACATCAGTGGCCTGGCATACATAACAAAGTTGGGATCGTTGGTGGGTTTTTTCCCAATAAGTCATTTTTTAATTAGGACTTAAGCTGTAAGTGTCCACTTTCCACTCCTGTGCCTGTTTATGTGAGTGAATTTCTTTTGTTCAAAGAAATGGTTCTGTGGTCTAAATTTCAGTCTTTAGTATTTTTCCTAATTTTAATCTGATTTCAGTTAGGTTTTGCGTGATTCTGATTGGATTGTTGCTAATTTGTTGACCACTCAGCTTATTGAATGAGTAGCAGAATTTATTACCACCAGAAATTAATCCATTGCAGCTTCTGAGTTTGTGCAAAGGCATCTTGGTCTTTTTGCTTGTGCCAGAGGAGACCCTTCCTTGTTAAAGGAAATTATGATCATATGACTTTCTGGAGATTTTGTCTATTAAATTACATCTGTCTTAATTGCAGAGAAGTTCATTAATTTTTATCAGTTAGAAATGTTGTGGATCACATCCCTTTCTCCCTTTTGATAGGGAAGATAGATACTTTGAGGACAGTATTGAAGCTAATGAATGACTGTTGGAGCAAATGCATATTTAATATGCAGTTTGAGTCTGTTATTATTGAATAGATTATTTAGTTTCAGGACAGAAGAGTTTTTTGGGGCATATTAACTTTTACCTTAAAGTCAAAATAAAGTTTATTTTCCCTCTAAAAGTCTGGCCCATGGCTTGATAATTAAGGGCATGTTGATTCTGAACTCTAGGTGTAAAGGGAGCCTCAGAAACCGCATTATTTGATAGTTGCTTGAATAACTGCACTCGTGTTGAGTGGTGTTCAGCTGCTCCCAGACAGCTGTTCAGAAGACCCTTACAGTATATTAAAACACAGCTCTAACAGCTGGGCCTCATTGGCCTGGCTCTCCATGTAGAGTAGGTCTGTTTTGAGGGATTTAAAAATCCTTGTTTCGTGGATATGATTAGAAATAAAAATTTTATAAATGGTTTCTGTTATGTTATCTGATTGCAGGTGAAAAATTAATGGCTTTTCCCTTTCAGCCCCTTTTATTTGTTTTTCTATATAAGAATGGTCCTGAAGTGAACGTTAGTGATGAGTGCTGAGTTCAGAGAGGTAGCTGGACACAGGCAGAGAAAGGGTGCCATTGCCTTGGAGTTCTTTTGTTGGTCTTTCATCTTCCTTTGTAGTCTCATTTCCACCTAGGAGATTATAATATGTGCATTAGGGAAAATTGTCAACCTGTGCTTGTTGAGTGTCTACTCTTATATAAGATGAAACTGACAATCTGTAATAGTGTCTCAAAATTGCTAGGAAGTGATCTAAGCAACCAGAGTTGCATAGTATTTTGCTATAGAACCAGCTGCATTTAGGTTAGTCCTATGGGCCGTCTTGGGAGATTGTAGGGACAAGTCTGAGACGGTTAATGGCACTAGGTTCTGTTGGGAAAGTACATCCATACCATATCACTGAAGCTGTATGTCTGTTACTCTTGAGTCACTGCGATAGAATGTTAATAGGAATGTAAATATATCCTTTCCAGCTGGTTATTTTTTTTTAATGGTCAGATATTTGATTAGATCTGGTTGCTTGTTATGACTGATGAAATTCAAACTTACTTGAAGTGAAAGCTAATTTTGTTTAAGGGAGGAAATTCTTAATTAGAATAGAGTGTCAACTACATTTTATAAAACTTCTTCCCTGGCTGCAGTTGGAGTTTTGGTTCTTCTGTAAACTTCTACAGTAAATGGGTATGTTTTCTGATTTATATTCAGCAGTGTGCATATTTCTGGCAGTAGATTCACATGTTGAATTGAAATGAAAACACAGGAAGGTCTCCGTATCTGGAGGTAGGAGTAGCTTAGTCAGGCAGGTCAGTAACACTGAACAAATCCAGTTAGGAAATATAGTCAAAGAAAAATGCCCACCAGCCCCTTAAATGATAGCTTCTGGTAACTTTGAATTCCTTTCCAAGTTGCTCTTTGTTCTGGGGCATTGTTAGGTGTTACTCTGTGCTTAGGTGATGGCTACAGCCAATTCATGTGTTTATGTTTTAGGATGTCAATTCTGCAGGTGTATGCACTTCGACCTTGTGCTGATAATTAGACCAGGACTTCCTGCATTATATTTAATGAATGAAAAATAATAATACAGTTAGAAAACTATGACAGGATTATGTTCCAAATGTTAACTTGGGCATGGCCCCCGTGTGTTCTTGGTATTGGCAGCTTATGCGGCTTATAAAACTCATTGATTTCATGGCTTCTTATCAGATGGAGACTCGAGTGTAATCTTAAGGATTTTTTCACGATCCATCCAGGCTCGGAAATTGGCAGGGTGTTAGGGAGGACATGTAGGAATGTGAATTTTAGAGATTATAGAAGCGTCACAGTTATTTTTTCTTTTAGGAAAAGACATGATATTTTACATAGCATAAAAAAAGCAGAGTGGGTTTTCTGGGGAGTGTATGGGGGAATTTCTTTTAACAATTACCAAAACAGTTATTATCTAGAGGTTGTCTGTGCAGAAGATGTAGCAATAATAAGTCATGGCCCTTGCCCTCAAAGAGTTCTGTCTCCTGAGGTAGCTAAGTACATGCACAAATATGGATTTGTATGATAAGTGTAATGTAAGTGTGTGCAAGGTGTAGCAGTAGTGTTCATCTCTTCTCCTTTTCCCTCTTGAGCCAGGGCACATAAGGTTAGCTTCTATTTGTAATTTTAAGCACATTTCCAACTTCTGATTTATATCTGCCCAATTTGTTCAGTAATGTGAAAGTTAGAGCTTTAAGGAAGAATTTATAATGGAACAATGTATGTTTTTACAGAATAACAGTGGTATAAGTGAATAAGAACTTGACATCAGATTTCAACTGGTACCTTTGGATGGCTCAAGGTAGCACATATTAATTGCATATCCTATTCATTCATCCCGTTTAGTCCACCAGTCCTTGTCTTATCTGGTCTAGATTTTTGTTGAAGAAATCACCATATTCTAGTCATTTAGGTGCACTGGCTTAATGTTTGGCTTCTCGTATTTCCTACACTCCACAAGATGTTGCGCAGTGTCTTTCACTTGTGGTATACCATTCTGAATTTGGAACCATGTGCGTGTATTACTGTCTATTAAATCAATGAAATCAAACACACACAACATGCAGTAGCCTGTAAAATTGTTTTGACTTTTTTTGTGTGTGTGAGGAAGATCAGCCCTGAGCTAACATCCAATGCCAATCCTCCTCTTTTTTGCTGAGGAAGATTGGCCCTGGGCTAACATCCGTGCCCATCTTCCTCTAACTTTATATGGGACGCCACCACAGCATGGCTTGACAAGAGGTGCATCGGTGCGTGCCTGGGATCTGAACTTGTGAACCCCGGGCTGCCGAAGCAGAGTGCTCGCACTTAACCGCTGTGCCACCAGGTTGGCCCCCCCCCTTTTTTTTTTACTTCAGTATCTTCCTTGGTGGGCCATTTTGGTTCCTGGGAAGTACAGGTTCAGTTTCCTGCCATGAGCCACCACATTGAGAAGCATCACGTTATGATTTGAGATTTAAATATTAGATAGTGGTGTAGTAGAATTTTTTGTAATTGTTACGTAAATACTTTTGAGTCAGTAGCTTTTATAAGTATTGTGTGATACTCTAAACTATGATTTTGTTTTAGAATCATATGTATTGTGATATGTATCCCTGCTCAGCTCTGGTCATGTATACGGTGGGATAAAATAATAGCTCTTCCACAAGCGTTGATTCCGTTCTATGGAGTTCACAGCTTTAGGACCCAGCTCTTGTATGAACTGGGCATTTTTGTTATAAATCAATGACTGTATGGGATTTTTTTTTAACAGTTGATGTTTTTTCCCCTTCTAAGCACGTCTTCAATGAAAGGCTGCCATCGTGTGGTTTTAAAAAATACAGAATTTAAGAAAAAAATTCTTGTGATATGACTGCTGAGATTTTATGTATATAGTTGTTTGATGATACCAAAATGAAATGAATACTATTAAATCTTCTCTTTAAATTACATTTGCCTATTTTTTGGACAGTTTTTTCTTCATTTTATTTTAGTATTACAAGATTTTTTTTTAATTTCTATTAACTAAAGATTCCTCTTTTAGCCCACTCTCAAACGTCAGTACTAGAAATATTCTTCTACAATAGCAGTTTTAATCAAGAACAGGTGTTGAGAATTTTGATATTTTAAGGCTTTTTTTGGTGTTACTAATTAATGATAATAAAATTATTTGGATAAAAAATTAGTTCTTTAAAATAAAATTATTTGAAAAAATATATCTAAAGGAACTTTAGTTTTATAATGTAGAACTTCATTTAATAGAAAGTGATGTTTAGAAGAAAAAGAAACCTCAATTCGAGCCTCATTTTTGGGTAGTTAAAAGTGTAAACTGAAATAATTAATTTTTCTTCAAGATATTAGGGAGCCATTATATATAGTTAGGGAAGTCTTAAAATCACCTTTTATGTAAGAAATGGAAAATGCTTGCAAGCTTGGGGTGAGTTATTCTGTAATATCAAAGAAGTTCTATATGATATATCATCATCATAAAATTATTTCTTAAAATAACTTGTCATTTTCATTTATTTAACCTCATTTTACATGTTATATCTTATGTTCCTGTACATCTTGGTTTATAATATTCACTGTATTTAAAAATAATAAATTTTCATTTCTTCAAAAACGTCTTCTTTTAGTGACACATGTAGTGCGTCTTTATAGAACAAGGAGGACGTTGTCTCTCTCAGAGACAACCAGGATTCTGGTACATTGGTCATTGGTCCTGTGGACTTCTTTGACTGAGAGTCATTAGTAATCATGGAAGGGAAATAATTGAAAGAGAAAGTTGTTATCCACCAAAAACGATACAATTGAATTGCTCCTCTAATTTTAGTAGGTTATGGCAGCTTTTATTTAAACTGCCTTTTTTGTTTCCCCCGTAAGCAGGGAGGGAGAAGGCCTCAAGTAAGGGGTATAATTTGATGTCTTGTGCTTTTTCAAATGTCTTACAGTTATGCTAAGAAAGAGTCTGATCTTAACGGAGCCCAGATCAAGCTTCGAGAATATGAAGCAGCACTGAATTCTAAAGATGCAGCCCTGGCTACTGCACTTGGTGACAAAAAAAGTTTAGAGGGAGAGTTGGAGGATCTGAAGGATCAGATTGCCCAGGTAAGGGAAACTCCGCTCTTGAGCCCTGTTTGGCCGGTTAATTGTCCCATCTGTCTTGATTGATTGATTTTAAAGTTTATTTTATTTTTTTTATTTAAAAAAATTTACTAATTTACTTTTTTGGTGGCTCACCTGAAGGGTAGTCTTAAGGTAGCTACTCCACAAAGCACCCTCCCCTCTCAGTCATCGGGTCAGGTTACCCAGATCTTGTCACTGCTCCTCTTCTCTCTGTTGTGCTTACGCTCATTTTGTGTTTTGCTCTCAAAGCCTGTTTCATTGTTGTACCAAATGTGAGGTGGGAACAGAGAAGGTATGATAATGGTGCTCTGCCTGCCGGGAAAAATGAAAGTGGGAGCTAAAGTCATTGGTTTGAGTTTTGAAGTATAAGTCATAGGTCTTTGTTCATTCCTTGGTGCCAGTTACCAAATTTGAGAGGTATTTTGGTGTGGCGCCCTGTGGATGGGACCAGCAGTCGAACACACAGTCTGTGATAAAGGTTATAATGAGAGACTCGGGTACCTATATATATATATATAAATGTGTATGTATATAGAAATTGTGATACTTGATTTGATTCAATCCATAGGTGTCTGTTAAATTCATTACTAAATGACTGCTGTAATTTTCATCAATTCCTTTTTTTTTTACATTAGTTGGAAGCCTCCTTAGCAGCTGCCAAAAAACAGTTAGCAGATGAAACTTTACTGAAAGTGGACTTGGAGAATCGCTGTCAGAGCCTTACTGAGGACTTGGAGTTTCGTAAAAGCATGTATGAGGAGGTAACTACAATTTTACATTTTTAAGGAATGGAGAGGATCCCAAAAGGCTTTGTTATAACTATACACGTAAAAAAAATGGGAGAAATTCTGTAGGTAAATTTTTCGAGGTACTGCTGCTAAAAGGCTACGCGTGTATAAGAACTCCAGCTGTTATGGTACACAGGTAATGACTTCACTTCATCTCACTTATAAAGGCTTGGTCACAACAGTTCATTACTGTCAACCTGTTTAGGCATTTGTATTAGTTAGCTATTGCTGACTAAGAAATTACTCCAAAATTTAGCAACTTAAAAACCACAGAAAGACTACAGACCTTTATTATCTCACAGTTTCTGAAGGTCAGGAATCTGAGGGCTGCTTAACGGGATGGTTATCTTTCAGGGTCGCGTGAGGCTGCAGTCAGGCTTTCATCCTGGGCCGGAGGAACCGCCTCTGAGCTCATCCACGGGCTGTTGGCAGCAGGTGTCAGGCCAGCATGGGCTTCTCCGTAGAGCTGCTCATGATACGGCTCCCCCCAAGAGTGAGTCATGAGAGAGAGAGCAAGACAGAAGCCTCGTTATCTTCTGTGACCTAATCCTGGCAGTGCTATGCCAGCACTCTCCATCACTCAGACCACCCATGAGACAGTGTGGAGGGACTGCACAAGGCCGTGACCACCAGGAGGCAGCAACCATTGGGGGCCACCTTGAAGGCTGGCTACCCACAGCATTTAGGGTTATATGTACGTTTTTAAATATCGTTTACAAGCCTCAACTTCTGCGGCCAAGCCTTTGGGGGGGTGGGGCGAGGGTGAAGGGAGCAACGGTTGCCAAGAAAGAAGTACTAAAATTGAAGAAAGAGGAAGGTGTATTTCCTCGAAATTGAAGAGGGTTGGAATGAACCCGGGGGGGAGAACATGCAATTAAATACTTATGTTTTTACAAGTAATATAATTTTGAAAATAGTGACTAACAATGACTTAAAAGTAGGAATTTATTGTAGAAGTTAAGAAAAATTTATTTTTATTGGAGAAAAAATAATAGAAATCTGACCATTTTTATAAAAATACAGTATTAAAACAAAATAGGTATTATTGGGGCAAGGTGCACTTACTGGCCAAGCAGTCAGACTTTGGACAACTCTTGAGTCAGTTTCTTATTTAAAAATGCAATACCAGTACCTGCTATTTTTTTCTTCAAGGAGTAGTGAGGATAAAAATGGAATATTGTGTGTAGTAAGCTCCTTGTAAACTATAGAGATTGCTATCATATAATTGTTAACTACAGTTTTGCTTTATAAATGGAGATATTTTTATATTAAGTTGACTTATATTTTTATTTTCTTTTGTTAAAATTATGCCTGATCTGTCATTACTTAGTTTTTATGTTGTGTGTGGACTCCTGTATCCTTAAACCAGGAGTAAGGTATTTTTTTCTTTGCAAGTCACTGATTCTATATAAAATAATAAATGAAAAACGGCATCTTGGGGCCAGCCCAGTGGTGTAGTGGTTGGGTTCATGTGCTCCCCTTCAGCGGCCTGGAGTTCGTGGGTTCGGATCCCAGGCGTGGACCTGCACACTGCTCGTCAGGCCATGCTGTGGCGGTGTCCCATACACAAAGTAGAGGAAGATTGGCACAGGTGTTATCTCAGGGACCATCTTCCTCAAACAAAAAAGAGGAAGATTGGCAACAGATGTTAGCTCAGCACCAATCTTCATCACCAAAAAAAAAATGGCATCAGTAAAAAGTAATTTGATGTTTTTAGAGTGTTTGGGTAGCATCTTTGAATTTTTGGTTTCTGCTTTTTGAGAATGAATTTAAAATATTCCTCTTTTTTTTTCCTCATAGAGGATATAATTCTATTCAATAAATATACCTAAGTTCCTTATGAACAGTTGAGGGGGGGCAAGAAAGAGGAAGGAGAACAACAGGAAGAAGAGGAAGGGAGGTAGACAGAGGGCAGAATCATTAGTAGGCGCTCAGTGTTTGTTGAACTAAACCTTTCGTTTGCATGTTTTCATGATTTAAGTATCATTCACTTCATGAAATAGCTGTGAGCCGTGGGAGGTTAATAGCAGAACTGGAATTTGAACCCTGGTTTTCTGATTCTGTCAAGTGCATTTTCCTCTGCAACGCATTGTTAAAAGAAGGATAGGGAAATGCACAGAAAAACCGCATGCAGTAAGATGATACAGAAACAAGAACTTCAGTGGGTTATATCCCCCTCTTGTGGCCTCTTTAATTATTGCCATTAAAGGCAGATTTGTTCAGCTACAAGCTGAAATGGAAATTTTCTTCTTAGACTTGTGTTTCTAGCCATTTTAGTTTTGGATAGTCCCTTAAAACATAATGTGAAGGATTATGCCTACTATTTCTATTCTTTAATAGTGAATTGTCATATGTACTTGAGATAGTAAAGTAATATTGTTAATAAGATTCCATATCAATTGATAGCGATACCTTAGCACCAGCTGTTAAAGTGTCATGTAAATTAGCTTGTTGTACCTATTGCATCTCAGTTTGTTGAAGAAAATAGTTTTATATGTATAAATCTTCCAGTTGAAGTTGTCCTGACTGATAAGTTTAACTTTTTTTGTGGATTTTTTAAAGAAATGCCCTTAGAATCATCAATACAGCAATTTAGAAAAACAATTACTATTTAGTGTACATAGTTATCCATGATTGCATGGTATTTTAGCAAGTCTTCCAGGCTATTCCTTGCCTTCAGAAAAATAAATAGCTATGTTATGGAAAAAAAAATAACATAAAATTTCTAGGGCTTGAGATGCTACCGTGTCTGCCATTAGTTTAGTTCCATCTCAAACATCTTCTCATTTGAAAACGAAGGCAAAAAAGTGTCCATTCACATGCCTGCCCTAGGACAGACACAAGGAGGTTGATTTATGAAAACTTTGAGGGCCCTGATGTCCATCAGACTTGTACAGTGCAGCCATGGTAAGTAACTTGGTTTTATATATCTTTTTTTCCCCCAGGAGATTAATGAGACCAGAAGGAAGCATGAAACTCGCTTGGTAGAGGTGGATTCTGGACGTCAGATTGAGTATGAGTACAAGCTGGCTCAAGCCCTTCATGAGATGAGAGAGCAACACGATGCCCAAGTCAAGCTTTATAAGGAAGAGCTGGAGCAGACTTACCATGCCAAAGTGAGCAGTCTTCTCTGAGGACTGGTTTACACTCCTAAGACCATTACTTCACAGTCACCCTGAAGAACATGACTTGATGTTTGGTTTGTTCTAGTTTACTCAAATGAGTTCCTCTAGTCTCCATAATGTAGAAAGTGGATTTTTTTAAAAAGCGGTTTTCTATAATGTAAATGTTACTAGAAATTATTCAAAGAAAGTAAGGTTATTCCAGTTTTATCAGAGGTACAGGTTTATCCTTTTGTCCCGTTGATCATTGATGTCTTGTCATAGGAGTTAAACCCAAGCCATCTCAAAATACTTTCTTCAGTAACCAGTACTAATCATGCTGTGCTGCACATCCCTTTAATAGTAAATGCGTGTCGGATTGCGTCTAGTTCTGACTTCCGTGTCATCCTTGTGGGCAGGATGTGACCATCACACTTCTGGCTTTTTTGAACAAAGGCCAAATGGAAGGTCTCTGATACTTCTGCCTCTGCCACTATTATTCATTTAAAAAATATTATAGAAACTTCCCACTTGTGTTAGCAGACCCTGCAAAAATCCGTAAAATCACCAACGAGTACAGGCTTTCCTAGTAAATGATTTTACCTCAGTGTGTCAAATATTTCATGATTTGATTAAAAAGAGTTATTAGTGGAAGACTTAGAAAATTAGAGTCATAGAGCTGTTGAAAATAATTTCTGTTGCATGGCCTCAAACTCTTCACGTTGCTTTTAATCCATTGTATGAAGGAGTAATTGGCTGGTGAAAGAGGGAGGTCTTTAAACTTGACGTTCAGTTGTCCCACACTTGTGCAGTGCTGGGCACTGCTGGGTGAAGGAGCTAAAGTAAGGCTCTGTCGCTAATGCAGATGTGGCCTTGGAGGGAGACAGGGAAGAGACGACATACATAAAAACGTGTCTGAGACACGTGCAGAACAGAGTGTTATGGGCATTTGGAGGAACAGGATATTGCTTCTATTTGAGGGGCAATTTTTTGCTTCTGAAAGGAAGTGTTTCTATCTGGTTTGAAATAATCTATAAATTAGTACTTTCTAGTTATTGCTTTATAATCTGTATTAGATTTGGTGGATTAGGGATATGTAATGTTTATTTTCCTACAAACATCACTGTTAAATTGCTATTGCCCAGTCTCCTTATTAGCAGTATTATCTGAGACATTAGAGATGTAATGGATGAAATATTGAAGTGATAAACTTTGGGTGCAGACCAGGTATATTAGCATTGTTAAAGCTCATATATTGTAATTGAGTCAAAAGTCAGAAAGACTTCAGGTAATTCATACCACATCAGCAGACTTCATGATGCTTTTCCTGTTTCATCACCCAGTTACCAGCAGGGCTTAGGTTTGAAATGAAATGCCTTGAGATGAGTCATCCTTCCTCATTTGTTTGTTCTAATTCACTAGATAAGGCTGACTGGTTTGCTGCTTCTTTTAGCTTGAGAATGCCAGACTGTCGTCAGAGATGAACACTTCTACTGTCAACACTGCCAGGGAAGAACTGATGGAAAGTCGTATGAGAATTGAGAGCCTTTCATCTCAGCTTTCTAATCTACAGAAAGAGGTAAGTTAAGTGTCTTCCCCTAAGAAGAATCGAAGTTGAACTTGAAGGCCCCTCCATTGCTGTGGTCTACCTGCTTGAGGTCTGCCTGAGGTCACTTTTCAGAGAGGATGGTATTTTCCTGCACTTTGGTTCACAGTGCTTTCCAGATGTTTTCATTTTGCATTAAATAAACATCCTCTGAGCAGAGACTGTTATTCCTAAATTAATAGATGACCCAGAGCTGAGATAGTTGCCCTTGAGGAAGCAACCTGCTGGTTTATTCCCTGGGCTTACCCCAGGACCCAGGTTTTCTGACCCATCTAAGCAGCCTCATCTCCACACAGTGTGCTCTTCCCAAAGTACTCCTTTTTCATCACATTAGGAAAAAAAACCATGATGAGGAAAAACGTGCAAAAACTCTTTGTGGGTGGTAAACACTTTGTGTTTCAAGACAAATTCTCTCAGTGCTTGAACTACTTAGTAATTCAGATCTTGAGAAGTAGCATTAATTTGTGTATAAGTTAAGAATTTAGTGACTAATTTATTCATTGGTACAACTAAGTGACAAGTGACTGTGTTGCTGGTTGTGTTGACCAGGTGTCTGTCAGGACATGATGGTGTGCTACAGGTGCAGCTTACGCACGTGTGGGCACTGCTTGAAATCTGTGTCAGTCTAAAGGTGATGTCAATGTGGACACAGAGTACATAGACGACCACCTAAGTGTTCAGAATGCTTTAATAATCTACTGCTCACCTTAATTACTTAGGAAATAACTTCAGTTTTTG
This sequence comes from Diceros bicornis minor, assembly GCF_020826845.1. NCBI lineage: Eukaryota > Metazoa > Chordata > Mammalia > Perissodactyla > Rhinocerotidae > Diceros > Diceros bicornis. Next base: position 47,033,222 of record NC_080740.1, read on the forward strand.
TTTTCCTTAAGGGGGGATATTTTGTTCTTTTAAATTTTCTGCATAAGAATAAACTTTGTTTTATTCTTGATTAGGCTTTTTTTCCTTTTTATTTTTTCTTTTTATTATTTTATTTTTAGTAAAATCTTCTGATTATAAAACTGAAGACATTTATTGCAGGAATTTAGACAACAAAGCAGACAACGTGTTACATAAAATAGGATAAAAAATTAATTAAAATGTAATCTTTTACATTGCCTATCATATGTACTTATTGCAACATAAATTAAAAAATTATTATAGGTCCATTTTGTCCTGATAGCATTTTGAAGTTTTCGTATAACAGAGCTGGAAGGACCTTTGAGTTCACTTGGTCTGACCATAGACCTGGGTGAGTTTAGTGACTTGCCCAGAGGCTACAGGCTGATAAATGAGTTTCTCTTTTAGTTCCCAAGTTTTCCCTTTGTACCTCACTCTCTTCAAAGATTTTCTTCTAGGGTTTTAACAGATAATCTTTTCCATTATACCATCTTAACAGGTACCTTTCCAAACATAGGCTTATTATCTATTCTTATTCTGCGCTGACATTTACTAGTTCTCTCCATTTACTGTCATATTCTAGTTATCCTTTCTCCCTCAAATTTACATCCCCCCCTCCTTTTTTGGGTGCTGCTTAATCCACTTGACTCTGCTGGGTATAGATGCTTTACAGGTGAGGAGACTGAGCCTGGCCTTTGCTTAAATAGTGGTCTGCTGTGAACTTGGTAGCCGTCTTCTGACTCAGGTTCAGGGCTATTTCCCTGTTTGCCTGTTAGTTATATTCCCATCCTTGCAAGTTTTTTTGTTAACTTCAGGTTAGTAGTTTTTAAATGCTGTTAGACAGGGCCCTGGGGGTTTTCAGGAGCTAACTCCTCAGAAAATAGGAGAAAAGCACCTCCTTCAGCCAGAATAGTTTTAAATTTCTCTCTCTTGGGTTGGGGGTGGGGGAAACCTTTCTTCTATTTGTTACTGGTATCAGATTTTTATGATAAATAATAATATCTTGAGGAATATCTTTATTAGTTGATAAATTTTAGGCTTAGAAAGATCATTAAGAAGAAAAAAGCCATCTCTCTTAATATTTCCCTATTGTGTATCTTAGATAGTATCTGTTGTTGAGTCATGTCAGTTTCATCATGCTACCTGTTAGGCCATAGAATTTCCTTTTGGTCATGTGACTCATGTTAGTGAAATACTTAAATTTTATTTAAAATTGACATAGCCTTTAAAATGCTGACTTTAGAAAATATTTTAAAATAATATATAGATGGTGGCATTATTATGTTTTGGAATTAGGAATTTCATATATTGCTTACAGCATTTTTATCATTTCTGTCTAGACTTTTGACTTTGGCCACATTAATTGGTTGGTCAGAGTCTGGCTTGCAGAAGTCTCCAGTGGCACTTCGAAAGCACTCTAAGTTTTGTTTTTCTAACACCCAGACTCTGGAAACTTCTATTGTAGCTAGACCGTAATAAACTAGTATAATTATGTTACATACTGTGAAATAAAAAAATGAAGACCATTAGAAGTCAGTTATAAAATTTTAGAGTTAGAGGCGGGATCTTACAGATAGTCTACTTAGAGCTCTTTGTTTTCCGAATGTGGTTACTGGTTTAGTGACGTTAGTTACCAGCTTGCCAAGAGTCTCATAGGCAGTTAATGGCAGAGTCAGAAAGAAGAATCTAGGTGTATCTCTCATGTTGTATTCTTTGTATTTCACTGCACAACAGGTGTAGTGCAGCTATTTAAAATACAAAATGATTCAGAGTAACTTCAAACTTTTTTATACCTAGGTTTTGATTTTTCCCTCTTAAGGAACTTTGTAACATCAAAGGCAGACAAATAGAGACATTTTTAGCTTTCCAAATCTAGACTCAGGTTATCTCAAGCTTGGGTAGTTTATGTCTCTCATCAACTCTCCTTTAGATTCCACCTTGTTGCCCATTTTTTTTGTTTGGAGGAAAGAAAATATAAGAAGGCTGAAAGGGAAAAAAACGGGTTTCTCGGTTTATGGCATGGTTTTTGCAAATGCAGTTAAATGTAAGTTCTCTAAGGCAGGGATTATATTTAGCATGACTTTTAAGATGAATGCCTGCTTCTGATATAGAATGTCAGATGCTACTCTGGATTTTAGTTGATTGATTGATTATTTTTTTAAATAACCTTTTTACTTTGGCATAATTCTGTATTACAGAAAAGTTAGCAAGATAGTACAGTTTCCCTATCTCCCATACCCAGTTTTCCCCATTATTAGCATCTTATGTTACCATGGTACATTTGTCAAAACTAAGACACAGACATTGGTACATTACTATTAACTAGACTCTAGACTATTTGGATTTCACCAGATTTTCTGTTACTATCATTGTCCTGTTACAGGGTGGCACATGACTCACTAGTCTCCTCTGGTCTGTGACAGTTTTTCAGGCTTTCCTTGTTTTTCATGACCTTTACAGTCTTGAGGAGAACTGGCCAGGTATCCTGTAATGTAGACTGTCTGCCAATCTGGGTTTGTCTGGTGCTTTTCTCATGATTATACTGGGGTCATGGGTTTTTAAGTGGCCTTCTTGTCACATCATATCAGGGATTACATGACATCCAGATAACATCATTGGTGATGTTAACCTCATCATTGGTAAAGGTAGGGTTTGCCAGGTTTCTTCACACTGTCAAATTACTATTTTTCCCTTTCCATACTCTGTTCTTGGGAAGGAAGTCACTAAGTCCAGCCTACTCTCAAGGGTGAAGAGCAGGAATTAAGCTCCGTATTCTGAAGGGAGTATCTACACTTATTAAATGGAATTCTTCTGTAAAGATTTGTCTCTTCTTCCTGTTTATTTGTATATTTATTCATTCTTTTGTTTATATCAGTATGGACTCATGAATATTAATCTTACACTTTGGGTTATAATCCAATACTACATTATTTTATTGGCTCAGATTGTTCTAGCTTTGGCCATTAGGAGTTCTGTCAGATTGGCTATCATGTTCCCCTTTTTTTGAGTGCTTCTTTACTTTCTAGTACTATAAGATGCTCCAGGTTCAGCTTGTATTTTCCCCAACCTCGCCCTAGGATCAGCCATTTCTCCAAGGAGCCCTGGGTTTTTTAATTCGAGAATGATATATAGAAATTAAGATCTGAGCACTGAGTATGCTCATTGGTGCTGGGGAGTCATTGCTTCTAGGCCCTCTTATGAGGAGAACTAGGTAATATATGTGTGTATGTTAACCCATGTTTACACACTTAACTGTACTTGTATCTCTGTCCACTTGTATTTATATTAAGCTAGACATGATTTCCTACAGATGTCTACGACTGTACATCTGTACCACAGGGTTCATTTTAGGCTTTCTTCCTTGTTTATTTGTAGCTTTTCTCTCAGAGTAAGAAACTGGGTTTCTACAATCCTGTTTACTTATTTGTTCAACCCCATATGCATGTAAAGCATTTTCAAGATTTTTAACCTGTATCCCTCTGAGAAATAGATTTACTAACTAGAGTGCAGTAATTCTGTACAGTGTAGAGCTCCTTTTTATCTTTAGCCTTCCATATTTAATTTTTGCACAGTGTGTGCCCTTTCCCTCCTGCTCTGATGCAGCCACTTGTGATTCTAGGGGCCTAAGCTATCCATCAGTCTTTTTGAGTTGATTCCCTTTGTTTTTTGAGGCTACTGAGATGAATTCTGTCTTGGACAAATGCAGAACAATAATTACCTAGTGAGCCACAAGTTTTCTAAGTGAACTTTCTGGTGTAGGATGTGTGCTTTCTCATTTTTTAAATACCAAATAAAGTTTCTATATTTACAATAACTTTTTACAGACCACACTTTATTGTATAGTCTTTGTGTGCTGATTGAACATGGAGAGCACAGCAGACCTAAAGGGACCCTGTCTCTAAAGGGATAACCAGAATCCTTTTCTTCGGTTTCTGAACAGTTCCAGCAATTCTCCAAAACATACTTTCACCCACCTTTAGGTTTGTCTGTGAGTTTCCTGTCTTTTTAGTTTTTCATTTTTTTTTTTTTTTGTGAGGAAGATTAGGTCTGAGCTAACATCCGATGCCAATCCTCTTTTTGCTGAGGAAGACCAGCCTTGGGCTAACATCTGTGCCCCTCTTCCTCTACTTTATATGGGACACCGCCACAGCATGGTCTGACAGTGGTGCATCGATGTGCACCCGGGATCCAAACCTGTGAAACCCCACACCACCACAGTGGAGTGTGTGCACTTATCACTATACCACCAGGCTGGCCCCTAGTTTTTTGCTTTTAATTTATACTTTTGAGTATACTTGACTTTTACTAAAACTACAGTTTAAAAATTATTTATTTGCCTAAATACAGAAAAATTATATGTATATTTATGACACTTACATTTGTTGAATATATCTTTTTTTAGTCTCTTATAAGCCAAAACTTTCCTGAGGGCCTATATTTTATATTGGAGGAATTTTGGGTTTTAATTTTTTAAAATCAAAATCTCTTGGATTCTAATGTTAGAGATTCCTTAGAGCTCTATTTATTTTCCAGACCAGGAAATGGTTTAAAATAGCTGCCTTGTGCTAATGTTGGAATGTTCCTAGAAAGTAAATGTGTTCCCTTGAATCTGAAGTCTAGGGCATGTTTGGAGAGGATTCAAGAGTTGGAAGAGTTGCTTGCTAAAGAAAGAGACAGCTCTCGGCGCATGCTGTCTGACAAAGAGAGAGAGATGGCAGAAATACGGGATCAGATGCAGCAACAGCTGAATGATTACGAACAACTTCTTGATGTAAAGTTAGCTCTGGACATGGAAATCAGTGCTTATAGGAAACTCTTAGAAGGCGAGGAGGAGAGGTGAGTAACGAAGGTGTCACCCTACCTGATAGTCCACTTGGGTCCCCACCCTTTTTATTTGAAGAAAAGTAAATAGAATTTTTTTTTAACAATTAAAGCAACTATAAATATTTTCTGTGTCATTTCTTTTAACACCTAGGTGTAGAGGTAGGTAGTAATAGATCACATTTCTACCTCAACAACAGAAAATGTTGTTCACGTAGTCTTATTGTTATTTCAAATGCTGGACTATGTCAGGATGGAGTCTTTCCTTTGAGATTTTAAATGTTTTGATAATATGTTGCAAAATATCCGATTTGCTCAAAGAGACTTGATACTTATTTTTCAAATCTGGTTAGTGTATAAATCATTTTAACACCTATTCTCAGAAAAAAGTTCCAAAGGGAAAGTGCCTGACTTAGAATAAAAAGCCATTCAATTTCAATATTAGATACATTGTGATTGTAATTTTGTAAAAGAAAATACAGATATGAAAAGATTAAGGAAAGTATACTAAAAATAACAGTGGCTGTGATAGGGTGGTGGTAGGTGGGATGATCTCCTCCACTGTTTTCCAAACTTCCTACATTATGGCTATATTCTGTTCCTAGGAACACACTAAAATTATTATTTTTTTAAAGAAATTTGATAGTGGGCATCCTAGCATTGGTCAGTTTATCTTAGTTAAGGTGTATATCAGCTTTGTCTAGCAGATGGTCGGTAATGTTTTGCTTTAGAAATGCATGTGCAGGATATTAAGGTAGGAAAGGCGTATGTGTTTAGTAAATGGAACGTTTTGTTTTTCCCCTGTAGGTTGAAGCTCTCTCCAAGCCCTTCTTCTCGTGTGACAGTATCACGAGCATCCTCAAGTCGCAGCGTGCGTACCACTAGAGGAAAGCGGAAGAGAGTCGATGTGGAAGAATCAGAGGCGAGCAGTAGTGTTAGCATCTCTCATTCTGCTTCAGCCACTGGGAATGTCTGCATTGAAGAGATAGATGTCGATGGCAAGTTCATCCGCTTGAAGAACACTTCCGAACAGGTAGAAAACACAGACCCGTTTTTCCCCAGCATGGCTCTGCTGATTGGTGGGCTCTCTTGCAATTGTGATAACTTCTCAGCCTTTGTTTGGATTCAGTAGTCTTCATGGACTAAGAGTTTCCCTCCTCCTTTTTACTTAAATTCATGAAGTAAAGTATAAATTAAAATAGGAGGAAGTGGAGGTGGTGCACTTAGTGGTTTAAAGATTTCCTGCATTAGCCCTTCTTCACAGAGCCAGGGCTTTTTTTCACACCTGATTTAGAATAAAAAGAATTATTTTGTCACAGTGGCCTTCCAAAGGATGGATTATTACTATTCCTGCCCTAAGAAGACTTGTGAAAAAGTTGGAGGGTGGGTATAAATGGTGGCTATTCTTTTATAGCTATTAACTCTCTGAAAGGAAATATGAGCCCAGACTCAGATACATGCAGGGAGTGTTTTTCTCTCTAAATAAGTGAGTGAACAAATGCTAATGATTTAATTTATATCAAAAATAGTGTGAAGACCTATCTTGAAATTATTTGTTTAAAAGTAAACATAAAATATTCATAGCAGAGAATTCTAAAGTTTCGAGCTGGAGCTTTTGAGAGCTCGGTCGTGAAGGTCCTCCGTGGCTAGGCGTCTGTGGAGCTGGGGGCTGGGAAGGGGCGTGAGCTGATGCTGGAGGAAGGCAGGTCTGGGGGCAGTGCGGGTTCCAGGGGATGGGTGTCACTTCCTGAAGCAGAAGTTCAGGAGTTATCAAACATTGTGAAAATCACTCCTTTTCTCACCAGAGCTATTAAAACTATCTTGCATGTGAATGAATAAATGATTGGCTGGGCAGAGGAGCACTAGTAGTTCTGATCCTAAAGAGTAGGCTCTAAGCCCTCTTAGTCGCGACTTGAAAAGCTCGAGAACAGCAGCCTCTGCTGCTCCACGGTTGTAGCCCGGCTGTTTTTCATAAGGCACAGCAGCGCTGTTTGAGCTGTTCTGAAGCTGGCTCTCAGCCTGGTTTGTTCTTGTCTTTGAGTTAGAGCTGGATATAAGTTACTGTAGCTAGCTGCTTTAACAACTGCACCTTTCCTCAGGTGTCAGGCGGGTCTGGGCAGCTTGGGGGCTGTGGTTAATAGCTAGCACTTGGGACTGGCTCAGTGCATCATTGATCCTTTTTGAGCCTCTTATGCTTTAAGGTAAGAGAGTTAAATGTAGGCAGAAGGGAGTACAGATGCAGAAGAAAAAGGACATATTTTCTTCCTTCTGTTTCTAAGCTTATGTGTGTGTCTGTATTTTAGAAGCTTAAAGTAATCAAATATTAGATGTTTATAGTTATGATTAGGACAGCTAGATTGTGTTGTAAATCTAAAAGACCCACCTGATCTAGCAGTGAATATGAGCATTTAATTTGGTTCACATTTCTTTTTTCCAGTTTTGTCCTCTTTAAAATTAAGTACCTAAACAGTTAAAACTGCAGCATCATCAAAGTTGCTGTTTTGCTGAATGACAAAACCATGTTTTGTTTTTGTAGTAGGAAAATATGAATCATGGGAAGTCAGCCATAAAGCTGTCTTAGTTTAATTGCCTATACAGGTTCATTTATTTGATTATTCTATAACTTTCTGTATGTTTGAAGTGACCTTTTTTTTGTTTTGTCCTGTGAATAGGATCAACCAATGGGAGGCTGGGAAATGATCAGAAAAATTGGAGACACGTCAGTTAGTTACAAATATACCTCAAGATATGTGCTGAAGGCAGGCCAGACTGTTACAGTAAGTGAATTTAGTCATTTAATTTAACTTCATTGTCTTAACTAACAGTTAAGGTAATTCAAGAAAATTTTTGGCTTAAAGAGAAGCCTTTTAGAAATGGGCATTGAAACATCTTTGACATTATTACGGAATTACAAGTGCTATTAAAGATTTAAAAATGCTATCTTATTGAGAGTTGTAATTAACTATTAAAAGTGAAAGAAATGACCTTTGAATTCTTTTTATTTTCTCTACTCCAGTAGATATAAAACAGCTGTCTCTTGACTGATCAGTGTAGCCCAATGTAATTCAGGAGATACTTGGCATAAAGAACTGTTAGGAAGATAATCTATTAATACTAGAGTATGCCTTAAAACCAGCCGTCAGCCTTGGATGAGCATCAGAATCATCTGGGTAGTGTTTTGATGTCCAGACCCCACCTCACCCTTAGTTGGTCACCATCTCTGGTTGGGATAGGGGCCCATGTTTGAAGAAGAGTTATGAGGTGGTAGGCACTGCTGTAAAGAATCACTCCTTTAATCATAATATTTTAGCAAGGGTAACATGTGGTTTTTACATAGTATCTAAGGTTCTAGATTTAGAGAGAGATGGGCTGTGTGCTGTTCTGACTCTCTTTTGAGTTCTAAATGGTTCTCTATTGCTGTGTTCTGAAATACCACGTCTTTAGTAGTTACTAAATATCATTATCTCACTTTTTAAAGAAGTATGCTTCATTGAGCAAACACAGGATTCCTTTGCTTTCACTTAGTAAGTAGATTTAGCAAACAATAAAATGTTAGCTTTGGTATAGATTTTTTTAAAAGTCACTATTTTCGTCCCTCAAAAATGTAGAGATGACTATCTCCTTTAACCGATTTTTTTTTTTTTTTTTTTTTTTTGGTGAGGAAGATTAGCCCTGAGCTAACATCCGTGCCCATGTTCCTCTACTTTATGTGTGGGACGCCTGCCACAGCATGGCCTGATGAGTGATGTGCAGGTCTGTGCCTGGGATCCGAATCTGCGAACCCCGGGCTGCCAAAGTAGAGTGTGCGAACTTAACCATTATGCCACTGACCCAGCCCCTATCGACTCTTTTTTTTCTTAAAAATATTAAACTAGGGGCCGGCCCAGTGGTGCAAGTGGTTAAGTGCGTGCACTCCACTGCAGCAGCCCGGGGTTCGCTGGTTCGGATCCTGGGCACACACCGACCGACGCACTGCTTGGCAAGCCATGCTGTGGCCGCATCCTGTATAAAGTGGAGAAAGATAGGCATGGATGTTAGCCTAGGGCCAGTCTTCCTCAGCAAAAAGAGGAGGATTGGCAGATGTTAGCTCAGGGCCGATCTTCCTCAAAAAAAAAATTAAACTAATGTTTTAAGTTTTGATTGATACAACCTTACTTAGTTTTCAAAGATCAGAGGCTCAAACAGGTTAGAACTTCTCTTTAAGAAAAGGTATTCATGGAACTTGACGCCACATTGTGAAAATATCAGATGTTAATTTTGTAATAATGGGTAAAAGTAAGAACAAATATCCTAACTACACTATCCTTTCTTCTCTTTAGTAATTATGATAGTGAGAGAAAATTTCTCTGTCCTTGTATGTGTCTTATGGAAGCTGCAGAATGTGGTGGAAAGAATATGACATTTTAATTCAGAAGATTCAGATTTGTGTGCTCTCTATCTCTCTAAAGTAATGTGAAACCGTTATGCTAATCATCTGAAGATTCCACTGGATATAGTTCCTGAGGGACTAAGTAGACATATAGGTCTGGTGGAGAACTCAATTATCATATAAAATAATGTGCATTTTTTTTCTTTAGGTAGCCAGCATTAAATGCGATAAGCTCTTTGGAACATGGTAGTGATAAGTGATCTTTCTCTAAAATTGTACAAGGCAGTAGCAAAGATCAATTTAAAACTCTAGAACACAAATAAGAGAACTACATACATAATTTTAAATTTTCTTGTAGCCACATTAAAAAAAATTAAAAGATGTGAAATTAACTTTAGCACTATATTTTATTTAACCCTATCCAAAATATTACCATTTCAACATGTGATCAATATAAAAAATTATTACATATTTTACCTTCTTTTTTTCAAACTGAGTCTTCAAACTCACAGATCATCTTTATGGCACATCTCAATTTGGACTACCTACATTTCAAGTGCTCAAAGCCATATATGGCTACCATATTGAACAATACAGCTCTGGGACATGGGACATATTAGTTTTAGGTTAAATTACCCAGTAAGGTTACTGACACTTTAGGATTCTTATTAACACTAAACCAACTATATGATTCCATATGGACTAGTGAAAAGTATTGCTTGAAATTAGGAAAACACTAACATTTCACATAACCTGCAAGTCAGCCCTGATCCTGTTCCTTTTTTCGGTTTTATCCCAGTAGATGCTCTCTGTCCCTTTCCATTTATAAATCTGGTGGAAGATTTGGAAGCTTCAAGTGAGCATCTAAAGAAGAAAGGTTCTCTCCTAATCAGTAATTCATAGATTCCGCCCCCCCCGCCACCGCCACTTAAAAATATACCTGCCTATACCATCTCCAGTCTTCCTTTTGCCATCATATAGCCCTTAATATTGTAAAACAGTTTATGAGGTGGAAAGCTTTACTATTTCATTTGTCTTTCTTTTCGAAACTGACTGTTGTTAATGTCCCTCCAGATGAGGACCTTGAGGTTCGTAGAGGTGTAGTGATTTGTGCAGGATTCAAACCTCAGTTTTCTGACTCAAGTTTTCTTCACTCTACTCACACTCTTCTACCAATAAATATATAAAAAATATGGCAGAATTTCTATGCCGATGAGAAGGGAAATATGATTATTTTCTTTGTTTTGCCTATTTCAATAGCAGTCCTATTTTACATTGAATAATGGGTGATTTGTCCATTTCCTGTATTCTTTTTGGAGTTCAATCTCAGACATTCCAGGGTATTGTGACACTGTCTCTGGTTAGAGACATACTGTTTTTATGAGTATTCTAGATAGGCTGTCTGCTGCAGAAGTTTGAGAGAAGTTAGTCATCCCCTCAATTCCTGCTGTAGGGCACTGGAGGATACCACTGGTGGGCGTCAGAAGGCTCCTCCACGGGAGGATGGCCCATAAAACCATAGAAGAATAGAATGCTGACAGTGAGAGCTAATATTCATTGAGTGAGCCAGCCCCTCCATGTGGGTAACCTCTTGTTCTTCACAACAATCCCATGTATTATAGGTAGCATTTCTGTCCCATTTTATGGATGACAAAAGTCAGGTAACTTGCTCAAGATCAGCTGACGTGTGGAGCAGGTAGGATATGAATGTAGGCAACTTCATTTCAGAGCCCTGTGTGTCAGCATTTTCATTTATGAGATGGGGAAGCTGAGGCCTAGATAAGCTCTGTGGGTCGTCACAGCTAGTTAATATTAGCCAGTCTGAAGCTGGGGCATAGTTCTGAGACTCTTAGAATCAGTCCTCTTAGCAGGAGTTCAAGTCACATCATAATGTGGCTGTCATTGGCATGTGGGAGAGCTGGGTTCTGAGTAGACTGATGTCCTTTCTTTTTTCCAGATCTGGGCTGCAAATGCTGGTGTCACAGCCAGTCCTCCCACTGACCTCATCTGGAAGAACCAGAACTCTTGGGGCACTGGCGAAGACGTGAAGGTTATATTGAAAAATTCTCAGGGAGAGGTATGATATCATCACCACTGCAATGTCAGTTTCACCTGAAAGTTCATCATGCAAGTGTGATTTCTTTTCACAACTCAAACTGAAATGTGAAGTAACTGATTGCTTAAATCAGATCAAGGCTGCTGAGTAATTCAAAGTGAAGCTGACCTCAGATTTTAGGAAGGAACCAGGAGTGCATCATGAGTACCCATCAGTAGCACGGGCTCCAGTCAGTATGTGTCCAGTGTCCGTCTCCTCTGCATGCTGGCTTTGTGACTTTGGGCAAGGTCTTTCACCTCTCAGTTTTCTCATTTTAAAATGGAAATAATAATACAATTAATATAAATGAAGTAATATTAATATAATGAGAATAATGTAAATGAGACAATCCTTAGGAGATGTTTGGAACAGTCTGGCCTCCAGTAAATGCTTATGTTAACCTTGTTACTAGCTCTCAGGGTGTTCACGGAACTCTGAGTTTAAAGATTGTGGAGTGTGCATTTGCTTGGGGTCTGTGTTTTCAATGTGTCAGTCCTAGAATTCTCGCCAAAGAACCTTACATCCCTCCACACCCCTGGCCACACACCCCGAGAGATGAAAGTGTGAAGAAAGGAGTGGTCGCAGGTCAATCACAGTATCTCCTTCTCTGCTCCCACAGTGCCAAGTGCAGACCTCTTACCTGCACGCTGCTTGTCTGGTTGTCCTCTCTCACTAGAGGCATCAGCACATGGAGAGCAAGGACTTATTCCAATTTTTGCCTGGCAGCAAGCCTGGCACATAGTAGGCATTCAGTAAGAATTTACTGGATAAATTTTTTAAAAAATCAAACATGGACCTTCACTTAAGTTCAGAGAAATAAAGTCATGAACAGCGTTCTTTTGGGGGCCTGAGGTGTTTGCATGAGAAACCCAGTGCCTGGCCGCCTTCCCACCCATCCCTCACTGTAAACATCTGTGTTTAGACTGCTCTCGGAAGGAATTCATTGCCTCCTGAGTGGAGAGTGCCCTTGATCTCAGACTGGGACTGAAAATGAAACGGCGTCTGAGTTTTTCCCTGTAGACCTCAGTGAATTCAGGGAATTCACCTCCAGATACCTGCTGGGTCTCAGGGTAGGGAAGTAGTTTACAAGTGCCTTCAGTAATTCACAGACTTCAGAGTGCTGGATCCCCTCCTGTCCTCTGTGTGGAAGCCCTTGCTTGCTCCTTGCCTTGAGCACTTTGGAATCCTTCCCAGCTCTTGTGGGTGCTGCCACCCAAGGGTTGGAATTATTGTTGTTCCTACGCTGGGAGTTCCCCCTGGCATCTGAAATTGGCAGAACACATGCCTCTTTCAAAACATTGCTATGGTGTGATTCGATCAATTGAAAAGCATGGTTATAAGGGGCTGTGGCAGATGCAAGAGGCTTTTGTGAGCCATGGAATCTAGTCGCCATCTATACTGTTTTTTTTTTCTGTGTGAAAATGTGTTCTAAATTAGAAATAATCTTATAGGAGGATATTTGGAATGCAGCAGGTTTAGAAGCCCACACAGTAGATACAGTGACATGTGAATAGAGTAGATACCATGACCTGGGACAGGTCTTGAGATCATATTACCGATGATGGTTTAATAAAGCTGACTGAAGCTCAGGTTTCCCTTCATAATTCAAACCCCTGAATATTAGATTAGTCGGTCGGTTTGTCTATTCTTTAACAAGCTTCTCCTGCCTTCTGCTTGCTAGGCTCTTTTAAGTGACTTCTGTCAGAAATGAGGAAAGTATCATGAATACAGTTCTTATTTATTTCTGTCATTGTCAAACAAGAACTTTTGGCATTTATTCATTTAATTCTATAAGACCATGTCCCAGACCATATTTGCTACAATCTATAATAACCCCCATAAAGACCACTTTTCTGCAAGATTGTAGGTAATTGACTTAAGTCAGTTTAATTTTTTATGTATATTTTCTTCTTGCTGAGGCATTGGAAATGTCAGAAAACCCAATTAAATTGGCTTTGAAATAATGGGAAAATAGGGCTCACAAAACCAAAAATCCAGAGATAGTGGACTTGATCCATTGGTTCACTCAGTGTCCCAGGGATCTTTCTGTGGTCTCTGCTTCCCGAGTTGTCTCCCTCGGGGATGCGGGATAACTGCTGGCTGCTCCTGGAGGTTCATCATTCCAGGCTAGCTTCTTGTGGGAAAGAGCATCGTCCCCCATGAGGTCCCCATCCTGGGCTTCACTCTTATTGTACCAGCTTGGGTCACATGCCCACCTCTAAACCAGTTCCTGGAGTCGGGAGGACAGAGGTGGAGCTTGAACCTTCTTTTCCCCTTTACAGGTACATTATACTTGGCTCCTTATGACATGTGCCACATCTCCATGGGAGAGATGGGTATCCAAGTAAAACTGGGGGCTCTTACTGAGAAATGAGGGAGGGGGTGCTGGATGATTAAAAACTACAAATGTCACCATGGTGAAATAAAATGTTTTTGTATGAGGGAAATAAAAAATAAAGCAGTTTCTCTCTACCTTCCAGAATATAGGCATAACTGACACTTTTGTATATGCAAATGCTTACTTATGTATACAGAGATATAGTTTAACAATCAGCTGCTCCATTAACAAAAACTGCCATGATTTGTAGCATTTGCTGATTCCTCTGGTGTAAATACTCTCACTGTGGTGATTTCAGGCTATCGACATGCGGTCGCTGAGCACAGAGTTGTGAAGAGATCATTAGCTGGTCTAGCTGGCTCAAGGGCACTGCTGAATAGATGGCTGTACCTTTATGTGTGCACAGCTTTAACACGGGCACAGCAATAATGCATTGTATATAGAGACTGTTGATGGTGTGCCTTTCAGGGCACTAGGGTTAGGTATCTTGCTGAGAGAAATTTTTTGGTAAAGACATTTATCTGTTAGCACCCTGACTAATAACAATTTCCTGAGCCTAAACCTCCCAACAAGTTTTGGTTAGAAATTTGTTCTATTATTTTTCTGTCTAAATTTTTAGACATTGTGTAGCTAACTGATTTTCCATACAGGTTTTCTGCATTAGATTAATTGGTTTCTAAATATCAAATGGAAAGTGCTTAACGGCAGAGTGTTACATTAAAAGTAGTTATGTTGTAGTAATTTATAATTAATGACGTTGGGCAAGTTGTTTTCTAGGCTTCTCACTTGCAGCTAATACTCTTATGTTACTTCATGAGCTTTAAGAGCCACTGTTTCCATATGGGAGATGTATACACTGGCACGAGCTATTAGAAGCTGGAATGTGAGAATTCTATAACAGGTTTTCTTTGACTTTTTTCCCCTCATTTTAAGATGAGTTGAAGAAAGCTGGGTACTTTGAAAGCTTTTTGAGAATCTTTTTGTCTGTTTGGTATGCCACCATCTCCCAATTGTTATCTTAGTTTAGAGAATTGTGATTGATCTAAGGACTCAGATGCTTTTTTTTTTAATTAGTTAATTAATTTTTTAAATTGATGTCATAATAGTTTATAACATTGTGAGGTTCCAGTTGTACATTATTATTTGTCAGTCACCATATAAATGCGCCCCTTTACCCCCCGTGCCTACCCCCCAACTCCCTTCCCCCTAGTAACCACCAAACTATTCTCTTTGTCCGTGTGTTAGTTTAGATTCCACCTATGAGAACACCTACAGTGTTTGTCTTTCTCTGTCTGGCTTATTTCACTTAACATAATACCCCCCAGGTCCATCCATGTTCTTGCAAATGGGACGATTTTGTCTTTTTTTATGGCTGAGTAGTAGTCCATTGTATATATATACCACATCTTCTTTATCCAGTCATCTGTTGATGGGCACTTGGGTTGCTTCCATGTCTTGGCTATAGTGAATAATTCTGTAATGAACATAGGGGTGCGTAAGCCTCTTTGGATTGTTGATTTCAAGTACTTTCAATAAATACGCAGAAATGGGATAGCTGGGTCATAAAGTATTTCTATTTTTAATTTTTTGAGGTATCTCCATACTGTTTTCCATAGAGGCTGCACCAGTTTGCATTCCCACCAGCAGTGAATGAGGGTTCCCTTTTCTCCACATCCTCTCCAACATTTGTTATTTTTGGTCTTGGTGATTATAGCCATTCTCACGGGTGTAAGGTGATATCTTAGTGTAGTTTTGATTTGCATTTTCCTGATGATTAGTGATGCTGAACATCTTTTCATGTGCCTATTGGCCGTCTGTGTATCTTCCTTGGAAAAATGTCTGTTCATATCCTCTGCCCATTTTTTGATCAGGTTATTTGTTGTTCAGCTGTGTGAGTTCTTTATATATTAAGGAGATTAACCTCTTGTCAGATATATGGTTTGCAAATGTTTTCTCCCAGCTGCTGGGTTGTCAGATGCTTTTTTATTAGTGCGGTTAGGCTGATATTTGTGAAATGGCTATTTGTGTGTATAAACATAGACTGATCTTACAGCATTGAAGTTTCTGGCTAATTGACAAATGGTCTGTCTTCCTTGGCCCTGCAACAAGTATCAGAATTCCCCACAAAATACTACTGAACTGTCTTACTTCATTTACAGAATATATCCTTGGACATATTTTAAAATGAAATCTCATTTCTGTGACACTGTTTTTTATTTTTGTCCTCTGCCATTTTAGACTAGTTGGTCTGTGTTAAATTTCAGATAAGCTTTTACTGACGTTACTGTAGCGTCTTCCTCTGTGGAGTTATCTTTCTTGAGTGACCTTAGGACATGGGACAGAGTAAAATGAGATGCTCTGCAGCACTCTCTAGGACACACTCGTTCACTTGCTGCCAGATCCTCAGGTTAGCCTTGTGCTTAAATGGAAACACTGCTGCATTTGTACAAGTCAGCATTCTCTGCAGGACAGTCATCTGTATTTGAGCTCCTCAGTATAAAGTGAAAATGGTTACTTTCTGTCACATTGCCAGTGAATGATAGGAGATCTAGTTTATGTGCCGAATACATTGGAACTTCACTAGTGTGTTATTAGTAAATAGTGCTCATCTGTCTTGATACAATTTCATTCAAGAGGAATCAGTTGCTGAAGGATTCATCTCACTTATCAGGTGGTCCTGTTGCTGCTATGGTCCCTGGGATCACAGCAGTTGGCCTCCAACTTCAATTTATTCAGCATTTATTTAGCACCTTCTCTTTGCCAGGAGCCGAGATCTTTTCAGCCGAGAGCTGAATTCATGTTGAGTGTTATAAAGAATTTAGTGTGCCAAATCATTTACAGAATTCTTAGCAACAGAATGGGATAAGAAGCAGTGGAAACTTCTCAGCAGGTATTTCAAATTGGATATCAGTAGCTCCCCTGCAGGAAATATTGAAGATCTAAGAACTGCTACTAATTATGCAAAAATTCCTGTTCAGTAGCTAAAGCTAGTGATGAACCAGTTTTTGTTTTTTTTTTAAATAATCCCTGATGTAGGAATGCTGTTTCTTAACCTTAAGCAAAGAGAAGGTCCCCCTCCCCTGCAACCTTTATGATTTTAAGTATGGTTTTGACTTAAAATCAAACTACTTTTATTTTTAGGAGGTTGCTCAAAGAAGTACGGTCTTTAAAACAACTATACCTGAAGAGGAAGAGGAGGAGGAAGAAACACCTGAAGTGGTTGTAGAGGAAGAACTTTTCCACCAGCAGGTATTACTTTAGTATATTTGTTTTAAATTTTATTAACGGAATTACATGAAAACCAAAACCAATAGTAGAGTTTGTTTTTTTTCCTATTACTTGATGAACCAGATTAGTGATCTACCAAGTGGAGTTTGTTTTTCCTGAGGGGTTATTTGAGATAGCACATTAGGAGCCAGCCCTGATGGCACAGTGGTTAAAGTTTGGCAGCCCGGGTTCGGTGTCTGGGTGCGGAACCACACCACTCGTCTGTCAGTAGCCATGCTGTGGCGGCGGCTCACGTAGAAGAACTAGAAGGACTTAGAACTAGAATATACAACTATATACTGGGGCTTTGGAGAAGGGGAAAAAAAAGAGGAAGATTGACACTAGATGTTAGCTCAGGGCAAATCTTTCCCAGCAACAACAACAAAAAAAGATAGCACATTAGGTACTGGAAGAAAATGTTAGCACTTCTTTTTTAAAAAATTTTCTCATTATATCGCATTTCTCATTATATCACATTTTGCCTTTTGTTTTATAATGTATATAATATGTTATAGTAGGACATGTATATCACTTATAAATGCATGCTCAAAATTGTTTACTGTGGGCCAGCCCAGTGGTGTAGCAGTTAAGTTCGTGCGCTCTGCTTCGGCGGCCTGTAGTTCGCCTGTTCGGATCCTGGGCGTGGACCTACTCACCGCTCATCAAGCCATGCTGAGGCAGCGTTCTACATACAGCAACTAGAAGGATGTACAACTATGACATACAACTATCTACTGGGGCTTTGGGGAGAAAAAAAGGAGGAAGATTAGCAGCAGATGTTAGTTCAAGACCAATCTTCCTCAAAAATAAATAAATAAATAAATAAAAATAAAACAACAACAGTGCTTAAAAAAAACAAAACAAAAATTATTTACTGAAGGGTTCTGTGATTGAGAAGTTTAGATCACTAAATTAGAGCAAGCTTCTGCGTATAAACTTAAAAAAAACAAAGAGGTAATGTTCAACTTCAGTATGAAACAAAATTCTTGCTATATTAAGTTCCTGATCATCTAATTGCAAGATAGATTTTAGCTGATGCTTGGGCTTTTGAGAGCCCTTGAAATAAAGAAACTCCAAATTTCATTTTAATTAATTAAATTAGAATTATTAATAACTGATGAGCCTTCAGTTTATAGTCTCAAGTCATTTGAGTCTGATCATTAATCAAAATTTCTACCCTTATCCTTAGAAGACTTCATCTCCATGTCTCCAGATTTATAAGTCTGTTCATTTTGCTTTGTTAGCCCCAGTCCTACTCCAAAAAAATTCTCTTTTATGTTTAGCCCCCAGAGTTGAGACCCACTTGAGGTGGTTTATATGAAGTAGAATGAATTTTTGGCTTGGATATTGCCTCATACATTTTGGAGGAATATTTAAGTACAGATACTTTAGACTTGGCGTTAACAAGAAACAAGCACAGCTTCTACTTCTTGCCTTTAGTGGGAAGCATTACAATGACTGGAAGTAAAATGACAATATAAGAGAGATCTCAAGGTGCCAGACAGGTGCCTCAGAGCATGAGTCATAGACGCTGGAGAATGCTCTCTGGGCCACCAGAGTAGTTGAGAAGATCTCTGGGAAATATACTTAGGGAGGATGGGTGATTATTTGGGTGTTAGAAGGCAGACGATGGTTGTTCTGCAGGTGTTTGAATTATCTGTTGCTACATTAACAGACCACCCCAGAACTTAGTGGCTTAAAATAATAGTTTCTTATTTCCCATGGTTTTGTGGTTTGACTGGGATCACCTGGGCAGTTCTTTTGCTCCATGATGGAGACTGAAGTGAATCATGAAGTTGCATTCAGCTGAGAGTTTGGCTGGGGCTGGAATGTTCTCCATGTCTCTCCCCATGTGGCTTCTCATCATTTGGTAGTTTAGTTCTGGCTTCTTTATAACATGGCAGCTAGCTTGTAAAGGGATGAAAACATAAAGCAGTAGGCTAGGCCTGGAACTGGCCCAGTGTCCCTTCTACCATATTCTCTTAGTTAAAGTAAGTCATAAGGCCAGCTCCAATTCCAGGTGAGGGTAAATAGTCTCCACTATTTATTTATGGGAGGAGTGGCAAAGAATTTGTGATGATCTTTGATCATAGGGGATATATCAAGACTTAAGCACTTAAGACTTAAGTCCATTCAGTTGTAGGGTGTGTGTGAGAAATAAACAAATTTGGAAGGTTGGTGTTAAATTGACTTAGTTTAGAATGCTTAGGCAAGTAGCTTCTACACACTTTGGAGCAAAGGAGAAAATTGAGACAATATCAGAGGGATTGACTGTGGAAGGGAGATTGCAGAGACACTGAGGGAGTGTATAAATGGAGATTCATTAAGGCATAGTGACTGAACTTGAGGGTGAGAGAAGAAAAAAGAAGTCAAAGACGTGTGAGGTTTTTAGCTTTTGTGATCAGAGAAAATAATATCAAGGTTCAACAGAGAGAAGATGGAAGGGCAGATCAGCTCTTTTGACTTCACATTAGAGAATGAATCCAATGATCTTTCGAGTTGATTAGAAGTTTTTTTAGTGACCTTCAAGAAACCAATTTCAGTCCAGTCAAGTGGTGAGTCACAAGTCATTTTGTGAGGTTTTAAGGAATTAGTGAGTGATAAAGAAATGGATAGAAGGAGCCATTTTGACTTCACATTTGAGGATGAGCCCAACGCAAATGCTTCAGGATGTGAATGTTGAGAATCCAGCCAGCTGTATTCTCTGATGTGGTTGTTGAGAATGGAGTCCACTGATCTCTTTCCTCAGGTGTAAATGGAGATTACTGAACAGTGGTTTTCAACCTCAGATGCATATTTAAATTACTTATGGAGCTTTAAAATTATGTATAAATAGATATTCCTTCCCAGTTAAATGAGAAATTCTCGTTTAATTGATCAAGGGACCTAGATCAGAATTTTTTTTTAAGCTCCTAAGGATCTGAATGTGCAGCTAGAGTTGAAAATCACTGTTCTGTAATTTGTTGGAATATTCTAGGGAAGAAGTCCATAAAAGAAGGTTCAAAAGGATAAGTGAGAAATGATAAGGGTCCATTTGACATTTGGTAATATGGATTTGTAGTATCTCTGTTGTCTTTTTTTAAAATACTGTGATCCATTTTCTTAGCACTAATTTTTCCTTCTATTTTCCTCATCAGGGAGCCCCAAGAGCATCCAATAGAAGCTGTGCAATTATGTAAACTTCTCAAGTCCACTGTCTTCCTCAGAATAAAGAAGTATGGTAATCCTTACCTACATACAGTGCAGAGCCTTCTCAGAAGCACAGAATATTTTTATATTTCCTTTATGTGAATTTTTAAGCTGCGAATCTGATGGCCTTAATTTCCTTTTTTTGACACTGAAAGTTTTGTAAAAGAAATCATATCCATACACTTTGTTACAAGATGTGAATTATTGACACTGAACTAACTGTGTACTGTTTGGAAAGGGTCCCTCAAATTTTTTGACATTTTTTTGTATGTGTGTGTTTTTTTAAGTTCTTATGAGGAGGGGAGGGGAGGGTAAATAAACCACTGTGTGTCCAGGTATAATTTGAAGATTGCTTCATCTAGATTAGCAATCTGCTCTTGATTATCCTCTGCTCTATATAACGGTGCTGTGAGGGAGGGGGAAAGCATTTTTCAATATATCGAACTTTTGTACTGAATTTTTTTGTAATAAACAATCAAGGTTACAAATTTTTTTTTTAAATAGAAAAGAGAAATTTTGTAAGAAGGCAATATTAACCTAATATCATGTAAGCACTCTGGATGAAGGATTCCACAAAACTTTGTTTTATGGTTACTTCTTCTTAGATTCTTAATTCGTGAAGGGAATGGGGGGGAGGGGGAGAAGGGTTTCTCTTAAAACTCATTAGTTGTTTTTTAAGATAGTGTAACTTGCTTAAATTTCTTATGTGACATTAACAAATAAAAAGCTGTTTTAATATTAATCTACTGTCTTTTTTAACTTTAAAAACAGATTTTGAGGGGAGAAAAGTATTGTTTCAGTTTTGCCTTTGATAAAAATAATTTGGCTTCTCACTTGAACTAGATTTTTCTTTAAGGCTTTGACAATGAAGAAGATAAACACATAAGCTATTTTGGAGTTCTCCCCACTTTTCAGTATTCTGTTGTCATTAGTAATAATAATAAAAGCAATAATCATGGCTAATTTTTTCGAGCCATTGTGCTCAGTGCTTTGCATCTTAGCTTATCAACAATAAGACCTTTCAAAATCTCTTTGAGTAGGAAAGCCAAATGGAAACATGGGGACAGTGGGAGAAGACATTGAGGAAAACATTCCTTTTTAAAGGAAAAAAAAATGGAGATTACATTTCTAGAATCTAGTTTTACTGTTTTAAAATAGGGAAAGATAATTGATTAAAAGCCACCTTTTAGAGGAGTAAGGTATGAATGATATGAAATACAGGTAAATGTGTGCTGTGTGGGGTAGCTTTGTTACATAGAGTGATAATTAGGGTGTCATTTCTTATGGGTTTTGGGAATTTTTGTCTTCTGATTGCTTTAGCTAAGTGAGATCATCTTGTATAAAGTGGAATATGGAACCAGACTTAACAGGTGATAACATTTCAGAAGCTGACCTAGAGTCAGTGTTTGCTTTTCTCTTAAAGTAATCCTGCAGTAAGCTGTGCAAAGACGACCAGCTTTCACTTGAAAATAACTCATAAAGTCCCAGAATTACTGTGCTCTGCAGATTTACTGCGTACTCGGGTGCCGTCGCAGGCACAAGATAAATGCTGGCTTAGAAATTCTGTCTGGTGAAGCAGATAAAATGATAACTTCTCAACACGGATTTATCTTCAGAATGAGAATGGCAATGCAGTTATAGCCAAACTTGGTTGTGAAAATTTTTGCCACAAGATGGGGTTCTTGTCATCAAAATTCACTCAAGGTACTTTATTGCTAGATAAATGAGGTTATGGAAATCAACACTTTTAATTAGTTAGGAATTAATAAAAATTGGCAGTTGTAATAAAGAAGAGTAGTATATACTCTAGTGAAATTTAGAGTGAAAATCTAGGACTCGGTGAGCACACAGTTTGATGCCTCTGGATGTGTGCCAGTAGATTGTTGCGTCTATTTAGACTGACGAACTTGAGACGAAACTGAGGTTTTCTGAAAGTGAGCTGCACCTATGGCTGTTCCCACAGAACATTAGAGAGGCAGAGAGTCGAAGCATGTGCTGCCTCTCTGTGTATTAACTGTAGCTCTCAATGGAGGTTAGGGATACAGCCCATAAAAATGCATTTCTGGATTATTAAACCATTTTATAATAAGCATGAGTTCATTGCCCCCCACCTTATTTTGTCTTCGATATTCTAGTTTCACCACTATTTTTACACAGATTTATTTTTATTCCTCTTGTTCACGTCTCATCTTAGTGTTCTTCACTAAGAAAATTCTGGATGCTCTTATTTTGTTGAATATTAAGTCGCCTGTGTTAACTGCTCTTTCCTTCTGGGATTTCTTTTAGACTTACGTTGAATCCTCTTGCATATGTTTTAGATTTCTCTGTGCTATGCTCAGTAACTCAGCAACTTCTTGGTATTTATAATATCACTGATTCTCTTCTGAGGCCTGTGTCATCTGTTTGCCTGTTGAGTTTCTAATTTCATTGACTATATTTTTCATTTCTGAAGTTGTCTGATTCTTTTTCAAATTTGCCAGCTCTTTTTTCAACTTGTTTTTTTCATTATAATTTCTTTTCTTTTAAAAATCATTTTAATCATATTTATTTTATAGCCTCTAATGAGTTATATTCTCTTGAGTTCTTGGGGATGCTAATATTTCTGTTAGCTGCATCTGCTGACTCCCTGATGCTGGTTTGCTTCTTCATGGGGCTTTTAGGATTGTGAACTCATTTTCAGCAAGGGTTGTTTATTTTGTGAGTGGTCCATGTCCCAGGGTTTTGATGGTGTTGCTAGAGCAATTTGGGGTTTCCTGTGCCAGCTCCGCAGTGATGGTAGTGGTTCAGACCTTTTTTGGTGGTGTTTTCGCACCTGGAGGTGAAAACCCACTATGACCCTTGTGCAAGGGTGTTCTCTGTTTTCCGCAAGTAACTTCCACTTGCCCCTAAGCCCCAACAGCAGTGCGCCTTTGCCCTGGGCGGCCAGGCAGGGTTCAGGTTGTGCGAGGTACGGGGAGCGCTCTAAGGCTCTGAGCTTTATGCAGCAGTCTCGGTTCTAGGTCCTCTCCCTCGCATGGACTCAAAGTCATGTTTCCTATCCCCACCTCCCAGGCCCTGGGGCTTATATTTCAGACTTTGAGTTCTTTGTTCCTTTATGGCACCTGGACATTTCTTGTTCTTTTAAGCTTGGCTCTATATTACAGCAAAAATTTATTTACATTTTATCAGTTTTATAGTGGAAGGAGGGAGGGGTTCTTGTCAGTTTAGTCTGCCATTATATATATCAGTACATATATATTCATATTCATTTGCATGTGTGTATATTTGTAAGAGAGATACAATTATCTAAATCATGTTCCTCTTGGTTTCAATCTCTTACTTCATCCCTTTCCTCAAATCTTAAATTACAAAGAAATTTATTTGAATGCCCCTTCTTTTCCTGGCCAAAACACATTAAAAACAAAATGAGAAATTGAAAAGAACCTTTAAATAATCCATGCTTCTGGATCATTGGCTTCTAAACAAAATGCAGATCTGTTCTTTATTGCATGAAGTAGCAGCATGGATATGAATTTTAGGAGGTTCCACCACAGGAGAATGACTCTTAGCATTCAAACTTTTGAACCTCTGAAGTAAGGTTCTGGTATTTCCATGATACTTACCTGGCAAAACCCAGAATTCTGAAATTGGGGCTGACTCTCGTTCCCTCCCCTACCGAAAAAAAAGCACCAAAGGAGGTAGTATTTAGGATTCTGTTTCTGCAAATTGTAGTATTCAGGCAAATGTTTCTGCCATTTGCCTGCCTTACTAAAGGGACATTCAGAGCCAAATTGATGAGAATGAAGAAAATATTCAGGCAAAATACATGCAAAACTCACAGCAGTCACATTTCAGGTTGTGGGAGGAGCTTCACCTTAACTGTTGAATGGGAAGAATGGTTAATTAATGGGGAACAATGCTGGCAGTGGATGCCTCTGCTGTTTTTGAGGGTCAGGGTCAGGGCAGAGAACAATGGAGGTAGACCACCAGTAGCCAGTTTGCCCTGGAGATGTGCATGGGACCCAGGGTGTGAAATCATCTCACTCCCTACTCCTACGCCTCACGTCCACAATTGTATTTTCCTTCACTTTTAACAGCACAGTAAATCCTGTCTTCTGCTGACATTTCTCCAGAGACAAAAGGCACCTCTGAATTTAAGGAGACAGCCTGTTCAGTGGCTTAATCACTTTACAACAATAAAACATATTTGCCCAGATTTATTATGTGAGTGCTTCCTCCACCAATCTGAATTGGAATTCTTGGTTTAAATGCTAGCCAAGTTTGTTCTTAGAGAAATACAGCTCTTGTTCCATTTCTGTGGTTTTTATACCTTCTTTGGCATGTATTCCTTCAAATAGACCCTGGTCTGTGGATCCTGAAGATTTCTCTGCATTTCGGATGCCATTTTCTTAAATATTGGTTTTGATTTCTTTGATTTAAAATAAGAAAATCCTCACTTGCCTTTTAAGCCTTCTTTCATAACCCGCTTGGCCCACAGCTTGTGTACCCTAATCCTCCTTGCCACTAGAGCATCTGCCAGCCTTCTGAATTTCTCCATGGACCAGCTTTGGGGCAGACCTCCCCACAGGATTGTAATAGCGTGGAGGTCCCATCATTTGTATTTGTTTTCCCTCAGTGTTTTATGACTCAATCTGAATAATTTTCAAACTGTCTGGTTTGTTCTGTTGAATACACTCGGGTATTTTCACAACTTCCTTCCGTAGAGACTGTGTCCCATGACCTAAGTTTAGCCACATGTGGTGGCTAAAGTGTCTATTGTGTGGCCACACCAGAGGGACACAGGTGTCTCATGGTGCTGAGTAGGTCTCCTGGCAGACACTGGCTCTCTAGCTTAGTGGCTGAGAGTGATCTTCAGAGGACTGTTCATTATCTGGTTTCCCAGACCGTGAGTCCCAGCTGGTTCCCACTTTCCCTTCTCTTCTCCCTCCCTTCTCTACATTTCAGCCAGGGAGCCTCCCCGCTCACACCACCTTTAACAAGCACTACTCTTTAAATTAGAGCCTGGCAGCTGGTGCATTCTCTTCCAAAGGCTGGGATTGTGACCCAGCCCTCCTCTTTGCCGCCAGCTCCCCACTCCTTTGTTATGCTGCCTTTCAGTCTGTGTCAAGAAGGGAATGAACCCAGGCTCTTTTTGGGGCCAGAATTTTCCTATGAACCATCTTCCCAGCTGCCCGGTTAGATCATTTTTCTTATGTTTTTGTCCTGCTGAGAACAATTGTTAGGAAATTTGAACCTTGGAAAAAATGAGCTGAAGACATTCATTGAGTGCCTGTTGCATGGTTCTCATTATTCTACGTCATAAAAGAAATAGTGGGCCTGGACTGAACTCTGAGATGTAGCCATGGGGTCACCAGGAAAAGAAGTGCTTATGTTTACAAATCTGGGAGGAGTCCTTTTGTGGAGAAGGAAGGGTTTGGGCACGGGTGACTCAGAGTGACCTCATACCAGAAATTCCTGTAGGAGCCTGAAGTTGTCATACACCTGGGGGAAATTTGGGACCCCCCCCCCCCCAACTAAGAGAAACTGGTAGGGGCAGGGCTCTGGAAATGCGGTGCTGCTCTGACGCTATGTGGGGAGCGCAAAGTATCACATGCTGGTGTCTTCCTTACACACGGAATAGTTTCATTCTCATAGGAGGAAAGAAAAGCAACATAAGATCCATAAAGAGGAAGGAGGGAGAAAGAGAAGGGTCATTGATGGAACGTTCACTGAGCAGGTACTCTGCTCAGGATTGTCACGTTAGCTTAAAGCTCGGAGTACCATGCTGAGTAAGTGGTATTATCCTTGTTTTGCAGAAGGGGTAATGTACCCAGAAGTTAAGTCATTGATTCACTCATTCATTCCTTCAATACCCAGTCACTGGGGGATTAGTTTTGCCAGGCACTGCCTAGCAGGGCACCAGGAATACCAAAGGCAGAGATTCAGTTGTTTTCCTGGGAACTCAGTCTGGTGGCACAGGTTTGTGTCTTTGACAACTATGCCTATTCTATCCCAGGCAGCTGTCAGAAAAGAACTTACACAATTTATAAATGAACGGTGCTATTCATTGTCAGAAATGAATGGAACAATTCCAACTGTCAGGTAATCCCCAAATCCCTACTTTAAATCTCTGTTGTTTCTACTGTTCTTCAGATTAATGGCAACTGTAAGAGATAATATTTGCTTGGTTCAGTTTAGAAAATGCTGTCATGTGGATGAGCTGATTGGTGCCTGTCAGCCCCAAAGATGTGACTTAGGAGCAGGCAGGGGATTCTGCTTCCACAGCCCTGAGCTCTCGGTGTTTCTATCTTCCTCCTGCTGTCCTGCATTCTACGCTCTCAGACAAGACAGCAAGCCGCTCTCAAACAAGACAGCCAGCCGAGGCCTGGTGGGCCGGCCTCTCCAGAGCTGGCTGCGTTTCAGGGGGCATGTTCCCTGACATCAGGGAGGTAATTAAGTGTTCTGATTACAAATCTCCTATGGGAGAGAGTCACCATTAAGTTAGCTGAGCAGAGGTGGTGGCGGACCGGCAAGTAGTTGTAAGCAGGTTGGGCCTCAGTGAAGCAACATGTTAGTAACATATCTAACTGTTGAATTGTTGAAAATGACCCAGATGGTGTGCAAGTACCCCCTGGTTATCCTAGTGGGCGGTGAATAACAGGAATTATTGGAACTGGTGATTCAGCTCTGATTAGAAAGGACATAAAAAAAATTTTTTTTTAATGATAGAGAATTAACCATTCTTTAAAACATGCCAAGTGTAGTCATGGGTTATGTCCCAAATTTGTCTTTTCCCACATGGGTGGGCCTTCTCCATAGACAGGCTGCAGATGGAATAAAGAGTGGCATTTTGAGCTAGCTCTGTGAATGGAAAACCCCTCATAAGAGCAGCAATTGGTGACATGAAGTTGCTGTCACTTAGTGCTGTGATCCCAAAAAAGCTAACATTCCTGCTTCTCAGTTTGCTTATCTGTAAATTGAGACTAAAAGTCCTATTACAGATAGTTGATGGGAGAGCTAAATTAGATCATGTGGAAAGATCATACCAATATAGTAGGTCTAAATAAATAAGTAGGAATTTAAAACTAATGATTACTTGAAATTTTTTGATTAAAGGAATTGGGAAGTAAGGTGAAACTTCCCCTATGAAATGGCAGGGTTGTTCACTGCTGCTAGTCTATGTAAGTCTACGAGTGAAAACAGTGTTGGTCAGAGTTAACATTTCTCCTGCTCACTTGAGTGGTTAGACAAGGAAAGCTATTGAGAATACCGGAAGCACCCTATTGTACTCATTTCATGAATAAATATTAATTCAGCCAACACTATGAAGCACTTCCTCAGTGCCATGCTGTGTACTAGGCACCAGCAATAAAATGTTGAGTAAAAGGAAATCCTGTCCTGACCCTCACGGAGCTGACAGCTCAGTGCGGGCGTCAATCAAATCATCACCCAAATACGGAAACCACAGCTGTGGCAAGTGCGCTTCTTGAAGGCACCACACACAGCTGGCTTCAGGGGCAGCTGGTTTCTTAGAGGAAATGGCCATTAGGAAAGATTTGTCTAGTTGGAGGCTGAGTTTCTAAGATGACGGGTCTCACCTTGGAAGAACTCAGCTGCGCAAACCCCCACAATCATGACAAGCTTGATTTTACACTATGTTCACATTCTTTGACTTCCTCTTAGGATTATATTTGAGTTTATTGAAAACTGTGACCACCACCCCTTGTAGTATTAGCTAAGGGATACAGCAGGTGGTTCTAAGGGCCGTTTTGCTCTAGCCCTGGATCCATCAGTCCACACTCCAGCCAGGGCTCCCTTGTGCAGGTCGTGTGAGAATGGTGGAGGAGAGGGGCCAGTGTGATCACATCCCAGGAGGGACCCACACGGGCAATGGCGGGGCCTGTTTCCCTGGCCTCCCTGGTGGTCCTTGACCTGAAACAGGTACTCAACTCAAGGGTCCAGGTGAGTTGGAGTGCTTCCGTGGAGGGGGAGCATGACGAGATCTGTCAAGTACTTCACTCAGCCAACTAAGTGGAATCCAGAGTCCTGAGGTTCTCTGAGACATGGCTCTGCCTGCTGTAACTGATGGGACTTGGGCCGGAACCTGGAAGCACCTGGAAATTTGGAGTTTCTGGGTCTAAAGCTGCTCAAAGATAGGCTTTGTGTGTCACCTGCGAAAAGAAACCCATACCTGAGAGTGGTCATAATCCACCCCCATTCCCACCCTACACCCAGTTGGAGACACGTTAAAGCAACGCTCAGTTCGATGAATAGTAAGATCTGCTTTTTTTACTTTGAAAATTGAATGTTACTTGAGGGAGGATGACTGCTTCCTAGTTTTGGAAAGTACACTTGGATTTTTCCATTTTAGACACCTCGGCTCTCCTGTGAAGTAGTCTCCATTGTACTGATCTGTTCCAAATCATTTAAACATTTAGTTATGTGGCTTGTCCCCACTGCACAGAGGTGCAGTGTCCCTGTTGGATCCCTCTCTCTTTCTGACAGGAAGAGGCATTGGTGAGCTCTGTCAATGCTTGTGACAGGTTGGCCACATTGGTACCTTTGGCCCTGTTGTTTGAAACCAAAGATGACAGCGACTGTCGAGATGCCCCTTGTACTCAGGGCCCAAATGGGAAATGAAGAGGGTTTCTGGAACATCTTTGGCAATTACTTCTGAGTTTTCCATTGAGACCCAGACATAGACAATCTTTTGGCTTGTGCCAGGTGGCCATCCTTCTCTCAACACTTTCCCACTACACAGGGCCGGTGCACCGTTGAATCAGGCTATGCTCCCACTGCTGGAAATTCACACCTGTGCTCTGCACCAACGCTGAATACCGACTTGCTATGCTTGATCCATGGAACTGAGATGACAAGATCTTGCTTGTCCTTGATGATGGCTGTAGGTTGAGTTCAGATTTTCATTTAAGTAAATAATAATTCCAGCCTTCAGCTGGGAAAGGGAACTGACATGTCACTGGGCAAGGCCTTTGGCATTCTAAAGCAACACGCGATCCAACCGGGGTAGACTTCCCCTCTGTACCTCACCCAGGTTGCTAGAAGAAGTAACTATGGGTCTTTGGCAACTCTTTCCCAAGAAGCATGATGAGGGTTGGGAAACATTGAATTATGAAATACAGGAAGGCAGTTGGGGTGCTTTTGTCATCCCTGGCACATGTATCCTAAGTTACAGTAATGAGATCAGATTTCTGATGGGGCACCTTGCTATTAAGCAATTTGTTTTTCAGTGTGTTCTTGTCAACAGACTTGGTGGGAATGACTTTGGATGGTTATAATTAGAAAACAAGTTAACGCTCAATGATACTGTCTCTGGGGGAAGCGAAGAAACTGACAGGGTTCCAGAAGGCTGTTCTTTGAAGGGACTCATTCGGTTCCAAGAAGAGAGGAAAGGAGCAGGAATGTGAACATATTTGCTACCCATTAATTGACTGGTATCGTATGGCAAGTTGTCCCCATCTGAGGGCTCCTGACCCCTGTTACGTTCAGAAGAGCGACCAGGAGGTTGTGGAGACAGATCTGTCCTCTTCTCGTCTCTAATCCCCTGACCCTGGTTGGGCATATGCCCACTGCTTCCCTGAATCCTCCCTGGGTCGACTATTGCGTCTCACACCTGCTGCTTCGTTCTTTTTTCCTCCTCATTCCAGGCACTTCTTCCTTGAGTGGTGCTGCACTTAGCCACATGGAGCTGTCGTTAGGAGTGTGGGAGGGGGTTGGGGACAAAGGGGTTTTAGAGGACTTCACCTTGAGATGCACTGATAACAATAAAGAGTCAGCCTGTCCCAGGATTCTTTTAATGCCGTGTGTGTGTGTGTGTGTGTGTGTGTGTGTACATGCGCCTACGACAGTGTGTGACAGTTTTTTTAATGTGCATGCATGCACGCATATGTCTATATTTAGGGGTGTATTTTCTGCTTCAGAATAACTTCTTAAATTGCTAAGTTTTCCTCTAGGAGAAGAACTCCAGCTTTGGTCTCTGTCTAGGTGTTTTTAATTCATTTTGGACCACAGAAGGGTTTGATTCACAAAGCTTTCTCCTTATTTTGCCCTTTGGGGGCAGGTCTCTGTTATGCCCTGGGGCCCATAAGGCACACCCTCCTTGTGCCAGAGATCACAGAGGATGCGCCCTCACAGTGGCCCCTCTGCTGGCCCACCAGGGGCACTCGGCCACTACTGCAACATCAGGACGACTTCTCTGGTCTGAGGCTGGGGAAGCCTTGCTCAGGGCAGACCTGCCTGCCCACGCACAGCTGCTTCTGGCGATCTGAGCCCCTCCAGCATTTCCCGTGGCGGCCCTGTGACACGCAGAGAGAGCTCTGAGAACAAGCTCATGAGAAGCATCCCTGTCACCACTGAACCCCAGCCCACCGCCTCCAAACCGAGCCATGCACGTGCCAGTGCGCCCACACGCCTTGTAAAGGTAGAATCAGGGCTCCAGGGGGGCTTGTGGTCGTTTCTCCTCCGTTTCCGGAGTGGTGGGATGCCTTGTTTTAGCATTAGGACCAACTGATGGGTGACAGCCTCACCGGCACCCTCCAATCTCAGCAGGTTGTGGGGGTTTTTAATCGGATGCTCTGAGGCTGGTTGGCCTTCTGTCCATGACCGAAAGCATCCTTGGCCCACAACTGAGGCCTCTTCTCTGACCTTCCCGTCCTTCCCTTCTCTTGGCAGGCGGCCCCCAGCCCTCACTGTACTGCCTGACGCAGTTTCCCTCCAGCGTGGCGAACATCACAGCAGTCGACCTTGGCACATATAACATACCTAAGGAAAATGACCAACCTTGAACCTACAGCCTCTGATTCAAACCCATCCTTGGTTTCTTGTGTTCATGTGGAGCCTCTTACTCCTATCGCACTAGCCACAGCCCATCCTCTCCTCAGCCACAGGTCTCAGCAGAGCCTTGAGTTATTTCAGAGAGAGCTTGTGTGGGACAGCTATGCCCAACTCTTTTTTTTACAAATAAGTTTTACAATGGAAAAATTTAAACATATATAAAAGTGGAGAGAACAGTATAATGAACTCCGTGTACCCATCACCCAGCTTCAACAATTATACATATATGGCCGATCTTCATTCTTCTATACTCCCACCCTCTGCTCTGTCATCCACTGGATTATTTTAAAACGAATCACAGATATTGCATAACTTCTTCATAAATCCCTCAAAATATACCTCTAAGAGACAACGACTTTTTATAAACATAACCATAAGTGTATTATCGTACCTAAAACCAATAATAATTCCTTAATATGATCAAATATCCAGTGTTCAAACTTCCCTGACAGTCTCATGTTTTTTTTTTACACTTGGTTTTTCTGAATCAGGATCCAAACAAGGTCCACATGTCACATTTGTTGATACATTTTTTAAGTCTTCTGAACCAATGACCTAGGCCAAAGTGTCAATAGTGCTGCTGTTGAGAAACCCTGCTGTTGGTGTCATTTAACAATTTATTATCCCTCTGGCTCTTGTAAACTGATAGTTAGATAGCAGTGCTTGATCACATTCAGGTTCAGTTTTTTGGCAAGAATATCTCACGGGCGTTTCTGTGCATTTCCTATTGCAGCACATTGGGAGGTACATGATGTCAGCTTTTCTGTTGTCTGTGATGTTAACATGCGTCTGCGCAGTTGGGTGTTGAGGGTCTGATTGATTGTTCCATTATAAAGTTCCCATCAGTTAACGGTTTTACCATCTGTTAATGATCATTAGGCAGATCGACTATTTCATTTAGATTCTAGCATTACTTCTACATTTGTTAGGTGTAAGTCTTCTCTAAAGAACTTTCCTTCATCGATATACGCCAAGGTAGAGTGCACACAAGATACTTTTTTAAAAGTAGTGATCAGAATAATGATTTGGTTCCTTAGCACGCTCCAAAGGTAACTGGTGAGATTTTCTTTTTTAAAGTATCCTTATAAACTCATGAATTTTAACATAAATGATGTGAAACAATTTAGTGCAGTCTGTTCCTTTTGACGCGCATATTGTTCCACCTTAGGCTAGTGGGAGCCTGTTTAAATTGTCTCCTTTGTCCTCTGGACACAGCCCCCGTAGATTTCATTGCTTTCTGGTATGACAAGGCATTCCGGATTCATCTTATATGTTTCCTGTCCCTGGCCTAGAGTCAGATATTTCTCCAAGGAGACCTGATTCTTGTTAGTAGGAAAACAATATTTAGAGACCACAACTCGTTGTGTCCAGCTTTTGAAGACTTCGCATAAATAGCAATGAGCCTGTAAGAGATATGCACAGAGGGGACCCAGGTCTTACACATGGGCGTGATCAACTGCCACCGCATTTTTCACCAGGTGTGCTACGCAAAATAAATCCCGCCCACACCCCCTCCAACAGCGTGCATGTTTGAAAGCCCCTTCACCTCTGCAGACCTTGC
The DNA here is from genome assembly GCF_020826845.1 of Diceros bicornis minor. Taxonomy (NCBI): domain Eukaryota; kingdom Metazoa; phylum Chordata; class Mammalia; order Perissodactyla; family Rhinocerotidae; genus Diceros; species Diceros bicornis. The sequence continues at coordinate 47,065,710 of NC_080740.1, forward strand.
CTGAGTCTGATTCCTAGATCTTATCTGGGTGAAGCAGGTTACCAACAACTGTGGGATTCTTTCCTCTCGCCCTGCCAGCCAGCACAGGCTTCTGCGGGAGGAGGTTCAGGCCGAGGCCTTGCAAGGACTCTGCAGCACTCCAGAGGTTGCTCAGCCAGAGCCGCCCCTGTGGATTGTTCTGTGAGCTCTGCAGGGCTGCACCACTCCTTCCAGAATGGTGCCTGCCTTTGGGGAGTTTCCTCACACACAGATCTCCTCACTCAGGATTGCTAATCTTGTTGTAAGATGTTGCCCACAAGGACTGAGTCCTGTGCCCTTACACAGACGGAGGAACAGATCCACCAACAACCAGACGACAGTCTTAGATGGCTTACCATAGACCCCCTTGATCTGTCTCTGTGGTCCAGGGCCAGGTTTGCTGGTACCCCTAGCTTCTGAGAAACCCCGTAGAGGGGAGGCCCCGAGTGGTGTCCTGTGGACTTCATGGAGCCGTCCAGCACCCTCAGCTGCACATTGGAGGCATCGAATATTGTTGGCCCTGCGTTTACTAGGCAGGGCACTGAAAAGGAAGGTAAATGATGGAGAAACCCAGTGACATTTTTGAGCTCTGTAAGAGTACATTTATATATTAGTCAAGCTAATTGCAATTGTGCAGAAGCCAGTCTGAGCTTCCAGACTGTTCCAGTCTGTTTAAAGGGCAGGAAAATATAGTTCTAGTTGTTATACTGTAAACGTTAACGCTGCTCGCCCATAGTGGGGGCGTCCTCATAGGAGGCTTCTCTGCCACCTCTCTGGCCCCCAGGGCCCTCCATGGCACTGGCTGGTCTCTGATGGGTGTTCTGCAGAGTCGCCCTCCAGCAGCTCCTAGACATTTTCTCTCACAAATCTCAAGGCTGACTTAAAAAAAATCCTAACGTCAGCAGCCTTAAAGCCCTCTCTGAGAATAAAATGCAGTTCGTATGTCCACTGAACGTTGCTTGTTTGCAGCTGGGGTGCAAGTCACAGACGCCTCCTTTCTGTGGACTGGGCCAGGAGGGAGGGTGCCAGGAGAGCGTGTGGTTAGTCATTTTTATATAGGACAGGCCCAACAGGGTCCAGATCCTTTCCTGCGAAGCACTTCACTGCCCTTTGCAAACACGGAGTCCCTAAGACCCAGGGAGCCAGATGAGATTACCCAGAATTTTAGAATAAGAAACGACCTAACAGACTTCAACACTATCATTTTTCTTTCAAATGAAATCTAGGCCATATCCCCACTATATAAAGCAGAGGTTAAGTGGCTGAATGGGGCAGGGGCACCAGAGCCAAGGATGGGGGACTCTTGCCATGCCCTGTCCCCTGCAGCAACTCCAGGGCTCCAAGAAGGACTTTTTGAGAAGTGCAGACAGCAGATAGTATGGCAAACTTCCCCTGACTCTTGGCTCCCCCATCCCTCTTCCCCCATTCAATCCTGGAAGTGCTAAAGAAGAGACAGAATGGGTGGTGGATCTGAGAAAAAAGTATAAAAACCAAGGAACACTCAGGTTACAGAAGGTGTGGGTGGGGGAGGGCCAGATGCCAAACCTGGGTGACAGGATTGAGGGTACGTGTGTCCTTTTCTCTCTCCTATATAGTACTTTTGCCTGCTCATCACATCCCAGTAAACAGAAAAGAGCAGAGCCAGCCCAGTGCCACCAGGTCAGTGAGGTGACATTAGGGCTGCATTCCATCCGTGCTGGGACAGGTGCACAAAACATATGTGCAGGCAGATCTGCCAGCACATGGAGTTTCCCCCTCCCCAGCCCTCTGTGCTTCAAGGCAAGCTGACTGCAATCCAGACAGATGGGCCAGATTAGAAAGTGGTGATCAGGATGGAGGTATGAGGATGTTCCCTGAGGGGCAGAGTCACTTGCTGAGGGGTGGCAGGTGGAGACAGGTTGAGTCCAAATGGCAGCACCAGGCGATCTCTCACTCTAGTATGGCCCACCCTCTCCACTGACCCACCAGGGACTCAGCCTCGCCCATTGTGGGCACACATCACTAGGCAAGCTGGTCAAGGCCCCCGGGAGAATATGAGATCACAGGAAACAATAATGAGACATGAAATAAGACGGTGGAATTAAGACCCAACATAACAGTAAAATAAATGTAAATAGATTAAACTCACCAATCTGAAAATAGAGATTTCCAGATTAAATTTAAAAAAAGACTATTTAACAGTATGCTGTCTACAGGAGACATAAAAGGATACAGAAATGTTTAATATTAATTCAGACAAAAGATACTTTTAAAATATCAAAATGGACAAACAGAATATTAGTATATTATGTTTTGGTAAGAGGAACAATATATCAAGAGATATAATGATAAAGATAAATCTATTAATATTGCCTCAAATACGTAAAGCAGCTACCAATAGGACTAAAGGGAGAAATAATAAATCAACAACTGTAACCAGAAATTTTATACACCCCTCTCAGAAACTGACAGATCAAGCATTAAAAAAAGCAAAGATAAAAGATGTGAACTACACAATTAATAAGCTGTAGCTTATTTATTTATATATACATATATGTATATATATTTGCAAAAATCAACCATGTATTAAGCCACAAAAATGCCATAATTTTAAAGAATCAACATCATAGAGACCATAGTTCTTTGACCATAATGTAATAATAATTGAAATACAAAACAATAGAACCCCCTACCCCTTGCTCATTTGCTGAAAGCTAAAAAACTCACTAGTAAATGACACTTGAGTTAAATAAAAAAACAAGAGAAATTTTAAAATACTTAGAACTAACATTTAAACATTGAAAATTTTCAAAAATTGTGGGAGATAAAGTAGTACTTACAGGAAAATTTAAAGTTTTAAATAATTTATCCAAAAACAAAAAAAGACCGAACCAAGAGCAATTTAAAAAAGAAAAAAACAAGAAGGAGGGCAATAGTAAAGATAAGGCTAAAAATCAATGAAACAGAGAAAAAAAGAGGGTGAGAGAAAGAGAAGATTAAGAAAGTTCTAAACTTATTATTCAAAAAGATTAACGAAATATACCATTAATTCAGACTGGCTAGACAAAATAATAAAAGAGAGGATGGAAATAAAACACCAAATAAAGAAGGAAATACGTACAGACTGAATGGAAGTGAGGAACATCCACTGGCTGCACCAGTCTGACCGGGATAAGGCCGGTGTCCCCAAAGAGGGTGGCCTGGCGTAGGGTGTCACAGCCAGAGAATGGTGAGGGGACACCTACACAGGGAGGCGATGGCTGTGGAGATGAGAGATTGGCTACATGCAGAGGGATTGATTAAATCATAACTAAATTAGGGATGATGAAAGCCAGGTTTCTCATGGTAGGAAAGGGAGCTATAAACATGGAAATGGAAAAAACAAGATTGAACTCTGTGGTATTGGATGGGAATTGGTGGTGTTGGTATGAACTCTTCATTTTCAATATAGATAGAGAAAGACAGAAAATCTTAAGATTTATCCAGGACTGAAAGGATGGTTCAACAGTAAGATATCTCACTACATGCCTTAAAGTAGAAAGTCACACAAATTTCTCAATATTACTATTTTCTCAATAGTATTGTTGTTAATTATATTTATTACTAATTAAATATGTTATCCAAAATAATAATGTAAAAACTCACAGAATACTAGAAGTAGAAAGGAAACAGAATAACTCAATGAAATAATATAAGAAAAATGTACAGCAAATATCAATGGTGGAGACACTTGAAACATTCTTTAAGACTGGGAGGCCAGCAAATATGCCTGCCAGCACGGCTGCGAGGGAAGAGGCCTGAAGGGCTGGGTCACTGAGCTAAGACAGGGCAGAGCAGGCTTACAAGGGGATCGAAAAACTATGCCAACTAATACAGAGTTCAGCAAAGGTGCTAGCACAGGATGACAAATGTTCCTCTATACCAGTACTAACCCACTAGAAAATAGAACAGAAAATAAGGTATCATTTACAACAGCAACTCAACTATAAACTATTTACAAATTAAGCTCACAAAGGACGCACAAGAATTTTGTCGACAAAGATTAAAACTCTATTTCAAGACGCAAAAGAACACCTGAATAAATGGTGATACACTATGATCATCACATGGGATAACTAAAAATTGCAAAGATGTCAATTTTCATGAAATTGATGTATAAATTTACTACAATTCCAATCAAAATTCCATCAAGACCTTTTATTTTTTTTATTTTTATTTTTTTGTGAGGAAGATCAGCCCTGAGCTAACATCCGTGCTAATCCTCCTCTTTTTGCTGAGGAAGACCGGCTCTGAGCTAACATCTATTGCCAATCCTCCTCCTTTTTCCAAAGCCCCAGTAGATAGTTGTATGTCGTAGTTGCACATCCTTCTAGTTGCTGTATGTGGGACGCCGCCTCAGCATGGCCGGAGAGGCGATGTGTCGGTGCGCGCCCGGGATCCTAACCCGGGCCGCCAGTAGTGGAGCGCGAGTACTTAACCGCTAAGCCACGGGGCCGGCCCGTCATCAAGACCTTTTAAATGACTGAACAAAACTATTCTAAAATTTATACACAGGAATAAAAAGCTTGTCCACAAATAATGAAGTCAATTTTGAAAAAAAGTAGAGTGAAGTAGGCAGAGGATGGGAGGAGGTGCTCATTCCACTAGATATTGAGACACCATGAAGCTACAGTAAGAAAAACAGTGAGGTTATGCAGGCATAGGGAGATAGATTAAAGCCATAGGTGGAGTATGAGAAAGCAGACTCATGTTTATATGGAACTGGACATACGGGACAGGCGACACCACAAACGAATGAGGAAAGGGGAGATTGTTTAGATTGTTCGTGTAGTGATGGAAAAATGCCTCAAGTTAGGGAGATAAAGTCGGATCCCTATCTTATATCACATACAGAGGTGAACTCCAGGTAGATTGAAGGCCTAAGGCTGATGCATAAAACTGTAAAGCTAAAGGGAGAAAATATGGGAGACTATCTTTGTGATTCTGGAATGAGAAAGGACTTCTAAAACTTAAATATGGCCACTTATGGGACAAACCACATGAGGAAAAACAGATGTGGCTATGTCAAAGTTAAGGATTTCTGTTCAACACAGTAAACCATAGACAAAGTGAAGAGAGAGTGGAACAGATGAAAGACTTTGCAGGATGTCAACCTGACTAGAGACACTGAAAATGAAAAGACAGCAAACCCAATAGGAAAATAGAGAAGTGTAAATCCGAGCAGATATAAGCAATAAGGCATAGGTTTACACTATCAGTTTGGCTGGAAACGAACCAATAAATAATAGCTAGTGTAGGAAAGGAGGTGGAGACTCAGCCACTACTGGGAGTGTCTAAAGGGCTAGAGTCCTTCTGGAGAATAAGACTACCACAGTGAAATTAAATTTGTCAACATCCTGTGACCCAGCATTCCCACTGACGGATACTAGCCCAGAGGAACTCTCCCACAGGACTGAAGGAGGCAAGGAGGAGATGTCCATCACTGTTGTAGGGTCTGGGAGTTGCAGGCAACATTTAGGGGAAAAGAAAAGTGAAATGGAATCCCAAGCAGCCATTAGAAGCGATGAGCTAGATACACATGCAGCAACATGGATAGATCTTAAAAACATAGTGTTAGGTGGGGAAAAAAAAGAATGAGATTTATAGCATAATATCTCATGTAAATTAAGACACTCACAAAACAATGTTTTGCAAAGCTATATACGTATTCAGTTTATCTATCAAATATATTAGCGTGGGTGCCTAATGGAGGAAGGAGATGAGAGTGGAGATTATGGATGAAGGGGAAAATATTATAAAACTAGAAGCTGAGAGGCATCAGAGCATAGTGATTAAGGGCATGGACTCGAGCACCTGGGTCTGAATCCCAGCTCTGCCCCTTGCTAGCTCTGTTACCTTGGGCAGGTAAGTTAACCTCTCTGGTTAAGCTTCTCCATCTGTAAAAAGGGTCTGGGAGCTAATCTCGAAAGATGGCCTCAGTTCTGCCCTTCTGTGTGTGTGCAAGCAGCTCCTCCCTTCATGAGGCTGGGCCTGTGACTGCTTTGACCAATAGGCTGTGAGGAGGTGACCTTGTGGGACATCCAAGCCCAGGCATGAAGCAGGACAGAAGTTTCTTCCCTCTTGGAGCCCTGAGCTGCCATGGAAAGAGAGGGGCCCTTGAAGCTGAGAGACAGGCCACAGGAAGAGCACTTGGGCCATCTGACTGTCTGAGACACCCAAGTACGACCAGAAGAGGCACTGCCCAGGGACCACCCAAGGGAGCCTGAGTCAACCCACGGAATAGTGAGATGCAATAAAGTGGTCGGTTTAGCCCACTAAATTGTGGGGTGGTTTGCCAGGCAGCAATAGACGAGGTCGTTGTGAGGATTAAAGGAGGTAATTTTCAAAGTGCTGAATAGCACATGGCTCATGGCAAACGCCTGGCACAATGTACATACTTGTGGAATAAAATAGAACAGGGACCCATATAGGCTAATGGTGATAGAAAGTGTGTCATGGATTGAAATGTATGATTAACTCAATTCTTTGCACCTGGTGCCCACAAAGAAGCTAAAATAAAACCTCTGATAGGGTCCATATATTCACTTCCTTGACAGGGTAACTATGGCTCCAATAGGTGAAAAGTGTGTTCAGAAAGGAGAGCTTCTCAGAATGAAGCATGGCTCCCAGAGCCGATCTCCTTCTGCTGTCTCTGTGCACAGAATTCAGAGCCTCCAAGCAGGCACTAGATGTATGAGCTCAGTGACTCATGAGTCCCTCATTTCTGGGAACGCAGACAACTGATGGAACTGTATTTGTTTTCCTCTGTAGCACTAGATCCAGAACTAGCAAATTTTTTTTTTATCGGTGATGAATTCTCAATTAGCCATAGGCTCCAGTCTCAGGAAATGCCAGGATAATTGAAATCTACACAGAATTCAAAGATCTCAATCAAGTCAGTAATTTCAACCTCCGGAAGGGTCCCTTACAATTCTTTTTACTCCCAAGCACAGTGTGCTCAATAAATATCTACTGATTATTTAAAATTAATCCTTCTTCTTTTTGAAAAGGATTTAAAACTCTTTGTTTGTGGTCCTTCAAATTGTTTATCAAAGTCATTTGCCAAAACACAAGCTAGGGGAAATAACCCAGACGTTAGCAACAGTGAGTGGAAGGAAGGGGAGGGAAGGGCAACGCCTTTCATTCATGAACTACTGGGAGGGAAGCCCTACAAATTCTACAAGGACCGTCTGAGGTAGGTATTATCCTCATTTTACAGAGGCAAAAACTGAGGCTTAGATAGGTCCACAATCAGCAGCTGAGACAGTGCAGAGCCAGGTTCAAACCCAGGTAGTCTGACTCATAGCTGGGTCACTCCTGTCCTATCGCACTGGGAAGCAAAGAGCCAGACTCACCCCAGAACAATTAAACGGCAAGGGAAAGGCTCTATGCCCCAAAGCCAACTCCTAGACACTGAGACTTCTGTAAAGCCAAAAAGGTAGATGGTAGAACATAACAGCCTGCGTATTTCTGCAGAACTGACACATGTGGAGAGCGTCTGCAGTTGCCCAGGCATCGCTATCTGGAGAGCCGACTTGTCACCACTCCAGCCTCCGCAGCACCAGGCCTCACTGGCAGCAGCCTGCTGGATCCTCCACGTGCTTGGTGGAGGGATGGCATCCAGCCAGATCCATCCTGGTCCCAATCTCTTGCCCTAAATAATCCTGAGCCCTGTCCCCACTAGCTGGCCCACCTCCCATTCCAGGTAAGGCTTCAGAATCACACCCTATTTCTCATCCGGCGCTAGGGCTACAAGCTGTCTGGCTGATCTTCAGGTAGCTTCTGGGAACACTCTGGATTAAAGTTGAAAGGAGGCATGTGCTGATTTCCCTTTCTACATGTCTTTCATCCTTAATTTTTTCAGCCTGGGGACACTCCCTGGTGAGGACAGGCTGAAGACAACATTTTTGTGCACACCATGCCCGCTCTGTGAGCTGTGTGGTGTCAGGGGGGCCGAGACAGACCCGGGCCGGGTGGATCAGTGCCAAGAGGGGAACAAAGAGCCCCGGGGAGGAAATGGAACCTTCAGCTGGCCACTGGCCAAGTGCAGATAGTCGGCTGCTGTCTCACTTCCATTTTCTCCTGGGGCTCCTCTACACCCCCAGATGAGTTACTTTCACTGCAAATGAAATGACTGTGGCTGCAGCCCAGCTGAAAGTGACAATCCAGGGCACTCAGGGCACTGGGAATGGAGACCAGGACACGAAAGACAAGTACAAGTAACTTCCAAGTCATGCCATTTATTTTGCCTAAATTGAGTTTTACAGCTCCTCTGTGTGTCGGCTCAGTTCTCTGAGGAGCTGTAGAATTTGTGTGCCGCTCTGTGTTCTCTGTCCTGGCCCCGAATGAAAACACGCAGACACACGCGCATGCACACATGGGGCAGGCAAGAGCACGCTGGACTTGTGTCAGCTGTCAGTTTCCCTCTCTGGCTTCCCTGGGATGCACACTTGTCTCTACCTAGTATTCTCAAGACAAACGGTCAGGAGATCAGATCAGCAAGAGCGCAGATGAGAGAGGACTGTGCAAGGAGTAGAGGAAGGGAAGCAGTGAACCACCAGAATCCCTTCCCTGCCCCTCCTTCTTCCTTTCCCTGCTTCATTCTTGATCTTTCACAAAGAAAGAGGACAATCAGCAGGGCTGCTGGTAACCTGTGCAGCACCTTCGCACCAGTTAGCAAAAGGCAGCCCTTCTTCCAGGGAGATGCAGCGTGGTTGGTGACAGACGTGGAGCCTGGACTGCAGCCCCACCTGCCTCCTGCCCTCTTGGCTGGTGCCTTAGTGCATATGCTCAGTTCCCTACACTCTCCCACCTTGAACGATGTCAGGGTTAAAGGGCCAAGAAAGGATGACGTGTCCTCCAACAACTTTCAGAATCTCAGATGAGCCCTGGTGCTGACGGAGCACGGAGTCCCTCACAGGAGGTCCCAAATTGGAGGCCTGGGAAGGGAGGCATGATGCTACTCCGGGAGGCCGGGACTGTCCTGCCCACCACCGCACACGCAACCTAATCCTTGCGTTTGGACTCTGCTTTATTTCCCAGGGTGGGGATGCAAATACGGGGGAAAGAGACATGGCACAGGCACAGTACTAACCGCCAACCTTCCCAGTGCAGAAGCCCCAGCGAGCTGCCTGCCTTCAGTATTCCGCATCACTATATCTCATCTCATGGACCAAGACGGCAGGAATTCTCTGTAGCCAATGCCAACAGGAAATGATCCTGGGAATCTGCTGCTTCCTTAATTCATGGAGGAAGCCGGGAGGAGAAAGGGTATGGTCCTCTCATGAATGTTTGTGCCATTCAGTGGGGAGGTGTCACTGGTTCACCTGACAGCTCAGGGACCAAGGCTGGGTGGACGTCATTTATCAACTGTATTACAGGGCTGCAATCCACAAGCTACCAAGTTGGACTCTTGGCTCCGGAAATTTAATGTGTGACAGCTGCATGTAGCCAGTGGTGTCCAGCATTTTAAAAAGGTCAATTAAGAAACGGTTGATGGTGGTGCAGCTAATGACAGCCCAGAGGGGTGACAGGGCCGAATAAACAGAAGGGCTGAGACGTATATTACTGGAATTGAAGTGTGGGAGTGAAGCGTATTGGGGAGGAAATCTATTGTCACAAGCCATAAAGCACATCTGAGTCTTGCAGTGGAGAGTGGTACAGCTGTTTCCCTCCCCAGGCAGCGTGGGGAGCAGTCTGTGGATGGAGGGCTCTGCAGACAAAGGTGAAACTGCATCAGCTTGATCAATCTGCACACAAAAATCGTTACTCTCCTCACTGCCTGTTCCTTTGCACTTTCCTCTCTCCCACTTGGGGAGCATAAGGCAGACGCTGGAGTGATATTTGGAATGTGGGTCATGTTCTAGAAATCCGTATTTTAAGCATTCCCCAAAGCTGGGCTCCGCCTCCTCCTCCCGGCATGTGGGTGGAGGGGTAGACTGCGGGAGGCTGAGCGCCAACCCGAGCAAGTGCTTTCCTCAGACGACAGGTCTGCTCCCCGGCTCCAGTGAACATGCGAACGCAGGGTGCCGTTTAGACCCTTTACACTGCGACGGACAAAAGGGGGACACGAAGCCCTTAGAAAAAGTCTATTTCAGCCTGTGACAGAATTGGCTCATGGCTGGGGGAAGGCACTGTGTAGGGCTTCTGAAAATCAGACAAAGGGGTCTTAGACTGCTAGGACAGGCTTTTTTGCCACATCTACCTGTCAAGCTAGAAATTCAATAGAGCAATGGGAATGCTAATTGATATGCAAAACAGGTCCAGGGTTCCTAGAAATGTCTAATGATCCTCCAATTCATCGTGAACGCAGAATCTAGACGGGCACTCAATGAGATGGGAGTAAGGACACCAACCTTTTCGCTTTTCCTCTTTTTTAAAATCTACTTTGGGAAACTTCACAGGTTTTTATGATTAAAAAAAATATTGCAATCAGTGGGGTTTGTCTTTCACACACTGGATATTTATTATTAGAAAATAGCTTCTATCAGCTGTCAGTACCAAACAAGTTGAAAGTAGCGTGCTTCTCACCATAATTTTTTTTTTCTCCTTAACGAAATTTAAATAAACAGCTCACTGTGGGGAGAGTTGCCACGCCTTTTTTTCCTTTAAAAACTGAATAATTCAATGAAGTTTAGTACAAAACATTCTCCAAATATGACTTGTTCTGCAGTTGTTATGCTGTCCCCTTCAGTACGGGACATAAAAGAGATGAAAAAGACCATTCAGGCTATCAAATACCCCAAAGAATCTACAGTAGGAACCAGAAAACAAATAAGCTAACCCCAACAAAACCCATCCAAACCAAGAAACCAGTTTTAACATTGGCTTTTCAATTTTGATTATCATCTAAGTTTAATATATATATATATTTGAAATAGTAATAAAAAAGGAAGAATTGAATTGCATCTTTAGCAGGACAACCTTCCTCATCTGTTAAAGAGGTGTTCAGAAAATTCCATACAGTATCTGCTAAATAAACATGTTTGGCAGCTTAGCAAATATCATATGATTGCAGCATCCATGATTTGAAGTAAAATAGCGTTTGCTTTCTTCTGGCAGAGTTCGTTGCTCAGGATGATGTGCTAACACGGCTCTGGATGTTCTTAGACCCACAGGCTTAAGGAAGGGTTTGGGGGTGGCTCAGTGCATGGCCCCAGTGCAGAAACTTCCAGACCCCAAACAATGAGTCAACCAACCAACCACACAAATATCAAACGATTGTCTCCTTTGAGTTCCTCTTGACAGAATGGAGGCCCAGCAAGGACTGCTGGTTGGAAGGTACGTTGACAGACTTTGGAATGAGGAGAATCACCCTCTGATTGGTCCGACGCCATTCGTTGTACAATCGACAGTGGTACCTAAATGACACCTGAGGTTAGGAGAGGAAAAATAAGGGATTTCAGGTGAGCAGAAGCTGATAATCAATCCAAGAAACAAATGTGTCATTTAAAACAGCTCCAAACAGCTGGCAGCAGTAAGGTGGGGGGAGAACACTGGGTGAAGCTGCTCTAGCCAGCAGCTGAGTTGGGGGGCAGATTGGGCACCAACCCAAGACCCCACATGTGGACCGTGGGCAGGGAGCCCGTGGTGGCTTCCTTCATTCCTCCTCGTATTGGGTAAAATCAGGGTATACATGGAAATGAGGTTCCTTCTGAGTTTGGATTTATTTTCAGGGGAGTGATGTTTGGGCCCCAAACCATCAGTTGTGAAGAAGGTTGGCTGGAGGCAGGGGGGCAGAGTGGGTACAGCGCCAGCCCTTGCCCAGTTGTGGGCCCTGGGCAATGTGCCTTTCTGGACCCACAGATTCCTCTCTCTTAAATGAGAGGGATGCTAGGGCTTCAGGTACCTCTGAATGCTGGATGCTCTACAACTCAAAGGACCCCATTTACACTGACTATGAGAGGAAGGGTACTCCTCATACTGTGCTGTGGACAACCTGCACAACTGTACTTGGTGGCCCCGATGTGTGATACCCAATTGCCTCCAGCTCCAGCATTTTATGGCTTCCAGTGAGGAAGCTTTGGCGTGGGCACCCACTCCCCTAATAAGTTCTTCCTGAGCTTCAGGCTGGGTTAGGTGCGACTTCCATGGGCATCCACAGCACCTTGTGCCTACCTCAGCATGGCATCAAGTACCCTGTACCTCACCATCCTTGTTTCTCTCTCTCTCTCACTAGAAGCTTCGAGAGCAGGGCTTCCGTCATATTCATCTTTGCATGCCCAGCACCTATCACAGCGTCTGGCACTTAGGAAGTTGCTCAGAAGTTTGCTGAGTGAATGGATGAGTAAATAAGTATCCTACACTTTCTGATTGCAACCCTGTTTCAGACAGAAGCCTCTCTTACATAATACACAACAGTAAACCCATGGTCAATTGTGACATAACTGTGCCCCAAAAGTGTTTCCTTCTCATGTAAATATACTGGAATGAGAGGCTTACATCTGTGGTTTGTTTTGGAGAAGGCTGCCATAAAGCACTGATGGACTGCCCAGGAAATTCAGAGTCTCTACTTTCGAAGATACACAAACTGCCTTTAAAATTAGGGTAGGTTCCAGTTTGAGTGCATCCAGATGACCAGGTAAGTGCTGAGAAGGAAGGTGCCCATAAGCTTAGGGTGACAAATTACCCAACTATGGGCTGTTTAACCATCTGGGGTGGGTGGGCTGCGTTGACCCCAGTAGAAGGTCCACGGTGGTCAGAGAGTGGGCTGCCCAATGATTTGAGCTTGGTGTTTCTGGAAATGGAGGAGAGTGTAGGCCCTTGATCAGAAAGGGCCTGTTAGTCTTCATGGCAGGATCATGACATTCAAGGCTGCTCGCTCAAATTTCTGAGGCTAGAAAGCAGATGCCACAGGCTGAGTGCCAGAGAGATTTGGGTACGAAAATACAAGCTTTTAAACTCACACAGATGTGCTTTTCTCCAAAAAGCCCTGAACATGCCAAAGTGGATCAGGGTTTTTTTCGTTCCCTTTTTTTTTTTTTTTTTAAACTTGATTCTCTGATTTCTATTCTGTCCTGCTGCTGCTTGGTGCTACTCATGAACGTAAGGGAGGCAGGCTGGAAAGCCTGCTGCTCAGGGCCAAGGGCAGGAAGAGGTAGAACATAGACAATTACTAATGAAGAGCTCCGGCAGTACAAGAAGTCTGGAATCTGGAAATATTCCAGAAAAGCTGGATTTCAAGTCGAGAGGCCCTTCCCCCATGATGCTCAGCGTTAGGTAAGCAGAGAGGTAGCTGTGGGTGCAGGCAGGCAGCACCTTCTTCTATAGCACAGGGAGCAGGCCGCGAGCTCTGGGGCCAGGCACAGGGGGCTTGAATCCCCATCCTCCACCTAGTGGCTCTCTGACTTTGGAGGGTTTGTTTGCTGTCTCCAAACTTCAGTTTCCTTGTTTGCAAAACGTGAGTAATGATATCTGAGATAATGCATAAAAAGCACTTAGCACAATGCCTGACACACATGTTAGTGTTCTCAGCCTGTTATTTCTGATGTGTTAAATATGGGAAAGGAGATGATAATTTTGTGACACTCCTTAGCTATGAGAAACGAGGGGGCAAAAAAGAGGTTGGGCTATTTCTCTCGTTCTCACAGGCTGCATCACCTACAACAGAATCCTCACAGGCTGCACCACCTTAGAATATCAGAATTTGGGGCTCCACCCAGACCTAAGGAATCAGAGCATACAGTTTAACAAGATCCCCAGGTGATTTGCATGTACATTCAAGCCCGAGAAGCACTCCTTCAAGGAACACAAGGGGTCAACGATTTAGTGGGTCTCCTGGTTCCGGGGCCAGAAAACACAAAAATCAGCCCACTTGTTTAGACAAACAAATAAGATCTTATTATGCATTAATCTATCTTAACTGCTGTTAACCACCACAGTTTGCAGGCAAATTCAATCAATATGAAGAAAGTACCATATGAAGATGACTCCTTATCAGGGAAAATAAAGGAAGTTGGGCAGAATACAGGAGGGACCACGGCTTGCAACTGCCCTGGGTTAATGCCAGCTCCATCTCCAGGAGCTCCAAGTCACTCCCTCCCCGCAACGGGATAGAAGAGGAAAAAACGAGGTTTGATTTAGAGAAGTAAAGAGGCAGCGAAGAAAAAACAAACATAAGCCAAAAAGAAGCTATGGCAATATTAACCTTGGGAACTTCGTTTAGATATTTCCTAAATTTCCAAGGTTTTAAGGAGAGAGGAGGAAGAAAGAGCACAAGGCCACTATTTTAAAATTACTACTCCTTCTGGGATGGTTTACTTGAAGTGTTTTCATTTATTCATCCAAGGATATTTATTAACCTCCTATCATGGGCAAGGTCTGTACAGACTTGTGGTCACATGGGTGGCACAAGGAGGGCTAGAATATATTAGCATCCACCTCTCCCCGTCAGGGAGGTGACAGGCTGTGGCCCAAGGTTTGCTGTAAAGTCACAGCAGGCTTTGGGAAATCTTCTCATTATGTAATTTTATTCTGCCCTTTCTCTCTGGAGGTTATGGTGCAACCCAAGCATATTGATGGGGCCAGGGCTTTGTAAGTTGCATTCCCCAAAATGGGCCCAGCTCTCTGATCCCTGATTGCGCTGGGGAAGAGAAGAGAACTGTGTGGGAGTAAATCAACTCAGAGAAATGCCCCGCATGGGATCAATGAACACCCTCGGGCTGCCCTGGGCTGTTTGGGGGTGTTTAAACCAGCCCACAGAGAACCTTGGCCGGACAGCATTCTATTGGAGGTTTCTCCCCTTTATAGCGAGAATTTACATGATTAACCCATGGGACTGGGAGTCAGCTGGAGGAACCGGATTGTTCATTCATTTCGGTCTGTGATTTAACCCAAGTTTCTGTGCTGGGCATTGGTTGCAGTGACAGAGAATGGAGGGGCTTCCTGTGGGTCACTGCCCTCTAAACCGGGGCGAATACGAATTCCACCGTGGACAATCTCTTAACGCTTAGTGCAGACTCAGTTCTCATCTGGCTCTCTTGGTGTCTGTGCACAGACTTCAAACGGTTTGTGACACGAACAGTGATGTTTCTGGGGCACCTCTCCCCTGAGCTCTCAGAGTGGAGTTGGCTGTGGCCGTGGCCTCCTGGCTCTTAGACGCTTGCGTTTCTACACAGCAGGTTCCAGAAGGCAGAACTCCCCAAGTTTGTGTCCAGACGGGGCCTCGTGGCCACGTAAGCCGGCGAGGAACTCCAAAGGCACTTTCGGGTGTGCAGTGCAGGTGCGTGTCCCTCTTCACAGTGCCCAGGAGGCCCTTCCAGGAAGGCTCTCTGAGGAGCCAGGCTGGCACTGACACCGTGTTTGTTTATCTAAGACATTTTCACAGCATATTCTCCTTAAGCTTGACAGCTTGTTTACAATGGGTTTCTGCTGGAGGGCAGTTTCCAGAAGCTGTCAGCTTCTGAATTACGGCTCTTGCCAGGGCCGCTCAGCACAGCATTTATCTGGGAAGGACTTAGTCTAGACTCCGTAACCTATTGCTGAGCTGATGCCGTAGCACGTTTTTCACACTAGTCAAAGGGGACAAATGCCTTTCTTTCCCTCCAGCTGCTCTGCATTTTACGGAGGGCTGGGGGGCGGTGGGAGCTGGGGGAGCAGGGCAGAAAACTCAGTGCTTTTGCTGGGTGCTCTGATATACGTTACTGATGTTATCCCATCTAATCCTCACTACAGCCCATTGACCCAGGGGTTATCAATCATTTTTTAACATAAAAGGAAGGATGATCAGAGAGGTTAAGTACCCTGTTTGAAGTTACACAGCTATTAGGATGCTAAATCTTGAGTTTGAACACAGGGCCTTTGGATTCTAAATGCATGTGCTTTTCACTACGCAGCATTGCCTCTTGGCAACATTTCTGGAATGAAGTATATTATCACTCTCCTGAAAGAGCCTACTCCAGGTACCTTTCCCACGCAAACCTTCCTTTCACCTGAGATGGCAGATGAAACAGGGTCACACCCATTTTTCTCTAGGTAATCTTTTTCTTTTCTTCCTTCTGCTCCCCCTCTCCCCTTTTATTTCTTTTTATTTATTTATTTATTTATTTATTTATTTATTTATTTATTTTTCCCCTAAAGCCCCAGGCGATAGTTGTATGTCATAGTTGCACATTCTTCTAGTTGCTGTATGTGGGACGCGGCCTCAGCATGGCCCGAGAAGCAGTGCGTCTGTGCGCGCCCGGGATCCGAACCCGGGCAGCCTGCATCGGAGCGCACGCACTTAACCGCTAAGCCACGGGGCCGGCCCTCCCCTTTTATTTCTTTCTTGTTAGGTAAGTGTATGCTCTACAAAGCAGGTTTTCAAAAAGGTCTTAAATTGGTTTAAAAGCCCAGCATTTGGGTCTACATCTTCATCCATCCTTCATCTTAGGAACTCTCTAAGAAAAATCACAGACTAGTAAACCTCTAAACATGGTAAAAACTTCACTTGATTATTTTCCAAAGTATGTTCCCGTGTAGTCTTTCACTTCAATCTCATAAGGCCCGGAGAAGTTGGCACGATGGGTTTCACTATCATCCCCACTTTACAGATGAGGACACTGAGGCCCAGAGAGGTGCAATGACTTTCCCAAGGTGGCGCAGTTGACAGGGAGTTAGACAGTGCTAGGCAGATGATTTAATTTCTTATTTCTAACCCTCTTATCATCACAGTGTCCTTGTGACTTCTGAGTCAGTTTCACTGCCTGAGTCACAACCAATCAGGACACATTTCGGAAGCGCAGACTTCTAAAGGAGGCAATAATAGTTTCGCTTGGGGGCTTCATTAGGCTGGGAATGAATGCCTAAACTAACTAGAAGGCTTGGATAAAGTTTGCAGCATCAGACCACTCCCTATTTACCACGGCTCAGGTCATGTCCCTCTTCCTGAGACTGAAATATGTCCCCCATTCACTGTCTGAATGCTCTCACCCGAGGGGAGGTACAGAGCTGGAAGAGCCACGCGATGAACAGGAGGGAAATGAACAGTGGGTTGTGGTCAGGGTTGTAGGAATGGCAGCTGGTGGAACAGGGTTTGGGAGACAGAGGGAGGGGGGCAGTGCGAGCGCTGGAGGCTTCCTCATGTTGACACTGTGCGTGACATGGGAATGTACACTTTAGACAGGAAAGACATATTGAATAACAATGGAACGTGCTCAGATTAGAAGCGAGCAGGCACAGAAGAGTAATGCCAGGAAGCAGGGGGCCCGGTTTCTGAAACTATTCTAGGGGATAGTGACGTTCTTCCCTGCAGGTCCCAGGGGGAATCATAGGGAGAGGGATCACGTGCTGCACTTTGTGGGTGCTGCCAGTGGGTGCCTAAGCAATCAACTTACTTCATAAGTAAGGATGAAAAAACAGAGATGTTTAAAAATTCTTCCTCATATACAGTGGGAACACTGGGAAATGGTTGTTCTTTGGTGGAGGCTTCCCAGCTAGATAAATGAGTGTATGGGCAGCAGAGTCAATATCCCAACGCACAGAATAATCATCAGGCAAAGTGCAGCTCCACTCCAACAAAGACTTTAGCCTGTGTCAGGATGTAAGGAGAAAACAAGCAGCAGGAGGATTCATGATCTGTGCAGGCAGCAGCGGCCAAGTGCATCATTCATAATACACTACGATCCCAGCAAAAGTAGGCATATAAGAGAAAGCAAACACCATGCCTCCTAACAGATGGAGTCCGAGACTCCTGGAGGAGAGAAATGCCTGGGCTGTGTGTCTTTGACTGATGGGCTCTCTGAAGCAGGGGCTTTTCCTGTACTTGATCTGCTCTTCCCAGCAGTGCACACATGTACACACACACACATGTGCGCACGCGGTACTAAACCAAACCACATGCTCTCGCATTTGGTCTGTCCTCTACCGGGCAGGTAAGATGTGTTACAGACAAGCGGGAAGGCTGTGCCAGCTGTGGGGCTGCCAGCTCCAGCTGGCCTGATGCCCCCGGGCCATGGGCCATACTTACTAGTGTCCAAAAGAGGTAAATAGTGAAGAGTGCGACAGTGAGTGCAATCAGTCCAACGGCTTCGAGCCGACTACTAAAGTGCAGGTGATCCACGGCGCCCCGTAGGCACAGCCAGCCTGAGATGGTGGCCAGGGGAGTTATGAACAAGAAGCACACCATGTCTCCAAACAGGGTCCGCTTCTCATGCTGGGGGCCTGGGTTTCTGAGCCACTGCCAGGGAAAGGGAGACAGAGAAAAACAAGGAAAAGGTTAAAAACCAGTGCGGAGTGGAGACACTACTTTGAGGTTGTCTTGGTCTTCAGAATCTGGGAAAAGTCATTTCTGACCTGTTTTGAAATCACAAGGAAGCATTAAGGACTCATTCGCATGCCCCTGCCCCTTGAATAATAGTGATTATGATAATAATGTAATATGACAATAGCAATTATGATAATAATAAATAATAGTAATAATAAAAGTGTCCTTGCTGTAGATGGCTTTCTGTTTTTGAAAATAGTTCAATGGTTACTATTATGAATCACAATGACCCTATGTGAAACGTAGAGAGGATGTTATTTTTAGAAGGTAACAGTTGAGGTGCAAGAAGTTCTGTCCCGTGGTCAAAGCCTTCCAAGGTCTTGACTCTGGGAACGTTTGCAGGAAAGAGATACTCAGCAGGCTTGGGTTGCTCAAATCCTGCACATTCCCAAGAAAGAGCTGGTTTCAAGACTGGCTCCTTGAGTTCTGAGTCCTTGTGATATTCTGCCTGACGAGAGTGTTTTTGTATGCCTGAGGCCTTGGGTTACACAGTACCAGTGTGACCAAATAGTTTAAGTGTGATTTCTGCTGAACACCTATTTTTGCCCTGGGGGGCTGGAGTTTGAACAGCTGGGGTCAGTCACGCAGGTGCTGTATGCCTATGTGACTGACCCCAATAAATACTCTGGACACCAAAGCTCGGTGAGTGTTATCCTGGTTGATAACACTTTGCATGTGCTGTCACAAATTGTTGCTGGAAAAATTAAGCACATCTGTGTGACATCATTGGGAGGGGACACCTAGGAGCTTGTGACTGGTTTCTCCTAGACTTCACCCATGCACTTTTCCCCTCTGCTGATTTTCATCTGTGTCCTTTTGCTGTAATAAACCATAACCATGATTATAAGAGCTTTTCTGAATCCTGTGAGTCCTTCTAGTCAATCACTGAACCTGAGGGTGGTCTTGAAGACCTCCCCCCCTAGAATGAGACTCATCTGACTCCATGAACTCAGTAATGACCCCTTCCTCAAGTTTTAGGACCCTGAACCTCCTACTTAGGACCCTCTGACATCTTAATTGTGCTATCATCTTGATTGAGCCAACCCCAAAAAGGATGGCAAAAACTTTGTGCTTGTTGAAAGACCAGAGATGAGAATTTCTACAGGATAGGAAACAAGGCTGTTGTCCTCCCACTTGGAGAATTGCTGAATGCCTGCTGAAATGTTTTCCATAATCCATTCTAGGAAAAGTCATGCTTACACACTGGTGTCAGTAATAGTGGTAATGAGGCCTTTTGGCTTTTCTTCAGCTTAGCATTGAAACATGTCCCCAAATAATTTGACATGCCCATCTCACTATCCCATGTAGTAATGACAGAGGACAAGGGGTCCAGAGAAGGAGTGGGGTCAAACACAGATGATGGGTGGGGGCTGGGAGAGACAGTGGCTGACTCCGTCTTCCATCTCGTCCCACCAACAAACAGGGCCTAACGCTGCTGTGGGCTGGCTTGCCAAACAAGCTGAGCAGACACCCCAAGTGGCGGGGCAGCAATTCCCACAAAACCATTGGTGGGAGGGAAAGGACTATGATAGGGGAGACAAGAGTGGGCGGAGCTGACTGGAGAGAAGGGAAGGCCACGCTCAAGGGCAGAAGGAAGAGACGGAAGAGCCGCAAAGAGGGCAAGCAAGTCGAGAAAAGAGCAGTGTAAGGGCAGCAAAAGCCTCGAGGAGTGAGCAGAGAAACAGGAGGGAAAAGGCACAGAAGCAAGCTCCCTGGGAGGTGCCCGTCCCCCAGTGTTTGCCTGAGGGAGATATTAATGACCTGGAAGGCCGGCATCCCTCTTTCGAGGGACAGCCCACCTTAAACATGGGCTGAGGTGCTGAAAGAAGTCAACCTCAGCTCAAAAATGGACCTGTATAAATACTAAAAACTAGATAATGGGCAGCTGACTTGTCTGTGACTGTAAATATAGCATTATAAAAATTTAATATAAATACCAAAGTGATCAAGTGCAAATGATATTAACCCTGCCACGTGTTGTCATGCCACCTCAGACATCTCAGCAGCTTCAAAGAAATTCAAAGAGTTCTTATTAATTAACATGTTCTTGTCTAAATCCTGGGAATACTGCTATGAAGCGGAGAGTAGAAATCGGACATTATTATCCCAATTTTACAGAGGCTCAGCAAGGTCAATGATTGCTCCAGGTGACTCGGGGTTGAACTGAGAAGAGGATCAGGATCTGTCCACTCTTGTTTAGATGTCCTATCAGTGAAATATTTGAAAATTAAAATTGCAAGACATTTAGCAATCCTGATTCTTAAACAATGGTGCCCAAAATACAGCCACCTGACTCCCTGCTTCCCTGGAGGCAGATCCGTAAGCCCAGCCTACTTGCCTCTGTATCCGCACTTGTTGGAACAGAGGTTCTCAGTAAACATGTGACAGATGTGTGCAGACAACCTAACCTCATTGGCTAAGACTTCCCCCATTTCCTTTTGCTTGGAAATTCTGAATACATTTTATTAAAATGAATTTAGTGCTTTACTTACTTATGTGGTCCTTGACATTACCCAAAGAAATGACTCACCTTCTGGAAGGAGGTAATTATGAATCACTACTTATCTCTGTCTGATGTAAAATAAACTGCAAAGGCAAACTAGAAATTGTTCCCAGTATCCTATTTCCTAATTGTTCTCTGATCTTCTATATTCCTGAAAAATTTCCAGGCCATTTTATATGTCCATGATCACCCAATGCCTGGAGTCCACATCTTATTAACTCTCTCTATATATTTTTGGCTCAGCTTACTCTTTGTGTTGTTTGCTCCTGGGTCATATTTAACTATGAAGTTCCTTAAACAGGTACTATTATGTTAAAATCTGTGACTCCTTCAGAACCTCAAGTGTTATTTATCTCTTACACAAATGCAGGCCCCATGAACAAGACCAGTGGCAATAATCTGTTATTGAGAAAAAAAACTGCCCTGCGCCATGGTAACAACCTCTGCCAAAGTATCCAAATAGGTTGATACAGGATATTTATACAAGCAGAGTTTATAGCAGAGAAAATTTGATTACAGCTCAATTTTCCAGCAAAAGAGGACTATCTAAATAAATTATGGGATTTACTTAAAGTAGAATATGATATAGTAATTTCAAATGATGATGTACATTTTATATTTACTGACATGATATACTGCTGAGTAGAAAAAGAATTCTACTGGACAGAATGTGATCCTTTATATGTAATAATGTATTTACATACACACAGACATTTACATTTACATAGATGTAGTGGATTTACATAGACAAAGACCAGAAGGATACCCAGCAAAATAGTGGCTATTCTTGGTGGTGGAATCATGAGTGGTCTTTAATTTGTTTCTTTTCGTATATATTTTCTGGTTTTTCTGAAGTGATCATGGATTACCTGTGGAAATATGTATGTATGTATTAGCTGTGTACAAAGCATCTAGAGAGATGGAGACACACACACACACACACACACACACACACACACACACGGAGAGTCAAGGGAGCCAGGGGAGGGAGGTGTCTAGCTAGTGTACAGCAAACTATAGCAGTAAAAAATCTACCGCTGAGCTATGGCTGCGGCAAGCTCGGTGCTAGAAATTTGGAATTTATGATGCAATATCTCACTGAGTCTTCACAGTAACCCTGTGAAGCAGGTGCCAACATTATCACCATTTTATAGACGCACACACTGGGGAGCCAAGAGTTTAGTCACTCACCTAAGGATAGAAGGCAAGTGGGTGTTAGAGGTGGGATTCAAACCAGCCTCACTTCTCTGTTCCCTGCTTTTTCCATCTTTACATTTTCTTTCTGCACCAAATGGCATTTGTGTGTGTGTGTATGCACGCGCACGTGCACATGCATGAACCCACTAGATTTTTTGCAATTTTCATCTGGGTGGGATATGGTAATAAGTCCTACTGTTTTATTGATAGATCAGGTAGCTGAATGGTTGGCTGGCCAGGATGTTATCATGGAAATTTTATAAAATATTCTTAGGCTGCTGTTCTATATTAATTATTTTACCAAGCCACAATGAGGTCCATTTTCTGGGTATTTAATCTCAGCTATATTATCATGTATTTTGGCCTAATTCATAATAGACAAAAGGTTGATATCAGTTATTGTTCAATTACATTTCTTGCTCTTATATGTACTTTGCCTCTCTTATCACTTATATTTATTGTACATAGAGTATTATACCTATTCTGTAGCAGTATCTTCATGGCCCGAACATTCAATAAAAAGCAGGCCGAGGCGGCGCCGGCCCGGTGGCGCAAGCGGTTAAGTGCGCGGGCTCCGCTGTGGCGGCCCGGGGTTCGCTGGTTCGGATCCCGGGCGCGCACCGACGCACTGCTTGGCAAGCCATGCTGTGGCGGCGTCCCATATAAAGTGGAGGAAGATGGGCACAGATGTTAGCCCAGGGCCGTCTTCCTCAGCAAAAAAAGAGGAGGATTGGCGGATGTTAGCACAGGGCTGATCTCCTCACCAAAAAAAAAAAAAAAAAAACAAAAAAGGCAGGCCGAGGAAGATTGGCAGGTTTGTGTGTCCGTCTTCCCACCTGACCTGAGGTGGGCCCTTATCTTTATATCATTGGCATGTCGCACATTCAACATTCACAATGTTGAATGAATGATCATAGCTTATGTTTACTCACACCTTATGATATGGCCAGTATTGGCTTATATGCTACATGTAGTAGTTGATTTACTCTTCAATAATCTTTGAAAGAGGTACCATTATTATCACCACCATTTTTTTATTTCATTAATAAATTTATATATTTTTTGGTTTATTGTGGTAACATTGGTTTACAATATTGTATAAATTTCAGGTGTACATCATTATACTTCTATTTCTGCATGGATTACATCATGTTCTCATGTTCACCACTCAAATACTAATTACAATCCTTCACCGCACACATGTGCCTAATTATGCCTTTCACCCTCCTCCCTCCCCCCTTCCCCTCTGGTAACCACCAATCCAATCTCTGTCTCTATGTGTTTGTTTGTTGTTGCTGTTATCTACTACTTAATGAGTGAGATCATATGGTATTTGACCTTCTCCCTCTGACTTATTTCACTTTGCATAATACCCTCAATGTCCATCCATGTTGTCAGAAATGGCTGAATTTCATCGTTTCTTATGGCTGAGTAGTACTCCATCGTGTATAAATACCACATCTTCTTTATCCATTGTTCCCTTGATGGTCACTTAGGTTGCTTCCACGTCTTGGCTATTGTGAATGATGCTACAATGAACAGAGGGGTGCATGTATCTTTACGCATTTCACCACCATTTTATAGATAGGGAAACTGAGGCACAGAGAAGTTAAATAATTTGTAGAAGATTGGCCTTGGCTTTGATCCATGTAATCTATCTCCAAAGACTGTGCTCCTAACCACTCTATCATTATTTTTAGTTAAAAGAAAAAAAATACTGAAGGGGAAGTGAGGGCATGAAGAGGAAAAGAAGAGGCTCACACCTTAACCGTTCTTATCAGTGCACAAAGGAATATTTACTTATGGTTCCCTTGGTATGAGATACCAGTTAAATCATCCTGCCACTTGTGCACACTTTTGTAGCTAATAATTCTTGAAGACTCTTTAGTTTAACCTTAGTCCTCAGCTTACACTGGTGGTGGGGGGGGGGGGACGGGTTAGCTATATTTTAAAAGCTGAGGTCATCGGTTGAGAATACTAATTTGTATGGCATCTTTCACCGGGCAGCCCACCCATATGGCGGCCAAGGGATGTGTGGGCAGTCCAGGGCACCCTTCCTGCCTTTTGTTCTCCGGTTCCAGCAGAAACATAAAGCAGATAGAGATGGTGCTACTGAAAGCCTTGGCAGTGAGCTGCCTATTTTTCTGTGGTGATCTCATTCCAATCACTAACTTGTTCCCAAATCATAAGATTGATCTACTCTTGGAAATAGCTATGAAACCAACCAACCAACCAGCTAAACAAAACAGAAACTTCACCGTGATCAGCAGCGTAGGGCCTGAAACAGCAGAGGGAATTAGAGCAGCATTCCACTACCAGTGACACAGCATCATTCACTGGCTGTAAATGTATATCCGAGGCAAGCCAAGCACTAGTGGCTACTTTCAAGGTGGGTTAACTTCAGGTTCAGATCTAATTACAGTGTCAATCTGTTAAATCCCTTACTGGTGGGTAGGGGTGAAGGGGGGGCAGTGCTACAGGACATTAGATTCTGCTTCGCAGGCTGTGAGTTAATCAGCTTAAATCCCCTAGGTAGACAGGACATCAAGTAGGTCAGTTTGTACTAGAACCAGATTACACTCTGGTGGCTAATAGCTCTGATCGATTACCACTTTCCCCATGAATCTTCTTAATGAGAAACATCACGAGAATGAAAGAAACTGATAGAAGGGGATAACTGACAGAACCATAACAAATTTATGGAGCAGAAAAAAAAAAAAACGAAGGCATGGTCTCACAATGTTTACTCACTTGGGTTTATCTGCCTGAGTGTGTCCTGTTAATCTGACACTTGGCAGAGTTATTAACCCAGTGCTTGCCTTTCTTGGGATGGGTCTTATTCCAAGCCCAAAACATCCTACGCTAAGCTGTCTTGCTGGCCTGAGGAGCCGCAATGTGAAAGGGGCAGTGTGGTGATCAGGTGATATATGACAGATCTTTGGCATGATTTAAAACCAAAGATGAAACCTGAAAATCATGCATTTCAATGAACTTGAAACATAGCAGAGAACAGAAACAAACAAATAAATGCCTACCAGTGTTTTAAATCCCCGAACTCCACAGTCTGTCAATGAATTTCCAGGACAGCTGAAGTCACACAGAAGGAAATTCTGACTCCAGGGGAGCTCAGGAGATGCTTGCTCCAGATACCTACCAAACCAGGCTGGAGGCAATGTACCTCAAATGACAACTTCATGGAGGATCTGCTCATGACCCTGGAAAGTCAGCCTCCAGCCTTGGCCTCTCTCCAAAGCTCCAGATGTGCATATTCCACGGCCCACTCCACATCTCCATGGAGATGACTAAGAGACAACTCCAACTTAGCCTGTCCAGAACAGCACTCTTGATTTAGCACTTACCTTACCACCCATTTTCCCTCCAAGTCTCCTCCATATCAGTAAATGACAATGCCATCCACCCAGTTGCTCAGTCATCCTGTTTCCTTTCTGTGTCTTACCCCACACATCCAGCCCTTCAGTAAGTCCTATTGGCATTCCCTTCAACATACATCTGGAATCTGCACTTCTCTCCATTTCCACTTCCACCATCACTGAGCCACCATCATTTCCTCCTTGGGAGGCAACAGCTTCCCTGCTTCCACTCTGGCCACCCTACAGTCCAGTTCCAAAACAACAGTCACAGTGACCTTGTTAAAAATATGAATCAGATCATGTTGCTCCTTTGCTTAAAACTCTCCAACGGTTGGACTAAACGCCAAACTCTTTACCTGGGACTGCAAGAAGACCTGGCCTCATCCCTGCATCTCCTATTACCTCTCCCCCTTCATTTCCAATCCTGACATGTGGCTGTTCCCATATGGGGAACGGCTTTGCCATATTCTTGCATGGTTGGCTTCTTCTCATCATTTAGGTCTCAGTTCAAATGGTACTTTCTCATTGAAAACACTCCTTGCACCTGCAATCATTACCTGGCTATATTTTCTACAGAGCACATGACCCTCTGTGAAATGATGCTACTTATTTATTTGTCTGTTTACTTGTTTATTTTTTGCTCCCCACTTCAAGGAAAGCTCCATGATGGCCGTTCATTCTTGTATGCCTCAATCCAAGAACAGTGCTGGATCATAGTAGCTGCTTAATGAAAATGAATGAAAAACCTCTGAGGTGCCGGTAGCCCTGACCAGAAACGACCTTACAATACTACCAATTAAATCGATTGGTAAGGAGAAACTTTGTTGGAGTGTAAACATCACGTCACCAAGTTCACTGCTTTTAGCTTTCTAGACTAGAGATAGCATTCCTTATGTATCGCTCTTTTGAGTTTTCCAAGAAAAATATCTACACGTTATTTTGTTGCTGCCGGGTGAAAAACCTGTAGTTTCTGTTCAAGCTTTTTTTCTAAGATGTAAACAACCGTGGGATACTATCTATTTTTCCATAGATCATGAAATAGCATGAGAAATCCAGCAAATTATTCAAGGTCCTTTGTATTGTTTTAGTCACAATTACTATCTTTTTTCCTTGAAGAAAACTACCTTGAAATATATGACAAAAAGACAATATCAAATGTCCATTTAAAAATTATACAACTCTAGTTCAATCAAAAATATGTACTGAGTGCCTATTGTGTGCCAGATATTTTTACCAAATTTAATAACACCAGGTGGTGTTATTATTCCCATTCTGAATTGGGATTTTAAGCCCCAGTGAGGTTGTTAATCGTTCAAGGTTACACATGTAGAAGCTAGTATTCAAAATCTTTAGCCTACGGTTCTTTCAGCTGTTTCCTTCTGCTTGCTTTAGCACTACACAAAATCTTGATCCTAACTTTTGTTCCCTTCTACAATGGATAGGGAGATAAAACATGGGCTTGGAAGCAGGACACGGGACACTGCTTCCAGCTGCATCCCACCCCCCCTTGACTCCCCCAAATGCTGTGTGACATTTATCAAGCTCTTTCACTTCTTTGGGGGAGTAAAAAATAGAAGTCTCCCTCAAAGGAGTGAGGAAGGTACAGCTTTGAGGGGAGTGGTGAAGAACCCACTCTAGTTGTCTTAAGTTCCCACTTTTGTTCAAAACACCAGGTTCAACCAAAGAGTGTACGTGTCATCCTTTAGCCCAACTCTTCTGAGCTCTAGGTTTGCATATCCCGCTGCGTCTTAGATCTCTCTCCACCTGTTTAATAAACATCTCAAACTTTATGAGGTCCACAATGGAACACTGTATTCACCTCCACCACCCCAACTCTCCCACACACCGACTTCTCTCCCAGGTCGTCTCACACCAGTACATGGCAACACCCACGCCTGTGGCTCTCACAAACAACCTCAGTGCCCTCCTCATTCACCCTCTCCTCATTCCCCTGCCCCTACATCCAATCTCTCAGCAGTTCCTGTCACTTCTTCCGGAATACATCTTGAACATGTTCACATCTCCCTGTCTCTAGTGCCTCTGCTCTTTTCCAAGCCACCCTCATCTTTCACCTGAACCACATAATAGCCTCCTCGTTCCTCTATTTCTGTTATCTTAGAATCCTGTTTCTATAAAGCAGCAAGATCACTTCTCTTGCTTAAAATCCCCTAGTGGCTCCCCATTGCACTCAGCCTACAGCCTTGCCATGGCCCGCAAAGCCCTGCATGATGCAGCCCAGGTGTGTGTACTGCAGCTCCACAGACCCCCAAGGGGTCCGAGGATAGGATTCACGAGGTCTGTGATTTTTGAATGGGGGACAAAAATCACAACCTGTAATTGAAATTTAGCATTTCATCGAGTTACAGAGAAAATCTCAGTGGTATTAAGCAGTACCTGTGACTCTGTCACCAATAGAAACCACAGATATTTCCTATCATATGACAAGTTGCAGACATCTTGACATAGTGCTGTGTCAAAGTTAGCCATTAGATCTGCCACAAAATGTGTGAAGGAAGCACTTATATTTTATATCACAACTTTGTCTTTTAAATATTTTGATAGCTGTATTGTAATGTAATTGGCTTTCTTTGCATTCCACATGCATTTTATCTTAGTCAATTAAAAACACGATTCTGAGATAGGATCCATAGGCTTGCAACAAACTGCCAGGGGGTCCTCAACAGAAAAGTTCAGGGACCTCGAATCTAGCTCCTTTGACCCCTCATACAATGCTCCTTCACAGTGTGTTTTCCTGTTTCAGAAGTACCACACTGGCCTGCCGCAGAGCCTTTGCAGTGGCTGTTCCTTCTGCCTGGAACTTTTCTTCCCAGGCTTGTTCCTTCTCCTCGGTCATCTCTCCGCTCAAACGTCACCTCTTCGGAGGCTGTCACAAACTACCACACTCTCTCACCCAGTCGTTCCTCACCACAACAACTTGTTTTTTCCCTTCTATAACTTTTATCACTATCAGAAATAATTTTTTTATTTATTTACTTGTTTATTCCATATCTTTCTCCCTAGCAGGTAAGCTCTATTAGTACACAACATTCTTCCGGCCTGTCCACAGTTACATTTCCATTTCCAAAAATATTTAACTTGTGCTTGATAAATATTGGCTGAAGAAATAAATGAATCCTTCCAAACCAGAGGATCACTTTGGGTAGAAATCAGATGAGTTTAGCTGAGGTGTATACATACATATATATAAGACCATTCACCCTAACTCTCCCGATCAGACATAGTAATTTTTGCCACAGACACAGGCCTAGCAGTTGCTCTGGCATTCACAGCTGTGATTTGGCTGAAGCATAAGTCACATTCAAGGACACCCTGGAGATCTGTGATGCTCCTTGGAGGACTTAGGCCAATAAGCCAATTAATGGTCTATAATGCTCCATAAATACTATATTTGTGTCTGGGACATTATAATTTGCCTCTGGCATTATTTAAACAAATGCTATACACACTCACACCAACAGTTTGAAATTTTCCAAAGATAAGATTTGCAACATAGCAGGATTAGACGGCAAAATAGTTTTATATATTCACTTGCAACTTCAGATATAAGCAAAATGAAAATCACTTCTCTCTAATTATTTTAGATCGTCACTGTGTAGAAGTGATCTCAGCCAAATGGAGATTGCTTATCTGAACTATGAGAAGATGCTGCAGAATAATGTGGCATATGTGATCAACGTAAAGCCAGAAACATAAACAGAGGAGATAACCAAGAGAGGATGGAGAGCAAGAAAATAGAAATTTCCAGAAGAAATTGATAAATAAAATGCACAGTGACAAAAACAGAAATGATTTACTCTGGGAGACAATCTATTCATACTGTGTTGTCTATTACAAACAGAATACAAACAGCAGCTCCCAGTCCTGAGCCCGGCTTCATTTTGGCTCTTATGGGGCCCCCAGCCCTCCAGTCGGTAAATTTGCTCACGTTTAACACTCTCTCTGCTGGCCTGCTGTTGGAGCCCAGGTTTCTGAAGCTTTGAATAATTGCTTCCAGCAGAAGGACAAGATCATAGGGTAAAAGGTACCAGGATAGTGTACCAGGAGTGAGCTCCAATTGGAACACTGGACAAAAGATGAGACTATGATGAATAACACGAATAAGGATAATAAATCCCTATTTTGATAATTAGGGATGTTTAAAAGAATAGAAAGGGAGAAATCAAATTCAAAACCAGGTCCTCAAAATGGGACCACATTTAAAATCTGTATCCCTTAGATGTAGTGAGAATGTGAGTATGAAAACTATCCAAGCAGAGGGTGGCAGAGGGATTTCAATGAACTACGACTTGAGTGTAGAACAGAAGATAAAAGAGACATTCTCACCAGGGCCAGGGCCACATACTCCAAAGCAAGCAAGAATGGGAACACTTTGAGAAAGGGAAAAATTTCTGCTAGAATGGAAGGACTGTGAGAACAGAGGAACTTTTAGATTCAGAGTCCCTATAGTCCAAAGTTTTGCAGCCAGCAAGGAGCCCAAATATTTGGAGAGCCTGGCTGACTTTGCTGACATGAGACACATCCAAGCAATGAATGGATCTTGGATCTCTCAAGGCTCCACGTGAGGCAATGGCTTCAGCTCATGAGCTGCAGTGTTTGGTGGCATCTCTTTATTTTTGTTCGAAATTCCATCCTCAAACTTCAAAGGGAGCCCACCAGCATTCAAGTAATTTGGATTGTGCTACACACTCCATGTCACATTGTTTAAGCTGTTCATGATTTTCAAGATTTCAGATATGTCCTTCCTTAGGCTCCTCACATCTAGATTAAAGTCTCCCTCTTTCTGTGCAGGCCAATGCAGCCCTCTGTTCTTACTGCTCCTCAGCCCTCTTTGGATACCCTTCATTAGGTAGGACGCCTAGAATATCAGAATACCAGGAAAAATAGGGCATGGTGTTATAAGACGGGAGGGCAACGTTTTCCATTTTGCTGGCATTCCTTCTCTTGATTATGTTCAATGTTTGTAGATCATTTTGCTATAGGTCTCACGGAGCTGTCTTCAGGGAAGACATTCTCAAAGGGTAGGGCCAACAGCTCAGATGACATGGGTCAGACATCAGGGACTGGCATTTACAGAAAGGCAAGCAGGAGATCGGCTGGATGAACACAGTGCTGTCTGTGGGAAAGCTCTGCTCTAACTGGAGACACACATACATTTTTAGCTTGAGTGATCCTGAGACATGTGCCCCTGCATTTATCCCCAAGGCATAACCAAGCCAACCACGGAAGAACCCAAGTTAATAACCAGCACAGTCCTGTATATGTGCATAACTGAGTCACTAGCTTTCTCTTCAAGACCAGCAAATCATATCCACTGTTGTGGCACCCACAGAATTATAATGTGGCCTCCTCATGGAGGAGGGAATTTACAGTAGAGTGTTGAGAAGTTTCCTTTACTTTTCATGCTTAAAATGTTTTAAGGGTGCAGGAGACACTTTTGGAAAATCTGTGTTCCCTTGCAGTTTACATAACTATCTTTCTAGATTGGGGGTCGTTGGCCTAGGGGTGCAGGGCTTCAGAAAACCTGTGACCTCTTTGAAACTGTATTTGAACACTGGATGTCTGCGCATTTCAGGGGAGAGAGTTCAAGTCTTTTTTTCCATGGTATTTCTTTTTATTGAATATATTTGACACGTAACACTGTGTAAATTTAAGATGTACAATAAATTAATTTGATATATTCGTATATTTTTTGTAGTATGGTTACAATTGTAGCAATATTTAGCACCTCTATCACAGTGCATAATTATCCTTTCCTTTTAGTGGTTGGAATAATTAAGCTCTAGTCTCTTAGCAGGTTTGATGATTATAGCACAATATAGTTGTCTACATTCATTATAAGAGTTCAAGCTTTTATCAGATTCTCAAACATATTTGAGAGGAAGAAGCCCTGTTCCACAGCATTTCTCTAAATTGTCTTAAGACACTCCTTGGTCCAGTTCAACTTTCCGAGGTTTGATGAATGTAAGAATATGGGCAGTAGGATTTGATTGCCTCCTGAGAATCCATTATTTCTCCTTAGACCTTAGTTAAAAAAAATCAACCTAGGGCACAATATTAAAAAAATTAATTGTATAGTTGTAGGGCAGCCGAATCAAGAAAGCAACCAAATTAAATTAATGGGCTTAAAGGAAGAAAAGGACTGTTACTGAGCTAAGATGGCAAAATTCAGACAATATAAAAAAAATAAATGTACAAATGATTTCTGTACAACAAAAGACTAAAAAATGAACAAAGTTTCATCACATAAACTGTGGTAGGGAAAAGGTTAAACTTTTAAGAGGAGAAAAAACCATCGACATCTCTATGTCGGTTTCATCCTTTCTAAAATGGAGATAGTTGTACCTACAAATAATAGAACTTTCAAGTGCCTAGAACAGCAACGCAGGGTAAGGACTCTATAAATGATAAAGAATAGGAGTAGGAGTAGTATATTAAGGTAAACAGGATGTCGAGAAGGAATCAAAAATAAATAAAATTATAGCAAGGAAGGTTAAGATACATTTTCTATAAAATCCGAGACTAGACCTTGCAAACATTATGCTAAGTGAAGGAAGCCAGTCACAAAGGAGCATATACTGTAGGGTTCCATGTATAGGAAATGTCCAGAATAGGCAAATCCACAGAGATATAGGATAGATTCGTGGTTGCCTAGGGCTGGGGCAGGGGGCCGGGATGGGAGGACTAGAGAGTGAAGGCTGAAGTGTATGAGGTTTCCTTTTTTTTGGTGAGGAAGATTGGCCCTGAGCTAATATCTGTGCCAATCTTCCTCTATTTTGTATGTGGGATGCCGCCACAGCATGACTTAATGAGTGGTGTGTAGGTCCGCGCCCAGGATCCGAACTCGTGAACCCGGGCTGCTGAAGCCGAGCACGCAAACCTAACCACTACGCCACAGGGTCAGCTGAGGTTTCCTTTTAGAGTGATAAAAATGTTCTGAAATTGATTGCGGTGATGATTACACAACTCTGTGAATATACTAAATGTCACTAAATTGTACACTTTAAATGGGTGAACTGTATGGTATGTGGATTATATCTCAATAAAGCTGTTTAAAAAATATGAGACTGAAAAAACTCCCTTGGTAAAAGTAGTGTGACGTGTCCTGTAGGTGTCCCTAAAGAATCCCTCCAACTTGCATGAATTCTGGTTTGTAGATATTTCCTTTTGCCTTGCCGTATCTTCATCTAATAGGGTTATTTTTCAGATATGTATCTGTCAGGTACGTCTTACAAACAGCTGAAAATGTGTATATTTTGATGAATGAATGACTTCTGGGTTCCAACATTAAAGTCATAGATTTTAAGCAGATGAGCCAGTGTTTAGAAAAATATTAGAGACATTTTATTACCTCCATCTCTCATGTCTTTTCTCCCATCATCTACCAGCTTTAATGCAAACAGTGGGTCTTTGGAAGCAGGCAAATTTGTTAGGAGGGGCTGCGTTATTTTCTAGGATGGTGAATATTTTCCCTTCATCTCCCAATTTCTGCTTTTACTGATTCTTCCCAGATATAAGTCCTTAAATGCCTATAAATTCTATTTTACAGCTATCCTGCTGCTCCTACCTGCCAGCATTTCATATACACTCTATTAGCCATTTTCCCTCAGAGCCCTAAAAGATTTTGAACCTCACCATTTATTCCGACTTTCTGTTTCTAACAGCATTGCTGGAAGTGAAGCACTGATAAAATAATGAGTAGAAAATATTTCCTTTTCTTCTTTTAATCTGACCTCAATCTTCACAAACAGATCTTTACACATTTTCGTAAGTGGCTCACCGAAGAATTAAACCTGTTTCTCAGCACTCTAAACTAAAAGCTTCAAAAGCATTTTTTTCTCTTTCACGTTATATACACATAAATGTAACTTTCCTCTCACAGTGTAAACCTACCCCTCTAACTCTGTAATAATGGATTGCAAAGAAACAGTTTTATCCCAGACAATCTCACAAGGTCCCCATCTCTTTGAGAATGAAGGTAGGCAGTGCTGAGGCACGGCACAGAAACACAAATTCAGTGGAAAAGGGAGCAAGCAAGCAAAACCATAAGACCAAACAGGAGTCTTTCTTATCTTTCTCCAAATCTGCTGCACCTGTCAAGAAAGTGAAGCAAAGAACTGAGGCAATTATACAAATACTTCAAGAGAAAAACCAGTGTTTTCCTTCATGAGTTTGCAAAACCAGTTTTACCAATCTGAATTATCTAGATGACAGTCTTGAAAGAAATTTACCTCACAATGTGCACAACTATACATAAGTGATTAACCTTTGCAACCATTCATGTAAGGAGGGAAAGTCTCTCAACAATTTTGAGTTCACCAGGCTTTCTAATAACATCTCTCCTTTAGCAGAAATCTCAGAAGAATTGGTGACATAATGACTCAGTAAAATGAAGACTCAAATGCAGAGAAACAGTAACTAGATGAGACGAAAAAAAGAAAGGGTATGTAAAGTCCCTTGAAAACTAAGAACGACTTTTCTGGCTTCTAATAGGGTGGTGAATCTAAGAGCTTTGTTTCCCAACTAGACTAGGGTATAAAGAAGCACTGAGAAGAAATGCCATTCCACTATCCCAGCACTCAATCTGGTGTAGCTTGAGTTTTCTTTTCTTTTTTTTCTAAATAGACCTTACTTTTTAGAGCAATTTTAGGTTCATAGCAATATTGAGTGCAAAGTACAGAGAGTTCTCATATACTTCCATATGGCCCCACACATGCATAGCCTTCCCCATGATCAGCATCCCCCACTAGAGTGGTACATTTGTTACAATCAATGAACCTACACTGACACATCATTATCACTCAGAGTCCATAGCTTACATTAGGGTTCACTCTTGGTGTTGTACATTCTATGGGTTTGGACAAATGTAGGATGACATGCATCCACCATTACGGTATTGTACAGAATAGGCTCACTGCCCTAAAAATCCTCTGAGCTCTGCCCATTCATCCCTCCCTCCATACTAACAGCTCTGGACTCAATAGACGAATTCAATGTCAAGAGGAAACCAGGGCTCTAATCATCACTTTTTTCATTTTTCCCTTTCTGAAGTACATCTAGTCCCTTAGAAAGGCTGGATATTGGTAAAGAAGCCCTCGGTTCTGTGTGCTTGCACTTGTGCATGTCAATGAGCAAGTGAAAGAAAGTACTTTTGAGCCAGGAAGGCAGAGGCCAGCTATGGTGGAAAGAGCATGGACTAAGGAGCCAGAAAAACCTGGATTATTCTTCTGCCTTCTCTATTTACTAGTCCTGTGGCAGAAAGTATTTAAGATCTCTGAAGAGTGACTTAACATCTCAGAGTCTCAGCTTCTTTATCTACAAAATGGGATACTATCCATTTTAGGGATACCTGAGACATTGAAATAAGATGGTTATATAAAGTACATAGCATGTGTATTTCCCCTTTGCCTAGGAAATGGGTAAATTAGAAGAAAAAAGCTTTGAGGAGTGAACATCTTAAGGATAAAAATAGATGGACTCAAAGTGAAATTAATTCATGCCACTGGATTGGAGTGTCACATCAGGATCTGTGCCTATTCTGGAAAATGGAGTTCTTAGCACAAATGGGCATAGTAGGGTGTTATTCAATGAATAAACTACCACTGATCTCCCACTGCCCAACTGAAGATACTTCTCCACTTAGCTCATTTGACTACAATTGTCCATTAGGCAGCATTTAACCATAATCATGTACTGCTCACAATATTTCACACCATTATTTGTTTAAAAATGTATATTCTTTCTTTGGAGTTGAAAGTGTCAGTTGTTGACACTAAAAACTGAAGAGGCAAGAGGTGGGCTGGCAGAAGCCCTCGGCAGGGAGTTTTACGTATATTCTAAAACTCTGCATCTGAAATCTGCACCAGGGCTTCTGCGAGTTATGTTCCCTTCAGTTCAACCCAGCCCCCTATGCCCACACAGGGCAGTTCCTGTGGGCTAATTGTGCCTTGTTATTCCAGCAGGACTCAGGAGAGAGATGATTACAAGTTATAGTTATTCAGTAACATTGCACTGCTCCTCTATCAGACTCCCCTTTACAAAGCTCTCCTGCCAGCTGCCCAGGGACATTTTCACCTCCACCACCGACCCCCCCAAACTCCCATATAATAACTTCTAATTGTCTGTCTTTCAAAGAAGTAGACCCCTTGGTGGCCAGCAGTAGCTGTACTATTTGTGCCTACATTTGGAGTCAGCTCAAAGGGTCTGGAATCTTTCAGAATTATCTGTCTCATTTGTTTCCTTTCTCTTATTCTTGGCCCAGATGTGCTTAAAGGAAAACTTGGCTGAATTTTCTCCTATATTTGAGACTACTGAGGATGAATTAGTGAAGACTACAGACATTTTCTCTCTGCACCGCACCCCCCACCTGCCCAGAGGCTGTTCCTTTAAAAGGTATGTTGCTAACAAATGCTAACATTTGTTAATTCTAGGTGGTGGATACACACCTGTTTTGATACATTATTCTTTGTCCTCCTCTGTATTTTTTAAAACACAGAATAATTAAAATAAAAAAGTTGTGTGAACAATTCTTGGTGTTTTGCATCTGTTTGTCTGCTCCTCGAGAGGTCCTCAGATGGGGAGAGGTAGGGGGCAGTGATGAGGACTGAGGGTGTGGATTCTAATTGTGTTTCAACCCAAGTTCACTGCAAGTATCAATACAATTTAAAATAATAGAATCTAGTCATGTAATTATTTTTATGCATGGAACTGGATTTCCCCTCCAAATTAATCCTTTACCAGCGTTGGATGGGCTGAGAACACAGGCACTGAGCAGTTAGCTCACTTCCATCTGGCATGGCCATGTGAACACTTCGGTTGGCTTGCTTTTTTAATGAAGTGATTTTTAATGAAGCAAGCTGTGAATTTAATAGATACCCTAAAACAGCTTCTTTGTAACTAAGCTTTAAGTAACGAAGCAACTGCCAAATTAGCCACCAAAACCAAGAGAAAAATTCAAGACCAAACACCTCAGGATCAAGGATTGCTGGACTTCAGTCATCAGGCATGTCATCTCAACTGATGGCACAGAGGATGGTGATGCAAGTCCACGTGGAGGCTGGTGGCCTGCTCAGCGACCTTATCAGAGGTCAAGGCAGTGCTCGGGCAACACTCAGGCACGCTGCAAGTGCGAGGTATTTGAACCGTTGTTATTCTCACCACTGTCCACGCTAGTCTACTGTCTCTTAGTGGTTCATTTCCCCTGTGATTTTGAACCAGCCATTTCAGCTCACTTAGAACGTGGGGACAATAGGAGGGAGATCATTAGATTCAGTCTATACTACCCTGAAAGAAAGATGTTGGCAGAAAGAAATGCACATAGTAGTAGGGGACTCTTTACAGGTGGAAGAAATCACCCAATTCTGGAACCTCAAATGTAAACAGTAGGCAGGTAATGCTAGAGAGTGAAGAGGGCTGGGTGGGTGTAAGCAAAAGGCAAGGTCTGGGGGAACTGGAGAGGGCACGTCCCACCTGAAGGCATTCAAATAAAAAAAGTGTTAATTCAACAAAGCACACTTGTGTGCATGAATGCTGTTGCCAGTTTTCATGTTCTGCTTTATTTTACTGGTGAGAAAGCTAATGCATAAAGAAGAGAAATGAATTGTTTAGGTTCTCACTGCAGGTTGTGGGCAGCTACGACAGAAATCCGAGGCTCCCTGCGGCCAGCCAGTGCTGGTTGTACTACAGTTATAGAACAGCAGCTATAGTTGTGATGTTAAGCCCTGCTTGGAAAAGTCACTGGCACAGATTTCACTCAGTGGGAGGGTCTTTGTTCTGTTATCCATAAAATAGACACAAAGTCCCTCAACACGCTCCCCCTTCTGGTACTTGACATTTCCTTTGTCCTTCAGGCTACAACTACTTTGATTTGTGAGGCCTTAGCCTCGTCTGGAGCAGGTGGGAGGGTTGCCTCCGGTAGGTGGAGCTGGAAAGGAGGGGCTGACACTAAGGCTGGGATGGCAGAGCAGGAAGGACCTGTGCTCACTGCCCTTGAGCTCAGGTGGCAGCAGTCTGTGGTGCACAAGAGAGTGGGGAAGTGGGAACTCCCGGTGGATTCAACCACATCCCTCCCACATTCCATTTCACAGATGCTGGGGTGTGGCCTTCTCTTCCATTTTGTCTCTCCAGAACACAGCATGGAGTGTGACAGAGAGGCCCCAATGCAGCTCCAGGAGACTTTCTTACTTGTTCCTCACTGAAGGATCTTGACCTAACATAACCACTGTAAACCTGTTTGTTCTAGCAGTTGCAATTGGGTAATATGATCTTCCCCCACAAGACTATGGTGAAGTGTTTGTACAGTGCTTGGATTCCTAAAAGCTTGACAAATGCTGGGGGTGGGGTGGGGGACCCCTGAATCTTTCCGAAGTGGCCTGATCTGCCCCACCCCCAACCACACTTCTCTACCTCAGGCCAGTGTTCCCTGCCAAGCCTTGAAGCGCACATTTTCTCCTCACCAGTTACAGTGCATCCAGGGCTCCTGCCACCTGCCAGTCCTCAAAACCTGATTGAGGACTGATAACTGGAGTGGGGGGTGGGGAAGCCAGGATTTGTCAGAATCATCGCATTTGTTGTGTGGCTCAAAGCAGTGTTGCTAGTTTGTATTATATAACCCCTTGTCCAACTGTGTCTGTCTTGAACTTTAAGGGCAAGGGGTCAGTTTCTTTGATTTACAATCACAGGCCAAAAATACAATATATGGTTTGCAACTGGAGGAGAGGAGGTTCTCCATTCATCCATTTATTTAATGAACAGATGCTTCTTGATTGCTTATCACATGCTGGGATTATGGTCTAGCCACCTTACGCACTGGGCTGCAGAAGCTTGTCCATCTTCCTTCAAGGAATAGAATACGTGGTCCTTACGCCTGGGAAGCTCCCCAAATGAGTTCACATCCCCTATGGTGTCACTTCCTAATCACCCCAATGCTACAAGGGTTTGCTGATGAAAATGAATACTCTGAAACCAAAAGCTCACATTTTTATTTAAATGAACGTATGATAAATCAAAACAAAACAAAACCCACTAGAATAAGAGTTCAGCAATGTCTCCACCTAAGTCTGATATATACATATTAGGGGGTGTAAGTGATGTCTTAGATCTATCAAACAGCAAGTGCCAAGGTACAAAGTGGTTTCTCCACAGCAGTTCAACTCTGCTTCCTGATGTGCAGCTGGAGATTACTCAGAAACCAGGGCACACTTTAAAATCATTTTCCTCCACTGACTTAAAAAATCATAAACAAAAAGTTTGAAAAAAATCCTTAATCCTCATCTCCCTAGCTTTACATCCCATTATTCTGAGCAACTGATATATGTGGAAACACTCTCAGTTTCAATGTAGCTAAACCTCTGACTCCAGGGAATAGCTTTTAAATTGTTCATACAATTCTTATCAATCAGCTGGGTCTGTGTAAAGGAAATAGGAATCCAGAAATGCAAGCACTCCCTCTGTGAAAAATCACCATGTCTCCTGATCTGAGGAAGATCAGATCCTAGGAAGCCTTTCCTCCAGATTGCCACCATTTCCTGGCTGTTTCATTTTAATCACGACATTGTTGAGCTGATCTATTACTTCAAGAATTTCCCGGACAAGGGTGGATGTTACTGATACATGTCTTAGGAAAGCCCAGTGGCAGATATTCCCATCACTAGACACTGATGTTGCAAGCACGCTATTTGCACATTGTAAGATGGGCTTCCTGGGCAAACTGCTCAATTAGATGTGCAATCATGGCAGTGGGCCGGAGTCAAGGCACATATTTTTGGGAACAAATCATGGTATTTTTATTTGCTTGCTGTATTTTTACCCTTATAAAAGAATGGTATTAGAGTTCAACTTACAGAGAGGAGTGAGGAAAACTGGAAATGAGCAGGAAGGAGACCATAAAACCACCCAGGCTGGTCATTCAGTGCATCTTTTTATGGTTAGTGGATGTCTATTTACTGCATTCTACCAGGTCATTATTCTTAGGAATAATTCATGTGACGAATTGCCACTGGGTACATTTTCCATCATCAACAAAAAATATGTAGCTTTCATGAGACGCGCTAGCTGTGGGGGCATGCAACGTATGTGTGTTATATCTGCTCTTCCTTTTTGCTATGTACAGGTTGAATGCATTCCTTTCAAACTTTTTACCTGATTGGACACAGACCTTATGAGATTTGTATTAGCTGGACCATGGAGGAAATTCACCCACATCTGAATAAACTAGATGATTGCAATGTAGTTCTCTTGGGTTGAAACCAGCTCTCATTCTACTGGCTTACTTAACATCAAGAAAATATTTAAGGTATCAAATTGGTGAGGAACTTACCAAAAGGGACTAAAAGATCTAGTCTGGCCATATAGGTAGGTAGATAAGTAGATACACACACACACACACACACACACACACACACACACAATCAACTTATTGAGGTATAAATTACATACCATACAAGGCACTCATTTTAAGGGCAGAATGCATTTTTTTTTTGGACAGAATCTTTAGCCTTGGACCTTTAGCCTTAGAGAGCCTAATAGAGACCAAAGATATCAGGGAGAACACCTAGCTCATTCTTCTCTGTACTGTAGCTCCAAGAAACTGAGCCAGGTCACCCAAATGGTCACTGGTAAAGCGAGAAGGTGATGCTCAATTTGGAGGTGCTCATAAAAACCAACCCACTGATTTCGCCCTTCTGCTGGGAGAGAGAGGAAAGACTTTATGTAGCAGCCTGTGTGTAGACAACAGCCCTGCATTTCTAAACAATTAAAAATGAACACCCAACTGCTGGCTGCAGAGTGCAGGAGAGGAAGCGACGGGGAAGTGTCTTCAGAACAGTGGTGTTAAGGAGGGTGAAGGGCTGTGCTGAATGAAGGGCAGAGAGAGTTTACTGAAGAGTGGGAGTCTGAGGTGTTCAAGTAATTCTAACCAATGTTAACGTCTGGAGGCTGACAAATAAAATTTATAAATGACTTTTTCAAATGCTTCCTCTAGCAACAGGAGCTATTATTATCACATCGATTTTGAAATTAAATGTTATGGAATTTTCTTGCTTTAATGAGAAGACAGATCCAACTGGTAAATAAAGTAACGATTAAAGCAATTAAAAGAGCGAAAACAAGAAATGAAGTAACAATACTCCTAATGCTTAACCCAAATAAGCAGGTTTTACTCATTTACCAAAAAGATTCATGTTTATCTCGAGGTAAACATACCGAGAAGCAATGCTCACTGTGAATAAACCTGCCCTTTGGTAAGCGGCAAAAGTCAATTAATAATGTCATTTGTTTAAAAATCTGCCTGCACCTGGTTCTCATTTGTCCTCTAGCTGAGAAACCAAAGACAACTTCTTTTTATTGCTTGTAGTCAAACAGCAAGTTCATCTGGCCATGGGATGATCAAACGGCCAGCCTCCCCCAGCTTGAGAAGGTTTGCCTTTCACTTTCAACTTGTTCAATCATCATTAACTCTGAAAAATGTCACATTCCATTTGTGCAATGAAAATTTCACCACCGGTGACCGTTTGGGTGAAGTTTTTGTAGGCGAGGCCCTAAATCTTGCAGAGTACCTCACACATTCTCAAGGTCATTTGACTCGTTTCCTTGTTTAATCACTGTTGACGAAGATCCTGGAGTCTGTCTGTGGCCCAACATAAGCAACTCTGAAGAACCTCTCTGCGCTGGAAAGGGTTCACTGGGTGATTTGACACATGCGTGTTACTGGAGAAAAACTAAGGTGTGTGCAGGTGTGTGTACATGTGCTTTTCCACTTGCGTGTATGCACACACACACACACCCTCCTTTGTTACGTATTATGCACACATGCACTTGGGGTTTTACAGAGCAAAAGTCTTGTTTACTGGGGAGATCCTAGTAAAGAAGACCACTGGATGCAGCCCATCTAAAGCAGGGTTTCCTTACTCTGGGAAGTCAGACTCCCTGAAGAAGCTGCAATATCAACTTGGGGAGGTTCCAAAAAGTTTCTGGAAAGGAGAAATAGGCCTCTTTTTAACTTTTGCCATTGGGATTG
Source organism: Diceros bicornis minor (assembly GCF_020826845.1). NCBI lineage: Eukaryota > Metazoa > Chordata > Mammalia > Perissodactyla > Rhinocerotidae > Diceros > Diceros bicornis. Next base: position 47,107,091 of record NC_080740.1, read on the forward strand.
AGAAATCTTCATCTCCTTTATTTATTATTTAATTATACTTCTCCTTCTGCAGAAAAGTTCTGAAATTTAATCCCAGTGAATGTGGCATAGGGCCAACTCCTTGATGGGTACTCTACAAATATGAATTTCTGAAAGTGGATGTCAAGCAGCAAGACAGCTCAATTAAGAGGTCACTTGATCCAGACTCTTAAAAAAGCGTAGCGTTTATTGAGGCAAGTCAAATAAATTTTGTGCCACTTGGCAAGCAAGTCATAGTTAAAACAGGCCCCAGTTACAGGTCCTGATTAAATTGTCAAGGTCAAAACCAAGAGAAGGTATATGCAGAGGTCTCCAGAGCCTCAGTGCCAAGGCGCTAACGCACTGTTATAAATAGTCTCTGAGAAGGGGTTCTTGATTTCCCTCTCTAGTTGAATGCCAGAGTTTCACCAGGTCAGCTGCTGAAATAAGGAAGGGGTTACCCGCAGGTCTGGATTGTAGGCACAACGTCTTGGTCTCTTTCAACTAGCTCTGGCTCATAATGTATTAGAATATTTATTGCTGCCAATATCCAATTTTTAATTGACTAGTAGAAGTTGAGGGTAGGAGAAAGAGCAAAAATAACCTAATGGTTTTTTTGCAACTCTCCAAGCTAATACAAGACCAGACCCTGGGTCTAAAGAAGAATCATGTGACTCCTAAAACATGAAAGAGAATGTCCTGCCATTTTAATGGCTGGGTTGACAGCACCACTTTTAAGAAAAGAGATTCCAATACCAGGCTATTAGCTGAAAAAAGCTTGTATATAATTTCCTAGGAGATATTTTTTTATTCAAACAGTTGCCTGTGGTACCTGGTATTCTAAGTGCTTTATAAATATTAGCTCATTGAATTCTCATCGTAATTCCAAGAGGTGAAGTAACTTACCTAAGGTCACAGAACTATTCAAACCCAGGAAGTCTGGGTCTGTACCCATTATACTATGCAGCTATATTTTTTCATAAAGACCTCTCAGAATATGCAACTCAAATGCCCATTTATCTGTTGCTCCAAGGTGGGCAGATGGTGTGCAAAGAGAAAAGTGTTTCATCTGTTTGCTTCACTTCACAGGGATGGAAAAACGGAGATCAAGTCTCTAAACTTCCCCTTTCTCCTCACACGGATTTCTTCTACTCTCTTGTCTCCACCTCACGGAGGTCACCTTTCTACTGTTGGCTCCTGAGTGAGCTAGGTGAGCACTCTGCGTCACGCATATGCTCACGTGTGCACACAAACACACACACACACTCACACAGAGCTATTACTGTGCTTCAGTGAAGCTGCACAAGGTTTGTGATCTAGGCATAAAAGCAGACATCATTTGCTCATTAGAGCTAAGTTTTCAGGACGTGCCCCAATTACTGACCTCCACTAACGGCCTGGGTTTGCGCTCGACTGCAAACCTGAAGTGGCAGAGTTCACAGTAACTGGTGTTTGAGGACGACAGCCAATGCTCCAGGCAGCTCCGGTGAATTGTCCCCAAGGTCCCCGTACATTCACATGGAGAGAGCAAGTCCTCTTGGCTGCTGCCCTCGTGGCAGATCCTGCACATCGGCCGGTCATTGAAGGGGCTGCAAGAGAAGGAGGGGCATCTGCTGGTCACTGGGCTGGAAACCACCGCCACACGGATGGTCCTCTGGCTCTGTGTCCTTTGGACCCTTCCCAGCGCAACTGCTCAGAACAGACACCTGCTTTAAAACCCTCCATCTATACTTGCACTTGGCAGTGGGGGCCAGTGCCCGGGTCCTTGGGCATCTACTTCTCCCAATACAAAGAAACAGGGAGTGGCCAAGAGCAAAGCAGCTGCTGTGGCCCAGGGCCAGAAGTGAGTGAAAATGAGGAGTGTGTTATTTTTGCCTTGGACCTAGATGTAGTTCAGGCAAACTACCAATCAAAAAATAAAAAGCATCCCTCACCATTAAGAACAGAAATTGTTTTGAAATGACACCAACTGTAGTTTCTAGACAAACTGCATCTTTTGAACCAGGCCAGAACACTTTTGAATACCCTAGAGGTTCCTTTCAATAGGGTGGGAGAATAAGAGGAGGGATGTTAACTGGCAGCCAACACTGAAGCCGCCACACAGAACTGCAGTCTGAGCCAGATCACAAAGCTGAGTGGCAGGTCTGTCCTTCGAGCTTTCCTAGGATGCTCTCTGGGACGCTAAGGACACTAATCTGCAAGTGAGTACGTCCTGCCGAGGCGGGCTGCATCTAGAGCTCTGCCTTCAGTTTGGAAAAGATACCTCTGCACGTTTCGTGAAGGCACACAGCATAGTGGTTCCTGAGACAGGCTCTGGAATCCAGCTGCCTGGGCTCGAACCTCAGCCCTGCTGCTTACCAGCTGGCTAACTTTGCGCAAGGAACATCATCTCTCTGTACTTTACTTTCCTCATCTCTAAAATGGGCACAAAGAAGGGTGCCTTCCTTATATGGTGACTGTGAGGATGAAAAAAGTCAGATTAGAAGCTTACAATAGGGAATAGCGTGTAGTATGCCTAGTTAATGCTAACCATTTTCACTCGTAGAAGAACTCAGGTCAGGGAAAATCAGCTAACATGGCCCTCATCACATAAGTCAGTGGCCAATGGAAGGCTCAAACTGAGATGGCCTCACTTCTCAATGGATACTGTGTCCTGCAAGAGGATTATCCCTCCCTGACCGATGTCATCTTATATTGCTCAAGCTGTCCTTTACTGGGCCTTAGATTTTAAAATACAACATCACTGAATGTGCCAACTCGAGGACCAGACTCTTTACCCGCCCTGCCCTGCCTCTGCCCATCCCCCAAAGATGACCATGACCCAGGCTCCTGCCCACCACTGTCTTTGACACCATATTTGGTCCAAATGGAAACAGCCATGGAAACACTGCTGTTTCCCAAAGGCCTTTCTGGGGATGATCCCGGGAATGAGTGGAGGCTAAAGGGGGATTAAAAGAGGAAGGGATCTCCTTCCCACTCGCCCAAAAGACCTACTCATGCTCAGGGGCGGGAAAAGAAAGTTTAAAGAGTTGACTTTTTTTCCTCGTTATTCCTGGCCTCCTTCATTCACATTGAGCCCAATGCATGTAAAAGTCTAAAACTTCTGGTTTACATTACTACACGGTAGGAGAACATGTAAAAATGCCTAACAAACAAACACACACATTGGCTCACAGGTCTCAGTCATTTCAGCTCTGCAGCTTGTTCTTCCTGATCAAATGAGGTGTCTGAGGGCTGCAAGGGTGATGGGTGCACATGCAGCTATCTGTCTCAGTTCACAGATGAGTGATGATGCTCACTGCCTCATCGTACTCTGAGTCCTAACCAACTGTTAGAAGCTTTTCAAGAGGTGGAAAAATACACACAGTACTGACTTTTTCTATTTCTCCCCGGTGCAATAGTGGCACAGATTGAAAGTAGAAGGCACATGGATAATGTTTACAACATGCATGGGTGTGTGAGGCCACGTCTGGGGCTACCACCTCCAGGCTGGTGGCAATAGAAAATGCTGTGATGCCACCAGTAGTGCTTCTGTAGGCGCATGTATGGATCCGTGGGCCTCTACTGCACCACAGGGTTAGCTGACTTGCTCAGACCAAGGTAAGCGGTCAAGGTGTGAGTGACCGACTCTAAGTTTCAGGGTCCGAAGTGTCAGTGATATCTGGGGGCAAGTCCAGTGTTGATATACATTTTACATTCATAGGTCAAAGTCCCTCTTACCCATGCTGAAAGAAAGCTGGAGAAGCCAAGGAGCACCTATTGGCCGGGAAGCCTGTAGCCCTCAATCTGCCATTGGGCAGCAACAGCCCAAGAGGAGACCTCCGGGGACAAAGTCCCCGCCTGGATGAGCCGTCTCCAGGCTGTTCAGAGCCTTCAGCCTTGCTTTGCTTCATCACTCAGGAGAGATAAGCTGTGGGGGTTTTAACAATTGTACTTCACAGGGCAGGGTGTATATGAAGGACCAGGGGTGGGGGCCCATGGGAAGGAAAGGAAGGGGCAAGAGAAGAGGCCCCCAAGTGCGGATGTGTGAGGGAAGAGACTCGCCCGGGGAAGTGGTCCTGGACAGCGCTCCCATCAGGCGGTGCTGATTAGCATGTACGCCAGGAATGTCACTTGAAAAGTTTTGCCCACAAATCCAATCACTTTGGCTCAGTCGCCTGGAATCAGGTGCCTTCTTTATTCTATTCTAACAAAGGGCTACTTTGTTAGCGCCTGGAGACAACCAGAGTGTAATCACCGCAGCAGTGTCAAAATAACAAATGTAAAGCAAGCGACCCTGCGTCTTGTGGGATCCTTCCCCCCCGGCTCTCTGCACGTGTGACTTTAAGTGGAAAACTCAACAACGTGAATTTTAGCATTACACCCCATTGCTATAGAAACAGCAGTGATAGAACCTGTGTAGTCTTTTTTTTCCCCAGCACCTCCTCTCACCTGACACAAAGACCTGAGCACTAATTACATTTCCTTTAGCATTTTCCATCTGACAGAGTCCTCTGGATCAATTACAGATTCATTTATTTTAATTGTGGTACTACCTCTGGGTGGCAAGAGTCCGCACTACAGTTGACAGCAGCTGCCCGTCCTTGGCTGAAACTTGCATGACATACTGTGGCTGCCCATTCACTAGGCTGCCACAATCCTCCACAGTCTTCACCACGGGCGCAGCTGAGCTGGTGCAGTCTGGCAGCACTTCGGGCAGGTGACTGCAGCGGCTGGTTGTCATGGTAACAGACAGCAATTACTTTGCTAATGGCTTCCACATTCATACAGGATTTCCATCTAAGAGAGATCAGAAAACAGTTTACTTGGGCAGGGTGGTTAACAGAAAATGGAGAATTACAGGCCACCAACATCATGTCATTATTTAATATAAATAACAGGTGTAGCCTAGACGTGGCACATTATCTTGTTACCATTTAATATGCACGCGCGCACACACACAGCCCACAAGAAACAGCGGTCCCGGTTATGAACAAGACAGCAAGCATGTGAGTGTACATAAACATTTAGGATCTCTGCTCTCGGAGAGGGGAGGGAATGATGGCTCTGAAGCCAGATCTGAAGAGAAGAGAAGCAGTTCTCCTGCTCTGTGTCAGGGAAGCAATAAGTCTTTGTTGACACTCTCTAAAAGTTACTAGACTCATTATTAAAACTGTTCACAACACTTTTTTCTTGTAAGCAATTTATTCTCCATGCAGCTTCATTCTGGGATACTAAGATTTAAAAAAGAGAGAGAAAGAAAGAAAAAAACAACGAATTTGGCCAAGTAGCGCCTTCTAGGACAATATTTATCAAACAGGAATCATTCAATTAATGTACCACCTTTCTGACTTTTGCATATCTGTGTCCCATAATACAATTATCTACTTAATACATCTTGAAAATTAACTTTCTTTAAAAACTTAACCTATCTTAGCGTTGTCTTCAAGTTATTCAGGAAATGACGAGTTTGATGAGCTTGCTGTACTTTTTCCTAACGGACATTACAATAAATATATTAGAGGAAACCGCATCATCACAGGGAAACACACAGGAAAAAGCAAGGAAATCACGAGATCTCTACCACCTACTAAAAATAATCCACTCTTAATAAGGGGCTTACCTCCCTGACATACAGTCTATTATACAGATTGCAAGGAATTCTGTTCCCAATCTGTGTAGTATGGGCTTGAACTTGATCTCAAGTTCAAAGCATTCAGAACCACTGGAGTGAGGAACCCCACTGCATCCAATAATAGGTCTGCATATGATGCATAAGAAATAGAGGCCTTTATAGAAACTGGCAGGAGGAATTATTTATGTCTAAAGGTGAGAAGAGGGCCAGCCCCGTGGCTTAGCGGTTAAGTGCATGTGTTCCGCTACTGGCGGCCCGGGTTCGGATCCCGGGCACGCATCAACACACCGCTTCTCTGGCCATGCTGAGGCCGCGTCCCACATACAGCAACTAGAAGGATGTGCAACTATGACATGCAACTATCTACTGGGGCTTTGGGGAAAAAACGGAGGAGGATTGGCAATAGATGTTAGCTCAGAGCCGGTCTTCCTTAGCAAAAAGAGGAGGATTAGCATGGCTGTTAGCTCAGGGCTGATCTTCCTCTCACACACAAAAAAATAATAAATAAATAAATAAAGGTGAGAAGACACAGTTTCATGATCCATAAGGGCCGTTTCTGCCCAGCCTGCTCACCTCAATCTCCTGAGCCAGACACAGCCTGGGCTCAGTAGAGGATTGGCTGATGGACTGAGTTCATGTCAATGACCGGTCTGAGTGGTCAAGGCCCCGAGTCTAAATAAAGCTGTCCCCCAACCCCAAGAGGATTTTTGGAATTCCTCAAAGGGTTGTTTTCTCCCAGATATTTGTCTCTACTTATTACATTTTACTTGACTCCTACAGGTCTGGAAAACAGGATCTTCCCAACTTCCAGAACAATGTGCATCAACTGGACATTCTCAGGATGAGAACACAGTGTTTCCAGATGAACTTGAGCTGACACTGTCCCTCCCAACAAGCACATGTCAAAAGGTCTAACTGTCGGAGACGACTGGATGGGAACAGAATCCCCTCCTAGCCGCTGAGGCCTCCGGCTGGCCTCGTTCCAGCACGCTCCCTCTCCTGTCCTCCTTGGCTGCCACAAGTCCTTTCCGAGTCTGTGGTCTGGCCCCTCCCAGGAGCCCTCTGGAACCTGGCAGGGGCAGAGGCAGGGCTGCCCCTCCCATACCATTGTCACAACTCTGGTGGGCGTCTCAACCACCAGGTACCGAGCATTCAAGGAGCACAAACAATTAGCTGGGAGAGTTATGCTTTTTAAATAGAATTTGTTGCTTTTTTTACATTGTAAAAGCAAGAAGGATATGTTATAGAAAGAACAGAAAAGCACAAAGAAAACAATAAAACTCACACATCACCCCACCACTTGGATAACTACAGTAAACTTTTTGGGTGGATATTTTTTAAATTTTTGGCAGGGTTGGCAGGGTGGAGCTGATTTGTAGCTGGGGTCTGATAGCTTTTTTTTTTTTCCCCTTAAACTGAGTTATGGTAGCTCTCAGGCCACAGAACAAGAGGATGTTCAAAGACCATCTTCTAAAACTATGTCCAATTCCCCTCCCCTGGTCTGCCCTTATAAAACCCCATTGACATGATTTTAAATTCTCATAATGCCTCGTAGTCAAAGTGCAACTTCCTGGCACAGCTCTCTTGCTTCACAAGGCAGCCATAGATTAAGAGCCAGGGGTGTGTTGGCAGGAAAAGCAGACACAGTGACCTTCTTGCTGCATGGAATCATTATGTCTGGGTGCACTCTGAGAGTCTATTTTCGGGGTTTGCATAACTCCAACTCAGAGGGCCAAATGCTCCCTCCCCAGGATAGAACTGGAAGGAGGAGGGGAAGGGTGCACAGAGTGTGAAAATGAGACCAAGGCTGTCAGCAGTTAGGCAACCCTGAGTGAAGGGACTGTCACTCAGGCACATAATGTCCCCAAGTTCATTCACTTATATCCTAGATTAAGTCCTCATCAAAGGAAGTAGTTCTAATATATGACCTAAATCTGCAATAAAATGCCCTTAAAACAGTTCTAGAAGTAGAGTTTCCTTTAAACTTATTTTATATCTATAATTTCACTTCTGGATGATATACTTCATTCCGCTTTTCTTCTCAAAGGCAAAAGGGATGTTATCAGCCATCTGATCAGTTTATTCCATTCATAACATGTGCTGGACACTGAGTTGGGCACAAAGGAACAAAAGGCACCTCTACCTTGCCTTTTCCTGCCAGCAAGCCCTGGCACTTTCTCTCGTGCCATCTCTGTAGAACCCTGCTTCAACCTAAGACCAGATTGAAATGATACTCCAGTCCAGCCCTCACTGAAGAACACACTAGCATATCCACTGACCACCACACACCAGAATAACCTTGAGATACTAAGACTGGCATGTCAATGATGAGTCCTCACACTCCTAAAAGACCATGTCTTGAATCAAAATTGGGATGGGAGGGATTGTACAGAGCATGGGCACCTTTGATCATGGTGGGGAGGGTTGAGTTGGTTGCAACCCCAGAAGAGTGGATCTAACCATCTACTCAGGTGGAGGAGGACAGGAGAGAGCATACTCTCCCCAACCTCAGCCAAAAGGAAGCACAGAGGCCTAGATGCAGGCATGGGGCAGGAGTGGGCCTCTGCTGGCTGCATGCACCAATTGGCATGCACATGTCGCAGCCAGGGCAGTGACAAATGGCCCACTGCATTTCCCTGTCTCATTCAGAGCCACCTGGGAAAACAGCAGGCTGTTGCTGTGGATGCTTGAAAGAGCTGAGCTGTGGGTTTGCAGCCTAGCACCGGTCTTCCACAGATCTTTCTGCGAAATTTCAAGCACTATTTGACCGCATTCTTATCAATACCACTGCTCTTGTGGGAAAGTAGCTTCCTAGTCCATCCAAGAATTCTGCTTTCTGGGGTTTCTCAGGACAAAACCACAATGCTGGGAGGGAGTGGTGTCTGCATAAACTTGAAACCTCAAATTGCACTAGTGGGACAAGTCCTTTGTTGGCCAGGCTTAACACTTTTTGTCTAATTTCTTTCTCAGGCTGAGAATAAAACATGATTTGGCACTGGACAAATTCGGCTGCACACAGTGGGAGGAGTGGGACTAGGTGGACGAGAGGGAGATGACAAAAATGGAGGGAGTGGCTAAATAAATGAAAGCCTGATTAGACAACTGTGAAGATAAAAAGGCCTGTCTGTTAGACTGTGACCCCCTTAAAGGACAGAGTTCAGGTTTTACAAAAGCAAGGACCCAACTGGTCTGCAGCTAATCGTTGCTGCATTTCTGAACAGGCTGCCATTGGTAAGTGATTTCCAAGGGAACATGGCTGGCATCATGAGGATGTGTCCAGGGGACATGAGGGAGGGGAAGGGAAGCGAGCTCTGCTCACCTCTGCAGCCCTCTTGCCTCAGCACCCCCAGCGTCTCCTCTGCCCCAGAACCTCCAAGTGGATCACAGAGTTGTGGGAAAAAGCTCTGTTCTCAGAGGGAGGACATTCAATCCTCCACCCTGGCTCACCACTCAACAGGGTAAATCACTGAGCCTTTCAGACTTCGCTGAGATTTCTTGCATAGTTGAAATAAGGGTACTAATACTTCCTGAGCCATCTCATCTGATTGTTTGTGAGGCCTAAAATAAGATAATTCATGTGAACATGTTTTGTAAATTGGAATGAGCCATGTACGGAGAAGGCTGTATTTTACTACTACGTTAACCTTAATTCCCGCTCTTTTTCTGGCCTGGGCTGCATCTCGTTTCAGTCTTTTAAAACCATCTTCCCGCACAGCTGGCCAACTTTGACCATGCTTTACTTCCGGATCACACTTGAGCTCTGACGTTGTACCACTCCAGCTCTCTTGGTGGGGAAGCACAAAGGGAGCCCCATCCTTGCACACACGCTTCTCTGCATTCTCCCTAGCCCCATCTTCTCCAGATCCCTGAACACAGGTTTCACTCTTCCATGAAAATGTTTACAAAGATATATGATGAAAACCTGCTATTATGTTTGAGACACTTGGGTCTATCTGTTATAGCAGATACCATTGTCTTAGCTCATCTAGCACATGATAAATACACTAGGAAATAAAACACAAGCCACTCCCAAGTGCCTTTTCAGGCCTGTATTTTCAGTGCCAGGTCAACTTTAATCTCTTAGATCTAGAATGAGAAGGCTGTGTAGGGGAGGAATCTGTTATGTTGGCCTCTCTATTTGGGTATAAACATTACCTATGGGGTTTAAAGGTGGAAACAACAGCATAAGGGGGTGTGTGCTGGCTGGCACTTGTCTGGTCATGCAGGCTGCCTGGGCAGTGGTCTGAGCAGGCCCACCCTTGCAGGAGCAGTCTGGAGCAAGACTGAACTTCCAAATTTGACCCTAATGACAATTCCAGAGATTTTAAGAAGTGGGACCCTCAGGTCCCAAAATGTCCTGGAAGAGTCCTGTGTCACCTCCACAACCAGAGTTTCAACAAAGCAAATCAAAGAAGCAAATTCATTTATTCATTCTTTCATCCATTCAAATAAATATATATATATATATATTTATTTATTTATTTATTTTTGCAAGGAAAGATTTGCCCTGAGCTAACATCTGTTGCCAATCTTCCTCTCTTTTTGTTTTTTCCTCCCCAAAGCCCCAGTGCATGGTTGTATATTCTCGTTGTATATTCTAGTTGTAAGTCCTTCCAGTTCTTCTATAGGAGCCGCTGCCACAGCATGGCAACTGATAGACAGGTGGCATGGTTCCGTGACTGGGAAATGAACCCAGACCACTGAAGCAGTGACAGCGCTGAATTTTAATCACTAGGCCATCAGGCCTGGCTCCAAACAAATCTTTTTTGAGAACTTACTAGGTATTCCTAGGAAGTTTCTGGTGGTGCAGGGTACAGCCAGGCCAAGTCTTATTTTACGTTTCCCAAGGAAAAGTACAGGCCACCAAATAGTCTAGAGTGTTCCCCAGACCCTCTCTGGGGCTGCAGAGCCATGAGGACACAGCACCTTTCCACTAGCAATCGTTCTACTTGCTAATTCAGAGGAAACCACCTAATGCCATAAATTCGGGGGAATGAAATTGCAGAACTATAGAATGGCTAGATGTCTTTCTGCTCCCACAGAGTTGCACATCATTAACACTGGTCCAGGATTCAGAAGCCTGACCTTAGTTTTACATGAGCAAATCTGCTTCAAAAAGGATCTCTAAAATGTCCCTTAGCCTTCTGTGAAGGGCTGCATAGTCAGGGAGCAAGGCCTCCTCTAATGAGACCAATGAATGGGCGATGCAAGTCGGTCGGTGATTGAAACGGGAAAAAATAGCAATAATGGCCTGTGCAGGAACTTTCCCCTCGGAGTGAGATTTTCAGACTTTGAATTTTAAGAACAGTCTCTGAGAATAGGAACGCTCTTTGATAGAACATTTCTCTGGCTTTTCAGGCATGCTATAACCAGACAGTGCACTGCATGCATGATGAACTGACTCAGAGTATCCTGAATGTTCAGAGAAAATGAAGACAGGCAAGAAATCACACACTGACCTTCCTTTCCAATGAAAACGGAGCAAACGACTAATTTCAAAACCATTAACATGTAAAAGCTGCATATTTCTTCGGAGAACAGGGCACAAAGGCTCTCCAAGGAGATTGCTGGGACATGATTACCAGCAACATTTAAGTTTTCAAAAACACGCCAAGGAGGCTATTCACTAAGAATGTGTAGCGGCAAAGTAGCTGCTTCATTAAACTTAAATAGCCACGGCAGAGCTGTGCTTACAGACGCACGCCACCAAATTATACATTTCTTTTCTGGATGCTTCACTGACCTCATTATGTGGAGCGGAGAGTTTGTCATTCCAAATAAAGTGACCATCCAAGTCTTTACAAACATGTCCATCAGGCGCTTGATGAGTCTGCAGAGTGAAACACTGGCTGGCCCAACGAATTTTTTAAAAAATACTTCTCTTTTTGTTGTCTCCTTATTCTCTGCTATGTGCTCGTTGTCACACTTAGAGAGCAGAGTAAGCAGGTGAAATGCCTGTTTCCAAGCATCAAGGAGGTTTTGATTTGGAGGTAATGGTATTTTCCTGAGGAATGTGTAAACACCAATGATGAATCAAAGGAAAAAAACCCAGAGCAGCATACAGCAAGTTGGATCTGGAGAGTTACAATAACACGTCCCCAGTGTACTATTTGAAAGTTATAGCCAGAGTTATTTATCATTTCCCATCCATGTTATTAATTCTGATTCTCAGCCACAAGAAATATCAGACTAATCTTTTTTTTCCATTTAAAATTACTATATTTTCTCTTCAGCCAGGTAAAATCCTCTAGTTCTGCTGAAGGCAAATCAAATAACAATCATGTATTTATACATATTTTTTCCCCTCAAGAAGTCCTCATGAAATTAATTCAGATTTTGGAGGCTATTCATTTTTTCATTTAATTTTAATTATATAGATGAAAATGGCAATTAAAAATCCCACAACAACCCTGTGTGTTCAAAGACACAGGGACAGCTGAATTACACTTGTAAATAACAACTGGCTCCCACACACAGAGGCCCGCTGAGCGGGGGGAGTGGGCAGGGAGCAGAGCTGCAGGGATGAGTGCTGGGGGCTTGGGAACGGATCAGGGCACATCAGAAAAGTTTAAAGGTCAAGTTTAAAAAAAGAGAGGGGAGCAGGTAAAACAGAATGAGAAGTTACTGGGAGATGAAAAATAAAAGTGTATTCTTCAAATGATATTCAGCGTGCCCAGTGCCAAACAGCTACCTGTCCAGCATGAGGAAAGGTATGGAGGGTACTGCATGCTACCAGGATATCTGACCACACAGGAGAAAAACTTTCAGCTACGATGGGAGCTGAACACGCTCTAAGAACCGAAGTTCCCGATTTGTCAAGTTCATACCCATTTTCTACCAGCATCCACGTGAATGCCCACCATTAAGGAAGATGACTTGGGGTTCATTCCCAATTGTACCTCACTCACTGTCTTCTGTACAAACAGCCCAGTACTAGCTATGCAAGTGGGCTAATTCTTAACCCCAGCCTCCCCCAGCGGCTGCTGGCTTATTTTAAGCCAGGGTTCCTTGGGGCTTTCCCTGTCTGCACTTCACCAAGACCACAGCCTTGCCCTCCCACAGCGCGGTGTCCTGCATTCCACCAGGCTCAGGGGGCCCAGGCCTCCCTGCAGCACTTTCAGGCCTGTGAGGCCCCAAGAACCTTGGCTGCCTTACCCTCAGTTTACACATAAGGATAACCAAAGTTACTCAGCTTGCCAAGGAATATGAAGGCAAGTGCATAGTAAAGACTAAACCTCTTTGGATTTTGCTTTTCAGCCCTGTCTTTGGCATTATAGACAGACTCCCTATCACATGCTTCATATTACTAAAAGTCTCCCAAACACCACCTGTTCTTTCACACATGGTCTAGAGACCTGTCAGAGTCTCTGGGTGTTTCTGCTTTATCTTTGTACATATTTGGCTTTGGATTCAGGGGGCCTCGGGAAGCCTTTGAGTGGGAGGGAAGAGAGCCCTGGTTTTGGGTCAGGGAGTCCTGGCTTTGAACTGCCACCCAGCGCTTCGCAACGGAAGAGAGTTACTTGGTGCTAAGCCTGGGTTTCCTCCTTGACACTGAGGATCTGGGGTAGGTGTGGGTCTAGCACACGGAGGGCACTTAGTAATGGGCAGTGCTTAAGACTGGAGTGCAGCAGGGTCATCTCACAACAGCCAGGGCCAGGGTGGGGAAATGAGCTCCTTCCAGATCCCACCTCTAGGTCCCCTCACCTAGCTCACCCCCTTGCATCCTCTTCCCTACGCTCCCATCTCCCCAAGCAAACATCCCAGGGGAACAGAACTGCTGACATCTGCTTTGACAGTCTTGTATAAACATAGGTAAACAGCACAGAAATGCCTCCTGGAATTACTCTTCTCAGCCCTTAGACACTGCTCCCCTGCCCCTCCACTACGCACACACTCACACACACACAAACCAGATTCACAGTTGTACATCCGGGATTCTTGTGGACCATGAAATTGGTGAGGAATGAGGCCTCTTTCTTACTTACTTCCTGCTTACCTCAATGTAAAGCACTTCGAACTCCTTCAAAGGAACCTCTGAGGAGCTATTTTTTCTAAGCACATGCCCCCCTCCTGCACTCCCTCCTTTGGCCGCCTGTCCCAGCTCACCGTGCATCTTGACTTGGGCGATTGCATCAGTCCCTGCATCTCACACAGCCTCCACCTGCTGGAGCTTCCGCTTCGTCTGGGCTTTCTCAGTGTGAGGACCACCCCGCTCTCTCTCCGCGCCTCCCCAGGGAGCTGCTAGTTAGAAATGCCCTAGGGCATCAGCTTACTCGAAGGGCTGTCCTCCCTTTAGAATGTCCCCTTAGGCCCCTCAACCACTCAGAAGGAAGATCCTGAATCAAATATCCGGTATGTTCATTTCTTTGTATATATCCAGCCCTGCCAAATATAATGGGTGAGGTTCCTTAACCTGATACAGCCTGTTTGATAGAAACAAAAACTATTGACACTGAATTAAATTATTATCTAAGACAAAACAACCAAATATTATACTAAGTTTACCTTTACTTTTAAATTTTCATCTTATGGTAGTTTTCCTTCAGAACAGACCAAAAAAAATTGCACTATTAATAGCAATAGTGCGAGTGTATTTTTCTATTTTCATAGCACTATTCATTTTCCATTTTCTAAGTGCTTAATAAATACAGTGGGTCTTTACTGTCTTCCAGGGTGAAAACAACAGTTACACCCCCACGAAGCTCATTCATTTGCTTTATGGGCTAAAAAATCTCTAGCGTGTCACAAATTAACACAATGTTCCTGAGGACTGTGTTTTATTCTTGAATCTCCAATTTCACTAATAAATGTGAAAAACACATGTAGCCAGATAAGTCCCTGGAGACTAGCCACTGCAGATGCTGAAGAAAGTAAGTTATTCCGGCTAAGATCAGCATTCACTTTCACACGGGAGACTATTTGTTTCCCAAATTCTCCTCCAATTGCTTGATGTAAGGCAATGAAATGGATTCTAGTGATTACCCCAAAAATGTAACAAAACTAGTTTTTTTTTTTTAAATAAAGGATGTCTTCAAAAGCAATAAGAAAAAAACAAAATTCTTGATCATCAGATAATGACCTTTTTCTAGTTATAACTACAATGGACCTCCACTATCATCTCTGAGAGAGATCTGTTATTCTTTTCTTTAATATTTTCATCATGAAAAGTCTCAAACAAATAGAGAAAATACTACAGTAAACTCACATATACTCCATCATCTCAATCTAACAATGAATCAAACGGCCAAGATTTTGCCACACTTGTTTTTCCTTCCCTTCCTTCCTCCCTCCATCCCTCCCTTTCTTCCATCTTTCCTATTAAGATTTTTAAGCAAATATCAAAAATTACATCATTTTACCCCTACATATTTCAGTATGAATTTCTAAAAATATGGACATTTCTTATATAACCACAAAGCCATTATTATACCTAACAAACTTAACAATTCCTTAGTATCATCTAATACCCAAACTGTATTCAAATTTCTCCAACTGTCTTGAAAAATCTTTTATGGTTGGTTTGTCTAAATGATCCAAACAAGGTGTAACATTCAGATGTTATGTCTCTTAAGTGCCTCTTATTTGCACACAGCTACCTCCCTTTTTTCCCCACGCAATTGTCTTGCTGAAGAAACTCATATGGGGCTCCTCTTGAGCCCGGTCCCAATAGCCACAGTCTTAATTTGTTTTCTTGTGGTATCATTTAACTTGTTTCTCTATCCCTTGTGTTTCCTGGAAACTTACAGATCAGCTTAAGTTCAAGTTCAACTCTTAGGTAACAACAGCTCATAGGTGGCGCCCTGTACTTCTCATTGCATCACGTGAGGGTCACCTAATGTGTAGCCTGTCCACTTTAGTGTGTTCAGGGGACAGCAGCCTGAGTCCTTGATTGTGAAGTTCCCCATCAACATTTCTGATGGTCTAATGTTGCATCCATTGATAACAGTTGCTTGAATCAATTATGTCATTTGGGGGCTACAAAATTATGCTTTTCCAATTCTAATCTCCTTTCCACATTTAGTAGCTAGAATTCTCACATAAAGAAGAACTTTCCTTCATCAACCAGGGCAATATGGTTACCCTGAAATACAATTTGCATAGAAAAAGCATGATCACTGCTTAATTCTTTCCTTTGATCACCAATTTTCAGAGTAAGGAATTGGTGCCTTACTTATATCCTATAGTAACTGAGTTGTTTTTGTTATTGTTTATATTATTCTTAAAGGTCCATCCGTCTTTATTGAAATTTGAAAAAAAAAATCAAATCACCACCCCATAATTAACCTTTCTTCTTGAGTATAGAGAACTGGATTTGAGATTTAAAGGGATACAAAATAAGTCGAGGGCATGGTCCCTGCCACCTTGTAGCACTCTCAGGAGGAAGGCCAGGTGCTATTTCTCTCACATGCTTTGGTATCTGACTCTTGTCTCTAGGGTTGATATAGTTTTTCCTTAAGCCAAACATTCCTTGCAGACAGAGGCCTTCTGTATTGACTGATCCCTTAGGAAAATGAGAACAATTCTAAAATATCCCCTCTTTTGCTTATTGTGGCACAGATCACTTGGTGTCTCCTGCCCCTGCAGACTTCCACTTTCATATTATTTACTAGACACATCTGAAGGTGTCTCAAATATGTGGAAGTGGGTCGGCGGGACTACGCTGCCTCAGACTGACTAGTTGAGGTCATGGAGCTTGTATCAGCTTGGGCCTTGTCTGTGACCTATCAGGAAGCCATTCTCGTCCAGTGAAGCCTGTAGGTACCATCTGGCATGGCCACACCCTGCTCTAGGGCTGCAATAGTGACACAATAACATGCTGGGCAAGCTTCCACTGGGGGAAGAATCGGCACATGTGTGAGAAACAGCTCCCTTCTCCTCTTCTTACTAATAAGGGTGAAAACATTTTGGCCATTCATGGGTATTCCCCACAGAGGCATTTATAAGTTTTCTTTAACAATGGCTGACAAGTGTCTCTGAGACTGACAGGAATCCAGGGTCTCTTTTTGCTCTCTAAGAGCAGAGACATTTTCCGCCCATTATCGCCTTATTTTACTGACAGGCATCTGTCAGTTAGACATTAAAACAGAGTGATAATGGGAAGATAATATGCTGGCTCTGTCCACACACTTCAAGAGGGAAGCACTCATGAAAAATGTGTATTTTGGGAAACCTAGATGCTCCTGTGCCTATCTGCATTTCTATTTAGTTGCAAATTGAGTGTAGAATAGCAAAGCAGCGAGAAGAGGAATAACAGGGAGATGGCATCAGAGGAGATTCCTAGATGGCCCTGTAGACACCAGTGTGGGGATCACTGCTCTAAGCAGGAGCGGAATGGGTTAGGAAACACATGCCAAAGAGGGTGAGCAGGATGGAAGCATCTTTTTTCTGGCTTCACTAGAACTCATTGAGAGCTGCTGAACCAAGGAAATGGCAGAAAACATATTCCATGATTCTATAAATGGAGGACTTTCACACATTCTGAAAAAGCGCAAACACTCTCTTTTGAAACAGAGGCGAAAAGGGAAGTACACACTTTAAATAAACTAATAAAAGCAATTCAATTCCTACTGAGAATCTTTCTAGTAAATAATCCTCTGTCTGAAAGTAATATCGTTACTCAGATATTTGGACCTCTAGTCATATTTTCGGGTCCTGACTTCTTGGCTAATGCAAATAAAAGCATATCCTCGAACACACACACACACACGCACACACACACACAGAGTCGCACATATATGTATACACACACACACCCTATATATCATCTTTTTTTCCCAATTCAATAAAACTTCAATATATTCAATTAAAGATTGTAATATAATGCCATCTTTATGCTAACAATTCACCATAAAATCTTGCCTTTCTGGACTTAGCCATGGAGCCTAGGGACTATTGAAGTATAATCCTTACCACAAAGTTCTAATATGAGCACAATGGGAGGAAAGTCGGTGCCTATATCCAGTGGCAAGAGGCAACTTGAGTAGGAGAGAAGCCAGAAGTCACTAGCCTCACCAGTAAAAAGTGTTAGAGTCGTCTTTCTTGAAAACAAACTGTAGTGATTCAGCATGTGAGACTTGGAGTTGGACACCTTCGGTTTGAATCCCAGCTTTTCTGTTTACCCGTTATGTCTCCTCAAGCTGGGGATAAAATGGTGCCCATCTCATATTTGAGGATTAAATGAAATAATGTAAGTGCCTAGCATAGAGCTTGGCACACAGCAAACTCTGCTAGCTGTAGTTATGTGCTAGGGCCAGTGCAACTTCAAATGTCTCCAGGGTACACTACTGCTTTCAATATTTCTGTTCAAGTCAACAGACATTTATGACAATAGTGACACTAACATGGGAGGCAACACAGTACCTTGAGAGGTAGGGTGGGGAGCAGAAAAAAAGCATGAGCTTAGGAATTGGGCACAGGACTTTGAATACTGGCTTTTGTCACCAGTTACTAGGGTTCAATCTTGGATAAGTTACTTAACTTCTCTGCATGTCAATTTGCCCATCTGAGAAAAAGGAGAAAGTGACTTCCTTACAGAGTCATTGTGCATTGAGCTCACAGAGTATGTAAAGTGCCTTGCCCAGTGAGTACCCACTCAATGGAATCTCTCATTATTATTAGAATATTATACAAGGCTCCGGAGAGGGACAGAGGTGGGCCTAACGAATCCTGCCACCGGAAGATGTGAACCTGGACTGCGGTGAATGGGCCAGAATTTGCCAGAGGAATATTGGGGTGAGACTTAACACACATACCCAGGCACACCAGAAATCTAAAGAAATTAAGTGTTACTGGAAGGTGAGGTGTCCAGAGAATATTATCTTAAAACACAGCATCAATACAATACAGAATAGAAAATTATCTCCCTTCGTTTTTGCTGGAGGGCAAATATGAGGCTCTGGGGAGCCAAGTGGCCCACAGTAGTTCTTGGAACTTTCCCTTTATCCTCCCTGGGTTTGCCCAAGAGCCAGGTATCATTTTGGCCCCAGAAGAAGGTAGCTACTCTGAAGTATTTAGTGTGGATACAGAGGAATGAATGGTCCTGTTCTTTTCTGGAGAGGACGTGTCTATGCACTTTCCTAACAACAAAGGGGAGAATCAAGCTGAGTTTGTAATTCCACTTCCATCCTTTGATGCCAACATTCCTAGAACCAGCTACTCTCTTTATCTTGTTTACACAGCACTCAGCACAGGGCCCATTTAGATGTTTACCAGGTACATTAGGGAGAAATGTATGTCCTTTTAATAAAACAGGGATATGCAGGAGGGAAAATGTACAACTTTTTGGGTATCTGGGTCATAAGGATCTGGACATTTGAAAGAAGCTGTAATACACTGCATCATGATTTTTATAAATTCTACTTTCAAGGTGACATAAAATATGCGTCCTGTCTGCTAGGGGAGAAAATGCAACCAAAGCTAATCCATGATGACAGCGTGTATGTATACAAACGAGGCATGCTGATTTCTCTAGCTTGGTCTGTTCATAAATTGGACTCATTTCTTAGATGTACAAACAATGATCACTATGGTAAATTCAACAACAGAATTTTCTGCTCCAAACATGACGTTCTCTTCAGTATCTTTTTAGAGCCCTTAAGTGGTTTTGATGTACATGAAACTAAAAGCTGGGGGAATTAAAAACTACACAAATAATGAAGATGAGTTACTGGGTGAATTACCCATTACTGTGGAGGTTTTTGGATATTTTCATTGAAAAGAGTAAAAAGGCCATCTAAAGATACTTGTGTATCTACAAACGATTGTAAAGTCATTCTCTTTATTTCTTTCCAACTCCCATGAGCCTCTTTTATTAGTTTCAAGGAATAAAGCTCCAATCTGCTTCAGTAAACTGCATTATTTTTTAAACTACAAAAACATATGCAGTTTCTTTTTCTTTTTAAAGATTTTATTTATTTATTTTTTTCCCACCAAAGCCCTAGTAGATAGTTATATGTCATAGCTGCACATCCTTCTAGTTGCTGTATGTGGGACGCAGCCTCAGCATGGCCGGAGAAGCAGTGCCTCGGTGCACGCCCGGGATCCGAACCCGGGCCGCCAGCAGTGGAGCGCACGCACTTAACCACTAAGCCACGGGGCCGGCCGATATGCAGTTTCTTTACATGAGAAATCTTCTTTAACGGCAATGCAGTCATTGGGAAGACTGCTTTAAAAAGTATATTTTATAGATCTTCCCTCCACATTCTAGCCCCTCTCTACTTTCCTTTTTTACAATATTATTAAGACCCACTGCCTTTTCACAAGTGCCTGGCATATAATGAGCACTTAAAAATATTTGCTGACCCCCTGAATGAATAAATGAATTCACTATCTTGATATCAAACTCTGGATCCAGGTTATTAAGTCATACAATCATATGGCTGACACAGACCTCCTATTTAGAAATACCTTTTATCTGACTTAACTTCTAAATAGTCTAGTATCTCCTCTGCTATTTGATGGTTGCTTATATTTTTATTTTTTCTTAAATTTTGAATAATCCATCTATTCATTACTGAACTTGAAATCAGGCACTCCTATCTACAGGTCATTTAGGAGAATTAACAGGCAGACCATGAATTTGAACTCTTAACCTAGACATGGCTTGAAAGCATCTCTAAAACAAAGAACTTCTAATTCCCCACTTGCCCACATGCACATAGTCTCCTTAAACTGACACGGAGAGTATGGTTTAAAAAATGAAAGAAAGAATGAATGTATGAATAAATGACTGAGTAGACAAAAGATCCAAAATACTTCAGAGGTAAAGCAGTTCCCATTTTCCTATTAATTCAGGACACTCTGAAGGTGCACAGAAGGAGGATCTCAAGCTCAAAGATCTTCTCATCCTGTCCACCCAGGCCCAGAAACCTGATCTGCAGTGTGAACAGAAGCATGGTGGAGCTGCATGTTGTAGGCATCCTGATTTGGAAATCACAGATAGATTTTTCCTACTGAGGATAAAAAGGCTGGATATAGTTAGAATGGTATTACTTCCATATTCAGAAACACTATTAGGTGATTGGCTTTTATCAGCTCGTGTTGGAATCTAATCATCACATAATCAGGTTTCTATTTGTTACAACATACCATGTTTACAAGTTGAGGAAGGCCTGCCAGTTCTGTTTCTGAATGATATAAAGTAGCAAAATCACCAGAGAGAGCTACTGTTGTAAAGGAAAAAACCTGTTGCTATTTCAAAGAGTCACCTGTTGCATTTGGTTGGGATACAGAGGCAGGCAAAGGTGGCACAGGTGATGATCAATTTTATGTCACTGACTGGGCCACACAGTGCCCAGATAGTTGATCAAATATTATTCTGAGTGTTTCTATGAGGGTACTTTAGGATAGTTTAACATTTATATTGATAGACTGAGTAAAGCAGATTGCCCTCCCTAATGTGGGTGGGCCTCATCCAATCAGTTGAAGGCCTGAATAAAACAAAAGGTTGACTCTCCCCTGAATAAGAGGGAATTCCTCCTGGCTGACTCCCTTTGAGCCGAGACATTGGTTTTTTCCTGCCTTTGGATTCAAACTGAAACATTGGCTGTTCTAGGGTCTGAAACTTGCCAGCCTATGGACTGGAACTTACACCACTGGCTCTCCTGGGTCTCCAGCTTGTCAACTCACCCTGCAGATCTTGGGACTTAGCCCCCATAATTGCATAAGCCAATTCCTTATAATAAATCTCTTTATCTCTCTCTCTCCTATCCTATTAGTTATGTTTCTCTGGAGAACGCTGACTAATACAGCAGGAAACACCAAAGAGCTGACAATCTAAAAAGTATATATGTATATACATGTATATATGGCTTTAAAATCCATACAGTAAAACTTAGGCAAATTCTCAGTTACCTTCTTGGTGATGCTCAGGCTATGTAAAAAGTAATCCCTGATCCCTGATCACACACTAAGAGAGGGGTGAGTGGGGTGGGCTGAGCAGAGATGACACAGGCTCTTCTCAGCATGAGTGATGAGCCCTCACACACACTGAAAAGAAATTTGGTGATATGTACCAATAGCCTTGAAATGGTTGTGCCTTTCCTTTTAGAAATCTATTTTTAGGACATAATCAGAAATGCAAACAAAGACTTAGGCACAATCTGCAGTGCTCTTTTATACTCTGCAGTGTTCCTTTCCAGTAGCACAAGACAACTGTCCAACA
Source organism: Diceros bicornis minor (assembly GCF_020826845.1). Lineage (NCBI taxonomy): Eukaryota > Metazoa > Chordata > Mammalia > Perissodactyla > Rhinocerotidae > Diceros > Diceros bicornis. The sequence continues at coordinate 47,128,864 of NC_080740.1, forward strand.
GTAGGAGAAAGGTTAAATAAATAGAATATATCCATATAATGGATTATTAGTGGTGCCATTAACATTACTTTTATAATAAATATTAAATGTCACTGTAAAATACAATGTAAGGCTATGTGAAAAAAAGTAGGATATACAAGTATTTATATCTATAATTTTAACTACCAAAGGGAGAAAGATGGTATATCAACATGTGAACAGTGGTTCTCCCTGGGTAATAAGTGATTCTTACTTTACTTTTATTGTTTATGCTTTTTGTATTTTCTAAAACAAAATATATTTTTATTATATTTAGAAAAAAAAGGACGAAAAAATAACATTTTATAACTCTCAAGAAGGAAAGCATATTAAACCACCTACTGAGAAAACAAACAATAAACACCAAAACCAAAGCAGAGCAAGCCAAACCAAAACTCAAAAAAGCATACACCCTCACCATAAATAATCCAAAAATCAACCAAGAAGATTTCCTTTATTCTATAGGTGCAGACATGACATTACAGATCTCCAGGGAAGGAAATTCAACAACCCCTCTCCACGGCAGCCCATTCCAGGAAACAGCTGGTTTAGTGAGAAGACCCCTGGGTTGGGCCCCAGAGGCTCTGGGCTCTTTGCTGCTGACTGGTGTTGGGAGCACCAGTGTGTCATTTGCTCTCTCTCAGCTTCGGTTCTTTCATCAATAATACATGAGAACTAAATCAGCCTCTGTGAGCTACAATGGGTGTTGTGAGAATAAAATGAAGAGGTAAATTCACAAATATCCCCAAATACAAAAGGTCCCCAATGTGAAAAAAGGTAATCAGTGGTCCCCACCACCAGGTTCATGACTGAATCCTCCAGTGGCCCCTCCTTGGCCCCTGCCTTGGTGGCAGCCACAGATGTCAACAGTGGAGAGAAAAAATGACCCAGACAGGATACTCTCTTCTTTCCCCCATATAAACACAATGTGCCTAAAGTAACATTTGGTTGGCTTTTTTCTTCTTAACCAGAAACATGCCAATTTAGATTAAAAGTCCATATACTTAACGTGAGTCATATCCTTGCTAGACAAGACAAATGTATAAACAGGAGCTGTAATAATCAGCCAAGCTTTTCTAAAGCATCATTTATCATTCCTGTTTGGAATTTTTATATTGAAATTGCCTGGCCAACAATTGTATATTTAAACCATGTGGCCTGACAAGAATTGGTGAGTATTTTCACCATTGTTCCATAAATGAGGAAACCAAAGCAAAGGAATTTTATGATTTTCTAAGTACCCTAAAGTTAGTGGAAGAACCTGATAACTCCATTTCTGACCCCATTTTTGTGCCTTGCTACTACTGTTATTATTTAATACTGATTGAATGCATATACGATGCAAGGTGCCCCTAGTCATTCTCCTTGGGGTGAGAGGGGAGCGAGATGGAAGAGGAGGTCAAGAGAAATAAAAGAGGTGAAAACCCTTTTCGCCCCTGAGTTCGAGTTAACAAAGTAGGTGATTTCTCCAGTTATGACAAGCATATTCCACAAAAAAGCTCCCAAGTTTCCTAATAACGCTGAATAGGACTGAATGCTTAAAGGGAAAAGTACATGTTCTTTCGATAAGACTCAAATTTTGAAACAGGAAGAATTCTTGGTATTTAACGCTTGGGCAAGACAGTGTGTAACTTCCAAGATTTCATGATTAAATTTTACAGTATACAGTTGTAGTGGCTATCACTGACAATGATGAGTATCTCAGATTTTTTTCATTCCACATTATACTAACTTAGAGCAGAACATAATTCTCAGCTCTGTTGATCTGATTCTATAGAACTTTCTTTTTCCTAAGTTAGGAGTTAATGTGTAGGGCAAATAAGTATAAAATAAATACAAAAAAACTGAAAAACAAATCACTTTCCTTAGTATTCCTAAGCTCTCCCACTGTGGGTGAAACTGTCTTCTTATCTGTGAGTCATCACACATTTTCTAGGCATTACAACTCATCCACTTCCCATTTTGGGTAATGATTTAATTTTTACCCATAGCACTTTAGAAGTGTGGGCAGGAAAGTTCTGTGAGCTGTCCTACTGAATTACAGAAAATCAGAATCTGGTTTGAGGGAAATTACTTCACATGTGCATTACAATGAAGAAAATGTAATATTTCCTCGGTTTTGCAGAGGCCAAAAAAAATAATTTCCCTTATTTCTTATGAACAAGAAAAACCATACAGTGATTTACTTTGCTATTAAAATCAGATACTTGGGAGTGGGGGAGGAAGTCTGAGATTGTCCTCTCCTGGAATGAAAGTGAATCCTGTGGATATATTAGTCACTAACATTGCAAATGGCTTTTTCTTAGAAAACCTTATAAGGGTTGCCAGAAGTTTCCCCCTTTTTGGATATTGTGTCATAATAGCACATGTACAAATTCCTGTTAGCGTCCAGTTCTACAACAGACATAACACTATGCTCAAGTTGATTATAACAGGTGACCTTCAACATAAGCACTATTGTTATTATTTATTCATGACAACTCCATTCCCTTGGGATATCATTCCTTCACCCATATAATGCCCCACTGCCTGCCCTTTCCTCCTCATTTGAAAGGAAGGCCTCCCTAAGTGGTATAAACTGTTTGGTGAGGGTAGACAAAGCATCCCAGGAGTGGCTGGAATAGAAGAACACTTGCTAATACTCCCCTGGCTACCACCCATTTCTTCATTTCCTTCTTATCCCTACCCCTTCCTATATCATCTGTGCTGGGTGATCAACCTTCAGTATGATTCTTTGTGGAATATGGTACTGTATTAATAAATAAAATACAGAACTGTAATTCTCTTGGAAGAACTGGAAGAAACTCTTGTTAGCGCCTTGAAAATAACTGTTGTAATTACAAAAAACAGTTGTAATTTTAACAGGCAGAGATTCTTCTGGACTAATGGCACTTAAGGCCCAAATGTAAGACAAATAGAAAGGAAATCCAAAAACAGCAATTCTTGTTATTTGAGACAGTTCTGTTCTACAAATTGCTGTGAACACTGAATTAGCAAATACTGAACCATGCTCCTAAGGGAAAAACAGGACTAGGTTCCTGTAAGCCTCTAGTCTCAATGTTTTCATCAACAGATAACACATAACCCTGTTTTATGTGTTTTTCTGTTTAAAGATATCTATTGTTGATTCATTAACATTGAATTCAGGGCCAACAACACTACAACTTATGCCTCAATGAAACTTATCTAACATATTTTCCTATATAAGTTAGATAATGAAACTTATCTCACTTACATTTTCTCCATAAGGCATATCACAACCTCCTTGTGCTTAGGAACACTAGACAGCACTTCAGCACTGTTTGGGAGCCATTGTAAAGAGCAAAATCATCAACAAAAACCACAAAAGTAGATTGTGAAACAAACATTTGTTTACATCATGAGATCTGAAACCGCAGAGTATTGCCTTGTTCAACCTCAGCTGGGAATGCGTGGGTCGGGTGACTCAAATTTTTCACTACTCTAGGCATGTCTGCAAGTAACCATGAAAGTACTGCAAGTATTGATTTTTGGGTTACAAATAAATTTTAGCAAGTAGGTGAATTCTCAAATATGAAATCTGAGAATAATAAGGACCGAGGGAAGAAATTCTACCTCTTATCCAAAAGCAGATCATGCTTTGTTTATCTCCTTTTCTCCTAAACACTGATACAGCCTCAATTAAAGTGCTCTTTCATGCTAAACAGTGAGAAATATTTTTATGCTAGAGGGCCATTACGATTATAGTGCAACTGTGTATTATTTATTGGCTGTTTTTTTTTAATGTAAATGGACGTCAGAAGCTTTGATTTTCAAAAATTAATGAATGTTACTGAGTGGTTGAAAATATAAAACTACAAGTTTACAAAATTTCCTTCAACTCCCTGTTTTAGAAACAAAATAGAGAAAGCACACAGACTAAGTTATCCTTTGAACAGATACAGAAGTTAATTTCTATAATTCAGGTAAAACTACCATTAGTGCATTATAACTTATTCTGGTTCAAGAAAGGTATGTTCAGAATTTGGTAGAAGAATGATGAACAATTAGTCATGCGCCACATAACGATGTTTTGGTCAATGACAGACTGCATATATGACAGTGGTCCCATAAGATTAGCACTGTATAGCCTAGGTGTGTAGTAGGCTATACCATCTAGGTTTGTGTAAGTACACTCTATGATGTTCATACAATGACAAAATCGCCTAACGATGTATTTCCCAGAACATATTCCCATTGTTAAGCAACAAACGACTGTACTAAATACTCTGGAAAAGGAGAGATGCTGAACTGAATATGTAAAAAATGAAGCCTCTGTCTTCTTAAGCCCTTTTGTGCTGAGCTGCATTTCAGGAGCTTTCTAACACTGCAAGTAAATTTAGAAGTTCAATCCTATTTTTTAAAAGTTGTTGTCTTCTCTAAACTGTGGGGAAAAATCTTGACACCATCTATCCAACAAGGAGGTGTAATAAATAGGAAAAAAAATAGGTGGGAAAATTCACACTTGTTAGAAACAGTTTTCAGAATTGTGCTTGGGTTTTCAAAACTTAAGCCAAGCATGTGTTACATGTGATAACAGTGTCTCACAGAGTAGAATCTGAATAAGGCAGGACTGACTCGCATATAGGTCTAGGCCAACATTAAAGTAAGATTCTGGCAGAGTTACTGTTTGCACTTGGGCCCTGACCCCAGAAAGCACATTCATGTGTTGGTTCCTTGGTGAGAGCCCCATGGAAGCACTTGGGGATCCTTCTGCTGGTGCAGCTGCCAGCAGGTACCTTGACCCCATCGCCACCATTGATTCCATCCAAGACAGACTCGCAGGCACTCAGCCTGTGGAAAAGGTCTGGGAAGATAATGCAAGTTAAGTCCTGTAAGGTGTAGGCACACAATGAGGGTATCTTATAACAACAAACAGATGATCTCAGTTAATCTTCTAAACAGCCCTATGCAATACCAGTTATTATTGCCGGTTTATAGAATCATGGTGCTATCTGAGACTCAAGGTTGCAGTCTTCCTGTCTCGTGCTTCTTACCTAAAATTAACTTCATAACCCCATCACTTGAAGCTATCATAGAACATGAAAGGAAGCCTTCTTGAGCATGTTGAGCTATTTAATCACATTGTGGCTTTAAAGAACTGGCTTCACAGCATGGTTTCCACTGTTCCCCATGTGGTTTAAGAAGTAGTAACAACTGTGAAAGCCTCAATATAGCCATTGTAGCATTTACTGATAAAACTTTAACTTTTTAGGGGAAATACTAGTTATTCCAGGCTAGAAGTCAGCAAACCTTTTCTGTACAGGACCAGATAGTATATATTTTAGGCTTTGCAGACCATATGGTCTCTGTCACAATTACTCAACACTGCCATTATAGTATGAAAACAGCCACAGACAATATTAAATGAATGAGTTTGACTATAAAAAACTTTAAATAAAACTTTATTTGTGGACACTGAAATTTGAATTTCATATAATTTTCACACATCACAAAATATTAGTGTTTGTTTTAGTTTTGTAAAAAACCATTTAAAAATGTAAAAACCATTCTCTTGTTTTGAAAAAGCAAACATAGTCCCTGCTCTAAGGGAGTTTACCATCTAAAGCAATGACTGTGGACACAGACATACAAATAAAATACAGAGAAATAACTATACACCACACATGGTAAGAAAACAGTAGAGGACAAGATTTATATTAGATGGAGTCTAATGTCTCTGTACATTTTACTCATGATTGTACTTTGCAAAGCATGTTATATGCCATGTAAAGCCACAGGTGAATTTACATGGAGAAGGGAAATCATCAGAACTTTCTAGAAGAAAAGTCCAAGTGGTTATCGGCTTTCATTTTAACTGTGACTATCTTAGGACAGTTTTTTGACATGTTTTGCAACTTCCTCAGAAAGACTGACTAAAACATTCCCGAGCTCGAATGCTGGGGGGCATTGTATCCTTACTCATACTAACAGCACTATACTACCGGCAAGGTTTTCTTTTCCTATGATTTACATCAATAGAGGAGGCTAAATTACCTCAATGTACCATAGAAAACATTGGGGGGAAAAAAGAGAGAAGGCAATAAAAGATACAAAAAAATATTGAGTGTTCACTATGTGACAAGCACTGCTCTAAGTAATCAGCATGTATTATCTCATTTAATCCTCATAACAGTTCTCTAGCGTAGGGACTACTTTTTAAAAAGTTATTATTAACAGTAGGCATGATGGCACAATAAGGTTATAGGCCCAAGGTCACATAGTGAAGTGCTGGAACAGGATTTGAACCCACGTATCAGATTCTTGACCCCTTGCTCCCAACCACTCACAATCCCCTCCCAATACTAATGGATCTCTCCACTAATGCTCTGTCACTCACTTAGTGTTCCTTTCCCAAGATACCATGTTACATGTGCGCTGGTCTGTGTGCACACAGATGCACACACAACATTCATCATACCTGGACAGTCTTTGCCCTTCCCTGCACCATAACCCTCCCTACTGCACTCTCTGCATATGTCCAAATATCTGCTTTCACACCACAAGTGGGTATGCTGATATGGGAAGCCACCCTGAATAATAAAGGAATATGGCGCTAGAACTCAAGAGAGCTTGGTTCCAGCTCAGGTGTGAACTGTGTGACCCTGTATAGGTCACTTCACCTCTGGGAGACACAGTTTCTTTATCTACTAAATAACACTTATACCTTATAACATTTTGTTAAAATGATCCAATGACACAAGGTATGTAGAAGCATTTTATAGTCTATAAGGAAGGGGTGATTGATGGTTATTATTTTTATTATACACAGCCTTTATCCTTCTCCCACTCCTTCCTTCCTTATTGTGAAGAAACAATACATTTGACTATCTTAGTATTTCTCAGAATACCAGCCCCCTTTCTTGCCTGCCCCTTCCTCCCTTCTTTGTATTCACTGAGGAGATACACAACGGTCAGCAACACAAAGATGATCCTTCCTCTTCCAGGTCAGAGAAGACAACACAGCCGTCATTGGTGTGCTGGAGCCAGCTTGTACCCTCTCACCGATTTCTTTCCAATTCCACATTCAGTGAAGCCATGTTGATGGCTTGAAATTGGCAACAGTGGGAATACTTACACCAGGGAAACTGGCAAATACTGCAAAGCACGCCTCCTCCCCTTTTCCCCAGAGAGCTGGTTGTTGAACGTTTACCAGCACACTACTGGATAGAGAAGCAAAATAATAAAATGGCACAGGTGCTAGGATGGAGAAAGTAAAGAGTGGTCTGGGAACATATAGGGAGGTACTTATGCTTGCAGGAGGTGGGCAGAGGGATTCAGAGAAGGTGTCCTGGAGGAAATGAGATTTAAGCTGAGACCTTAAATAATAATAATAATAATGATTAATAAGTAATAACAGGAGCTAGCCAGGCAAAGAGGAGGGAGAAGAGAGTCCCAGGGGAAGATAACAACATGTGCAAAGACCCAGAGTGTCAGAGCAGCTAAAGGAAGTTCCTTAAGGCTGTAGTGCAAAGCAGTGGGGAGGAGAGGACAAAAAAGAAGCTGGAGAGGTAAGAGCTTCAATTTGACCCCAAGGGCAATGGGTGGCTACCAGTGGGCTTTGAGCAGGCAGGGTAAAGTTTATGAGTGTGAGGTTCAGAGTCAGGGCGATGGTATTTGAATTCTGGTTCTGCCAGCTGGGGACCTCAGGCGAGCTTCTTACCTCAGCTGAGCTTCATGTGTACAATGAGGGTAATTACAGTACTCAGAGACCCTGGGGTGGTTGTGCAGCTGCAGGTCAAGTGCTCAGCATGTGCCTGGCTCCTCAGAGGGGCTTGGTAGGCATCCCAGCACAGACCAACTAACCACAGAGTGGATGCACACATTCTATAAGAGAGGAGCTGTTTCTGTAGCCCCTTCCCACCCTAAAACACTGCTATTCTGCTAGTCTAGGACAATGTTTTTCATACTCTGGGTGGTGACCCATTAGTGGGTTGTGAAATCAGTTTAGTGAGTCTTGAGCAGCACTAAAACAAGAAAAAGAAATAGAATTAAGGTAATTAGACAAAAAACAAGCACCAGAGTCCACTGTAGGTTGCAAGGTAAGTTTTTTTTTTTTTTGTGAGGAAGATCAGCCCTGAGCTAACATCCATGCCAATCCTCCTCTTTTTGCTGAGGAAGACCGGCCCTCAGCTAACATCCATCGCCAATCCTCCTCCTTTTTTTTTCCCCAAAGCCCCAGCAGATAGTTGTACGTCATAGTTGCACATCTTTCTAGTTGTTGTATGTGGGACGCGGCCTCAGCATGGCCCAAGAAGCGGTGCATTGGTGCGCGCCCGGGATCCGAACCCGGGCCGCCAATAGCGGAGCTCGGGCACTTAACCGCTAAGCCACGGGGCCGGCCTGCAAGGTAAGTTTTGATTTGTGTTTGTGTGTACTGGGTTGCGATGTAAAATTTATTCCCAAGAGCCACGGTTAAAACGTGTGAAAGCCCCTCTCCATTAGGAAACTTCCTGTGAGCTTTAGGGGTTGGGTGAGGGAGGATAAGAGAAGCAGGGCCAGCCTGGCTTTCTCCTGCTTCAGAAGCTGGAAACGTCTCAGGGATTTATTCCCCTGGGTTTCTACTGCTTCCAATAAAAACTGATGCTCCCTGGGCCATGGAGGACCCTGGGCTTTATCTGCCATCTGGAAGCCAAGGTAATGGACAGCCCATGCAAGTGACCACAAGCCAAAGCCCAGAGAGGGAGAGTGTCTCTTCTAATAGAGTGGGTGTGTGGATGGGTGGGAAGGGCTACTAAGGGCCTCTGACTGCCCTGTTGTTACTAAACCCAGCCCTGACTGTGAGTCAAACTCAGTAACTAAAACCATCCAAGGCAAGTCAATGCAGAATGGCTTGGTGCATGAAGGAACCGAGTAGTGAAACTGACATTTAGTTTGATGTGTCCCAGATAGATAATTCTATATGTAAATAGATTTTAGAAGAATTTATTTTCAACATATGTCAAAACATATCCAATTTGCCCTTTGGAGTTGCAAAACCGTTTGGCATTTCTTTTTCCATTGCAATTTAAAGAACAGAAAGTAATGGCAGATGCCTGGTCAGTGTTTGGGAGAAAAAACAAGCACGGCACCACACGATGATTTAGTTTCGAGTTTCCACCGGGCTCATTCCCCAGGCAGATGCAACTGGCCCTAGATTAGCTGCCGACATTTATCGACAGAGGAATTAATCTTCACCAAGGATGTTTTTTAAAGCCCATTCTTTACAGGAAGTTGTAGCCAGAACATCAGGCCTCCTTCACTTTCCCCTTTCCTCTTTCCCCTCCTGACAAAAATGGCTAAAAATAACCTCTTAAGCCCTGGATCCCACTGAGGAAGGTGAGGGAGCAAAGGAACATCCTTTCCCCAGTGCAGGCCATCACATGCCCTGATTTCAGTTCAGGCAGTCACTGAAATCACAGCCATTAGGAGGCCACCACTCACATGGGTTTCTAGGGTGTGTGCACAGGGGGAGCAGGCAATGTGAGAACAGATACCCTAAACATGAATGACAACTGTGTATTTGGTCAGAGAAGACATCCCCATCGATGATCTGCTGGTACCCTCTTCTTGGCTTAACTGCATTTTCCTATCCTGTTTCTCATTCATCAAAATCATCTTTTGGGGGCCGACCCTGTGGTCAAGTGGTTAAATTTCCGCGCCCAGCAGCCCGGGTTCGCGGGTTCAGATCCTGGGTGCGGACCTACTCCACTCGTCAGCCTGCTGTGGAGGCAACCCACATATAAGAAATGGAGGAAGATTGGCACAGATGTTAGCTCACGGCTAATCTTCCTCAAGCAAAAGAAAAAAAAAAGAGTGAGATTGGCAATGGATGTTAGCTCAGGGCGAATCTTCCTCACCAAAAAAAAAAAAAAAAGAAAGAAAAAAATCATCTTTTTGTGGAGGGAGAAAGCAATGTATACTTCCTTCATCAATAAAACAATGCTGAGCCAGGAACTGTCCACTTCCATTCCCCAAACACTACTGAGAACCCCTCTCACCCCAACCCTGGGTGGGTCACTGTCGGCTGTCTTCAATGGGACTGCCCAGTTTCTTACTTAGTCTGTTAATAATTGAGCGTCCACTGTGTGCGACAGACTATGGCTTGTGCAGAAACACATAAACGAAAAGAGAAAAAATTGCCCTGATAACCTCCATGCTCCTTGGAGAAACAATACATTGAATGACAGAACTTATGAGAGAATGAAGAGTCGAAAGCAGCCTAAAGGTGTGGCACTGGAGTCTCTCTCTGTTACATGGAGTTCTGCATAATGATCTTGGGGCTAGGTTTGACAGGGGTTATTTCTTAAGTGCTCATGGATTTCATCATGTCTGTGTCACCTGCAGCATGGAACTTGGTGGCAGTTATGGAAAGACTCTAGTGTACAAAGAAGACCTAGAGACCACAGGGAACTAATAAATGTGGATGGAACCTCCACACATCAATGCTGATGTGATGTTAAATATCTGTGTCCAGCAGGAGCAGGCTGAGGAAGGTGTCATGGGAAGTGCACGCCTCTTGGATAGGCAGCATTTGTCATGTGTGTTTTTGTGTTGTGTGCCTTTGTTGGTTTGCAGCCGTGTAGGTGGCAAGGTGAACAAGGTGGGCATGTAGAGAGGAGGGAGGATTTTTCCCACCATGAAGGAAAATCTTCCGTGGTAATCAACAAAGCTTGTAATAATACCAGCATAAAGAAATTCTTTTGAATAGAATTTTAATAATAATAATTTAATAATAATAATTTTCCTTTTAATAAAAAAGGAAATCCAAGTGGAGGAAATACCTTAAAAGATAATGTTTAGGAGGCAAACACAGTTATAAATGCATTCAAGTCTAAATGCTAACTCCTTCATGTACATATATTAAAATAAGGCACTAGCTAGCTAATAAATGATATGAAATCTCAAATTAATCCTCCCTAAAGGATTTAATTATCCTGTTTAAGTGATTTCCCATTAAAGATCATAACACACAGATCATTTAAACCAACAAAAATATGGGGACACCACAATGGTTGGTGTATCTCCAAATAACATTTATAGTGGTTCTAATGGAACAGGAAATAAAGAATGCCTTCTCGGACAAAGTGGCAGATTACATTCCATACAGGGAGAGCTCTAGAAAGGTCAAGCTACACCCTGAAAAATCTAAACCCTTTTATCTTTGCATTCTGGACCAGGGAGCTAGAACCCCAGCTGTGAAACGCTCCATCTCTCTCCATTCTAACAACGCTTCATCCAAGACTCAGCCCTTGACAAGATGGATTGCCTCAAGGAGACCCTACCGGGACAGACACGTGGCAAGTGCACTGGTTTCCCCTCACTTCCCTTCTGGTTCTCAAAGGAATCACAGAATTCCCAGAATAATTCTAGGGCAGATGTTATAGAGAGTTGGGATCAGAGAGGCAAATGTGCTTACAGAGAATAGTTAGGTTGGGGGTAAGTGATCTGAGAAGAAACGGGCTGAACCTTGCAGAAATTCCTGGGATCTCAGGGAGAAGCAGCCATGACCAAGATATAAGAGGTGGCAGAAGTAAAAGAGATAGCTTCCACGATTCTATAGGCTCATCTTAGAAAAGGGTCCCAACCGGTTAAAGAAACCCTCTACATCCATTTAATGGAATTCTGCGTCATGCGTTCCACTCTCTGACCACCCCCTACCTTTCCAGCTCTCTCCTTCCAGTATCCCAACTTCAACAATCTTTTGACTCCCTCAGGACCTCCAATCCACTGATTCTACCACCTTTTCACTCTCCCTCACCCTCTTGATGTCCCTTCTTCCCTCCTGACCTGGTTTAAACAAATGGTCCATCATTATAATCAATCTCTTGCATGTACCCCCAACTCTTGCCTCTCTTGCTTGTCTATTCTCTTGGCAAAACCATGATCCAATTCTTTGACAACTCTGCCTGCACCCTTGCTGCTGAACATGGCTGGAGAAAAACACACAACTGCATTGAATGGAAATTCATGACCACAAGACTCAATGAGCACTAAATGCTGCCCAGCAACCATTCCTCACTCCATTCCTTTACACATTCTCGCTCTCCTTGACAATGATTTCACTTTGGCCTTTGTCCCAACACCTCTCCCCCACCTTCATTCTCAGCTGATGACCTTGCTTCCCACTTCATGGAGAAAAGCAAAGCAATCCGAAGAGAACTTCCACAGATGCTCACCACCCCATCTACTCCCCTATGTATCTGTACACATAGACTTCTACCTGTCACCATAAATGAGCCACCTGTGCTCCTCATTCTCCATTTGTGCACCAGATCCCACCCCCCAACAGGCCTGTCTACTCTACAGGATTCATGCCAGCAACTCTGTCCTCTTTAACAGCATCAATTTCTCTCTCTTACTGGACCATTCCAGCAGCATATTCAGATGTGGTTATTTCTCCTACCTCAAAAAAATCCCTCTTTTATCCCACTTCTTCTGTAGCTATCATCTCACTTCTCTGATCCCCTTGCAGCAAATTTCCTCAAGAAAAGCTTTCTTCATTTCTTTCCTCCCATTATCTCTCTTTTTCAGCTGTATTAGGGTAAAACTGAAGTACACTAAAGTGCACAAATTTAAACTGTACAACTTGTTCAGTTTTGACATATGTGTACACCATGAGACCATGACCACAGTCTAGGTAATAAACCGATCCATCACCCTCAAGAGTTTCCTTCTGGACCTTTCCTTCTCGCTCACACCCATTCCAATCAGGCTTTTGCCACCACCACTCCAAAGAAACTGCTCGGCAAGGTCACTAGTTATCTCCATGTTGCTAAATCTGAGCAAGTTATTCAACGCTTGGCGACTCAGTTTCCTCATCTATAAATGGGGATAATAATAATACTAACCTCATTGGCTTCTTTTGAAGAGTAAATGAAATAATACATGTAAAGCACTCAGCACAGGGCTTGGCACATAATAGGCACTCAGTAAAATGTTAGCTATTATTATTTATTATTATTACATTTGTAATAACCATGGAGTTCAAAATGTTGTACTACTTGCAGATTTTTTTCATGAAATATTTTGAGTCATACTTCAACTATTGTAACTTCCTTTGAGTGAACAATGAACTTGAGTGTAGAGTCTCACCTTTGTTATTATACCTCTGTTCACCACCTCGAATCATTTTGAGCCCATCCATTTCTCTGCTGACTGGGTTCATAGGACTCTTCTGTTCCCTGTTGATTTGGGGTGATGTTTGACTCATCCGGCCAAGAGTAGATTGGATGGACAGCAATAGCATTGTCTGTAAGGCACTGACCTTTAATGTTTCCATTTGAATTCTTTGGACATTTTTGTCATTGTTCAGTGCTTCCTCTGTAGGTTTTTGACTTTTGGCATAACTGTAATCTAGGCTCTCTACCCTCTAAGAAGGATACAGAAGTTACAACACAAACAGCTTCGACAGCAAACCCTTCTTTTTCTCCAGCTATACTCTCTTTTTATTAAGGGAAGGGGGATGGAATCAGTAAAGCAAAGGCAGCCCTAAGATTTTTTTTATCTCCCTTTTAAAATTTATTATAAAAGTAATGTCTTCTCATGGTAATATACATTTATTCATTAAAGGAGGGAGGGTATAAATGAAGGCATAACACACCCAGTTCATACACTATTCCTAGTCCCGATAACCACTTGTAACAATTCTTGGTTTTAGTTCTTCTGGTAATACTTTTAGCTCCTCTCTTGATTTATCCAATTTAAGCAGTATCAATTAACTCCCTGTTTTAAAAAAATTAGAAATTTAGCTTACTACCTTTTCTTCCCTCCTTCCACCTTTCCCAAAATTTTGTTATATATTTTTTAAGTTCTTTGCTAACTTTATAACTTTAAGAAATAACATTTAGGCATATTATTTAATCTATCAACTTAAGCCAGTATCTCTTAAGCTCTCCTAATTGTGTTAGTTGAGAAAACTGGCACCATTTCAACTCCCTCCATTGCTCCTCTCTTCCATCACCCAAATTCTCTCAGCCATATAATTAATTTTGCATTCTTAGGGTTTATAATTTAAATTGTCTGTGATCATAGTTATCTTCCACAGATTCTCTAGAAATAAATTCCAGAAAATGAAAACCAAGAAAGAGCATTTCAATATTATGATGTTATACATATTATTCACTTCAGAACAAGGTAGTGCGATTGGACCCTGAGAGAAGATGCTGGGTTCCTTAACTGGTGTTGCTTGAAAGAGAATGCTCTAAGCCTCAAGGTCAAACCCTTTTTTATTTTGTTATATTCTACCAATTGCTCAAAATCAAAACACATTTTCATTTGCTTCATAGTTGGACCATGTATTTTTTACGGAGCTTTTTGTTTTTCCTGACAGCTCAGATTGCCTTTGTTTTTTTTCTGCTTGCTGACAATAGTAGCATACTTTTCACCTTAATGCTAAGATCATATGGCTGGTTAATCAATTCATTACAGAAAATCCACGCTCTTCTTGAAGTCATGCTTCCTGTTGCTTTGACTTCGTGTAATTCAGATATATTGTTACTTAAACCTGCCACAACTCTAGGATTTCTTTTCTTTGTACTCTCTGAGATTAGGGTCAATGTTTTCTCAGATGATGTTCTTTCTGTCTTTTGGATTCCCTGCTTCCTTTGCTAGAGAATATCCTCAATTTTGTATCTCCCAGAGAGCTTTATTCCAGAGATTCCTAAAAATCTTTATTCTGCCTTTATATTGATTAATAGCTTAATAATATGTAAATTCTAGGTTCAAAATCTTTTTTCCTCAGAACTGTGAATTCACTCTTCTAATGTGTTGCTGATTGGAAATAAAATGCTAGTCTTATTCTTATTTCTTTGTAACTTTTTTCCCCCTCTGAATACTATTAGCATCTCCTCTTTATCTTTTGTGTTCAGAATTTCATAAGAATTTGCCCTTTTAATCAAGAGGCTCTTGCCTTTTCTCAGCTCTGGGAAATGTTTTGTTTTCTATTTAAATACTTGTACCTCTCCCTTGTCTTTCTTCAATTTTTGGAGCTCTTATTAATCAGATGTTGGAGTTCTAGGATGGGCTGTTCATGCCTATTAAATTTTCTACTGTATATTCTATTTTCTTGTCTTTTTGTTCTATGGGTCGAGAAGATTTACTTGACTTTATTTTAAACCTAGTAAATGAATTTTTAAAATTTCATCCACCATATTTTTAATTTCTACTGTTTTTTATTCCTTACTTTATAGGTATCTACAAACAATATACAGTATTGTTTTATGTGTATTAAATTTGTTCCATAGGATACACATTCCAAAATCAGTTTGTTCACCCAACATTGTGTCTGAAATCTATCCATGTTGATACATATGGTTCTAGTTTATTCATTTTTAACTGCTGCGAGCATTCCCCATATTCATTCATTCAACAAATATTGTGTGCACCAAAAATGTTCCTGGAACTGTTCTGGTGGCTGGGGATACAGCACTGAAGGAAACAAAACACGAACACAGTATAATTTATTTTATCTTTCCCCCATTAACAGACATTAGGGGGCCGGCCCCGTGGCTTAGCGGTTAAGTGCGTGCACTCCGCTGCTGGCGGCCCAGGTTTGGATCCCAGGCGTGCACTGACGTACCGCTTCTCCGGCCATGCTGAGGCCGTGTCCCACATACAGCAACTAGAAGGATGTGCAGCTATGACATACAACTATCTACTGTGGCTTTGGGGGGAAAAAAATAAATAAATAAAATCTTTAAAAAAAAAAAAAACAGGTTTCGCTATGACACGGAACGCTTCGGCGAATGTCCTTGTACAATGCTTCCGTTGCAAGTGCTCCTCTAGGGAATATTTCTAGGGTTAAAACAGCTTCTTCATAGACCACATTTTCAACTTTACCAGGTATTGCCAGCTTGCTTTCCAAAGTGGGGTACCAGACTGCATGCCCAGCAACCTGGGAAAATTCTCTGTTCCGTTCATCCTGCCCAACATTGGACAGTCATTCTTCTTTATTTTTGCCATTCTGATGGGTGAGGAATGGTACCTCTTTGTTTTAGTAAGCATTTCTCTTAATTGTTAGTAAGGCTCAGCATCTCTTCTTACATTTACTGGTCCTTTAAATCTCCTCCTTTGTGTATTGACTGAAGGGATCCTTTGCTACTCATTTTTGTAGTCAGTTGTTTGTCTTTTTCATACTGATTTATAAGGATTCTCCATCTATATAGTCTGGAAACCAACATATTTCCTGGTTTATGTGTTAAAAATATATTTTTCCAGTCTAGGGTTTGTGTCTTAACTTTATTTATAGTGGCTTTTGCA
This sequence comes from Diceros bicornis minor, assembly GCF_020826845.1. Lineage (NCBI taxonomy): Eukaryota > Metazoa > Chordata > Mammalia > Perissodactyla > Rhinocerotidae > Diceros > Diceros bicornis. The sequence continues at coordinate 47,145,139 of NC_080740.1, forward strand.
TAAAAGAGTTTTACTTCTTAATGTCATCTTTTCCTCTATGAACTGTCCTTTTTGTGTACTGATGAGAAATCATCTCTACCCCAAAGTCAGAAAAATATTCTCCTGTATTTCCTTGTAATAATTTTAAAGGTTTATTTTACACATTCAGGCCCTTAATCCACCTAAAATTATCCATCTATATGAGGCGAGGCATTACTCTTTCTTTTTTCATAATGAGAGCTAAATCATTTATGAAATAATCCTTCCTTTTCCCACTTATTTTTAATGCCTTGTCTACCTTCTGTCAAGTTCCCACATACATTTTGGAGATTTTTCTGGAGTTTCTACACTGTTACAATGAATAGATCTGAGATTTTAGTCAGATTCTTTTTAAAAATAATTCTCTCTGGTCCCTAAATTAGCCATCTTTCTCCCAATCTCAGGACTCCTCTTGTTTCATTTACATTGACCACAGATGAAGAAACAAAGATGCAGAGATCTTATACTTCCTGTTCAGGTTCACACAGCAAGACAGTTAGAAAGCTTGGACCAGGATCTTAGCCTGCATTCCAATTCTCTTTCCACTAACACTCCCTCCACTAAAAGTTTCCATTTCAGTCAAATTTTTACTTCCACCAGCAGTGAATGAAACTGCCCATTTCACTGAATCTTTTCGAAGACTGGGTTTTATTGTTTTAAAACATCTTTTCAAATTGGCAGGTTAAGGATGGTATTTCATTATTAGAGTTTCTTTACATAAATAAATATTTAAATAAATAAATATTAAGTAAGTAACTATTCCTTTAAAACTTTATCATGTATTTCTTGGCCATAGTATTTTGTCTTTCTGGTTTTTCCATTCATGTCTTTTCCCTAGTTTTCCATTTATTTATTTTTTTGCCTTTTTATTAGTGGTGTTTAGAAATTCTGCATATATATTAAAGACATTAACTCTCTGCCATATATGTTTGACTTTAAAAAAAATCCTGTCATTTGTCTTCTAATTTCATTTATAGTCTATTTGACACAGAGGTTTTAGAAGTTAAACCTATCAATCATTTTCTCTGCGGTCTCTTCTATTACTCCTCTACTTAGAAGGGTCTTCTCATTCCAAGTGCAGATAAATATTCATTCTAGATTTTCTATGACTTTTATGATTTCATAAACTCTTCAATCCATTTATAATTTATTTTGATGTATGGTGTGATGTCAAAAGCTAACTTTCATTTTCTCTAAATGGTATATCAATTGGTTCAATGCTATTTATTCATAACTTCTTTATTTATATGTCATCAGCTTTATCTATAGTATATTCTTATACATACTAGAATTTCTTCCTAGGTTCTGCTTGGTTAATGTGTCTATTCTTGTAAAACATCACAATTTAAAGTTATTATAGCTTTATAATTCATTTTAATAACTAGTAGAGGAAGATCTCCAACATTATTATCCTCCAGAGTTTACTGATCATTTCTGTTTATTCTTCCCAATTTTTTTTTGAGTCACTATTATAAATTTGAGATTTAGTCTTTCCATTAAGAACACAGCATTTATTAAAGTTTTCTTTTATTTACTCAGTAAAGTACTTTAGTTTTCCAAATATAGATTTATTATAGAATATTTTATATTCTAGTAAATGAGATATTTCCCATTGTATTTTGTAACTACTTATTGCCCATACATAGAAAAGCTATTGATTTTGGTTTATTTTGCATAAAATTTCTATTTTTATCAAATTTTTATTATATTACTTTATGTTGATTCTGTTAAGTTTCTAGGTAAATAGAAATATAATACTCATAATGATTATCTTTTTCTTCCTTTCCTCTGATTTCTATTTCTTGGAGGGGCTGTAGCTTCCACAAGAATGCCCAATGATCATGGTGAAAAGTGAGTCTTGTTCCTTATTTTAATGAGGTGTCTCCAGCTTACCATTTAGTGTGCTCTAAGTTGTTTCTCTGGCCAAGACACTCTTGATTATATTAAGATGTATGTTGGTTAATAAACGGTCTAGTGTACTTATCTTGAATTTTAAGCTTGTTTTTTTATAGACTTCATTTTTTTTATTTCTAAAAGCCCATTGCTTTTGTATTCTGTACTTTTTGTTTTTCATTATCTAATTCTTCATATTCCATTCTACGTCCCTAAGTACTTCTGATCTAATCTGTTTATCACTGCTTTTAAAATAATTAATTTTTGAATCCAAAAAGGGTCTCATGACTGCATAATATATACAAGGAGAAGAAACATCAAGGGTAATGAATAATATTCTGGTTAATAAACAAATATGACTTTTTTTTAAAAAATGCCACTTGTTCACTTGAATAGAAATTGACTGAATAGAAATTGACTGATTACTGGAATATGGAGAAGAAAAGTCAATAACTACCAATTTGGCTGATTTTTATGTGCAAGATACAATTAACTTAAAAACAAATAATCACTAAAAAACCAACAAAAAAAAATCCACGATGGGGTTATTTCAAAGAGATATAGGATCCAAGTGTAAGAGCTTCAATGACTAAAGGTGCAACAATGTGAGCAACAAAATAAAGTAGTATTGCATTATAACCCAGAGTATAAGATCTGTGAGTCCATACTGATACAAAGAAATGATTGAATATATAAATAAAAGCAGGGAGGAGAAGAGACAAATCTCCTGTGCAGAAGAAATCCAAATAATTCCTGTAGACACTCAGACCTCAAGGAGACGGAGCATAACTCCCCATTCCTTAGTGTGGCCTATGCATAGGGACTTCCTTCCCAAGGGTGCAGTATGGAAAGGGCGAAAAAGACTAACTTTACAATGGAGACACCCGACAAACACTTCCTCAGACAGGTGATCAAGGTCAACATCAACAATGATAAGTCATGTTGATGGTATGTACTCTTCCTATGTGATGACACTGGCACTTTATTTTTGTGGTCTTTCTCTCCAAAACTCATAACCCTAGTCTATTTCTGAGAAAAATATCTGACAAATCCCGATTGAGGAACATTCTGCAAAGCACCTGACCAGTGCTCTTTAAAACTGTCAGGGTTGTCGAAAACAAGGAAAAGTCTGAGAAACTGTCACAACCAAGAGGAGCCTAAGGAGACATAACAACTAAATGTAATGTGGGATCCTGGATGGGATCCTGGAACAGAAAAAGGATATTAGGTAAAAACCAAGGAATCTGAATGAACTATGCACTTTAGTTAATAACAATGTATCATATTGGTTCATTAGTTATAACAAATATACCATACTAATGGAAGATCTTTTTGTTTTTTTTACTTTCTTAATGGCTTTCAAATACACAATATGGTATTATTAACTATATTCACCATGCTGTACATTACATCTCCACTTGTTTTATAACTGGAAGTTTGTATCTTTTGACCCCCTACACCCATTTCACCCACCTCCCCTCCCAGCCACCCCTCTGGCAAACACCAATATGTTCTCTGTATCCATGGGCTTGGTTTTGTTTTGTTTGTTTTTGTTTTTTAGATTCTACATATAAGTGAGATCATATGGTATTGTCTTTCTCTGTCTGACTTATTTCACTTAGCATGATGCCTTCAAGGTCCATTCATGTTGTAGTAAATAGCAGGATTCCATTCTTTTTTATGGCTTAACAGTATTCTATTTTCTTTATCTTTTCATCTTCTTTATCTTCTATCTAATAGACATTTATATTGTTTCCATATCTTGGTTATTATAAATAATGCTGCAATGAACATGGGGGTGCATATATCTTTTTGAATTAGTGTTTTTGTTCTCTTTGGATAAATATCCAGAAGTGGAATTGCTGGATCATATGGTAGTTCTATTTTTAACTTTTTGAAGAACCTCCAGACTGTTTTCCATAGTAGCTGCATCAATTTACATTCTCACCAACAGTGCACAGAGGTTCCCTTTTCTCCATTTCCTTGCCAATACTTGTTATTTCTTGTTCTGCTTTTTGATAACAGCCATTCTCACAGATGTGAGGTAATATCTCATTGTGATTTTGATTTGCATTTCCCTGATGATTAGTGATGTTGAGTATCTTTTCATGTGCCTGTTGGCCATCTGTATGTCTTCTTTGGAAAAACGTCTATTCAGATCCTTTGCCCATTTTTTAATTGGATCGTTTGTTTCTTTGCTATTGAGTTGTATGAGTTTATATTAACCCCTTATCACATATACGATTTGCAAATATTTGCTCCCATTTAATAGGTTGTCTTTTCATTTTGTTGATAATTTCCTTTGCTGTGCAGAAACTTTAGTTTGATGTAGTCCCATGTGTTTATTTTTGTTTTTGTTGCCTTTGCTTTTGGAGTTAGAGCCAAAAAAATCATCACCAAGACTGATGTCAAGGAGCTTACTGCCTATGTTTTCTTCTAGGAGTTTTATAGTTTCAGGTCTTACATTCAAGACTTTAATCCATTTTGAGTTAATTTTTGTGTATGATGTGGTCTAATTTCATTTTTTTGCATGTGGCTGTTCAGTTTTCCCAATACCATTTATTAAAGAGACTGTCCTTTCCCCATTGTATTTCCTTGCCACCTGTGTTGTAAATTAATTGACCATATATGCGTGGCTTTATTTCTGGGCTCTCAGTTCTGTTCCATTGATCTAGGTGTCTGTTTTTATGCCAATACCGTACTGTTTTGATTATTATAGCTTTGTAATATAGTGTGAAATCAGGGCGCATGATGCCTCCAGCTTTGCTGTTCTTCCTCAGGATTGCTTTGGTATTCGGGGTTTTTTGTGGTTCTATACAAATTTTAGGATTGTTTGTTCTATTTCTGTGAAAAATGCCATCAGAATTTTGATAGGGATTGCACTGAATCTGTAGATTGCTTTGGGTAGTATGGGAATTTTAACAATGTTAATTTTTCCAATTCATGAACATGGAATATCTTTCCATTTATTTGTGTCTTCTTCAGTTTCTTTTATCAATGTCTTATAGTTTTCAGTGCATGGGTCTTTCACCTCCTTGGTTAAATTTATTCCTAGGTACAGGCATACCTCAGAGATATTGTGGGTTTGCTTCCAGACAACTGCAATAAAGCAAATATTGCAATAAAGCGAGTCACACGAATTTTTTGGTTTCCCAGTGCATATAAAAGTTATGTTTACCCTATACTGTAGTCTATTAAGTGTGCAATCGCTTTATGTCTAAAAAAACAATGTATATATCTTAATTAAAAAATACTTTATTGGGCCGGCCCCGTGGCTTAGCAGTTAAGTGCGCGTGCTCCGCTACTGGTGGCCCGGCTTCAGATCCCGGGCGTGCACCGACGCACCACTTTTCCAGCCATGCTGAGGCTGCGTCCCACATACAGCAACTAGAAGGATGTGCAACTATGACATACAACTATCTACTGGGGCTTTGGGGAGGGAAAAAAAAGAAAAGGAGAAGGATTGGCAATAGATGTTAGCTCAGAGCTGGTCTTCCTCAACAAAAAAAGGAGGATAGGCATGGATGTTAGCTCAGGGCTGATCTTCCTCACACACACACACATACACACACACACACACACACAAATACTTTATTGCTAAAAAGGGCTAACCATCATCTGAGCCTTCAGTGAGTCGTAATATTTTTGCTCGTGGAGGGTCTTGTAAAAAACACAATATCTGCGAAGCTCAATAAAACGAAGCACCATAAAATGAGGTGTCCCTGTATTTTATTCTTTTTGATGCAATTGTAATGGAATTGTTTTGTTAATTTCTCTTTCAGATAGCTCGTTGTTAGTGTATAGAAATGCAACAGATTTTTGCCTATTGATTTTGTATCCTGCAACTTGATTGAAATCGTTGATTAGTTCTAACAGTTTTTTTTGTGGAGTCTTCAGGGTTTTCTGTATATAAAATCATTCCATTCGCCAATAGTGATATTTTTACTGCTTCCTTTCCAATCTGAATGCCTTTTATTTCTTTTTCTTGCCTAATTTCTCTGGCTAGGACTTCCAATACTATATTGAATAAAAGTGGTGAGAGTGGGCATCCTTGTCTTGATCTTGATCTCAGAGGGAAAGCTTTCAGATTTTCACCATTGAGTATGATGTTAGCTGTAGGCTTGTCATATATGGCCTTTATTATGTTGAGATATGTTCCATCTATACCTACTTGTTGAGAGTTTTTATCACAAATGGATGTTGAATTTTGTCAAATGCTTTTTCTGCATCTATTGATTTTTATCCTTCATTTTGTTAATGTGGTGTATCACATTGATTGATTTGTGGATATTAAACCATCCTTGCATCCCTGGAATAAATCTCACTTGATCCTTTTATGGTCCTTTCAATGTATTGTTGAATTCAGTTTGCTAATATTTTGTTGAGGATTTTTGCATCTATGTTCATCAAGGATATTAGCCTGTAATTTTCTTTTCTTGTGGCATCCTTGTCTGGTTTTGGTATCAAGGTAATGCTGGCCTTGTAATATGAGGTTGGATGCATTCCCTCCTCTTCAATTTTTTAGAAGAGTTTGAGAAAGATTGGCATTAATTCTTTGAATGTTTGGTAGAACTCAGCAGTGAAGCCATCTGGGCCTGGATTTTTGTTGTTGGGAGGTTTTTGATTACTGGTTCAATATCCTTACTAGTAATCAGTCTAGTCAGATTTTCTACTTTTTTCATGATTCAGTCTTGGAAGGTTGTATGTTTCTAGGATTTTATTCATTTCTTTTAGGTTGTTCAATTTTGGTAGGAAGTTTATAATAGGGAACACTAGGTGAGAGGTATATGTGAACTCTCTGTACTATCTTTGCAATTTTTCTGTAAATATAAAATTGTTATAAAAAATAAAGTTTATTAAAATCATACCTTAAGTAATTATAGCCAATAATTCCTGGGTATTCTTAAAGCTGCTATTACTATACCACCATGGAAAACAACTCAGTAACTAACAGACAGCTAGCCCTGCTTGATATTCCAACCAGCATCACTTCCTGGACTAATTACCAATGTACTTTTGTCTCTAGGTTATTGCTTAGTTATAGTACCACAGAGGGTACTCAGTTATATTCTAAGAGCTCCTCTGAGAAACCAGCAAGAACAAATGGACATAAATTATAGCACGAGGGGTTTGAATTAGAGCTTTGGTGTGCTATGAAGTCAAGCTATGTGATATTCCTTGCTAGTTATCTTTTAAAGGGTGGGTTGACCATACAGCAGTTTGGTCCAGCCTGGCTTCAGCCAATCTTGGAGTAAATTAGGCAAGAAAATGAATTTCTACAGTTTCTAGAAGATCCTAAGAGTTTTTATATCTTAAGTAGAAAACTTCCATAAATTAAAAGTTGGCATAAGAGGTACCAATCACATAGAAATTGTTCATCAAATCATCTACGGTGTCTGCCATTCTCTCCATCGACACATGATTTATTAATTTTGTTCCAGAGATTTGAGTTCATGCTGCATAAATCATGAATAAAGATTAGTTTAACAGTCACAATGCCCCTGGGACAATGTTTCAAGTGAAGAAAACTCAAAATTGTCGCAATGTGAGAATAAGATGACAGTTGTATCAATATTTGCAAATTGAAATGACATTCAATACCCTTACAGAGGCGGAGTATAAATCTTATTTCTGCTTACTTTATGCAAACTCTAAAACTTTCCATTTTAATTTTTTATTAACAATTTCCCTTGTGAAAATCTTTTGAAAAGCAAATCTAAGATCATCCTGATCTGCCTCCAGTTATTAAGCAACACTAGACGCTGACCTCCTGCTCTGCTTTGATGACTTAAATACTTTAGAAAAACAATATATTACCAGGCCCCCAAGCCATGTACAGCAATGATATTTTGCCATTTTTTGCACATTAAAAAAGAGAGAACTGTCTGGCAGTGTGGCAAATACCATCGTTTTAATATTCAAAATTATATCACCTTGTTTCCACTGGCTTATTCCACCTAATTCCTTAACCTTTATGAAACTCTACTTGTTCATATACTCAAATATATAATTGCGATTTAGAAAAACTACCAGACAACAAATACCCTAGTTAGAAGTTAAGTACTCACCAGAATGAATTAAAAGTGGCTAGGATTAAGGAGAAAAGGGTCCTTATTCAGGTAACTCATTTTCTATTATTCATAGTATTCTCATGTAGCTGATGGTGTGGTTAGTACAGAAAATAAAATGATGTGTTAGAAGCAATTCCAGCTATGACTTCATACATTCGATGGCATCTCTTGTTATAAACATTTATTCCAAATGTCTCAATTCTGGGTGTGCTAGATGAAGAAAAGAGAGAAATATGGCAAGCAGAACGGAGCAAACCAAAGTCCTTCACACTAAATTCCCTCTCCACTTCACTAATGATATTTTGTTGGAAAGGTTTCAACACATTCTCTTTGTCAGAAATGAGGAACATTGATCCACATGCAGGGTTTGCATAGAGGTTATCAAAATAAAATTTTAGAGAATCATTAAAGGGCTGAATTCAGTATGTTAAATCCCTAATCAGAGATGCCAAAACCCAGAGTCAGACATCTGTCTTTCAGCAGCGACCACCATAAAGCTGATGAAAGAGGGTTCACAGAAAGGTCAGAAAAGACAAATGCCAACAGTTACGCATACTATTATAAAAAATATTTATGATAAGCAATATAACTTGTTCCTTTTTGTCCTATGTTGTCCCTTATTCATTTGTGTAACTACAGTATTGAATTTATTTCATTAGCTAGTATTGGGGGATGAACAAAACTTGATTAAAATTCAAATTACAATTCCATCATGATGTATTCTGCCCTGCTATTCTCTAGATCTAATAAGAAATTATGCCTCATCAAACATATATAATTTGGCTTGAAGTGGTAATAGTAGGAAGCCAAATTATAGTCATAATAAAGTTGTCTATGCTGGATATTTTCATTTTGGAGTGCAATATGCATTGGGTAACCTAGGTCTCCAGGCAATGATTTAGTCATTTGGGCTCACTCTGGGTGGAGCTTGTTTACATCCTACAGTCACACCATTAACAGTCACTGCTAAATATAAACACAAGGACAGATATTAATGGTTATTTCACAACTCCAGTGATACCACTACACAATTACATTGACAGGCTCGACAGTGACAACACTGAAGCTACCATGGTTACCCTTTCACAATGTAAACAAACAGGCATCTACAAAACTTAACAGAAATATGCAGTATATTTCCTTGCCCTGCAGAGCTTGGGAGTCAGCATCATGTGAAGAAACAAGGATGAGTCTATGCCATGAACACTGTAGTTTTGCAATGTGAGAACTCAAGGAAGGGAGTTTTGGACAAATTGCCAATATCTGGGGAACGTGTGTTCACAGGAGGCATGCAATATACATCTGTTGATTGATTTTGAAATTAAATTAACTGGCTGTGTCCCTGTGGGCTAGTCATTTCACTTCCATGGACCTTAACGTCTTCATTTGGAAAATGAGGGTATTAGATGATCCATGGTAATTCCCTGCCAGTCTAAGGTCATGTAACAATAATCATTTATGTGTGTGTGTTTATGCATATATGTGATGACTGTATGCTTTCAATAATAGCAACAATAATAAAACTAAATATAAACTTGTGATTCTGTAACTTGTTACTAAGTCCATTTTATTATTATTATTTTTTTTTTTGCTGAGGAAGATTCGCCCTGAGCTAACACCTGTGCCAATCTTCCTCTATTTTGTATGTGGGTCGCAGCCACAGCATGGCCGCCAAGTGGTGTAGATCCACACCCAGGAACCAAACTTGGGCCTCCAAAGCAGAGCACGCTGAACTTAACCACTATGCCACAGGGCCGGCCAGTATTATTATTTTTTAATAACAAGATTTTCTTTCTGTCCATGTGCTGTGGGCAAGTTTATGTCCTCCAAGCTTTAGGTTCCTTATATATTAATTAAGATAATAATAGCCCCTGTCATTGTTTAGAGCATGTTGTGAGCATTACCAAGATAATGGATGTAACGTTTAGCCCAGCGTGTGGCATACAGTAGGTATTTGATACATTTTTTTCTATTATTTTCTAACCCTCTTTATTTTATGAAACAAGTGAGCAAAGAATGAAGAGTTTCATGATTGTCTACTTGGAAGGGAAATTATTTTATGAATTGTTACAGAAATATTTTTTATGAATTAGTTATTTAGAGAAGAAACACCTGAATTTTGGCAATATATTTTTTCAACAGAAAGAAGGGATCCTAAGATAATGAAATTCTCCTTTAAAAGACAAAATAGAGTAATTATACATTGAATTTGCCATTTTGTAGGATGAACCTAGATAGTATTAATTATAATACCCATACAAATGAAAGCAGATGATTTGACCAATCTTAGGTAACTTGTCAAAGTTATCAAGGAAAAAAATCCTTAGAATGTTATTGCATTGAAAAAAAAAAAGGAAATGCTACATATAAAAAGAAAATTAAAAAACAAACCAAGCACCCACATTTTCTGTTTGAGTAAATGGCATAAAAGATGTTTGCTATAGAGATTTACTTATTAGTTTGAACTAAAACGAGATAAATTTGATCTAAGACACTAAACATTTTTAGAAACAGAAGCTGACAAAAATTTAAATTTAGTTTTTAAATTGGTAAATCTTTCAAGAAAAAATCTGGTGAGTTTTTGAGCAGTTGAAGAAGAGCAAGCAGAGAATCTTGATTCTTCCTCAATTGTATACACTCTTCTGTCAGGAAAACCAAACAAAAATAGACTAGGATGTCAAAATGTGAAGGGTTTCGATTTTAAACTCTTGAAGCTCATCAAAATAATTCACCAAAATTTTCTGTCATTCTTTCCTGTCCATGTAACAGAGAACTTGATATAAGGAGCAGAGCATCAGAGGCCTAAAGAGCCTCCCCGAAGAGCACTCCTACTTTGGGTCCTATTTTCAATATTTAATATAAAGTTTGACTGTCTCACATCTTCACCAGTTCTGGCCAAGGGGACTCACTGAGTGAGCTAGCTGCTTGCTTGTGCCAAGTGGTCAGAGACCACTGCCTATGCTGCAGTTGATACATTGTAGAGTATTTGACAGAAAGATCTTGAGCTAAGGTTAGCATGACTTCACCCCAATAATGCCAGATGATAACCTCTGCCTTCCTCCTCTCCTCCCCTTTGCTATGCCTCAGCCATCCTTGGCCTGAATGTGAAACTAATGCCATAGGGCAAAGGGCACAACACACGTAAAGGTAAGGATAACAAGATTTGCCTCAATGTGGTGTTCAAATGAGTAGTCTGATGTCATAATGCTGCTTCAAACTGAGTTTCCCTGGTTGCATTATTTGCTCGATATACATAAACACATTACATTTCTTAATTAACTTATTTATTGGTATGACTCATTCACCTCCTGACAGACTTCAGAAGCTGGGGAAGATAGAATACTGGCTACTCCTTAAAGGCTCCCAGTGCAAGTGCAAAGACAAACATTTACCAAGTGGTCTTTAAATTGAAAGCCTGAGACTGGGGAGTTTCCCTTCCTTATGTCCATGTCTCTGGAAAATTAAACTTAAAACATGATTTTCTAGAATTTTAAGATGTGAGTCCAGTGAGTTTTTTCCTATTGTCCTATTATGGTTGTTTGAGGCTGGGGTCTACATAGCAGATGCATCTTTATCCCACAGTCCATAGGTTTTATAAGTCTCTTGAGCATGTGGGAGGTTAAGGTTGAGTTCTGAAGGAAGCAGGATGTTTCGGTGTGAGATTAGTTGAAACAGCTGAGGCAGAGGGCATAATGATGAGTCAGTTTTGAGTCCAGGCTTCTGAGCAGGTAAGCTAGACTGGAACCTGGTGAGAGAAGGGTCACACCCCTCTCATACTGGCCAGCCCCGTAGGAGTGAAGGGTGGGGAGGGAATGATCTTGAGCAGGATGGGGCTTATTGGAAGCTAATGGAATGGCAGTCTCCCTGACTTCCATGGGAGGAGAGGAAACATGCTCCTGGTCAAAGCAAGGAGGAGACGGAATTTACATTCTAGAACACATCCCTATGTTTCTTAAGATGACTTCTTTCTTAAATCACATTGAAACATCTTTATTTAAAGCTTCCATTTATTGAGCAATAAATATGGACCAAGAACATTGCCAAAGGCTTTACATACATGAGATCATTGTCCTCAGAACAATTATATGAGATATGTATAATTATGACCTCTATCCCCCAAGATTATACATGAGGAAACCAAGGCTCTATAAGTTAAAGAATGAACCCGTGGAAAGAAGCTAAGATTCTCACACTGGTCTGACTACCTTGTTAAGCTAGAGCTCTTTATCACTAAACTGTACTGTTCCTCTTTCATGAAGGAGGCACTGACTTCCACAGAAAGTCTACTTTTAAAAGAGTAAACTACAAAAATTGCCAAGATGTTGAATGGTCAAGGATTCAGTCATAGTCATTACTTACTTATTAGAAAGGAACATAAATAAATACTGTTTTAGAAACAGTTTTTAGCTATCAGTGTAGGGAAAAAATATTTTGTGCTTAAAACTTTAGTTTTAATAACAGGATATTAATAATATATATAATTAATTAACAGCATATTAATAATATATTAATGCTGGTTGAAGCCTAAAAAGGTTTGGAACTGTATGGAGAAAGGTTTACATAAATATAAGGTGAAGCTCCTAAAGCATTAGACAAAATAATGAGCCAATGAGAGATGAAAACCATTAAGAAAGAGAGAGAATTTCCTCTCTACTAATTTATAAGTCAAGGTTATGGGTTTTAACTGGCACTCTGGTCATGCATGGCTGGTGGGAGTATCTCATCCTTATCATGCTGAAAGAAAGAAGTTGGACACAGAATATACACAGGATGGGTCTGTTTATATGAAATTCTCGAGGCAAAACTAATCAATAGTGACAGAAGTCATATCAGTGGTTTCCTGGGGCAAGGTAGGTGTTGGGGTGGGGGATTGACTGCAAAGGGGTACAGAATTCTGGGGGAGTGGAAACTTTCTATGTATTGATTGGGATGGTGGTTACACAGGTATGTGTATACACTTGTCAAAAAGCATTCAACTGATATGTGTAAAATATTATATGTAAATTATACCTCAATAAAGTTGATTTTTTTTTAAGAAAAGACTATTGGCTTAGAAGAGAGTATGCATTAAAAAACAAAAATTCCTGCGTCTCAGTTTTTTCCCCACAAAAAGTTTTCTGTATCCACTACTTGTTTCAGGAAGTTTATATCCTTTTATTTTTCCTCAGTTGCAAGGTAGATTTTTGTTTATGAAAGCCAAGTGGAAAAAAATTAGAAAAGTTCAAAATAAAGCTATTAAGGATTTCTAAACTATCTTACCTGGATAATCACATTTCCTCAATATTTGAGGTTTTACCACTTGGAGCACTCTTAAAATGCTATCTTCTAAAATGAATATTTACCTCCACATGCCTTAAACATTTACTGAACACAGTTTAATCCTCTCTGAATGCCTCCAGGTCATCACTATGAATATCAAAAGTTGTGTTATTCTGTAATATAGTGATGCTTTCAGTTTGTGATGGCACGTAGGACTTTTTGCTTCTATGCTAAGTGGCTTCAGAATACTGAGTTTTTACGTGTTCATATTTGCATCTTTTTCTTTTCTGTCTCTTGTTGGGCTGTCAGTAACCTTTCCTTTTCTTGCTATTGCGTGTTTCCCTATAGGAGTTGCTTTCCTCTCTTCTAAACTTCTAAGATAGTCAAATTAACAGAACTATATATAGAGCAGTGGTTTGATAGTCAAACCAGCAATTGATTGGTTTCAAAAGAATCACCTGGAAACTCGTCAAAACTGCAGATGCCCAGGCCCTATCCTTGGTGATTCTAATATCTAATTTGTGTACATCATACATGATTTTTTTAAATTATGGAAATATGTTTGTGTATGTTGAACATACACAAAAGTAGGGGGAAAAAAGTGTAATGAACCACCAAATACTCATACCCAGTTAGACAATTATCAACATTTTTTCAATCTTTTTCACATATCTGCCCCTCCCCTTTTTATACCCTAGCAAACTATAGCCCTGTGGGCTGAAGCCAATTTGCTGTGATTTTTAAAAATTGACATATAATTCACGTATTATAAAATACACCTTTTTAAGTGCACAATTCAGTGGTTTTACTATTTCACAAAGTTGTGCAACCATCACCACTATCTAATTCCATAGCATTATCACCCCAAAAGAAACCCCATACCCATTAGCAGTCAGTCGTTCTCCACTTCCCTCATCCCTTTGCAACCACTAATCTACTTTCTATCTCTATGGCTTTGCATATTCCGGACATTCATATAAATGGAGTCACACAATATGTGACTTTTTGTGTCTGGCTTCTTTCACTTAGCTTAATGTTTTCAAGGTTTCAATGTCTCCATGTTGTAGCATGTATCAATACTTCATTCCTTCCTATGAGTGAATAATATCCCATTGTATAAATATACCACATTTTGTTTATCCATTCATCAGTTGATGGGCATTTGGGTTGTTTCCACTTTTTGGCTATTATGAACAAGGGTGGTATGAACATTCATATATAAATTTTTACATTCTCAATTCTATTGGGTATATACCTAGGAGTGGGATTGCTGGGTCATACGATAACTCTATGTTTAACTTTTTGAGGAACTGCCAGACTGTTTTCCAAAGTGGCTGCAACATTTTACATTCCCACAAGCAGTGTATGAGGGTTCCAACTGCTCCAAATCCTTGCCAACACTTGTCATTGTCTATATTTTTGGTTCAGGCCATCCTAGTATGAAGTGGTATCTCATTGTGGTTTTGATTTGTATTTTCATAATGATGAATGATGTTGAGTATCTTTCTGTGTGCTTATCAGCCATTCGTATATCATCTTTGGAGAAATATCTATTGAAATCTTCTGTCCATTTTTTAATTGGGTTAATTTTTTTTTACTGTTGAGTTATAAGAGTTTTGTAAATATATTCTGCATACTAGACTTTTTAGATAAATGATTTGCAAATATTTTCTATTCTGTGGGCTGTCTTTTCAGTCTCCATCTTGTCCTTTGAAGCATAGAAGTTTTTAATTTTAATTATCTATTTTTTTCTTTGGTTGCCTATGTTTTAGGTGTCATATCTAAGAAACCACTGCCTAACCCAAGATCACAAAGATTTACACCTATGTTTCCTTCTAAGAGTTTTATAATTTCAGCTCTTATGTTTAGGTCTTGCACAACTGAATTTTTGGAAAGCTTCTCATGTTATTCTAAGGTACAACTAGTTTTGGAAAATAAGAGACTAGATTTGGCAGCCTCCAAGAACTTTTTTTAAAAAGTATGAGCTTTGGTGCATAGTTTTTGTAATATATATGTTGAATGATGAGAGGTCTTTTTTTGTCTGCTTTATGGTTTTTCACTATATTTCATATGGCTGAGATGCTCAGTGAGCTGATTCATGAAAAACATGTATTACTATTTAGGTGTATGGTCAGTTCTTAGTACCAACAAATGAAAACAGTCTAAATATGTTGAGGAGGAGCTCCTTATAGGTCCAAGTTTAAGAACAAGACTGTCACCTTAAGTCATTTTCAACGTATGCTACCCCACAGTTCTGATCCAGGTTTTGGGAAATGTTGTGGAGGAAAGAAAGCAAAAATCAGCAGTTGGGACCTAACTTCCAACTGAAAAAGGACAGCATGATGACCACACTTCTTTCATTTGCAGAAAGAAAGACGTCCAGGCACAACTACAAACTAACAATTGCTAGCTGACAGTTTATTCCAGAGACCCTGAGGCCAGTGGTTCTCAAATTGGAGGGAACATCAGAATCACCAGGAGGGCTTGTAAAAACCCAGACTACTGGGCCCCATCTCCAGAAATGCTGCTACAGTAGGCTGGGTAGGGCCATGAATTTGCCTTTCTAATATGCTACCAGATTATGCTGATGGCATTGACTCTAAGACCACACTTTGAGGATAAATGGGCTGCCCATCCCACCCTGTGGCTTACTGAACAGGAATCAAGCAAGCATTAAGCCAGGAGACTCATCTGGTGCTCCTCCTTGGTCATGAACATGCTGACAGTATACTAAGGAAGTCATAAGCCCATAAGTATAGTTTCTAAATTTGGTTAAAATTCTTAGTCACTGACAGTCTCATTTCAGGTTCTAAGGGTACAGTCATTTTTCCAAAGGACATTTGATCACTTGGGAAAGTATCTTGATTTTAATAAAATCAGCAGGAATTATCTAAATTACCTTGTTTTTCTGATGTTTTCTGGCATTTGATCTTGCTCAATGCATGTGGACATCAGCTGTGGTGAGGAATGCTATTCAGGAACATCCACTGTGTTTGTGATAATGGATTTGACCTGTGGCCAAATGGTACTCTTGAGAGACTTGGTTGTGACTTTGACAGATTGAGCCAAAGTTAAATTCTGATGAACTGCAAAGGAATTTTATCAGTCCCAGGATGTTTGCCAGCTGAGTTGGGCAAAAGAGTGACTTTCCAAAATGTCCTGAGCAATCCACATTTATTCTGTCACCTCTTCTTCCGATTTTCTCAAAGGTCAGCTAAAAACTTCATTTTCCTACTTTCTGCCATTTCCAGGACCACAAGCTTAAACTTGAGAACCAAATATTAAGCTGTGTTCCTGCCTCTTAAAAATCAGCAAGAACAGAGCTCAGCAAGCAGAAGGGAGTTTACAGTTTTGCTGATGGCACAGGGACAGAACGAGACCTCAGCTTGTTTGGCTATTCAGTAGAGAAGATAAGTAGAAAATGTTTCTGTTGGTAAATCGAAGAGATTTAGGAACAGATTGAAATCTGACAGCCTGGCCACAAGAAGACATTTTGCATTTAGGTTCTTGTAGCAATATCTGAAGTCAGCTAATTATTTTTTGAGAGAAGTGGAACATTTGCTTTGAGAAAAAGAAACAAAAGTTCTATAGCCAACCGTGTCTGCAACATCCCTGCAGCAGGCCCAGCTCTGCTCTACCTTCATTTGTAGACTCTCAAGCCCTCTGTTTCCCAGACCAGCCGCAGGAGGAGTTTGGCATCCATCCTCTGCAGCCCTTACCAAGCTCCAAGGAGGAAGGAAGCATTTTCTTTTAAATAGACTGCAACCCAACCCAAAGGAAAGCCAGTCATCTTAGTATCCATATGTCCACAAGAGGAAAGTGTGTGTGTAGCATTTTAATCCCAGTGAGTGATATTAGTCGCTGGGCTTCTAAGAAGTTTGACTGTTATTCTTCCCCCTCTGTTCTTAATTACAATGGCAATAATTGCATTTGAGCAGAAATCACCCTAACTGGCTAGCTATTTCATTATCACACGATTCCTATTTTATGGGTACAAAATAGTTGATCTCAATGAACTGGCAACTTAGAAACTTAGGAGGCAAATTAGAGCAATTACTAATAAATTATACATGTGGTAACTAACAATTTGTCTATCACCTAGAAATATGAGGAAAAACGCCAGACTCCCTGGCCCTGCAATTCTAAACAGGTCTTTTCATTTTTCCCTTTCCAAGACCAAACGCTTTCATTATCCACACCAGTTCCACTATTACTGTTGCTGCTTTTGCAGACTCCAACATTTATAATATAAAGTTAGGAATACAACTGGTAGGATTTGTACTCCGTTTGAAACAGAGGGTATGATACACTTAAAATTAAAGTGATCACACACAAAAAAACCCCACCCCCAAAAACCAGGAGTGAGTTTCATGTCAGCTTTCCCTAAATAAGTTCATAGAGGGAATAATATCAAGAGATAGGGGCAAAGTATGTCCTCATTCATAATCACTACTGTGTCATTTCTGGGTGAGGTGGTTAGATGAAATTAAAGGAAGTCTTGTGTTGTAAATCATCTGTGGTTCTGGGGGTGGAGGTGAGATTAGGTCAATTAACAAGATATGATCTTTCTCTTCTTTCCTGCTTGTCTCACCAAGCCCTTGGGTGTGCCATTCAACATGAAAGGCATTGATTTCATTCATTAATTGACGGCCAGATTCCTCCATCAGCATATTCCTCCCACCTGGTACTGCCTTACCACACTCCACTCACATCCCCAGCAGGTTTCACCTTCTGTGGCTGCTGTCAAAAGGTAAGTGGAGGGAGAGAGAGGCTTTTACAACTGTATGCTTGAATTTATTCTCATTGGCCTTTTGTTCAAACGAGAAAAAAAAGTATCCAGATTTTCGGGAAAAGAGGTCCAATGTCTGGAATCTAAATGCTGAGACAGGTGTAAGAAACAACACTGAAGAAAACTTGCAAATTCAGGAGGATTTAGATACCAATCCCAAATACCCTCAGTGGAGAAATGGCAATGGAGAGAATTTGTTTTCTGCATAATTTATATACTGCCTTTCCCCCTATACTCAGCAAAAATTATATACTTATTTTTTTACATCATATATCATGTCAATTTTAAAATATTTTCTCTCCTTTCTTTTTACATTGAATACAGATGATACCTTTGTTCATAATCTCATTTGCACATTCTACTTTTACTTATAATTTCAGTATTTTTTCCCATACTCCTTATTTAGTTATTTTTGCCATATACCTGGTTACAAGACCTAATTCCCTGTCACCATGTCTCCCTGGAGAAATCACTTGGCAAATATCTCCCTTGAGAGGAACTGATGCTTGGGAGAACAAAGAGTAATCACACTTATTGTTTTCTACTAGAGTATAAAACAAAACCAACCTCCTGTGAATTCCAAATGCCCTTCTAAATAACCATGGGTGCTATTTCATAACCTGACCTGCATAGTTCCTTCGGGCTGCCCTGGGAGTTGTGACTACCCTGTGTGTCCGCCTGTTGCGTGCTAGGTCACACTAACCGAGTAAACACATTCTGCAGCAGCCTGTAGTTTGTGGAGGCCTGAGTGAGTGCAACCCAGTGGCATTCCACCTCTCTCGGACTCCTGCCAAGTGGAGCAAACCAGAGGAAGTAAGGCTTCCATCTGCAGGGGATGCACCTGCAAACCTGGCAGCCTGGAGGTCACACTCAGGCTAGGTGGCGCCTGAGCCTCTCACCTAGTTAGATGCTAAAACAGACAAACAATCCCAGGAGTGCAGAAGGTAGCAGCAAGAGTTTGGGGGAACAATCCTTAATTCACACATCCCTTTTGCCTAAAATGCATTGTAATGACTCCACCCAGTTCGGTAGTGCTAGGAAAAAATAATGTTTGAGTGTGAATTACTGCTTCTGTTGCAGTTATAAAGTAGTAATCTCTATTAGTCAGAACATATATACATTTTTTGTAGTTTATCACTGGACAAAAACTGCCTAAAATGATGGCAGAAAATGATATTATTTAAAAACATTCATTATAATTTCGGGGCTGAAGGATTTCTTAGAGGAATATATACTTCATATCCATAATACTAAGCAAAGTCTATTTTTCAAGGTGGGGACCCGAAATGAAGAAAAGATGGATGGGAACCCCTCCTTCTCCCAAAAGGGTCTGATTGCTGGGGATGATGGTCCAGGCCCCTGGCTCCCATCTTTCTCTGTCAAGGCTATACCCAACTGAGGGGGGAAAAAAAATCCTGGAGACCACCACCCTAGGATGGGAGAAGCCTCACCAGTATGTTCTACTTCTGAATTCTGTTCTTTTGGCCAAAAGAGCCCCTGCTTTCCTCCATGTCTCGCATTGTTCTTTGCAACATAATGAGAGGTGGAGGGGAAAATAAGTAACCTTTTTATAATATTCTTGCTCTTGTATTTTGTTCAAAACTCTCTGTTACCAAGGAAATGATTAAGAACCTTAATTGAGGGTTTTCAAATCAAAATCATTACATTGGTCAAAGGTGGCACCTTTCTAGCAGTGTTCCTCTGATGAACTCTTTTGAAATAGATTCCAGGGAGTCCTGACCAAGATTTCAGATAAACACATTAGATTTATGGAAACCATGGCTATTTAGACAATAAGAAAATGGGTCTCCTTTTTGTAACCTATGCTCCATGTATTAAGTTTTTACATATTTAATCACATTCTTAGCATTACTTTATTCCAATAAATTAATTTTTATCTATGACTTAAAAGTCTTATGGAAAGCTATTAATATTATTATTATTATTAATATTAGCTATCTGGCTAATATTCATTCTGAAATCTATTTTAAAGTAGAATATGGTATTCTAACACTGAAATTTTACTATTACATTTTCATACTTTTCCATAAATAAATTCAAATTATGTTTTCACTTGTATAGTGTTCTGGTAAAATTATACCAGAATCTAAGCTGGGGTCATATTTCCTCATCAGCCACATTCTGCCAATGCAATAAGCCAGACACCATGGGAAGCTCTTCATTGCCAGCCTGGAAAGATGCAGAACATGGGAATGAGGAAGCCGTTCTCCCAGCTACAGCAAAAGCAGAGTCTGTTAGCAGACTGATGTGAAGGGCACTAGGCTTTTATAATTTTATTTATTTATTTTTTTCCCCCCAAAGCCCCAGCAGATAGTATGTCATAGCTGCACATCCTTCCAGTCGCTGCATGTGGGACGCGGCCCCAGCATGGCCGGAGAAGCGGTGCATCGGTGCGCGCCCGGGATCCGAACTCGGGCCACCAGCAGCAGAGCGCGCGCACCCAACCGCTAAGCCACAGGGCCGGCCCAGGGCAGTAGGCTTTTAAATAGTGGGTCAGGATCTATGTGGGTGAAGCTAAAACCCAAAATATCTGTACTGGCTAAAACTCATGATGATTCAAAACTCAAACCTTCACGTGGATGCACCTGAAAGGAATCAGGGAATTTAAAGGCCCTTGAATAGATCAATCTTCTCTAACTAGAAAATGTACCTCCTTTTCTCCTCGAGCCATATCATATCCCCAGTAGACTTGTCTCAGTGCTCTTTTGGTTTCTTTTACTCCCTTTGGAGCTGCCTGCTGTTCCTACGTCCCTGTCCCTATCTTTCTTTTGTGGCTCCCCAGGGTGATGCTCAAAAAACGCTCCTTCAATCAGGTTTCCACTCTCTTTTTTTTCCTTCCCCTTGGATAACTTTCTCCTACTTTGTCATCCAGAGAATGACAAAGGAAGATATTTCCCCTTCTTTATTCATAGGGCTGAGCCACATGTTCTTAATTCTTTTTTTTCCTGCTCGTGATACATTCCCAATATGTCCTCTATAGGACATGTCTGGGTGTCTATTCGACACTGTGGGGTACCTTGAGGGTAAAATTATCCACAGCTCAGTGGGGTTTGGGGACAAAATCTTACATGACCCAATCAATTTTGTTTTGTATTTTGCCAGTCCTGACCCTTGGAGTCCCTCTCCTTTGTTGCTAGTTTGCCCTGCTGTCAAATCCAGGTCCAAGTCCAGCTCTCTCTTAGCTTCTCTGCTGCTTGGTATCCAGTTCTACTCCCTCTGCTTTGGGTCAGAGCTTCCTTGCAGAGCCATCTGACCCTCTGCTGGGGGACCCAGCCCCTTGGTGATTTGTGTGAAGCCAAGTCTCCTCTCTCTCTGACTTGGCCTTCCCATATCCTCCACCTGCTCTGCCAGCTCCACGCCTGGGGCAGCTCATCAGCCCAGTCTCCCCATCCAGCTCAACTCCCTTAGCTTCCTCCCCTCTCCTCAATCCGAGGTCCTGAGCTGAAATGCCCCAGGCCCCTTCAGGAGCCCACTCTCTGACATCTGCAGTTTGCACAGGTGGTCCCTGGCTCCTCACTCTCTCAGAGGATCCTTGCCCCTGGGCAGTCCTGCCCCGGGAATGCTCCTTCAGGAGTGTTTTCCTGACCTGGCTTACACACACTGGCCCAGATTTGCTTCTGGTCTCATCCTCCAAGGCAATTCCCAGAAGCTTTTAGGACAAAGGAAGGTCTGTGTGTTTGAGTGATGATGCCTGCTCTGAGTGCCCTGCTATCTGACCACATTCCAAGGCAGGGGGTTGGTTTATCAGTCTTGGCCAGGCTGCTCCCCATACAACATAATCAGCACGTGTGCGCCTGAAGACAGGGCTCTGCCCTCAGGCAACATGTTTTGGGTCTGAAAAACATGGGCTGATACCGGGGTGCTGTGGGGCTCACATGAGGTCACACTGCTGAGGACAATTTCACTGTACAACGTCCTTTATATGAGGCTGCCAAGCCATGGCTTTGTTTTTAGTTGTGAATTCTATAATTGATCAATTTCCCCTCTTTGCAGTGGCTGTTGAAAAGCTTAGTGCCAAACCTGAGAGTTGCCTAAGACATAGAATAAATCTGAATGAATGTTTATATACCCTTACTTACTAGTCCATTTTACGTCTTTATCTTAGTTTTCTACTTTCCCTTCCCATCTACCTCTAATTTATATTTCCCTGCCAGCCACCTTAAACCCTTCCTGAATGAAGGTGGGACATGAATAAACAAACATATAAAATGACGTAATTTTATGGAAAACTGAAACAGTCTCTTTTACACAGTTGGTTAGAAGATAAATTTATGGATAGCAATATCTACTAAATTTTTTTTCATTTGATCCTTTTTTTTTAATTGAAGTAACACTGGTTTATAACACTATATAGGTTTAAGGTGTACAACATTGTTATTCAACATCTATATATACTACAGCATGCTCACCACCAAAGTACAGTTTCCATCCATCACCATAATTGACCTCCCTTACCCATTTTGCTCGCCCCCAGCCCTCATTCGACATATTCATGACACAGAAATACCAATTCTAGGAACTGATCCTACAGACATACTCACACAAGTGTGCAGTATTTGTTTGATTGTAGCATTGTTTGTAATGGGAAACAAGAAAAAGAAAGTGTCCAGGGATGGCTAAATAATCATCATGTTGCATGTATACAATGGCACACTATGCAGCTGTCCAAAAATGAGAGATGAGTTTACATGTTCTAACATCAAGGATGCCTTCAATGTATTAAGCGAAGAAGCAAGAAATCTGTGGTTGGGAGGAGGGGAGGAGAGGAGGATATATTTGTTATGTAAACTTCCTCCCAGCCCCACCACAAATAGCATGAATACGAAGGAGGGCTTGTTGCTTGTTGCCTGGTGTAAACAAAATCGTCATCCTCAGCACAGAGGCTTTCTCATATTCAAGGCAGCATTACATAACAGGAATGAGGAAGCAAAATTGCAGAAGCTTAGGGAGCTACATTCTCTGAATTAGCACAAGCTATCGAGGGAGAAAGGGGGTAAAATAGAGGAAAGACGAGGGGGCTGGCCTTTGAAAGACAAAAGCCTTGGCAGTTGAGAGTTGTCTAATGGGAATTTGGGTGTGAAATGTGGTGAATTTTCTTTTCACTCTGCCTCCCAAACCCTCAGTAAAATCTACCTGTTTCCCAATACTTTTGTAGTTGGATTCGTTTTGGAGGAAACGTGATCAAGTGTTATATCCAGCCTAAAGGTCAGATAGTGTGAAGGGCAGAGGTGGTCCAGAGTGACCAGCCCCATCTGGGTCACCAACAATCAGGTCCCATGTGCAATCTGTTCTATGCATATTGGGAACTACAGGTTGAAGACTAGGAAAAGACTGGAACATGAGGAAAAGCACAACAAACTCTATCAACTCTATGTAAAAGCAATGGTCTGACTTAATAAATACTGAGATTAGTTTTCATACCCAGGATCACAGATAGCAATTCAGGAAAAAAAAAAAAAAAATGGTGAAAAGATCACAGGAGAGAAGATAATTCCAGAACTTAACATGTGTCAGAGTAGCCAAAATTATATACATGACAGATACACAAAATGCTAGCTCTGACTACCTTAGTTGTTATAGGAATATCTTTTTCAACTTAAAAAAAAACCATGAGAGTGATGTTGTCTTCACTAAAAATCTCCCTCACTGCCCACTTCACCTCTGTAAAACTCAGCCCCTTGCCCTCACAGGGAATGGCCCTGACTGACTGTTCCTATGTGCGGATCTGTCTCTTCTGGAACCACTTCTTCCACATCCTGTGACCAACCCTGTGAGGAGCAGGCCCCATGGATGGGTTTCAGAGGCTCCCAAATCCCTGGAATGTTATGAAAACTATTGTGTGTGTACATTTTTCTGGGGTGGGGGTCATGGCTCTGATTCACATATCAATGGGATGATCCCCTTAATGTCAAGGACCTCTGATTTAGAAGCCTGATATGGAACTCCTCTAAAAAAAATCTATTTCCAAGGCCTAGCACAAAGGTTGGCAAACAGTTGGTACTTAATAAAAAAATAAAAGCTCACAATGACTGAGTATACAGAGTACGCCAGACACTGAGGTATTTATTATTTTGATCCTTATTTTATAGATGAGAAAAATGAAGTCCTAAGTGCAGATCCATGTTTGTCAGACTCTAAACCCTTGATGTCAGCCACTCTCTATAAATGTTAAATGAATGCACGCTGAAGGAGATGACAGGTGGTGGTTGCCAACACTTCTATCACTCAGGTCAGGAAACTGACATATCAGCATGTGGGGAGGGGAGTTGCATCAAAAACTCAGGTTACCTGTCTTCCATTGAAGTGTGCTTTTCCTTAGACTTCTCTTAACTTTGTTTTAAATAGTCTTTATTCCTTATTACACAGGAGAGTGAAATCCTGTATCCTAAAGTGAACTCATTTCACTTGTCTCCGAATTCAGGACTCCAGCATGTGTATGATAATCTTGTTCATCAGTAGATCAAATTTCATACTGGCAGGGACTGTGTCACCATGGACATCTGCAAGGAAAGCCAAATCTTTCCTCTTCTGGGCTCCTTCTCATGTTGGGGGTCCCAAACCCAAAGGCCTACAGGGACTAATAGGTGACAGAAGGGATATAAGTGGGCTGGGTGGGAACTGGGGCAGCCAGGAAGGGAGCCACATCCCGTCTGAAGGGCAGAGCTGCCCCCTGGGCTCACCACATCATTATCACTTGACAATGTGGGCCCAGGATGACCAGATCATCAGGATTTTAAGAGAAACCAGAAACGTAGATTTTATGTGGAATTTCCCGAGATGTAGATGTTGACAACTCATTCAAATATTTTTAAAAAACACAGTACAGGCCAAATAAAACACATCATCTACGGCTGGGTGGGCTTGTGGGCCACCAGTTTGCAAAATCGGTTTTCGTTTGGGGAACCAGAATCATCTTCTGGCCCAGTCAGGCAGATTAAGGGTATGGAGGAGAGGTGAAATTAACATTTGCAGTTTTGCTGCTTGTTAGCATCATTACTGAAAACTTTGGTGAGGGAAGTGGCTGAAAGAGAGGCTAAACTTGTTTTTAGACTTACCTGTGCATTTGAAATAAGGTATCCATGGTCCTAAACTGAAAATGAAGGGCGGGTAGTAACAGTTGTATGTGACTTTCTCCCTTAAGCTACCAGTGAAGCTTTCTGCTGCACAAAGAATTGTTCTAGTGTGCACTGACACATGACTTCAGCAATTCTTCAAGCTGGTTGTTAGTGTGCAGCGCTCCGCTGAATCTGCAGAAAAATCCACAACTCACCGCATGTCTTCTTGCACTACATGTGCTTCTGCAGGGCAGCATATTAGCCTCCAGTAGGGAACAAATGATGGCTTCCAGAACTGGAGAGTCTCTGGCCAGTGAGGAAGAAAAGCTTCTCGGAAGAATGGAACTTCTCCTATTAGAGGGACCCTACTTCGCCTTTTACTTCCCTGTCAAGTAAGGCTGTACAAAACATTGAATAAATCTGGATCCATTCCGGGATTCACTACTCCAGTACTCAAGCACCTGGGGCCCTCAGCCCCCTTCCTGCACAGCATAGCCTCTAAGGGTTTGGTGGAGGAAGTCATGCAAAAGCATATAACTTCGTAGACGAGACTTTTGAGACCTGTAAGAATTAGTTCCTGCTCCAGATCTAAGATTTGTATGTGGAGAAAACTTCCTCGAGCCTTCTTTTCTCTAAATACGTTAGTGAAATGGAGGCAGAATATTAATGTACTTTGCAAGGCTTTGGGAAATAATTCTAAACACAATGTTCTCTTCAAACTGAAGGTGTTGTGTACTTGTTTAGTTTGGAGAGAGATCTATGTTTGTGGATGCACAGAATCTCCCTCTCACTATATCAGCAAATTGAGTATTTTCCAGCCTTTTTTATTTAAACAACAACAAAGGAAAATATCACATCAGATAACTAAGCCAACAGTAACAGAGTACTAAAGCGTGGACAATATCAAATATTATGTTTGGAGTGAAGCTTAGCTCTTCATAGGCTGCCAGGCATGCCTGTTTTAATTTTATTAAGAGAACACATTACTTGACTACTATAGTATTTAGAATCCCTATACTGGAGTATTCCCAAGGCTTTTTGTGAAATATCTAAGGCTGTTTTCAAACAGTACTTTCTACTTTTGTTAACACTTTCCTTTCCTTTTAAGTCAACCTGATAGATTGTGCCTTTTTAAGTTTCAGATTACCTCAGATTTTTCAATAACCAGTTTCAATGTGTTATAAGGACAACCCAATGATCATGAAGCCTGGTGCCACTGTTCAAACATTTGTACTTTTCAGGTTTAAAAATTGTGGACGAAGATCAAATTCATCTGAAAATCCTAAAGAAAGAATCTGTGTTCGGTCTCTCCTTTTCTATCCTACTTTTTCAATTCTAAATATTTAAGAACCTATATGTTAAAGAGAGGCCAAGTATGGATGGTTCTCACGGGGAACCAACAAGGCAGCAAAGGATCACGGGCTTTTTCTTTCCTGCAAATAAATGTGGTTCCTTAAATAGAGAATCTAATTATTCCATAAACTGCTTTCCCATCTCCTAAGTCACAGGTTTTTGTTTCTTGCACCAAGAATTAAGGTAAATTATGAAGGAGTGCTGAATAAGGAGGTGTGTTTTCTCTGCATAAGGAGTCAAGGTGCCCACATATACTTGAGTTAAAGGATGGATGTAACTTGGAATTGGTTTTTTGTTTGGATTTTATTTTCAGTCAAGTAAATAATGATAATTTGAGCAGGATATATGTATATATCCTTATTTTTTTATTGAGATATAATTCACATGCTATACAATTCCCCCATTTAAAGTGGGTTTTAATATATTCACAGAGTTGTACAATAATGAATTTTAGAACATTTTCATCACCCCCAAAAGAAATTCCATACCCATCAGCAGTCACTCCCCACTCCTCTCTTCCCCTAGCCCCTGGAAACCACTAACCTACTTTCTATCTCTATGGATTTGCCTATTGTGGACATTTCATATAAATAATACAATATGTGGCCTTTTGTGTTTGTTTGTTTTTTTTTACTTAGCATTATGTTTTCAAGAGAGAGACATAGATGTCATACACGCATACAAGAGTATTATCTGAATGTTCCAAAAGGACCTGGGCAGAACTGTTCTTGCTATTGATTTTCTCACCTTCTTCAGAGTCTGCATCACATCTCGACGCGTTCGGGAAATTGAGCAAGTCCTGACAAATTTTGGCTTGCCAGTAGACATCTGCACGTCAAGTTCTCGTAACACCTCAAACTCAGCGTGTACAACATGGCCTCAGCATTTTCCTTCTCCAAACACAATATTCCTCTTCATTTACTCATTTTTGTTAACGCTAAAACCTTCTGCCCACACTAACTTTAAAACCTAGTCATTTTTACCTCATTTCAGCCTAATTCATCCATCACTGTGCGAGAAGCTGCTTCTCCCTATTCTGCCTCCCCAGCTTTGCCTGCTTGCCTGCCTGCCTCTGCACCCTCAGAGATACTCCCTGGCCCAGCCCCCTACCATGGCCTGGCTGCCCGGCTCTCGGCAATCACCTCCTGCTCCAATCTTGCCTGCACCACGGCTGACCCCTAAGCTGAATGAACTGCAGTGAATGGCTCTGTCTTGAGGGCAGGGATGAGGCAGCAAGAGCAGGGGAGCTGGTGGTTTTGCTCAGACCCACGCTGGGCACTGGGATGACGAGGAGGTGGCCATCCTCTCAGTGCTGGAGAGGAAGCTGAGCATTTGGCAACTCTTCCCTAGGTGGCCTGGGCCCCACCTGAAGAGGTTCTGACTTGCTCATTTCCAAAGTCCCCAGATGATTCTAATAGACAGTTCCAGGCTCTAACAGCCTGCTACAATAGCATGGTGTAGTAGGACCAGCAAGGCCTCTCGCGTCAGAAAACCTGGGCTCCAACCCTGATCTACCAGAGGTTACTGTGATACCTGGGGCATGTTAACTCTCTGCCCTCGATTGTCAACTGTAACATGGGCTAAATACACCTTCTTCACGGAAATGTTCTGAGTATTAACTAAATCAGATGTGAAGTACAAAGTAGAGTGCCTGGCATATAGAAAGCGCTCAGAAAGCGGGGGGTGGAGTGGGGTATGTATGCCTTGTTCTGAATTGTCTTTGTCACACTGCAAATAAGGCTGGGTGACGAATAAGAAGCATTTTTTGTCTCCCACAAGGCCCCACATCAGGGTGACTCCTTTGATGAAAGGCAGAATGACTCAGTTGGCTGAGGGTACTGTGGACCTCACAACCAATCCTGATGCAGGTGCACAGTGGGTCCCAACATTTTGTGCTGTTTTATTTTCTTAAAAAGTAGGAAGGAGCAGGGGTGCATGCAGGCAGTGTGGTGTGTGGAGGGACACTGGGTGAGAAGTCAGGAGAACTCTGTGTGCTCTGTGATGGGAGGAGACTTCCACTGTATACACACCCGTGTATACACACGGGTTTAGGTTGTTCTTGACACTCTATTCACACAGCTAACTGAACATTAATCATAATCTTTTCTCCTCCAACAGGCTCTTTGGATAGATTAAACTGAGATACCCAGTAGCATTGGGCTCTAAAATACTTTGCAAAGTCTCACTGACGATTCTTAACTGTGAAAAAGGCTTCTTGTGGAGTCAGCTGTGCATGCCTTCATTATCCTCCCTCTGCAGGAGGAGCACTGGATTAAGAGACATGCGGAGGAATCAAGTTGCTAGATGGTGTGTATACTGCCCCACCACAGGGCTCCAAAGGGAGTTGGTTTTGGCTTCCCAAGAGAGCTGCTTATTTTTCAGTAATGAAGGGACAGACGATCCCTTCTGAAAAGTTGGCCTTGGGAAGGGAGGGCAGAGGTGGCAAGCGATCTGGCAGGGCCGTGGTGCACCCATCCCTATCTGAGGACAAGAACTAGCCCTCTGCCCATGGCCAAGCTTTCCTGTGAGTCTGTGAGGCCACAGGCTGGTCACTTCCTCGGCTCAGGATCGTGTATCAGAAACAGCAACAGAGCAGCTCAGAACTCTGACTGAGGGCAGGGATCTAAATATGGCAGGGTTTGAATTCTCATTTGGATATCAGCAAAGGCTATCGGAAGTGTCAGCAGGCTCAGAATGCAGACCTTGTCGAGAGCTATCTTTGGACTGGAACAGGAGTTTACTCAGGGCCCCAAATCCACCCTCACTGCCAGCTTGATTTATGATGCTGGGGTCAGTCCACTGAGGCTCATATGGTCGAGGAGCCAGATCCGTCAACTTACTTTCCAACTGTGCCCTCTCCACATCTCCGACACTTCACGGGCGGTAAATCAGAAGGAGCACAGGATGCAAGGAGTTCTCTTAGAAGAGGCTTAAAGCAAAGCAAGGGCTCAAACCACAAGAAAGCACTGCAAATCTATGTTCCTTTATCTTTTTCTTATCTTTCATCTATGTCCAGCTTCCTTTATGTTTTTCATATTTAATCAGTGTTGGCTATTTTTTTCCAATTCTAATATTAAAAAATTAACCAGGAAATGTAGAACCTGCTATCATAAAACTAAGAGAGAGAGAAGTTATTAAAGTGAGATTGAAGCAAAGTAAAACCTGCTTGTGAACTGCAGCTGACTCCAGATGGGACTGGGGTTGGGGTATTAGATAATGTCAGTGTGGGATCTTGCAATTTTAGGGGGCTGGGAGGGAAGACAATGCCAGGATTCGTCAGGGCACAGAGATGCTACTGGTCTTTTGAGTGACGTAATTCCTTAAGAAGGGGATATGTCACCCCTTGAGGAGGGCAGTGGCTCTGGGATGGGCCAGGTGAACTGTTGAGGGGGCAGGGAGTTGAGGAAAACTTCTGGTGATTCTCTATCTTCAGAAAAGAAACTCTTGGATAAACCAGACTGGAGTAAGCGTGCTTCAGAAATAAATAGGACAGTGACACCTTCTACATCAGGACAGGAGGATGTGGAAAGGAGCACGGAAAGCTGAGCAGATGTTAGGTCCAGCCAAGGGGCAGCACACTGAGAGAGCATGCAGATGGGGGAAGGCGGACGGGAGAACCAGACAGGAAACAGGCTGCTGCTCCAGGGCCTAGGGGATCAATGCCAGAGCCCAGCCCAGGCCTTGAGTAAAAACAGAAGGAGCTGGCGGGAGCACAGGGCCTCTGAGAGCCAGCAGTGCTTCTTAAACATTCTTGGGTCCTGGGTGCCCTTTAGGATCTGAGGAGGACTACAGAGCCACGCCCCAAGAAAATGCACTTACACTCACATTACTCCACCTTTCCCTTTTGGGGACTCACATGTCCCGAGAGCCAAGTCACAGAGCCGAGGTTATGAACCCCAAGCCCAGAAGATGCTCCTATGCACTGAAAGAAGGGGAGTGATAACAGGAAATACTTGAAGGATTGTTTAATCCTTTAAACCTCTGGCAACCTAAGTGGAATAATATGAGACCTGGCCTGAAACTGGTCTGAATAATACATAATTCGCAGCAAAGATTAGTTAGGCACTTAAGCTGCAGTGTGTGAGTCCAGCGGAAAGGCGGGGACTGCGAGGGCAGGAGACAGGTCTCAGAGGCAGCCCTGAAAAAAGAGGAATAAAAAGAAATTGGGAAACCAAAGGTGGGGAGTGTTTGGCAAGGAAGTGGTCCTCCTGTTCACCCCCAGGTGGTGGCGGGAGAACATTAATTCAGAACAATGGTGATCAGCCTGGATTATGGGGCCTTGCTTTTGGGGACCACTCTTGGCTTTTGTCACATGCATTTCAAACTAAATTAAGACACACAGTATTTCTTTAAAAAAGAAAGAAAAGAAAAAATAGATATTAGTGACAGTGAGCCTATACTTATATTGAAATGATGCCTTTTTTTAAAACAAGGCATTGTTACTTTTCATCTAGTCATTTAATTCAACGACAACCTGATTTTTGAGAAGATGCATCTTGGGAGGTACGAGAGGGAAAGGGTTGTAGCTTTGTTTGATATTAGTAAATTATGGGATTGGTTTAATTTTCTGTTTTTGTATGAATACTAGAGCATGTCTTTTTTGCATGGATGAATTTTCAGTGGTGGTGGGGAGGCTCTGGTTCTGAAAAAAGAGAGTGGTTTTTGATTCTTAAACATACTTTTGCTGGGAGACAGCCTGACCTTGGGAAAATTTTTCACACATGACTCTATTTGGTCCATGGGTACAGAACATGCAAGGACACAGTGGGGTGGACTGACTGACCAAGAAAACTTACATTCTTACAAAAGAAAGAGAGTGTAGATCATTAGCAGAACATGTTCTGAGTGTGAGTCCATCACAGGCATATCTAATGGTACCAGGATTCATAGAAATATGCTCATTGTCTAATGTACCCCAAGGATATGTATAGCATACTGTAACATATATAAACTAAAAAGCACAGAATTAGGAGTCAGAAGACCTGGAATCAAGCAGATTAAGAAACGGTAAGATACATGACCTCGGCAAATTATTTTTCATTTCAGACAGAGCCCAAGTGTCCTACCTGTAAAATGAGACTAAAAATGCACGCTACTTCCCTACCCTGCAAGTAGCATCAAATGTGAGCAGTGAATGAAATATCAGAAATCAAAGCATTTGAAATCTCTAAAATACCATATTAAATTATGCCATTATTATACAAAGCTAAAGTATTCTTGGAAAACTTAAGCATATAAAAAAAATTTTTTTCAGCACCTACTTTGGATAAAGCACTGTTCTAGATGTTGTGAATTACAGAAGTGAATAAGCCCTTCAAAGAGCTTTGTTTATGATTTTAAAAATTAAAATAAGAAAGCTGAGTCAGATTCCAAAGCTGAGAATCCATATTATGAATATTTTTCAAATATTTCAAAGTTGGATGGACTTACATTCAAACAAATAGGAAAATAATTTCATTTAGATAGGTGAGATTAAATAAAATGAATATTCTAAAAATTCTAAATAAGTACAATGCAATAGATGCCTAAGAATCAACATTGGTAAATCTGCTAGAGTAATATGTAAAGCAAACAAATTTGAGCTGGATCATGTGATGCCTTTTTTTTTTAAATCTCAAAAGGACTGCTGACCTCTGCTGATAAGCCACTGTTTAGGAGAGGCACTTGCTTGAGCAATCAGGTTCTCTTTAACAAATAAACTTTGGTTTCTACTAGTAGAAGATGGTAGAATGAGTACAAGCATTTGGACATAACAGTGAAGCAACTGGGAAAGGAACGTCAGGGAAAGAAGGAAGATGTCAACACATTTCTGGAGGACAAGCAGCGTATGGCAAAGACAGCAGAGAAGATGGTGGTTAATTTTATGTGTCACCTTGGGTGGGCTATGGCGCCCAGTTATTTGGGCCAACACTAGTCTAGATGTTGCTGTAAAGGTATTTTGTAGATATGATTAACATTTACCATCATTTAACTTGAAGTAAAGGAGATTACCCTACTTAATGTGGGGACGGGGTGGGGGTGGGGGGTCATCCAATCAGTTGAAGGCTTTAAGAGCAAAAATTGAGATTTCCTAGAGAAGAAGAAATTCTGCTTCAAGACTATAACATAGAAATCCTGCCTGAGTTTCCAGCCTGCTGGCCCTGCCCTATGGATTTGCATCTCAAGACTGAAACATCAACCCTTGGCTGAATTTCTAGTCGACCTGCCCTGTGGATTTGGGACTTCCCAGCCCCCATAATTGTGTGAGCCAATTCCTTAAAATCAATCAATCCTTCTCTCTATAGATAGATAGATATAAAGAGATATAGATAATCTCTCTATCGCTCGCTCATGCTCTCTCTCTTTCTCTCTACCTCTGTGTATCTGGTTCTGTTTCTCTGGAGAACCCTGACTGATACAGAGCAAGAATGTAGGACCCTACAACATGTAGGAGAAAACTTTGGGAAAGTGGGAGGGTGGGAGTGAGCTGTCTGGCAATGCACCAGTAGAACTCCAGGCTCACTGGGCAGCTACAACAGAAACTGGGATTTCAAAGGGAGGTGAAAAAGAGAGAGGTTCATTGAAGTCTGCCTAAGGTACACTGGGCCTGCAGGCGGCGCCCTTCATTCTCTTCCCCATCTCTGCCTCAGGTCCATGCACTGTGCTAGAAACCAAAAATTCTACTTCTGAGCAAACTATCAGAGGACACCTTATCTATAAAGAAATTTAAAAACTGCCTGGAAATTGTCCTATATGTAAGACGTTAACATAGGGGAAGCTGGGTGAGGGATATACAAAAACTCTCTGTTACACTATTTTTGTAACTTTTCTGTAAGTCTAAAATTAGTTCAAAATAAAAAGTAAAAAAAAAAAAAAACTGGAAAGAACTAGGAAGGCTAGAGTATGTGCCAACACTCTAGGATAAAGCTCTCACCTCCCCATACCCACCCACACAAACGCCTGAGGAAAATCCACTCCCTTCTCAGTGTTGAGGCTAATGTTTAATGACCAGGAAACAAGCCCCACAGCATGAAGGGCCCATGCAACCTTTCTACTCGGGGGCAGCACTGAACAGGAAATCAGACTTACATATAGAACAGCAGGGGAAACCCACACCAACTATTAAGAAAAATCAACTCAGCCCCTTGCTCTTAATTATGGGTGGATAACCAAAGTTCACCACTCATATTTAAAAACAAATCAGAAGCCCCAAAGAGCAAAGCCAAGTAATTTAAACATGACACCTGACTCCTGAAGAAAGAGATAATTCAGAAAACATAAGAGAATTTTAAAGAGAACGCAAGCTCGGTTTCCACGGGGATTATTAATATTTTCAACGAACAGACTGGAGAATCAAGATGTACTATATAAGTAGACGGAACAAAAATAGAAGTTTAGGGGCTGGCCTGGTGGCGTAGTGGTTAAGTTCATGCGCTCTTCTTTCGCGGCCTGGAGTTCGTGGGCCCAGATCCTGGGCGCAGACACAAGCACTGCTTATCAAGCCATGCTGTGGCAGGCATACCACATATAAAGTAGAGGAAGATGGGCACGGATGTTAGCCCAGGGCCAATCTTCCTGAGCGAAAAGAGGAGGATTGGCAATAGATGTTAGCTCAGGGCTAATGTTCCTCACCAAAAAAAAAAAAAAAAAAAAAAAAATAGGTTTAAAACTATTAAAGTACAAAGCTTGTCAACAGAATAATTAAAAGCAACCATCAATTTAAGAAGAGAGAAAGGTAATGGAACTGAACAAATAGCAAAAAGTCAACCGATAATTGACGTGAATCAAAAAATAGCAGTGTAAGCTTATTTTTGAACATCCAGCAAGGAACCACCTGAGCATCCATTACCAGAGAGAAGTGTTGTCCTGGGAAGAGGACGACACATATGTATGGTGACAGATAAAAACTGAACTATTGGTGGTGAACACGATGCAGTCTATACAGAAACTGATATATAGTAACAAACACCTGAATTTTACACAACGTTATAAGCCAAGACGACCTCGATAAAATAATTTTAAAAAAAGGGGGAGGAAGTTGTGGGAGAGGACCGTGGCTTTTCAATATGAGCATTTCTGTGCTATTTTATTTTTTAACTCATACATGTATTATTTTCACAAAAACTTAAAAGGAGAAAAAGAAAAGTTTCTTCAAAAATATTCTTTCAGAGATAAAAGAGATTTTTTTTTTTTATGTAGGTAACCCTCACTGACATCATCAACACACTTCACTGGAGAAGAAAAAAGCCTATAATAATAGGACTAAAGGGGAACAATTTCAAACGCAGATTCAGAGGCTCAAGCAGCAAGACAAGTTGGAAATTTCTGAACTGTCTTCTTTGTCAGAAAGCAAAGGCAGGTTTTAAACAACCCTTTAGTATCCCCTTCCTCTCCCCGACACTGTGGATCTTAGTGCATGAGTGAGTGACAGTCCACTGTAAATCCAAGTGTAAAAAGGGACATAACGCTTCCTGAGCTGGGGCACAGATTCACCTTGACGCCTTCCCTTGGCTGGGGAGAGAGATTTGTGGAGTGTTCGGTGTTACTGTGATCTAGCAAATCATAAATTGCAACACACATAGAAGAAAGGAACGTTTTACTGATAGCACAAGCATGGATATATTAATTACAATACTTAAATAACATCACTGATAATTATGAACAGCTTGCTATTATATTATGCTCTGATCTTCAGTGTCTTCCGCAGTAATATCAACTTGCCTTACTAAGAATGAAATTTAGCAGCATGACGGCTTCTTCCAGTACTGCATTTTCTTCTCCCTACATATATTATCACTGTATTCTTTTCCTTGGCAAATGTATTCCTTGGCCTGATAAAATGTCTAGCTTTGTGAACTTGCCATATGCCTAGCA
Source organism: Diceros bicornis minor (assembly GCF_020826845.1). Lineage (NCBI taxonomy): Eukaryota > Metazoa > Chordata > Mammalia > Perissodactyla > Rhinocerotidae > Diceros > Diceros bicornis. The sequence continues at coordinate 47,180,451 of NC_080740.1, forward strand.
AGCAAAAGTCCCCAAAGATATTTGCATTTACTTGCTGCCTCTTGGAATTGATGTATAGGGCCTGCCAATCGGGTCTTCTTCAGGCCACGAGCAATATACAAAGTTGAACAATTCACTGGGGCTGAAAACGCTGGCAGCTCTGGGGAAACAATCTACCAAGCAGTAAAGGGAAAGGCATCCTGTGGGTTTAGTTAATGCCAGTGAACAGTCACAAAACTGCTGGGTGCCCCAGGATATACAGTACAATGAAAACCTGAGTTTGTCTCCCCCCAAGGCCCCAGTTTCTCTTCTGCTCTCACTTTGTGATAGCTCAGCTCTAAAAGGTTCACCTGCAGTCAAATCTGTAGCCAGAAACAAAACAAACCTCTTCCTCTGATACCACAGGTATCAATTTATTGGTCTTCAGACTGGGCTACCTCCAGACTGGTATCCAGAAGAAGAATGTCAAATCAGCCCTAAACATAAGACCTCCTTAATCATACTGCGACCTCTTCCACAGAGGGCACCTCTGAGGACAGAAGCTCAGGAAGGAAGGGAGCTTGCAGCTCTGCGGTTGATGGGCAAGCACTGAATGGACATTTCCCTGTAGCAAAATCAGACAGAAAATAATCATTTTCCCTTTGCTTTCCCATATCCTTTCTATTTTGTTAAAGTGGAGTTGTGAGTAAAATACAAAAACCCCACTGAGTGTAGTGCTCTTGGCTGAAAGTTTTCTTTAGTCAGGATCATTCAGTTAATTCCTACCTAAACACTGCGAGTAACTGGTTCCTGGAGGCTACTGGCTGGATTTCCATGTCAGGGTGCTGACATGGTTACCACAGAGCTCTGAAGGTTACAAAAGGGCATCAGAGGTCTATAAGTCATTCACTTTTTTTCTTCCTGTTTTTGATACCCAGCTGATTCTAAAGCAGACCACCATGACCCAAAACAAGCCACAGAAGGACCAGGCCTCCCACCCAAGTAGCCTTTGAACTGATCATCCCATTGAGTACAAAGGTGCTGACTGCAGCAACAGCCAGAAAGCACACAGATATATCTCTCCTGAATTAGGGCCGAGGTTACAAGGCCAAGTGTAGAGGCCAAATCCATAATTCCCCATTCAACCATCTGAAATCTAGATGATAAGAAGCCTTAGAAGCAGAGTATTTCCAGTGGTCAGAATCTGAAAGCATTTAGGTGAGGAACTAAAGGAAATCAGTTATGAGGCAATTGAGAATTTGAATAAAACTTGGAAATATCACCCTTAAGAGATGTGCCATCTTTAGGTTCCCAGTACTTGACATGTCAGATGCTATCAATACCACAACACTGGTGACCACCTGAAGGCCCTGGGAAATGACTTTGTGGCCCCGTAGATTTTATGAGCTTATCTACAAAGCTGCTCTGAATATCAGGGCAGTGTCTTGCCAAGCAGCTAAACACTCACTTGAATCATTTTCAGGTAGAAAAAACAGTTTTGTATATAAATAAAAAGCTTAACCCACTGAGATGGGGTCTACATACCTATTCCACTACTTTCCCTTCCTCTCAAAGCACCAGCAGCCAAGGCAGAACAACCCAATCAACACCTTTAAGCAACTTTCAATCTACCTGAAATATATAATTCTATTGAAGTAATCTAAAATGGTGTAGATGTAACCTTAATCCTAGACCTTTCTCAGTGAACAGTATAGGAATGCAAAATAGAACAGCTATTTTGGAAAATGATTCGGCAGTTTCTTAGAATTAAACATACACCTGTCATTCCTCCCAGCAATCTCACGCTTAGGTATTTATGTAAGAGAAATGAAAACATATGTTCACACAAAAATGGTATGTGAGTGTTTACAGTGACTTTATTCATAATGACCCAAATCTGGAAATGACCCAAATGTCCTTCAACTGGTGAAGAGATAAACTGTAGTACATCCAAACAAGGGAATACTACTCTGCAATAAAAAGGAACTAAGTACTGATATACACAACAACATAGATGGATCTCAAATGCATTATGCTATGTGAAAGAAACCAGACTCAAAAGGCTACATACCATATGATTCCACCTATTATAACATCCTGAAAAGGGCAAAACTATAGGATCAGAAAACAGGTCAGTAGTGGCCAGGGGCTGGGGGTGAAAGGAGATGTTGACTTCAAAAAAGCATGAGAGAATTTTTGGGGGTGATGGCACTGCTTAATATCTTGATTGCGGTGGTAGTTACACAACTGCATTTGTTAAAACGTATAATATTGTACATTAAAAAGGTGAATTTTACTGTATGTAAGTTATACCTTGATAAACCCAATTTGAAAACAACATTTCAGTGTAAAATGCTCAGTGATTAAGAAAGGCAGGCTTCAAAACAGCTCATTAACTTCCCACCTACATCAAGATCTAGAGGCCTTCTCCCAGGCTGGGTCTGGTAGCACTCAGAAGCCAGGCACTCAGTTACTCTTGGACACATAGTTTAAATAAACCACTAATACATAAATCAATAGAGCCAATGCGCCAGCATGTCGCCGTGCATGGGGTTCCTCATTTAGGATGTTTTCAAGCCTGGACTTCAGGAGAGAACTGCTCACATTCTGACTGTACGGTGCTATTCATTTTGCAGAGTGCTGCATGTGTTCCTTCCTTGCTTTGCCTGGAGTTCTAACTGCCTGGATGTCACTGTTTTCACAATCATCAGAGTCAAAAAATTATTTCAGACTGAGAATTCAAGACTGCCCTGTATTGTGTTTTCTATGATGAAGCAAATTAATTAATCTTTATTAATTCAACTGGACATGACAAAGAGAAAAGGGACTTCCCTAATTCAGTGATATTCTTATAGATTACTTATACAGAATTATTTTTGGCAGAAAAATATTCATGTCCTGGACACTCAAAGATTTTTGTTTAATTTTCCAGGGGATGCCATGACCATAATATACTGTCTCCATTTTGCATGGCTGTGATTAGAAAATAGGCCTTATTTCCCCCTATCCTTCTCCCAATGAAAACATTTACTGAGACTCCACTATACAGAAATAAATGCTCAGGGCCAGCCCCGTGGCTTAGCGGTTAAGTGCGCGCGCTCTGCTACTGGCGGCCCGGGTTCGGATCCCGGGCGCGCACCGACGTACCGCTTCTCCGGCCATGCTGAGGCCACGTCCTGCATACAGCAACTAGACGGATGTGCAACTGTGACACACAACTATCTACTGGGGCTTTGGGGGCAAAAAAAAAAAAAGGGAGGAGGATTGGCAATAGATGTTGGCTCAGAGCCGGTCTTCCTCAGCAAAAAGAGGAGGATTAGCATGGATGTTAGCTCAGGGCTGATCTTCCTCAAAAAAAAAAAATAAAAATAAAAAAAGAAAGAAATGCTCAGGGCAGACAGAATGAGAAACTCGAAGACCCAGTCTTTCGGCAGCCTACTACAGCTACTTAAACACTCCCAGTGGAAGGCAGAGCGTGAGGTGTGATAAACAGAGGCATAAATACAGTGCTAAGGCAAGAGGGGGAAGGGAAACGGGAACAATCTGGGGAGGCAGAATTTAAGCTGGGCCCTTAAAGGATGAAGACGTGGGACTGCAGACATCCCAGGCTGAGGAACTACTTTGCGTAAAGGGCCTTGTGAGTCAGATTTGTCTAAATCAGTTATCATTAGCTGGCATCCTGGAGCCTGCAAACCATGGGTATTTAAATTTTTTTTGGAATTTCAATGTCTTCAGGCCTCAGGCCTCTCCATTTCTCCATGAGTCCCAAGGCACCCTATTGTCTCATACACTACAGCTTCATTTATTTAAGTTATCCACCTTGTCCATAAAGGTGTTTCAGTGCAGACCCTGGTTTAAGCGAATTGCTTGTGGTCAAGTATCCGGTTATGAAGAGTCACGTGAGAAAAAAAGCAACAGGAAAGAGAAAAGAGGGCACACTGGTAGCAGGCTTTAAGATGGGTTAGAGCACTTGTTCCAATCCAGTGGGGTATGGATCCAGAATCTTAATCCCCTCGGGGAGTGGTTTTAGGAAAAAATACTAACAACAAATGCAGGAGAACCTTCACTGCAGCATTATCATTACTAATAGGAAAATGGAAATCATCTAAACTTTCATCAACAGGGAACTGCTTAAGTCAATAATTGATTATTTACACAATGGGATACTACAGAGCCAGTAAGAAAAAAAAAAAACAGCATGAAGAGATAGAAAGATCTCTGGGATAAATTACTTAAATTATTTAAAAATCAGGGTGCAGAAGAGTATGTTAATAGGCTCCCATTTATGTTTGCATATGAATACAAACTTCTAGAAGGATACATAAAAATTGTTAACATTGGTTACATCCAGGAGTGAAAAATGAGGGTAAGAGGAGAAAAACTTACTTTTCAATTTATACCCTTTTGTAACTGAGTTTCTTTTTAACCACTTGTGCATATGATGATGATGATGATGATGATGATCACATAAAGTATTAAAGAATACTGATAATACTTCCCATGGCTGACCTGCAATTTAGTGTGAGGACCAGTGGCTAATGTTGTAAAAGGGGCAACAGGGTCTAGAAGTTCAATTTAACAACTATTAAACAGTTTAATAAGTGGTTACTGGATATGTTATTGTCCCAATCCTTGAGCAGTTAACAATAGAGTGTGGCGGCAAGTTAAGACAGAGAAAGACAATAGACACGATGTGACTGTCTGGGGAAGCCAGGCAGTCAGAGAAGACTTCCTGGAGGCCAGGATTAGGGTTTGGATGGTGAAGCAGAAGATGCACAGAAAGGGCAACAGAACGAGAGAACAAAAAATAGCATGGTGAGCCCTTCACTTGACAAGTAGACATCTGCCTTTCTCAATTTTGTTTCAGAGCCGATTAGTACTGGAAGCAAGAAAGAATTCCAAAATCTGAACATCCCAATCCCTCTCAGTCACCTTTCCACCAAAGACTTTAAAGACTAAAGCCTCGTGGACCAAGACCCATGCACTAGATTCAATAATAAGAAAACACTAACTAAGGAAATCCTCCATCACATGCATGCCTAAGCGTGTACACATGCACTTTAAAAGAAATTCTGATCTCCTTTTCTTTGTCAGAGGTAAAAAACTTTGCCACATATCTGAATAATATTTGACTAGAGCCACTAGCCTCCCTTTTAAAGGATTGTTCTTTATCAGCGTATTTGCTTACTGCTCTATCCTGAGAACCTTCTTGAGAAACACTGTCCTCTTTGCAAGTGTGGGGATGGGAGTAAGAAGATGAGAATCTCCTCCCTAATCAATATGCTTGCTATCTCTCATCATCACAGGTACCCCAAAGTGGAAGGGCCTCAGGGCAGTCTTTCCTGTAGATTCAGATCCTGTTTCTAATAGAAACAGTAGAACGACCTATTCATTTTATTTTTCTAAATGTTAGTTTACCAAGATGACTGGATACCTTATTTTTTGGTAAGATTATCCTTTTTTCATACCTTCTACCTCTTTCTCGAGAAATTGTTAGATCAGCCTATTTCTCTGTGTCCATTTAGTATATCTGTCAACCTAGGCTTGACTGCTACCATTCTTGGGGAATTAACCATTTGTGCTATAGTATCAATATAGCAAGGAAACACAGCCAGTTGTTTTAGAAAATGATCATAAATAACCTGCTAATTATTTATCACTAGAAAGAAAATATTGAAGCACTTTTATTACAGAAAACCATCAGAGGCCATAGGCAATCTAAGAACAACTGAGGAAATATTGAGAGACAAAAAAAAAAGATTACCACCCTATTCCTAAGAATTCTCCTGGCTGGCATCATAAAATAGTCTCTTCAATGGCAGGAAATAATATATCTCACATCACGGGGAATCTTAGGTCTTGGTGGATTTTTTTTTTTCTTTTATTTTGCGTAGATCACAAAGTAAAAGTTAGAAAACTTAATGTGCAAGGGAAGAGGGGATCGTAGAAGTGCAAAAGCAGTAGCTTCCAAGCGGCCTGTGTGGCAGCCAGTGAGCTGGATAACCAGGAACCAACCAGGCCTGGCTGCTGATCAGTAAACAGAAAGTGCTGACTTACGGTGGACCAAAATGCTCTAGTAGCTAAAGATAAAGCACAAAGTTCCTGCTCCCTTTTCAAGCCACTCCTTTCCTCAACGTGGAGAATGTGTTCCAGCTTGGATCAGGAGCGAAACCGGAGCAGCTACACTAGATGGGCGCCTGGCCTCGCACCAACATGCTTGTTTCTTGACTTGGCTCTCAGCAACTCCAGCGCAAACATTCAGCACTCCATGGCTGAGGCCACACACGGGAGCCATCAGGTGGAGATGGCCACAAATGTACTTTCTCACACTGGGGAAACCAGGCAGGGAGAGGAAGGGGAAGGTCAAGAACAGGGTAGGGAGGAGGGAGCCTCATGAATGGTTTAAAATCCACCCCAGGAGAACAACTCGCAGATATTTCCATGTATATCAACCTGACAAAAGCTGTCTTTTAAACAAAAGTCACACACATTCTCCTTAATTACTTCCTCCTTGCCATTCCCCAGGCCATGCCAAAACAAATTGAGAAGCTATCAAGATTTGTGGTTAAAGGAACAAGCTCCAAAAGATTTGTGGATGTTACCTAAAGAGCCCTGCAAGTGATGGACGGGGCAAAAAACCAAGAACTGGAAGAAATATGACCACAGGCCACAAGACATCAGGGGAAAAGCATACATGCCAAAAAACCGGAGAGGCTCCCAGAAAGTTCCCTCTCAGCAACCCCTCTCAAGGAGAGCTAGCATATTGAACTTTCTACATAATTGCTTTTCAGGTCTGTCTCCCAAATAATCCTTCAGTGAATACCTAAGTCAGCAAAACAACGGGAATTTTATATCGATCCTATAATACTGGCAGGTCTGTGAGCTATAGGCCTCAGTGGGGGCAAACACATAAAATATTGCCAATCAGGGTAAGAAATTTTTATCTAATGTAGATGATGCAGAAAATGGATCCACTTTCTTCCTTTTTCCAGATAGCAGACTTTTTTTTTTTTTTCATTACACACTGCCCATTTTTACGGCAAATATGCCCAGACTAGTTTTCAATGAGCCCATTAAAGCCAACCAGCCCAGCACAACCTCCTGGGCAGCCTATACCTTGGGGACATGGAGTCTATTTACAGAGCAAAGTCTTGGAAGGCTTGACCTGCATCCTGGGCCTCCAAGCTCCAAACTTCAGCCCTTGTTCTTCCCGGCTACTCACGCACTACTTTCAGATTTGACCCACACTGTTCTATTCCCAGGCACGAATTTACCCCACCGCCGTTACAGTTTCTGCCCATCTGGTCACCTTGCAGTAATGTCTCCCAGCTGACTCAGCGCCTGGTGCTCTGGCACCTTGCCACTTCAGGGAGGCAGTACTCCCCCCCAAAGAGACAGATATTTTCAAAACATGTTATTTGTTTCCAGATAGTCAACTTCTCTATAAATCAAATATCCGATATAACTTATTTGTTCAACAAATATACCAAATGCCTATTATTTGTAAGACTGTTAGTGCTGAAGGTGCAACAAATAAGGCACTGCCCTCACCCTCAAGGAACTTTCCCATGACTAATGGACCACAGTGGGTAGAATCAGCCACTCCATCAAAGCCATATTACAGAACCAAAGCAAAATAGTAACAATACCTTAGAGTCATTATAAACTTTATAGTTTTCAAAAGGCTATCATATATTTTAATATTAATGATCTTAAGTCAAATTCTCACTAGTGAATTGAAAGAGATCCTTAACATCATTTAACCAACTTTATTTGTGCTATCTCTATTTTCCTCCCCTTTAACATACCTCCCTCATTAACCTCCCTCTCCCCCAAAATTCACGAGGCATCATGCTTCCATTCCATTCCTCATTCCACATATTCAATTCATTACCAAGTCCTGTTTGTTCTGCCACCTTGAAATTATACACTTCTCTCCATCCCCACTGCTATCCCCTTACCCAAGCCATCATCAGATCTTAACTGAATTACTGCAGTAACCTCCGAGTTGGTTGCTTGCTTCCACTTTTGTCCATTCTCCATGCAACAGCCAGGGATCAGGGTGCCAGAGCATGCAAGTCAGTCATGGTGAATTTGGTTCAAGCAACTTTTAGTAGGCCTAGAATGCTGGGTGGTGATATAAAATGCAGGAGGATGAGGCACGATTTGAACTTGGCAGTGCCAGTGACCTCATAGCATCACTCCTCTTTGAAAAGGCAAGAATGACTTACTTTATAGAAAGCTCAAGGAAGACAGCTGTAATCATTTGGATGGGTGCCACTTAGAGACACTACAGAATGGACACTACACATAGTGACACATTCCAGAGGGTATGGAATGAGAAACAGAGGAAGACCAACGATGAATTGAGTAGAATTAGTGCAGAATGACATGGCACAAAAGGATTTAAAGAATGAAGCTGGGAAACCAACAATACCCAGCCACCATGAAGACGTTAACCCTATCACCAGTGATGAAACCAGTTAAGAATTCTATCCACACAGCAAGACTTCGAAGGGAAAAGATCTCGCATTATCTCAGCCCTGATACCATTTGTCTGGTGATTGTGAGAAGACTGAGCACTAGAGATGAGGGTTATATTTTAAATGTTTGTTAGTTTTCAAGTTCCTTCTCCATCACTTGTTTTAGGTCTGGACTATATACAACTAGCATAGTTTTGTGACAGTGAAAGATGTACCTGCCTGTCACTATTCTCAGTGTCTCTTCCATTGAAAATAAACTGATGTCATATTTGGATAGACAGAGAAACTTCTACATATAAAAGATCTAAAGGGAAGAGATGGGCGCAGAGATGACGGAAAGCAATTTCACCAGCCCCAGACTGGAGTAAACCATTACTATGGTTAGTCAGGGTTGGTTTGTCTGTTTTCTGTACTGATTTGAAAATGGTTACTTATTTTAGCATTCCAGTGCTGCGTTGGCACTAAGACCACCGCATCAGAGTGGAAACTGTCAACAGGCCATTTCCCAGAGTCCAGACAACTATGCCCTCAGGTGAAACAACATCACTGTAGAGCATTCAGAGGGTGGTCAGCCCATTAGCATCCCCCTGGGATTTCTAACACACACAATAGAATGCAACCCCTTTTCGTATCACATTTCAGGGTGGGTGAGCCCCTTGCTACAAGCCCAGTTCCCTTCATAAATCAGATGTTACTGGGAGTTTAAGATGGAATTCATTTGTACTGAACTAATGCTTAGCTATTACTACAATGGAGTATGCTGGCAGGAGACTCTGCTTGGAGGGAGTGGATTGATAACTAGAGCAGAGAGAAGAGGGCAGAGCCCCGAACACAAGTCCCACTGGACAGAGCAACTTGAGGACGGAGATTCTGTCTTGTCTCTAGCCCAGAACCTCACAAGTGCCTAGCACTCACTAAACGCTTATAAAATTGAACTGACAATTGTAAAAAAGGAAGAAAAAAAGCCCACGGGGTGGAAGCTTGGTGAATGGGATGGAAAGGAAACTGAAGAAAAATAAGGGTTTTGGGGTGTTAGAGGAGTGAATAACTCTGGTAGGAAATGAGTGGAGGGAAAAAATTACAAAAATTTACAAAAAATTAATAAAGAACCAAATGTCAAAAGAGGATCCCACCAAAACATTCCATTCATACACAGAGATGCGTGCGTGCACAAAAACACACACGCACACAAGCTTGGTCAATACCAATGGGGAACTAGAACTCGCTAGAGGGACTGAAGGGCAGAAGGGTCTGGGAGGTGCCCTGTTTGTTTTAGCCTCTGCTCCCAGGACAGGGGGTGGCTGAGGGAGGCTGGGGCAGCCGGTGGGGCAAACACCAACTGGAGGCAGCACTCAGGCCAGGAGCTTGTCCACCGGCAATGCAGTCCCAGGCACTGGACTCCAGGGTTCTTTCCTTTGTTTTATAGGAACACAACAGATGACCCCCCTTCACTAATTCAGAAGGAGATCCCCTCTAGTCCTATTTCCTAATAAAAACCAAAATTTACCTGACAATTGACTTTGTTTTTATCACCTATATATAGCAAAGAAAGAGCTGCTCTCTATAAATAGGTTTGTGAAACTGGGCTGCGCCTTTTGCAAATATTAAAGTGGAAATGGCCCTGACACAGATCAATAATGCTTGCCTATTTCCCTGTGCTGCTCTGTTTATTTTTAGCCCCTACACAGAGCCTAACATTTGTAGGAAAAACTATATCACCTTCAAGAATATTACCAACTAATGACCTAGGCAGAAAAAAAATTTACATTTACTTTATTCCTATCATTCCTTTTTTTATAGGAATAAATTCAGACTCGGCAGGAATTTGTTCTACTACCTCATTACATAGATTCAGGCCTTTGGGGAAGGAGATCATGAAGCTTATAAAATTCCATACCTCCTTTATTACTCCCTGTTTTCTTCCATTCGCCAATTTATCTAAGAATTCAGTTCTCTACTCCACAGGCAATGAAGTGCACATAAACCCAAAGAAAGAGCTTTGGGTTGCTTAGAAATAGGAAGGAGTATGACCCTCTGCCTCACCTCCCTTTCCTGTACATCATCAGTTAGTACACGAAGGAACAGAGCTGCAAAACCCAATGAGGAGCACCTCGTGGTTCAGCAATATAAAAGGTGCCTTAGAAAATGCACTGGAAGCTGAAGCAAGTAATTGGAACTTGATTCTCTACAAGGGTTGCCTTACCCCTCTCTGTGTTTCCTATGGAGTTCAGCATAATGCCCTCCCACAGTTGGTGTCATTTAACGCCAGTTAAATAAACAAGTTTCTCCTAAACACAAATTGTATTATGATTATTTGTTGCACAATGGAGTCCCCGATGAACTTGTGAAGTCCCTGGGGGCCCAGATAGAGTTCCATCCTCATGTTTGCGTCTTCAGCAACCAGACCAAAGCCTGGAATGACATATGCTCAGGAAGTCTTGATTGAAAGATCAGATTTTGTCATTGTGCGACTCTGGGTAAGTCATATAATTCCTTAGGGCATTTGTGTCCTCATCCAGGGAGTTTAATGGAGTCCATGACAACAGGCATCAGTGGCTTTGTGATGGCCCCGAAATTCTGGGCAAAATTTTATTGGCAGTGAAGAGGGTACATATCTTTTATTGTCTCAAAGAATCTGTGACTGTTCCCTACCCCCAAAAGTTTAAGATCTTTAGCTAGAGCAGTAGTCTCCAAAACTATTGGATCACAAATCCCAAAACTAAAAATCTTTTGAACATGCATGCCATGCTCATGTTCTAGATATGTACGCATGTACTATAATAGGTACATTATAAAACAAACATCAAAATAACAAAAGTACAAGGTGAATATGAAATAAACAATACTTTAAATATTTATTTTCTTTATATCCAAGAGTACAAATTCTTTTTATTTTACTAAATAATCATTATTTTATCGAGAGCAATGTGATTGAATATGCTTCGTTTGAAAAAATCTAGATTTAATTATTTGTGATATGTTAATTTGAAAGTCTAGTTCTAAGTTCAATTTATTGTACATAAATTACAATACTGTACATAGCTGGGTTTTAATGGCTGTCATTGTTTTAAGCAATAAAATCACACACAATGTAAACATTTCCAAACCCCGTTTTTCACAATGTTCGTTCTATAATAAGAGTTTCTATAAGATTCAGTTATTTTCTTTTTCTTAAAATGACACCTTGATCTTGAAAGGACAAATTAGTTATGCTTCATTTTTTAAAAAAATGACCTCTAGGTAGCACACTACTGAAGTTGCTTATTATCACAGAAATGGTTAACAAGATATGGAACCCTTTCCTTTTTATAAAAAGAAAAATGAATATAATTTATCTGTAAGTCTGACAGCTCTTAATTAGGTATTTTTCAACAAGATAACCAGCAAACCTCCATGAGGTACAAAGATTTTCATGGTCCCTTCTCAACTTAATACGAAATATTGTATGGCTTCTACTATACTGTATATTAAAGGTTTGTTTTTATAAAATTAACTACAAAGTAATATCCTGCAGCATTTATGTACCTCTGGCTTCAACATCTTGGCTGAATACAAATGATGCAGTGAATGAATTTATCTCTTGTAACCTTACTCTAGAATCCTTCTCTAAGAAACAGCTGCTGCTGCTTAAGAGGAAACACTACTCGGTTTTTTTCATAAAGATTGTGAATGAATCTCACCAGAAAGAAGCAATTAGTGTATTTCATTGGTGAAAAGAAATGAACAAATACAATAGGTTAGATCTAACATCCAATTTGTAAAACAAGTCTTTTGCTCTCCATAACTTGTTCTGATACAGTATGTGTTTCTTTAAGGTTTCAGTAATATCTTCAATAATACTTTCGATAGCATTTTCTAACAAAGAAACTCATTTTATATAGACAGTTTTCAACACATCATCATCTTGTCTTATATTAGGAGGAAGAACAAGTATTTCCTAAAGATATGTAGCTCTTTTACTTTTGCATATAAGTAAAAACTTCAAAATAGGCTTCAAGACACCGTTTAGTTTCGTGAAATTTTGTAAAAATTAATAGGTGAATCTAAACATTGGTTAAAAAATTGCAAAGGTTATTCTCCATGTTTTTCCAATCATGGTACCTTCATATTACCATTAGAAAATTTCTCAAGGAAAAGTATACACTTCCAATATATTTCGTTCTTAACGACAGTAGATGTAAATCTATATTTCAGTCATCTCGATAGTTTTGAGATTTGGGGGCTAACTTCTGATTAGAACTGATTGTACTGTTATTGTTTTTAACTCACAACTTGGTTAACAGAGAGCTTGTCCCAGAAGAAAGTGTCAACTCTTCCATTTTCATATTGTTCCCCGTGCTAGCTTGCACAGTGAGTGATATCTTCAATCCATATTTTGTTTTTGTTTTTGCCAGAATCTTTTTAAGCTATTTACTTTGTTTTTTGTTGAGGGCTAGTTTAATTGAAATGAATTAATATTCTTCAAATTAACTTAACTGGACACAGACAAATGCAATGCAGTGTGCTGTAGACAAGTGAGGGAACCAGTGTCAACCCTCGCACGTTGAGGGAAATTCACTCCTCCCTCAGAACATGTGCCTTTTGACCTCAAGAAAAGGGGAGGGTGCAAATGTCAGCTCACATATTACATGTTAGTAAAACTTAATTTTTCTTATTTTTGGGGTATAAAAAAACGATTAGGAGTTCTAGTATTTTCTTCCCACGTTCCAATGATTTATCTTGCAAACTCCACTTTGGAAACTCTAGTCTAGATAAACTCTAGTGCCATTTCCAACTCAAAAATTAAAAATTAATGGATGTTCTGCTAGAAGGTCACTGGCTCTCATTGTCTGACTGCTCAAAGAACTCCTGGATAATCCCCAAACTTATGTTTCCTGGTAGCTCCGAAGAAACCCGCCATCCAAAAGCCCACTGAGTGAGAAATGAAGACAGGTTACCTGGGTGAGTTTTCTCCTGCTGTCATCTAGAAGAGAGTCTGGTTGAATCCATCCAGAAGAACTGGGTAAGGTCGACAAGTCTCTATCTCCTCATTAGCCTACATTCACATACCCCTTAAATGGACTGGCAGTTTTCAGCCTCAACAAACATTAAAATGTGTGATTGTGATGTGTCTCAAAGGAAAATTATTCAGCATACACAAACTTCACTTGGAACCCTTGACAGCTGCAAGAAGGAGGGATGTGACAGGGTCATGTGTTTTCATGGTTGTTCTTCTGGACAGCTCTATTTTGTGTGGGAAGAAGAAACAAATTGTACTCTATTATGTGGAAGGGAAAAGTTTTCTAAATTTAGAGTCTTTTATCACCTGGATTATTTTCTTTGAACATGCTTTTCTACAGTTGCCATGCTGAGGGGCCGGAGCTCAGGAAGCCCAGTGAGCTCGGCTGCAGCCAGTGGTAACAAAGCCAGTAGCCAAGCAGCAGCCAGACAACCCAGTCCAGTGACCAAAGCCTATTTCAAGAGTCTGAAAGGACAGTCATAAATATTTAGGAGAAATTATTTGTATAGCGGCAAGATCTGGTTACACATAAGTAAAATCTCTTAAGGCACTAACTTACAACAACATAGGTAGGTTTTTTTTTTTTTAATTCATTTTTATTTTTATTTTTTTTTTCGTGAGGAAGATCAGCCCTGAGCTAACATCCATGCCAATCCTCCTCTTTTTGCTGAGGAAGACTGGCCCTGGGCTAACATCCGTGCCTGTCTTCCTCCACTTTATGTGGGACACCGCCACAGCATGGCCTGACAAGCGGTCCCTCGGTGCGCGCCCAGGATCCAAACCCGGGGCCACCAGCAGCAGAGCGTGAGCACTTAACTGCTACGCCATGGGGCCAGCCCCGCGTAGGTTTTAAAATAAAGAAAGACAGGACCAAAATATGATCTCCAGAATTTGTCCAATCAAATTACCTCCATGGAAACTAGCTTTTCTCTTGTTCTTCCAGACATCCTAAGGAGATTCCAAAGCCTCCAATTCCTGTCAGAGGTGAAGCACTCGCACAACCAGAGTCCTTCACAAAAGCCAAGAATAATTCACCCTTGGGAAATTAAGTTGATTGGCTATGTCTGTGTTTGAGGAAAGGGAGGTGTATAGAATACAGATGCCATGCGGCATTTCTTTGGAAAAAAGTTTTGTTAAAAAAAAGAAAGACACCAAGAAAAAGAATCTAATGTAGGTTGTTCTCTGTATTTTAGCGATTCCACCAATATTATGAGACTAAAGATAATAAAGGGTTACTTGTATCTCACTTAACATCATAATACCCTTTCCATTAGGCTTTTTGGAAAGTGAAAAGATGGCTCTTATAAATTATGTTTTCATTTGTGCCACTTCCTTCCACACAGGTTCATAAGTACTGGTATTGTATTCCCCATATGAAGGGACAGAGGTTATTAACTCTGTAAATCCTGACTGGGTTCCTGTTACATGTTTGCATACTGGATTCCCTCTTTATTTTCCCATGAAACTAGACCATCCACACCCCACCAATCCCAACCACCCCGTCCCTCCCCTACCCCTCAAAAGTCTTGCTTCTTCTTGCATTGAAGTATGAAGCCTACTGGTTACTCTTGCTTAGAATCTGTGATCAGACAAATTGTATTTGAGCTCTTCCATAAATGACAGGTAAAAGAAACAGCCCAAATAGAACCTTAAACAGCCAACTAGTAACCTGGCGAGTACTGCCCTTGCAATTAAAAGTTGCCAACTAGAAAATTTTATATTTTTTTCCCTACAAAAGGGAAAAATAAACAGGCTTAAAAGATGAATAGAATCACATAGTGTGAACATCAGAACAAATCCACAGAAATGATCCAGTTTTTTGTTCCCTTCCCAGAGAGGAACATAAGGCCCAGAAAGGAGCCTGGGGACTCACTCTACATCCACCTCTAGTCAGAGGCAGAGCCAGGACCAGGCTCAGGGTTCTGACTGGGGTCAAAGCATAATGGGGGACCTGGCCATCTCGTCATTTACAGTGACATCAAAGAGAAATCTCAAGCAGTAACCAACATTAGATAACCAATTTCATAAGGTGGTAAGGATTTCCACGAGGCCCATAAAGATTTAAATATTTATCAGTTATTCATACATTCTTGAAACTAGAAAAGAGATTTTTCAAAGCAAAGATCTATTTCAGATACTCCTATATATTTTCCAGAATATTCGCACCAACCTCTGTCAACTGACACTCTCTGACAGAGGCCCAGAAAATGAGCTAACTCTATAGCTCACAACCAGCTTGCTTCACGACGGGCCAGAACCAGGCATACGTAATGGCGCACCCAGGCACAACTGCCACATCATTTGTGTTTTCTCCAGTCAGAAGCCAACAGACCTCTTATTGCCAATTGGAAACCACTCCCAGAATTTTCATTCCAGAGGGATGTCTGTGAGAGCTGGGCTTCCAACCCCTTTTCCAACATACCATCCCTTTTTGCCCAACAGGTATAAAAATCTAGGCTCTGTGTTTAAGCTGGAAAAGGAATAAAGACTAAAAACACTGTCAAAACACTTTTCCATTGAGCCTCCACACCACTCACCTCCCCTCTTGAAAGTTGTAACTGCATGAAATAATCCTAGTTCAAAGTAGAGTGTATTAATCTGCATCAATGACCTTTGAAAATGGGAGCCTAGGAAGGCCTCTGAGATTCAAGCAATAAAACTATCTATGCAGAGTACACGGAATCCACAAGCCGGGATACTTCTGTGAAGGACTCTGTGCTGGAAGCGAACAAATGCTCGGTGCTCTAATGACGGATTTGAATTCAATCATCTCGGCATGCCTCCATCTTCTCAGCCAAAGAACTGCCGGCCCTCTGGGCTTGTGTTCAACTGCTTCATCTAGCATGAGGGCTGGCTTCTCTCAGAAGCCAAGGATCCATCTTGGTCTGGCCCCTCAAATAAGGTATCATCTTTCATTGGGGCAGACACAGGACAGCACTGCTTTTTTTCCTAGCCTTTTATTCAAAAATTAGAATATGCAAATGTATACAAAAATTATGTACCTTCTGTGGAGAAAATTCCCACTTACAAATAATAAATCTTTCTTATATTGTCCAAAAAAGAAAAGGAAAAGGTGACTGGATTCCCTAAAAGTATACTTTTACCCCATATTTTATACCACCTCACCTTCAAATATGAAGATAAATGAGATTTTAAGAGAACTCACTTTTAACTGGTTGCTTGTTCCTTGTTAGCGATTTCAAACACCAGGTAAATCTATAGCTATAGTTATAACTGTATATAGCTGATTATTGCTTCCCATTTATACTTTTAGTACATAAAGGCTGCCATTTTAATCGGTATTCAGAGGTCTGCCAATGTGCAAACCCAAGCAGTTCAATCACTGTGCCAAACTCGGAAAGTGAGTTATCTAGAAACAAATGAGAATGACAGATTAAAAGGCTATCCTTGCTAACACTTTCAAATTGGGCTAAAGTTAGTTATACCCTGTTGAGTCCTTGCACTTCTTCAGACGAACAATGCAGCAAGCATGGCGAGACATATTGCTTGGGCCTCTAATCTTAGCTGTGACATTTCCTGTCTCATGTTCTACCATCAATAGTGACCTACTTGCTATACCATGTGATTTTCCAACTGGGGCTTTTGATGCTCACACATGGGAAACACAATTATTTTTATATTTAGCACAAAGTGTAGCCATGAAACATTTCAAACGATTTCCAGTTCAAGATATCCACACTAATCTTGCTTTGTGGTAATTTTTTTTTTGCTTTGTCATTTAGAAACATAATAATAGTTATGACCCATTAAAAACAAAGCTTTTACCTTTTTTTTTTTTAAGCAACATGTGAAAATGCTACATTATATTAGTATCTAATAAATTGAAAACTAACTAGCAAAACGTGAAAGAATCACGTCCTAGTTACTTATCTTGTTTGAAGAACTGGACACAAACGACTTTTGTTCAAAGTGATAGGAAACAACACTGCTCATATCATTTAGGTTTGAAATCTTCAGAAAAGTGAAAATAACTTACTAATGATGATAAAAGAATAGACAAAAACTAACACTTAGAAATGGAATAGAAGTTTCCAAAAAGACAGAGCCACAGGAGTTGTTAGGTAAAACTATGGGCAAAACTAAAAAACTTACCAAAAAGCAATGCACAATAAGATTACGAATACCTAGCAAGAGAGCCTTCCCATACGACAAAATATGTCTGACATGAACTCAGGAAAGTTGATTTACTAGGCAAAATAAAACTGTCATACCCAGTTTTCAAAATTAAGAAGAAAGCCGTCATTGCAAGTTTATGTACGTACGTATGTAACAGCAAACGACTGTTCAAAATTTTAAGTCTTGTTAGCTTTGATCCACAAACCCTGAAGAAATGAACAATGGGTTCCACACTCTAATGAAGTACACTTGTCCCACGCCACTTGTGAATTAGCAAATTCCCAACACTCAACCAAATCTCCAAAACAGATGTCAGGAGTCTGCAATGTACCTATTTAAGTGAATTTCCACAACTCTGTGGCTATGCCAGCTAGAAAGCAGCTGCTTTTGTGAATCATAAAGGACTTTTCAAAGCGCAGTGTTCACACACGGAAAAGCACATGTTCTACTCTGCCTCTGCCAAAGAAGCCTCACTGCCACCCCTCCAAGTACTTGGGAAATATTCCAGCAATGTGTGTGTACCCACTATGGATTCCTTCTCATTGCTACTGCTTTTGCTATACATTTTCTATAACCTCATGCTGTTTCCCTCCCACACAGCTTAGAAAGCAAAAAAAAAAGAAAGCCTTTATTGAGCCAAAAAGAGCCAATGTACTGTATATGAAAACTACTCTGTCAAAGGAAAGCTCTTAAGAGCTTATATAGACTGTGCACCTGTCTAACTTAATAATGACATGTTGACCCAGTCCTTTAATTACCGATCTCATTGTCACCCGGATCTTGACGTGCTCTTACTCAATTATACACCCAAATATACAGGTTATAAAGTGAGAAAGAAAGTACCCCACCAGGATACATGGGAAGAAAGTACAATGTGAACAACATCAAAACATCCTCTTCCCATAAACAAACCCATGGACAAAGAGAACAGATTAGTGGTTACCAGAGGAGAAGGGGGTTGGGGAGTAGGCAAAAAGGGTAAAGGGGCACATATATATGGTGATGGATAAAAATTAGACTACTGGTGGGGCCGGCCTGGTGATACAAGTGGTTAAGTGAGTGCACTCTGCTTCAGTAGCCCACGGTTCGCGGGTTCAGATCCCGGGCGTGCACCGATGCAGTGCTTGTCACGCCATGCTGTGGCGGCGTCCCATATAAAGTAGAGGAAGATGGGCACAGACGTTAGCTCAGGGCCAATGTTCCTCGGCAAAAAAGACGAGGATCAGCATCGGATGTTAGCTGAGGGCTGATCTTCCTCACACACACACACAAAAAAAATTAGACTACTGGTGGTGAGCACGATGCAGTCTAAACAGAAACTGATAAATAATAATGTACACCTGAAATTATACAATGTTATAAACCATTATGAGCTCAATAAAATAACTGAAAAAAAGATATAAAAACAAACAAAAACATCTTTCCTTTCTTCCCCCTTCAGTTTTTTCTGACTTGACTCTGATACAAAACATAAAAACAATCTGGAAGAACTAGATTAAAAATTACTCTCAAATACAGATGTATTCTACTGACCATAAAATTTAGATCCACTTTTGGAAATCTGATAGAAGGAGTTTAGCTGAGGAGTATATTTCATAGTAAGCGACTCAACAGGTTTTTGTGATAGTGGGAGCCCCAAAGGCAGAAAACAGTGTCAAGTGGGTTTAGACTGATACTTTGCACAGAGAGAGAAGCCTTAGCTTGCCAGGTCACCTGGGGAAAGATCAGGGGAAGATGAGGAGGTAGGAGGGGAATGTGAAGTTCTTGTCAAAGTTGAAATGATGATTTATTTAGTTGAGTTGTAAAGTCACATTGCAAGCCTCAGAAAATAATGGCTCACAACATATCTAGCAAATGACACAGCAGCCCACAGAAGGACAGGGGAAGAAAAAACACAAAAGCATGTATTTTGGTGGAGAAAGTCCTGAGCTGAAAGACAGAGGAAAGGGACTTTGGAGAAAGGCAATCTGCTTCATTTCTGTTAATCTCTTCCAAATTAATACGTGAGGTAAAGCTATTTTTCAATTTGCACCTTCATAATTACCTCAGAATAATTAAGAACACAGTTCTAAGAATAAATCATTTCAGTAGATACATGAGTTCAAATGAAAAATTATGGGTAAGCAGAGAAAACAATTTTACCTTAAGTGAATTTGCCACTGCAAATTATCGTGCAATTATAATTCTCCCAATTTATGATTTAGCCTTATATGTATACCTTCATTTTTTAAGGGTTTATGCCCAATTAAAGGAGTTGGCATCCTTAAAACTATAATCAACATAAAAACTAAAGAGAATTACTCAAATTTCCCTCTTATACCACGTTCTCTTGACCTCTTATGTAATACTACTGTAGTAAGTCTATCTTTTCTCCAAAGAACTTTGATATCTATATCTTTTTTTTTTTTTTTTAAGAAAGGGGGATTTTTTAATTTTCTTTTGAGGAAGATTGGCCCTGAGCTAACATCTGTTGCCCACCTTCTTCCTTTTTTCCTTTTTTCTCCCCAAAGCCACAGTGGATGGTTGTATGTCATAGCTGTACATTCTTCTAGTTGCTTTACGTGGGATGCCGCCTCAGCATGGCTTGATGAGCCGTGTGTAGGTCTGCACCTAGGATCTGAAGTGGCAAACCCCGGCCCGCTGAAGCGGTGCACGTGAACTTAACCGCTACACCACCCTAACGGCCCCTGATATCTATATCTTATTTTATCCTCAAAGAGAGAGAGAAAGAAAAGCAGGTTTTGTTAGTTTTTAAACTTTATAGAAAATAATCTGAGGTGTATGTAGTCAGCTCAAATGACTATTGGCATCTTACTCTACCGCTAGTGTAGGAGATAAAGACTGACTATGGATCATTCGAGGTCAGAACTGCTAAATGTTCATTTCTTCATTAACGTACTCACTTGATTGTTCATTCATTTTACAAATACAGACAGGGTCTCTGCCCTTATGGAACCTATATTCTAGTGGGGGAGACAGACAAAAACAAGTAGACAAAGAGGTAAATTATATAAGACTGTGCCAAGTACCATAAAGGAAACAAAAAGGAGGAAGAAACAAAGAACTGGGTGGGGGATGTCTCCTAAACAGATTAGATGACATAGTCCTGAGAGGTGCCTGTGAAGAGGAGCCCTGAATGGAAAGGATGTAGCCACAGGAACCGAGGATGTGTGATCCAAGCAGAGGGAAGAACAGATGCAAAAGGTCAGAGGTGGGAGTGAGACTGGCTCACCAGACAAACAACAAGGGGGCTAGTGTGGTTGGAAAATTGAGCGAGGGAAAGAGAGTAAGTAATGAGATCACAGAGATGAGGTCACAGAGATGGGCAGGGCCCATCAGTTAAGGCCCTGCAATAGTCTTGGGACTGTCTTCCAAGGCAAAGGGAAGCCATGGAGAGCAGGGAAAAGACAGGAGCAGATGAACCTGAGTCTAAATTCCAGCGTAATCACTCAGTAGCTATGTGACCTAAGCAAATTACTAGCTCCTCTTGGATGCTAAATTCATAATTTATAAAAGAGGGCTCAATAAATAATGACCAGTTACAATCATCAGTAATTATCATTATGGCCAGTTACAATCATCAGTAATTATCATTATGGCCAGTTACAATCATCAGTAATTATCATTATTGTTAATGCTATGATATGTAAATAAAGTTAATAAAAAATTTTATATATTCAAATAGGCCTATACTGCAAAATAACACATCAGAAATATAGAATTATTGAGAAATAAGCAAATTATTTTAATCTTTTTTATTCAATAAAGATCATATATTTATTGAGTATAAATAGACATAAATTAGTGCATTCAAATTCATTAGGGTTTATTGTAGTTCTAATCAGAATAATTATTGATCTTGGCTCATTTCTCTGTCCTTAATTAGTCTGCATTGTGGCTTTTCTTTCTCTGTCACCCTAGCCTTGCCATTTTGTATCCAGAAATGTGTAGCAGTTCATGGTAGCTACCAACTAAATGGCAGTCATAAGGGGAAGTTCACGGTTACTTTCCAAGTCACAATGTGTAGCAGATACTTACAACTGCCTGCCAACATCTATTGCCCCCTCACTCCCACATGCATACTTCTTTCTTACTAACAGAATCCTGATTTTGTTCAAATTCACCTCCTTTCTCCCTCAGGCAGTGATGGCGATCCTCTCTCTAGAGACTGATTTAGAGATGGCCTTGTGATCCTGTTCTGATCAATGAGAGAAGAAAGGTCTTCTCGGATTCTTCTTAGTAACGTTTTCATACTCTTCAAAAGGAGACCCAGGAAGGGAGGATCCATTCTCTGTGATCTAGATATTGACATGCCCACAAGTGACATCTGAATGACTGCTGCCATCTTGCAAACAAGAAAAGAACCAGCCTTAGAGTGAACCGGTCCCTGAGGACAACAGAGGCAGAGAGATGAAAGGAACCTGTATCCTTGATGATGCCATTGTGCCACTAAATTAATCAATCCTGCCATCTGCCCTACTTCTCACATGAGATAATATTTAAGTTGGGGGCTTATGTTTTGTGCAGAAGGTCTCCTAGGTGGGGTACCACATTACCTCCACATGGACGTTTCCATGTGGCAATATCACTCATTTCTTTGTCTCTGGGAAGGTCTAGGCATGGAACTAGGACTTCTGACTCTGGCTCAGTGAACTCCAACAATTCTGGATATGGGATGATACAGCATTTTAATTTACAACACTAGGATAGTCACCCAGAAAAGCCCAAGGGAAAAACACTTTGGAAATCACAACAGGAAGATGGTACTTTGGCATGGGTAGCTGGTACCGAATGGTCCCTGAGTCTGGCTTTCCTCGTCTGTTTAAAAACTTTGACTTTCACCTCTCGCCTGCCTGAGACATCTGTTTTTCCCCCCAAACCTAAATGAAGTAAACCTTTCATTGGTCTTTTTTTCCATAAGGCTAACAATTCTGAACCCTTATCCAATTACATGAATTTCAATAGAGACCACGTAGGACTAGCACAGATCCCAGGCACAGGCAAGATGTTAAGGAAGCAGAAGCAGCTTCACACTCCACTGGACAAGAGGATTAAGGGGCAGAAGCAACCTAGAGAACAGGTGCAAAATTGTGATTTGTAGTCAGGAGGCAGACCTGCCTGAAAAGGAAGGGGTAAATATGATCATCAAAGGACACTGGCTGGTTTTTTTTCAGCTATGTAGAGTTACTTTAAAATTGAAAATATTAGGGACCAGTAAAATAAAATATCCATCTTAAAAAATACGTATGGAAGATAATTGACTGTGGAGGGGAAGGATGGAGTGGGATTATTGCTTGGGGAGCTGCTGGTGGGGGTTGGGAATGAAGTACAGTAAAAGGTTACATAAATGTCTAATGGTTCACAATAAGCAAAAAAGCAGTATGGCTTGAAACCAAATTAACCATTCCAGTCTAATAAGCATTTTTCCTACAAGAAAATTGTGGAATTATAAATTTAGCACATAATGGAGAGCAGAAAATGTAATGCACACAGATTTCATAATTTGTACAGTATTTGAGAAACGTTACTTAGAAAACAGGGTGAACATTATAACTGGTGAAAATTTGCTAAGAGACTATAATTAAAACAGAATAGTAAATGGTGCCTTAGCTCTGGAAAGGGTCACTATCAGGATTCTACTTAATGTCTTCATTACGAATCTGCAGTGAAATGGAAATTCCTTCAATGTGCAGATGGGCTCTAACTATGTGATGCAGTCAGGGGCAGGAGAGTGGTGGAAAAATATCTGGCGTGATTAGAAACAACACAATGTAAGGAAGTAGATCAGGAAAAGCAACCTGAAACTAGAAATAAAAATTAAGTAAAATAAGTAAAAAATTAAGTGGCGCTTCAGTCCATGTGTCCTGTTTTTAAACAAATCAGGGGAGCCCCATCCTTCTTTTGCCCATTCTGTGGACACCTGTTTTGGTTTTTGTAGCAAGCTTCCTCTCCTTGGTTGTAATGAATATGTCTTGCTAGGAGAGCCTTGTGATCTTGTTTTTTTTCCTTTTTTTTTCCGCTGGGCTAAGTGGCTTTATTAGAGAAAGACAGGATTACAAAGGACTTAAGAGTTGGCATTGGGGCCCTTCTTCTTGCCAAGGGTCGACACAACATTGACAAAGTGCAGGCTGTACTGCATACACTGCTTGGCGTGGCCTGTCTTCTTCTTCTTTTTCTCCTATTTGGCCACCTTCGGAGTCTGACCTCTTACTTTCCCAGCATGGGCCAGGGAACTTTACCTCCAAGCATGTGGCCAGATACTTCCAGAGTGGTCACAGCCTCCACCCTACACCAGCCTAGGGCACCTCATCCTCTAGGGGAGTGCCTGCCAGGAGCACGACTGGATCTTCTGAAGCAATGCCCTCTGGCAAGGCTACATGAGCCTTGATCTGTGGGTTCTCTTGGCTGGGCCCCTTGAAGGTGTATACCTCCTGGGCACAGACAAAGAGCTGCATGTCAGGAGTGAATTAAGGCCACTGCTGCCGCTACCTCGAAGATAGAGTTGAGAAAGAGCTGATCTTGTTTTTTAATAATATAAACGATGAGCAGGAGGGGCCGGCCTGGTGGCATAGTGGTTAAGTTTGTGCGCTCCGCTTCGGCGGCCCAGGTTCACAGGTTGGGATCCTGGGCACAGACCTACGCACTGCTTATCAAGCCATGCTGTGGCAGGAATCCCACATATAAAGTAGAGGAAGATGGGCATGGATGTTAGCCCAGGGCCAATCTTCCTCAGCAAAAAGAGGAGGATTGGCAACAGATGTTAGCTCAGGGTTAATCTTCCCTACCAAAAAAAAAAAAAAAATGAGCAGGAGGTGGTAAGAGTGATTAGGCAGGTAATAAGGTGTCACTGGCAAGTATGGGTAAGGCTGGTGAACAGTGAGGTTGTGTGAGGCTCATTACTTTTACACTGCATAAGGCTGTCAAAGCCTATAACATCCCAGAGAGGAGAAGCCACATTATTGGGATCTTTTTCTTAGCATCAGAAAGACACTGGAATGCTCTAGGAAAGTCCTTCGAAAATGGTCAAAAATGCAATTACTCCCACAGGGATAAGATTAACGGTAACACTGATTATAACAGAACTTTTACAAAGTAGAGTTCTTACCCGAACCAAAGGGAAAGAGAATGTTAAAGAAAGGAAAACACTACTGGAAGGTGAGGTTAAATGAAAGAGAGAAGTTGAAATTAGGAAAACTTAGAAGGTAAAGGATAAGAATTAACTGACTGTGAGAATCTCTGTTTGTGTAAGATATTCTCAAAGTGTAAGAGGAAGCAGATTTGGTGTTTGAGACGCTGAAAAGCAGATCTGAGAAAATGCCAAAGCTAGGCACCACCAGGTTGCAGGGAAGGGGCTGAGCGATGTGTTCCACAGACGTCTGCCTCTACTCCTCACCTGAGCCTCCCTCGAGTCCTCCCAGGCCCCAGCTCCTTGGTGAAAGCAGAAGCCCTGGGATATGCAGGGGCAAGTGCTCCTGACTTACAAGTTCCTAAAGAAACCAGTGTTTAAATCCATCACCTAATCTAGGGTTGCTCATCTTCTCTCTTGCCTTGAACATCTAAACAACTTTTAGATGTAATCACTCAATTTTCTCATGATATTTTCTTGGCAGGTATGAGAAGAAAGCACCTATGTTAAGTGAGGCTTAATTTCCCAGATGAGACAGAAAATCGGGGTCCTTGATCTCTTGCAGTCTTTTAAAGCCCGTTAAGATCTAACATAAAAGGGCTATCCTAATGGCCCTGACCTGAGGCAGTTATGCCTAATTTGGCTGATCTATAAACTCCACATGGGCACATGGTCTGTACACGACCTCAGTAACCCAGCTCTGATGTAAGAACTAGTGCTTACCTAAGCCATCAGACTACCTCATAAACACGACTATGTAGGGGGGCACTTCCTGAACAAAAGGAGATTTATAAATGAAAAACATTATAAAAATTAGTCTCTGAGATAAAAATCTGCTGAGATTATTTAAAAAAAAAAATCTTCTCTTACAAATATCAACTTACCCCATGCTGAGCTCTGGCTATCAGCAGCCTCTAGGCCCAGTACCAACTTGTTCCTCCAAGGCCCCCAACCCTCCCACGGCCAAAGCTAGCCAGCCACCTGCACTGGACGGCGCAAGGAACCAAGCCATCTGAGACTTCGACAGACATGAGAGTGAGACTGTCCCAAGTCTCAAAGTGGGGCCCGTGAGTCAGCTGCCTTTTCAAGATATGACAAAGTACGGGAACAAAAAAGAAATGAGGGGAGATGGCCTAGACTAAGGTGGGAGTTGGAGACATTCTTTTTTTTTTTTTTTAATACATTTCTTTTTTGTTTTTTGTTTTGTTTTGTTTCTTTATTTATTTTTTTTCCCCCAAAGCCCCAGTAGATAGTTGTATGTCACAGTTGCACAGCCTTCTAGTTGCTATATGTGGGACGCAGCCTCAGCACGGCCGGAGAAGCGGTGCGTCGGTGCGCGCCCGGGATCCGAACCCGGGCCACCAGCAATGGAGCGCGCACTTAACCGCTAAGCCACGGGGCCGGCCCTGGAGACATTCTTGAAGAAGAAACCACAGGAGATAGTGAGAGGAGGCAAGGCAGGAATGAAGCAGAGGGACTCTGAAGATGGAGGGGGCAGGAATGGATGACAGCTCCATGAAGTGCTGAGATTGGTGCTAAAGCCAAAAGTCTGGCACTAGGATTCAGCTACGGCTACCATTCAAACTTTTGGTGAATACCTTTGTGCATATCCTTTTAAAGCCTTGCCAAGTGTTTACCTGAAATTCTTTGCAGCTTCTAGTGCCCCTACCAACTATTTCTTGAATAGCCTTGCTTGAGAAGCTAAAGATGAAAGGTGTGGTCCCTACCCTCAAGGGGCTCCCTGTCGGAAGTGGGAGATTACTGGAGATAAGGGCTTTGTCGGCAATACACATCAAGCCAAAGAGGGACTTAGAAGAGCTACCCAAAGGCACTAATACCGGAACTGCACTTTGAGTTAGCTAGGCAGAGAAGAGGTGCTTCCCATGATAGGTACTTGATTACTATTTGTTAATTAATTTCAGTTCATTTTGATTTGTAATGATTATCTGGAAGATCATTCAAAGACTGGGAGTTAGTTCTTATCACCACTGTTTTTATTATTGTCCATTGAAAAGATAAATCTATCCATTTTAGTATCTGGGGAATAATCTTAAAAATACTATACCTTATCTTTGGCTAAGGTGTGGAGTGCACTCATAATTTTTCTAATTACGAGGCATCTTCTTATTCTGCTTATTTCACGGCAAAAAGTTTTAAAAGCTTTTGAAAAGATCACATTTTGCTCACTTGAAATATGTGTGTATATTTTAGCATAAAATATACTTGGCAGCTGCTAACATAATTGGATGGCTACGTCTTACAAAAACTTGATTTCTTTTTAATCAAATTTTTAGAACCATACCGGGTTTCTTGCCAGTGCTGCAATAGTGAGCAATAAATACATCATTAGATCAATGGTGGTCTGATGATGGATTACTCAAAAGATAGTTCCAGCCAAGAAGAATAAGCCCAGAAGTCTCATTGTGCAAAGATTAATAAAATTTTGTTTAAAACATAGATACTGAATTAATATAACAGGGAAGAAAACACTGCAAGATAGAACAGAACAGCCATGGGTTTATAATGTAGCGATACTGATCACGGATTTTCCTAAGTAGAGCAGCCACACTATTATACATGCCTCTGATCAGACCCAGAGATGAGAAGGAAAAAGTTATAAAAAAAGAAACTAACCAGAGGAAGGCCTGCTACAATAATAAATTATTTAAAGAAAGCAAGGTGAGCAGGTTGTGAAGACAATATAAAACAAAATCAATGCCGCCAATAAACCCCAAACCATCAGCACCTCCATAAATTTCTTACCAACCTGTCTGGCATTTTACAGGAGGTATTTCTTTCCCATCACTCTCCCCATCCCATCCCACCCCTGACCCTTCACTTCTTGCCAGTTCTTTTCTCAGAGCTTAACATTTGTTTTTCTTCTGTAACCCAGGATGCTGTCTTCAGTTATATTTCTCAACTTGTATCAGCAGACCGTCTGTAAGGCCACAGATGAGTGCATCTGTCACTTCATTCATCTGGATCTTAAATTTCCCACAGAAACTATAGGCTGGGAATATCTACTATGAAACACTTATCAACTTGACTTTAATATTCTTCTTCTTCTTTTTCTTTTTTCTTACTATTGTTATAGTTAAATTCGTAAAGCTAGAGTAAAACTTCAGTAACTGCTCTATAGTAGAGGATATTACCAGGCCCAAAAAACTAAATTGAAGGTAGGAGCTTGAGAAGGCAGTTTGGAGGAGAAATAGTCAAAATGGCTAAAATTTAAGTATGAGGAGATGTTAAAAGGGCAGACTGACTTGAAAAGTAAATTTTTTATAAGTAGATTTCATCATGGATTAAGAACAAGGAAAGAAGGGTCAAAAACTTGAAAAGAAAAATTTGTCAAATTCTTTTTGCCAAAAGTACGCCATGGACAAAAAAAAAAAAAAAAAGAGTAAGAATTGCTGCTTAGAAGCTTGCAATGACCTATGGCCCAGTTTCAAGAAAAGTAGCATTCTACTGTAGTTACTAGGCACAAATAAGTCCCATGTATAATCAGGGGGGCTGTGATTATACCTTAGGCTTTTAAAATTTTCTAGGTCCATCCAAATCATGCAAACATTGGGCAAAGGAAATATAAGCAACTCTATTTTGCCAGCATAAAAACATTATTAGCAGCATAACAAGACTCAATAGGCAAACAGAACAGGTCTAAAATATTAGCTCAAAGAATTCTACATATAGGCTTTGCTGCCTTTGTGCTCTATGACCTTTAGCAAATTATTTGCCATTCTGGGTCAAGGCTCGCTGGTTAAGGTCAGGGTCATTGAACCGACGGTGAATCATATATGGTGGTTAACTTTATAAAGTAAACTATTCCAAGGTTGCATTCAATATAAAAAACGTTTGAAGAAAGAGGTAAAAAAAATTGTACGTGATATGAATGACTAAGCATAACCCTATCAGATCACCACAACGATAAATAAAAACAATTCAAAACGCAAGGCAAACTTCTCAGTTATTGGTGTCATCTTTAAATACGAAAGAGGATCTAAATATTATTATCCTTTTGTGGATGCTGTTTGCTCATCTGTAACAAAGTGGGAAAAAATCATCGTACTCAAAGGATTGTTAAGATAAGTGACCTATAAACATGCCTGCCAAGTGCTCCTTACAACAGAAATTGCTCCATAAAAGTCCCAGTAATGATCCAGTGGCCTGGAACAATCCAAGTTCAGTGTCCCAGCCTATTCATATCCTTTTGTCATCAGGGAAGTAAATATTCCGGGCACCTCTGACCTCTGAGAAGTCATTTGGCTTTTTAGGTACTTGGATGGTAGAAAGAGGGAAGGGCAACAACTTCTGATAGATCCTTTCTCTTTTAAACCTTACCTAGGAGTCTTTTTTGTTTGGTTTGGTTTGGTTTTGTTTTTGTTTTTGTGAGGAAGATAAGTCCTGAGCTAACATCCGTGCTAATCCTCCTGTTTTTTTTGCTGAGGAAGACCGGCTCTGAGCTAACATCCATTGCCAATCCTCCTCCTTTTTCTCCCCAAAGCCCCAGTTAAACCTTACCTAGGAGTCTTAAATTGAGAACTATGCCAGTCTGAAATGGGAGAACAGAATCCAAATGTCAGTATCAAACTATAAATAAAAAAGCTAATTGACAATAATTAATAAATCAAAATTCACACTGATTTGAAAGGAGAGGTGGCAATCAATTCTCAACCTCTCTGTGATGCTGAAAAAATCTATCTACCCAATTAATTGAACAACTCAAAATACTTCAAAGATGACTTTCTAAAAATGAGACTCCCTGGGCATCTGGGTGTGTGGCCTGGGACACCCTCCTGATGGAGAGGCAGACCAGCTATGGCTTCCCAAGGAGATCCTTGACCTCGGATAAGTAGGAAACAGCTCTGAAGAGGCAAAGATGGCTCCCAAGGATTGGGATCCTTCTACCCTCCACAGAGAAATGCCCAACAATGTGAGTTAGGACTGGCAAAATCAACCCAGAGCACCCCAGGAACTCACTGGACTTGGAGTAGGGAATGGAGGGACTAAGACTGGAGCAGGGTCTTAAATTACCTTGCTTCCCTAGACAGTCATCCTTAGAATTGGGGCTAACCTGGAATAGGGATAGCTGAGGATTCCAAACCACTTGTGAACGCAGAATAAAAGGTGCCATTGTCAGGACAGAAAGTTAAAGTGTTACCTATAAATTTCACAAGGCTGGTAAATGCCGCCTGGAAATTTTGCAACAATTATTTGTTAAACCAACTCACAGACTATAATTGTCTTTTATATCATAAACACCATTCCAGTGTTTCTCAAAATATGGTGAGGGGATCCCTGGCATCAGAATCACTTAGGGGTGCTTGGTAAAAATGCAGAGTCCCAGCCCAGACTTCTGAATGGAATCTGAGAGAGTGGAGTCCAGCCCAGGAACTGAATTTCTAAGGAGCAACCCACTTGACTCAGATGACCCATATCAAGGCAGAAGAATTATGTAGTCCAGCCAAAATTTAAAGACATTCACAGATAAGCGGTTTGCATATTTCTCCCCAAATGTTTAAGTATCATAAAAATGAAAACAATACTTCTTGTGATGAGTTCTTAAGAACCATTCCAGTTTATTCTGTCCACATGTAATGAACACCATTATTAAAAGGTAATTACGAGCATAAAATTATTGGGAAAAATATCAATTATGCATCTCAAAAATATTGCCTTTATTTTGTCACCAAAAGTAATTATGCTATTAAAGGAATTTATAGTTTTTTTAAGTATCAGTCACTTGGCTGCAGGAACTTATTAAGCTGTTATACTCCTCCCATACCCATTTAGTCATCAGAATTTTTGTGATAAAAGTTTTTTATTATTTTTAAACTATAAACTGTGAAACACTGCAACCAGTGATTAGGCTGAATATGAATTTATATTCAAGTTATAAATTCCTAAAAACAAGTTTCATTAGAATTACCAAGGCAGTCTTAGCTCTAGTAAATTAAATAGCCTCTTCAATAAAGCTTTGTTTACCTCTATTAAGGATTTTTTTTTGCACAAAACAATTCAGTTTTAATGCATTCTCTTGAAAAGCAAAAGGAAACAGTTTCTGATATACATGCTACTGCAAAGCAGTAAACCAGCATTGTGTGGTGATGTGACAAGCACATTTCTTTTCTAGAGGGATTTTTTTTTCTCCTATAAACTCCCCCTCCCAAACCATGGCTATAATTATTTCACAAAATGTAGTCTGCCATTTCTGAAGAGTCAAACACTCCTTTCCTGACCAAAATCATAAGTTCAGACTGAATGAAAACAAAACTTGAGAGGCAGGCTTTGTTTGTAGCATGTTGTTTCCACTAAGGTTGCCCCCTACCCACGCTCCACCCTAGTGCTCCCGCTGAAGTGTGCATGTTATGTTGTAACAGATGGGCCGGCTGGCGGCTGCTGGGCTATAAAACAGGAACGCAGAATCTGTACCGAGTGGTATTGAACTGAATGCTTGTAAAGTTCATGGATGTACACTGACCCAGACAGACCAGGCAGATCCAGACATGCTTACACACACACTCATGATACCCCACACAGATCAGATGGTCCATCTCTCCACCCAGGGGAAGTTCAAGGCTGTTTCCCCCTCCATATACTTCTACTTCATGCACCTATCAATCTTATACACACACATAAACACATATGTACACATATACACATGCATATCTACATCCGCATATATATGCATGAATAGCTATATAGCTCAACGTTTTTATATATTTTCAAAGATCAAAATATTCCCAACTTCTATACCCAAGTCTCTATCTAGTACTCTCAATAAGCTCTCATTCATGTCAAACAAGAATCACAAGAAAATACTCTATTGAATTCTATTTAGTTCACACATAATATAAATTACATGTATGTAACTGCCCTTAGAAAAACCAGCCGCTTTTACCCTTTATCACTGAGAGAAAAAAAAAAATCTATCCCAGACTGAGTCATAAACCAAGTGTCAGGTTTAACCTTGAATCCTCTGTTGTCAGTTCCTGTCACAACTTCATCACTTAAACACACAGGTGCTCAAACAAACACCAACCGACCAGCCTGGCGGTCCCTTCCCCGGTCTAGTCTTGGATTCTCCAGGGCTCCGGGCACTGGGATAGACAGCAGCTCCCTCCTGGTCCTAACGAAGTCCTTCAGACACACCTTGCAGGTGGATGTGGAGGTCCCAGCATCTCATGAAGGATGCAGATTCAGGTGCTAATCGAAAGTAATTACTTTACAAAGTTTAACATCCATGCTGTCAACTCCTTTCAACAATCGCAAAGCACTGAAGCCCTGCCACAGAACCCGGCTGCTCACTCAGGTTCTCTGACCGCTTAAGACCCACCCAGAACACGATGATCGCCTGCTCGGCCCACGGGTCAGACAGGGACGCCGCCGGGTTATTGCCCCGCACCGGCTCTGGCGCGGGTTAATTTTTCAGGAACCCGTCCGCAAGCCATCTAGGAACTGCTGTCCCTACACCACTGGGCACGGAGGCCGCCCCCAGCGCCCGTGTCGCCGCCGCAGAGGGCCGGGGGACGCGTCCCGGGCCCCAGCTAATGATGGCAATCACAACACGCCAAGTTCCTGCGGACGCGGAGCCGCGTCCTGGGCCGAGTTGCGACGCTTTGAAACAAGAAGTTCGGGAGTGGGGATACTGGCAAGGAGTAAATCCCGCCCAGCCCTGACCTCCCCACAGCGGCCACGCTCGGACCGACGGACCGACGCGCGCCCGGACGCGT
The DNA here is from genome assembly GCF_020826845.1 of Diceros bicornis minor. Taxonomy (NCBI): domain Eukaryota; kingdom Metazoa; phylum Chordata; class Mammalia; order Perissodactyla; family Rhinocerotidae; genus Diceros; species Diceros bicornis. The sequence goes on from NC_080740.1 coordinate 47,212,884, forward strand.
CCAGTCCCCCGGCTCGCCGAACAGCGCCTAGAGAAGTCTCTCGCCTGCGCGCGGCCACTCACCCTCCTCGCCGAGTCCCGATCGCAAACCGACGCCCCTGCTGCGGGTCCTGAATCCCAAGTTGTCCCGAACCAGCGACTGCTCTCGCCCTAGCGGACCGGGGCACATTGGCTCGGGCAAGCACCTCAGAGGGAGCACGACAAGCCCGGCGGCTGCCCAGGCTCAGAAGCCGCCCCGAGCGCGCTGACAATTCACGGACCCGCTCAGCGAATGAGGCAGATCGCAGGGCTAAGCCGACCCGGCTCTTGGGGGGCGGGGCCAGGCGGCGGGCCGGGCGGAGCCAGCCACAGGCCGGCCCCGCAGGGCGGGGCGCCGCTCAACCCATGACTGGCGGAGCGGGCAGCCAATCCCGGTGGCGCCGGGCGTCTGGGCGGCCGCGGGCGATGCCGAACTCCCGGCTCCGCCCCGCCTCCGCCGTCCAATCGCCCGCGGCGGTGGGCTCGCGGGGGGACGCGCCGGCGGCGGGGAAGTTGGCTGCGATGAGGTGTCCCGGCCGCGGGCGCTGTGGGGGTGGCTGCGCTGGGACGGGGCGCCTCGGGAGGGATGTGGCGGCCTCGAAAAGCCTGTGCGTGAGAGAGGCCTGGGGCCGCCCAGAGCCGCCGCGTGTCGGCGCTCTGTGGAGCGAGAAGCCCAGCCGCAGCGCGGGCCGGGACCGGGTCGACAACGCCCACACCTGGCGCCCGTGGGAGGCGCGGAGCTTGGCGGCCCTAAAGGAGGCCTCGCAGTCGGAGGAAACCGAGACCCAAAGAGGCTGAGTCCCGGGCCAGATCACCCAGCACCAGTGGAAGCCCGGGCCCGGAACTGGGAGCCCCGGGCTCCCTGGAGAAGGTTCTGATTGCGGTCTGGTGGTTATCTCCGAAACAAAACTCGGACTCTGCACACCTCCGGAAAGTTGATTGCACGTCCCCTCCTCACCACTGCTCTCCACGCCACCGGCAGCTGGGACCTTGCTGGGCGCCTAGGCTCCCTTCCCGACCCAAGGCGCCCCGGGCACTTGGCGCAGAGCCCGGGGGCGAAAGGGAGGCTCGGGCGCTCGACGACGCCGGAACCTGCGAGACCCTCCCTCCGGTTGGGATGCCCTGCGGGGTGGCGTCTGCAGCGGTGGGTCCCCCTGCTGCTGTCCTTTGGGTCCGCCAGAGGCTCCAGAACAGTCCATCTTCGCGGGCAGGAATGCCACAGAGCGAGCCAGTCTGTCCCACTGCACGCTCTCGCCCCCTTCCCGTTTAGAAGCCCCTGGACCCAGCTCAGAGACCTCTGTAGTGGCGGGCATGGGGGGAGCCTGAGCTCGCCGGGTCAGTCGGCTGAGTAGTCCCTGAAGGCGGCTTTGTGGGCTCTGCCCTTCCTGGCCAGCCGGGTCAGCGCTGCTCCTGTTCTCAGCGGATGAGCTCCTCAGCCGGTTTTAAGCCCTTGCTTTGGTTGCAGCACACACACATACGGGGCTGCGGGTATAAAGAGTCAAAAAACAAAGGATTGGGTGTCGCTTTCCAGGCTGAGGCCTAGAACGTTAGCAAGCCCTAAACCATAAGCTGTAGGGGTGCCTAGTGGCCTCTGTGTGCCTGAAACTGCACCTGCCATAGTTAGGCACCCAACCCGTGTTAGTAAAATGAAGGTATACACGGCAGGAAAGGGGTCAAGCTTCCTGGTCTCCGGAGTCTCACCTTCACCACTGACCATTGTCTCCCTCAGATCCCAGAAGTCAAAGGTTTTAGTCTCTCAGTGTGGGTAACTTCAGGATACCATGTGTGAGGGTGTATGGATCTCTACAGGTGTTATTTCAGTGGCTGCCTGGCCCTCCTAAGAACCTGTATCCATAACTCACCTCTCAAGAGCAGGTTCTGTTGAGGGTCATTGGCAAGAAGGAAGGGAAATGGCTTGCAGCTTGAAAAGGAGTGGAATGGCCCCTCCAGCAGGGAAGACTGCAGCTCTGAGGTGAGCTCTGGCCTGGATTGAGTTGTAGATTGTGGCTCCTCAGCTCCCTATCTCAATGGGGAAATGTCCAAAAGGCAGCTTGTCAGAAGGGAAAGAAAATCAGGATCTGGGCAGTCCTTAGTAGGCCCTGAAAAATTGATTAGTGATGCAGAAATTGTGCATATTTAAACCCTTCCTCATCTAGTGGACCAAAAGACTGGTACAGGTGAGGGAGACCATTCCATTCGGTTCCAATAGTTGCTTAGCATGCTGCTGTGTGGCCTGGGAGAAGGGCCTCTGCCCACAAGGAATTAGATGTAGACCACATGAATGGAATGAATATATACCAGGTCTCCGCCCAGGTTGGGATAGGGGGACAAGGGAAAGAATATAGTTCCTGGGATTTTCTTTTTTCCCCACTCCTGGATATAACTAGAGAAAAAGTTTGCCAACGGCATTTATCATATTAATACCCTATGAAGGTTTTTCACAGATGCTGATGATTATTTTAAAAATCACGTTGGTAATAGGAGCCAAACACTGGCTGTTGACTGTATTTGCTGTAGTGTTGATGTCTGATGAAAAAAGGAAATAGGAAATTTCTTTTCATGAAATCAGAACTAAACAAGTGACTTCCATGTCCTGATTTCCAAGGTTTTCCATTTGTTTGTTTCATGCAGACATGATTGTCCATGGGTTCTTGGACAAGCAACTGGTCTCGTTTTCCCTTATAGAATGGATGACATGGAAGAGACAGAGCACATCTAGACTACATTCATATTTCCACACCATCTTCTGTTGTAATTGGTATTTGACAAGAGCTTTTCACTTGGACAAAGGTTTATTCCTTTGGTTGCCAATCCCCCTAAGGATCTCTTGAGTTTGGGCCATCCCCATATGCTACAAGGGAAAAGGAGAACTGTTACTTGTCCAAGAACTCATTATAGTCCTGTCTGTATAAACACAAAATCATGGAAATCTATATGTGGAAGTCATTTGTTTAGTTCTAACCTATTTCACCAAAGGAAATTTCTTTCCTTCAAAGGGATGAGGAAGTTTGTTGTGGAATGGCTTGAGAATGAGAAGACTGAGGTGGAACCTTGGAAGCAGGGCTGGTCCCTTTGCTAATGGTGAGCAAATTTGCCTTCAGGCACTGTCACCCCGTTTCTGACACAAACAATATTTTGGGACCTTCTAAATTTCAATAGGATGTGACTGATAGGAGCCATGGGTTCTAATCTGAGCGGCTGCCATGGTGAGTGCTCCTGGCAGTCACTTAACCTCTGTTTACCCTTGCTTCCTTGGCCATAAAACAGCAGTGGCAGAATTGGTCCACTGTGTTTATCTGCTTAAGGGGGACACCATGACAATGGTTACAAAGCACTGCAAATGCATGGCATTTATAGCAGTACTGACTGCCAAAAAGGAGAACAAAATGATGTTGAAATGGGAAAATAGTGAGGTCTGAACAATTCCTCCTTGCACTTGCAATTTCTATTCATTTTAATCTCATTGGATTATTGTCCTTTCATTCCATAAATGGAAATGAAGGAAAAGGGCCCTCACAATGCTCATTCTTTGATTACCAAATGTTTTGGAAGCTTTACTTACGTGAATAGTATTTTTCCCTCTTTCCCATTTTGACCACCTCTCTCAACATATATTCACTTTGAAAATTATTCAGAATTTGAACAGGTTGAGCTAAAGACCTTAGCAAAGAAGTGCAATCAGAAGCAGCAGATTCTAATACCAGCTGTGCTATGGGTGCATTCTAAGACCTTGGGCAAGCCATTAACCTTCCCATAACTTAGTTTTCCATCTGTGAAACTGCAGCCGTACTTCTAATTAATTTCACAGAGATAGGAGAGATAACTAATGATAAGGTACTTTGAACTATTAATTGCTGTATAGACTACAAAATATCATGTAGATGTTTTTGGCAAACTAAAGTATGGTGTTAGTTTGTACATCACAACTAGGAGATATTTTTGTAACAGAGAGATTACTCTGGCCCAATATCTGCAGCCAGGGTGATACCACCCACGAAACAATGATGTCTCGTTGCATTTGAATAACAATGCAACTGCCCCATGTGAGAGTTATATTGCCACAGGTTCAACTAAGTAAAAATGTGATAACAGAAGTGGGTGAAGAAGAGAAGCTTCTATTCCACAAAAACATGGGATTTCTTCATCATACATGCTCCAGAAGAAAAACTACATCGAACCTTAAAAATGGATGTCACTACATAAAGACAAGTCTGATGAAAGACTAGAATGATCTTAGAAAAATGACCTGATATAAAACTAGACAAACTGCATCCTAATTTTGAGACCCTGGACCAGTTGCTTAGTTTCTCTGAGCCAGATGGGATGTGGGGTGGAGGGATTAGGTTTTACTCATCGGCTTGTTTTGAATTTCAAGCAAGAAGCTCTGTGTAACTGCTAGCACAGGGCTAGGCTCATAGTGGGCCCTCTGTCAGTAATAACAACCTCTAATATTTATTGAGGACTTACTATGTGCCGTGCACTGTTCTAAGCCTTTTCATCTAATGACTCACTTGATCCTTATTACCACCCTATGATGTTGCTGCCATCTCTTCATCCTCAGAGTTTCTGTCTACGTAGAAGGACTTTTCTAGGAATAATATACTGCTATGCACTAAAAGTGAAAAGCCTCTTTTTATAGGTACTGGAGATTTCTAAGAAGATTTGTTTTTCTATAGCAACCTCTTTCTTGAACATATTAAGAAAGAAAGTAGCATTTTAAACTATCATCACCTTGCTTTCATGTGGAAAGGGCTAATCTAGCCTTTGCTGGTACCTAGGAAATCAGGCTGCAGTGAGCATTTGGAAGCACGTATATTACAAAAAAGCAAATGAAGGATTCAGTTTGGGACAAAAAGGGCCATAGAAAACAAGTAGTGCTTCAAAACCCCAAACCACTTTCCATGCCTCAGATTGTAAGCTCCTAGAAGATTTGGGCTTCTAAATAGTGTGCTTATCGGTTTAATGGAAGTTAGTTCCCTTGAGGCAGCAATATGGGAATATTAACTGGCCAGGCAAAGAAAAAAATGGATTATCCCTTAGAAATGAATTGTACCATTAGTTATTATGAATACCCCAAATTATGACATTCACTTCTAAGTATGCCAGGGAAAAGTAGCCGTGAGCTATAATACACACAATCGTTTATTACCCAAGAGAATTTAGGTGCTAATGTGGATGGTATTGCATCTGTGAAATTCTGAAACCCACAAAGGATTCCAAGATATAAAGCCAAATAAAACATAATACAGAGGGAAATGATTTTGATTATGTAACATTTATATATAGTGTTTCATTTTACATTTTCAAATTGCTTTTCAGTCATTGGCTTATTCTTCACAGCACACCTGGGGAGTACACCCATGCTGTTATCCTCTGTTCACAGCTGAGGCACCTGAGACTGAAAAAGGCAAAGTGTTTTGTCCAAGAACACAACAGGGGCAGGGTGAGAAATTGTGTAGCCATTCAATCACGAGTCTATTCAGCACCTACTCTTGGCAGGCCCCACAGTCTGTGGTGCACAGAGGTGGCCACTACATACATGGCTTCTGCGTTGCAGGAGATTGCAGTCTCCTGGGGTGATGAGCATTCATGGTTTATGTCTCCAGGAGTGCTCTAGACAGCAAGGACCAGGGTTTAGAGGAGGAGAATGTGAGTCCCCTAAGATTCCTAGGGGCAGTGGGATTTGAGGCACTTGAGAGATGGGTAGAATTTGGGCAAATGGAGGCTGAGGGTGGTAAGAATGACACAGACAGAGACATGAAGCTGGGCAAATTCAAGGTGCATTGGAAAATGTTAGCCTACAGCAGGGCAGTTGTGGAAAAAGGGCTGGAGAGTGAATAGGAGCAGATTTTCCAGGACACTGAATGCCCAGCTAAATATATAGATTTTAGCCTATGGGCAATGGGGCTGGATTCATCTCTGACTTCTCCCATTCGCTCACTATTCTTACATGTACTGAGTGCTAATATATGCTTAGTCTCTAGGTGTTTTCCCATATATCGGCTTTTCTAACCTTCACAGGATTCCAATGAGATACATATTATTATTCCTCCTTAAATGGATGATTAAACTAATGCATTTAGAGATTCAGACTTGCCCACAATCATGTAGCTAATAACTGACAGACGTAGAATTCGAAAGGACCAGTCTTGACTTCCTCATAGATACTTATGGGAAGAAGGAGTGCAGATTCTGGATGGTGTACTCAGGATGCCCGTCTAATAATATGCCCCTTACCCTAGCTCAATGTCTTTCCAGAGATAAAAAGTAGACAGGAGAGAAATAAAATTAATTTCTTAACATGCAAGTTATTTTATGTCTAAAGTCAGCTCCAGGCCAAAAGGACAAAGGATATTTTCCCCTGTTTTCTCTGCCCTACAATTAACAACAAATGTCTGCATTTTGAAAACTTTAGTCTTGTGAGTATCTTTAATACATTCTGATCTCAGCTTAGTCTTTCCACTAAACCAGAATCCCTCTCTGGAGTTAAGTCAATTTGGTCCTTAATCCCTTCCCCTTAGCATGCAACCTAACCCATTTATTTTAGCGCCCTATAAGGTCTCCATCTCAGCTTTTGCCCATCAAGAAATAGCTTTTTCTCTCAAGATACAGGCTACTAATTAGCATTTTACTGTTTAATCATTAGGACAAAATTCAAGTGAGAGAAGTATTATTGTTAACCCCAAAATATTTAGAAAGGAAACAGATTGCTTATTTAAATCTTCCTGTAAAGAAAGAAAGAGATGCTCTAAGGAGGTGGGTGGATACTTAGGTGACACAAAAATCAAAACAGTGAAAATTTTAACATCTGTTAAGTAGGGTACTTCTCATTGATCTGGTTTTGTAGAAGAGTTTTTTTTTGAAAATGCCCATCCATGATCAAAGAAGTCTTCTAGAGCAAATATCTAAAGACTATACTTTCAGGGATCATTTCTATAATTCCTTACTAGAGCAGGTATCTACTATAAATGATAGACCAATATTGACCTTCTGCATGAAGACAATGGGAAACTACCACAATCAGGCTTTTTGAAATCCTAAACCCAATACACAGCATTCTCCTTGTCTCTCAGCCCTCTAGTGCCTTGTTTGGCTTTGCCCAGATTGTATTTTATGACCCAAGTCGTAGAGATTCATGACTAAATGGTTGAGTGTTTCTCCATGTTTTTTTTTTTTTTTTTTAGGCAGTTGAAAGAGAGAAAGTCAAGTTAACATGTAAGGATGATTAAATTTCATCTAAGATCTTAAGGATCTTCTGTGAAAGATATGGAAAACAAGCACTAGACCAGAAAATTGTACCTGATTTCTCCTCTCTCTTAAAATGCCATGAGTTTTTCCTCTGATTTCAAGGAGAGCAATGGGCTGGGACACAGTGGCCTGTGTTTCATTGAAGAACACGATGAAACTAATTCATGATGTCTCAGCTTCTAGGTCTGCAAAGTAGGGGTGCTTACCTTGAGATACACAGAAAACAGGACTTGGAAAGACTCAGAGGAAATCATACATCTGCATCTCTTTACAGAGGAAAAAGCCACAACGCATACTTCTGGGGATTTTCCATATTGATGGAAGAAAGTCTTCGGGATACCAAAGTGAATCCCATTGAAGGCATGTATTAGCATTAATTTCTCCTAACTGTTGAAATGAAGCCTATGTGGCTCTCCCCTAAGATGTTCAACAGAAATGCTGAGACTCTCAAAGATTATTGAGGTAGAAACATGCTGGAATTAACCTTATTTAAAAAACAATAACTATGCATAATAGATAATTTCCCCAATCAATAAGGTTCCCTGCACTGAGGCTCTCCTGCGCACAGGAACTTGTGAATTCTGATTGAGGTCTAACGGGATGTCGCAGGTAGAAAAATGTTGTGTGAGAAGTTAAACGACATTTCAACTTAGTGTTTGCTGGAGGCCAGTCTAGGAGTCCCCAAGAAACCCACATGTCAGCTGACTAAAAGCTGGGAGTCCCTCTGGGGAGGTTATTGGTCTTGTCCTAACTCAAGGACCCAAAGTCATTGAGTTACAGCAACCCTGTAAGCATCTCAAGGAACTCTTGGTAGCCTCCACAGTAAGCACTATAGTATCATCCACAGACATAAGTACTCAATATTTGTTTAATAGAATTTAATTGTTAGCAGGTCCTGAGCTTAATCAAAGCGGACAACTGCCCTTGGGAATAAAACTCAAACCCTCAGGAGCCCAAAGAGGAAAGAGCAAGGTCAAGGTCAAGTGGCCCCAGAAAGGTCATGCTTGCTTAGGATTCATGGCTTAAATCAGCTCTGGTGGGCATGAGGGCAAGAATTCTCATTCATAGTCACATAAACCGTTCAACTGTCAATGAACTGAAATATATAATTGGACCTGGCCCTTGATACTTTTGTGGCCTTTTCAAAGCAAAATGGAAGAAAGGAAAAACTATGTTTATTTTCTGGCTTCCTTTTCCAAGAAGCTGAAAATATAGTGCAAATGAGCCCTTTGTTGTGGGTCATCATCCTTACAAGACCTGTCTCTGGTTCCAAGGTGGGATACTCTTCCTCTGTCTCCCCATTCTCACCTACTCCCCACTTAAGATAGGTCTCAAGGTCTCATTTTTACCATATATTCTTTCAGCCACATGGGAGAGATGAGAAGGGCTAAGTATAGCCATATAAAAACCATCTAGCCATCTAGCAAACTAGAAAACAACTCAGGCTTAACATCAACAGTGAGTATGTAGCATCAGCTTAAAGGCTTGTGTGAACATGCACAAATGTTTTCTAAGAATATTTTTCAGAAGAGTGTATTTATAGATATAATCTCTAATTGCATTATGAATGATAAATGAGAAGGTTAACAAACTATGTTTAGGACTGTTTTATATATTTATTTGCTGCTATCATTAGCTCTGTCTTTCTTGGTGACTGCAGATTATGTCTGTTTACTAGTATTGGTGGAAAGGGGGAATTGCTATACTTTGGTGCTTGGAAAAGATCTTTCAGATGACGATGAAGGTTACAGGAAGGCTTGTTTAAGAGTTTATTTGGGTATTTGTTTCATTTTAAAAGGCTGTGACTAGGACTTTATAGCTGTCTAATAAGCATGCACATAACAATTTTATGTTTGCTAAGGCCTTGCAATCCCCCATTAGTCTCCACAATACCCCTTGAGGGTGGGGCAGTATTACCACCTACAGTTTACATTTGAGGAAATTTAAGACACAAAGGGATTATGTGATTTGTACAAGGTCACCCAGCATGAAAGCCTGGCTAATAAAAGATGACTACAAAGCTCTTTCCAAATAAAAAGTGCCTTATAAATGTTAGGTAGTATTAATGGGCATGATCCCAGGATGAGTAAAATACTCTCTAGGAGTAAAATGCTCATACATGCTTTGTAGGAGTAATCTTTTTAACCTCAGGGCAACTTGTGAAATAGGAATTGTTGAACCTGCCTGTGCATCAGGAACATCTTTACAGCTTTTAGTACACCTGAGCAGCTGGGCCCCTACCCAAGCTACCACATTATAATCTGGAAGGCGAGATCCAGTTAATTTGTGTCTTGAAAAAGCTCCTTGGGGGATTCTGATGCTCAGCCAGGGTTGAGAACCTTCACTCTAGACTAGAATAATAGCCTCAGTCAAGTCAAGAGCAACAACAAGACAATGTGGAGTCAATTTAGGAGAAAAAGTCTGGCGTCTTCCAGGCTTCTGTCCACTCAGTTCACAACTGTTATTAGCAAAGGAACTGCCTCCATGAAATAATCAACTATAGTATCCATGTGTGGAATTCCAGGAAATAGTGCAGAGATTCAAGTTTATTTATGAACCACCAGTGTTTGAATGTTATAATTTACTGGGTAAGTTTACTGGATCCACTCTAATGTTTTTGTTTTGAGTACCTTGTATAATAATCAACACAGTAAGAACCTATGATATCTGCCCATTCATACATCTGTCAAACATTTATTGAATGCTTGCTATGTGGAGATTAAAGAGTGAAAATAATGGTCTTTGTCTACAAGGAGTTTATAATCAAATGATAAAACAGACACAGGCCAAGCAAACAAACAAAAACCGTATAATACTAAGCCACACATATTAAATGATAATCAAAGTGTGTATGAGGCATTATTCATAATTGCTAAAAGGTTGAAACAACCCAAATGTCCATCACCTGACAAATAGATAAATAAAATGTTGTATATCCATACAATGGACTATTATTTAGCAATAAAATGGAATGAAGTATTGATACATGCTACAACACAGATGGACTTTGAAAAAATTATGCTAAGTGAAAGAAGCCAATAACAAAGAACCACATATTGTATAATTCCATTTATAGGAAATGTCCTAAATAGGCAAATCTATAGAGAGAGAAAATAGAATAGTGGTTACCTAGGGCTGGGGGGTGGGGAGGGGAGATGGAGAGGGACTGTTAATTGCTACGGGGTTTCCTTTTGAGGTGATTAAAATGTTCTAAAATTGTGGTGATGGTTGCACAACTCTGTGCCTGTTCTAAAAAACCATTATTGTACACTTTAAATGGGTGAATTGTATGGTATGTGAATTATATCTCAATGAAATGAGATATAATTCACATACCATACAATTAATGATTGTATGGTAATGATTAATTAATTTGAACTGGAAGAAAGTGGTGGAAAATTTCCCGGAGGAAATGGCATTTGAGCTGAATCAAAAAAGGTGACTTTTGTAAGGAGGGAAGGCATGCTCAGAGATAGAGTCAAAGTGATGATGCTTTCATGCAAGGGCAAGTTGTCTGGAATAGATGGAGTTTAGGATACATGAAGGGTACAGTAGTGGGGGCTAGATGCAGGGCTTTTACTGCTATGCCAAGTTCTGTAGTTGGGTTTTCGTTTTTTGTAGGCAATAGAGAGCCATGATGGGTTTGTGAGTGGTCTGATCAGGCCTGTGATTTGGAAGGAAAATTGGAGGTGGTGATGAGGTGGATGGGAGATGGGGTGGGAGGGCAGTGGGCAGAGGAGACCATTTAGGAGGCTAGGTTATTGCAATGTGTAGGCAAGAGATGATGAAGCCCTCAACTATGACAACAGCACTGAGCACTGAAACAAGGAGACAAATTTGAGAAAACGTTTAAGTAGAATCATAAAACTTGGTGACATTGGGGAGTAGGTGAGAAGGCACAGGATATATACAGCACAGTATTTTAGACCACAGAAGGGCTAGGGTCCTTTTTTGTTAGGTTATTTAGAATCATAATGTAAAAGCTATTGTTGAAATAACACCAAGCAGCCAAATTGTAGCTCTTTAACACCTTGTCAACAAGAGTTTGACTATAGAGACTCTTACATTTCTTAACAAAGGAACGTAGACTGTGAAGAAAGGGTGGCTTGAAAAGAGAAATGCTATCCCACCATTTTGTGAGTTCTTTGGATTCAGACCTTCCCTTGTTGGAGATGAAGCAGTCATTTATGGCCTGTTTGAATGACTATGTATTTACCTCTTGCTCAGATAGCTTCCTTAGAAACACTTCCTTTGGTGTGAGCAACTTGGATTTACTGCCAGGGCAACACCTCCCATCCAGCACCCACGCTGCATCCTGGCTTGGTCTTTACTGGCAGGTGTTCATAAGCACCACTTTGTTTTGCTTCTAATGAGAGTACAGTCTCTGAAAAGCATGGGCTGAATGTACCACACATTATAACTGTCACCGACAAGTGTTCTTATAGGGAAGATCTGAAACCATGGTAGTCTTAAGGATCAGGAAGACAAAGACTGCCTTTTCTCTTAATCATTCAAGGCCACGCCTATGTTTTCCATAAGAAGGAGGAGCAGCCAGATCCTGAGCAAGGTCAAAATAGAAATAGGCTCTCCCACTGCCTGGCAGTACACTCACTGGGGATGTGTTATGGCCTCCTTTGTGGGCTTGGGAAGGTGTGGCAATGACACTGCTGGCTGCTAGCAGAGTCTGGGAACAGCGTCCCTGACAAGTGCCTTACATGAGTTTAACCAAGCAGGGAACACCATTTAGAACACCACTTGCTGCTATGTGGCTCTTATCTGTGCCTGTCAGTGAACAATGACAACAACAAGCCGTGTTCAATCACAGTTGTTAGCAGAGCTAATTATAGCAGTCTCAGGTGGGAGGAATCCCAGCAGACACCTCTAAGGGACTTCCATCACAGGTTCAAACATTGGCTTTGCAGGTAAGCAATGGAAACAGGCCCCTTGGGGACTTTTAAACAACAGTTCTCTGCCACTCTGAACATAGATCCATCTTCACTCCACAGTTGGTGAGGGATCATGTTCAAAAGAGGACCACCAAAGGGAGGAGAAAAGAGATGCTTAAAGCCAGTAGGGTAAATGTTCTGGATTAAAGGAGAGCAGAACTGAGTATTATTCCTTGGCCTGTCTTTGACTCACTGCATGACCTGATGAAGGTCACTTCTTCTTTCTGGGCCTCACTGTTCTCATCTCAAAAATAAAGGTAATAATACTGGCCCTATTTATATCGCAAGATTGCTGAAAGAATAAAATGAAATATATATATTTTAAAAATAAAAGTTGGGGAAAAATAAAAAATGCTATATAACTCTAGGTAGTGTAACTGTTATTCCCCTCGTCTTGTTCCACATTTTACTTATTAATGATGAAAGGGAACAAGAAAAAAATCCGTGCTGTTGTAGAATTGCAGACTTCATTCTCTGATGCCTCTGAGCGGTTCTGTGGTTTGCTTATCTTCAGATTTGCCTCCCCCTCCCCAGAGTGCTAATTCTAGTGTAAGATCATCTTCAATTTGAGGGGTGGAGAAGACCCTAGGAATCTGAAGAGGCCAAGGCCCTGCATCCATCTAGTCTTGTATCTTCTCATCACCTGTTGCTGCCCAAGTTCTGAAGGCCTCCTCTCTCCCCTTTCTGGGATACCTGATTTGGGAGGATGTCAGTTCTGAATGCGTCCGACAGTCAAATTGGGACTTCAGGGGACACTGCCAAGACAACTGAGAAGAATTTGTAACGTGCACTGAACAAGTCTTAGTCTGGGTCTCTAACTACATTCTTGTTCCTGCTGAAAATCACAGCATGCTTCTCATCAAGCAAGGCACGTCTGCTTATCTGATGATGCTGTCAGTGAGAGAAAGGATTGTATGATGGATTTGGAAATCAGGGAGGAAAAAGAAGATTTCTTTCCAAGGGTTGAAGATTTATCTTTTCCAGACATGCAAAACCAGTCAGAGCATTAAAAAATATCAATGAAAAGTAATCATGTTTTGTGAGCAGGAGGAACCATTCTTGACTTCAAAATAATAAGGAAGATTTATAAGGATCCCAAATCCATGGTTTAAAAAAAAATGATTTGACAATGGGATGCCAGAGGGACTATGAAACTCTTAACTGCCCCCTTATGGTGAGGTGACATCTCCACTTAAATGAATGCCTTACATTGAATGTTTAAATTCCCCCCCTTCTCTTTTCTCTTCCCTATCATTTAGCTTTTTTTTTCAATGTTCAGCAAAACTAAAAAGTCTAAATAGGGAATTGCACATAATTGTAGGCTCTGCACCATTGGCAAAGTGATGCTTCTTCCTAAGTATTTGTAATCATCTGTTCCACCCTTCTTTCCTCCTCCTGGAAAATTTACTTAGAATGACAGCAGTGTCCTTTATTTCTCTTGAATGCATCCTTGGGCCTCGCTTTGTGTACAGGTTATACAATGTATCAAGAATACAATATAGGGGCCTGCCCTGTGGCTTAGCGGTTAAGTGCGCGTGCTCCGCTGCTGGCGGCCTGGGTTTGGATCCCGGGCGCGCACCGACGCACTGCTTCTCTGGCCATGCTGAGGCCGTGTCCCAAGTACAGCAACTAGAAGGATGTGCATCTATGATGCACATGTACAATAGATGTACAACTATCTACTGGGGCTTTTGGGGGGGGAGAATACAATATTGTATTTTCCATGTAGTCACACATGTACAAATAGAAAACACCACTTTAAATGAATAGATTAAAAGGTGGGAAATATCTAAATTATGTTTTATCTATTAAAGTTATTTGGTAAGGTAAAGATTTTTTAAAAATACTATTCTACCCTGGGGCCAGCCTAGTGGCATAGTGGTTAAGTTCGTACACTCTGCTTCGGTGGTCCAGTGTTCACCAGTTCGGAACCTGGGCACGGGCCTACACACCGCTCATTAGGCCATGCTGTGGTGAGATCCCACATACAAAATGGAGGAAGATTGGCACAAGTGTTAGCTCAGGGACAATCTTCCTCAAGCAAAAAGAGAAAGATTGGCAACAGATGTTAGCTCAGAGCCAATCTTCCTCACCAAAAAAAAAAAAAATTACTATTGTAACGCAAAGGCAGTGATCACCCTGGATGTATTGGCTTGCACTTGCCAGCTGGGAGGTTGTTTTGTGCTGTTAGGTGAAAACTCAATGGCATCCTTTGCCCTCTCAATCTTTTCTTTATTATTGGCTTGGAGAAATGTGACATTGCTAAAAACTAACTTGAAAATGCAAGGGCAAGATCCTTGCCAAATTCAGGAATCTTGCTAGTCTGCAAGACGAGAGCTGTCCTGCAGAACAAAAGGCTGATACTAGAAGTCAGCAATCACAATGGGAATAAATCCCACAATACGTGGTTTCTGAATGTCTTAATCTCCTCTGACCTTAAAAGAGTGATGCTGAACTTACTTTGAGGATAACTTTACAAAGAAAACATAGGGGGAGGTGGAGTTAAATCCTAAAACTTAGCTCCCAACTTCTAACACCTTTTTATTACCCAGATTATGAATAGATGCCCATTTTCTCTTCTGAGCATTGCATTCCTAACAAAGAACATATGACACAATGCCTCCCTTGCCTGGAAAAGGAATAGGGAAGTTTCCCAGCTGATAGTTAACCTAGTCCAATGGTGCAATTGTACATTTTAAGACAGTTTTTAAGAAAGTATTTTCTGTGGTTTGTTGTTTTGTTTCCCTCTCTCCTGCCTTAGTGGGCAGGGCATGGCTTGACCTTGTCAGGAGTGCTTGGGGATTGTTGCTGGGATCTTCTACACAATACAGTGCTGCAATAGGGCCATCAGGGTTTCTCAGGGGAGTTGGGTCATGTTGATGCATTGTGAGTAGAACAGTGAGGTCATAGGCTGAACTTGCCTTTAACTTATAAGCTCTCTACTTCTTGGTGTTTCTGAATCATTAAGAAAAGTTCCAATATTAGGCCTACCCTGTTTCTGAGAGTAGAAAGCTTTCCATCAGGAATAGTTCAAATATAACATTTTGGCATGAGGAAGGGACACCTTTGACACTCAGTGTGGGCCTACGGCTGGATTCTTCTTACTGTGTCTAATCTGTTGGCTAGCACTGCTTCTCTGAGCTGTTCTTCTCCATCTTTTGTATGATTTTAATATTTTCCTTTTCCTGGAGTTTTATGACCTTCTAGGCTTTAGAATTCAGAAGTACTTTGGCTTTGGTAGTCATTCTTTTTGAACCTGAGAGGAAGTAAAATGTAAAACATAAGTGCCAAAATTAAAGACTGGCCAGATGAGGCCATTCTCTGTTGGCTGTGCCTCAGCAGTCGGCATGGATTTCTGTGTTAATAGAGAGATATAAGATCTGTGCCAGGTGCAGGATTTTGGTTCACAGTATCAAAGTATTCTGGTCTCTGTGGTGAATAAGAGCCCTGGGTCTGATGTGTGTGTCTGTGGAGGAGGATGGGTTGTCATGGTTTACTCTCGAGTGTCAGGGTCACTCTGGAAGCCCCTGAAGTCTGCTGCTCAGTTGCTTAACTCTTCTAATATAGGCTGAAGGTATGGTACTTCCCCACCATGGCTTGCCATTTTTAGGTATTGAGCTAATCAATTAATCAGGTCTTAACTCTTCTCTCTGATGCTTTTTATTAGAGGGTCAAATGACATATGTTTGAAAACTTCCTGAAAGATGGATACTCTGCTGTCTCTTCTGAACCTCTCACTCATGATCCTAATGCAATTTTCTTTCAGTCTACATCTTCTTCCCTCTCCCCACCGAAATTGTTCTCAATAAGGTAAAGTTACCATTTGTGTTAGTTTCCTATTGCTGCTGTAACAGATTACCACAAACTTGGCTTAAAACAATACAAGTTTATTCTCTTAACAGTGCTGTAGGCTAGAAGTCTGAAATCAGTTTCACTGGGCTAAAGTCAAGATGTTGGCAGGGCTTGTTCTTTCTGAAGGATCTAGGAGAGAATCTATTTCTTTGCCTTTTCTAGTTTCCGGAGGCCATTTGCATTCCTTGGTTCATGACCCCTTTCTTGTGTCACTTCAACCTCCATTGTCATATGTCCTGCTTCCTCTCCTGCAGTCAAATCCCTCTCTGTCTCCCTCTTATAAGGGCAATTGTGGTTACATTTAGGACCCACCTGGATAATCCAGGATAATTTCTCCATCTCAAGATCTTTAACTTAATCGCATCTGCAAAGTCCCTTTTGCATATAAGGTAACAGTCACAGGTTCCAGGGATTAGGACCTGGATATCTATGGGGGCTATTGTTCAGCCTACCACAGCATTGATTTCCTAATTTTCAAATCCAATGTCTTCTTTTCAGTCCTCATCCTAGCTCTTTAGACATTTGATACTATCAACTACTCTGGGAAAAACTTCTCTGACTTTCAAGATATGGCTATTTTCCATCTATGTGATATTTTTATTGTGTGTCTCTCCCTCTAGAGTGCAAGCCCCTGAGTAGAAACCTTGGCTATCTTGTTAGCTGCTCTATCCCCACTGCTTAGAATAGTGCCTGGTGCTCTCAAATAATGAAAGGCAGCAAATAATACAAATTGGATGAACTTTTCCTGCTCCTAGTTCTATCACCTCTCATTCTCATTTTCCTTCACTGGCCTTTCCTCTACCCATGAGGTAAAATTTGGTATTCCTCAGGGCTTAGTCCTAGCTCACTTTTCTCCTCATATGCCAGATGGATGTAGTTCCAGCCATTTTCTAGGGGCTCTCAAATCTGCACCTCAAGCCCAGACTTCTGATTTAACTTCCAACTTTGATCTTTACCTGGATGTCCCACAAGCATGGCAAATTCCCCATGTCCCATCTTTCCCATCCAACAACACAACCAAAAACTAACCTCCCCTTCCTCTTATACTTTCTGTTTCAGGGAATAGTAAGTACCTGGATTTGCCCAATAGCAAAAGCAAGACTGGGAGTCATCCCAAACTCGGTGCTTTCTCTCTACTCACTCTTCCCCCACGACCTATTGTCAGATTTCCATGAGTTGCTGCATTATTATCAATAAACAAACAAATCAACTCCAGTCTGAGTGAACCCCTGCTTCCTGCCATAAACTGGCCAAAGAGTTCTGTGTTCCAGTAAGCCATTTTAATGTTATGATGAGACAGCCGGAAGAAAGCAGCACTGTAACTGCTCTAAGAACAGTAATATGCAGTCTCAAACTCAATGTTTATTCTACTCCTTTTTAAATCACTAGTTTAGGAAAAAAAGAGAAGGTTATAGCACTGTTTCCTTTGGGAGTGAGAGACTACTAGGCTGAGCTTCTTGTGTCAAAATTAGTCTTTATATAAAAACAAATTGATCCCTGCAAACATAATTTCAGAAAGGAAAAGACTGAAAATGACTACAAATGACATGACATTGTCTGATACTTATCAACAGTGGGATAATCAAGCCACCTTTTAGATGCCATGTTTCTCGATATCTGCCATTCGATTTGCCAGCCGTTGGACCAGAGGGATTGCTGAAGTTCCCCAGGATTCTTAGTCACATGACTAGATTCCTCTCTCAAATAAGAATAAGTAAATTTATTGAAGATTTATAGGTAAAAACAACAGTAGGCACATATAATCAATACTCTGAATATGGAGTACAATCAGAAAGCATCTTTATTTATGTCTCTCACTATCCCTATAAAATGTGTTCAATGGGAAATTTCTTGCTCTGTTGAGGATTAAACAAAAAAAAAAACAGGCAGTGTCAGGTTCTTTTGAGCATTCTCAGATGGTCAGGCAGTGTCAGGTTCTTTTGAGCATTCTCAGATGGTCACTTTATTTATGTATTTAGCGTGTCTGTTCCTATGTTGTAATCGAAACTTAGAACTTGATTTAAAGTTAAGTCTTACCTGTAGCCCAATGAGAAGCCATGTGCTGATGGGAAGCTGTGGAAAGGGAAGGTTTTTCTTTCCTTGCTCCTGCCAGCTTCTGATCCTTCTAGGGTTGGGATGGGGGAAGGCAAGAGAAGTGAGGAGGGGCAGGAGTGGTGAAGGTGTGAAATGGCCTCCAGCTTTCTGGGCTTGGTAAACACTTAAAGCAGACCACATTTCACAGAGGCTTTTGTGGGTTCTTGGGAGATTGTGCTCATAGCTGGTGATGTCTCACCTGCAGTTCCCTTGATTCAGGCAAATCCGCTCTCCATTTGAGCAGCCGCTCGCTTCCTCAGCCCCTAGGAACCCAGAGTTCTCTCTCGGCTTCTCTTCTGAGGCCTGCCTGCACCTAAGGCTCCCCCCAGCCAGCCCTCTCTCACATCTGGCCCACATCTGGATCAAAAGAAACACACACACGTTCTCCCCCTGGATAAATTCAGAGCAACAGCAGCTCTCCTTCACTCTGCAGCAGAAGCGGCTTGCTAGCCCCTCTCTCACGTGATTTCCCAGGAGGGAGTTCGGCCACCGTGTTCTTCCTACTCAGGGACACACATTAGGCTTCTTGATGAGTCCCACTTACGTCCCTTTCTCTTGACATTAGGTGACCCCCAACTTTTTACTTTGTTGGGAAATGAGAGCATACCTTTCTTTTAAAAAAATCCTCCAAATATCCTCTTTCCCCAATCTCCATCGATCCTTATGATCTAGTTTGTCCTTTGAAGTGTGAGACCTATTGTTTCTTGGTGCCTCAGCCAACACTTTAACACCCTATAAGTATCTTATGGGTTTTTGTTTACTTGTTTGAAATTCTAATGTCAGAAATTTATTGTTTGGATGAAGTCCCCGTACTTCCTATACACCTATAACCACTTCGGTTATACTCAGGCAAGAAGTGCTCCAAAAGAACAAATCTCCAGGGTCTCTGGCCAGCCCACAGATTCTCTCTGCAGACCCTGAAACTCTTGGAACTTTTCCAACTGGTGGCCCAGCAGAAGGATCAGCAACAGTATGACACAGGGGCCACACAGCTGTCACACTGCCTGGAGCAGGGAAAAAGCAACACAGGATGCTCAGACGTACAAGTGGGCCATCTTGTCTACAGCCCCTCTCCCCTGATAGTATTTATCTTTAATACATTCTCATTCTCAACGCCCCCTCCATGGCTTCTATTCAACCATCAAAACCTAGTTTAAGTCTAATTTTCTGTGAAGCCTTCTTGCTACTTTCCCCATCTGGCTGCTGTACCGTTTTATACATGTCTCCATTCTAGCCCTCACCGCACTACTAGTGCTTTACCAACTTGCCTCTCCTTGCTCCCCAAAAGACAGTGTCTAAGACAAGGACTGTGCCTTATTCATTTTTGAACTCCCACCACATACCATTGTGCTTCGGTGTGGTAGAGACTTCTATTAAATTTCTATTGCTGTGTAACAAATTACTACAAACTTAACAGCTTGAAACAACACACATTTATTATCTCACAGTGTCTGTAGATCAGAAGTCTAGGAATGGTATGGCTGGATTCTCTGATCAGAATTTCACCGAGCTGAAATCAAGCTGTTAGGGGCTGTGGTTCTCATCTGGGGCTCAGGATCCTCTTCTAGGCTCACTGATTATTGACAGAATTCATTTCTTGAAGCTGTAGGACTGAGGTCCTCCCTTTCCTCCTAGCTGTTGGCTAAGATCTACTCTCAGCTTCTAGAGGCGGCCCACAGCTCCTTACCATGTGGCCCTTCTAGGCAGTTCACACATTGATATTTGCTTCCCTTTAGGCTAGCTGGAGGACGTCTCTCTGATTTCCTCTTCTGCAACCAGCCAGAGAAAACTCTGCTTTTAAAGAGCTCACCTGATTAGATCAGGCCCACCAGGATAATCTTCCTTTTGCCATATAATATAACATAATCACAGCAGTAATATTTCATCATATTCATGAATTCTACTCACACTCAAAGGGGAGGGGGGTTATACAAGGATGAGCGTTCATTGGGGTCATCCTAGAATTTTGCCTACCACAGGGCTCAATGAATATTTATAATATCAAATAAGATGTGTTCCAGAAATTTGTAAATTATAAACACTGCTATTCAATTGTAAGATTTTTTTTCTTTTGTCATTCTGGAAGGCTTTTTAAGTTGCTTCCAAATTTGTGTTGGATCCAGAATGGTTGAGGATGCTGTATGTGAGATAATACAATGAGACCCCTGCAGTGAACCCAGGTAGAAATGGAAATTGGGGGTGGGTGGCAAGACCTGGTCTGACAGCTGACTGGCTGTGTGACCTCAGGCTAAGTCCCTGAAACTCTCTGAATGTCCAATTCCTCCTCATGTATAAAATGAAGGGATGGGACTAGACAATGTATAAGGTTGGCCAGTTCTAATATTCTATAATTTCTAAGACTAAATCATACTGCTCAAATTAAAATCTAGCTAAGTGACTCACAATAGTTCACAAAAGAATTTCATTATAGATGAAATTGCAATGATGTGATTTTAAGGGGAAAAGGCAGTTTTAAGTGAATCCATTCCTATATTAGCTGAACCTGACTAAATATAAATAAGCGTACATAACTACATTTTTAATACTTTACATAAAATGGTGAAGAATATTTTGCCTTTGGATGACATATCTGTCCAGTTATGGTCAGACGTGAATTTTCCCCAAGAGATTAAAACCTGATAAAACCACTGTTTTATAAGTTGAATTAACTCAATTGATGATAATTGAATAACTATCAAAGGCAGTCCTCAAATATTACGAATCAATTCACTGACTATGTGTAAAGCATGTTGAGATTCTTATATATATTTTGGGGGTTTAAATCTTTCTTTTGTTTTTCTCTAATGAAGCCTCTTTGACTAGGTTAATTATTCTCTTCCACACAAAAAAATGAACTCTATTTTTAAACAGGTATGATTAAATCTGACTGAAATAGGCTTCATGCAGAAGTATTTGTTAAGACATCCCTTTATTGACTGTGCAGTTATTAACAATTCACATTTCACTTTATCTACTGAATGGAGGAGCATTTATTCTTTCATTAAAAAGTTAAGCCCTTAGGGCAGCAGGAGAAACACAGAGCCTTCCTATAAACGGCACCGTCCAGTGAATATGAAATGCTTCCATAATAATACAAAAGATAAAAGTAAATAAAACAAATGGACTTCTTCTGCCCTCCATCATCATCTCCCTACCAATACACTCCTCTTAGTTTATAAAATACCAACAGGTAAACAGTGCCCACATTGGTACCTCCATCAATCAGGAGAGGAATATCAACATTTATTTGGCACCACTGAGTTCAGAACATCCTTAGGGCTGTGTGAAAGTGACAAAAAGAGTATGAGGCCATGGTCATTTCCTCAGGAAGATGCCTGCGGGCCAGAGAGGGTGGAAAATCATGAGGGCGTTCGTCAGCCTCAGGCACCTTGCTGCTCTAATTTCTGGAGCTGTTTTTCAAGTTTTGAGATGTTTACTCGATGCATCATCAGAAACTGGCCATTCAAATGAAAGACGGGGATGTCAAATTTATACCTTTCACACCACGCAGAGTTTTCTGGAAGTGTGATGTCCACCTCCTGTAAAATAAACTAAAACAGAGACAGACTAAAGCTGTATATTTTAGAGAATATGGAACAATGCAATGACTACAGTGACAAACCGATCCCCAGACTCATTCTAATGCTGAGAGGTTGTTGTTTGTTTGAGGTCCAAAGCAATCTAATGTCCCTGATTTCCACAACTTGGTGGATTTCATTATATTCTCTAACTCTTGAATTTGCTACTTTTCTGTTATACCAGTTACATTCAGCATCGGGCACTACTCAATTCCCAATGAAATAAAATATGTCCCAACTGGGAAGCTGCTCGAGAATCAGGACAGACGTGTTTTGGTTGTAAGCATGGGAAAGGTGTCATGGTTTGCTATAGGAAAACACTTCCTTGGAAATGACAAGATAAAAGGAATGGGGTCAAAAGCTTAAAGCAAGCAGGAATACTGCACCTGCTAGTGAACTTTAACTCATGTTAAGAATCACAGTAAGAAAACCAGTACTGCTCAGAGAAAAACACTTAGGGGTAATGAGTTTTATGGAAATCAGCACTAAATTCTCTCTCTGAAGAATAGAAAGAAAATTTAAATGAAAAATCATTTAATATCTTTCCCTAAAGAAAGGATCCAGGCAGATACTTTATACCACATACACTATCTGTTCCATACACATAAAGCCACACTGTATTATATTACTCTGTTTTTATAAGGCTCCAGTACTTCCTTGGCTTCATCACAAAGGGGACATGGATCCTGCAGGAAGAAAAAAATAAAGCCATTAAACCATAAGAATGGCATGCAGCCTGACAAAAACCACAAGAAGCAGATTATACTTATTTTAAAGGACTGTTTTCTACCAGGTTAATTACACTACTTTATTTCCAAAGCAAAACACTGTCATAGAATCTTATAAATAGCTAGTATTTCATGGTAAGTGGGCTCTCAGCATTTTTTAGTTGTTTTGTTTTGATTTTTCTCCATAAATAAATCTATCTAATAAATTTTGATGTTTACATGTTACACACATGTGTATATATGTATATATGCATGTATATATGTGTATACAATGTATACACACACGTGTGTGACAAGTGTAAGCATCTAAATTTACTATATATGTATAGATAGATACATATACATACACACACAGTAAATTTAGATCCTTACATTTTTTGCTACTGGCTTCATCTAATTGATATCTGCGGAGATTCTTTTTCACTGATCTCTAGTCCTAGGGCTTTGTCCTTCCTATGTCAGGACCTGGTTGTTTCTGACCTGGCTGACATCACTAGAATGGCTCACATCTGTTGTGATTGGGGGCACTGAGCTTTGCCAGCCTGCGTTTCCTAATCGGTCCTCAGAAATAAACCCTTTGAGATGGAGTTAGAGAGTGATTGCCCCATCTTTAAAAAAAGGAAAAATCTCTATTTATTTTGGATGATGATTGTACCAACTCATTAATGTTTTGCCTGTTTTCTCATTACAAGTGTTGGCATTAGGTTTCCCGGACTAATTTTCCACCTGAGGAGCAAGCAAGCTTTAGTGCCCATTGTTTGCACTCTAACCAGCCAGTGGAGAAGTCTGCTGAGAACGTGTGGATCACTGGCAGATTTTGAAGGCTTCTCAGCCCTTGACTCTACGGACAGGGACAAGCTATCGGTTCTCTTGCATGAGCTCAAAATAGACTCAACGTTACCAATGCTTATATAAAACCTCTTTTTAACGTGACAGGAAGAGATGAGCTGTTATGTAAAAGCAAGGCCCCTCCTCCAGCTTAACTCGCAGCTTGTTTTGAAATAAGGACCCAGATAATCAAAAGGCAGTTTTCCTTCACAGGGGTCTTTCTGGTCCATAGAATTAGGCTAATCATATTATTATTAGCATTATCAATAAACAGATTATGGATAGTCTGTGATGTTTTAAGATAATCATGTTGAAATTGTCTGAGAAAGTTTCAAAAGTCAACAGAGGACCTTAAAAGCAAAAGCAAAACAAGAAGAAGCTAAATTGCAGAAGTACCAAATGTACTGACATTTTGCTTTCACATTAAAAAATAGTCGAGCCTAGATCAGGTTTTTTGTTTTGTTTTGCTTTTTTAAACATGGAAGTCTGTGCAAATTATCATGTGTATAAGTACTTTTATGAGGAAACGTTCATCAAATTTTAGAGGCCTATGACTGAAAAAGGATAAGACCCAGCAGTCTGGACCATTCAACATTCTTCTCCAGGATTTTCCATAGTGCCAATAGAGCACTTATTTACTCTGTCCCTGAATTGTAGTGGAAATTTGTTGGGTTGGTCATCTACCACTCACTCCTCTTTCTTGTAGCAAGAATGCTGTGATTTTTGCCTCACAGGAAGTGCTCTCAGCGATGTGGCTGACTCCATCCCTGAACAACAAGGTTGGAACACCTGACTTAGGCTGAGGCATCAGCACTTCCCACCCCTCTCACTATGTAAGGCTCAGCGATCAGCCAGTCAGAGCCAATGGATAGCCATGAGGCCTTTGCTGGCGTTTCTGTAGACATGTGAGATGTGAGATCTGGGGTTTGGGATGGCTGCAGTCATCCATGAGAAGACCCAGAAGATGAGGAGCTGAAGAGATTGGTAACATGCTTAGTTTCAGAATCAAGCTACTCCTGGAACCAGACCAGCCCATAAATCCTTTTTGTTTTAAGCCACTCTGGGAAGTACTTTCTATTATTTATAACTGAAAGAGACCTGATATTGTACTTTTTCTCTCACTGGATTGTGAACTCCTGAAGGTGACAATGATATCTTAGTATATGCCTAATGACACAAATCAAGGGTTCAATACAAATTTTAAGCTGAATGGAAGATTAGTGTGGTTTTTTGGGCAGATGTTTTCAGCTAACTTAGCTGTTGCTCAAAGTGAAAAATAGTGCAGAATAGTTAGGCTGAGTGAGCTCCATTAGCCTTCAGGGATTGTTTTGTTTTTGTGGTTCATTCTCACATGCGTTTCCATGTGTAGACACAGATGATGAAATATTTTTCTTCCATAATTTCCAGCAGTGCAATATATACTTATGGATATGAAAAGTAGTTTAGATGAACTATTCTTAGAAAAAAATTAATTTTTAAAAACTACTTAAACTTTGTTATTAGATGACCATCAGATATTTTCAAATTGCTAAAATGCCTGAAATCTGAAAAATCTATTAAAGAGACTTTTTTTTTTGGTTTGAATTGCAGTATTATCCACTAAAGTTAATTCTATTACCCCCTGCACTTTATTTCTTTTTTGATTGTAAATCATACAAAGTAAGTTAAGTAGCAAAAGGAAATCAGAAATGTTTGTATTATAAATTTCAGGGGAAAAAGCTCTTAAAAAATTTAAACTAGCTTTATGGCTTAAAACTAGTGTTAGGGATAAGAAAACAAGTACAGCCAATCCTCATTACTTGTGGATTCTGTATTTGTGAATTCGCTTATTTGCTAAAACTTATTTGTAACCCCAAAGTGAATACCCATGGAGATTTGCAGTCATTCACGGACATGCGTGTGTATAGAGCAGTGAAAAATTTGAGTCGCCCAAAGTGCACGTTCCCAGCAGAGGTGGAACAAGACGATGCTCTGCCTCCTTGTTCCAGCTCTCATGCTGTAAACAAGTATCCTTTTCACGATCTACTTAGTGACACGTTTTTTGTATTTTTGTGCCTTTTGTTGGTGATTTTGCTGTTTAAAATGGCCACCAAGCATAGTGCTGAAGTGCTGTTTAGTGTTTCTAAGCACAAGAGGCTGTGATGTGCCTTATGGAGAAAATATTGTGTTAGATAAGCTTTGTTCAGGCATGAGTGTATAGTGCTGTTAGCTGTGAGTTCAATGTTAATGAATCAACAATATATATTAAATAAGGTGTCTTTAAACAGAACTCCTTGTTTAAAATAAAACAAGGTTAACTACTGATCAGTTGACAAAAAATGTTGTGACCAGAAGCTCATAGGAATCTAACCCTATATTTCCCCTAGGAGCAATGGTTCAGTACTTGCTAATTCAGTGTTTGTGGCAACCTTATAAAACAGTTATAACTATCACAAATAACAAGAACTGACTTTACTTCTAGGTGACACATTTGTAAACATCATATTATAATCTGATAGTTCCCTCTTTCAATGTAGGGATCAGATGACTATTAAATATATCAACTTCCCCTCTGATAACTGTGAGACAGTGAGGTCTCTGGGTAGGACACAGAGTGACCACTGTTGTAACTGGAACTGCAAAAGTGAGAAGCAGGTCTGAAGAAAGTTTATTCCATTGCTTTCCTTTCAACATTTTTCCCCTTTCTTAAATGTACAACTTTTTTTACCCAACAACTTTAATACTTGATGTGTTTAAAGTAGTAATTTTTCTTTCTCACTCTGTACCTTTGTGAATAAGGTCAGCACAGGCAGAGCAGTCTTCGAGGCAGAGAGATTCCTCAAGATGAGTCGAAAGGAGTACTTGGCAAGTTGCAAGCTATTTCCTTGAAACCAGAGCATCTTAATTCTGCCAAAAGAAAAACAGACCAGTAAACTTATGTGCCCTAGACTTTGCTCT
The DNA here is from genome assembly GCF_020826845.1 of Diceros bicornis minor. NCBI lineage: Eukaryota > Metazoa > Chordata > Mammalia > Perissodactyla > Rhinocerotidae > Diceros > Diceros bicornis. The sequence continues at coordinate 47,239,112 of NC_080740.1, forward strand.
TTATAATATGAACAGGAAGCTGCAAGCCTATGATGGAATTTGAAGACTTCGGAATTGCTTCTTGGAGTCCAGGAGTGTCAAGAGAGGCCCAGAGGTTCACTGTATTCCAAACAAAAGAGAATTTAGAATGGAAAAAACATCCACATTTATGGATTAGCTGTGTGCCTAATCACTTGGTTTCTGTAAGCAAACTGCATGGGTTTGTTAATTTGAATACAAAATTAAATTTCACCTGCAGATTTTGCCAGCATCCTAATGATCCCCTAAAATGTGGAGGTTTCCTGAGACGGTTTTTATTCACAGAGATAGCTTATCTTATTGGCAAGCATTCACTAACACCCAGCCACTTTCACAGTAAAGGAAACAATAAGTAAGCAGCACAAGTCCCCAGCTGAAGGTTAAAGCCATCACTTATGAGATCTATGCCCCTCTGCTGCAAGAGATGGGGAAACACAGGGCTGTACTTAGTGGAACTACAGGGGAGAACTAGGCTGGGTTAACTTGTCACAAATAAAAAACTACTCAACTCCTTAAGAAGTATTTTAAAAGGAGATTGCTATCATTTTCGAAAAGACACACAAATGTACTAGTGTTTCTACTGGAGACAGTCCAATAAGAACAGCTTGGTAATAGCAGCATGTCAAACATTAGGCTTTGAAGCCCCCTCATCCTGCTACTTTGCTTGACATAAGATATCTTACTTATTCCTAGTTATTCTGTTCAGCCTCCAGCTTTGTCCTTAAAACTATAAATACGATAATTTCACTTTTAAAACACATATGCTCTGATGACTTTATCATTTGTCAATATTTCCAAGATAAATTCATTCCTGGGATCTTCATTTCTTGACTTGACTTTACTCTGCAACTTTATCTATCACTTTCCCTCCCTTATCTTGGCAAGCTGCAGCTGCAAAGATTCTCTTTCTGTTTCTTAGATACCCAAAGATCATCATGATCTCTGCACTTGCTGTCCCTCTTCATGAAAAGCCCTTAAGTATCTTCTCCTCATTTGGCCTGGGCTCATGTCACCTCCTTAGCGACGCCTTAGTGACTATCGTACCAGTGTGGCCAGCCCACCACTCTCCATCCTCATACCTTGATATAGTTTTCTTTTATCCTTCACTATCTAAAATTATTTCTTTACCTATTTGTTCCCTCTACTATAATGTGAGTTCCACAGGAGCAGCTACTTGTCCACCCCAGTATCCCCAAGTGTCTATAATTAACCCGGCACATAGTAGGTGTTCAAATATTTGTTTGAATGTTAAAAGTATTGGAGTGAGCATTTCTCCCCCTCTTTAGTCTCACTTCTAACCCCGATCAGACACTCAGTGTGCAGAGCAGTCACTATTTTTGGGCAGATCTCTTATTGTAACTAAAGGGTAGTGCTCCTCAGGGTGTCCACGAGATTGTGGGCCAGGCCGCTGCAGCTGGTCCCAACCCTTCACCACCACCTCGAATCTCCCCCTGCTCTGCTCCATAGAGCATGACTATATTAATTATGTGCTAATCTCTACTACTGACTAGGCTTCTCAGTGTAAGATTAGCCTTCAACTTATTTGAAACAGAATGATATGACTTTAGAGAAAAATAGCAACCCATATCAAACTAGCATAAAGACCACACAGGACAAAAAGATCAGATTCTGATCCATGAAAACAGTAATCTTTCCTTCACTCTTAAACCTGTAGTCTTTCACTTCTCCCCGGATCTCCCTGCTAAGTAAATGATCCTGATAATGCATTAAAAAGGAATGTGATGAGAATTTTGCAAGGATCTGCTACCCAGCATTATTCCAGGGTGGAAAGCGGATCTAAACAATTTCACAATATGCTGTGCTACTCTCAACTAAGTGTTAAGCCCTGGTATGCACATTTTCTATAAATTCAGCAGAATCAACAACTCCAATAGGTGAATGTGGTTGGAGACAACAGCTTCTAAACATTGTCTCGCTTTGTCTACACAGGATGGAAATGAAGGGGGAAAGTAGAATGTTAGCCACATTTACACTGGGTAGAAATTTCTGCATCATTGGTTTTGGGAAGGCCCTATGCCAACAGTGGCATACCCTCCTAGGGTATGAAGTGAAAAAAGCTGTACTATATGGAGGAGAAAGAAAATAAAAAACTAGTTTTGTTAGAGTAAAGGCAGAAAGACAGCCCTTGGAAATGAGATGGATCAGGCCATCTATGGCAGTGACCTTAGACTACAACCAGGACGGTAAACTGTAGCTAGATGCTTTTGGTGTGGTGATTTAGGATTTATTGATGTCTCTGGCTGGTAAGGAAAGGAAAACTTATTGCTTTTACTTAGCTGAGTTGAGACTGAGGTGTTAAGGTTTTAAAAAAAAGATTCACATTCACAATGGAAATCTGCTTCAGTATTTCCAACATGACAAAACGCAGCATGTGGTCTTGGTTGTACCCAAGACAAATAAAACCTGTCATAGTAAACAGAGTTGCTATTCATTCCAGATTTGCTAGAATATTTGTTCAACCAACCCAGAGAGCTAAGTAAAGTCTTCAGTGATGCTACAACCATTCTGTTTAAAACTAGTTCTCTTTTCCACTGTTAGTCTCCATTTCTACTTTTTTACATGTATTTAATTACTTAAACATGGCACAATGTTTACTGAGAAATGAATTAGCATTATGCAATTTTACTACCTGCATATTTTCCAAATGCCCTAAGGCACATGCATTTTACCACACTGTTAAATTAACTTATTTCTTTGTAAGCATTGTATTATAAAATTATATTAGAGTCTGATATAAAGAAAAAGCTCCCTACACCTCTCCTAGGCAGAAATAAGATATTAAGGCTAAAATTCGAAACACTGGAGTCCACTTAGTTCTAGAAATAAAAAATATAATGGAAAACAATACACTCCAATTGGAAGTCTATAATATTCTTCTTAGAATATTTTATTAACTCTGTAAACCCTAACACTATTGCTGTCAATGTCACATTCACCGAATCATGCCTTCTTGAAGTAAAATCTTAATACGGGCTACTCTGTCAATGTGACATTTTCATTAGTTCTATTATTTTTGAACAGTATCTCAGTACTATAAAAAAATATTCTGAAAGGCGGTCTCTGCCTGTTAGCTCATGACTGGGAAAGGACAACACCTTTTTGATTATGTCATTGAATTTAGTCATGAAATATGTGTCCTTACTACACACACAGACACAATTTTATCCTTTGTGTTTTGTTAAATGCCTCTGTGATATGAGAAAAAATAGCCATGTTCATAATATCAAAGAAGCACAACTGGGTCACCTTTGTCCCAGACAAAAAAAAAAAAAAAAAAGCAAAAGGCATAAGACTGGATTTAGAATGTGCCTAAAACAAATTCCACAGCCTAATAATAAAGATGGTGACTCCTGCTGTTTCAAGTCCACTGCCGCTCAGAGGCACAGATCGCCCTGAAAGAGAAAGAGAATGCTAGCTTTTCAACAAAACTGAGGCTGACTTCAGTGGTCTTTATGGCAGAATCAAATACAACATGGGGGGAGGACTGATTGGACCAATTCAGCCCTCCTTGATGCCAGATAAGGATGATAACTTAACTTTATAGCTTTTTCCCTGCGAAGCACTGAAGGGCAGACCATTAAAACAACTGATTATAGTACAGAAAGAAGCCAGGGTCGTTTGAGCCTTTATTAAGGATTATTCATTTCTTGCATGACGAGCTGCCCAGGCTATGGCTGTACATCACTTATGTGGGGCTCCTGGATTCTTCAAACACTGTGTGTGTCTGATTAGAAGGGAAACAACATTGCTCTTGCTTGACTAGAGAAACTGACCTTCACTGACCAGAATTTTTATTCATACAAAGAATCGTTTGGCACATCAAATCTCCAAGCTCACGTGATCCCTCATCAGCAAGCTGCAGAGTTAGTTCGTGTGCAAAATCAAAAAGTCTATATACACCCAGGTACCGCCTTGGTTATTATAGATAATGTTGGAGCTTCTTCACAAGAGTATAATGTAAATTTAATGCTGAGCTGACATTAACCAAACACTATAACCGTAGCTCTCACTGAACCTGTGTTCCATAAAGAGAGGCTCTGGGCTTCCGTTTACTCATTTGTGCCATGTGAGATGTTAAGTGCTCCATTTCACATTCATTACCATCTAAGTATAATGTTCCTATTTCTACCCAAATGACTAGAAAAACACACACACATACACACACACACATCCCTCTATTGGGAACAAAACCCATATTTTAGATTACTGCAAGTTTATGTAATGAGGTGATGTTGCTCTTAAGGGATTCACCTGGGTCACTGGGCTCTACCTAATCCAGGGAAACAGGGACAAATGATGCCTCCCCAGTGCTCCTCTGGGCTTTTGGTCAGTCTGCTGTGTCCAAACCTCCCTCTCCCCCAAACAAGTGGGAGCCTAGCCTGGGATCTTGAGTGCAAGTGTGGAGCCAAGAGCGACAAGGAGAGGCAGCATATAGGGACACAATCAAAGCTGAAAATTGAGCAGATACTTTGAGGTGTCAATTCCAAGGAGCTAAGCAGGGCTAGAATGAGGCTATAGAAGAGAAACAGGGAGTTGAGGGTAGAAGGCCCAACCTGGAGAGGGGCCCTCACTCACTGGTGTGGATGGGATCTCAGGTGCTTTTCCAGCACCTCAGCAGTCAGGGTACCTGGCCAGGGGAACTTCCTAGGAAGTGGAGCCAACTCAGACAAGATGTTGCGACAAAGATCCCGAGCTAACCACCCACCTGTGGGCCCACGTGTACATGGTATCATGCTCAGCTTCATTCTTTTTTTTTCAATTGAGGTATAACTGACAGATAACATTATATTAGTTTCACGTGTACAACGTAACGATTTGATATTTGTATACATTGCAAAATGATCACCACAGCTCCATTCTGGCTATGCAGTTGGACTGCTGATTAGATCCACATAACACATGAAACCATGAGTAGGCCCACATCATGCCCCACCCCCAGGGAGTGAGAAGCAGTCACTCACATGTCCACCACACTCCCTGCAGCTTCTACTTCCAGATTTCAATGCCCACAGGATCACCACACAGGGGGCCAGAGAAGCCAGTAGAGAATCAGTCCTAGAAATGAATGATTGGTCACATGAGTGCTAGTGACAAAACCCCTTTTTACTTCCCTTCAAATTATTACCATGACTGTGGGATTTCTAAGTATCTGGATGTCTCTATTCTGCTACTTGTACTCAGTGGGTGCTACGTTAACTTAAATTCAACACACTGCTTTGTGAAGTTTTTTTAACTGCCTGAAGTGTGGGCTTTGCCTATCCAGTAAGAATACAATTTCACTGAAGGTGAATATCCACCTATCACATATCTACCACTTAGTATATGCACTCTGCCCCTATATCCCACCCCCTTCAAATTCTCAGTAAAATTAAGCCATTGTTTTTTTTCCTTCATCCTGCCTGGTGTTGAGCCCATTTCTTTCCCCCCAAATAAAACTCTCAGGTGGAGAAATTAACTCCAGATGCTAGATAACAAGCAACAATAATAGAGAGATGTACTTCAGTGGATGCAGAAGGGAGTTAATTCTTAAGTGAAACAATATAAATACAGGAGAGATTACAACAGGGACACCTAATGGGCAACTCTGAATGTTATAGGAGAAAGGAAGAGAAGAGTACTGGGGGCTAAGATTGGAGGTGGTTCCACAAGCGAAGGATCCTAAGTCATGTAGGATTTGGATACGTAGAAAAAAGGGTAAGCATTCTAAAGTTGGGGTTAGACACTGAGGCACTGAGGTAGGAATGCTGTGGCCTGTCTGACGGGAGCCAGTGAAGAGTTTTGAACCAGAATGATGTGATAAAATCAGAGTTTTGGAAGACTGATCTGGCAGGAGCATGTAGGATGGACTGCAGAGGAAAGGAGAATGGAGGCGAAAGAGTTAGAGGTCAATTATGATGATCCAGGTGTAGGATGAGAGTCATTCATTTATTCATTTAACAATTATCTGATGTTTTCCATGTATTAGATACTATTCTAGATGCTGGGTTCAGTGGTGAACAGGAAAGCAGGGTCCCTGCCTTCATGGGTTCCATAGTCTAGTGATGTTAAAGAGACTCTTTAATGTCAGACAATATCCAACAGTGCTAAGTAGAGGGGAGAAAGTAAAACAGGGTGATGTGATGTCACTAAGGCAGGTCCTTTAAATAAGGTACTCCGAGCAGGTGTCATTTTTGCTGAGACTAAAGGGTGAGAAGGTACAAAGATCTGAAGGAGGAGCATTTCGGGTGAGGGAACAATAAGCGGAAAGGGTCCAAGGTGAGGACAACCTTGACTTATTGGAAGAAACAAAAAGGACCACGTGGCTGAAGCACAGTAAACAAGTGAAGAGTGGCAGGAGACAGGGCTCAAAAATGATCAGTGGCGGGGTCGGATCACCTAAGGCCTCACGGTCTACGTTAAGGGATTGAGGTTTTATTTTAAGTACAATTAGATTTAGAGGAGGGAAGTGACGTGATCTCATACATTTAAAGATCACTTGAGCTGCTGCGTGAATGGATTTTTTGGGGGCAAGATGGAAGCAGAGACCAAGTTAGGAGGCTTCTGCAGCAGTCTGGATGAGAAAGGATGGTGGCGTGGACAGGGCCAACGGGACCTGCCAATGAACTGGATATGAGGAGTTAAAAATGATGGTAAGGACAATCCCAGTTTTGGTCTTGAGCCTCTGGGCGGGTGGCAGTGCCATTTACTAAAATGAGGAAAACTGAGGCAGGAACAGATTGAGGGATGTACGGACCGGGAGCTCAGTTAGGGACAAGTTGGAGCTCAAGTAAAGAGTGGCATATCCAGGTCTGGTAGTCAGGAGAGAAGGCAGGGCTGAAGATAAAAATTTGAGACTCCAACACTCTAAGGGCTGTATTTATAGCTATGGAAAGAGATGAGATGATCTAAATAGTAGACAAAATAAGAGGGCCAGGGAGCCAGCCCAGTGGCACAAGCAGTTAAGTGCACGCACTCTGCTGCAGCGGCCCAGGGTTCGCCGGTTCAGATCCTGGGCATGCATCGACGTGCCACTTGGCAAGCCATGCTGTGGCGGCGTCCCATATAAAGTGGACGGAGATGGGCTCGGACGTTAGCCCAGGGCCAGTCTTCCTCAGCAAAAAAAAAAAAAAAAAAGAGGAGGATTGGCAGATGTTAGCACAGGGCTGATCTTCCTCACCACAAAAAAAAAAAAAATAAGAAGAGGGCCAGGACAGATCTCTAAGGCAATCCAACATTTAGGAGTAGGGTAGAGAGGAGCCAGCAAAGGAGGCAGACAGAAAGGCTCTGAGGTAGGAGGAAAACCAGGAAAGTGTGTCATCACAGAAGCCAATGGGAGAAAGTATTTCCAGAATGAAAGAGTGGCCCATTATCAAAGAGTGATGAGGGGCTGGACCAGGAAAGGGATAGTGAAAGAATCTACCACAAATCAGATGAGATGTGTCTGAGGTTGCTCCAAAGGAATGAAATCTTTCAATCAATGCCTACCCCTAAAATGAACAGCCTTGTCTGGTTCTTGCCTAATTTAACATCTTAACCAAAACGAAGTCTTTCTGGTGAGGATGGAGGCAGTGGGTTGGGGGAGAAGAGTGAAGGCAAAAGTTGACTAAGTCTCTTAAAAAGACATAATAAATGTAAAAATTTTTGTGTAAGTTATAAAGCAGAATAAAGAAATGAGGCTTAACTATTTATTGCTAAATAATACAAAAAGTATGGTATTGTTATTAATAATAATGATGATGATGATGATTCTATTGGCTGAAATGTGCTTTTACTGGCCTCAAATGGAAGATTTAAAACTCGAGGAATAACAGTCTCAGAAATAGGGAACTGCAAAACCGAAAAATATTTTAAACAGAAATAGCTAAAAATTTCATATTGTGAACATTGCTTAAATAGGAATTTCCAAGACAGGATATCACTGATTAAAAGACCCAATATGTTTATCTTCTACTAAGACTGAATATCTAGACCAGCAAATACCTGGGCACCAGGTATTGGCTTAGCCTAGTCAGGCTTCACAAGATTATACAACAGTATACCGAAATTTAGTTTGCGAGGAGTCGAGGTTTTCCCCTTGATAGGTTTTGAACAAAGGTCAGTTCCTGTCTAGTTGCTCCTTCCCAATACTTGCCTTTATATTTTCAAAGAAGGGAAAATTCAGTACTGCTATTATATTACCAATGATATCCTCAACCCATGTAGATCAAAACAGAAGCTGCCTAGATAATGGTTAAGTTGGATTTTATTAGTAATCTTTAAAGACAAAACTTGTTCCAAGGTAGTTTTGAATAAATTGTGTAGAGGTCAAAGTAATTTAAATGAACACAGCTCTCACTAACTCATCAGTCAGGGCAATTAAGCACAAATGGTGTACTTCTTCATTTTGAACTTCAAAGTTACTCTTCAGGTAGAGTTTCAGTTGGAATTCAGCATGTTTGAATTCCTGGTGCATTTTGGGGTGAGGATTTCATAAATATGCACCCTCAAGACTGGCAACTGCCACTAACTAGTTCTGAGATGCTAAGAAATTTCCTCACCTCTTTAAGCCTCAGTTTCATCAAACAGAAAATGGAAATACTATCCCTGTCCTGTTCTCTCATTTTACAGAGACCTGGAGAACTCTGCCCATAGCCTTTGGGTATCAAATGTCCTTCTGATCAGAGAAGGGGAAATTACATGCAGAAGAAATGCCATGGCAATAGCCCATGGCTTCAAAAGGCCCCAAACAAAGACGATGAAGTAGTTTTTACCTGTAGGAGCCTAAAATGCTAGTCCATTTAAAAACGACCAAAATTCACGCATAGATCCATGCAGAAGTGTAAAGGCACTTGCTCATCGCACACTGACTTCTCTAGCTCCTCAATAACTGGGAAGCCCTGGCATCAGAAAGGACCCAGGAGGGAAATGGGGGAGGTGACATTAGAGTGGCCAGGCACTCATTCCGCAAATGTTTGAGCATCTGAGATGGAAAAGCACCTCCAAAAAGGAATAATGTATTTTTCTTTCTTACTATTAGATACATTCTAAAAATTCTTTTTAATGACAGACCCTTGTCATCTCGGCATTCTCCTCCACGTCCAGAAGCACCACTGTGGTGCCTAGGCCTACAGCAAGCTGACAAATGTGAAGTGGAAGGGGAGAGGAATCTTCAGTGTAAGCAAGAGTTTGTTTTAGAATCTTTGGACCTTAGCAGTCACACTTTCCTGATCATTGCTTCAGGGGAGTCTACTCGGTAATGGGGTTGGTGCACATGACAATGTCAGGGAAGGGTTTCCAGAAAAACATTCAGCTGAAAAATAAAATGAAGATGCTAATCAAGAACAGTAATGTACTGTTACTATACACCCCCTCTAACAGCCAGGGGTTCAAAGGGGATTCTGGACTAATTCATGCTAACACAGCAGGGCTTGCGCACACTGCCCCCCTCCCCTCATCGTCAACCCCAAAGGCACTGACTTAGCATCTGGCCTGGAGCCAGAGAGGCATATTCTGAATTCAGAGTGTGCAACAATGTTTAGTACAATTATGACATAATGGCTGTAAAGCTGTTCCTGAAAGCCAAGAAAACCTGAATAATGTGGTTGGGTTATATCATACATGAGGGCTTAATAGAGTTTAAAAACCAATTTGAAAATTCCTTCATTCCATAAAGGTGGCATTAAGATGAGGGCAAAATCATTCTAGTTCAAGGGATGGGAACAAAGTGCATAAGGAATTATGCAGACTCCCTTCCACATTATCCTTCTTAACCAAAATGACCCATTCCCTTTGAAGATATCTCTGATACTTAATACTGACACCAAAAGAAGGCAATTTCATTAAAACATCTTAGTCTTTTTGTACCCAGCTAGTATTGCCTTGTTATTTAAAAAGCACACAGTCCCATTTCCAGAAAGAACTGTTTGCACTTCAAAATCTGTCCACCAAGGCGATGTCTTTCATGGGTCACTAATCCTCCACCATTTCCAGAGAGGCGAAATTATCCTCCTGACCACACAAGACCTGAAAGATGTTTCATTCATTTTTAGCCATTTTGTAGCAAATGGCTTTGGAACATCTGAGTTACTAAATACAGCATTTCCTTGGACTTGTGGTCCCAACAACGCCTAGGCCCACAGAAGAACAGTGCTCAATCTGAATTTTGGGAACCATCCACTCTTGAGGTCAGGCCCCAGCAACCCTCACTTACGTGAGCTTCTACAATCCTCGGAATTCTAGTCTGTTACTTAACAGCCATCAATGATAGAATATCGTAATATTTTGGAACTGGGAAGTGACTCTGGAGATCCCCTTGCTTTATGGATAAAGAAATGAATGTTTAACCAAAGCCTTTCACACTGCATTTTTTTTTTGTTCATTTCTCTATATTTTCTTCTTGAACAATGGCCTATTTTTATACCTAATGAGACCAACACAGAATTTTCAGAACTACAAGGGACCTCCAAGTTCAACCTCCTTTCTTCCAAAAAATCTCAAAAAGCTTTATACATTAATCCTCAGAGCATACCAAATAACAGATATCACATTTTGTTTAAGGCTTAATTTAAGGATGGAGAGAACAAGGCAAGTCTCAGCTTTAAATGGCAGAATTCTTTTACTATAATAATGAGATTCTGATCTCTAAATCTAAGAAGATTCAGATTAACTTCATTTTTGAACCTGGATAAACAGAGCTGAATTTAGATTTTCTTTTTTTTTTTTGTCTTAGGTCCTAAGCTGCCTCAGCTGACTGAATTTCTATTAAATAACAGTATCCTTTCTCTTAGCTGACTGGGAGAACTACATGTTTTAAGAAGTAAAGAGTTAAAAAATCAAATAATTCAATTTTACATCCTTCCTCCTGACTAAATTAGAAGCCACTTCCCCATTATTTCATGATTAATATGAAAAATTACAGGCACAATGAGAGGAAGTTCATTTGTTTCCAGTAGTAACATTCTGGTTTCTGCTGCAATCCCACTGGCAACAGAAGGAAGCAACATATACCACATGCCTCCCCTATAACAACACAAAAAGTTGTTGACTTGGAACTCCTTTGGAATGTTAGTAAAGCAGAAAAGCTGATTGTGGCTTTCCTTCGGTATTATTTGGGCAACCTAGCCTTAAAATAGTGACCATACACAGGTCCTCAAGGCAGGACCAAACCAAGATATTAGTGCCCTAGGTAAGTTAATAATCTGGTATACCTTCAAATGGACACTCTTCAAATTTTTGCTCAACAGGGGTTTGGGTGGAGTTCAGCATGTCAGGCCTGGAGGGAGGGCTGAGACACAGCTGGTGGAGGCTTTCAGCTTGCATATTCCATTCAACACAACAAAGGCCCTGCAAGTGAGCAGGCTAGATTTTCTTGGAAAGCAGTTTGATGCCATCTACGGATTCTCAAATATGCCCTTCCCCACTCCAAGCTGTTTATCAAAGCATTAGTAACTGCAGCATTTATAACTGCATCTAGTAACGCCTTGAAAGGTTACTGATTTATATTCTTTTCTCTACCTTGTTGCATTTCCAGTGATGTTTTCACACTCCTTCTAGATCCAGACTCTTCCCTTCAGGAACACTGTCTTTTCATTTCTTTTTTTTTTTGTGAGGAAGATCAGCCTTGAGCTAACATCCGATGCCAATCCTCCTCTTTTTGCTGAGGAAGACTGGCCCTGGGCTAACATCCGTGCCCATCTTCCTCTACTTTATACGGGACACCGCCACAGCATGGCCTGACAAGCGGTGCGTCAGTGCACGCCCAGGATCCGAACCTGCAAACCCTGGGCCACCAAAGCGGACCGTGCACACTTAACCACTACGCCACTGGGCCGCCCCCTGGCTTTTCATTTCTATACCAGGTACTGAGTGTTTGCAATGTGCCAGGCACTGTGCCAGGTATTAGAAATATAAAAGTGATTAAGATACTTTCCCTGCCTTTAAGGAACTCATACTTTGGGTAGGAGAAACATTTACAAATAATACAATCCCACAGAGATGAAGTCTATGGCAGTAAAATGGTTGTGACTAGATACTACTGGTGAAATGCTCTGAAATCCTTGGAGATGGATACTTTCTTAAAAGAGAGGTACTTTGAGTTTTGCTTCTATCTCTGGAAACTTCATCTTGGATAAGGAATGGAATAAAAAGAGAGTAATGCAAAGAGAGTAATGTTTTCAAGCCTCCAGTTCCCCGTGGCTGTAACGGGATGGGGAATTAAGGATGTGGGATAATACCTACATGAAACTTAGCCCAAACCTTTCATTTTGCATATTCTTTTTCAAACAATTTTGTCCCTTGAACTTGCTGTGTGATACTAGGGGAAGGATGTAGTAAGCTCACCTAGTCCCTGCTACCTGTATAGCTACATATCCCTGGATCCAGATGGTTTCTCCCCTTCAAAATAATTGCAAACAAGATTAAAACTGCATGAAGGAACTATTCCAGCTGGCTTTTGGCTTCCTCTGATGTACACTCCTTGAATAAAGCAGTGGCAAAATTAGATTTAAAATAAGGAACATAAAAAAGGCTTACTACTGTTACCAGATCACCTCAAGGTCCTGCTACGTGTGAAACCCTAAGCCCTGGCATTAGAAAACTGAATGCATCAGCCAGCTAGAGTATGCATACGTTATGAAATATAAAAACTTTAATAAGAAAAAAAATTTGTTTTGAAGGCTTATCTCCACGTTGCCTCTGGATACCTAAGAGTATGATAGAGCTAGGCATCTGGAATAAAATAGAAATACAGTCCAATAAATCCCCAAGTTGGAAAATCCTCATGTCTATTACCTTACCTGCCATCAATCCATCTAAATAAAACCACATAGCCACATCTTCCTCTGGTGAAGGAGACAAAAAAAATATTGATCGTTCTTTGGCAGGTGGCTATTACTGACTACAGCAAGCACGAAGAAAGAAAATCTGAGGAGTCTGCCTGTCTAAAATACCAGCCCCACCAATCTTAATTTTCACAACAGGTCCTTTCTGGTTCTAGACAATTCCTCAGCAGAGCGGGACCCAGCTTATTAGGCCACAACATTTCACACAGAACCATGATTAGTTCTGCCTTACCCCAATATTACTATAATCACTCAGTAATTCCAGGGTACACCTCTTTTTCCAAGTGTTTTAATCTCAATATATACAGCTTCAAATATTGGTAGAAAGCTTCAAATATTGGTAGAAAGCTTCAAATGCATTTTCATAAGCTATTCCTCAGAGAATTACTAAATGAGAAGACTGTGGCCTCTAATGGGTACCTCAACTTGCACAGTGGCATGCATGCTGAGACATGGTTCTAGTGGCTGCTTAAACAAGTCAATGTGTACTTACAGGAGACCTGCTCATGTTGGGAAATGTGCTAGAAAGTACTGGGGATATAACAGATCCTAGAGACTATCCTTGTCCTGGAGGAGCTGAGAATCTTGAGGTCAAGCTGGGCCATACTGTGGATGTTTTTTAAAGTGCTCTAAAATATAAAGTACTATATAAAACACTTTCTATTAAGAAACAAGAATAAAGATCACGCAGGCAAAAAGAAAACCCTCCTTGTTAAAGACAGCCTTAGTAAGTATCTTGCCTATTCATGTTAGTGACAATTTAGTTGGGACTCTTTTACCTCTGGACTGATTAAAAAATTGTATGAGCTGGTATTTGTCAGGGGTGATTAATAAGGCTAAGTATTTTCGTTTTTTAAGGCTGAGTATTCGTTGAGAATTGTACAGTCTCTGATTTATTCTCTCATTGTTCAACACCCAGAGGGCTGCTTTTGCCCAATACAGCAGAGAGGAAGCCCAGAGAGCCCCGGGACTCACAATGTTCCCTACTGCCTCTTTCAACCTTTTCACCCCAATTAAAGGTCAACATGGCTGCGCAAAAATCTTTATTTAAAAAGGCAGTCATCTCAGCGAGCTGCCAATTGAGATTATACTGCCACTTCATAGAATTCAATTAAACCCAGGACAGGGCATCTGTGAATCACTGGAATAAGCCTGAAGTTGAGATGTTTTCTGCTTTCTCTTAAAAAAGCTGCCTCTTCCCGCCGTTATTTTGTTCACTACCCAGAGCGCCATCGCCAACGCGCAGGCGCGCGCAACACACACACACACACACACACACACACACACACACACACACACGCGCGCGCGCGCGCATGATACCCGTCCCCTCCCCCCGCGGTTCCTGGATTTATGGCTCCCGGTTTAATTAAATTCCCTCTAACGTCAATCAAAATTGGCAGCATGCCCCCTTCCCCCCGCCCCCCCCCCGCTGGCGCCCGGCCACCGGCACCCACCTGAGCCTCCCGCAGCCTACGTCGCCGCTTCCGCCTGGCCCCCGGCACTTCCGCCGGAGCCGCCCGGCGCCCGCCCCGCGCCCCGCACTTCCGCCCCGGCCCGCCGCCCCTCGGGCTGGCCTCCCAGCGTCTCAGAGCGGAGCCGATCGCCCCTCTGAAGGCCTGCCGCGCCTGGCCGTTACACGTGAAAAGAAAGACACAGAACCAAGACCAAAATGTTAAAAAAATAAAAAGGCCACGAAAAAGTGACCAACCGTGTTTGAGACTATTTAATAACCAGCCTCAGGTGTGGGAGCCAACTTTTTGAGAATATGCAGTGCAGGCAATTTTAACCCCTCCATTCGTTCATCTGTACCTTAATGTTTACTGTCCTCCTCCTCTGGGTCCGAGCTGAGCTAGGTTATGGGGAACAAGATGATGAACGAAATTGGCAGCTGTACCCTCCCCAAACTTAAAGTTGTGTAGGCAAGTCAGACATTAGGAAGTTAGCCTTTAAATAGATCATGCCTTCACTGAGCTAAGTGCTTTGAAAGGGAAGGAAATGGGGACCTATGAAAAGAGATGAGTGGGATCTAGGGAAGAAGTAGCTCTTGGGCTGGGATGTGAAGGGCCGAGTTGGGCAGGGACAAAGTTCTCCAGGCCTGGGGAAGGTTGGGACTGGAGGGAGCCAAGTGTGGGCAATGCACAGAAGACTAGCTAGTATGGCTGAGGCTAGAGGGGGTGGGGAGAGGAAGGCAGGAGCCAGGCCATACCCGGCCTTTCAGGTTTGTGCTAAGGGCAGCTGGAGGAATTTCTGTTTTACTCTGTTTTTGTTTGTATGTGGGAAGGCGGTTGAACTGATGGCCTTTCCATTCTGAAAGGATCACTCCGCTTTGGGAAGGAAATGAGAGGGGATTGGGGGTAGGGGAGAGCAGAGTACAAGCAGGGAAGGCAAAAGGCAGCTAAGTAGTCCAGGAGGGAGGTGTGGTGGCTTGAATGGTGGTGGTGTAAATAGTGAGAAAATGATAAGTAATAAGAGTAATCCTCAAAGCTAGCATTTATTGATTGCTCACCATCAGCTTAACACTCATTAACTTGTGTGTGTTAGTGTTAGTGCTCTTGTGCCCTTAGTACAAACCTCAAAGGCCCTGTGTGGCCTGGCTCCCACCTACCCTTAAAACAGTCCTATTAAGTATTATTGGTACCATTGTACAGATGAAGAAATGGAGGCTGAATAACTTGCCCTAGTTCTCAGAGGTGGAAAACGGCAGAGTTTGGGTTCCATCACATGCTGTCTGATGCCGGCATCCAGGAGCTTGCCACTATACACTCAATATGTATTCAGTGATTTTAAAAAAGGTACAAAACAAACCAAAGTCAGGAATGAATCCCCTAAACAAACCACACTGATGATGTGATATTGTTAAGGACACACCTAGAAAGTAGAGTTTTCAAATTCTTCATCACTTCAGCATTTGCTGAACAGTGGATTTTGCGGCTGTCAGCAGACTACCTATGATGATTTTTGAGTTGATACACTCCAATAAGACCTAATGTTTCTGGAAAAAAAAAAGTCGATCAACAAAGTGCACTCCACCTAACAGGTGCTGATATAATGTCTTTAAAGAAGTTATCTTGGGTTTAGTTATAAACACCTCGGTGGAGCATGCATAACTCACATCTTGTGGAGTGGTAGAAAAGCTTCCTAGAAGTGCAACTCCAAATCAGCTCTCAAATCTCATTTCTTGTTGGAAAATGAAGTAAATTGGATTTATGAAACCTGATTTCACCCACTGAAGGAGAAGAATGACTTCACCAAAGGCCAACAGTGAAGACTTTTAGCATTAGTTAGGGGTAGATTTCTCTAAGGGGCCAAAAATTTTCAGAATTTGAGTTTAATTAGTAAGAATTTCTTGGTTTTTTCAGGTGATGGCACTAGACTTGGTACCTCCACATGATTGTTTTGGTTGAGGGTGGAAGTCCCATGAAATGGCTGGGAATTCGTGAGAACTCACTGTAGTTAATGCCCAGTCGCTTTGGGAGTGCTTGGCTGAGTGCTGAGATTCAAAAGGACAAGTTTAGCTTCTAGATTCAGGACTCACAGTAAGCTGTACTTGGAAAAATGTCTGCAGTCTGACCAGGAAAAACTGTTGTCTCCAAAATAAAAAAAGGAAACTGCCAAAGAAAAATTAATAAAGATTTGTTAAATGGTCACAAATATAATACTGTTCCAGCTTCATTAATTGTTGGATTTAGTGTTCATAACAATTTTATTACATTTGAAAACAGTTTTTAGATGAGATGCTCTTACTGAGTGATAGTTCCTAAATATACCTAAGTGTTGAGAAATCAGAGCATATTTTAAATTTGTTACTTTAGCCAAATAATTTCAAAGGCAAAATTATAAAGTGTTTTATAGCAAGCTTATTAAATGTGGGCTGTGTACACATTTTAACATATTTCAGTTGATGTGAAAGTGACAGTGTTCAGAGAATATGAAGGTCTTAGTATAGGGATGGGTCTTGTACAATTTTGTTCACTCAAAACATGCTTGTCATAGGTGTTTGACCTTATCTTGTCCTCCAGGTCTGGACTCCAATTCCAAGCTATGCTCTGGGAATCTGGATAGGACTCATGCAAGGATCTCTGTGTTCTCGAAAGTCAGTTCAGAACTCACTGGGTTGAGTTCTTCTCTTAGATCTCAAGGCCGTGCCAGCTCTATGGTCAGTTCTGAGATGGAAGCCTGCTCTAGAGAAAGACTGGTCTGCAACTCCTGAGATAACTCCAAGGGTGCTTTAGAGGACACATTGCCTGTTCTTCCAGAGATGACCTGGAAGTCAGGCTTCCCCCCAAGGCCTCCTAAGGGCTGGACGTGTGGTGGGAGGCATCTTCACTTCCACACTGCTGGCTCTGTCTCTGGGAAAGCAGGAGTAAAGAAATGGCTTTTGATGTCAATGCTTTCCCTTGAGAATATCTTAGAGTAATGATATATATCCTGACAGGTAGTGACTGTCATGCCAGCTGTATTTTACTGTTATCTTGCTCTGTGCTGCCACTCAAAACACATGCAATCTGAACTTTGACTGGGAGGGACAGTCCCTACGTAATTGCCACAGTTGGGTGATGTAATTGTGATGGTGGAGATATTTAGAAACCTGGGAAGTTTTCTTCCCTGGTCTTTTTCTGGTCTTTATAGTGAGCTTATTTGTTTTTCATGAGTTTCTCATCCCCAGTACTGCAAACTCTGCAGGAAGTGATCTGTAAGGGCCAGATATTGTGTTATGTTTAAAGTCACGGAGAAAAACAGTGGCAACCTCCCAAAGAAAAGACAGCCTTCTGAGTCTGGATGTGTTGGGTCGGCAGGGTCACTGTTGACTCCCCCAGGCCAACCATTACAGGAAACAGAATTATAAGCCTGTCTTATTGGGGGAGAATGGACCTCAGAAGCCTGATTTCTATATCCCCCTTGACATTTAAAAGACTCTACTCTTGTGCCAGACATTCAGAGGAGAGTGAAGAAAATTTTAAAAGGAGAAAAATGTTTATTTGTTTTAGGGCTTGCTCAGTAATCCACTTATGCCATTTACATTAAAGAACCTTTCCATGTAAACACCATTAATTATGTAGTATAAGAGCCAAATAAAAATGCTAAAAAATAGAAGTAATTGTAGACTGAATTAGTATAGCTTGAGTGCACATATATTATACACAGACTGTAGACTTTTACATTTTATTGGGGGAGGTGGATTTGTGAATTTCTATTGTTTGAGCTACTAGGATGGAACCAACAGAAATGACATTTTACAGATGGATACCAAAGCTGTTAAAGTTTAAACCCATACTGGCAGTGAAATTATGGTTTTCACAGGGGCCTTGACTCATGCCCCCTCTCTATATCTGTCTTGAAAAAACTGTGGGCGGAGATGTGGATTGAGTGTCCTGTGGACTTCCCCAGAAGGTTTGTTGGAGCAGGTCCATTACTGTCTACTCCAAAATCAGAAGCCTCCAACGTCAAGTGCAATAACAGGAGATTGCTTGTGTCTATGATAAAGGAAATGAATCGTGTGCAGCCTGCCAGGCACAAAAAGGGGCAGGGACTGAAGCTGTGCAGGAAATATGGCATGGGGACCTTGTAGTAACAATGACAGTATATATTGTATCACCTTTTGTAGTATTTCAAGGCTTTTCATGTATATTATTTAATTTGATCCTTTACAATAATTCTATAAGATAGGTAGGGCATATATTTTTACCAACCCCATTTTACAGACAAGGAAATTGAAGCTTAGGGAGGAAGATCACAATGAAGTGGAGATTGGAAAGCATTTCCTAATTCCTATCTATATTTTTTTCTACTACCACATTCATATTTCTTTTTAAATATAAATGAAAAGAAACATGGTTTAGTTCATAGCAATATTTTGTGCTATGTGGGATCTTTTAAGAACATTTGAGTATGTTTATATCATTTCCTCAGGGAAAGTTTTGTTTTACCCAGAAAAGCAGGAAATGGAGTTGAAATGGGAAAAGTTTTTCATTTTTATGGATTAAACCCATCTGTTATGTTCACTAAGCCTGGATCATGGAGGAGAATAGATTTCTTACAGTGTCAAGAGAGGAGAGAAGAGTAAAAAGCACCTCCTTCCTTCCCGGGTTCAGGTCCACATGTATCCAGGAAGTCCTGTTCAGACAAAACAGGGTGGCCGGCCTATCAGTCAGAAAGAAAAAACACCACTGTCCTCCAACATGCCTCAACACACTGAACAGACTTCCACAGAGTGGAAGTAACACTTATGGCTCAGAAGAATTCTGAAGGATAATTTTTTTCACTGCTTTGAACATCTTTCAGAAATATGCTTAAATATTTTGCTATATTATCTGCTATGTCTGCACAGCACAAGATAAAGGGAAATTATCTTGCATTCATTTATTCAGAATAATGCTTACTGAGTATGTACTACGTACCAGTACTAGAAACTAGAACCCTAGGGTTGAACCAGACATGCCCCTTGTAATGGAACTCACAGTCAAGTGAGGGAGATGATTGTTAATCAAATGATCACATCAATAAATATTTATTGTAGAAGGCCCTTTCTCCAATGAGAGCAAGACTAGTAGCTGATTAGGTAATTGGAAAATGCAGTTACAGTGGGAAATCATTACAATATGTATATGTGTGTGTGTGTATATATGTATGTGTATATATATATATACGTATGTATATATATATAGTTTTATTTTTTACTTAAAACACATAAATGAACATTTATTTACCAAATTTGATAGGGTCATCTTTCCTGCGAAAAGCCCACTCAAAATGTATATCATCTACAGTTTCCAGTTTCAGACACTTTAAAGTGGAGGGAGAACTTAAAGACACTTGTGAAGTAATTTGAATTCATTTAGATTTTTATTATTTTTTCCCCAGTCTTTTACACTTGTCTTGCCTGTGACTAATTTAAGAGCAATTTTTTCTCCAGCTTTTTCAAGTCTTTCCAAAGCATTTAACTTAGTTTTCATAGAAATAGCAACTCTCTTTTTATGCTCCTATTTGATCAATTTATGATATTTAATTAAACTACGTAATTATAGTAATCAAGTACAACTGCCTTAAACAGGTTTGGGAACAAAAACCACCCCCTTAGTAAGGATAGAGCTCAGCTGGTGGGGGTAGAAATGATGAGGGTATCAGGCTGCAGAAGCCGCAAGCATTTATCTTGCTCTGGGCAATCAGTCAATACGTTTTACAGACAGATTGGAAAACATCAGTTAATTCCCAGAGGAGCTCAATTAAAAGAGTTTCTATTGTAATTAAAAGCGAATAAACATTACTAAGAAAAAGCAGTGGGTGCCATGAAGGTCTGTAATTGGGGGATGTGACTCAGTCCTGGGGCTTCAGGAAAGGTCTCTCAGAGGACTTGACAGTTGAGCGGAGATCAGAGGATGATTAGGCATTTCCTTGGAGAGGGGCTGGGCCGAAGGTCTGGAAAAAAGGGATTCCAGGCAGCAGGAGAAGCAGAGTGGATGCTGTGAGGGCAGAGAGAGTATGTGTTGACAATGAGGAACTGAAAGAAGCCAGTATGGTCAAAGCAAAGAGCGGAAGTGGGAGAGCAGTCCAGGATGAGGCAGCGGGAGGTAGAGGCCAGTTCATGCCAGCTTTATAGGCTCTGATAAGGATAAGAGTCTTCATCCCTACTGACAACGGGAAGACATCAACGGTGATAAAGCAAGGGTATGCTTATTTGATCAAGAGCAACAGCTAATTTGTCAGGTTTTGACCCTAAAATCGCATTTGGGCGCTTGGATTGTTTGTTTTTACAATCTAAATACACTATAGGTAGTGGAGAAAAAAATATTTTCTTAACCTCTGGCAGCAGAATTTCTCATAGGGAGGGAACTGTCTTTGAATAGGAAAATACATTCATTAGCTGTTTGTGGGTCAAAGTTGAGGGCCCAAGGGTGGGTGTCAGGATAATAAAAGAGATGCTAACTATCTCTGTTAAGAAAGTGGGAGGGAGGGAGAAAGGAGGAAGGAGAGGTGTTGTGTTTCCTAGGGCTGCCATAACGAAGTACCGTAACCTGGGGGCTTAAAATAACGGACATTTATTGTCTCATAGTTTTGGAGGCTAGAAGTCTGAAATTAAGTTATCAGCAGGGCCATGTTCCTTCCGTGAGCCCCTGGGTAGAATCTTTCCTTGCCTCTTCCTAGTTTCTGGCTGGCAGTCCTTGGTGTTCATTGGCTTGCAGCTGCATCACTCAATCTCTGCCCTTGTGGTCATATGGGCTTCTCCCTGTGTGTCTCTGTCTGTGCCTCTTCTTCTTTTCTTATAATGACACCAGTCATATTGGATTATGGCCCATTCTAATGACTTCATCTTAACTCGGTTACATCTGCAAAGACCCTATTTCTAAACAAGGTTACATCCACAGATGCTAGGGGTTAGGGCTTGACTATGTCTTTTTAGGGGGACATAATTCAACCCGTAACAGGTGTGAGGGGAGAGAGGCGAGAAGGATCAGCAGAATTGTGGGAGGTTAAATGGTGGGGGGCTACAACCAGTAAGAAATCACTGGTGATAGGACAGCTGAAAGGACTAATATGGGGTTTTCAAGTGCTTTTCTTACAGTGGAAGATGTGACAGACTGTGTAATGTCTCCCCCGTTGTACCCATGTGGTGGCTCCCACCTTTCCAGTGAAAGTTCTGCTACGTAGTTTGCTGATGCTTTGGTGGTGGAGGTGAGAGGGCAAGTGACAAGTGGAGTCACTGAGAAGGATTTGGGTCCCATGTTAGGGTCACTGACATAAAAGGTTTGACCACAGGAAACCTCACAGAGAACAACAATTCAAGAGAGGCTGGAAAGCTGAAAAAAAGTAATTCTGTGACTGTAAATCCCTGCCGCCATCCAGATATTTAGAGATATATTGGATTTCCACAATGATTGGGTCAACGTTATCTCCATCTTGTTGGGCTAGGACCGAGGTTTCAAATACAATTATTAAAGATCTTCCCTTTCACTTTGTTCTGTCAGCCTTTTTAGGGTACAGTGCATATTTTAGCTAAATTAGGAATATTTATGAGTTACTTAAAAGAAAAAAGAATAGAAAGTCCTGTGTTCTATATCTCTTGCCCTACCAATTTCTAAATACAGAAATTCCAAATAGACTATCACTTTGATGGCAGGAGAATGTTCTCTGAAGTTAGGTTTTCATTTCTTGTCAGTCGCCCTCCTTACTTCATAGAAAACCTTTTCGTTTCATTTCTCTGTTGGTGGCTGAGGCGAGGAAGCTCTTCCAGGCCTTTCCCTCAGGTTTGCGCCCAGCTCTCAAGATGAAGGAAATGGTTTCCTGTAGTGAGTCCAGATGTTTGTGTTTAGCATTATTGCTATTAGCCATCACGCCTGAGAGTTGTACAAAATTAAATCTGTCCTTGAGGCCTGGAAGGGAAGACAATCTTGACAATAGTTTAATGTCCTCAGAGTGAAACAGCTGAAATGGGGGGAGAACTACCGTCTCCGTGAACTACGATCCTGCACGACAGCCTTTCTGTTCATTTCTATGCTTCATTTACGTTGGTATTTAACACAAATGTGGATTTAAAACACATGAAAGCCTCCTTAAAACCTACGTAACTGGCAAATGGTTAGAATAATTAATAAAGCATTTTTTTTTCTGTAAGCGGCTTGAAGAAAATGAGAATATTTGCAGTTGGCAAAGGTATTATTTGTGGCTAATGCATTGTGCCTCTGTGGAAGCTTTCACCCCATGTTGTATGTACTTCATGAGCACTGAGGTTGCTCAGGCAAAATGAAGCAAAAAGCAGAACAATTATCCAGAGACTGTGAACACAATATTAGGTTATGTTTGGATATTTAGGCAAGAAATCTCTAGAGTCTTCTCTCACTTTGTGAATCCTACATGGGTTGTTGGTTGGAGTAGCTGGATAATGCTCTTCTTTACCCCTGAAGGGGTTGGCTAACCCATTCATTCCCCTGCATTATGCCAGTGAAATTGTGTTCTCTGGCTGCTGAGGGAAGACGGGCTCTCTTGGTGAACCTGATATCATCCTCTTTATCCTTCAGGAAGCAACCGGTCTCCCCCTTGAACCACGCCATGTCTGTATGACTCCTGCCTGCTGAGGGAAGGTGTCCTCCACAGCGAAGGCACTTATGTCAGGGCCGTGAGTGCTGAGATGGCCCAGAGAATGCTGGAGGAATGGCCTCTGAGGTCAACCCAAGGCCTACACCATGTGCCAGGCTCTCTAGTTCTAGATAGTGTTCTTTTCCTTAATTCCTGTGTGGGGTTCTGTTTCCACAATTCCTGCTATGCTCTTGTTAGTCCCTTTAAACAACGCTTTAAAGACAGTTATTCAGCCAATGTAAGAGGTGCCAGTCTTCTATGACACCCACATTTTGACCATACCCTAAGCCCAAGACCATCTTCTCACAGCTCTATACAAACTCTCAATGGCTACCACACATTAAAAAGATTAAAGCAGAAAAAAAATCTCAGCTTGAACCAGCCATGTAACTGCACACTGGTGCTCCTTACCCTGCAGGCATTAAGCATTCTTCAGTTTTAAACATTTCATTTTTTTTTAATAACAGTGAGTCGAGTTGGCCAGGATTCAGAAGAAACCTCTTGAAATGGTGATAAATTTAAAAAGATTCTTTATGAAATCAAGGGTGTTAGCTATTTTCTGGGAAAAAGCAGGAAGATTGAAGGATAACAATACTTTGGCAGATATGAATATTAGAAAGAAAGTAGGGATTAGTTATTCCCATTAGTCAAAGAGACAAGACAGGAGTAATTGGGATAAGCTTGGTGGAATAAAAAACATTTAATATAAGAAAAAACTCATTATAAGTACAAGGAAACTTTGACATTGCCTTCTTGTACTACTGATGACAATTCAATTATAGTATAGTCATATTTCTTATTTTTGTAACTGTTAATTGGTTAAAGCATAGAGCATCTTGATGAAATTTCTCTCTCATTCTTCCCAAGCATGTGTGTGTGTATGTGTGTGTGTTTGTATATGTGTATAAAAATGAAGAAATGGAAATACAGCAGAGACGTATGTTACTAGCTCCATTTGTCTAGGGAAAGCTCACAACCCAGAATTACTCTTTCCTTCCACTATTGTGAGGTGGTTGGTTACTTTGAAGACATCTACGCATAGTCTTTTGCCCCCCAGGGTCTAATCCTGGGGTTACCTGTGGCTTCTTGGTTAAGCACTGGTTTCCTTTCGGATCCTCATTGATGCTCACATAAGTGCAGATGATGAGGCAGAAAATCTAGCCAAAAGAAATAGTCAGTTCATGTTTCATTGTATTTTCTCTGCCCATCCCCTGCTTTAAATGCTTATCTGATTATGTATTATCTCTCATAGCTTGCTTGGATTCCTCTTTCCTCTTGGTCTGGAGGTTGAGAGAGAGAGAGGTGCTTAAAATTCTTTGCCATCTAATGTCACCTGTGCTCCTGCAGGTGATTTACAGGCCACATGGTGTCGTGTCATCCCTCCTCCCCACGCCAACTCAGTGGTAGCTTGACCTTCAACAGCTGCTGAGCCTCTTCGTCTCTAAGCAGGGGCAGAGAAGGCCATTATAGCAAGGAAATAACATGTGGCTTTCCAAACTGCATGAAATACATCTATTGTGACTAGAGGAATTACACATTCATGAAAACTGCACAACGGAAGACTACTCCACTTGCCAAGCACTCACCTTGGCTGAGCCTAAGGCCTGGCAATCAATGCAAAGCTCTGGCTCTCTCATTTATTTACCTTGCCAGTCAAAATGTGCAGCACGATTGCAGCTTTCTACAACATGCCATGAGAAGAAAGCTGGGAAGAGTCCTGCATTTCCAAGGAAACCTGAATTCCCTGATGATTTGATTACATTTTTATTTCATATCAACAAGTATTTATTGGGTGCCCATTGTTCCAACATTATCCTAACAAAGTTGCAGTACTGTATTATTAGGAAAGGAATTTACTAGTCACAAGGTGAATTTCTGCAACTCTGTGAAGATTCCCCTTCCTCCATTAAATAGAATATTCAACTAGTGTGTATAAAACTACTCACACCAAGATGATGAGTTCTAATGTTTATATTTCTTATTAATTCCTGATTTATTAGCAGACAATCATGGAAACTCTTCCTGTTTACTGAACGGAAAAATGAAGCCAGAGATGTTAAGTGCCCCCCACCCCCCGCCCCGGAAAGGGAACACTGTTAGTGGCAGAGCCGGGAACAGCATTGCTGTCTCTCAACTCTGAGTTCATATTCACTCCACCAGAACATTGCACTCGTGGATTTGGGTTTAGCGTTACAACGTCAGTAACGACGATGACCGAAAAGATTGTGACATTTAAAATGCTGTCCTCAGTTTTGTTCATAGCTCATCAGGGGTGTAGTTCCAATGCTGGTTAGTTTCATGCACCTGCTGTTCCTTCTACCTTCAGCCTGTCCCCTCCTCTGCCCTAAGATCTCTCCATCTTTACCTTCTCCGCTGGGCCGGGTGTGCTAGATGGGTCACTCACGGCTGTTCACACCTCCTGCCAGTGCTCCTGGACTGCAGAGGCTGGAAAGAGACTCCTTGCAGCTAGGGCTCCAGATATGTTAGCCTTTTATTTATTTATTTATTTTCCAGTAGGGATCTAGCAGGAACCAACAACTGTGATCCCTGGAGAGCCGCTAGTGAGGTGTGTTGCTGGAGCCAACGTTGCATTGGCAGCCTCTTGATTCCCAAGCTTCCGAGTATAGTGAGAGGGCAGCTCCCCTTGGGGGTTCAGTTCTGCAGTGTTGTTCTAGGACCCTTCTCGCCAGGCTCAGCGTAGAGACTGCTCCTCTTGTCTTTTCAATGATTTTGTTAGCATCTAATTCCCTATATTAAATCTCTTTCTACTTAAATTAGCTGCAGTGGTTGCTCTGATCTGCAACTGAGTACTGTCTTTACTGCTGCTCAAAGATCGCCTGTGAGCCCGCTGCAGCCTGCGTCAGCCTGTGTTCATTACATCATATTGCATTTAAGTTGTTCTCTCTCTCTGTCTTTCTCTCCTTCTCGCCACCCCCTAGTCCCCAGACTATAAGGTTATTCATCTGTTAGTCCTGCTCTACGTGGGATAAAGCCTGGCATAGCATATTCACTTAAGAGATGTTTGTTTGACTAAATGGATGCATAATTAAATGCAGAGGACCAACTATCCTGTGATGCTTACTTAGTTCATGGAGAATGAAAAACTTGTTGAAAATGCAATTTTATTTCATACATATGCCATTAGTGAATTTCATTTAATAAAATGTAAAAAGCCACACACTTTTAGCTTGATATTAATCACTACATTTTACTTAAACAGTCAAATGGGATTTGCTGCTCCGCAGTTAAATATTTTGCTGTCCCTAGAAGACTAGCAGTGTGCATTGATAAATGTGAGCCTTGCCTCTTAGCTCTTGCCTCCTACTACATTTCTTCCTGGGTAAATTCTGAACAGGTGCTACTAGATGCCTCATTAACTGCATGGAGCTATAGAAATCTTGGGTGAGATGGTCCCTCGCCAGAAACTGAGCCCTGCCTTCTTTAAACACCACACTGGACTTAATGCATTGTGATTCTTTCTGTGTTGCCATAGGTGACAGACACTGGCTTAAGTTGCCAAGAACTCAAACTGATGTTATGTCTTATCTTTCCTCTGATCCTCTCTTCTTGTCATTATTCAGTCTGCTCTCTATCGTTTACCTATCTGTTTCATTTCCTCATCAATATTTATTAAGTGCCTAGAGGTTGCATTGTAATGAAAATAATAATAATAATATATGATAACATTTTAAACCATTTTAAAAGGCTTTTGCAGTTTGTAACTGATTTAATTCTTGCTAAAACTTTCTGAGGTCAGGAGGGTAGGCATTGATATGTTCATTTTATTGGTGAGCATAGAAAGATGTAGAAAGGGTAAGCATCCTGGTAAAAGTTATACAGCAGAACTGGGCCTAGATGGTACCAGTTGACCTGAATCTAGGTTCAGTGTTTGTCTTGATCCCATATTTTTTATGGTATGAGACAAGACTAAGAAAGAGACACAAAATGGACAATATCAGATCTTTGGGGCTTTGCACTGTGGATCAGCATATTACATACATGAAGACACAGAGGGAATGTTTTGATGAGAGTCTGAAAATACCTCAACTCAATTACAAAAGGTATTTCTATTGTTAACGAATGTGTGCGGTGCATCTACATGAATCACCCAAATGGAGAGCACACATGAATCTCAGCTGGCAATGATGAATCTCTTTGGCATTAATGATGCCACTGCAACAGCAGTCAGAGGAGGTCACGTGCTCACAGCGCCCTGATCTGGTCTGATGACGTATGGGATATTGAGCAACATTTCCAAGTAGGAGAGCAGCCAGAGGAGTGAAATTGGGATAGAAAAACATCCCAGAAAGCAAGTCACATGGAGATTGATTGAAGGGTCTAGGGAGGAGAGAGGGGAAATGGGCAAAGAGATGGTGTGAATCATTTTCTGTGGGACACCAGAGAGCAAAATGCTCACACCCAGTGAGTAAAATGACAGAGAGGCAGAAGAAAATGTTTTCTGGCAATTATAAGAGCCCAAAAATGAGATGGGCTACAGTGGAAGGTAATAAGCTCTTTGTCATTGGAAATGTTCAAGAAGATGGCCACCTGTCAAGGCTACGGTAAGGGAGCCTCCCTCGTAGGGAGGGTATTCATCTAGTTGTCAGACTGATGCAGGCTGGAAGCTGGTTGAGAAGCAGTCTGCATCTGGGAGTCTGATTCAGCAACTCTGGGGAAAATCCAGAGAATCTCTGCTGGGAAACCACTAGGCCAGATCAGTGGACTCCACAGTAGAGGGCAGAAGAAAAAAGACATCTCCTTCATATTCATGTTTTATCTAAAAGTAAAAGAAGGGAGTAAGCTTGCTAATATTTGATGTCTAATGAATCTGTCTCATGTCACATCTGAGATGTCACATAGGATACTACAGGCAGAGCAGGAGTCCTCCAGCACTCAAGCCTGCAGTGGTATCTTCATTTGTTCGTTCAATCAGCATGTGTCCATATATTGTAGTTTATTGTGCCCTGTTAAAGAAATTTATGGACCATATTATCTTAAATAGTAGAATTTCAAATAGTAGCATCTTTTCAGTATTTGGAATGAAATGGGGAATAACCATGACGATCTTTTGTGTCACAGAGAGGCCTGTGGGTTATCTTGGGTCAAAATAATTAAAGCATAGTCAAACTTAAAGTTGTACATTTTTCTTTTACAAAAAGACGTGTGTCCAATTTTGCTGACCTCCTGTGATGAAAAGTAGCTGTTAGTAGTAGGACGCTTGGCAGAAATTTTTCAAAAACTAAACACACTTAACATGTTCCATGTATATAGGGTTTAGTATGGGCCAGGCATTGTTCTATTTTAAATGGGTTGAGTCGTTGACTCTTCACACAGTCTTTGAAGGTAGGGACTACTTACTCCATTTTATAGATGAGGAAACTGAGACACAGAAAGGTGAAGTGGTGTCCTCAAGGTCACTCAATTAGTCAATGAAAGAATAGAGTTTAAATGAAGGCTTCTAATCAATCAACTAAACCAATTTACTCCTTCTCTAAAATGGTAACTCAGTTGTTTTTTTGAAAGTTACTTTTTGTGCTATAGAGAAAGCATTTTGAAAATAATGGCTGGTAATGTTTCCCTCATTAATGTTTTTTTTTTGTTTCCAAATCTGTGTAAGTGTGCAAACTTTAAAAACCATAACATCACAAACTTAGAAAACTTAGTAATAGAATTTCAAAGCTAATTTAAAAATGAAGAGTTTCAGTGTATTCTGAATTCATTTATTAAATGTATAAAAATGTAGTAAGTTTTGGTTTATGTCAAGAACAAATGATAGAGCAAGAAAAGTAGAAATTTGCTAGCAAATTTCTACAAAAATTTCACATAATTGGTGGATGAAATTAAACATAAGTTTCATGATTTAGTCAGTTCAGCCAACAATGCATTTTTTTCCCCATTTGAATGGATATATTTTTGAGAAGCATCTTTCTCAGCAGTGGCAGCTATTAAAGCTGCACCAAACTTTCAAATCCCTGCATCACAAAGTATTAAACTAAGATTTTAAAAAATAATGAATTATATTCTATTGCATTATTCTCAGTAAAAAAATGTTAGCAATGGTGTTATCTTTTTTTTTTTTTTTTTTTTTTGCTGAGGAAGAGTAGCTAACATCCTGAGCTAACATCTGATGCCAATCCCCCTCTTTTTGCTGAGGAAGATTGGCCCTGGGCTAACATCTGTGCCCATCTTCCTCTACTTTATATGGGATGCCGCCACAGCATGGCTTGACAAGCAGTGTGTCGGTGCGTGCCCAGGATCTGAACCTGCGAACCCCGGGCCGCTGAAGAGGAGTGCGCACACTTAACCGCTATGCCACTGCGCTGGCCCCTGGTGTTTTCTTTTAATGAGAGCAAAAATTCTTTGTTCCTATTAATAAAGTAAATACAGCAAAAATTATTTTAAAATATTTTATCTTCATGTGATCTTTAAAGTTTTTCTGATTTTGTACGCTTTATAATTGTAATGCATCAGTACAACAATGTATGTATACAACATATAAGTGAATATATAATGGGGTGCGTGTTCAAATTGTTTACTAAGGTGGACACATAGTCAGCCAAGTTCGGAGACCACTTGGTGTGACATCTTTCAAGGTCCGTTCCCTAGTTTGGAGTCTTTGATTCTCAGCTAAATGCTCTGCTGTTATTTGGTGGATGATAAAACCTAAGTGCTAGAAAGTCACTTTCCTCCAAGGCAGGCAGCACCTCATTATCCAGCTCACTTCCCAAATCCCATCCAAAAAAAAAAAAAAGGCTGAAGACCCACATTCTGAGTGAATCAGCTTGATTTAAGACTTAGAGCTATCTGTGTTTTGTACAACATCTAATGCACTGTTGATGCTCAATAAATAACAAATTGTGATATTAATAATTAAGAATTGATGTTACTGCTCCTGTGAAATGATTTTCAGAATAATTATTCCCCATTCGCTCATAAAGAAAAATGAGAGGTAGAGACAGAGCAATAGCTTTTAAGGAAATTTAGTTCCAGCTGCTTTGTGCGCATGTGGTTCCCTCCTCTCCCCCCTTTGGTAAATCTGATGAATAACTGAGCGAGACAGACCCACAACCAGCCTAGGCTGCACACCCCCCTCCCTTTTGTCTTCCTGTCTTAGGTGGAAATGTCTAAGATGTTGAGTTGTATGATTCTAAAGTTCTGGACAAACATTAATTAACTGGGGGTCGTTCTTTGTTTGAAGAGAGTTATGTCTAATTGTGAATATGTCTCCAATTATCTGCTCCTCTTTTTTGACTGTATTATTATCTGAAATGTGCAGTATCTGATTTGCTTGTACATTTATTTTAGTAGGCTTTTTGAAATAGGTGGCAATCATGAAAAAAGGGACAAATAGTCACCTTAATGAGAAAAATTGTAACGGTACAAGATTTATGCTCATGTATGTGCATATTACATGTATTTACACACACACACACACACACACACACACACACACAACATCGTTCCTTCTATTTGTAACCATGTTCCCTTTCAAGCCGTGGATTTTGACAATTGTGATCACCCACACTGAACTGGACTCCATTCCTTCTGAGCTAAGGGGATGGTTGAGATTTGCTTTTTCATAGCAGAAATAGGAAAAGCTCTCCAGAAAAGTGAATTAATCCTCCTGCAAAAGCAAGTGTAATTAATCACAAGAGAGAACTGGCCATGCATGTCAACAGAGTCCAGAGAATTGGCTGAGCGTTATGGATTCATTACCCGCCATGGAGCCCTCCTCCTACCCCATGCAGGAAGAGAGGTGACGTGCGCTCGGCAGCCATACCTGACACTGGCAGCATGGGCCTGGAGACCAGATGGATTACAAACTGTGAGAGATGCTGGGCTCATGTTTTGGCATAAGCAGTGCACACTGTTAATTAGGAGCATAGCTTTGAACAATGTCTTAAATAATTAGCCAGGGCAGGTATGTGCCTGTACAGGGGCGGGTTACAGATCTTTCTGTTGCTTAGAGAAATTTTCTGTAGTAACAAAGGAACAAAATGTAATTAATCCACAACTGCAGGATTTACACTCACTATGCATTTCAAAGCAAGCTTCTGAGTAAACCACCTACCAAAACCTTCTAGACATATCAGTAGCTTATAAATACTGACGTTGATGTCACTCTTAGCCTCATCTCTGCGTGGTTCCTCAGCTTTTAGAGACAATGTTATATGGTGGAGATCATAGACTTTCATGTCAAACAGAGCCAAATTCAAATCCTGCCTTCACTGGTTACTAGCCATGTTACACATGGCAGATCTTAAAATCGTCATCAGTAAGATAGGAATCATAGTATCTGTTATGGGCTGAATTATGTTCTCCCAAAATTCACATGTTGGAGTCCTAAGCCCTGGTACCTCAGAATGTGACTGTATTTGGAGGCAGGACCTTTAAAGAGGTGACTAAGATAGAATGAGGCTATTACGGTGGGCCCTAATCCAATCTGACTAGTGAGTGTCCTGATAAGAAAAGGGAATTGGACACCCAAGAGAGACACCAGGGATGCACACGCACAGAGGGAAGAACTTGAGAAGAGGCAGCAAGAGAGTGGCTGTCTGCAAGACAAGGAAAGAGGCCTGGAACAGATCCTTCCATTATGACCCTAAGAGGAAACCAACCCTGCTGGCACCTTGATTTTGGACTTCCAGCCTCGAGACCTGTGAGAAAATGTATTTCTGTTGTTGAAGCCACCTAGTTTGTGATATTTTGTTATGGCAGTCCTACAAACTATTCCCACAGTACTTGTTATAGGGTTGTTGTGCACATAAATGAGATAATTTTTGCATGGAACCTGACATATGTCCTTAATAAATGACAGTTGTTTTTGTCATGTAGATATTCAGTAAAAGTGATCTCCATTCTCTTCCTCACTGAAGAGGTTGTCATTTCCTGGGATTCATCAGCCATGCCCTTATGATACGTATTTGAAATTGGACTTCAGGCAGTATGGTTCTTTCCCTTGTGGCCAAGAAGATGGTGCCAACACAACCTCTTTATGGAGCAGTAAACCACCTCTCCCGAAGAGCCCCCATTATTCCTGTTCTGGATTCTTCCCTATGACTTTTTTCAGTCCTGGCTCAAGGAGACAGTGCCTTGTCTGGAAAAGACTGCCTGAATAGGCAAATCCACCTTCTTCTGCACCCGCAAAATCTACGAAGGATGGATTGTCTGCCAGTGGTGGAGACAGCTGTAAAGAGGGAATGAGAATATCTCGTTGTGATACTGGTCTTGTCCTGTATTTCTGCACTTTTTCCATTGACATGAAGAGGTGTTTGGATACCTAAAGACTCCATATTTTGTGGAAAGTCAAAGTAGATGTCATTTCAGAAAAAAACACAAACATTTGTGATGTTCCCACTCTGACATTTGGCTTTGGAACCAGGTAAATGAGCACAACCCCATAGTCACTGCACTTCCTGCCCCAATTCCAGACAGAAGCAGTTGGTGATTGACAGCCCTGCTGAAGGTGACAGCCTCATGTCCAGCCCCTTGTCTGGGAAGGCTGTGTGTGCCACTGACTGCTCTCCTCTCGGGCTGACGGGGGAGGAACTTTCATAATGACAGCATGGCACACGAAGCCTGGGCTGAGGTACGGGGGCTATTTTTAAGATGTTTAGGAGGTAAGGGATTCTTCAGGCCTGGGATTCAGAAGTGTTCTCTTTCCTCTATGGGTTAAGAAGCCTGTTTGCTGCAACCGTTTGTATATTCATTAATTTGACCAACATTTACTGCATGCCTACTAACTGCAAACCACTGAAATGCTCTCTGAGGAGCATAATAATAATAATAACAATAATAATTAACATCTTATGTCATAGGCTCTGGTCTAGGCCCTTTACATATTATTATTAATTTTATTGATAATATTTGTTGAATGTCTGCTATGTAGCAGGATCTGTGCTAAGCAGTTTGCATACCCTATATTCGTATAGTAACCACTTGGGGAAGTACTCTTAATCCCATTTCACAGATGGGAAAGCCGAGTTTCAGATAACACTCAAGGTCACATAGCTGGTAAATGCTGAAGTCAGGAGTAAAACTCAGGTTTTTCTGATCCCAAAGTCTATTCTATCTTTCTTTGGTTGCCCAAAAGATAGTTGAGAGAGAAACATTCTGTGATAAATGAGGCCTCTTGTGCCCTGCACTTGGAAGTCACTCTCAAGAGAAACATTCTTCTTATAAACATTGCTAGCTTTATGTCGCCAAATCACATATCTGGTGTGATTTTAAGACTAGTGCCCCGGGAGCTCAAATTTCCACCCATACTCTGCAACCAGCTTTCATCGACATTTGAGGGCTATTCCTTTGGGTTAAGGCTGTGCCCAGTGGGGGTAATGTTTATTCCATTATGTCATTTGCACCTTCATGTGAATGTGTTTATCATGTCATATTCTCTTGGGGATGCTGGAGAGTTCAGTGCAGGTTGAGAGGGAGAAACAGGGCCACAGGATGTGTGAAGGTATGAGGTGCAGGCCCCTCCAGGGGTGGAACAGACAATGAGGCCCAAGCGTTCCGAGGAACTAGCTGATTTGTGTCATTGTCAGCTGGGATTTCCTGAAGCTCAAGGCTGCTCTCTTTCCAAATCCATCTAATCTCCAGCTGGATAATGGCTTGGATAGAGATGTAAGGGAGTAGGCAGAGTCAGGCTGCTTTGTGAACAAGAAAAAACTCCATTTCTCTGAAATTTACATCTAACCATGGTCATGTCTACCTACATGCAGCCCATTTGAATGGAAATATGATTCTCTCTGTTAAATCCAACTACAACCTAATACTACTGACAACTAATATTTATATTATGCTAACCATTTGCAAAGCACCTTTATAGGCATCATCTCATCTGATTATTCCAGCAAACTCTGGGGTGGATCATTTTCTTCTTTTTCCCTCTAAGGGAACTGAGGCTTACGTAGTTCAATGATCTGCCCAGGTCACAGAGCCAGGCAGGTGGGGTATGTGTGGGGAAGCACACCTCATCTTTGGGCAAAGCCAGAGGTCCTCGGCCACATCAAGCAGGCTCCTTGACTACATACTTTCCCTTTATAGAAACCTGAAAATGCTGGGCTCCCAAATCACAGACCAGTTTCGATAAACGAAAAGGCTGACCTAAGTCTTTCTACTCTTCCTGGTATACACAGCCTGTCTCAAGCCACAATTACGAAAGCACTTCCTCTAATTCTGCTCTCACTGGGATGACTTGCAAGGATTTGCAGCTGGTTGAGAGCCAGCTTTGCTGTTGAATGAGTATAGTGGATAATGTGAGTGCTCTGGCCAAATTCCTCAGACCCCTCTTTACTGTATGTATGCGCCTGTGGGTTTGGTAGGATTTGCTTTCAGTGGCCAGGCCTGTGGCTTTCTTTTCAGGGGATGACCCCGACCGACAAGTGTGGGAGTGCCTTGGGTTAGAGGATTCTGAGATGTTGCTTACACCCCAGAGCTCCCCTGAGGGATCAGGTGAAGTCACTCTCTGTGGGTCTTTACCTGAGATCACACCTTTGCTTGACTTCCCGCCTCCCCAGCCCTGCTTCCCTCACCCCCATCAGTGTCCTCTGGGAGGTTTTCCTCGCCAGATCACTTGCACATGAATCCTTCTCTCCTATTTTGCTTCTAGGGAAAAGATAAAGGGGTCAGAAGATAAAGGGTGTCAGAAGTATGTTCTAGAATCTTTTGGTTGCCCTAGTTTAGTGTTTATTTTAATATCTTCGATTCAGCAGTTCCAATATTTATTAGTTGTCAGACCTTAAATTATTTAAAATATCCATGAATCTTTTTGCATCTCTAATATGGGGATAATAACACCTACCTTTTAGGGCCATGGTAGGGATTTAATGAGATAAGGTAGGTAAAGCACTTAACATAATATTTATAGGTGATGTTCGGATATTATTACCTATTCTAATACTTTGTGTGGAAATTTCTCTGGTAGCATTCTGGAAACCATTGGCAGTAGAATGGGTCAAAGTCACAGAATAATTCTACAACAGTGCAGCCTTGTATCTCTTGAATTTCGTAGACTTAGAGACAAAAGCTGTTTATCACGTGTAATCCAAGTGTCTCAGGATTTAGCAGCTGCTGATTGCAAATGCAGTCACATCATATTAAACCCCAAATGTCAATAGCAGTGAGCTAACTCCCATTGGACTGGCTTCTTGTTGACTCAAGGAAGCCCAGTCTTTTACGGAGCCCCTCTCCAGGGTGCTCAGGTTTGTCCACAATTCTGCCTCACCACCTCACCACGGGCGGAGCTCGGATTTACAGCTTTATGTCCCCTCCTTTCCACAGAGTTGCTGATCCCAGCCTGCCACTCTGCTGCTGCGGCTAGTGAAGATGGAGAGTCCCACACCTAATGTCATTTTAAAAATGGGCTGCACCTCAAGGCCTTGTTGTTTTTGTGAGGACGGGAGGATCTTTCTTTTCTATTTTTATTTATTTATTTATTTTTTTGTGTGAGGAAGATCGGCCCTGAGCTAACATGCGCCAATCCTCTTCTTTTTTGCTGAGGAAAACTGGCCCTGGGCTAACATCTGTGCCCATCTTCCTCCACTTTATATGGGACACTGCCACAGCATGGCTGGACAAGCGGTGCATCGGTGCGCGCCCGGGATCCGAACCGGCGAACCCCGGGCTGCGGCAGCGGAGCACGCGCACTTAACCGCTTGCGCCACTGGGCCGGCCCCTCTTTTTTATTTTTTGGCACTCAGCAGGGATAGGTATGGCAATTCCATGGTTGCTGATAGAATTCTTAGCAGCGCCAGGACTCCACTGTGGCCAGGCCCAATAGTATGCATAGGTGCTGGTAAAGCTGGAAATCGACTGCCTGCAGCATGATGAGTCAGGAACATCTCCACTGTGCCTCAAGGTCAGGGAACCTGAGGGTCAGCATATCTGGTGGCCACCAAATGAAGAGAATGCTCCGTATTCTTTATAGTGTGCATGTGTGTGTGTGTGTGTGTGTCTGTGTGTGTAGGCAGGGGTGGAGGTGGAGTGGGGTAGATTGATGGGGACCCAGGAAAAGTGAAAGGGACCCATAATGAGTTCACCAGAGACGAAAGAGTTCCAGAATTTTAATATATTTTCAATTAACAAAGAGAACCCTTTTCTCCTCAGGACAAACGCATGCTATCAATCTCCTTGGGTGGCAATGAGTTCTGGAACCTGCCACCACCTACAACCATAATCACCTCACCTCTCCAAATTCAAGCCCCATTGCTGAGTCTCATAGTAGAGATAAAGCAATTACTGTTTAAAACCACAAGTGACGGGGGCAGCTTCAGCCTGTAAGGAAGTAGCATAATTTCTCTCTGGAGTAAATAGCCTTTTATTTAGCAAAGATGAAGCCCCCAGGGCATGATTTGGAAGGAGGCATTGAAACAAAGAGATAGCTAAACCAATCAACATAAAAAATGAACAAGAATTTTCTGGGGAGAAGAGCAGAGAAAGGAGAAGGGAGCAGGAGAAACAAGGGATTAAGCCACAGAGTAGAGAGCTGTCAGGCTGCGGGAATGGCACACGTTAGACATCACCAGTGGCCAGAGGGTGTTCAAAGACAAGGGTGTTTCGTGTTCGTTTTAAGCTGCTTGCTCTGTGGTGACAGTCAACGACTTGAAGTGAGGGCTTGTGTGGGTGGTGTTTTGGGGAAAATCAAGGCAAAGAGTCTGTTCCAAATCTGAGTAACCAGAATGCAGCCCTGGAATGGGCTAAGGGAGAGAGAACTTTCCAGAAAGGAGAAATCAGAGGGAGAGCTTTTGGGGATTCACAGAAATATTTAGGAGGAGCCTGGACTTCCATTAACCATGGGATGGGGGCGACTGTTTGCCAAATTTAAGTAATTCTCAGAGGACAAAGTGACCTCACCTGTGACCTGGATGACACTCAGACTACCCATCTTGCAGTCTGACTTTCACCCACCTAAGCTCATCAAACATGGCTGTATGTGTCTGAATCCCAATACATTTCTAGGTTTTTGCCTTCTAAGGAAGCTCCTCAGATCCCAAATAAGTCAGTGGATGCAAATGGCTAAGTGGGAGGAAAAGTGTGTGTAATTGATGTGGTGAACAAGCAGGACTCACAGGGTGTGATCATAAAGCAATTTTATTATTTATTTATTTATTTATTTATTTTGTTGTGAGGAAGATTAGCCCTGAGCTAACACCTGTTGCCAATCTTCCTCTTTTTTGCTGAGAAAGATTGGCCCTGGGCTAACATCTGTGCCCATTTCCTCTACTTTATGTGGGACACCTGCCACAGCATGGCTTGATGAGTGGTGCGTAGATCTGTGCCTGGGACCTGAACCTGCGAACCCAGGGCCACTGGAAGCAGAGCTCGTGAACTTAATCACTACGCCACCGGGCCAGCCCCATAAAGCAACTTTATTTTGTCTCCCCCAACCGTTGGACAAAAATTTTTAGGTTGCCAAACAAAATCTTTTGTTTAGAAAGTCCAGCCCATAAAATACCAACACTCCAAGCTTGATTTGAAGTCAAATCTTCTCCCTCACCAATGAAGCCCTGTTTGGGGGAAGCGTGGGGACTACAGAAGTGGGGCACTGGAATCCTCTTCTCCTCTTCCCTTGCTAGAATCTGTTTCTGTCCTTCCAGGGTTGGAATAGAGTAGGAGAAGAAGAAGAGTTAAGTGGGGAGCAGAAAAGTTCTCATGTGACTGAAACTCGCTCATAGGTTGTGGTCGGAGGGCCTGGTAGCTGTTTAAGTTAAGCTTTGGTTCTTGGGAGGACCACATTGCTGGGGGTTTCATGTGAAGCTCCCTCGACCCAGGGGAAGCCATCTCCATTATGGCTGATTGCTTACCCCTTCTGCAGCTCCCTGGCCATACCTTCAGTTCTATCCATTAGGGCCTGTTTGCCCCTCTGGGAAGTCTCATTGGACAGGACTGAAGCTGACCCCACATTCATTCTTTGTTATGGGACCCACTTCTGCCCGTGGGAAACACTTGCTCATTTTTACCCCTGACAAACTCCGACAATATAGGCTGCCTCATGCAGCCACTTATTCTTTGACTTATTTGTCAGCTCATTTTAAGTTTTAAGTGAGAATCAGAACACCACCATGTGTTCTCCAACTGCAGTCCTGTTGAAATCCTGATCACTAGGTTTGAGATGAGTGCCAGATGTCCCCCACCCTTTCAAACTGGGGGAATGAGAAGGTTGCATAGCACAGTTCCCTTCAGGGAAAATCTCTTTCCCAAGTCCTCTGAGTCCAGGTGTTTTTATGCCCTATATATAAATGAAAAGCCTGTGAGATGTCGCACCAATTCTTCTCACCAACTCTGAAGTTTCTGCATGGAAATATAAAGCAATTTGGATTGTAACATCTGTCAACTTCATGCTTTAACTGAAATGTTCCCTCAGAAGTCCCTTTGCTTCTCTTTGTGATCTGACTTTCACTAGAGCCACCCACTCACCAGACATAGCGGTTTATGTCTAAATTCCAATAGAATGATGGTTTAAGTCTTTTTTTCCTCTGGAAACTCTTCAATCCCAATGACAACAGGTGGAAACAAATGGTTAAGGGAGGAATGCTATTTCCTCATCCATTTCCCAGAAGCGTTTGAGGCTCAGTGCCTACCTCACCAAGCCTCCCTGTTACAATGAAGAAATGTCCCATGGGTTCTCTTTTTTCACTCTTGGTGGAAGGACAGAACACACTGAAGTGAAGATGTATTAGGATGTTTTTCTCTGAATGGTTTTTAAAATGTCTTCCTAAGTATGGTATCATGAACCTCACATGTTAGGATCCAGCAGTTTGGAGAAATATTATAAATCTGTGTAAGCACAGAGCAAGGTAGAAATTGATTTTCACCATTCTCTTGCACTTCTCATCATCCTACCTGGAAAATACACTTTGATTCTCACTTGGACTGATCTTTTCTTATACAATGTAGTGGCCTTCATTTTCAAGTTTGGAATTCAATATGATACTTAGCTTAGAAGTTATTTTCTGAAGGATGTGAAAGTTATATTAAATGACAAATTTATCTTGTGCAATATGATACACGGAGATGTGATTGCTGGTCTTGGTTGCCTGTAGCTGAAGAACCATGAAAAGTACACTTAGAAATAGGGCCTACAGTTTTGACAATAAGTGGCATTTGAGATATAGCTTTCCTTTTCAATTGGCCTACTAGGTTGAGATTAATCAGGAAGGTGCAGGTGCGTGCGTGTGCGTGTGTGTGTGTGTGTGCACATACCATTCATTCACCCAATCAACTCCAGTGAGGTAACACAGAGAAGGCAAATGAAGTGGCCGTAAGGGAAAAGAAGTGGACAACAGGCACGGATAACCTCCTGAGCCA
The DNA here is from genome assembly GCF_020826845.1 of Diceros bicornis minor. NCBI lineage: Eukaryota > Metazoa > Chordata > Mammalia > Perissodactyla > Rhinocerotidae > Diceros > Diceros bicornis. The sequence continues at coordinate 47,278,327 of NC_080740.1, forward strand.
TTCAGCTGTGCTAATTAGTAATGAGCATAATATTCTTTTCTTGTTTCTTAAAAAAAAATTTCAGGCAATGTAGTGTAGTAACATAAACAAACACCAAACAAAAACCTCGCTGCCATTTACTTGGAGTCTGAATCCTTCATTCATTTTGCCTCCACTTGTTATTAGTTATACGACCCTAGGTAATTTACAACCCCTCTGAGCCTCATATTTCTTATCTATGGAATGAAGACAAACCTATCTATTGTGTTGAACTCTCATTTAAAGGATAACTGTTCATGAAGTTCTCTGAACACTGTACAGTGGGACCCTGGCATAAGGTAGGAGATAGTTGTAAGGCCAGGAGATAGTTGAGATGACTGGAGATGTGGAGATCTGATGCTGGCACTTCAGGGTCTTGAATTAGGTTTTCAATTTCAATTTGAGCATGTACCCACTGGCTGTATTGACACAGCACAAAGCCAAGGGCATATTTGACAATGATTTGTTTAATTTGATTGATGTGGACTGCAAAACTGGGCCATTCAGTCTGCAAAGTATCTAGGCTATAATGATCTGATATTGGCTGTCTGCATTCATCAAACTAAGTGGATAATTAGCAAAACACCATTTGACTTTGTGATGTATAGACAGTAATTGCGGCTGGTTCTCAATTAAAAATTTCATCCAAAGTCGTGGCTTTGGTTGTCACGTTTGTGCAGATGATTTCCACATTTGTTTGTACCTCCAGCTCTGAATTCAGTCTTAAAAGACTATTTTATTTTTCCAACAGTCACCAGGTATCTTCTACAGACTTTCCCTGACACATTTTCCCTCCCAAATCTTCCCTCCTTCTGAAATCCTCATTTCAGCCAGTCTCAAACTCTCAGGGAAACTCTGATTCCTCCCTCCCCCACACCTTCCACATTCCTTCAGATAATCAGATTCTACCACTTCTGTCTATGAAATATCTTGAAATCTTTCTCCTGCTTTCTAATTCTACAGCCCTGCTAGCCTATGACTTTTTCAAGGCCCGGCCTATGATTACAGAAACCTTGTAATTGGCCTCCCTTTTCCAGTATGGCCTCATTTCAATCCCTCCTAAACATTAATGCTCTCATCTTGCTTTTCCTCTGCTCCAAAATCCCCTGGAGCATTCTCACTGCCTAAGGAGTGGAGCCCATATTCTTCCACCTGGTGTTCTCAGCATGACAAGGCCTGGATCTAACCTGTCTGTCCAACTTTATCTTCTCCTGCTCTCTTCTTCATGCACACTCCTGAGCAATCGATCCCTGGTTTGCTGCACTGATGCAGGCCCTCCCAGATGCTATTCTATGCTCACACAGGTCCCTTCGCCAGAAGTTTCCTCCCCTCATTTTAGCTCTAAACCCCACTCCCAATGCTACCTAATCTTCAAGAGCCATTCAAACACCGCCTCCTCACTGTCCTCCTCTAGGCGCCTGTTTGGAAAGAATCTTTCCCTAATCTGTACTCCACCCCACATTAACAAGATTTGCCCTACTTTCTCCTCTCCCCGACCATAAATTCCTCCAGGGCAGGATTGTGCCAGACTCATCTCTGTATTCAACAGGGTCCACATATCTTACATATAAGGGCTTCTGCTTAAATAACTGTTGAAGAGATGAATGTCTGTAAAGGAAGCAAGCCTTCCAATTTCTTACTTTCTTATGTGGGAAGCAACTTCTTATTTGAATATTGTAAACTCATGTGCTAGAATATTTTCCTTTGAGAATATACAACATGTTCCTCTGGCTTTCTTCTTTCTGGTAACGTGAGTCCTTCATCAGTGATATGTGGCACTAATTATAGGGAAGAGGAAAAGTAATTCTGGAAAGTAATTCACTGAAGAGGAAAATGAACATGAAAATTCTAACTATAAATGGAATAATTAATATGTTTGCTGAGAAGGGCATCATGAAAGGTAGTATTTCTCTAGGGCAGTGCTGTTTTTAAGAGGAATAATAATAATTTTTGAAAGCAACATCTTGGAATCTTTTTATGAGAAACTGAACTTGTAAGAACTAAAGAATAATCAAATCATTGGGAAATTGGGCCAGACATTTCCTAGAATTCTGTAGTCCATTGGATTTGACAAGAGAGGTAAAAATGGCTGTTGGATTGGAGTAAAGGACTAATGGAGACAAATTACAGGAACGGTAATGGTTTCACCCTGAGGATGGATGGATGGTGTTTAAAAGACCATCATGTCATCAGATGGTGAACTGCTGTTGTCATTTTCCATCACATAGTCCGGGAGGATGTTGAAAGAGAATATGGGCAAACCAAAGCTGTGCATTTTGATGCAAAGGATGGGGCGAAGGATGTGGTAAGACTCGAGGATGAAAGCAGGATATTATTTGGACACAGTTCATAGGAATAAAATAAAGTGACTATTTAATGGTTTCTTTCCAGTTTCATCAAAAGTGCCCAAAGCCATTAAAATGTCCCATAGCAAGATCTCTCCAGGAGAACTGACTTAGGGCGTTCTGATGGTGCAATATGATCAGTTACTGAAGGAGATCCTAATAAAGATCAATGCTCAATATATTACTTTCCACATAGTAGTTGTTAGGTTAAATGCTGTTGGTTTGAAAACCTACATTAACTGTTAAATATTCACAAAGGTTCGGATGTAATTCTGCCTAATGGCAAGACGATGAGCTGTATGTAGAGCCATTATACGCCTCAGATTCTCCAGAACATCTATGATTTTAATTAACTTTGCTATTGTTAATACATGTGTAAATGTAAAACTAAAGTTTTTTGACTAAGTTCACAACTCAAAAAAAACTTTGTTGGACTTTTGGTACAGAAAATATGGAGATTGTAATCATGTGGCCTGTTGAGGTCCATCCTCTCTGGGGAGTTGATTCTGTTGTAACTGATTTTATTATCTTACAGAGATATTTTATAAACTAAGATTGGGTTTGTTGGCCCTAATAGGGCCAAATTTAATTTCGAGGTCTCCCTCTCTCTCTTGTGTCCTCCCTACTTACTAAATGCATGGGCTCAGGTCAAAAAGAAAACCAAAAGATCAAGGGGAAGATAATATAAAGGTCAACATCTCCTCCCCATCCCCACTTTGAGTTGCTTTCCAGTCTACTGAAGTTGCTCTTGTCAAGGTCACCATGACCTCCAGGTTGCTAGATCCATTGGTCAATTTTCACTCCATATCTTTCTTGACTACTCAGCAGTATTTGACATAAATTGACAATACCTCCTCTCGAACTATTTTCCTCATTTGTCTTTCAGAACACTTGTTGTCCTCCTACCTCACTGGGTGATCTTCTTTAGTATCCTTTGCTGGATCATCCTCTTCTCCATAGCCTTGAAACATTAGCGGGTCCCATCGCTCAGACCTTAGACCCCCTCTCTAGCTATAGTCACTCTCATTTCCATGACTCAAAACCATCTATTGACTGATGACTCTGAAATATATGTCTGCAGCCCCATCCTCTTCCTGAACTCCTGACTTATATAAGCAACTGACTAACCCACATCTCTATTTGAGTCCTAATAGGCACATCACCATTTTCTCAGGGTTCTAACATATAGTTCAACTGTTTTTACTTGCCTTAAAACTTTTAAGCTTCTAATTAAGCATATAAATGTTCAGAAGTATATATGATTATCATAAATGCTTTAATATAGCTTATTAAATTCAAAAGAGGTGACTTGTTTAACCTTACACATTGTAGAAATTGTAAGCCTAATTTTAAAATGATTAAGTAAATATCAGAACTAGTACTATTCTTAAAAATAGTCACAACCTGTCTTTCACTGTCAGTATGGACATTATAAATGGTAGGTGTGATTTTCAGGTGATTGCTGCATGCTTTCTTAATCATCATTTACAGCGATTATGTGAAACCCCAATCCAGCTGAAACCTAATGGAATTGGTATATGTAACTGACAATGTATGTTTGTACACCTTTTTACAAATTGTTTTTTATTATAATATATCATTTGAGATATACTGAAAAGTCTGAGTTAATTAGGTAGGTATCATTTTTTCCTGCCAAAAGTTGAAGCTCACAGAGACTTGGTGATTTGTGAACTCTGGGTCAGCTGACTCCAAATTCCCTTCTTCTTCCAATACTTTAAGTGACTTCCCCTTCAAAATAATATCTATGAAGTTTTTCAGGCAAAACACACAGTGAAGTCACAAGAAGGATCAATTCTTTTATTTGTAATTTTCAGTGATTATCCAACTATTAAGAAAACTGCATCACACCCTTGACGTTTTTCTGGAGTAAGCAACCTGCATTAGATGTTCTGCCATGTTGATGTTTTCTAATTTTTACAGTTATCTTTAATTATCCAAAAGACAAACAAATAAAATAGAGAAATAGGGAAAGAAGCAAATAACATTAACTTTCAAATCAACGTTCCAAATGAAAAGAAATGATTTTCCACACACATTTAGGCTTATATTCTGTGATAAGCAGCAGACCAGTGTTCAGCTTCATGCTGTTTTTCTGAAGCCTCTTTATTTATTTTTCATTAATCTGTCTCCCTTGTGTGCCTGGCGCTCAGTAATCTGCTCATCTCTAGCATGATCTATACTATAATCCATTGCTTCTCCCTCCATGCATTTTAATGAAGCAATTTTTGCCTCCTTTACATAACTGCTGTCCTGATTTCATACTACAACATAACCATTCATTGTCATATCACTGAAAGCAAATCTTTAAAGGAATACCTCAAAATGGGATAGATACAGATGTTTGATTCTCTTTTTTTTTTTTTTAAAGAGGGCTTTGTGAACTCAGCAGCATTTTCATCATTTCATTTTCAGTAGATACTCAGGGTTACAAATAGATACCCCTGAACACCAGTCCAAGTGGGAAAAACATAGGCAGTCAGAATCTGCTTGCCATGGCTGCTGGCTCCCTCTGTTCCCTTCATGCCCCATCACTTGGCTGGGTGCTCTGAATTCCTGCCCCTTGCCCTGGGCTGCCTTTCTGGAATGGAGTCTGTAGCCACAGACCATAGAAGAACCTCACAGGAAGAGCTTGCTCGTCATTGCTGTTTGGTTTCTGTCTTCCTGCTAGCTCGTCTTGTTCTTCTGTTTCCTGGCTGTTGGCTGGACTTGGACCTTCTGCTCTGCTCTGCCCACTGGTGTTTGCACATTCCAGGCCTGTGTTTGTCTGCCTGGCTTCTGACCCTTGCTCTCCGTGTGAAGTCTGATTCATGGCCTTGCTCTGACCTTAGTGTCCTGGCTCCTGGCTGTTCTCAGGGAACCAGGGCGCTCCCTGTTCTGGACTTCTGCTTCTACATCTTGCCTCAGCCCGCACCCACTGCTGGTCTCTTCCTCTGTTGCCCATCTTGCCTTAGATTTCTGAGTCATTCGTTCATTCAACTACCTGCTATTAAATGCCTAATATGTGTTGTTGATACAAAGATAAATAATTCATAGGCTCTGCCCATACCAATTAGAAGATAAAGAGACCCAAAAAGGGGCAGATTCAGATTTTGTGGGACCTGAAGCTTATACAAATTCGGAGGACCTCATTAAGAAATATGTAAAAGAGTAAATGTAGGGCTGATGAAGAGTAGAGAGGAGCCCCCGAGCTTTCTAACTTGGTGAGTGAGTGGATGGTAGAACCATCAAAGGAATAATAGAGTAGAGAAGGAAGATGGTTTAAAGTGAGACAACATGTTTAGTTTTAGGGCAACTCAACAGAGGCATTCTTTCAGAAAAATGATATCTGAATCTGAGGCTGAGGGAGAAATGTGGGCATTACATGCAGATTTAAGAAGCATCAGCACATAGGCAGTAATTGAAAGCAAGACATTGAATGAGCTAACCCAGGGAGGTGTGAGAGAAAGAAATGCAGGAACCAAGGATGGGAACTTGGGAAGGGTTTGGGAAGGTGTCGGAACAAACAATAGGGAGGTCTGCAGAGGCCAGGAGAGTCCAGTGTCACAGCAGCCAAAAGAGTAAAAACATCAACATGCCAAGTGCTGCAGTCTTACCATAAGAAGACTGAAACATGTGCACTGGGTTTGTCAACAGGAAGTAATTGGAGACTAGGATGAGAGCAGTGATGGGAATAACCCAGATTTCAATAGGTTGAAGATTGGTGGAGAGGTGAGGAATTAGTGATGAGTGTGGGACGCTATAAGGAGATGTTTGGATGAGAAAGAGTTAAAGGGTATTGGGCGTTAGCTCCAGTGATTAGCATCTAAGGGATCTTTAGTATCTAAGGGATCTTCTTTTTTTTTTTTTTTTGAGATGGGAGTTGCGTGAGCATTTTTATAGCCAGAGAGGTTAAATATTCAGAAGATGGGTGGGATGTGGGATGGAATAATGTCCTGTGACCTGTGACCCTGTCTGCCTGTTTTCCTGGGGACTCCAACACCTGATCCTATTGCTTCCTCTAGAAGATGAAATTTGTCCCTTTCCAAGATGACTAGTACAGGTCTGGCTGGTTGGTCTTCAGATCTTTTATGTTTTCTGTCAACTCTGAGGTTCAGTAATTGATGTATTGATGGCCCAAAGAAACACAAGTGCATTTGTTGGCCTACAGTGGTCTCGAGCCAGGTTACCATGGAATGAGAACAGGGGAAAGGATGAAATGGGGTGGAAAGGAATTATCTTTACCCTCTAACATCCCGCTCCTTTCTGAAATCCTGGTCCCCTCACTGGCTTGCCCGGGAAGGGAGCTATTTGCTTCAAAGGGAATAGCATTATTTGGGAGCAGAAAAAGATCAGGAAATGGGTAGTTTGTTCTTGCTTCTGGAAACCTGTGGTTTAGGCCATTATTAAAACTGCTGGTATCCATTCTAGAGGCAAAGGAGATCAAAAGCCACGTCCCAGGGGCCATCTCAAAGATGTGAAACTGAGATCCCCATTTGCTAGCAGCCGAGAGCAGAGAAGTTGGGCACTGACAATAAGTGTGAAAATGCTTTATAAACCCGAACATGCTCTACAAGTGCCAGTTACTACCATCCTTTCTGAAAGCTGTTTGCAGAGATATTTGCCTGAAGACCCCATAGTACTCAAAATAAAGCAACAGTAACTCAAAGGCAATTGTATTCCTTTTTAAAGTATATGTTTTATTGCAAAAACCTCATTTTCTGCTTAATGCCCACTTGACAGACTTGGTGGAATAAAAAGTCTCCTACCATCTCTCATGTGCTGCTAAGTGTGTGCTGAAGCAGGCCTGTTATTGAGTAACCACAACATGAAATGAAAAGCACTCACCACCACGCCTCCTTGACTGCTGTGTGAATGATAAACATGCAATAAAAAGCACAGCACTAAAGCCCAATTAGGATTAGTGTTAAAAAGGCTTTCACTCATTTCAGGGAGAAAAAAATACATACTACATAGCTATAATCAGGAGAATGATGAGCTATGGGCAAATAAAAAATAAAAGAACATTAGAATTCATGGTGGGGAACACATTTACCGTTAGTGCTCAGAGATGCACTGAAGTTAAAACAGGCACATTTCAAAAAAAAAAAAGTCAAAACAGGAACAGAGTCTTGTGTGATCTGATTTTTAGAGACAAGGGAATCCAAACCCAGTTATTGTCTCCCAAACCCAATCAGTCATATCTTACTTATTGATACCTGAATATGTATGGAGATGACTTGATTTCTCTAATTCAAGGCTTTGCTCCTGGTTAAAACAAATTCCTGGAAAAGGTAGCATTTAAAATTTCTCATCATCTCTCCCTAAGTGTGAATGAGTTTCTGGTTCTTTCTCTGAAGCAGGAGAATGTTGGTTCCTAAGTGGATGTAAGAGGGAGAGAGGCGAGGCAAGGGGCAGCCCATGACTCTCTTTACAGTTTGTTTAGGACCAGGGCAGCCTGAGGTATTGTGGCAGAGGTGATGGTAATTTGCCCAATATCCATCCTTCTCTGTGGTATCAGAGTCCCAGTTTTCATTTTGGGTAGACGTGTATCCAGCCAAAGACCATGTTTCTAAGTTTTCCCCCATCTCACTCCTTGTAGCTAGGGGTGGCCAATAAGATATAGGCAGAAGTTATTTAGCAGAACTTCCAAGAACACTCCTTAAAAAAGGGACAGACCTCTAAGAAGCATGTTTTTTTCCCTCCTACCTCCTTTATCCTTCTTTCTGGTAAGAGTGCAGATATGATCGCCTGTAAAGGGCTGGTGCTTCAGCTACCATCTTGTAAGTATGAGGACAAGAGAACAGCACTGTCAGAACAGACAGCTGAAAGGAGCCTGGGTTTCTGGGGGCAATGGGGAGTTCCCATACCAGCCCTGGATTGCGTACCTTTGGATTTAATATTATATGAGAACGAAATGTCTGTCTTAGTTAAACCACTCTTTTTTCAGGTCTCTGCTACTCAAAGTTGAACTTAATTACTAACTGATGAAGATGTATATATATTTTGTAGTAAACATAAACAAACAAAATAAAATAAAACAAAATTTAAAAACCCTGGGCAGAGTTCTGTATCCACTTCTGGACCCCACAACCAAAGATGGATATAGACAATTTTGAAAGCTTTCAGAGGAGACTCCCCTTTCACACATACACAAATGCACTACCTTGTCCAAATACATTTATCAGGCATGTGATTGCCTATAGTATTCCACTGAGTTTCATGATAGAAATATTTCTTGTTTTCAAGTACTTCACAATCTGTGATAGATCACGCAGATGCAAGCATGATAAAATATTTGAGACACAATAGCTGCGAAGACAAGTTAAAAAGACTAGGCATATTTGGAGAGAATATAAAAAGTGATATAGAATATCTATCTAAAAGGATTATTGTACAAAGAATTTTGACCTGGCAGTTCACATATCATGTGAAAACAAAACAAGTGGGAATGATACTGATATAGAAAGAATTTAAAGTGAAATGGGAGTTCAGACACAGATTTACTGAAAAGCCAATGAGGCTTACCCTTCAGGGCCCCTCACTCTCATGGGCCCCTTCCAAGGTCTCAGGAGATGTGCTAGGCATATGTTCACATATTCTTCTGTTTTTCCAAAATTTGCAAAAGTAATACATTTTGACCATAATCAGTTCAGATCACTGTTTCTTTCCAGTTTGACTTCCCCTGAGTCCCACTTCCTCTTGTGTTGGATGGTGGCGGAACAACTGAGACATCTCTGGGATTCAAATAAGAGGAAGTTAGGCTAAGGATGCCTTTAGTTTGCATTTAGTGGGACATGGTTATGAGGGTCACAATCACTTCCATGTGTAATTGTTATTCCTAGCCATCTGGTGTAGGAATGGCTTCCAGAAATACTCCAGCTGCCCACTGTGGCATCATGACATGAGGTGCAGAGCCACAGGTCACATGGTGTTATGAACATGTCCTACAGCTTCCAATACTGGAAATATTTGCGCAGTAGAGCTTGCTTGAATGAACCATGTTTGAAATGTACAGAGCCAGAAGCTACTCCAGAAAATTCTCTCAATCATCTGTATAAATTTTTTTTATTTTTCAAATTGTGCTAAAATAGACATAACAAAATTCACCATGTTAACTATTTTTATATGTACAGTTCAGTGACATTAAGTGCATTCACTTTGTTGTGCTACCATCACCACTGTCCAGCCACAGAACTCTTTTCACCATGCAAAACTGAAACTCTGTAGCCATTAAACAATACTCTCCATTCCCTGCTCCCACCATGCACCCAGCAGCCACCCTTCCACTTTCTGTCTCTATGAGTTTTACTACTCCACATACCTCATATAAGTGGGATCAGACAATATATGTCCTTTCGTGACTGGCTTATTTCACTTAGCATAATGTCTTCAAGGTTCATCCATGTTGTATCATGTATCAGAATTTCATTCCTTTTTAATGCTGAAAAATATTCCATTGTATGGATATACCACATTTTTTATCTATTCATCTTTTGATGGACACTTGGGTTCCTTCTACCTTTTGGCTCTTGTCAATAATGCTGCTATAAACATGGGTGTACAAATATCTCTTCAAGACTATGCTTTCAATTCTTTTGGGTATATCTGATGTGTAAAATTAAAAGTGGAGGATTAGGTTCTCATTGATGCCTAGTTAAAATGGAAGTTCACACCTATAAGGAATATTTTTTTATAATGCAGTATATGCAATTATAAACACACCACATATATAGTCTTTTACTTTTTTGATGGGAATTGCACAATATAGAATCTATTGGAATTTCTGTACTTGTAGGAACAAAACTATAGCATACTACAAAACATTGATGATGCCCATGTATGAAGTCATGTTTTCTGCATCCCAGCTATGAAAAAATATTTTGATCAACCATACTAGATGGAAGACTGATTTATCTTTCTATTTCCCCTACAGGAAATTTTGTAAAATCATTCCTATGAAGAAGTGATCAAATATTATGCAATGAATAAATGCAGAAAACAAGGATGATAGAGATATGTTAGGTAGGCAATTAATAAATAAAACATATGCTGTGGGTCGGCCCTGTGGCTTGGTCATTAGGTGTGCATGCTCCACTACTGGCAGCCCGGGTTCGGATCCCCGGCGTGCACTGACGCACCGCTTGTCTGGCCACGCTGAGCCGCGTCCCACATACAGCAACTAGAAGGATGTGCAACTATGACATACAATTATCTACTGGGGCTTTGGGGAGAAAAAAGGGAAAAAAAGGGGAAAAAAAGGAGGAGGATTGGCAATAGATGTTAGCTCAGGGCCGGTCTTCCTCAGCAAAAAGAGGAGGATTGGCATGGATGTTAGCTCAGGGCTGATCTTCCTCACACACAAAAAAACATATTTTGTTATTTTTCTGGATTTTGTGGTCTTTGTCAGCTTTAAAAAATTTGTGATTTTTTATGACTTATCTCATTCTAAATAAATATTCACATTCTTACCTAATTTTGCATGTGTAATGTTGTGTTCATTTTCTTAAAGAAAGTCCCTGAATTGTGTATGTTTTGGGCCCCACAAAACCTGGATCTGTCCTGGTGGGGGTTTCATAGACCCCCTCAGTGCCTTGGCTCAGGAGGTCTTAGCTTCTTTACCTCCCTCCCCCTAGATGTCCCGGCTTTCTTGTGTCCTGGTACATTATGTAGGGAATGTCCACACGGGGTATTCAGGCCCAGACTGAACAAAGCCTGGGGCACTGATGGGTGCTCAGACATGGGATGCTGGATGCCAGCAGTGTGGACTCCTCTTGGGCCAACCAACAGGAGGACGATGAGCGAGGGCTCTGGGCACAGGTTTGGGAGGTTCGTGCCTAACTGAAGGCTGGGCAGTTGATGGTGATGACTCAGCTCCCACGAGCTTCTGTGAACTCATAGTTACCTTTCGATTCTTGGGTAACTTCCTCAGGATAGGTTCACAGCTTCCTTCACCAGCTCTTCTCTTCATGTCCCCTGCCCAAGATCCCTGGTTTCTTTTTAGTCTGGAAGAAATCCCCCCTTTTTCTTTGAGTTTTTATCAGAGGTACTCCTTTTATGAACATCTTTTCTCTTGTCCTTTAAAAATAGACTTTAATGGCCCCTCACAAATAGACCCTGGAATCATGAGCAGCTAAAAATCTAATTCACCTTTCCCAGGGTGGCAAGAGTGGCTGCTAATCTTCAAGTCTTCCCAGGAGAATAAGAGAAAACCTTCGTATTCTATTTCTTTAAAGCAGCAAAGTAAGGGAAGAAATACTACACAGCTGCCGTATTAAAAGAGCCTCACTTTTCATATCCTGGCACATAAATGATAAGGACTAATAGAATTTCAGAGTTGTAAGTGAGCTTAGAGGTCCTCTCATCAACCCCTAAAATTTACAGATGGAGCAAGTAAAATCCCTAGAGAGTAAAGGATGCTGCTAACGTCAGGGCCCTGAGAGCCACAGAGCCAGGCCCCACCCCAGACCTCTTAGTCCCTGGTCCAGTGTGTTTTCTTTCCATCACATTCGCATTAGATGTGGCGAGGAAGTTTTAGATGGAGTTGTTGAATGCCATACTAATACTATTTTACGAAAATGGATTTAGAAATTTTTTCTGGAGGTTTAAAAAAAATGAGTCAGTTCTCATTTATCTGAGTTGGCTTGAGTATGGCCTGCCTGAAGGTTTCAGAAAAGGCTAGATGAATTTTCAAGATCCTTTTGGCCTTAATAGTGTATGATTTTCATTCATCCATCCTCTTCAGCGAGAATTTCTTGAGGCATCTTCTATAAGCAGAACATCATATTATGCACACAGAATAAAATAATGAGATAGAAAATGGAGTGTAAAACATGGAGCTCTCAGCTCTGGTGCGGGCAGACCCCTGCCGTTCAGGTGCCCAAGCAAAAGGACAGGCTGTCCAACGTATAAACTGTACACAGCTGGTGACCCAATAAAATCTTCATTGGCCAAAGCTGCTCCTAGAGATGTGTTCTCTGCAGTGGAGTGGACTAAACACCCAAGTACAGTGAGTTTGGTTCAGCTGAAAATGAGGGTACATGGTAGTTGTGAATTCTTGCCATCATTGTTAAAAACCCCTGCTGATTGGAACAAGTGCTAGTTGTTATTCCTGCTTCCGCTGTGTTGGGGAGACGAGATGTTCAGTTTCCCTGGCCTGTTAACGAACAGCCATATGCGTAAAAATAAAACAGAAACAAAAGCCCTTTGGGAGCTTAATATCCAGTTGGGGAGCAAACACTGTCCCTACTTCCCTTCACCAATATACAAACACACATTTAATTATAATAAATGGCACTTATCAAAATTATGATACAGAGAATTGAATGGCATAGCATCTGTGTGGGCAAAAATGCTCATTGGACCAAATCCTTCTCCTTAAATTGAGATGTGTGTTAACATTGTCTTACAGATATTTAAGAGTCATAAGCCATTATTTTGAGTGTTTTCCAAGGTAGGGCATACTCACCCTCATAAACATGTTGAGGCTTGAGTGCATATGTATGCAGGTGTCCTAGGTGGTAACTCATCCCCCTGATAGGGTAGGACCTACAAACAGAGAAGTTAATGCAAGGAGATGGCTAAGAAGAGATCAATGCCCTAGCTTGGGTGGGAGGAGAGAATCAGGATAAAAGTCTTGAAATCGGATGTATTCTTTTGTCCAGGATTTTATCCACTGTTTTTTTTTTTGGTGGGGGGAGAGGGAGGAGCATATAAAATTATGTTATTCTAGTCTGCAGTCTTCAAAGCAATAAAGCAAAATGAATATATTTTTTTAATATACACTGATTTACCCCCCATTCCTTTCCTTGCCCTTGCCCCCATTCAAGCCTCTAGGCAGTTCTGGGGTCCCCACTAGGAGATTCTCCTCAGCTGGGGGTATGCGTGTGTGCTGAGGGGGTGGGTGGGGAAAGAGAGAGGGAAGTTGATGTGAGAAGAGAGTTTGGCAAATTCCAGGGGGAGGGTCTATGCACCCTGCTTCCTAAGCAGAGTCCCCGGGAGGTGGTAAAAGCTTCGAAAGAAAGTAAGCAATTTGAGACTAGAAGGGCCCTGTAACTCTAAGACAGAGTCCTGAGGAGGTTGAAAGATCACAGAGAGGGAATGTCTGCACAGAGTCCAGTCCTACAGGGACGGACAGCTCTGCGGTTCCCGTACGTTTCCATATCCTGATCGAGCAGAGAATCTCAAAATGATTACAATGCTCACATGTGTGGCATGGAAGTAGGAGATGGAGTCAGGTAGATGGGATTGGGGGATGTCCCAGCCATCCTGCAGGGACTGTGACCCATGACCAGATGCCTCCCTTCCCAAAACTTGGCATGACATTGACCTCCTGGAACTTAGACACAGCTCTAGGGCAAGGGTCAGTGTCTCCAATCGACAAGAGAACTTCCTGCTGTCTGGGGGTGGAGGTTAGGCTTCTAAATAGAAATTAAGTTTTACCGTAGAAGAGTAAAGTTTTATTTCTGGCACCCTTGAATTTATTCACTAAGATTCATACCCACTATATCAATTTATTTTTCTCCCTAAAATATGTCTTAATTACTCTTCTCTTTGTTTGAACTGTTGAAGTTTCACAGGCAGGATTCGGATGAAAATTCACACAATATTCTTAAAACTGCTTGACTCCTTGTAGTTTCCAACCAATTTTCAGGTAATTGTGCAGAGTTTAGAAACTTCAGTCTAAAAATTTGATATGACACTTGGCAGAAATAAAGCCTTTAGCAAGACCCACCAGAGCCATCCTTCAAATGACTGGACTCTCTGCTGGAAACATTTCTGGGCAGGTTGTTGTGGAGCCTGTATATGTTGAGATTCTCCTGGAATTTACAAAATGTGAAACTGGAATTTATCAGTGTGGTGTTAGCTAAACCCTTATGCTCTGAAAACTGAACCACCTCAGTAGAAGGCAGAGATGAGAGAGTAGAACGTGCCCTAAGCCAATGCTCACTAGCGCCCTATTTGCTGGTGGCAAGTAGGGTGAAGGGGGAGCGAACAAGTGATCAGAGGCCAAGCCCCGTAAAACTACCCAGAACTTTACGGCAAGAAGCTTCTGATTTTTTTTTTGGTGAGGAAGATCAGCCCTGTGCTAACATCTGCCAATCCTCCTCTTTTTTTTTCACTGAGGAAGACCGGCCCTGGGCTAACATCGTGCCCACCTTCCTCCATTTTATATGGGATGCTGCCACAGCGTGGCTTACCAAGCAGTGCGTTGGTACGTGCTCGGGATCCAAACCCGCAAACCCCGGGCCGCCGCAGCAGAGCGTGGGCACCTAACCACTTGAGCCACCGGGTGGCCCCAAGAAGCTTCTGGATGGCTGGCTTTAGGCGAGAAGCAAAGATGGGCAGGCCATTTTCTCAAGAGTGCAGATCGAATGCTTTATAGGAAAAAAGTAAAGAGGCCCATGAAACCCTATTGGCACTTAAGTAGATGATCAGAAAGAGAGATGGAAAAAAAGGAAAGATCAGAGTTTCTACCCAGTTTAAGTCTTGCACAGTGACGAGAGTCCTCCTCCTTTTTTAAAAATTGAAGTGAAATTCACATAACATAAAATTAACCATTTTAAAGTGTACAATTCAGTGGCATGTAGTACCTTCATGATGTTGTGCAACCGCTACTTATATCAAGTTTCAAAATATTTTCATGACGCTGAAAGAAAACCCTGTGCCCATTAAGTGGTCACTCTCCATTCCTCTCTCATCCTAATCCCTGACAACCAACAATCTGCTTTTTGTCTCTATGGATGTACTTTTTTCTGGATGTTCACATAAGTGGAATCATATAATATGTGACCTTTTGTGTCTGGCTTCTTTTATTGAGTATAATGTTTTCGAGGATCATCCATGTTGTAGCATTAGAGTGGTTATCATTTGATACGCTACTTCTGATAGACTGCAGAAAAAGTAAAATTTAATCCTATGTGTTTATCACAGCTTGGAAAGAGGAAACTTAAGGTGCAGTTCATTTCCCCAAGTAGACCTCTTCCTCTTCTGGATTTTTTATAGTCATTTGAAGTGGACATTGGTCATTTTTGCCCAGCTAGTAACAGCTCCTGATTGTGGGTGGGGCACAGTCTTTCCCCTACTCAGTCTTTGGAGTTCAGGTAATGCTGATCCAACCTCCCCATTTCTGGAGAGGGCACTGACCTCAGGCTATCCAATAAGGGCTTTCATCCCCTTGGCCACAGTTCAAGATGGGCACATATTCCAGTTGCAGGGATCCCTCTTGGAACTACAGAAATGAGTTTCCTTTCTGTCGGACTTGAAGCTGGAAGGTGTGAGCCTGCCAGATGTCTTCAGATGGAGAACTAAGGCAGTACGCACGAAAGCAGAGGGAAAAGAAGGTGTGAGAGAGCTAAATCCTGGGAACATGGTTGAGCCACTTTGTCCAGCCATGTGTAATTATTTACAAGCCTTTTTTTTTTCCTTTCTTTTCTTGTGGTAGTTTGAGTTGGATTTCTGTCACTTACAACCTGTCACTGCAAGGCAGGAAAATGGCCTCACTCACCTAGGGCTAGGGCAGTGTGGATGAGGACAGTCCATCCCCAAGCCCAGGAAAAGCATTAGTGTTCTTTGAAGGGAGGACTCCCATACTCTATGTCTTCTCCACTTGTCTGGTAGTGCTTTACTCTGTTACAGCAGTAGTGGAAAAGCAAAATGCTATCTGGAGTTTTGATATTTACCTACCTACCTATTTATATCTATATCTTTAATCTTAAGTATATTTAGTGTAAATTCATATGAAAGGAGAAAGAAAATTCTAAACTTCTTTCTCTCTGGTTTTATGACATTAGATCCTTGATAGGGATACTCTTTTTAGTTCAATAGGTGGAAGGATAGAATTTCATTCAATAGCATAGAAAAAAATGTGGGTCATTTTACCACTAAAAACCTTGAGGAATAGCATTTTATATCATCAAGGTCTTTCTGATTCAAGTTGTCATAAGTACTGCAAACAAAAAATAATAGCTTTCAAAATTTAGAGTGACTTTTTCCCTTAGTCTTTTTAGATTCTCATGTTTCACAGTAAGAAAGATGGGAACTTTTCACATTCCCTAAAAACATTCTCCTCTCCAACATGACTCAAGGTTTTAAGATAAACTCTCAACTAAAATTTGCTAAAAGTATCCAGGAGAGACGTTTCCTTCTGTTCTCTTTTTTGCTTTAATTAAAAAGAAGAGAAATTATAGAGGAATACTCCCAAGGGCATATTATTTTAGTCAAGGATTTCTCTTTTTATTGTGGAGATTCACCTCACTTTTGGGCCTTTTGCGAAGAGCACCAGAAATGGAATAGTTTCATCAAAAGTTGTCTTGGTATGCAGAGGTGAATGAATCAACTTCTTTAAAAATTTAGTTTTCATATATTTAAAAAACCCTAAATAATCTGGCTGGGTTTTGTTATGGGTTGATTTGTGTTCCCCAAAAAGATATGTTAAGTCCTAACCCCTAGTACCTCAGAATGTGAGCTTATTTGGAAATAGGGTTGTTGCCGATATAATTAGTTAAAATGAAGTCATATTGGAGTAGAGTGGACTCCTACTCCAATATGACTGGTGTCCTTATAAGAAGATGGCCATGCGAAGACAATGACACACAGTGAGAACGCCATGTGACAATGAAGGGAGAGATTGAAGTTATGCAGCTGCAGACCAAGGAACACCAAAGATTGCTGGCAAACCACCAGAAGCTAGGAGAGGCAAGGGAGGATTCCCCTACAGGCTTCAGGGGGAGCATGGCCCTGCTGACACCTTGATTTCAGACTTCTGATCTCCAGAACTGTTAGACAACAAATTTTTGTTGTTCTAAGCCACTCAGTTTGTGGTACATTGTTATGGCAGTCCTAGCAAACTAATATATAATTATATTTCTATATAATAAAAACAACTTTTTTACAATGATATAAAAGAAAGGATACCATAAGTAAGACCCTTATCTATATCAATATCAAGAGACCTTGAGCTCTTTGCCACATCTACTGTGAGAATGAAGACCATCCTAAACCATCATGGTTGATATTCCAGAAAATGTCAACATCACTGTGGAGGGACACACAGTCATTGTGAAGGGTCCCAGAGGAACCCTGCAGAGGGACTTAAATCGCATCAATATAGAACTCAGTCTCCTTGGAAAGAAAAAGAAGAGGCTCTAGATTGACAAATGGTGGGTGTCTTAGTCAGTTTGGGCTGCTATAACAGAATACCATAGACTGGGTGTCTTATAAACAACAGAAATTTATTCCTCACATTTCTTGAGGCTGAGAAGTCCAAGATCAAGGTGCTGGCAGACTCAATGTTTGGTGAGGACCTACTTTCTGGTTCACAGATGGCTGTCTTCTCTCTGTGTCCTTCCATGGTGGAAGGGGCGTGGGAGCTCTCTGGGGTCTCTTCTATAAGGTCACTAATCCCGTTCATGAGGGCTCCACCTTCATGACCTACTCACTTCCCAAAGGCCCCACCTCCAAATACCATCACATTGGGGATTAGGTTTCAACATATGAATTTGAGAGGGACACAAACATTTAGTCTATAGCAGTGGGGAAATAGAAAGGACGTGGCTACAGTTCAGACTATCTGTAGTATGGAACACGATCAAGGGTGAGATACTGGGCTTCCATTACAAGGTGAGGTCTATGTGTTCTCCCTTCCCCATCAATGTTGTGCAGGAGAATTGGTCTTTTGTTGAAATCTGGAATTTCTTGGGTGAAAAATACATTCACAGGGTTCAAATGAGGCCAAGTGTTGCTTGTTCAGTATTTCTAGCCCAGAAAGATGAGTTAAGTCTTGAAGGAAATGATATTGAATTTGTATCAAATTTAGCTGCTTTGATTCAGCTGCTTTGATTCAGCCACAACAGTTAAAAGTAAGGATACCAGAAAAATTGGGGATGGTATATGTCTCTCAAAAAGGAACAGTTCAGCAGGCTGATGAATAAGATCTAGGAGGAAATGACAAGATGCCAGATGATTGCTAAGACCTATTTGTGATATTTTAAAGATTTAGTAAAAGTCTTCTACTGATTAGGGATTTTTTCTTAAAAAAAAAAAAAAGAGAGAGAGAGATCCCAATAGGTCACTTTGGCAATATTACAATCCATGATCCTGAAAAGAAAAAAAAGCTGGCAATTCCATGTTATAATGTAGAAGGCTATAATTAGGACAGAGCTCAAAATACCCTAAGGGCATGATGGGAAGCAGGTGGTGTCCTGCCAACTGCTGTTTCCTTGCACTGGACCCAGCCCCTTCTTGAACCCAGAGGTTCTGAAACTCTGTGTGAGAACCCTCTTAGTGGGATCTCTGCATTTCCTCCCTCTCTTCCCTTTCCCCTTATTTCCTTTTGCTCCACTAAAAAAAATTCTGTAAAACCACCAAACAGAATTTATGAAAACACTGGTACCCTTTAGATGGGACACCAATAATAGAACCAATCTATTCTCAATATGATAATTCTATTATCTTTGCCAAACCATGAAATAATCTAAACTCACAAGAATCCAGACTGCCAGCCACTTGGAAGACATTCCCAACTTCTAGCCATCCCTGGGTGACACCTTGAGAAATGCTGTGATAATTACCTTGTGCAGTGGTTCTTAACCCTGGCTGCACATTAAAATCATCTGGGAAGCTTTTAAAGCCTTCTCACCCCAGACCAATTAAATCAGAAACGCTAGGGCTAGAGCCTAGGCACTGGTAATTTGTAAATGATCCTCAGGTGCTTCTGACATGCAGCCAGGGTTGAGAACCAGTGGCTTAATGTCACGTGTTGCTGTTGGAGTCCGAACACTCTGATAGCAAGAGGCAGAGGTGAGCACCCCTCTCTGCCCCTTACAGCCCTCTGCTGTTTGTCTGATTGGAATTACATAAAGCCTAAGTGGAACTAAGACTAAGCCTGGTAATTGTCTTGGCAATGCCCTAGATTTTCCTATCAAATCCAATCTTATTTAGGATGGGAGATGCAAAAGTGACTCCAGTGAAGTTAAAATATTTCTGCCCCTATTTAGAATATTCAGCATTAAATTCAACAGAGTTTTCCATAAAATTTCAAACACTAAAACTTTTTAAAACAGCAGATCTCACCTGAATAAAAAAAATTTATCGTTAATTGTAAAGTGTGCTGATCACAGGGAATTATCTAGGCAATCAGCGTCATGTATAACTTTTAATGCCTCCTGTCTGCTGAATGTGAGTTCTGCATATTGATCACAAACTTGCAAATTTCTCTGCTTATGCCTCATCACTCCCTTCTTTGATTGAATGTGAAATAAACGGGATTTGAAAATCATAGAGCTGGGAGGGAACTAAGGAAACCATTTTATCTAGTCCTCTGACTTTATAATTGGCTGCCTAATTCACTATGAGAATCAGGGACCAAGGTCTTTTGTTAAATTCGTGAATGCTCGAGGATGGACAACTGCAACATCCTTCTAACTGGCTCCCTCCTTCCTGCTCCCCTTTTTCTCCACATTGCTCTCAGATTGATCATTCTAAACACAAATCCAATCAAGTCACTCCCTTCCTTGCTTAACATTCTTCAATGACTCCACATTTGCCTCAGGTCCAAATTCAAACTCCTTAGCCTCACCCACAGTTGTCTGATCTGACCCTGTCTCCCTCTGAGACTCATCTCTTAGAGCTCCCATTTCTCACTCTAAATTGCACTCATACCGGGTTCTAAATAGTCTAAATGTAGTTCTCCAAATGCGCCCTATATACCACCATACGTTTACACGTGCTGTTCTTTCCCTCTACAATGCTCTCTCTCCTGTGTAAGGAGACCCTTCCTCTATTCTCTCATTTGTATAGTTCATATCAGGTTGTAACGAGCAGGGGAAACATCAGAAATTGCAGCACAAGGTGTGGAAAGTGGGAGAGGACTTAACTGAGATGACAGTAGAAGATTGGATGGATGGTATTTACATTCTGAAATAAAAGGCCTTCTTAACTGTTTTCATATAAAGAGCTTCAAAGTTACATACAAGACTAAGATCAAATGGGTTGAGAATGAAACTCTTCTGGGATGGTGGTGGTAGTGGGGGTACTTCAATGGCCATAATGGGAGAGAGAATGGTCTACCTATCTATCTATCTGTCTATCTATCATCTATCTATCATCATCTATCTATCATCTCTCTCTCTCTATCCATCTTTAGTTGGATATCAGGTGCATAGATTTAAATTAACCACACTCCTCAGTTTATGGCATATTATTACCACTGGTCTACACAAAGTTGCTAATTAATTTAGGTTTTTTTTTACTTTATCAAAACTTTATGCAGATTCCTTACTCCCGTTCCCTTCCTCTCATATAGGAAACTATTCCAATGTATTTAATGTGGATCCTTTTATTTGTATGTGCTCTTTGGGGTCCATATAATTAAAATTTACTTTTAGTGGTACTGCGTTCTATATTTCATTCTATATCTTTCTTTTTCTCACTGTGTTTTTAATATCATACATGTTGCCGTGTGTATTTCAGATTTGTGGCCTTCTGACTAGTACAATCTTCTTCCCTTCCTCCGTTCCAGGTAATGAGCACCCAGATAGCCTCCAACAAACAACATTGAAATGTATATCCTCTTGTATGTCTCCTTATAGATGTGTGTGATAGGTACTCAGGCAGTGGTTCTAGATACATGCACACTTAATCTGACCAAATGGCTCTATAGTTTTGCCAGATTGTGCTATAGAATGTGCACCAGTCTACACGCCCACCAGCAGAGCATGATATCCCTGCCTCTCCACCAACACTTGGTATTACCCGGCTTCCCAATATCTGCCCATATTACAGGAGCAAAGTGATGCCTCATTTTGTTTTTCTTCTTTTAAATAGTCTTTGTTTTTTAGAGCAGTTTTGGGTTCAGAGCAAAATTGAGTGGAAAGTATAGAGAGTTCCCATTACAACCTGCCCCCTACCAGTCTCCTCCATTGTCAACATCCTGCACCAGAGTGGTACATTTGTTTTAATTAATGAAACTACACTGACAAATAATTGCCCAAAGTCCAAGTTTACATTAGGGTTCACTCTTGGTGTTGTACATTCTATGGGTTTTGACATGTGTCCACCGTGGTAGTGTCATACAGAATAGTTTCACTGCCCTAAAATCCTCTGCGTTCCGCTGATTCATCCCTCCCTCTTCCTTAACCCCTGGCAACTAACGATCTTTTTATTGTCTCTACAGCTTTGCCTTTTCCAGAATGTCATATAGTTGGAATCATATAGTATGTAGCCTTTTCAGATTGGCTTCTTTCACTTAGTAATATGCATTTAAGATTCCTCCATGCCATTTCATGGTTTAATTGCTTATTTCCTTTTAACTCTAAGTAATTTTCCATTGTTGAGATGTATCATAGTTATTTATCCATTCGCCTACTGAAGGACATCTTGGTTACTTCCAAGTTACAGCAACTATGAATAAAGCTACTATAAACATCTGTGTGCAGGTTTTTTGTGTAAGTTTTCAACTCCTTTGGGTAAATACCAAGAAGAGCCATTGTTGGATTGTGTGGTAAGAGTACGTTTAGTTTCGTAAGAGACCACCAAACTGTCTTCCAAAGTGGCTGTACCATTTTACATTCCCACCAGTGATGAGAGTTCCTCTTGCTCCACATCTTCACCAGCATTTGTTGTTGTCAGTGTTCTGGATTTTGGCCATTCTAATAGGTGTGTAGTAGTATCTCACTGTTGTTCTAATTTACATTTCCCTAATGACATATGATATGGGGCATCTTTTCATATGCTTATTTGCCACCTGTACATCTTCTTTGGTGAGATGTCCAGGTCTTTTGTTCATTTTTTTTTTTTTTTTTTTTATTTTTATTTTTTTTTTGTGAGGAGATCAGCCCGGAGCTAACATCCGCCAATCTTCCTCTTTTTTTTTTTTTTTCCGCTGAGGAAGACGGCTCTGGGCTAACATCGGTGCCCATCTTCCTCCACTTTATATGGGACGCCGCCACAGCATGGCTTACCAAGCAGTGCGTCGGTGCGCGCCCGGGATCCGAACCAGCGAACCCCGGGCCGCCGCAGCGGAGCGCGCGCACTTAACTGCTTGCGCCACCGGGCTGGCCCCTTTTGTTCATTTTTTAATCAGGTTTTTAGTTTTTTATTGTTGAGTTTTAAGAGTTCTTTATATATTTTAGTTAACAGTCCTTTATTAGATTTGTCTTTTGCAAATAACTTCTCCCAGTCTGTGGCTTATCTTCTCATTCTTTTGATAGTGTCTTTTGCAAAGGAGAAGTTTTTAATTTCAGTGAAGTCCAGCTTATCAAGTATTTCTTTCATGGATCATGCCTTTGATGTTGTACCTAAAAAGTCATCACCATACCCATGATCATTTAGATTTTCTCCTATGTTATGTTCTAAGAGTTTTATAGATTTGCATTTTGTATTTTGGTCTACTATCCAGTTTGAGTTAATTTTCATGAAGGGTGTAAGGTTTGTGTTTAGATTCATTTTTTTGTGTTGGTTGTCTAATTGTTCTAGCACCATTTGTTGAATATTGTATTATAATTATATAACGTGATAAATATCGCTACATTGGCAATTGTACTACAATATATAAATGTATCAAAGTAACATGCTGTACACCTTAAACTTACACAATATTACATGTCAAATTTATTCAATAAAAAAAAAAGACTACCTTTTCTCCTTTGCTTCTTTGTCAAAGATCAGTTTACATTTATGTATGTCTATTTCTGGGCCCTCTATTTTGTTTCATTGATCTACATGTGTATTCTTTTGCCAATTCCACACTGTCTTGAATTCTGTAGATTTATATTAAGTCTTGATGTCAGGTAGCGCTCTGATTTTGTTCTTCTCCTTCAGTATTGTGTTGGCTATTCTGGATCTTTTGCCTCCCCATATAAACTTTTAATTAGTTTGTCGATATCCACAAAATACGTGCTGGGATTTTGATTGGGATTGCATTGAATTAATAGATCAAGTTGTGAAGAACTGATGTCATTTTGGTTTAATTTGCATTTCTCCAAATACTAAATAGTTAGAATACCTCTTCATATGCTTTTTAGCCTTTTAGTTTTCTTTCCTGTAAATTACTTAGTCATACCCTTTGTGTATTTTCTTCTAGAGTTCCTGTCTTTTTCTAGTTGCTTAGCAAGATTTCTGTGTATACTCTGGATATTGGTCCCTCGTTAGTTTTACATTTTGCAAATATCTTCTCCTGATCTTCTGTCCCTTAACTCTATCCATGATTTTGTTCATTGACTAGAGAGTCTTAGTTTTGCTTTAATCAAATTCGTAAGTGTTTGTCTTTACGGTTTGTGTCTTTGGGGTTTTGTTAAAAATGTCTGTCCTCACTTCTAGGTTACAAAGATATTGTGCTGTATTTTCTCCCATTAACTTTATAGTTTTGTCTTTTACATTTAGATCTTTAATATACTTGTGACCACTTTTGGTCCAAGAGTTACTTTATTTTTCTTCATGTAGTGCATCAGTTTTCCTAATTCTGACTCCAAATAATTAATTGTTTCCCATCGATTGCTGGTGCCACCTGAATTAGCACTCAAGTCAGACTATGGATCTCACTCCAGGAGGGTCTGGGTTTGATTCTGAGCGTTCTTTCTGATTGCTTTGGTCTATTTGTTCTTTCAGTGCAAACCACTCTTTTCTTTTTTAATAATGATGGTGAGTGTCCCTCTTAAGACTTCTTTTTCATTATTTAGCTGTTTGTGGACATTTGTCCTATAAAATTTTTAGACTCAGTTTATCAGTTCTTCAAAAAATGTAACTGGCATTTTGATTGGTATTGCATTGAATTTGTAGATCAATTTGGGGATAATTATCTTTATAATATTAAGTCATCCCATTCAAGAATATGAATTGTTTCTCCATTTATTTAGATCATCTTTATATCCTTCATTGAATTTTTAATTTTTCTCCATGGCAGTCTCATACTTGACTAAATTAATTCCTAGATAATATATTGTTTTGAACTGTGAGTGGTGCTTTATCTTTTATATTTTATATATGCCTTTTATGATTTTGTAAGTTTAAAATTTTTAAGTTAATGTTGTATCTGGCAACCATGCTGAGCTGTCAGAATAGTTATGGTAATTATTTTGATTCTTTTGGATTTTTATAGGTAGATGATCACCTCGTTTCTTATGTTGTTTTAAACCCCCAAATTTATGATAATTTATGTATTCTTTCATAGTTCTGGAGGCCAGAAGTCCAAAATCAGTATCACTGGACCAAAATCAAGGTGTCAGCAGGGCCACCCTCCTCTGGAGGCTCTAGGTGAAAATCTGTTCCTTGCCTCTTCCACCTTCCAGTGGCTGCCAGCCTTCCTTGGCTTGTGGCCACATCACTCCAATCTCTGCCACTGTGGTTACATTGCTTTCTCTCTTTCTGTGTATATCAAATCTCCTTTTGCCTCCCTCTTATAAGGATACATGTGATTGTGTTTAGGGCCCATGCATATAATCCAGGATAATCTTTCTCTCAAAATCCTTAACTTAATCATGTCTGCAAGTCTTTGCCATATAAGATAAAATTTATAGGTTTAGGGAATAGGACCTAATATCTTTGGGGCCATCATTCAGCCTACTATACTTCCTCAATATAATAAAATATATATAATTCAGCCCCCAACCTTGCAGGTTACTTAATGAGGAGACACTAAGACTTTCCCACTAAAGTTAGGTACTATGTAGGGATGATACAATTTCTACTCCTATATAACATTATTTTGAAGCTGTCACCTCTGTAATTAGACAAGAGAAAACAGTTGGAGGATATAATAATTGGAAATGAAGAGTTAGAACTCTGCTTTCAGATGACACGATTATATATCTGGAAAATCCAAAAGAATTAATAAAAAATGATCTCAAACAATAAAATAATTTAGTAATGTAGCAGCTTATAAAATTAACATTCAAGAATCAAAAGCCTTCATAATAGAAACAAAAACCATTGCAAAATATAATGGAGGAAAGGATTCCTTTTATGATATTAGAAAAAGGACATAAGTGCCAAGGTAAAACTTGATTAGAAGTATCCAAAATGTATATGAGGAAAATACACCTGAAAATTACAAAAGTGAATTCAACAAATGGAAAAATGTGCCTTGTTCTTGGGTAGAAAAACTCAAAACCATAGAAAATATCTGTTTTCCCTATTTTGATTTATAAATTTATGAAATACCCAATAAGAATATCAACAGATTTTTCCCCCCTAGAGCTAGAGAAGTTGATTACAAAATTTATCTGAAAGAACAAACAAGCAAGGATAGCTAAAAAACCCTGAAAGAGAAGAGCAATTGGGTGAGAATGTGAGCGATTGCAGTTACCAATTGTTACAACAAACCACAAACCCTGTATAATTATGACAATTTGGTATTGACACGTGAATAGACAGATAGGCTAATGGGATGAAGTAGAAAAGTAAGAAGTAGACTACATTGCATATGGAAATTGAGTAGACAGTAAAACAGCATCTCAAATCAGAGGAAAAGATGCATTTTTAAAAATAAATATTTTTAATAATAGGAGGTAGACTGTGGTTAGTTACATAAAGATTAGCACAGTTAGGAAAATTCAGCATAACGTTTGTCAATAGAAGTCAGCTGACCAAACTATTCAAACATTGTTTCTTGCTTTATAGTTCTGGATGAGTGTCATAGATAATGGTTCCATCGTGTTCACTTGAAACTGGAGCTATAAACTTTTCAATAAGTGAAACTGAGATGCTGTGTAGCCAGTGTTGTGTTGGTAAATGTTTAACACACACACATACACATATGTGTGTGTGTATATGTGTATACATATATATGTATATTATAAATTTTACTGATATAAAGAATGTTTAGCAAGTAATTTACAAATAGTAATAAAATACACAACACTCTCTTTTGTAAACTCCATATAGTTAATTGATTCTCAGAGAATGCTTTCCTTGATTGTTGCCAAAGTCTTTTCCATAACCAACCTCTGGTTGCAGTTGATGAATGTATTTCTCACATGAATGTAGGTAGATATTCTCATTTACGTTAATTAATAAGATGGAAGTGAAATGACAAAGACATATGTTGAATCTTGACTTATTTGTCAATGATGTGAATGACTTCTTTGCTGAATTGGATAATAGTTTTTAAATATTGGAAGATTATTTCTCAATTTTTTGTGCTAGTTACAATGTAACAGCTACAGACACAATGCACTTTTAAGATTAATCTACATTGCTAACATTTTCTCCATAATTTTCTTAAGTCTAGACTGGGGGTTGGCCAAACTTAAGTGCCAGATAGGAAATATTTTAGGTTTTGGGGGCCATACGGTATCTGTTGGCAGCTATTTAACTCTGCTATTATAGCACAAAAGCAGCCATAGACAACATGTAAACAAATGGCTGTGGCTGTGTTCCAGTAAATTTTTATTTGCAAAAAGAAGTGGTGGGCTGGATTTGGCCTACTGGCCATAGTGACCCCTGTTCTACAGAGTCACCAAAACGATAAATTAAGCTCTGATTTTAGCATTGCCAATTTCTGTGGTGGGACTGCTCCCACCATAGCCAATTTCTTGCTATTAGTATAATGTTTAGTACAGAGTTGAGAAGAGATGTATAGCAGCATACCACTCTACAGTATTTCTACCATACAGATGCTATAGACATAAATAACCTCAAGAGCCTTGATAATGGTAAAATGTATAAAAATAATTAGGAAGTGATGAGTTTTGAATATTTATTAGTTTTGTTTTTAACATGATTTATTTCCTTGTAAGTTTATATAATCTATTTTGTAATAATGGCTGAGTTTAGCAACCAGCTCACAAAATTCCTGAAAATCTAACAATCAGCTCTTGCGAGCCGGCATAAGCCAGTTCCAGCACACCAGGTATAGCCATATGGGAATAGACAAAATTGGATACATTATTTGTAGTATATACCAGAATAGATTCCAAATGGATCAGAGACATAAATGTAAAAATAAAATGAAATCATACAAGTACTAGGAAAGATGTGAATGAATTCCTCTATAACCTGGGAGTGGGGAAAACTTTCTGAACTATGGCTTAAAATCTAGAATCATTAAGGGAAATGAGATCATATTAGTTTCATAAAATGAACGGAGAATTATTTTCTTTTTGCATTTTCTGGAACAAATTATATAACATAGGAATTGTGTTTTTGGAAGTTTGATAGCATCAGTTTTAAAAGCATCCAGTTCTAGAGAGCTTTGGGAGCGAGTTTTAACTAATTAAATTTCTTTAATCCTTGTAAGTCTATTTTAAACCCCCTTTTTCTTCTTGTGGCAGTTTGGCGTTTTATGTTTTCCAGGAATTTATCCATTTTATCTATGTTTGTTTTTTAAATCTGTAATTATTTCCCATCTTTATTTATTTATTTATTTTTTGGTGAGGAAGATCGGCCCTGAGCTCACATCTGTTGCCAATCTTCCTCTTTTTGCTTAAGGAAGATTGTCATTGAGCTAACCTCCATGTCAATCCTCCTCCATTTTGTATATGGGATGCCGCCATAGCATGGCTTGATGAGTGGTGCATATGTCCGTGCCTGGGATCCGAACCCGTGAACTCTGGGCCACCGAAGAAGAGTGCACAAACTTGACCAGTATGCCACCGGGCTGGCCCCTCCATCTTCATTTTTTTATCTGTTTTTATTTACTTTTGTTGTCTCCTTTTTTTCTTATCAGTTTTATTAGAGGTTTATCTTGGTAGCCTTTTCGGAAACAGAGCTTTTAGTCTTATTAATCTCCTCTACTTAAAAAAAAATTATTATGTTGTCTCTTTTCCTTTATTATATCATTCTTCTGCTTTGGGTTTGCTTTGATGTTCTTTTTTATAACTTCTTGAGTTGGATGTTGAATGTATTTCTTTTCAACTTTTATTGTTTCCTGATAAACACATTTAAAAGTATAAATGCTCTTCTAAATACTGCTGTAGTTATGTCCCATATATTTTGTTTTTCTGTGTTAATTCAATTCTAGATATTTTTTTCATTTTGATTATAATTTCATTTTTAACCTATGAGTTATTTGGTAATATGACATTTTCAAAATATGAGATATTTAAAAAATTCCTGTTATTAATTTCTGATATTATTTCATTATGTTTGGAAGAGATAATCTATAAGATATTGTTCCTGGTGAGTTTATTGAGACTTCCTGTAGGCCTAATGTATTCATGTAAATATGTGTGCTTCTAAAAATGTCTATTTGCTATTTGTTGCATGAACTATTATAGTATATATATCAAAAGATATATATTATACACAGCATACCATTAGAACATACCTATCAAAGATTTGAACAATATAATTAATTGTATAAGCCTACCAATTATACCATTTAGATAAAAATCTGCTTAATTTTTGTTTGCTTAATACATTTCTGGTAGTTGGGTATCAAAAACCCTAACTCTTTATATGTTTCTCTCTGTACCCTGTCAGTTATTGTAACATATTATTAGGTGCTTATATGTTTGTGATAGTTACATCTTCTCATTCTATTGTTTTGCTTACCTTTTATCTTAAATTCTTGTTTGTCAGCTATTATGATTGCTATTCCAGCTTTCTTTTGTGTATTTTTTTTTCTTTCACTCTTTTATTTTTGACCTTTTTTGTATCTTTTGGTTTTAAGAATGTTTCTCATAGACAACATATTTTTGGATTTTGTTTTTGTTTCTTAATAACATCAGGGAATATTTGTCTTTTATTTGTGAATTAACTCCGTTTACATTTATTTTAATTGCCATTATATTAAAAGTTATTTCTCCCACCATATCTCATATTTTCAATTTACTGCATTTTCTTTTTGTTTTCTGCTAGCTCAAAAAATTGTTCTATTTTTATTTGAGTGGCTGCCCTTAAGACCCTTACTCTGTGTACTTATTCCTATTAATTTCTTAAACTTATCAATATCTGTATATGCCTCCTAACTAGACAAATAATTTAGTGAACTCATGTGTGTATATATATGTGTATATTATTGTTATTGTGCACGCGCACACACACACACGTATATCGCAATTGTTCTGCTTCTCTGATTGAACTCTATTACACCCAGATACAGAATGAAAGAAAAAATGAACAGGAGATAAGGAAAACTCTAAACCTGGAGACATCAGAATAAAACTTAAGAACATCAAAGACAAGGAGAGAATTTAAAAAGCTTCCAGAGATAATGAAGAGATCATCAACTAGAATCAGATGAACAGTGGGTGCAGGATGACAAATGAGAAAAATACTTTTTAAATATTAAAGGAAAATAAATTTGAACATAGAATTTTATATCCAGCCAAATTGTCTTTCAAATGTAATGACTAAAAAAATACATATATATATATATATACATATATATATTTCAGGTAAGACTGAGAATGAAGTTATACTAAAAATATGTGTTGGAAGCAGTATTCAATATTCAAGAAATATGGTAAAGGTGATGAGGTTTCTTGGTAAAGTCTGTGTTTTTATTAAGGACCAAAGTGAGAAAAAGAACACATTTATAAATGTATCCAAAACAACCTAGAACTAAAATTTGAGATAATATCAATATGATAGGAGTGGGGAAGGGTAATATATACACTGCAGGAATTTGACCTTATGAAACTGTGGGAGCTGGTTGAGCAGTCTCTGTAAGGCTATGGTCTTTATTTCCAACAGTGGAGCTTTGAAACTACAGAACAGGCAGTCGGGAAGGGAAGATGGAAGTAAAGGCGGGGAGGGGTGAGTGAGCTAAGCTGGAACCCACAAGCACAAGCTGGAGCCTGTGAGGACAGACTGAAACTGACATTAGTTCTTGTTGCTTCTAACCTTGATTGTACGTGTTTCTTGCAGAAACTAGAGCCTGTCATCAGAATTGCCAAACACACACCTGGTCCAGGAGTCAGAGACGCTTAGCAAGGATCTATGGAAGGTGTAGCAGTTGGAGGCTCCACTGCTGCTTCACAATAATGAGGTGAGCTAGCAGGTAAGTGACAACACTCTTCAAACCTTTCACAGGGATCTCGCTATGGCCCACCCTAACTGGAAACGTACAGGAAAAGGAATTTGGGGAAATGTAGTTCAGCCTAGCCAAGTTGACACTGCACAAAGCCACTGCTCTCAGGTGTTAGCACTTTTCCTTCCATCCTCCACATCTCCTAGCTTTCTTTTGTATTTTCTCTTTACCCTTTCCTGCTGACCTCTAGAGAGTTTCTCAATCTGATCTTCCAACACCTTGATTTATTCATCGCCTTTATCCCTCTTTCTATATATCTTGTCTATTGTTTTATTCATTTCGGCTATTATATATGTCATACCTAATACTCATTTTGGTCTTTTTTTATGTTTTTGTGTTCTTGCTTCATATTGCTGATATCAGCCTTAGCCTCTTAATATATTCATCATTATTTTAATTTCTCGGTCCATCTCTTCTCACAGCTCTAATTTAGATTTTTTATATTGTTGAGTTTGTTGTCTTTCTTATATAGTAGTTGTATTCTTTATACGGATTTTTGGTTATTTTGTCCCAAGAACTCCTCCTCCCCTTGGAGTATCAGTTACTACATGTGGTTCTGTGTTGGGAATGGGCTACAGTCCAGCCTCTGGTTGATGGACATGTAGGTGAATTAAGGCCAGGAAAGAGAGCCTCAGGGGCCACAGAACTGGTGCTGATCACTCCAATTTGCCCACCATCCACAAATAACTTCTCTGGTGTGTCTTTCCCATTTAAATTCTCTAGAAGCTGTCTCCATAAACTTACTCCCCTTGCCCTGGGGTTTTGGAGTGGGAGGGGTACAGTGGTGGATACCCAAGGGTAGCTGCACATCCACCCTTGCGTCCCTCCTTACTCCCGCAGGGCTTCCGCACGTCTCTTGTACTCTCATGATCCCTGCAGCCTCGGCTGTTGCTGCCAGTGTCTGCAGTGATTGGCAGCCTGCGATTGTCCACGTTGGGGAGAAGCCAGAGCAGAACAGAAAGTTGTTCTCCTTTCCCCTCTCTTCTCATAGCTACCTCTAGCTGCCTTCCTCCCCGGCTGAAGCTGGTCTTTCCTTTCCCTCCCACCCCCTACTTCCCCCTCTCCCGCCTCCCATAACAATTCCTGAGTCTTCAGACTCCCCAGGGAATTCTCATAAGTGTTTTATTTTATTTTTTTTTGTTATTAGTTCCTCAAATCCAGGTTTCCCTCTGGCTTCTATAGTTTCTCTAGGGTTGATTTTCAGGAAGGAGCCAGTGGCCAATGCAGTTTGTCATTTTGACAGGATGAGAGAATGGTTTATAGAATGAGCAGGTGTACCATTGAAAGGGGAGAATTTGAGACAGCAGATGTATGAGTCTTAAGGGAGAGGCTACAAATGTACACCAAAGGATGGTTTTTTTCTACATTTAACTTTTTTATTTTAATTAATATGTGTGTATATGTATGTATAAGTGTATATATGTATATAAATATGACTTTAAAAGTGAAATAATGCTGTCAGGCTTGTAATGAAAACAAGCAGTCTTCACCCCTTCCTACTCTAAAATTGTGCTCCCTCAAGGCAACAATTTTTGATAACTTAAAAAAACCTGTTTCTTCGCTGTTTACTTCCACATTCTAAGTAACATGCTTATATTACGATTTCTTGATTTTTAAATGTTAGATATTATCCTTGGCTTCCTAAAGTAGAACATGAGGACTTGGTGCTTGTATCCCGCTCTATTTCCCTTCCAATGCACTCTCTTCTCCTTCTTACTCCAGCCTCCCCATACAGTTGCATCACTGCTTCCATTATCAATATTGAATGTTTACACTATCAGACCCATGCAAATGCTATTCATACCTGAGACATGTAGCATGCTAAGATTTTATTTCCTTTCTTATATACCCTTTTGTTTTCTTAGGGTTAATAGTTGCCTCTTCCTCCAATTGTTCAGTGCTCTCTGTGCCTATCATAATTCTATGGATACTTTCAATAGAGTTGAAAACATCAGGTAATCTGTCTAATTCTTCCCCTCCCCCCTTCCCATCACTTCTGTGCAAGCTCTATCTTCTTGCTCACACCAGAGTGCTGTTTAGACTTTCCCTTCTTCATCATCTTGGGAACAACATTTGCCTGTGTCCCTGTGTTAGATCTCCTATTTCCTAATTTTGTATCTACCTCTTTCTTGATTCATTCCCTTGAAAAAAACTAGTATCTTCTGGTAGCTTCCTAAGAAAGAGTCTAGAAGAGGTAAAAGTCCAAGTCTGCATGTAGTGGTCATTTGTCATTGAGGATGCCCCAAATTTTTGAACACCCTCTTCCCATCATTTAGCAGTTTCCCACATTATAAATTCCCACACTCTTAACAAAGAACATTTTCCAGTTGTTAGATTGCAGGCCTATGGTTTTGATTCCACCAGCCAGCTGCATCTGTTCCAGAGTCAGAATCTGGATCCAGAGCTGAATTACTTGGGAAAGAGGCAGGGCCTGAGGCTTCCATTTGGCAGGTGCAGATCTGGGCGAGGCAGCGCAGCAGGGTCCTGGAGTCCAAAGTGTGACTGCAGCACCCGATTTAGCATCTCCTGACGATGGCAGAGGCAGAGGTTGGAACTGGCACCCATTACTGCTGCCTCCTGGCTTAGTGGTTTCCTTTGCCTCGGTGAGCAGCTCTGTGCTGTGGTGCTGGGGTGTCACTCCTGGAAGCGCAGTCTATGTCTTGTCCCTCACTCTGTGAGCTCTCTCCATCTCATAACTACTCCTTTCAGCTTAAACTGGTGTCTTAGTCTGTTCAGGCTTCTATAAAAGAATACCACAGACTGGGTGGCTTAAAACCACCAGAAATTTCTCACAGTTCTGGAGGCTGGAAGTCCAAGATCAGGGTGCCAGCAAGGCTGAGTTCTGGTGAAGGCCCTCTTCTGGGTTGCAGATTGCTGACATCTTGCTGTGTCCTCACACGGTAGAAGGGGCAAGGGAGCTTTCTTGGGTCTCTTTTTTAAGGGCATTAGTCTCATTCATAAGGGCTCCATCCTCATGACCTAATCACCTCCCAAAGTCGCCCTTTCTCCTAATACCTCACACTGGGCATTAGGATTTCAACGTATGAATTTGGAGGAGACACAAACATTCAGACCATAGCAACTAACTAGAGTAACTTCTGCTATTTTTAACTAATTTGGCCAATATGCCTTATATGCCTAAAAGTGTCTTGATTCTACTTCAAGACATAAGAGTTTGATTGAGAATAGAATTCTAATTTGAAAACCATCTTCCCCCAAATTAGAAACCATTTCTCCATTGCCTCTGGCTTCTAGTGTTGTTGCTGAGAAGTCTGAAGCCATTCTTTTTCCTGAGTCTGTATGTGATTTACTTCTTCCTCCAAAGCTTTTTTGTTTTATCTCAAAGGGGTATTTATTCTTAATTTTTTTTGTTTTTTATATTATAAAGTCTACAAATAGTCATATTTAAGGAGTCAAGAGTTCTATATGTTGCCTTATGAAACACAACTGTTTCCTCGTTTCCTTACCATTAGAAGCAACCACTTTCACTACTAGTATATACAAATATATAATTAAATGCATTTTTAGCACTCATGAAATGGATCCGAAGAAGTCTTTCAAAATCCTCACGTTTGGCTGTTATTCACCTTTTCAAGAAAGCATTATACATAAAAGTAGATGACTGCCTTGTACCTGAACAGACTTTAGGGTGTAGGGGTTAGAGATCTGGTAATAGCGGTTGTTGGTGAGTTTTTCCTCCCCTTTCACTAACTTGGTGGTAGAATCTGAGCCTCGGCTGGGGTCTGAAAGTAGAAGGGGCCTCTAGTTCTAGGCGTGACAAGAGGTCAGGTGGTTTTGGGTCCATGAGGTTCCTGGTACCACCATCCAGAATGGGGCTCCTGACATGGGGAAAAGGCCAGGGAGTGAAATCGAAAGAGCTGCAGTAGGAAGCCCAGGAAAGTCGATGTGGAGCTTCTTGGCTGAGCCAAGCACTCGGGGATTGGAATCTCCCCCCATGGAACCTAGAAAAACCACTGTAGCCTGGGAAGGAGGTGCAGTGGCAGAGGCCAGCCTCAGCTAATCACTTTGGATCCTATTTAAGCACCAGTAGAAACAGCTGCGTCAGGCAGAGGAAGCCACTCGAGGCTGTCCAGGCTTCAGCTGCAGTTTCATTGGTGTGCCTACTCATCCTAAGTCAACTAGCTGCAGTAGCTGCTATTAATTTCTCCAGCTTTAAGGGAGTATATTTGGCTCCAAAGTAGCAAAGTAGTGAGATAGGAACAAGCAGGAGTCCCTTCTGAGACTTTTTAGCATCCTGGAATTTCTACATGTATGGAAGGGGCAAGAGGATCCAGAAGATAAACTGATTTCCTGCTAATATGGACACTGGGGTCTCGAGTGTGGCATCAGTGAATGATGGCTGTCATTCAAGAAAAAACCTGTGAGATAAGACATACTAGTTACACATGTTATATTTTACTGATATTATCTCTCAACCTCTCCTGACACTATCAGTTCTGGTTACCTGTTGTTATGGACCTAATGTGTCCCCCACAAATGCATATGTTGAAATTCTAACCCCCAATGTGATGGTATTAGTGGGTGGAGCCTTTGGGAGGTGATGGGATTAGTGGGATGGGATGGGATTAGTGCCTTTAAAAAAGCAACTCCAGAGAGCTCTTGTCCCTTCTGCTGTGTGAGGACACAGCGAAAAGGTGACTGTCTATGAACCAGGAAGTGGCTCTCACCAGACACCAAGTCTGTAGGCACCTTGATCTTGGACTTCCCAGCCTCCAGAACTATGAGAAATAAATATTTGTTGTTTAAACCACAGTCTATGATACTTTTGTTATAGCAGCCTGAATGGACTAAGACCCCTGTGATTTAATATTTTTAGCACTTGAGGATGAGAGGTTGGGGAGAGAAAGGAGCACAAACCAGGAGGGACTAGACATGACATGATTTTCTGTGTCCAAAGCTCTACCCCAAATGGCCCCTATTGAACCAAGGCAGTTTCTACAACTCACAAACATAAAATTGAATCCAATCTGTATATTTCTCTGTGCAGAATTGGGCTTTTTATCAAAGATAGAGAAGCAAAGCCCAACAGCTTAAATCTAAACATGGGAGCTCGGACCTTAGTTTCTCTGAACAATAGCCAAAGACAAAAAAACTCAAACCTCCCCCCCAAAACCATAAAACAAAAACCCCAAACAAACAGAAATAATTGGTGCATCGTTAGATTCATACACCGGGGTGAATAACACAGTTTCGACAAACAATGATAAGCCTGATAGGGAACACGGAGTAGTATAAGCTGCTGAAGCTTTTCAGGAAATGACAAGAGGCAAATAGCCCAAACCAGGCCCCACATCTGTGACTCTTGCTAAATGGCCTGTCTGCTCCATCATGGCTGTTTTCAAGATCCTGGAAATCAGTTCTCTAGCTTAATCCAAGGTGAATTGGACCCATGGAATCTTTCGGTCACACTCAATTCTGCCGTAGTCGTGTTTGCACAGACGTCATGTCAGCTGTCCTGACTCCTTGGGTGATGTGGGGCTGTAGCTATGACTGTGACTAATGAAAGACCTGTTTGTCCCTTGTAGTTAGGGAGAAAGGGCCCTCAACAACAGTTCCATATAGTGTTAAATGGAAGGTGTGGGCTGGAAATGAACAAATGGATTCCAATAAGATAAGGGAGATTATTTTAATTTGATAGCAAATGCTTATAACTTGAAGAAATTCAAATTTGGGAGGTTCTAGTCAAGCATTTTTTACTAGAAAAACCAAATCTCTAAAGTAAGCAAAAGTAATCAGAATGCATCAACTCAAGAGAGAGCAAGATACGGCACTTGGAAAGGAAAAGTAATAACGACAATAATAATGTTCAGGCTCTTTCAATAAAATGTAATGTAACATTAAGAATTTCTTGGAAAAAACCAATCAACTGGTCTTCTCTCTTTCTCTATGGCTCTATATTCCACATGAATTATTCACTGCTGTGGTTAGTCCCTTGTGTCGGTGCATCCCTAAAGAATTCTGGGGTTGTAAGTAACAAGAAAAGTAAAATTTGTAATATTTTATTTAACGATAAATGTTAATTAAGGCTTTATTTATAAATGATTATCTGTTTGTTTTTAACCTGAATGCTTCCTCAATTTGAGGTATTGATTTTATTCCATTTAAATCTAGGATTCTTACTGTGTACGTTGTACTCTGGGACATTATGCATCTTTTTAAATTCAAAATACCCTATTCACAGAAAGAGTGATTTTTCCACATTGCTCGCTAACTGTTATCTTTCCAAGGCCTCTGAGGAATGGCTGTGTAATGTGTTACATTGAGAGAGAAATCAAGCTTGAGGCAGTGTTTTCCAGGCACTTCTATTTACTCAAGCTGGGTGTCAGAACTCTAATGTAATGTTCAACTTATGTCTATTTGGTATCGGTATGATAATTTTGAGAGTCTTTTTAACTGAGGGCTTTATAAAGATAATAAAATAATTTTTTAAGAATAATAAAAACCAAACCCTGGAATTAAAACTAATTATCAACTTCAGCATTAATATAGACAACAAACTACAGTCATGTGTCTTGTAAGGATGGGGATACGCTCTCAGAATGTAGGCATTTTCACCGTTAGGTGACCTCGTGGTTGTGTGAACATCATAGAGTGTACTTACACACACCTAGGTGGTATAGCCTACTACACACCTAGGTTATATGGTAATAATCTTATGGGACCACCATTGTATATGCAGTCTGTTATTGACTGAAAGGTTGTTATGTGGCACGTGACTGTACAAGCTATCATAAAGTGGACTTTGATCTCATTTTCCAGTGCTCTCTCCTCTGTACAAGTGGCTCAGGGAATGTTTTCTGTTAGGATATCTGTTCTCTTGGGTTCCTCTTTTCATGCTCTTCAGTATCCCAGGATCTGTGTGCTGGGCCATATTGCTATTTTCAGACTATTCTCTGGCTCTACGTATGTCAGAGCTAAAGTTTGCTTCAAGTTTGGGCTTTACCAATTGTTTCTGTAGACCCACTTGAGTGTGGAATGCTCTAGAAAATACTGATGTCCTGCTGTACTTGTGTACCTGGGAGAAACTATGGATTCTGTGCCAGTCTCTTCATTCTCTCCTTTTCATCCAAGCATTGTCTGACATCCACCTTCTCTCTTCTAGCTATTGTGTGGTACTTTTGCTATTCTCTTGGGTGATATGGAGGGTTCTTTTCACCTTCTTTTGGCTGAAAGAGTGTCTCCATCATGCAGGTAAGGTGAAATAGATTCATCCATTGAGTGGTACCAAGATATTTCCTACTCAGTGCCATTAAACAACCCCCAAGCAACAGTGGCTCAGGAGATGTATGATTCCCCTTTACAATGCATGCAAGGAAACCACTTAGACACAGGATGTGTGTTGCAGGAGTGGAGAATTCCTCTCTCTTTCTTTCTTCCTCCCTTCCCTTCTTATTCCTTCCAATTACTTTGGAAAGAAGTTTGACTTACCACGTACTGGACACAGAAGTGGTGACTTGTTAACCCAAATTCCCACACAGTCTCAATCTTGACTCTGCATCAGATTCTTGACTAACAGCTTTTAAAAAAATAAGAAGCTTGGGCCCCACTTCTAAACTACTGAAACAGAATCTCTGGGGATGAGACTTAAGAGGTCTGTATTTAAAAAATCTCCACCCTTTAAAAAAATCCTCTAATGTGCAACCAGGTGTGAGAACCCACAGCCTGAATGTTGCTTGCTGTGGCCATGGTGTGTCAAATGCTACATCTGATCACACTGATTACGTTGGAGTTAGTTTAGGTTGATTTAACTCTCTCTTTGATGGCCTGGCTAGAGGGACAGAATATTGACAGTTGTCTTGTCAGACTGCCAAAGTTCAAATCCTGAATCCACTCCTGTGTGTTTTATTGAGCAAGTTATTTAATCTCCCCATGTTTTGGTTTATTCATCTATAAATAGGCATTAAAAACCTATCACATAGCACTGTTGGGTGATTAAATGAGATGAAACACGTAAAGCACTGAGAACAGCACCTGACACATAGTAAATCCTGGCAAAATATTAGCCATAACCATTCTATGATCGTGATTAAATCATAGGGGTCTCCTAGAGCTTGAAAGGACTCTAAAAGATGATCTGGTCCTCAGGCAGTTGGATGTTATTATGATCCCCATTTTACAGATTAGAAAGCTCAGGTTCTTAAGTGATGTGCCTGCTCAAGACGATTCAAGATGAAAATAACAACAATTATAATAACAAAAACAATAACAGGTAATATCTATTGTGTGTTTACTACATGCCAAATACTATATTAATTGTTCGATGTACATTATATCATTAACCCAGGGCTGTCAACCTTTAATGTGCACACAGAATCACCTAGGGAGCTTGTTAAAATGTAGATTCTGATTCCGTAGGTCTGGGATGATGCTCAAGATTCTACATTTCTAACAAGCTTCCAGGTGATGATGGCGCTGCTGGTCCAAGACTCACACTTTAAATAACATGGGTTTAACCTAAACAATGACCCTATCTAATGTGTACTAGTATTTAGTTTAGTTTTGTTTTGGTAAGGAAGATTGGCCCTGAGCTAACATCTGTTGCCAATCTTCTTCTTTTAGCTTGAGGAAGACTGTTGCTGAGCTAACACCTGTGCCAGTCTTCCTCCATTTTGTATGTGGGATGCCACCACAGCATGGCTTGATGAGCGGTGCATAGGTCCTCGCCTGGGATCCGAACCTGTGAACTCTGGGCCGCCAAAGCGGAGCATGCAAACTTAACCACTATGCTACTGGGCCAGCCTCATGTTCCCCCAAATTTTTAAGTCATGTCTCTACTTAAAGCAGAGACTCCTATGAATTGTTTTATATATTTTTAATTGTACATCACACTCCCTAGCCCTTTCCGCCAGAATGCTCCACCCATGCCTGTGGCTTCTCTTGCCCATAAAAGTCTTAAATTCCAGCTAGGGTTAAACCTAATGCTCAGGTCACTCCTGAGCTGTAACACTCACTCCCACTCTTTTTAATCCTGACCTTATTTGGTTTGGACCCATTTCACCAAGTTTAGAATTCTTGGCTCTGTATACTTAATTTGGATCCTGAGCTCTCCTATACCTTTTCTGTCTTAGCCTGTGCGGCAGACACAGAGATGCACTGCTCAGGCCCCCTTTGAAAAGAAAACTTGTTGCCCAGCTTCAAGGAGGAGAATTAGCTGATACTTCCAACTGTGAACTCCTTCAGGTCTGCTTCAGCTTTGGAGCTCAGGCCAGCTCTTCTATGGGCCCCAGGCCTGGCCATTTCCACTAACGCTGACCCCTCTAAGTGTGCTCTTTGCTCAGAGCTCCTCCTTGGGCTGGCAGAGACTTCGTCAGGTCGGCATCATGGTCTGAGGATGCCCCATGCCCAATCCTACTTTGTCCTTTTCTTTTCACAAATATTACCCCCCAGTATAGTAAACCTTTTGCACTCCTGACTCCATCTCAGCCTCTGCTTCCCAGAGGTCACAACCAACACCTCCCACTACTCAAGTGAGGGCTCCCATTCAACCTAATCCAAGTTACCAACCCCCAACTGGTACCTGGCTAGGCATGGCCTGGTACTCACTAGACATCTATGACCAAGCAGGTGCTTAATTGTATATAATCACTCAATAAACAGGTACATGTTGAGTAACTATCGTGTACACATATCTTCATAAGCATAATCACCTCTTCTAAATGTCTGAGATAAAAAACAAATGTGGCAAATTTATATACCATGCCTCTATTTAGCCTTTGGTTTCCATGGTGAATTGTTTGCCAGAGCTTAAACTTTAGCAATTACATACTACATCTTAGGATCATTTGGTGCTGCCTACGTAATTACAGTGTTATAATATAGTAGAGAAAAACAAATGTCACCAAAATAAGAAGTGACCAGATATGTCTATAGTGAAAAAATACAGTGACCATGAGTCAGCAACATTGAACTGGAGTTCAAAAAGTAAATCACATAGTGGATTCAAAAACATAAACATAGAGTAAAAGACTCTGAGGGTTTTTTGTGTTTGTTTTTTGGTGTTTTTTGTTTTTTTTTCTAGTATATTAATACTACCCAGAATCCTGGATCTTGGATGTAATTTCAGGTAGGGAGACTGACAGTTGTCAACATGATTTACTTTGATGGCCTCTCAGAAAGCCCCGACCCCACCCCCATATCCATTTATCCCTATGTTGAGGTGTTTGGAGTTTTGAACGGGGGTAGGTGGGGGGGGGGAATGGTAATTTTTGAGTGTGGGCTATTCTTCCAAAAGTGCAGGCCTGTGTCACTGCTATTTAGATGCGTGAGGCTATCAGTGGAGAGGTGATGAAAAGAAGGTCTGGGCATCCAGGGGACAGAATGAGATCTTTCAGTCTCTGAAGAGGGAGAAATGACTGAGAGATGGAGACAGTGTCAGGGAAGAAGTAAAAGACAAATCCAATTTTGATTATAGCAGCTTTTGGGTACCATAAGAGAGTCTTAGAAAACCTATGGAGAGACTGAAGTAAATCATAAAGTGGAGGGCTGGGCAGAAAGGTTTCAAAAATACCTTATTAGGTCAAAAAAGAGAGGTGAACTACCACAGAAATCATGAGCTATTCTCCAGAAAATGGAGTTTGCTTGATGCAGAAAGGGTAAC
Source organism: Diceros bicornis minor (assembly GCF_020826845.1). Lineage (NCBI taxonomy): Eukaryota > Metazoa > Chordata > Mammalia > Perissodactyla > Rhinocerotidae > Diceros > Diceros bicornis. The sequence continues at coordinate 47,319,275 of NC_080740.1, forward strand.
AGGTTAGATCTAAAGTAGAATCTCTTGTCAACAAAGACTGACATAAATTAACAAAGGATGTTGTGAAATTCACATCCATTGAAGATAGCTCCGGTATGGCCCTACAGTGAAGTTGAGAAAACAAGAAATAACCAATTTAAAGACCTTTTAGCCCCACAATTCTCTGATTTATGGAAAAAATTAACATCTTTACTTTTTCTACTTCACCTACAGTCTGACGTGCATGCAGCAAAGGTATGAGTGTAAAGTTTTCTGAAATAAATAGTCTAGAAACCCACCAGAGCACACACACAGTGAGGTGACTCTGTCACCCATGGAGCAGCTAAAATGACATCAATAAATCATAAAATATGCCCAAGAGGGCATTATAAATCATTTAGAGTTGCTATTAATATTTTAGACATGTTCATTTTTAGCAGTGTGTTAAGTTTTAGTGTTTGCATTCCATTTTAATTCGGCACTTGATAATTGAAACATGAGGCTGTTAAAAAAGTGATTTGGGGTTATTTTTTGCTAATAACTTAAGGATTAAATAGAACAAGAGAACTGATTGTTGCTAGCTTCATTTTCTCTAAAATTCCTGCCTGGCACTTTGGGCACTGCTTCTCTTGGAGTGCGATAGGCTGATAACCATTGTGGTCTTCCTTAGTGAGACTGGTGATAATTCTCCTTTCTGGCTGTGGAGCTCTCACTACTCAGGAATGTGGCAGTATGGTGGCTAGAAAGGTGGCCGATTCTTCCTGGGTTGTCCAGGACTTTCCTAGTTTTAGCAGTGAAAGCCTCAAGTTCCGGGAAACATGTCAGTCCAGGTCAAACTGGGATGGCTCGTTACCCAGGCTTGTCTCAAAATTCAAAAGAATATTCATTGGCAGTACTGGACCCAGGAAAAATGATGCATTTCAACTCATTCATCTTTAATGCCTTCTTTCTTTCTGTGACCTGTAGGCCCCCAGACTCTTGACTTCTTCAGTGGCTTTATGCTTTCTCTAGTTGGTCAGTCCTGCTGGACTATCCCACTGTGAGTATCCACTTCTTCCATATTATTAAGAGCATCCCAAGTTATTAGTAAAAACTACTAAGAATCTATTCACTGAGAATCTGTTTTGTGCCCAGCAGTATGCTTAGGATTTTATATTACAATATTATAGTTCTTTACAAAAACCCTGCGAGGAGGCTATTATTAATCCTACTGCTTATAAGGAAACTTAGGTTCAGAAGGTTAAGAAATTAGGGACAGATCTCAGAACTGGTCTTTGGAAGCTATCTTTATTCTAAAGCCTGTGGGTTTTTCTTAATCAGAACTTGATCCCTTAGGAACTTGGCTGCTAATACTTATGACTTCAATGAGTGGATCTTTGCTAATAGATGCTAATATGTTTGTGATAACTCATACTTCATGAATTATGACTTATTAGCCACCTCTTCTTAGAATACTCATTTTCTTTTAAGCACTAAGAAGTAATTCAGGTAGCTGCCTTCAGGGTACCAATGCTGTCTCAGAATAGGGCTGTACAGACCAACTGGCTTCACTTTTCCCAGAGTTGGTAAGGAGTAGACTGTATCTGCTAGGATTCTTGATAGTGAGTGACAGAAACTCGACCCTAACTAGATGCAGGAGAAGAGTGTGCTTACTGAATTGCATAACTGAAAAGTGTAAGGGTATCTCTGGCTTCAGGTGTGGCTGACTCAGGTACTAAACAGCTTCATCAGGACATTGTGCCTCTCCATCTGTCGGTTCTGTTTCCCTTTGTGTTGGCACTATTCCAGGCAGCCTTTCCCATCACAGTGATTCCCAGGAGCTTTTGGCTTAGATCCTCTTGGTTTATCAACTTCAGGAAAATCCCAGAATTTAGTCAATGGGACTGATTTAAGTCATGTGTCTCTCTGAATCAATCACTGTGGCCAGGGAGATGGAATACTCTGTTTGCCTAAGCCCTAGTCACATATCCATACTTGGATTTGGGGATGGGGATAAAGTCAGACTCATCTGAATCACGTGCAAGTGGGAGGAGCATGCCTTGTCAAAGGAAGATGGAGGTTTATTACCAGAAGAGGTGGGAGAAGTGGATTCTGAGCAGGGAAAAAGTAGAGATGGACACTTGAAATAGCTAGTTAAATTGAGTTGGTTTGAAGATGAAATGAGAAAATATAAAAGCATTTTATAAACTAAAAAGTACTGTGCAATTTAAAAAAATGCTCTCCTTTTATTAATTGATGCACTGCTCCACTCAGAGTTTAGAAATGAAAGGCTTTAAAAGCCTGCACTTTGATTTGATTAGTAGATCATTCAATATAAACCCATGCAAATAAAACCAGCATAGCCTTCCTGGGGAAGTACAGCTGTGGCATATTCTTTTTTTTCCCCATTACCTTATGGTAGAGAGACTTGTGCAGGGGGTAGAGGTAAGAGGAGCTGGATAGTCTTGCATATCTAGCAAGGTCTATGGTCAACTAAATGTGCTTTCCTCTCCTCAAACCTCGCACTTTATTTTAAAAAGTAAATATGAATTTTCTTAATACAAATGAAGTTTATATACAATTTAATGTAGGTGTAATGTGGTAAGTTCATCGTATAAGCATCAACTTTAAATGATTGCTACCCAATCTAATTCTACTTTTTCCCCTTTTGTTTCTTGGAGAGAACTTTTGCTTTTCTCTCAATATTTCTGCTGTTTAGAAACCTATACAGCCACTCCCATGACTCAGGAAGTTTCTGCTCGGACGTCAAAGCCCAGGAAGGCAATTTCTCTCCAATTTTATTACCTTCCTGGAACTCCTCAGGAAGAAGCCAAGGTGTGCCCACATACCCTGGGCATTTCCAGGGCCTTTTTGGCTCACTGTGCCTGCCCTGAATCTCATTTGCTCACAGAAAAGAAAAAAAATCCCTTAGGCCACATGGTTCAGCTTTCAGGAGAGAAAGTGTATGTACAATGCATCCTTCTCCCTTTCAAATCCCATTTATTCATTCTCCTTCACGTTAAATGCTCATCTCCACCGAAAGTGTGCTTTAATCAAATCTAGAAACACTTAGAAATGGAAAAACATAGACTCCCAAAAAGACACGGCAAAGTGCATGAACATATACATATAATTGTAACTTTTATGGATATTTTATTATAGAAAATTTTGTTCATAAATTTTTTTAAAAAAGAAGTAAGTAAAAAGAAGATTTAGGGGCTGACCCGGTGGCATGGGCGGTTAAGTGTGCGCACTCCACTGCGGCAGCCTGGGGGTTCACCAGTTTGGATCCTGGGTGTGCACCGACGCACCACTTGTCAAGTCATGCTGTGGCGGTGTCCCATATAAAGTGGAGGAAGATGGGCATGGATGTTAGCCCAGGGCCAGTCTTCCTTAGCAAAAAGAGGAGGATTGGCAGATGTTAGCTCAGGGCCGATCTTCCACACACACACAAAAAAAGAAGATTTAAAAATCTCCTATATTCCACCATCTAGATATTAGCACTATGAACATTGTGGAGCCTATTCTTTCAGATTTTTGGGGAGGAAGGAGGCCCTGGCATTTGCATATTTTTTTTTTCACTTATAAAAATGAGATCATGTTAAAACACTCATTTATAACTGCTTTTTTCACATAACAGTATCTGATTGGTATTCTTTTCTACAACAGTTTATTTATTACAGGAATTATGTCTTATTCTTTTTCTACTTAAACATCTACTTTAAAATATTCTTGAATAGAGTAGCAATTGCTAAATACAAATGTATAGAGGTTTTTCTCTTTGCATTAATGTGTTGTTGCCCCTGCCAAGAGAGATGTTTGTATTTTAATATTGCTCTTCTGTAGATGCCTTAGTGCAAGGAGATAAATCTAACAATTGGTCTCATGGGGGACATTTTAAAACAGAGCTCACTTATTATTTTCATCATGACACATAGTCTGTCCATCCCTTTGCCCATAAATTGACCCCACTCTACAGAGAGACTTATCCCTTCTTCCTCGATGAGTGTTTATAGAGGGAAGGGAGGAATTAGACTCAACATTCATTTTAAGTGGCACTGATTAAAGATCTCCCTGCTTATGATTGGCATATTGTATCAGTGCCAACTGCACCTTTGAACACATTCATGACTGGTACACCGGTTAGCTACAATTACATTTTAAAGTGTGTGCTCCTCTATTTAATTGTCTGTGGCTCACAATAATGTTACATTTTGGAAAAGGGACGAGGAGATATCACACTATTAGCATATTTCTGTTACTTGTGTTTGTCAGAAAATTCCTTTATGAACAAACATATTTTTCCTGTGCCAATATCTTCGTAGGGTGGAAAATGGCATTTCACCAGCTGGACAGCATCATCCTACTTTAGAATCGAGGATATATAACATTTAACTTGGGTAAAATAATGCCAGGGAGGGCGTTTGGAGGAAGGAAAGTTGCTGACTGGTAAGATTGGAAATGCCAGATACTGTCAGATTGAAAGTGGGCCAGAAGGCTAACTTCTAAGCAGCAAGGAATGAGCCTTGAGAGCAGAGTGGTGGAGTAGGAACCAGAGAGCCCTTTGGGAAGAATTTTTATCTGAATAGTCCTTTACATTCCAGGCAATTTGCTTATGGTATCTCATGGATTTCAGAGGCCATAGCAAAGCAGGATCTGAGGTTCAGGCAAGGTATCAGGAGGCAAACATTAGCAACAGGTCAATTCCCGCCTCATACAAAAGCTGCAAGTGTGCTAATTGCTAATGTCTGTGGTGAGTCTGGTCTGGGACCAGCAGGTGGAAACCTGGGGCAACAAGCAGTTAAATATGGCTTCCCTGGAGGGTGCAAGTTCAGAACTAAGGTAGATTCTAACATTACCCCTGGCACTTCCAACATGTCCTAGAAGGAATAAAGGTAAGTGATGCCAAGGGTGTGGAATCATGGGCAAGCCAGAAACATTTTAAGAACTCGTGTTTCAGGATGAGCATCATGTGTGGTAGAGGGGTAAGAAGTGAGACTGAAAAGGCAGATGGGAGCCAATGGAGGATTTTTATGTGCAGAAGAATTTGGGTGTATTCTGTGGGTGATGGGAAAACTGTTGATGGGTTAAAGCAGAGGTGTGACCAGATCACTCTTGCCATGGTGTATTATTCAGGCAAGAATGTGGGGAATTGAAAAGCTGGAGAGGATTCATATAAAAGGCAAGGGGCCCATTGCTAGGGCAATAAAGACGCAGGGATAGATATTTGTTGCAGCACTATTTACGGGGGCAAAACTCTTGCAACACCCTAAATAGCAACCAATAGGAACGGAACCGTGCAATCATGAAAGAATAAAGCAGGGTCGGCCCCATGGCTTAGCGGTTAAGTGCGCGCGCTCCACTGCTGGCGGCCCGGGTTCAGGTCCCAGGTGCGCACCGATGCACCGCTTCTCCGGCCATGCTGAGGCCGCGTCCCACATACAGCAACTAGAAGTATGTGCAACTATGACATACAACTATCTACTGGGGCTTTGGGGGGAAAAAATAAATAAATAAAATAAAAAAAAATAGAAAGAATAAAGCAGCTCTTTCAACATACTGATATGGAATACTATCCAAGATTTGTTAAGTGAAAAGAGCCAGGTGCAGAATAGTATGTATACTATTCTAAATATTTGAATGAAATAAGGGAAAAATAAAAATATATGTTTACATATGCATAAAATCTAGTATCAGGGTTAGCTTTGGAGGGAACCTGGGATGGAAAAGGGACTTAGGATTCACTGTACAGTCTTTTATATTATTTGAATATTTTCCATGTGCAAGAATTACAATTTTAAAAAACTTATTTTAAAGTCTTATGAAATAGCCAATATGAGAGGGGACTTTTGGAACGTAGTGGTTCCAAGATAGAGTTTCCCTGAAATCAAATCTCTTAGTCTCAGCTACTGTGGTTTCCCATTTAGTGTACAGTAGCTTGAACCATTTTCTTGGTGGCTATAGCATCTCCACTTTATCCCCCATCTGTTTTCTCAGCCAGGTGGGAGATGGCTTGTGAGAATGGGAAATTAGAGGAGCAAATTGGGATGGTGGCCATTCTTGGAAACCTTCCCTGCTTAACTGAGAATTCTCTGCCATGACGTAGAATCCCACCTTCTCTCTTCCTTAGCCACACAAGCCAGTTTTATGGAGATAAGAATAGGTAATAATTTTTAGGTGGTAGAGTGTGTTGGATGCCAGTATTTTTTTTTTGGTGAGGGAGATCAGCCCTGAGCTAACATCCGTGCTAATCCTCCTCTTTTTGCTGAGGAAGACCGGCTCTGAGCTAACATCTATTGCCAATCCTCCTCCTTTTTTTCTTCCCCAAAGCCCCAGTAGATAATTGTATGTCATAGTTGCACACCCTTCTAGTTTGGATGCCAGTATTTGATGAATAATACAAATTTTATTTAAAACAGTTGTTATGACAACTACAGTGAACACTGGGATTTCATGTTGTTATGGAAAGAAGAGTGCTCTCCCTCCAAGCCCTAAGCCCACCTCTTCAAACCAAGGTTAGTACTGTGTGGTTTTTAAATTTTTAACTTCTAGATATAATGTGTAAATATAAAACCAAGCTGAGATATCACTCCCAGTGGGTTATTCATGAGCTTGCCTTTTGTCCAAGATACTTTCGTTTTCTCATGTTGTTTTAAGACTGTGAAGAAAAAAAAATCCTAGAGGTCTGTGGTATAGATTTTTCAGTCTCCCTGAAGCACCCACAATTGTTTTTTCGCTCCCCTTTTGAATCCAAGGAAAGAAGCCCTTTTTCTCTTAGTATAGTTTTATTCATACATCATTAAGCTGATTTACCGTATTATGCACCACTGTAGGTTTAGCAATCATGGCTTTCTCTCATTGAGAGAATGAAACAATTATTCAGAGTCTACTATAATAAAGAGATTTTGCCTAATTCTGAAAGTATGCACCACTGGAGATTTTGCTAAAATTCCTGATTTTATTCAAGTTCATATGGTCGGGGGGTATGGAGGGATAGAAATTAAGTAAATTATACATGCAACAAATGAAATGCTAAACTGTAAAGTAGGAGTGTGTGGCCCTTAGGGCTTGGTTGGCTAACATAAAACATTTCTGAGGAGTAGTTTTTACCTGGGGTTTCATCAGTCCTTATTTTACTTTGGGAAGTGCATTTTGTTGGTTGGATTTGCTCTGAGTTTTGGAAATCCCTGATTCCAAGTTTACTGTCTTAAAACACATACACAATTTTTGTTTCCCTCAGTAAATGCTAGAATTTTAAATATTCTATGTTTTTTCTCTAAGATAACAAAGAGAGGAATCAAAAGTGATTGTCCACTAATGATTGGCACTCAGAGGCAGGATCACACACAATAACGAGCCAGCCACACACCGCACAGTTTGGAGATTAGTAAACAAGAGGCCATTATTGCCTACGGTGAGCAACCACCTGGAAGTTGAGACAGTGGCATGTGCTAATCAGAAAAATAAATGACCAGCTGCAAAGTTAAAAGCTCGTCATTCAAGGAGTGTCCTTCACGTATTTGAAAGCATCTGGAAAGTAACTGGCATTGGCATTAACTACAAACTCATTTGCAAGGCTTGGCAGCATCTCTCCACTTGGCATCTCCCTAATCACTCATCTTATGAGCCCAGAGTGTGCAGGCTAGGCTCATAAAAAGACAAAGCAAAACTGAAAACCAGTAGGATTTTACCAAATGGATGCTTGCCATGGGTGCAGAGAGACACTGAAGGAGGTAGAATTTTCAGACAGTCTGTATGTGCCCTTTTCCCGCTCTTTAAGACTAATCTATTTCCAACCATCCTTTGGCTTTTTTTTTTGTTTTGAAGACAATTTTTTTTAGAGCAGTTTAGGTTCACAGCAAAATTGAGAGGAAAGTACAGAGATTTCTCATCTACTGCTTGCCCCTACACATGCATAGCCTCCCCCGTTATCAGCATCCCCCATGAGAGTGGTACATTTGTTATAACTGATAAACATACGTTGACACATCATAATCACCCAAAGTCCATGGTTTATATTGGGATTCGCTCTTGGTGTTGTACATTGCATGGGTTTGTAGAATGACATATATCCACTGTTACAGTATCACACAGAGTAATTTTACTACCCTAAAAATCCTCTGTGCTCTGCCTTTTCATCCCTCCCTTTCCCCTGATCCCTGGCAACCACTGATCTTTTCCTGTCTTCATAGTTTGCCTTTTCCAGAATATCAAATGGCTATATCGTAGCCTTTTCAGATTGGCTTCTTTTACTTACTAATATGCATTTAAATTTTTCGTGTCTTTTCATAGTTTGATAGCCCATTTCTTTTTAGTACTGAATAATATTCCGTTGTCTGGATGTACCACAGTTTATTTATCCCTTCACCTACTGAAGGCCATCTTGCTTCCAAGTTTTGGCAATTATGAATAAAGCTGTTACACACATCCTCACGCAGGTTTTTGTATGGACATAAGTTTTCAATTCCTTTGGATAAATACCAAGGAATGTGATTGTAAGGATCATATTGTAAGAGTATGTTTAGTTTTTTTTTTTTTTTTGATGAGGAAGATTAGCCCTGAGCTAACATCTGTTGCCAATCCTCCTCTTTTTGCTGAGGAAGATTGGCCCTGGGCTAACAACCATGCCCATCTTCCTCTACTTTATATGTGGGACACCTGCCACAGCATGGCTTGATAAGCGGTGGGTATGTCCACCCGTGGGATCCCAACCCACAAACCCCAGGCCACCAAAGCGGAGCATGTGAACTTAACCACTATGCCACTGGGCCAGCGCCAGAGTATTTTCAGTTTTATATAGAACCACCAAACTGTATTCCAAAGTGGCTGTACCATCCTGCATTCCCACTAGCAATGAATGAGAGTTCCTGTTGTTCCACATCCTCACCAGCACTTGATATTGTCAGTGTTCTGGATTTTCATTCTAATAGTTGTGTATTGGTATTTCCTTATTGTTTTAATTTGCATTTCCCTGATGACATATAATGCGGAGCATCTTTTCATATGCTTATTTTCCATCAACATATCTTCTTTGATGAGGTATATGTTAAAGTCTTTGGCAGATATATATATATTTTTAATTTGGTTGTTTGTTTTCTTATTGTTGAGGGGATTTTTTTAACCTTCTTTTTTTGAGAAGGAACCAAGACAGAGGACTTTTCTAACATTCAAAGTGAAAATGAAAATGTAACATAGGTCCTTCTGTGAATTAATCACAATTTACTTTAAAAGACTTGACTAGAAATGGCAGTACATGGGATACCTGATATTCTCCAAATGCTATGTAGAGTAAAAATTATTGATTTACTGTGAAATCAGATGTCTGCTTTCAAAATGTTCCTGACAATGAGAACCTAACCACAAACTGTCAATATATTGGAGAAGACCTTCACATATATTGGAGAAAAATGCCCAACTGAAAAAGGTTGGGACTATCCTTCCCGTAGGAGGGAAGCATGCTAAGGAGCCCATATTATATTCTATTGACTCTTCGAACTCATCAAACAATGATATTAACAATGGGTCCTAAGATGTTCCCATATCTAGGATTTAATGTCCAAAGTAGAAGGCGGGATCCCCTTAGCACCTAGTACAGAACTTTGCACCAAATGTTGTTCAGCAATTCCAGAAGATAATCAGCTCTAATGATCACCTGTGCTTTAAATTTACTTGGGACTTGGGTTATGTAGGTTCCCAAACTCATGAACCCATGTTGAGTATATTTTAGCAAATGACAAATCAAATTGTTGGAAGACATGGATGGCTTTATATGTGAAAAGTGCTAACAGAAAACTAACTAGGAGAAATTAATCTATCAAAAGTGTCTCTAGATCACAGGATGAGGTTTCCAGCACATGGCAAAGTCCTAATGACTTGAAAGTAAGTGATAACACTCAATGACTGGGAATGGCACCATTGCTTGTCAGACTGAATGAATTGAATATGTGGCCAACCAATGCCTGCTTGATATTTTAGAATCAGTTTTTCCAGCTGAACAATATTGATTCCTTCCAAAACAGTCGCAACAGTCCCACAGCAGCCTGAGCTTCTGTTCATAATGTACATCAGATGAGAATTGCTAGGAGCTGAAGAAAAACCTATTTGCAGTTGAGTAAGAACTAGGGTTATTGGTGCTGTCAAGTCAAATCTGACTCCTAGCGACCTTGTGTACAGCAGAGTAGAAATTAGTCTTTTTTGGGAGGGGGCATCTTCTCATCTTCAGGCGCTATATCAGACAATGCTCTATTGCTATTCACAGGGTTTTCATGGCCATTTTTTTGGGAAGTGGTGGCCAGGTCCTTCTTCCTAGTCTGTCTTAGTCTGGAAGCTCTGCTGAAACCTGTCCACCATGGGTGACCCTACTGGTCACAGCAACATGCAGCTGCCACAGTATGACAACCAGCAGATGGGTGGTGTGGTTCTCTGGCTGGAAAACAAACCCAGGCTGTGGCAGTGAAAGTGCTGAATCTTAACCACTAGACCACCAGGGCTAGCCAGGAACTAGGGAGCCCAGGAAAAATATTTTAATTTACATGTCTAAATGCCAAACACAATGGTTTCTCCCTTGAACACAGTTCTCATAACTTCCCAATTAAAATATATAAAAGAAAGGGGTGAAACTCAAATATGGAGAGTTGAGATACCCTTAGTATCTGGAAACTCCGTAAAGATATTCCATTTAATCTAATATTACTTTCTCTTTTTGGATTCAAAAATTTATCTGTTTGGGTTCAGATCCTGAAGAAATGATAACATTGCTCAAGTTCATAGAAAAGCAATAGCCTGAGATGAGTCAGAAAGGATAGAGGTTCACACAAAGGGAGACTTCAGTTCTACACCTGAGAGCTGGAGTGGCTCAGACGTGGTCCATGAGCTTGCTTTACTCTATTTGAATAAAGAGACCTTGCTTCTTGATTTGAAGATGCAGAGTTTAACTTTTGATGTGGAAACAGGGCAGTTGCCTAGGGGAGTGTTGGGGTGACACTGAAGAAGGACACAAGCAATTGATCTTGCTTTGTTCAAGGTGGTACCAAATGATTTCCCAACGATTTCTTTAGAGACCATCTCCCAAGTAATGGTAATCTAGTTGAGTCCAGGGGCCCACACAATGGCTCTCTAGGTTCTTGAAAAGGTAGAAAAGAATGAGTGCCATTCAGTCCCTAAAGCCAGGCTTGGCTTGTTTTGTGAGTGCCAGGTGGGCACTGACTCTATTTCAAGTTCAATAATAACTCTGTCACTGGTAAGTATGGTGACCTGGTAGTTGACCTGACTAAAAAGTTTGCATTATTAGGCTTGAAAATGCTGAGTGAAATTAGAACAAGTCAGTGGAACTACCAGTCCCTTTACATTGTGGATAATAAAACTGTGAAACTTGTTATCCCAAGAGGAAAGAAGTTGGGACTATAAAGGTTTATTAGAAGGCTGTAGATAATTCATAGTGACAGAGCTAAATGTGTTAGTAAGGGGAACTAAGATTTTGGTGGTGGAGGGGAAATACCTTTTGCCTTTCTAACATAGGAGAGGCAATCTTTTCTTTCCACAGGGTATTCTTTGGAGTGGTCAATCTTCTGGGTTACATCATTCCCCGAGCTGGATAGTAGGAATGGCCATTTGACCCGCTGGCTCTGACATCAGACTGACAGTAATGCTGCCATAGAGTTATCAGATAGACCTGGGGAATTGGAGGAGGGTCTCACCCCATGAGCCACAGTGATCCCACAGTGTCTCTTCCCCATAGATGGTAGCAGGGCTATAGTTTCTCTGGGGTCTCTTTGCGCAGAGGAGATGCCCTACAGAGCACAGCACCTAAGTATGATCCCTGCTCCCTATTCCCACAGAAGGCTGTGACTGAGGGTGCTGATAAGCAAGAAGCATCTCAAAAAAGCATGACGGAGTTGAGGGTCCTGAATGAGGGCTGAGGCTGGGGTCCAACTCTCTTCTCATGTGGTCTCTTCCCATTTACTTTAAACCCCACTGGAAGCATGGGGCCCACCTCACCTCCTCCCCTGTTCACGTGTATAGAACTAGGCCACAGTACAGCAGTTTTTTTTTCCTCCCCTCCCTTTCCTCAAACACAAAAGTTTAAATGAACAGAATTTAACTTCCCTAGTAATGCAGATATTATATCCCTCTGCTCAGGACCCTGTTCTAGGGACACTTGGGAGGAATGAGTGACTATGAAAGTCTCAGATCAGGCTCCAGCAGCACTGCTGGTAGGAGGCCCAGGGCAGCAAGCAAAGTCACCCTTGGACTCTGAGTTACTTCTCTTTATTCAAGGTTCCTGGGATATTAATATGTGAAAATTTGCTAAAGCAGCATTCCAAACATTGTGGCACATTTTGGTTACATCAGGCAGATCAATGCTTTTAACATCAGAAGCCTCACAAAGACTCTGTATAATCTCATTTGGGGAAAATGTTAAAAGTCTACGTTTGGGGCCCTTTGTAAGAGAAAGAGTGAGACCTGAGCTAACTGTCCTGGATCCCCCCGTGATAAGACAGGGCAGCTAGACAGCTAGGTTTGGCTGCAAGTAACAATGTCCTTAAAAATAATATCTTAAGAAAGATAGTTTATATCTCTCTCACAGAAAAGAAACCTGGAAATAAGGCAATCCAGGGCTAGTATGGCAGCAACAGTGTCAGGAAACTGCACTTGTTTTGCTGTGTTCTGTGTGTGGCTTCCATCCTCAAGGCCAACTCACACTCCAATATGGCTGCTTGAGTCTAGCCATTATATCCCCATTCCAAGCAGCAGGATGGAGGAAGGTGAGAGAAAATATGTACAAGAAGATTTCCTGAACTTAGCACACAACACTTTTTCAATCAGCTCATTGGCCAAAACTAGTTATGTTCTAAGCTGACTGAAGGGAAGCTGGGAAATAATCTTTTAGCTGGATGGCAATGTATCCTGCTTAGAAAAATTCAGAGTTCTTTTATAAGGAGGTAGGGAGGAGTAGATTTGGGGAGGCAACTAGAGGTGTCTGCCACAACTAGGTAACCCTCACGTCCCCCTGTCTCATGAGCTTGTGGATTAAAGTTTTCTTTAATTTTTTGTTTCTGAGTTTATTGGATCAAAAGGCCCCACCATCAGATGACCAGACATTGGCTTTTCTTCATTCCAGAGGCAGATTTACCTCTCCTCAGTGGCTGGAGATCTAGCATCCCTATGCTCTGGTTGTTTTTCTCTGCGTGCTTCTCAACCGTTGTTTGCTGTTGATCTGATTGCCAGTGTATAGATAGAAACTTAGTCCATAAAGCCTGGTATATTAGAAATGGGATGTTACAATATTCCAATTCTATGTACTCATTCTTTTAAGGAATTCAACTTCTGGGTTTTTTTTTGAGGACACTGCCCCAGAGACTAGGTCTTACCTAGTACCAGCAATTCAAGTGGGCCTCCTGAAGCAGAACAAATGCATATTTTTTGTGCCTCACTTACTTTGATGCCCCCTGCAACCAGGAGGCCGTGCTGTGGATGATGTCCATCTCACTGACCTCTGCTTCATTCGTGGTCATAGTCCACACTGGTGTTCATCACCTTGTGCAATTCTAGAACTTCACAGGCTGCCAGCTAGGGCAGTGGGGTCATGCATTGTTTCGTAGTGTAATTGTTTTGGTGGAATATCTAGTTTTCCAGGTAAAAGTTCCCTGGACTTTTTAGTCTCTACTGATTTTAATAGAATCAGTTTAACCACATAGCTCTTTTCATCCCAGTGCGTTTGGAGACCAGCAGGGGACTGGATCACGAAGAAATAAAGTACTGAATGAGAATAGTGCAGAGTCAAGGTCAGAGGGAAGGGATCTGGAAGGTTGCATTCTCTTTGGAGGAGAGGGCAGAACTGACTGCCACGCATGTATTGCTCAAATGTCGTGGAGGTGGGAGGGACCACTCCAGTGGCTAGCTGCTAAGCTCTGAACTGAGCCTCAGCTCCAGAACAGCCAGGACTCTTGCTACTTCTGTCCTTATGTCTAACTCACCCGCTTGCTCTCCAGTGTAATTTCTTTAATGAGAGAGAAAGAGGTAGAGTTCAGTTGTGCTTCTGGGAATGCCACAAAAACTCGAGTATGCCCAATGTTATCTGTCAGTGTGATAGGCCAAAAAATTAAGAATCATGAGATTAGAGAATTAAAGTCATCTTTATTTGGACTTCGTCAAGACTTTTGGTCAGTTTATCCATGAAGTTCTTGAATTTGAGAGGGAAAATGTAGTATACTTGTACCTGATTGAATTAGCAGACCCAATGGGTGCTGATTAATGGAGGTGAGAGTCTGATGGATGTCCCTAGGCTCCGTCCTTGCCTAATGAAGATAGAAGGCATGCTAATCAAGTTTTCAGGTAACCTTAAATTGGCAGTGATAGCTAATATGGTAGATAATAGGTTAGAGAGAATCAGGATCCAAAAACCTCTCAGCAATCTGAAATGATGACGTGAACTTAACAACATGAAGGTTAGTGAGGAATAAATGTGATACCCTCTCTGAAGTCCAAACTCTCAACCCTACACATACATGATGAAGGAGATATGCTTAGGCCCAGTATATTTGAGCAGGATCTTAACTGTCATTCATTTATTCAACAGACATTTTTCAAGCTCCTCCTTTGCTCAATACTGGGGATTTGATGAAGAACAAGACAGACATAATTCCTTTCCTTACAGAAACAAATAAGAAATAAAAAAGGATGACACATGTGATGGTAGAATAAAAACAGCATCCTAGGAAATACATAGCTTTAACATTCAGGAAAGTTCACCTTGAGAAACTGACACTAAAGCTGAAATCTGCAGGATGAGTAGGAGTTGGCTTACCAGGCAATGGGGAGAGAAAGAATGTTCTAGTAAGGGAACAGCATTTGCAATGGCCTGGAGGTAAAACGACATAAAACATTGAAGGAGTGGGAGGAGGTTCATTAAGACTGTGACATAAAGGGTGGGGGAAATAATGAGAGAAGAAATTGGAGAGGGAGGACTAGGGTAGGTCTGGAAGGGTTTTGCAAGTCACTAAAGAGCTTGGATAGTATTTTTCTGGGATGGGAAACCATGAAAAAGTCTTAAGCAAGCAAGTGACTTAATCAGATTTTCATATTGGAGGGTCCCTAGCAACTTCAGTGTAGAGAATGGAAGAGGCAGGAGGGAGAACAACTAGGTGCCTGGTGACCTGTTAGAAGGCTATTGGAGTCATTGAGGAGAGAGATGTTGGTGGCCTCTACCAGTGCAGATGGAAAGAAGTGGGCAGAGCTGAAAAATATACAGAAGAGGAATCAAGGATTTGGTGATGGTTTGGATGTGGGGGCAGCAGAGGATTCAAGAGTGACTCTCAGGCATCTGTCTTGGGACAACTGAGTGGAGAGTGAAACCGTTTTATGATCGGGGGGACAGCAGGAGGGGAGCATATTTGGGAGAGAAGATGATGTATTCAGTTTTGGACATGTTGAGTTTGAGGCAATCGGGTGTTGTCCAAGTGGTGATGTCCAGCAGATAGTTGGATATAAATCTAGAACCCAAGAGAGAGATTTGGGCTAAAGATACAGATTTGGGAACAAACTCAATGAGCCAACAAAAATAGTGAATTCTGTCTTGGGCCATCTTCATAAAAGTAGGGAGCCTAGAATAAAAGAAGTGGTAGTTCTGGCTCTGGAGTGCAAGATGGCACGGGGGCCAAGGGCTCTGGGCTCTGGTCAATGCTGGCTCTGCTGTGTACAGGCTGTGTGAGCCTGAGGGCAGTGACTGATGTCTTTGAGTTTCAGCTTCCTCATTATAAATGGGGGATTGTAAAACCAGCTACTGCATGGTATTTTAGTAAGAATAGAATAAGGTGGTGAATGTAAAACGCACAACAGTGCCTAGCATATGGTAAATGCTCAAGAAATAATGGGTATTACTGTTATTGTTGTTGTTACTATTGTGTTTTACTCATTGTTTGTAGAACTCACTTTAAAAGGGACAGACAGACTGTGCCTTATTCAGATGAGACACTGAAATGTCAAAGTTTGTCCCATGAGAAATGATTCAAGAGTCTGGGACTGGTCGGCTTGATACACAGGAGATTTGAGCTAGCGCTTTTCAAATACACAAAAGACTTCCAGGAGAAAAAAGCGATAGAATTGCCCAGTGGGACCCCAGAGGATGGAAGTAGGATGAACTGACAGGAGCTATAGGAAGACTGACCTCAACTCAATATAATGAAAACCTCCTGATAGCCAAAGTTCTCTAAAGATAGAATGGTTTATGTTTTTGGAAGGAGGGACTTCCTCATCTCTAAATTAGGGATCCTTTGATTGCAGTTGGAAGAGTCATACCTGTTATTGGAGGAGGGGTTGGATGTGGCCTTGCTGACTGCAGAGGGAGTGCCTGGTTTGAATACAGTGTTTATTTAGGGCCTGGTGTCCTCAGCAAGTTCATTAAAATTTATTACAGCATTCATTCTCACACCAGTTCTCTAACCATAAAAGAGATTGTTGTCTCCACTGAGTAGAGCAGGGGCTGAGATTTTTTAGAGAAACACCTCCCTCACATGGGCCTGCATTCTACAACTGCCCAGCCTTCATGTCCCAAATGCACACAGCACAGTGTCATGGGTAAGGGGCACAGACCCGCCCTGGAGTGCTGCTGTGAGGTTTTGGTTTTTCACTGACCCCTCCTACCCCCTGCATGCACCATTATCCTTCCCTAGCTGAGCAGTCGCCTCCCTTCTCAGCCCTTCCTCCGGGGTACAGCTTCAGGGAAGGCACAGTGATGTGTAATAAATAAGAGGAGGTCAAGACTTTAAATCTCACCACCCTGGGTTTATTTTCTGATAGTAAAATGGAAGGAAAATAGAGTGAAACCTCCATGATTTATGGGCTCCCTTCCCTTCAGAGGTTTTCCAGTTGCATCTTTGTGCTATGCTTGACATTTATGATATAAGGTATTAATACCTGGAAAGACGAGCTGCTGGTGCTAATTATTCAGACCTGCTCTGACAGTGAACTGGTGAGCAACACTAATATGTCAGATCCCATCTATGCATCAAGTCTTTAACTTAAACTTGGTGGGAATTATGAGGCACTATGGGCTTTTGCTGTATAGATTTCATGGAAAGTCTCTATGATATCTTAGTAAATCAGCCATGATGGAGTTGCTGAAAAGCAAGCCAATAACTGTCTGATGTACGGAATCCCCAGGAAAGTTTTTGACTTAAGAAATGTTCAAGAGACACTATGGTGATACAAAGGAGGGAAAATGGAAATAACAGGACTAACTTTTCTTAATTCAGAAAGGAAAATGTTTGCCTCCTCTTCTAATTCTTCAGGTTGTCAGATGTGTCTGGTTTCTAGTAGCTATTTGTAAAATTAATCATTTTAACAGTATCAAACAGACTGGGTTTTTACACTTGATAAATTTTTGATGTTGAACCTTTGAAAAATGCAGTGATGTGATTTTTTTTCCTCTCAAGAGTTTCTCCTCAGAAGCCAGTGCTAATTTGCAGATGCTGACACATGACTAATGGTTTTATCTAAAAAGATTAATACACATTAAATCAATATAGGACTAAGGACTCATGACTGTATAGACTTTTGTCATGAGAGAATTCAGGCTTTGTGATTCTGACAAATATGTTGGCAGTTGTGTCCTTATGAGGGATGGTAGTTGATTAGTTAATTAGTCAGTCAGCCTGGTAGACCCGATCCAACAGTCAATTCTCTCTTCTTCCTTGTTCAAGAACACTGATTTTGTTCAGGGAGCAATGTGCTCAGCCCCAGGTGATGAGATATGAATTGGTCTAAGCCAATTCTGGTGAACTATGCCTTTGCCTGTGAGTGGTTGAGGGGCGAGGAGGTGACCTAATTCTGGCCAATGAAGTGTAAGAGAAGTAAGTGAGGGTTGAATCGGTTGGAGGGAGAAGGGAGAGTGGTTTCTGGAAAAAAAATAAAAGGAAATCATCATGTGGGAGTTAGTCCTTTTTGTCTCTGCTAATTTCCTTGCTGATTTTGGATGTGGTTGTGAGAAATCTGGTGCCTGGAGCTCAGCAGCCATGTTGGGATCATGAGTGGAGGCCATAGCCAGGGCTTTGGGTGGCAGGACAGAAACATGGAAAGAGCCTGGCCTCTCACTGACATCATCAAGCCACCAAACAACTCTGCCGACCTCTGGATCTCTTTTTAAACAATTAACAGATGTCATGATTTAAGCCACCACTAGTCAAATTTTCTGTATATTGCTGCTGGAAATATTCCTAACAACTACAGTCAGTTAAGTTTGCAGGCCTGGGAATTATTCTCGCTCTATTTTTTTAATTCATAGAAGTCATCCTTACATGTAGTAAAACAAAATGTTGGACAATATATAAAGTCATTAAATAACAAATGAACATCTGTTATCCCACCTCCCAGTAATCTCCTCAGAGGAAACCACTTTTAATTGCTTCCGTTAGTCCTGAATGGTTATGACTAATTTAAAGTAATTTGACTATTCTTCTATTCCTAACATATTATTTAGACAGTATCTTTTGCCTCCCCACTCTGAAAGATGAGTAATTTATTTCTAACTTCTACTCCCTCCTCATATTTATTACATTTACTCTATTGGTTACATTTATAGCTTTAACTCAATAAATATCACTTTTTACATTTTTACTCTGTAAATGTTATTAAGTGAAGAATCAAGTGAAGTGGTTTAATCCCTAGAAAAGAGAATGCAACCCTATAATACTAAACTATTCAAGGGAACATGTTCTAGGCATTGGATTCTCTATCTTTACATTCAAATTCTTCAAAATCATGCCACATTTTCGCTGTTCATATTTGTATATTGTTTTCTTGAACAACTGGTTTTTTTTCATCCTAATTGCTAATTGCCTTACTTTTTTCTTGTGGAGAGTGGAAACACAAATGTTTTCATTATATCACTAAGATATCAACTTCTTAATCATACTGTTTCTTGGAAGATATTATTCTCATAGGGTCTGACTTCCTATTCTAACTTGGTCGATACCATATTCCCACAGAACTATGAAAAGGCATTGTTCCATTGTCTTCTAGCGGTATTGCAGATGAGATATTTGATGCCAATTTTATTTCAATTTTTCTTGATGCTTTTTTAGCTTTTTTTTTCTTTTTCTGTTGTGTTCAATTTTATAAGGATGGATTTGGAAATGAGTATCTATATATTTACTCTGCTTAATAATCTTAAATCTTATGGTTTTTGTTTTTGTGAGTTCAGGGAAATTTTCTTCCATTTCTTTTTTTAAAATTAAAATCTAATTCACATATCATAAAATTCACCTTATCTTTAAAGCATGAAACTAAATGGTTTTTTGTATATTCACAAAGTTGTGCAACCATAACCACTGTCTAGTTTCAGAACCTTTACATCATCCCCCAAAGAAACCCCATAAACATTATCAGTCACTCTCCATTGCCCTCTTCCTCCAGTCCCTGGAATCCACCAATCTACTTTCTGTCTCTATGGCTTTGTCTATTCTGAGTATTTCATATAAATAGAAGCATACACTATATGGCCTTTTGTGGCTGGTTTCTTTCACTTAGCATAACGTTTTCAAGATTCATCCACATTGTAGCATGTATCAGTACTTCATTTCTTTTTATGGGTGGATAATATTGAATGTATAAACCACATTTTGTTTATTCACTCACCAACTACTATTTCTTTAATTATTTTCTCATGTCCATTTTTTCAGTTCTTTCCTGCCAGTTTTGTTAGCAGAGTGTAGGACTTCTTATATTGATCCTCTATGATTTTAACTTTTCTTCCATATCTTTGATCTCTTTCTTTTAGTTCAATGTTTTTGTAGATTTCCTTAATTTTATTTTCAGCTCTTCCTATTACATGTAAAAATTTTTAGCAACCATATTTTTAACTTCCAGTAACACTTTCTTGTTTCTGGTTGTTCTTTTTTTATAAGAAGGCTCTCTTGTTTAGTTTTATTTTTGTTTTCATGACCTTTAGTTCACATTTATTGAGCACGTATCTAGGTGTCCTAGGCTGGTGTAAGAAACCCCCAAACAGTCCTATCTAGGCAGATGAGGGACATCTTCCTCAGTAGTCATATCCACTGTGTTGTGAATTAAATAAAATAAGGTCCTCGGAATGCCTGGTACTTGGCGTGTCCTCAGTTTATGTAGCACTTTCTCTCCCTTCTGCTACTAGCCGATCTGGCCAGCTTAACGCCTTTGCTAAGATGGAGCCAGCCTTTCCATTTGTCACTCCCCTGTGCTGTCAGACAAGCTGATGAACTCTCCAGGACTGCTGCAGACCATGTCACATGCCAACAACTTTAGCCTTCTTTTTTTTCATGGTTTGTGCTTCCTTTTTAAGTTCAGGTTTATTGGGGCATAATTTGCAAAATTCACCCTTTAAAGATGTTGAGTTTGATGAGTTTTGATAAGTGTATACAGTCATATTACTACCACCACAACCAAGACAGAGAATAGGTTCATCAACCCAAAAAGTTCCCTCGGGTCCCTTCTCAAGCCTCTCATCTTGGCTGTGGATTTCCTTGAGTGTTAGTGATCAGTCCTATAGATTAGTGCCACGGGTTTCCCCTGCTGCTGTGTGGGTACTGTTTTCTTACAAGCGTCTCTACTGACCATCAGAGCCCAGGGGTCTGACTGTGAGCTCTGTGGGTGGAACATGCTGACAGGAAGGTTTTTCTTTAGGGCATGTGGGTGTGGAGTAGGAAGGCGGCAGTTCTGTAGCTCAAATTCCACAGTCTCTAATTGCTTTGATGCAAGGAGATAGGAATGGGGTGGGAGGGGCTACCTGGACCAGATATTTCATAAACAGTCCTTTAATTAATTATACCAATTGCTGCTTTGCATCCTAGTTCTGCTGTTATTTCTTGTCATCTACACATTTAGGGTCTCCTAGGACTCTGCCACAAAGAATGGCTCCCACCTCTGCTGTAGCCTTCTTCCAAAAGTATTCTGGGTCTCAGCTTCCTTCACTTGGGTTATCCAGTAACATGGTCCTGTCCTCTTTCTTGTTGCCAAAAAATTTGTTGAAACATATTTCTCCCTGATGTTCTTCCTCCTAGTCACAATGTTATCATGACTTTATTCCTGCTGTCACCTTGAATCCTACTAATTTTTTGAAAGAAATGCTTTAGAAAAGGAGAATCAATTTAAAAAGAAAACTAAAACACCCATTTCTCATTCCAAACCTTTGATTACCACTAAGACATCGTTCATTTTTGGTCTTTTCTTTTTCTTCCTTAAAATTGTAGTGGGGAGGAAGGGAGCACTATTAAAATGTTCTGTCTTTGAGTTGCAAAGAAAGAAACTTCCTGTAGGAAAAATCTCTAGTGGATGGGCTGCAGTCTCCTCATCGTGAACTCTTGCAGTTATAACATTCTGGCAATAAGGACTCTCCGTCCATGAGGAGGGAGGGAGAGAGAGTGAGGCCCTCCTAGCTTTCACAAACTTCATGAGAGGTTGGTGCCAGCGGGTCCTATAGGGGACCATGGTGAAGCCCTCACATCTGCTCATCTTTTCTTTCTTCTGGGCGTTAGCTGTGACCTCTTTCCTTGCCCCTCCTGTGGAGTACCTGGACATGCTAAAGGACCATAGTAGGGTCTAATGTATGTGAGATGGTGAGAAATCTGACATTCACCTTGCTAAGCCCTGTCAGGGATACTGTCCCCGGTGATAAGTTTGCTCCTGATACGTGATTTTATACAAGTCAATGATGTTTTGGGTAAAACTCTCACCCTAGCAGCGGAATCTAGCCCAGTTCTGTCATGAACATCTGTCTGGTTGGAACAGGCTGCTTAACCTTCATACAGGCTCAGTTTTCTCGCCTGTAAAGAGGGGATTGTAATACATACCCTCCTTACATGAAGTAACAGATACACCAGGGTCTTCATTCCTGAGTTTAGGAAAGCTCAAATCTCTCTGCAAATATAAGACAATGTAATTGTGGCTTCCTTTACCCCTGCTCCAGATCCGCACCTGGCCCTGCCCACAAAAACCAGCTGCCCCTGTTTCTTCTGTGACCTGTGCTGGCACCTCGGGCACTGATGCATTTGGCTCTGTCAGTGTCTGCCAGCAGTCACTGGGGTCACTCACCAGTTACACCCTCCCTGCCTGTGGGGCTGGGCAGCCCTCCAGCAGCCAGCCTCTCTGGAATTAGGCTCTGCCACATGGTCTGCCTTACAGTCACACACCAAGACCTCGTAAGAGCAAGTCACCTCTCCCAGTCAGGGTCACAGGGCATCAGGGGCGAGCACTGAGCTGGAGGGGAAGAAAGAGTCGGTGGCCTGTCAGCATATTCAGGGAGGTGCTGGGTGAGTTTGTGTGTGAGCGTCCATGGGTGAGGCTGAGATGAGCTCACATTTGAAGAATCTGAAGAACCGGGTGTAGAGAGAGGGTGTAGAACAGGCTGAGGAGAGGTGATGGGTGTGAATGCGGCTAAAGCTGTGTGAGCGAGGAGCAAGCACGAAGATCAGGATATGCGATCTGTGAACTTCATGTTGCTTGTTTCTTTTCACATCACTTCCCCCTCTGCTTCTGTGTATGTGTGCATATTTCCCTCCATTGTGTCTCTTCCCGTCTGCCCTTAGCTGGGAGGGAAATGGGAGGAAATGCGTGAGGCCGGAAGCGGGTAGAGGGAGAATGGCACTCCCTCTAGCTGCCACAGCAGAAACTACAGAGATAACCTGCTTTTCTGTCAGGATAGCAAGAAACCTTTGCAAAACATCTTTTTGCCTGACACTTGGGGAATTCTATTATTTGGGTTTTTTTCCTGAAAGGGAAAATGGGTGAATGAAATCAATGAAAAAGAGAGGCATAAATAAAAAAACAAAGGGAAGCATTCATCAGTGAATTTTTATGGTGCTTAAAATTTTAGTTTTCAATACCTAAAAATGTGGTGTTGGCAGCAAAGACCATCATATCCCTTCTTGTAGTATATGCATCTCATTCTCCAAATGGCAAGTAATGTGATCGTGTGGGAGATCAAGATTTGGCCACCCTGAAATATATCTCTTTACCTTGATTGTTTTCTCTGACAGACACTTGACCTCCCCCACTAACTGCCTAAAGAATTTGACATAGTAACTCCTTCCTGGAACAGATCTTCTATCTGATCGCTGTAATATAGCGTAAAATAGATGTTACAATAGGAAAGGCACCAACAAGCCCATCTTATCAGAAGTTCTGCCTCTCTGGCCACATTCTCTGGATGGCCCTGCGAGGAGCTTCCAGAAAAACATTGACATTTATAAGGGAAATCCCCATTTGTAAAGATATCTCCCTCTCTGTATTGGGAAGAGGGGGATGACCACATTTCTAGAAACTTATTAATGTGGAAAGTGAGGCCTTAAATCCTCATAATAACCTTACTCCTGTTTACTGTGCTTTAGTGGTAATCTCCTGTAACTGACTCCCCTCACCCCCAACATCCTCCTTTGTCCTTAGCTCAACATGGTATTTAAGACGAGAATTTCTGCTATTGTGTTGAGAAACGCAGTGTCCCTGGTTTCTCTCATGTATACATGTTATTAAACTTGGTATTATTTTCTCCTGCTAACCTGTCTTGTTAGTTATTTGGCCAGCCATAAGAACCTTAAGGGAAAGGGCAGAGGGGGATTCTCCCTCTTCCCCCACAATCATCAACAGCAAAAGGGTGTATTTTTGGGGTTTCAGGGCATGAGATCTCTCTCACCAGCAGCCTGAAGCATTCCATCACATTTTCTTCTCAGACCTAGTTCTTGAAGCCCTATTCATCAGGGAGAGGGTTGGAGCTAGAAGACAGGGAAAAGTGAATAAGACGAAGTTAGGCTCAAATGCTGAAACCCTAGTGTTGATAACATGGAGTCCACAGGCTTGGAGCTGGCTGCATTGCCCTCAACTTCCAGGTGAGAAGGCAGAGAGGTCCAGGGCTGAGTGACAACTTCAGGGAGGGACACAGGTGAAATTCTGCTCTGGGAATCCCCGATCTTGGAGTTAGTGCATCCCGAGAAAAAAGTGAAGTGAATGAAAGTGAATGAAGTGAATGAAAGAAGAGAAGGGACAAGTGTTGAGTCTGTCAGATGTGTGATTAACTGAGCACTATTATATTCCAGGTGTCTTACATAATTATATTACCTATCCGTCCCAGCAGCCCAGTGAAGCAAATCCAGTTTTATGATCCCATTTTACAGATGAGACTGAGGCATAGAGAGTCTATTTGTCAAAGTCATATGGCTTTGTGGAGCTTTGTGGGAGCTTTACAGAGCTCCTAGCCTCTGTTATTCCAAACCTTGTGCTATTCTTCTAATGGGAAGCAAGAAAAACATATCATATTCTAATTACTCAGTAGAACTACGATATTTAAATGCTGAAGAAGTGTCTGAGCCTGTCTAGTCTATCTGTGTCAATATCTTCATTTCAAAGTTGAAGAGACCAAATTGCCCTGGGTCAGGCAAGGCAGGCTTGGAAGGCTTTCCCATCTCAGTAAAGGGGACCACCGTCTACTCAAGTCTTCTAGCCAAAAATCCAGGTGCCGTCTTGGTGACTCTCCCTCACCTCACACATGGATCCATATTTAAGTCCTGCAAGTTCCAACTCTAAAGTATTGAATCCTTCCCCTTCTTTCTCCTGAACTTATGCAGTCATCTCCTAATTAGTATTTCTAATTTCACTCTCCACCCATTAGCCGTAGTGATCTTTAAAGAATGGAGTCTGCCACTCCTCTGCTTAAAGCACATCGAATACTTCTCATATACTTAGATTAAAATCTAAACTCCTCACCATGACTGCTAGGCCCTCCATGAGCTAATCCTTTTCTACTGACCTCACATAGGGTCCCTCTCCATCCTGCTGTCTCTTGACACACTGGCCTCCTTTCTGTGCCTGGGGCGTGTTAAACTCTTTCTCATCTCAGGATGAGATGCATGAAATGCTCTTCCTTGGAATCTGGCTAACACCGTTCCATCCGTCAAGTCTCTGTTTAAATATCAGAAAAACCTTCCCTGACAGCGCCCCCCCTACAGTTACTATCTACCACATTAACCCATTTCTTTCTTTCATAACATTTATCACTATCTATAATCTTCTTGATTATCTGTGTAATTGTTCATTGTTTTTCTGCATTAGAATATAAGCTTCTTGAAGACAGGGACTTGGCTGTCTTTCATCACTGTTTTCCAAGGCTTAGACCAATGCCTGACACAGAGAAAATGCTTCAAAATATTTGTTGAATGAATAAACGACCAAATAAGCTCATGCTTCTTGATTCCAAGCTGGTGTTCCTCCCTTCACTCACTCACTAAGATATAAGACCTTAGAGACATTCTTGGGACATTGAAAACAGAAAGTCTGTCCCCAATGGCTAGTAGAGTCAGGAGAAGAGAGAAGTGGGAAGAAGAGAGAGAGCCTGAACCCAGGATGAGGAGCATGGGAAGGAAGATCAGGGATTGAGTCTCGACTGTGGCCTGTGCCAAGATCTCCAGTGAGTATTTCTTGATTTATCCACAAACATTTGTGATGGAGTCTTATTACACATAACAGCAAATTCCAAAGCAGCAGTGGCAGCAGAAAAGAATGAAAGGCTAAGGAAGCAAGCCCTGAGAAGAGAAGGTAGCTTTTGGACAACAGTTCCTTCATCTCAGCATTTTTCATGGATTTCACTATGGGGTAATAGTAGTTTTACTTGCACATATGCCTTGAAAATAAAAGTGATCTTATCTATTTTCAAAATGAACATGATTAAGCACACTTTTAAGTTTTTCCTTCTATTTTATATTTTTAGTAAGTGCAATGGTTACCTTCCCCTCCCCCCAAGTGTAGGTGGCATATTCTGAAGTAGCAGGAAGCTCACTCCCCAACAAAATTATCTTCCTCATTTTGCTTAAATTTCCTATAAGTATCTGAATATAGCTCTAAAATGTTAAGAATTAGTATCAACAAATACTCATTGAGAATTTATTCTGTTCAAACCTGTAAGCCTTGACCATAATACACAGACTTCAAGGACCTCGAGGACAGTCTGTGTTTGGTTCATTTTTAGTGTTCCACGGCCCAGAACAGAGTAGGCCCTCACAAAATATTGGCTGGTAAATGAATACATATATCATATTATGCTAGGTACTTGTGAAACTAATAGCCACTGTCCTCAGAGTGCATAGTAGATGTTCAATAAGTTTTTTATAAGGTGTATGTAGTTGGGGGGTGCAGATAGGAGACAGTAGCACAAAGTAATACAGAGTAATATCCCAAGAGAAGTGCAAACCAGTAGTTTGGAGATGGAAAGGAGGGAATTATGACTTGTAATTTCAGAATCAAGGAGGGTTTTGTGAGGGGAAAGTGTTTCAGGATAGGAAAAATGGGCACAGATTTGTTGAATGAGTGAATGTGTTTTCCCAAAGGGCAGAAAATGCCAAGGCAGGAAAGACTAATAAGTGGAGTGTAGAATTCATGCAGGAGAAGAAAAGCCAGTGCCTGGAGCACCAGGGTGAGGAGACCGTGCTGTTGAGGCTCAGACTCCAGCAGAAGGAATTGCTACAGGCAGTGGGAATAACTCTTGAATCACAAACTGGCGCATGCAAGATATTCCTCTGAGCCTTCATCCCACCTTGCTGGAAGTAAATTCAATCTGTCATTTGGGGGTTCTTTCTCCCTCTCTCAGTATCTCAGAGACTTTTGTGGTTCCTTGAAAAATAGAGAAACTTGCCCTAATTCTTGGTTCATCATGGTAGTCCTATTATCAAAGCTGTCACAGACTCTTAAATGGCAGCAGTTCTGTTTCTGTGCTCTTTTTGGGCTGCAGAAATCTTTCTTTACAGGTGAGCTCTGTTGCCCAGGGTTACAGCCTCTTTCATTTCACCACACAGTCTTGTACCTCGGAGGCCCTGTCTTCTCCCCCAGGTACTGCCAGGAGTAGGACATGGGTCTCTGCTGTTTGTGGAAACCAACAGGCCTTCCTAGTATAGGACAATCTCCTTTCTCTCCTTTGCTACATCTGCTTCTGCCTCCCTCCTCCAGCATAATCCACTTCTGGAACTCAAGCACTTGACGACCAAAGAGAAGGTAGGGGCAGTAGGAAGTTTGCTTTCAAGCTTCTGATGCAAAGCTCCCTGAAATGAGGCAACAATTAACCTGGCTACTTGATTGGAATAGGGGAAGAAAACACTGGTACTACAAAGCACAGACTAATAGTTCAATAAATTACCCTACGTATACTTGATTGAGTGGACATTGAGAAGCCACTGAAGATTAGTCAGTAATAGTATTCATATTTATTGTTCACTTTTTTTTTCTTCCATTAGGTTAAGCATGAAGGGGAAAATGCAAACAAAAAAGAAAAACATGGTAGAGGATGCTAGAATTTGGAGATTTGGTAGACAGGGTCTTGTAGGAAACCTGTTTAACACGGCCAGCTAATCTCCTGGCTGCCCACCGTCCTTTTCCTCCTCACTTTGTTTAATCCAGGGCTGAAGCAGGTGGCCAGAGTCACAGGGTCGAGAGGATTCCTGTTGCATCTGGCTGGGAATCAACTCTTCTTTTTTTCCTGGACCTTATATTACCTTTGAAGGCTATCTAAGGAGAGATTTTACCTGAGGTCATTTTCAAATAGGGCTTCTGTGTTGGCAGAAATCGCACTAGGCCTCAAGGAACAGAAACCCAGAAAACAGTGACAAAAAAATTAGAGCTTTTATTATTCTTACTTACATTTGGAAGTAGGAAATCTAGAGCAGATACTGGGGTTCCATGAAGCCCACAGGACCCTCCTATATTTCCACTCAGTAATCCTTACCATCTTCTTGGGGCCAATATGGTTGTCCCACCTCTAACATTATGTTTCTAGGCAGGAAGAAGGGTAAGAACAAAGGATCCCGTAAGTTGAGTCTATTTGCCTTTTAAAGAGCCTTCCCAGAAGTTCCATCTGGTGACTTTCATTTATATTCCATTGGCCCAAGCTGTGTCACATGGCCATTCATAGGTGCAAAGAAGGCTAGGAAATGCAGTTTTCAGCTGGGCACATTGCCACTCTAAGAAAAACTAAGGTTCTCTTAATAAGGGAGAAGGGGTAATGGATACTGAATGACAGCTACCAGTGACTGCTACATTCCCTACCATTTTGCCCTTTTATTTAAGGTAATGTGCCTTCTGGGAGTGCAGACCAAAGTTGTAGCAAACATAAATAAATCCTCTACAAACTCTTCTCTCCTCTGTGCACCCACCAAAAGGCATATAAGTGATTTTTGTATTGATATTTCATATTATGCACATTACAATGTCCATCCATTAGCATAGATCGTCCTGAATTGAATGTATTTGTAGATGCCTGTGTGTAGTTATTTATATGGCTGCCTCTAACGGCCAGTTCATTATGAAGTATCTTTTAGTGCTTTCCTCTTCTCTCACTTTCTGCTTCTCTATGTGGACCATCTTATCTATACAAATACTTCAACAACCACTTATTTCCAGCTCCCAAATCTTTATATCTGAGCCAGTCCTCACTCATGGCTGTGCAGTCCGATGTACCTAACTTCATTCAGGATAAAGACTTAGTCTCGCGGATGCCTTAATTTCAGCATGCCCAATTGAACTTATTATCTTTCCCTCCCAAACTTTTACCTCTTCTGTATTGCTCACCTCGATGAATGTACTTGCCCAGGCCAGAAAGCTGGGAGTCATTCCTGAATCATCTCTCACATCGTTCCTCCCCACAACATTGGATGTTAAAGTCTTGTCCAGATAGTATACTGAATACTTTTTTTTTTTGCTGAGGAGGATTGGCCCTGAGCTAACATCTGTGCCCATCTTCCTCTATTTTCTATATGGGATGTTGCCGCAACATGGCTTGAAGGGTGGTGTGTAGGTCCATGCCCGGGATCCTAACCAGCGAACCCCAGGCCACCAAAGTGGAGCATGTGAACTTAACCACTATGCATGGGGCCAGCCATGAATATTTTTACATTTGTCCTCTTCTGTCTAATCCATTGCCACCTCTTGGGTTCACCTAGTTTGGACTAGCTGTTTTTAGCTATCTCGTTGCTACAAGAAATATTTGTTAGATTTCTTCAGATCTGTAGTTCTCTGTAATATTTTTCAAATTATTGTGTTTTCATTTAAATTACTTTTTAAAAATATAAGCAAAATATAACCTGAATGGCTGCCTTAGAACTGAGTACTGACAATTGACTTCAGCGCCTGCTTGTGCATTTGTGTTTTTATTGTACCAATGGGCATTACTA
This sequence comes from Diceros bicornis minor, assembly GCF_020826845.1. Taxonomy (NCBI): domain Eukaryota; kingdom Metazoa; phylum Chordata; class Mammalia; order Perissodactyla; family Rhinocerotidae; genus Diceros; species Diceros bicornis. The sequence continues at coordinate 47,348,407 of NC_080740.1, forward strand.
TAATTATCAAGAGCTTACACGAAAAAGAAGGCAGAGGGGCTTTGTACCCCCAAATGAGGCATCTGGGACAGATAAATTTCAATGAAGTCACTGTCTTTTGTTATATTAACAAAGGTTTTACCCTAGTTCAAATAATTAAAACCATCACACTACCCAAGTTGCTGAATTCAAAAGAACCTATACTGGGTCAGCCAGTCCTATGTTAGGAGTGGAAATTTGTTTCTACACAAACAATATCATCTGTCACAGTGAATTAGTAATATTAATTTGGATGTTACTATTTTTGTTTAAATTTAATATGCAAATTTTTATAGTTGCATAAGAACTATAAGCATTAAATAGTTTTACGTTTGTACAAATCTTAATAACCATATACTAATAATGTCGAAGGGGCTCTCCAGGTCTGTGAGAACTTTTCCTTTTAAAGACGGTACATGTATTACTCAAGCGGGCTGGAGTAGCGTCAGCAAACTTTGTACGTAAAGGGCTGCCTAGTAAATATTTTAGGCTTTAGAGGCCATACAGTCTCTGTCAAAACTATTCGACTCTGACGTTATAGCATGAAAGCAGGCATAGATGACATGTAAACAAATGAGCTTGTCTGTGTCCAACTTTGTTTACAAAACCAGGAAGCAGGCCGACTCTTGGCCTGGAGAATACAATCCTAGCTCCTTGGCTTGACATACAGTCTGTTCGCCTCTCTAGACTCCTCTCCTACCCACTCTTCCAAACATTCCCTGTGCTCTAGCCATACAGAACTGCTTGCATTTCCCAAGCATGTCACACTCTCCTGTGATTCCATGCCTTAGCAAATGCTCTGAGACATCCTTCCCCATCTTCTTAAACTGACTAACTCCTACTCACCCTTGAAGATGAAACTTACAAATTGCTTATTCTCAGAAGCTTTCTTTGGCTCCTTGTGGCTGAATTTATTTTCTCTCTGCTCCGTCTGTGCTTCTTTATATTCACTCTGTGCTCCCATAACACTTTCAGGAAATTCATCTGTGTTGTGATTGGGTATTTCCTTGACTATTTCACTGTCTTCTCTTCTAGAATGAGCTCCCTCTTCTTTACGCATGTTCTGCTCCACCCTTCTTATGATTACCTCCTACCCCCAAGTTTAGAGGATTGATGGAGAGAATAGAAGGAAATAAGAAAGAGGGTGAATTTCATATTGACTTCATATGTACCCAGAGAAACTGAGAAAAAAATCCCTGAAATGCCTGAGTTTTCCTTGAATTGGCAAAGTTAGGTATTCTTCTATCTGTGGAAATGGGGGCCTGTGAGCTAAGTCAGTTTTGAGGAAATAAAGAGAGTTTTGTGTTTGCACATCTGGGTTTTGTGACTGTAAAATTTATGCCTGTGGTAGAAGTTATTTGACTTTGACAAATGGAAGGAATGAAAAAATGAGACAAAGGAAAAGAAAACATATTGTGTACGTTTGGGGTGTGGGTAGGTGAACCGAGTTGGAGATGTAATGACCAAAGTCTGGAGTCTTGGGCAGGAGGAAGCCCGGGGGGGGAGCTGTTTAGGGAAGCAAGCTGAGAGGGGTGGAAGGCATGGGGGTGGGGCAGTAACCCGGAGTCCTGGGCTGGGTGAGATTTGGGGACTCAGAGGCCAGTGATATCAGACTTTCTCTGTCCCTCTGCGTCTTTGCCCCTCCCTTGCTTCTCCCTGCTCCCTTCCTCTATTTCTGTTTTCTCTAGATGTTTCTACATTGCCTTGACGTCTCCTGAATTAGCCATGATATAGTACCAAAGTAAATATTTTATTACTTATTTAAATTTTCTTTTCCATATTCTTAAGTTTTGATGTATGTCAATTGATCCTTTTCTTCTTAAAGTGAAAACAAAATACATAATAATTCTTTAAGTCACTTTTAACTTTTAGAAATTCTAATTTTTTTTCTATATTGCTTTCAAGGAAAAAAGTGATTTCCATTATGATTACACATTTTAGGAAAAACTCAAATCACAAAAATACAAAATTAAGGATTACTCTTTTGTTCTATTTGAAAACATAATTATTTCACTTAAGAGAAAAAAGAGTATATTAAAAATTGAGTAGTTTTATTAAGCCATGAATGACTAACAGTGAAAATCCTATAGAGAAAAGAAAGTTAGTTATTGTTCCAAAAAAGGGTAATGAGATAAAATCAAGGATAACCCCTAGCATCACCACCACCACCACACACCCAAATATGCATATACAAGCCAGGGGGTAAATATACTGTGGCTGAGTTTCCTAATCAGAAAAATATCTTTGAAATTTTAAAACCCAGTTGTAATTGTAAGGTTTAAGGAGTGATCCTAAGACTAGACTAGATCCTTGACTAGATCTTTGAGCAGGTCTTTTTCTATTTGTGATTTAGATCTTTCTGTGGGAATGTCAGTATTATATATCCACTTACACACCAGACACAGGTCACATATATATCACTAATAAACAGGAGGTAATAAAATCCTCAATGGGAAATGACATTGGACACATTTTATTGTTAAGATTACTGCTTATTATTTGGGAAATGTTGACGCTTGTCATGTGATTGTTCAAATCAAACTCTTCTGCCCCAAGTAGTTCTCATTAGATGATGATGTTAGTGATTTTATGCAAACGTGGACATTTTACCTCATATTTCTAACATGTTCCAAATTTCAGACAATATTTTTTTATAAAGAAGACCTAGGGTCTTCCTTTAGTCAATACATGGAGTTTAGTCGTCCTTCACTGGAAACATCATCATCATCACACCATTGAGGGCTTGTTGTGTGCCAGACATTGCATGTGTAGAAACTCAATGTTCACATCAACCGTATAAGATGAGTTCTGTGATGACCCATGTCACAGATATGGAAGCAGATACAGAAAGGGTAAGTAACTTGCCCAAAGTCACACAGGTGGTGAGCAGCGGAGCCAGGATGACATCCCCGACAGCCTGGCTCCTGAGACCATGTGCTTCACCTCTATGCTTTACTTCTCAGGATTCTGATTCCTAAGTGTACCGATTCCTTTCATTGCTGCAGGATATTCATCCTCTGTTGGTGTCTATTTATGATCTATATCCACCTTTTGTGAATAAAACTGATAAAGCTTTGTCTGTATAAATGACCTGTGTTAATGTCTCTTGGCATTAAGATGGCTCATAGGGAAACAGAAATTATATTTTGCAGTCCTTGTCTGGTCTCCTCAGTAATGGATTATGTCTACAGGATATGAATTGAACTGGTTGAAAAAGTGAAAGAATCATCATTAATAACAGGACAACTGACATCATATGGCTCCTAATGTGACACATTGAGAAGGACACAGCATCACCTATGTGATAGTACTGCCAAAATGTTTCACTTGAATCTAATCACGAGGAAACGATCAGACAAACACACATTAAAGGACACTCTGCAAAGTAGCTGACCTGGACTCTTCAAAGGCGTCAATGTCATGAAAGACAAAAAGGCAAAGGAGCTCTTTAAGATTGATAGAGACTAAAGAAACAGGACCACGAAGTGCAATGCATGGTCCTTGTTTAGATTCTAGATCAGGGGAAAAAACAGCTATAGAGGACATTGTTGGGACATATAGTAAATTTTGAATATGGACTGTATGTTAGATAATGTGCAATTTCCTGAGTGTGATAATTGTATAATGGTTATATAGGAGAATGCCTTTGGTCTTAGGAGATAGATGATGATATATGCATGTGTGCATATAAATATAAATATATATATACACACACATATAGAGCAAGTTAACAAAATGTTAACAATTACTGAATCCAGATGAATGATAAATGGATGATTATTATACTATTCTCATAACTTTTCTGGAGGTTTGAAATGTTCATAACTTTTAAAAATATATATGGGATTAAGCAAGATTAGCCCAGAGTTTGACGTGGTTGAAGCTGGGTGTTGAGTACACAGAGATACATTATATTATTCTGTCTACTTTTTTATATGTTTGAAATTTTTCCTAATAAAAAATTTAGAAAAACAGATAGACTCAGTCAGATTTCACAGCGCTGATTCTCCGTAAATGATGAGGATAAACTGCCGTGAAGATTCTCTTTGCCTTTCTGCATCTTGCCCTACCAAAACTCCTATCCAGCCCCAGTTACCATTTTCCCTTGCCTGGATCCTGACTCCACCCCCATTTATTATCCAGCCTGAAGTCAAGAGTTTTTTTTCTGTGTGTGGAGATTAGCCCTGAGCTGACATCCGTTGCCAATCCTCCTCTTTTTGCTAAGGAAGGTTGGCCCTGGGTTAACATCTGTGCCCATCTTTCTCTACTTTATATGTGGATGCCGCCACAGCATGGCTTGATAAACTGTGCATACCTCTGCAACAGGATCAGGACCTGCAAATCCTGGGCCTCCGAAGCGGAGCACTCGAACTTAACCACTATGCCACCACACTGGCCCCTGTTTTTTTTTTTTAAATGCAAAATTGATCTTCCCAGGCCGCACTTAAAAGCCTTCGAGATCTGCCCCTTGTTTTAGGAGGAAACTCACCACCCTGCACAGCCTGTCCTTCCTCCCTCTCCACCTCCTTTCCCTGGGTTCTGGGCTCACAGCTGGTTTAGGTCTCTGATTCTTACCCCATCCTTCCCTATACCGATGGAGAGGCTGGTGCCTCTGACTGGAATGCTCTTTTCCCTCTTCATCTAGTTAGAGCTTATTCATTCTTCAAAATTCACTTCTTTACGAAATCTTTCCCTGGTCTATCTGCTTAGGGTAAAGCCCCCAGTGTGGGCTTCCATGGGGGAAGGCACATTTCTCTGGTAACATTTGTCCCTGTTGGAATTATAATTCTCTGTGATTGGATTAATGCTTTCCTTTCTTACCAGGTTGCAAGCACTCTCGTGTATTGTTTTGCTTACCGTGTATCCATAGTAGATGCTTGATACTGATACATATTTTTTAAAATAGGTTTTTTCACTAAAAATATTTATAATTTTTGTCTTTATAGAATTCCATTGCACTTATCTTAAAAAGGATAGGAGATTGTCTCCTCAAGCTTAATTTCAGTTCTTCGATTGATGTGATCCCTCTGACAACGTAGAAATATTATTGTCATAATGCTCCTTGAAAAATTGGTTAAGTCACTTGGCTTCTGTTTCCTTTCACAGTTGATATGACTTCATGCAAAATGATGCAGCAGTTCACATCATTCTGTCAGTCCCCATCAAGGAAATATTGTTTTACAAAATTAAAATTGTGAATCAATTCACAGGAGGATGTCGTCAAATAAACAAAGAATCATCGCTTATATTATACTGCCAAGTTTTTGATAAGCTTAATTCCTCTAAATGCATTTAACTTTAATGAAGAGTAATACAATTTAATAACAACATAAAATGGAACCATTTATCTTCCCAGTCCTAGACATTAGGCAGATGTCTTCTCCTTAATACATCATTTCAAATGCAAAAAGTTTTTTTTCCTTCTTCTTCAGATTTGTCTCTCATTTCTATGTGTGGCTTCAGGAGTGATCTGTATGTACATATTTAATTAAATCACTCATCGGGCTGCAGTTTTCACGGTTGGAAATCTCTGGGATTTGTTCTTTTAAGTTCCTGAGGCAATGATATTTATCTAACCCAATAAAATTTCATAATTATTAATATATTAGTCAAAATTATTTCGGTTGCAAGTGGCATAACACCAAACTCTAACTGTCTTAAGCAAAAAAGGGCATTTATTGGCACATGTAACTGGGGAGACCAGAAGTGGATGCTGGTTTCAGGGGCTCAGATGAGGTGGGTAAGGGCCTCTCTTCGTCTCCCACCTTTCCTTCCTCTGTGCTAACTTCATTTTCAGGTAAGCGCTCTCCTTATGCATGGCATGGGAATGTTCGTGAAGCAACACAGTGGATTATTTATTGATATAGGGTGACCTTCAGATATTTAAATGTGGTAAGCGGCTCTGGCTGAGACTAAACTGGGATTTGGAGTCAGCCCGGGTATTTGTTTGTGTGATTTGCACTTTTTTTGGCTTAAGGAGAGATTTTGTTATAGGGCCTCCGGGAGAGGGGCAAGGTGGGGAGGCATCACTTGGTGCTATCTCCCACATCGCCCAAGGACTAATTTTTGAGCCTCTGTGGAAAGTAAAATTATAACAGAAGATGAAATCATTCTTATGATGCATTTTGTAAACTCTGAAGGGAATGCAGCATAGTTTTGGTGCATTACGGGCGTGATTGCATTGAAGTGCTTCCAAGAGGCAACATCAATGCAAGACAGGACAGCATTCCACAGAGCAGCAATGATGAGCCCAAATGCTATAGTTTCATTCCTGAACACCCTCTGGAGACTTCCAGAGCTACTTGGGTCTCTGGGGCACAGAGGCAGAGTATTGTGGATTACAGTAAGAATAGATTTAGCCCATTGTTTTGTGGAGGGTGTTTCTAATTAGTTTTATGTGGATAGATTACATGACCCCAAAAGGTTTCTTATAGAGAGAAACAATGCAGAAGACATTGTCAGAGTTAAATCAGAGTAAGTGAATGTGAAGATACAAAGAAATAGAGTATTACATGTTGACAAATATTACAATTTGATAATTCAGCAAAACATGCAACTTACGTAGAAAGCCAGTAACATCGCAGGATATTTCTCTTTTACTGTTTATAAGGAAGTCATGTTATTGCTGTGTATGGGCTTTCAAAGATAGAACCAGTATTAGAAGAGCTGTTTCAGACAAGTTGCAAATAACTGAGTCATATCAGGATTACTCACATTGAGAACACTTTTCCTATATAACCTCTTCTCTGGTTAAAAGCATTAAAATTTTTTAAGAAGCATATATAATGGGATTGCAGGGATTTATACATTCAAATCAGTCATGTGGTTTGCAAAAGTTAACTGTAAATTGTTATCTAGATAAAGGCCTCTATTTCTTTTGTTTGTATAAGCTGGAATCCTAAATAAAACTGCTGCCAGTAGAATGCTCATTAAAGTAGCTTTAAAATTCCAAATGAAAAGTTATTGATTTCAAAAAGGGTAAACACCACTAAGCCTCTAGAATTATCTGAAGTTATTAAATCACCAATTTAGTTATTGTTTTTATTTTTTTACTATCTTGGTTGTTTATTAAGTAAACTATATAAGGTATAATGTTTGAAATGATGCTGAAAGATATCAGCCAATAGTTATTTTCCACAGACATTTAGAAATTAATGATTTGCTGAAAAATGGTGATGGGTTTTAGTCTCCCTTGACCCAAATTCCTGGCCCTCATAAAAAATATAGCCTATTTCATGTCTATGGGAAAGGAAGGATTAGAATGGGGGTCAAATGATAAATTTTTAGCCACCAGCATCTAGCCAAAAGAACCTGACTTAGTCCTATCACATTTCCCATGTATATTTATATACTGTACCATTTGGGTGTTATAATAAAAATTTTTATCTGTCCCTGGAGGCAAAATTGAGTTATATATTAAATGGTTATTTTCTTTGTTTTCTGCTTAGGTATGCATGTAATGTGGTAGCATAATATATATTCCACACTTGTTTCTTTCCTGCAGAGAGATAATATTTTTGCAGCTGACAGTGTAAAGACATCCTGTGCTTCCAGAATAAGAGAGAACATATTGGCAGGATAAAATACAGATGTTCTCAATGTTTTTTCTTCCTCATGGTTGTATTCAGCAGAGGTTAACTTTCATGAGCATATTTCTCTGTCCTGGTTTGGGCAGTTGGACACCAAAGTCTACAGTAAATTCAAGATTGTAAAAGGTGATTTCAAGGAAAGTATTTCAAAATGTTTTTAGTGGTGGGAAAGTAATATAAAATTCATTCTCTCTGCCCCCCGTAAAAGGCTCTTCTCATAAGAATGTTGGAATCAAAAGAACTTTCCTACTTCTCCATGGGGAAGAAACTTGAAATATATCCAATTTTTCTTTTAAGGAATTTTATTTTTCCTAAGTGAGAAACAAATATAAAATTTTTCTTGTCATAATCTAGGAAAAATAAATGGAAACTTCTGTGACAAAGGTGGTATCCTAATCACAAGTTTGATCTCTTCTTTTTTCCCATTTCAGAAAGAAACAACCCGATGAATGTAAAAAGAACATGAGACTATCATTTGTGTGTCATCATCAGAAACCTCTCCTATATTCATGAAGCTGAGGAGTTTTAGCTGAAAACGATAGAGGTGGAAGAGAAGGAAGGGGACACAGATGAGCCACTATTCACATTGTGGCTGTTCATCCTGGGAAAACTAATTCTTCCCTGTAAGGAGAAGAGAAAAGGTGCCAGATTAATTAAGAATTTAGTAGTTCAAATGAGGACTATCAAATGTGAGCATTCAGATTAAATAATCTTTTGTAAAATAAATTTGCTGTAGAATAAGGGGAAGAATTTGAGGGTGGGGGAGCTAATTTTAGTCAGATTCAAAAGGATCCTATATTAATTTTTTTTAAAGTGCAGACTTCTACAAAAAAGTAGTAATCGGGAAACAATAAATAGGTCTTGAAAATAAAAAGAAGAGTGACTATGAGATATTCTTCCAGAAATGTAGTGCATAAACTCCAAGAGTTGGGAATTCGAGAGAAAAGTCAAGAGGCAGAAAAGATTGAGGCAGGAGAAGGAATATTGTTATTATAGGAGTTCCAGAAGGATAAAATACTATACATGAATGAAAAGCAATAATCAAAGAAAGAAAAGAAGACAATTTCTCTGAGGTGAAGGATTCAGTCTTTACATGGAGAAGGCTTACCCAAAACTGGGCAGGTATAATGAAAAGAAATCATACTCAGATGGTTTTCTATGTCCTAGATAAAGAACAAGTGTTGGAAGCAGCCAACTGGAAAAAAAAAAGGTTGCTAAAAAGAAAAAAGTTTGAATGACATTAGACTTATTATTTGCAACACTAATGCTAGAAAACCTCAGAGAAAATGTACAGACTCTGAAGAAAAAGCATTATATTCCAAGAATTATATACCAAACCAAGCTATTATCTAAATACAAGGGCAAATGAAAGCCTGGTTCAGATTTGTAAAAATTCAGAAATTATATGACTCATGTACGCTTTTTGAAAAATATAACCTAAAGTAGACCTTCAAGAAAAAACTAATCAGGTGGCTGACCCAGTGGCTTAGCAGTTAAGTTTGCATACTCTGCTTTGGGGGCCCAGAGTTTGTAGATTTGGATCCTGGGTGTGGACCGACGCCCCGCTTGTTAAGCCATGCTGTGGCGGCATCCCATATAAAGTAGAGGAAGATGGGCACGGATGTTAGCCCAGGGCCAATCTTCCTCAGCAAAAAGAGGAGGATTTGCATTGGATGTTAGCTCACGGCTAACCTTCCTCACAAAAAAAAAAAAAAAAAAAAAGAAAAATCTAATCAAAATAAGGAATTTAATAAAGATAAAGACATGTTTTAGAAAAAAGAGCAGTGAGCAACAAAAATTTAGATTTAAGTCTAAAGAATTGTTTGCATGTGGTTGTGAAACTAAGTACAATTTATAATAAAGAGTTTTAAAAAGAAAATTGTCTATCATAAAAAAATCTCCCTAGAGATGTAGGATGAAGAGAGAGGTGGAAAAGAGGAAGTAAAATGTGATAAAGTTTTTATGTCAAACGAGGAGGGTCCATATTTGTAACTGCATTCTTAACATTGATGGAGAATAAAGTCAAACATGGTAAAAAAATTTTTTTTTTTTCTTTTTTTTTTTTGTGAGGAGATCAGCCCTGAGCTAACATCCGCCAATCCTCCTCTTTTTTTTTGCTGAGGAAGACAGCCCTGGGCTAACATCGGTGCCCATCTTCCTCCACTTTATATGGGACACCGCCACAGCATGGCTTACCAAGCAGTGCGTCGGTGCGCGCCCGGGATCCGAACCAGCGAACCCCGGGCCGCCGCAGCGGAGCGCGCGCACTTAACTGCTTGCGCCACCGGGCCAGCCCCGGTAAAAAATTTTTAAACAAGACCAATTTAAAATGAGACCATAAGAGAAGAAAGGAAAAAAAAAAACATAGAAAGTATTATTATTCCAAAGAATGGAAAAGAGAGTGTGTGTGTGTGTGTGTGTGTGTGTGTGTGTGTATGTGAGAGAGAGAGAGAGAGAGAGAGAGAGAGAGAGAGAAGTGGGGGAGCTACAAGAAAATATAATGAGAAGAATCCATGAAATGAGATGGAAAGAATAAAAAGAAAGAGATCAATTAGGTTCCTCTATCACAACTTTACTTCCAGCCCATGGTGAAGTAATTGCTACTGGATTTACCCTTCCACTCTAAAACTGAACAAAATATGTGAGGTGACTATTTTTAGACATTGGAAAATAGGCATTGCAGGAGAGTCCTAGAGAGACAGGAAATACATGAGGCGAGCCCCACATTTAACCTGATTCTGTGTCTGGGGGCACTTTCCTGAATGTGGCACAGCAAAGTGGAGGCCAAATGAAGAACATCAATCTTACTGAGCTAAGGAGGCAGAAATTGAAACAGAGAAGCTATAAAGGCAACTGGAATTTTCAAGGTAGGATTCCAGAGAGGAGTGAGCTGTACAGAAGGGAGGTCTCAGAAGTCAATGTGGAGATTCTCCTTAGCTCTTTGGCTGAGAGCTGGTCTGGGCTTTGCATGTGCAGGTTAAAATTCTGCAAGACCTCAGGATTCTGCACGACAGGAGCTGCTGTGGAGCTAAGAAATGGATGGAAATGCCAGAGATCATGCAGTGCTAAAAGATAGTGAAGTTTTGGTCCAGCCATAGTGGAAAGACATCACTGAGCACATCAGTAATTCAACTGAGACCCCAGAAAGGATACTCGTTAGGAACAAGGAGAAGATCATATCCTAGGATTAAGGTCAAAGTCAATATAGACTTGCCCAAACAAAGCATAAAATGAAGACTAAAGAATCAAGAGAATGAACCAGTTATGTAGTTGTTGGCCAGAACCAAAATCTACACCTTTAAAAGAGCGAAAACATAATCTAGATGCTCTACAATATATCATCCATACCATGCAGCATAAAATAAAAAATTACTTCGTTTGCAAAGAAGCAGGAAAATGGGATCCATAATCAGGATTAAAAAGCAGGCTATAGAAAGAGATTCTGAGACGACTCATATTTTGGAGTTAGGACACAGTTTTAAATATTGTAATTGTAAACATGTTCAAAGATTTAAAGGAAAACATAGACATAATGAACGAACAGGCGGGAAATCTTGAAAGAGATACAAGCTATAAAAAAATCAATTAAAATACTAGAAATGACAATTTCCCTCAATGGCTTAAGAGGCGATTGGACACTGCAGAATAAAAAGTATGAGAACTTGAAAACAGATCAATAGAAAATATCAAAACTGAAAAACAGGGAAAATAGATTTTAAAAAATGAATAGAGGGCTGGCCCGGTTGCATAGTGGTTAAGTTTGTGCGCTCTGCTTTTGTGGCCTGAGGTTTGCAAGTTCGGATCCAGGGCATGCACCAACGCATCACTCATCAAGCCATGCTGTGGCAACATCCCATATAGAAAATAGAGGAAGATGGGCACAGATGTTAGCTCAGGGCTGATCTTCCTCAGCAAAAAGAGGAAGATTGACAATGGATGTTACCTCAGGGCCAATCTTCCTCACACACACACAAAAAATGAATAGAGCCTCAGTATCTTGTAGAATGATGTCAATTGTCCCACATGTAATTGAAATCTAAGAAGAAAAGGAAAAAGAGAGTGAGAAAGAGCAATTTGAAGAAATAATAACCCAAAATATTCAAAACTTGGTGGAAAAAAATCAATCTGCACCTCTAAAAAGCTCAGAAATCCCCAAGCAGTCTATCTTTCAAAATATTCTTCAAAATGGAGGTTAAAAAATTTTTTCAGATGGATGTAACCTGAAAGAATTTATTTATAGTAGTCATGGCACTGAAAGAAATGCTAAAGAAACTTCATTGGACTGAAGATAAAACTTAGAACTATACGAAGGAATGGAGATCATTGGAAATGGTAAATATGTGGGTAAATATAAATGAATTTTATTTTCTCATCTTTAAATTTCCTTAAAAGATAATTGGCTAGTTCAAGGAAAAATAATAACAATGTGTTGTGGGATTTCTAACATATATAATGGTAAAATATGACAACAGCATTAAGAATTGGGCAGGATAAATGGAATTCTACTATTGGAAGATTCTTATATTCTACATGAAATGTTATAATATTAATTAGAAGTAGACTGTGAATAGTTAAGGATGTATACAGTAACCCCCAGAGCAATTACTAAGAGAGAGAAAATCAGAAAGGCAATAAAATGGAGTACTAAAAAACATTTTAGTGGCCAAAGAAGAGAGAAAAGAACCAACAAAGAAACAAACATGAGATGGGACAAATAAAAAACAAATTGCAAGATGGTAGAATTAAACCCAACCATATTAATAATTATATTCAATGTAAATGTACTAGATATTCCAATTAATAATAAATTTCATAATAAAAACAGGTCAGTTCATCAGGAGGATACAATAATATTTAATGTGTATTCCTCTAGTAACTGTGTTTAACATAGCTCCTGGCACACATAACTATTATTAATGCAAGGATGACTCAACACAAGGAAATCTATTACCGTAATTCACTACATAGATAGATCAAAGGAGGAAAAACTCATGACATTTCAATATGGGCAAAAAATGCATTTGCTAAAATTCAATGATTGCTTTTGATTAAAAACAAGTAAACAATAAGTCTTGGCAAGCTAGCAATAGAAGGGAACTTCCTTAAACTGGTAAAGGTTAGCATAAAACAAGAGCAGATATTGTTTTTGATGTAAAACATTAGAAGTATTCCTACTAATGTTAGAAATAAGGTAATTTGCTCTCAGCATTATTATTTAACCTTGTAATGGAGAGTCTAACTCTAACTAATGCAATAAGACACAAAAGAATAAATATTATACATAAATATTGTAAAGGAAAGACACAGGTATAACTATTTGCAAACAAAAGATTGCCTTGAAAATCCAAGAAAAAATTATTAGAATGAAATAAAGAATTCAGTATGATGGTTAATACAAAATTAGCATAGAAAAATCAATGCTTTCCTACATATCATCAACAATATGCTAAAGAATAAAACAGAAAAGGGAATCCATTTTCAGTAACAATAATAACTATAAAGTGTCTAATAAAAATATAAGATCCACATGTTGAAAACTATAGGAAAAAAGATGAAAGAAGATCCAATAGATGCAGATACATAGTCTCATCCTAAATAGAAAAACAACATTTTTGAGATATCAATCCTTTCCAAATTATTTTAGAAATGTAATGCAATCCTGATCATTATATGTGAAACTTAACAAGCTGATTCTATAGGTCCGATGGTAGAGAAAATAACAAGTAATTCCCTAGAAAATTCTGAGAATAAAAAATGGGAGAAACTTCTCTTTCAGAAATTAAAACATATTTGAAAATATAATTGTAAAAGTATAGGATTGGTGCAGGTGTAGGCAGAGATATTGATTAATAAGATTGAATAGAATTTAGAAACAGGAGTGTGTACACTGGGCTTTAACATGGTAGTTAAAAGTATTAATTGTCAAGCCAGGCCACATAGTAGCTGTGCATTCTTGGGCAAGTTACTTAAACTCTCTGTGCCTTAGTTTCCTTATGTGTAAAATAGAGATCACTATACCACCTATATCTTATGGTTGTTGTGAAGATTAAATAATTAATATACATAAAGCACTTAGAAGAGTGCCTAGAATATGGTCAGAACTATGTAAGTACTACTGTTGTTAATGATAGGGATGGTAAACAAATCAGTTGGAAGATGATGAATTACTTCTCAAATTAGGGTGAAGTTTGATTATCTATTTTGAAAGAAATACAGCTGGACACATACCTTACACCGTACCCAAAGAACCAAACATAAAATTACTGGATGGAAATATAGAAAAAACATATTAATAAGCTTGGGATGAAGAAATCCTGTCTAAGCAAAATATAAAACAATAAAGTCATAAAGGAAAATAGGCACATATTTGTATGCAAAAAAATAATAAAAAACATTAATAGACAACCCACAGCCTGGGACTATATTTGCATTATATTAATAAAGGATTAATATCAATATGAATCAATAGGAGAAAGACAAACTCCAGTAGAAAAATGAGCAATGGATATGAAAAGCAATTTATAGAAAAAGAAATGCAAATATTCAATAAACTCTGCAAAAATGTACAACCTCATTGGTAATCAGAGAAATGTAAATTAATGTCATACATTTTTATCAATTTCACTCATCAGATTAGCAAAAATATAAAAGCTTGGTAATGCCCAGGGTTGGTAAGGATGTGGTAAATGAGCACATTGGTACTCTGTCGGTAGGAGGGTAAGATGACAAAACATTTTTTGCAGGGCAATTTTTCAGTAACTATTAAGATAAAAACTGCCCAGGGGCTGGCCCCATGGCTTAGCAGTTAAGTGTGTGCGCTCCGCTACTGGTGGCCCGGGTTCGGATCCCAGGCGCGCACCGACGCACCGCTTCTCAGGCCATGGTGAGGCTGTGTCCCACATACAGCAACTAGAAGGACGTGCAACTGTCACATACAACTATCTACTGGGGCTTTGGGGAAAAAAAAAAAGGAGTAGGATTGGCAACAGATGTTAGCTCAGAGCCGGTCTTCCTCAGCAAAAAGAGGAGGATTAGCATGGATGTTAGCTCAGGGCTGATCTTCCTCACCAAAAAAAAAAAAAAAAACAGACCATTTTTGTTAACTTAGGAATTCCATGTTTAGGAGTTTGTTCTAAAAAATACTTCACATAAACATGGACCTAAAAGTCTATATATGAGAATAATTACAGCAGGAATGTTTATTATAGTGAAAAATGAGAAACAGACAAATACTTATCATTAGAAGGGCATTTAAACAAATTATGGTAAAGCCATAATATTGACTACTACACAACTATGAAAAAGGATGAAGTACATGTATTTCATATTTTTCTATGTGGAATATATATGTGGAAACTTTCCAAGGAAAGTGAAAAAAATTATGCTTCAGGATAATTCCTCCATTTATTATTTTACACACATACACACACGTGTGCGTACGTATAAATATGTAGACGTATAAATATGGGAGGGCATAGGAAAAATACTGAAATGAAAGTACTAAACTGTTAACCCTGGTTAACCCTGGGGTGGGGGAGGTAGAGCCTCACATTTTTAGTCTTTGTACTTAGATGTAGTTTTAACTATTTGTAATGAAGGCATGCTCATATACAGCTTATACAGTAAAAGACAGTGAAGCATAACAGAAGAATAATGGCTGAAGAAGTTGAAAAAGCACCAGGAAGCAGATTCTTTTCTGGGCAAATGCTCTTAACTTAGCAGCTAATTTATATGACTTTGAAACTGTTAGAAAGCAAGCACATGAACTATTTTAATTCATTTAATATGGCTAACATAGTCCTGAAACCAAACCTGACAAAGATAACACACAACAAAGCTACAGTTCATACTCATAAGCACAGGTGCAAACATTTAAAATAAAATACCGGGAAATCCAGTTAACACATCACAATGAAGTAATGTTTATTCAATAAATGCAAAACTGGTTTAACACTATGACAAATATTAATAGTTTAAAAGAGACAAAGCACCTGACTGCCTCGAAGTGACCTGCCCATTATTAATCCATTCATTCATCCAACAAATTTTTATTGAGGCAGGCATTATTCTCAGTTGTGGTATAAAACCAAATACTGATCCATACCACCAGAAACATACATTGTAGGGAGGCAAATAGCCGACTAAACAAATGCTAATGATAAAGTATGAAGGAGTGTTTAGATAGGGGATATACTAGAAATAGAAGAAATAGATGAACAAATTTATATCTGAAATGAACTGAAAATAATATTCACATTGGGAAAAGCTAAGAGTATTTCCATTCAAGTTGAGAGCAATATAACCACTCATTCTCACTATTAAAGCTGTATTCAACAAGTTCTAACCAACGCAATAGGATAGGTAAAAGAAATGAGTCATACATATTGGAAAGGAAAGTTTTAATACGTGATACATATAATATGTTTATATGATTGTCTACCTAGAAAATTGAAGACAGTCAGTTGAAAAAATATTAGAAGATAAGTGTTCAGTAAGGTGGCAAGTTGCAAGAACAATATAGAGCTTTCTTTTTTTTTTTTTTGCAGGAAAAGATTTTCCTGAGCTGACATCTGTTGCCAATCTTCTTTTTTTTCCCTCCCCAAAGCCCCAGTGCATGGCTGCATATCCTAGTTGTAAGCCCTCCAAGTGCTTCTATGTGAGCTGCCGCCACAGCACGGCAACCTGTAGACGGGTGGTGTGGTACCGCGACTGGGAAACGAAACCGGGCGGCTGAAGCGGTAAGAGCGCCGAACTTTCACCGCTAGGCCATTAGGGCCGGCTCTAGAGCTTTCTTATATACTGGTAACAGTCAGTTATAACATATAATGGAAAAAGACGTCATCATAATAGCAAAAAATAATATAACATGCTTTGGCACAAATAACAGAAAATGCACAGGACCTATATAAGAAGAAAATGATGACGCTCTAAGGATAGAGAAGTCTTAACCATATTTCTAGAGAGAAATACTTAGAATTATAAAGATGTCAATTCTCCCTAAATGATTTATCTATAAACTCAATGTAATTCTATTGAAAATAGTAACATAATGGGGGGGGCGGAATTTAGAAACTATTTTTATTTAAATTTTTAATCTTGATTTTTGTCAAAGTGCTACATATTTGCTTTGAATATGATGAGTTCTGCCAGCTTGTAGCAGCAGTCCTCAGCGTTCCTCTTTCCAACTTCTGATTCCCACTCCCACAGTCAACAGTTTCCAAAACCTTGAGCAGTTTTTACTGGCGTTTACACCTGTATTTTCAAACAAGAGGATTTTTCTGATACTTAACTTTTGCTTCTCTTTTACAGTTTTGGACATTATCAATTCGCGTCCTACAGTGAAAAGTAAGATTCAGTTTTCTGACCTATTCCTCAAACCCCCACCAGACTCCCTCCTCCCACATGAATACACACCACACAAATGTGCATGTTTCGTCGTCTTCTCTTCACTTTGACAAT
Organism: Diceros bicornis minor; assembly: GCF_020826845.1. Classification (NCBI taxonomy): domain Eukaryota; kingdom Metazoa; phylum Chordata; class Mammalia; order Perissodactyla; family Rhinocerotidae; genus Diceros; species Diceros bicornis. The sequence goes on from NC_080740.1 coordinate 47,365,473, forward strand.
ATTTTTGGCTCTATCAGTATCCAATGTTAAAATTAGTATGTCTATATAAGGCTTATTATGTACAGGTAAGTCTCACAGTATCCTACAATTTCCTTTCGTATACAACTTACTTTTCCAGGAGCTAATTATCCACTTTTAAATTTGCCTTGTTATTGATAGAATTGACAGAGCTTAAAGAGAGGGAGAGAGAAATAAGAATGAAGAAAGAGAAGAAAAGACCAAAAGAAAAAAATACCCTCTCAGATCAGTTTAGCAGTTGAAAGAAATCTAAGAATTCCAATTTTTCTTGAAAATATGCATCCTGGACCATCCTTCCACTTCCTAAGGGACTGGTTACTCTCTAGACTTGCTGCCCCACTTTTTCAGAACTTTCCCGTCATTGTCATCCTGGGAACATTCTTTTTCGTTTTTCTGATGTTGGAGCTCCCATTTGCTGGGTTCCATGTCTATTTTGTGGTTAACACTCTTGTTTTCGGAGGAGTACTTCATCCAGTAGATCCCAAGGAACTGGGCCATGGAACTGGCCTACGGAGGAAATGTTATTGTCACTGCCTCACCAGACACTAGAAAGAACTGCTGTCACCTCTGCCACTGCACCTCAGACCAACCACTGGCACCCTCTGGGAAGTCTGTGCTGCCATTCCTGCCCCCTGTGATGTCCAGAAGCCTCTGCGGCCCCCTGTGCCTGCCAGTTCAAAACTCCACCCGGCATTGTGTTTTAAAATTAATCTATTAGATCCTTTCCTTTAAATACATCTTTTCAAGCCATGATTCTAAATGTTAAGAAATGTTAATGTTAAGAAAATCTCCCTCATTCTTTCTACACAGGTTGGAATAATTTGAACTAGATCAGGTGGTGCCCAAATGGGTTCATTCTCATCAAGTTGATGGGTAACACCAACCTGTTATGACAAATCTAGTTTATAATTTTAAGTACACATATAGTTTTTTTACAGCAAACCTTTCAACAGACATAGTAACCCATAACACGTGGTCTAATTGCAAGGTTGTAAGTCAATATTCAGCAAAAACATTAAAAATAAACCTTCAGATAGTATAAGAAAGCTTTGTCCTTAGAAAACATGCAGAAACTCAACTGTTTTGTGACAAGATACAGAATAAGTCTATTTTTCATTTAAATTTCTTGGTAATAGGTATGTACATAATTGCTAAATATTACTTATCTATTTATAAAGTTGTAAGAGCTAGCACAAGGAGTAAAAAGACTTTCAGTTTTTAAATTCATTAAAAAATTAAGATCTGTTTCTACCTCCAGTAGCATTTTCTATCAAGTGCTCAACTAAAGAATATCTTTAACATAGTGGTGAAATATAAAGATGAAATTATTTTCTGCAAGTCTATGGGTTTAATTTTTTTAATAGAAGGATGATAACAGGAATCAGATAGAGACCCATCAATCTGATATTTAACTTTACTTTTCCAATCGTATTCAGTATTCTTGCTTTACACGGTGAATTTTTTTCCTTCTGAAATGAAAATGGAAAAATTTTCTTAATCTCAGAATAGGGACAAAATGATTTTTATGTTAGCCTCAGTTATCTCTCCTTGGGGAGAGACAATGTTGAAGAAATGAGATTTGTTTTAAGAGAATGGGACATAAATGAGGAAGAAGAAAGTTAAGAAATAGGAAATTATGTGATGGTAGCTGTTGTTTTCAAGCAGTGTGCCAGTTAAATTCTACAAAATTAATCAGAGAACAGAGCTGTAAGTCCTTTCATATTCCAAGTTAGACCAACTTTGTGTTGCATATTATCCATCAGTATTTAAAATTTATTCTTTGCCTCAGATTTAGAATAATATGACTTGGGAAGACACGTAAGGAAAAAGGCATGGGGTTGCAGGACAGAATTTATGTGCATTTCTCTGAGTTGTCTTACCTAATTAATATCCATTTTTTGATCAAGAAGACAATGGTGGTGAGGGTCACAGCAGAGTGGTTGAAGGACCACAGTTCTACAGCAAGCCCTCTAATCAAGATTGCATCCAAGAACCCACTGCAATATAAATTCCATTCATGAGAGGGTTTGAGTCTGAACTCTGAACAATTCCAGATGAGAACAGCTAGCAGAGGAGGACTCAACAAGCTGATTGTGACTCTCCATGATGCCAGTATAGACTAGTATATTTGAGGTGGGCTTGTTCCTGACCCAAGATAATCATGCCACCACTGCTGCCCACTGGCCAAAGAATGAGTTCTGCATAATTGGGATATACACTCTTAGGGTTGTGATTTTCTCAATCTAGAACTTGTTTTTATTTTCGATGATGCAACAAACTTTATTTTGAGCTTCCATTCTATTTGGTGGTGGAAAATTAACCCAGTCAATTCATCACTCTCCCAAAGTTTGAGAGATGTGGGGAGAGGCCTTCAGTTGCTTTGAGGTGTCAGGTAGGGCAGGTGTGGCCCCAAGTCATCATTTGTCCTGTGTGATATTTGCTGTGATGTAGGAACCCATGTGGTTCCTGGTTGTCATTACTCTTCTGTCATGATGTCCACATTCCTACATCACCTCTAGTTTTATGTGATTCATGCTGCTGTGTCCCCTGGTCATGGCTGCAAGGCCTCCCCAGTTCCACCAGCCCCAGCTAAATTTCTCAGGTTTTAGAGGTAAATTTTGGGTGATATCTCATGCCACTCTGACGCTGTGGGAAACTGGGAAGTTATCTCAAGCCCTCTCTGCCTAGACAGGCTGCCACTTCAAGGTGGCTCAAGGCATAAATTAAGATGTTTCCTGCTGTAACAGGAAACTCATCTCAAACTCCCTTAAGGCAAGTTATTAGCTCATATAAGAAGTCAAGAAGTGAGGTGAGCTTTAGGGTGTGTTGATCCAACAGTTTAAAACTGCAATTAAAGACTCGGGTTCTCTCTGTTTCTCTGTTCTGCCTCCTGCCTGTCATCTTCATTCTAAGGCGGGCTCCTGTCTTTGTTGTATGACAGCTGCCTGCAGAAATTAAGGCTTTGTCTTTTATGTCTAATTGGTTTCTCCTGCTTCTTTCTTAAGAATGAAAGAGAATGTTCCCAGAAGTCTCTGGCAAACCCCTCTTCATCTCTTGTTGGCATAACTGGTTCACATGCCTATTTCTGAACCAATTTTTAGCAAGAGGAATGGGATTCCCCTTAGACCAAAATCAGGCTGAACCCTGAAGCTGAGGCATTTGGCTATGTGGGGGAGGGGTGAATACCTGAACAAAGTATTGAATTTGTTAGGAAGTGAATGAGGAGGATGGATGTTCTCTAGGAAATAACGTCAGTCAGGATTTAGTTAGGAAAACAAATCACTCTAGGAACTTCAAGCAGAGCAAGATTTAACTCAGGGAATTAGGCTACACAATCTTCGGAAGGGATGCAAGACAAAAAAGGAAGAGGGGCGAGGAGACGTTAGTCAATGTTCAGGAACCCCAGGAAGCGGCTACTGTCCCTGTGGGAGACCACAGCTGTCTAACCTGAATTCCTCTGAGCCTGTGCTCTTGTGCCAGTGCAGTTGCTATAGGGGCACACTGCTGCCACAGCCAAAGCCAGAGATGTGGCTCTGCCTTTCTTCTTCCCTGTAATCTTTTTATTAAACATATTTACTGAGATATAATTTATATACCATGCAATACAACCTTTTAAAGTGTATAATTTACTGGCTTTAGTATATTCACAGAGAGGTGCATCCATAACTACAATCAATTTTAGAACATTTTCATTACCCCCAAAAGAAACTCTTTCTCCTTAGACATCACCCGCCAGTCCCAATCCCCCTGTCTACCTCCCCAGCCCTAGAAAACATTAATCTACTTTTTATCTCTGTAGATTTGCCTATTCTGGACATTGCACATGAATAGAATCTTATAATATGTGGTCCTTGGTGATTGGATTCTTTCACTGAGCATAATACTTTCAAGATTCATTCATGTTGTAGCATGTGTCAGTACTTCATTTGTTTTTATTGCTGAATAATATTCCATTGTATGAATATACCACATTTTATTTATCCATTTATCAGTTAATGGCCATTTGGGTTGTTTCCACTTTTTGGCTATAATTAATAATGCCGCTGTAAACATTCATGTACAAGTTTTTGTATGGGCGTATATATGTTGGGTACATACTTAGGAATGGAATTGCTGGGTCATATGGTAACTCTAAGTTTGAACTTTTGAAGAACTGCTAAACTGATTTCCAAAGAGGCTGCACCATTTTGCATTCCCACTAGCAGTGTATGAGGGTTCCCATTTCTCCACATCCTCTCCAACACTTTTTATCTTTTTGATTATAGCTTTCCCACTGGGTATGAAGTGTATCCCATTGTGGTTTTGATTGGCATTTCCCTTATAGCTAATGATGTTGAGCATCTTTTCCTGTGTGTATTGGCCATTTGTATATATATTTTGGAGAAATGTCTGTTCAGATCCTTTGTCCATTTTTTTAATTGGAAAACTTGTTTTTATATTATTAAGTTATAATAGTTCTTAATATATTCTAGATACAAGTCCCTTATCAGATATATGATTTACAAATATTTTCTCCCATATCGTGGGCTGTCTTTTCACTTTTTGATAATGTCTTTTGGTGCATAAAAGTTTTTGATTTTGATGAAGTTCAATTCATCTGTTTTTTTTCTTTTGCTGCCTGTGCTTTTGGTGTTATATCTAAGAATCCACTGCAAAATCTGAGATCATGAAGATTTACCCCTATGCATTCTTCTAAGAATTTTGTAGTTTTAGTTCATAGATTTAGGTCTTAGATCCACTTTGAGTTAATTTTTGTGTATGAGGTGAGGTAGGGGTCCAACTTCATTCTCTTGCACGTGACTATCCAGTTGTCTCAGCATTTCACTTTAATCGTGGGCAAGTCCTTTCCATTGGCAGGTCCTTAACTGAACTGCCTAGCACAGGAAATTGGCAAATGTAGCTTCCAGACTTCTAGCCCCTGTGAGACAAGGGAGAGCTTAGAAGGGTGGAAACCAGCCTATAGCATCTAGCAAATAACCAAAGTAAACATCAGCCTTCTGTGGGGGTTTGCTGTCTCTTTGGTGTCTATGCAGAAAGCAGGCCATAAGTCTACTTTTACTCAAAGCTCCTAAACCTGTCTAGGGTCATTTTATTACCCTCAAATCTTTGGAGGGGTGCAAGATATAGGGCCCCAACTCTCTTTATTCCATGTCTCTCTTCTCTGTTCTTCTCTCTCCCCAGTCCAGAGAATTCTAAAATTGAGTCTAAGAAAAACTCTGTCATATGTCTTGCCAGATGTTTCTGTTTTACATGCTTTTGTCATCTCCTAGGTTGACTCCTCAAGTCAAAGTGCCTGGACTTAAAAAGGAGGGCCTTGACAAAAATGAAAAAAATTTTGAATGAATACTTTGAAGTTTTATCCTGCCACATATGGTCATGCTGCTGATGGGGTGGAAACAGAGATGAGGGGGGTTTGGGGTGGGGCGATTCTTATAGTATTTGCTGAAAATAACAATAAGGGCCATGCTAAGACAAAAGAGCAACAATAAAAAATTTCTACTGCTTTAAGAAATATATATGGTACTAGGTGTTGCCTACCTTTAAAGATACATTGCATTGCTTTTCTTAATTTTGAAACACTATGATAAGCTTTTAAAAAGAATGAAAGAAAGGGCCAGCCCTGTGGCCTAGTGGTTAATTTCAGCCACGCTCCACTTCAGCGGCCTGGGTTCGGTTCCCAGGTGCAGACCTACACCACTCGCTGGTGGCCATGTTGTGGAGGTGACCCACACACAAAATAGAGGAAAATTGTCCCAGATGTTAGCTCAGGGTGAATCTTCCTCAAGCAAAAAGAGGAAGATTGGCAATGGATGTTAGGGCAAATCTTCCTCAGCAAAAAAAAAAAAAAAGAAAAAATCTTAAAAGTACAGAGATTATTTCAGATAGACGATAGATAGCAACATTTCGCCTGACAGATTGGGAAGATGGTTTCATGAATGAGATGCAATGCCCCAGAGACAGGGATGAAACTTTGGGGGAGGGAGAGAGATTCTCAAGGGGGAGATGAATAATTATAGATAAGGTGCTAAAATTAATAGGTAAGCAGGACATTAGTGCCTTTGCTAGAGATTTCTAGTTATGACTATACAGGTATTAGGAGTAACTTGGCAATGATTTTACAACTGTATTTTATAATAAATCATAGCATACTAGTATAGACTGAACTGTTTAAACATCATTGGAGACTTTAATTTATTCAGCTTAAGAGCTTAGTTGAAGGAAAAAAAATAATGGAAAGTAAGTTGTAGGATTGCTTTTCCTGAATTCTAAATTCAGCTTAAACATATTTCTAATCCTCCATGCCAGGCGTATTTTCTTGAAATGCATTTGAATTGTATAATCTGATCACCTTTATTAATGCAGAGATTTAGATGGGCATAAACATGCTTACTGTACTTTACTGTGTCGATTTTTAGCCTAGGTAATTCTGCAAATGATTAGCTAATTATATTCTGTCTGATTATCAAGCTTCTTAACTTAAGCCAGCATGATCATAAAAGGCAAGTAAATCTTCAGTGCCAATAGAGGAGATTCCACACATGGTTACATTTGAGAAGGCAAAACAAACTGCATCACGTGACCAGAGCCTGAACTAGATTAAATCCCCATTGCATTGATGACAGAAACCAAAAAGGAATAGACTGTGGGAAAAGCAACACAAATTCACAGCCATCCTTTTGGGTCTGTATGACCCAAAGACAAATATTATTGCTCCCTAAACTGATTCTCTTATGAAACTAGATGGGGAATGTTCCATTGCCAACTGTATGAACTGCCCCTCTCCATTTTTAATTTAGGTCCAGATGACCTCACATTACATATGGGTATAAACACAGAACTCTTTAATGAACAATAGAAGAGGAAAACAGTGTGTGAGAACTGAAATGTGTGATATCAACACAGCTCCCAGGGGAAATTCAGAGAGGAAAGTAGCATATTCAGAGTGTCTCTCAAATACAGATCATACTATTTCATTTAATCCTCATGACAGGCCTAAGAGAAAGTCGTTTTTATCTCTAGATGTGGAAACTGGATCAGAGATATATTAGAATCTAGTTTGCCCAATCCCAAATTCTATGCTCTTTTGGTTGTTACATTTTGACAGCACTCTTTCAAGTACAAAAGACAGAAACACAATTCAAATTAGCTTAAGAAAAACAGGGAATTTATTGGCTCATAAAACTGAAAAGTATGAACATGATCCTCCTCATTCAACATTGTCTGCTGTAGGCATGGTTAGATCCAGGGGCCAAGTGGAACTCTCTCTCTCTCTGTGTAAGTTTTACTTGACTCTGTGTTGTGCTCACTATCAGGCAGGCTCTCAGGAGCTCCAGCTTCAATCTTTCTAGCTTCAATCCCATGGAAAAAGAGATTCTCCTTGTAAGTTGGAATAAAAGTCCCAGTATTGAATCTCATTCTCCTGGTTTAGTTTACGTAATCCTAATCACACGCTATAAGCAATTTGAAAGAAAAATGAATGTGCAGGGCCAGCTATTTCAGAAAATGTTAATTCTAACTCTTAGGCCTTATGTATATGTGTTAAAGATGAAGATATATACTGTAAAATAACTGCACAATTTCTGAGGTATTTTTTCAAGTGAATGAATCTAACCAGATAGCTATAGCAATTGGTGCTAATCATGAAGATTCCTGAAGTAAACAGACAACCTTTACTTCTCTGCTGTTGAAAAGGTTTTAATCATACTATAAGATCAAAAATACAGCTTCATTCAAATCTAAATGATAATATATTGCATAGCATGCTTTTAAAAAAATATATTTGAAAGAGAGGCCAACATTTATCAAATACCTGCTATATACGGGCAGAATGTAGGCAAATTATATCACTTTTATGTTACACAAATGTTCAGTAGACACTAGCCACATGTAGCTATTTAAAATTAAAACTTTAATTAAAATTAAATTAAAATTCAGTTCCTCAGTTGCACTAGCTACACTTTGAGTGCTGAATAGCCATGTGACTAGTGGCCACCATGATAAATGGCATAGACACAGAACATTTCCAACCTCATAGTAAGTTCTACTGGAGAGCTCTGGATGTCTGTCTCAATTCCTTCCTTTGTTCAGAATGGAATCTAGCAATCTTCAATCATGTTCAATAATACCATGAAGAAATAATCAGTCCAGAATATAGTATTTTCTACAAGAAAAGTAATCTGAGCTTTTGGAAAAGTCAATGTCATGGGCAAATAAAGTGAGGGTAGACGGTACTGTTCTAGGATTTAAAAGACTTCAGAGAGAGAAAAGGCAAATGTAATGTTTGATCCTGGTCTGAACAGAAACAGTTAAAAATTTTTTTGTTTCAATGAGGGAATTTGATAATGGACTGGATATTAGATGATATTATGGAATTATTGTCAATTTTGTTAGGTGTGATAAAGCTATTATGGTTTTGTAAGAGTATATTCCAAGTTTGGAGATTTGTGCTAAAACATTTAGAAGTGAAATATCTTGATATTTTTCATTTACTTTGGAATGATATAATGAAAAATATAGGGAGGGATGAAGCAACTATGGCACAATGTGAAGAATTGTTAAATCTAGGTGGTGGGTACTATTGTTTCTACTTTTGATATATTTTAAAATTTCTAAAATGAAAATATTTTTGAAAAAACCTACCTTTTAAAAAAAATGGTTTTAGCCTTTGGTATCACATTTAGAAAATCTTTTCTTAAGCAAGAGTTTTAAAAATAGTCACTAAGATTATCTTCTAGTATCTTAATGGGTCATTTCTTTTAACACTTAAATCTTTTATCTACTTGAAATTTGTTTTGGTGTGATGTACAAGGTAAAGATTCCTTTTATTTTTAGGTAGTTAGATGGTAGTGAATATTTACTGTTTGCTGTTCTAAGTTCATTCACCATTTTTTTCTAGAAAGGGCCCCTGATTTTCATTTAGGGGATCCACACCCCTTTCATTTCCTGGTCATGTGTTTTGGGTAGTACAGAAACAGAATAGTATAAGCCTGATATTCTTTAATTTACTCTTGGCTAAAAAATAACTGGGGCAGAAACCATATTCGTTGTTGGTAGTTTAGAGGAAATTTAAAGAATGGGAGTCTGTTGAGATGTGAGCAGATAAACTTTTAAATAGATAGTAAAAAAGTTTAGAGAGTATTAACATGTCTGTTACCATAAAAGTGAAGGTTAAAGTCGTAAGTTTGTTATATGTCTTACATCAAAAAATGGAATTTCTATGTCTGTTTCCTAAGAAGAGTGTTTCAGTCACGGGTCAGACAAGAACATAAAATGCACTGTAGTGGTTTCGAACAGAGGCTTTAATACAAGGACTCAAGTGCTTACAGAGCCATTACAAGGGCTGAAGGAGGTAAGGCAGGGGACTACCACTAGATTTTAGGTGTATCACCACAGAAAATTAGAGAGCCTCTGTCTGCCAGAGTCAGGAACTTGCAGGAAACTCCTATCCATCTCCTCGCACTTTGTAGCTCCAGGACAGGTGGAATGGCAGGGGAGATAGAAGCCACTCCAGAAACTCATCTTTGGAAGGCCCATGCTGTGCCTTCTGCTGCCGGAGAATGAAGAAAAATGACTTTGGCCTCTCTGCTGACTTTCAAGTATCACGTGAGTTTATCTGCAAGATGGACCCAAAAATGCATCCAGAACTCTACTGGCTAGGGTGTCAGAAAAATATACATCTCAGGCTTCCAGTCTCTGCAATATAAGGAAGAGAGAGAAGAGTTTTTAAAGCTGGGTGGTGGGCTGGGTGTCAATAGACAAATCCAACAGAAGGGATGAGGAGCTTTCCTACAATATTCAAATGTTTACTTTAAAAATTCAAAGGATTGTTGACTTGAAGGTAAGAGTAGACTATGTAGGAAAAAAATATTTGTTAGAATATTTGGTGAAGAAAACGATTGAAGTTGTAAACCATGTTTGTCATAGAGGATTGGTTTCACTCACCAATTGGTAAGAATTAACTTCCTAAGACATCACCTAATCTAGCAGACTTCCCAAGTGGTGGGTCAACCAGCCCTAGGGGTGGCTGAGCAGGGCTGAGTAACCAGAGAAGGCTTGCCAAGGGCTCTGATTCCCTTGTTTTCCCCAGTATGCCATATGAATATACTATCCTCTTATGTGTATGTATTGTGAAAAGGCTGCGAAGCACTGTATTTTAGTAAAACTACCCTCTGTTGTTTTAATGTGAATGATATTCCTGAATGTGAAGGCTCCGAAGTGAATTAATATACAAGAAGTGTAAGGAAAGACTCTTTCAGGGACTTGCTCTTCACTTGTGTGAATACACCATGGTCATATAAGGCTGTAAATCTCAGGACAAAATATTAATATTCCAGAGAGGAATGTTAGGTAAGGAGCAAAGCAGGCTGATAAAAATTCCCTGGGTTTTCAGAAAAGTTAAAGGCTTGATTAATTAATTCTTTATCTGCCTCTCCTCCTCCCCTTCTTAACTTTTATAGCAAGAATAAGACAATTATTATAATCTGAGAGATAAGGCTGAATCTACTGAGAGCTGTATTTGTGCAACTCTGTGGTTTGGGCAAATGTATTAAATGAATTAAAGAAATTCATGTTCAGGAGCTGCTGATCTTAAAATAATTTTCTACTTGGAAAAGATAATTTCCAAGTGAAAAATAAAAATCCTCTAATGAGTTATGAAATTTTTGTTTAAAATACATTCACTATTTTTGAGAAATTACTACGCACAAGCACCTCTTCGTGCTTGAGATATATCAGTAAGCAAAACAGACATCCCTGCCCTTGAAAATCTTATATTTTAGTGGGGGAAAGACAGATATCAAACAACAACCATAATGAATAAGTAAATTATATAGGATATTAGAAGGTGAAAAGCAATATTAAAAAAAAAGAAAAGAAAAAGCAGAGCATTTTAAAGGGGATTAGGTATGCCGGGGGAGAAGGGATGAGTTATGATGTTTGATAGGAAGTCTTAGTGAGAATGTGCAATTTGAGTTAGATATGAAGGAGATGAGGGAGCAAGCCACACATTCCAAGCAGAGGAAACAGCAAGGAGCCAAAGGGGTAAAACGCCTGCTGTGTTTGAGGAAAAGAAAAGAGACCAGTGTGTCTGAAGTGGAGTGAGCAAGAGAACAGCAGAATATATAAAGTACTCCTACAACTTAAGAACTCGATTAAAAAATGGGCAAAGAACTTGAATAGATATTTCTCCAAATTAGATATGCAAATGACCAACCACACATGAAAAGTGCTCAACATCACTAATCATTAGGGAAATTCAAATCAAAACCACAATGAGATATCACCTCACATCTATTAGGATCACTGCTATCATAAAAGGAAAATAACAAGTGCTGACAGGATGTGGAGAAATTGGAACCCTTGGGCACTGTTGGTGGGAATGTAAAATGGTGCAGTCACATGGAAAACAGTATGGCGGTTCTTAGAAAAATTAAAAATAGGATTACCATATGACCCAGCAATTCCACTTTTGGGTGTTTATCCCAGAGAATTGACAGGAGGGTCTCTAAGAGATATTTGTAAACCCATGTTCACAGCAGCATTATTCACAAGAGCCAAAAGGTGGAAGCAACCCAGTGTCCATCCACAGATGAATGGTTAACAAAATATGGTCTATACATACAACACAATATTATTCAGCCTTAAAAAGGAAGGAAATTCTGACAAACGCTACACCGTGGATGAACCTTGAAGACATTATGCTAAGTGAAAGAAGCCAGTCATAAAATTACAAATACTGTATGATTCCACTTATGTGAGGTACCTAGAATAGTCACACACAGAGATAGAAAGTAGAATGGTGGTTTCCAGGGGCTGAGAAGAAAGAGGAATGGGGAATTATTGTTTAATGCGTGCAGAGTTTCAGTTTTGCAAGATGAAAGCATTCTGGTGATGGATGGTGGCTAAAATAGCCAAGAACTCTCAGAAATAGTATTAGAGTGACATTGAGCCACTTTTCCTCCCACACTGGCTCTCCATTGGGTCGTTCCCAACAAAATACAAAAACATAGTAAGTCCTCCCACCTCTGAAAACCCTCCTTTGATCCTACATCCTTTAATAATTAGCACCTCATTTTTCTGCTGCAGTTTAGAGAAAAATTTGAAAGAGTTGTCGATACTCTGGGTCAAGTACCTCTCTTTCCATTCTGCCTTCAGTTGTCTCCAGATAGACTTTCAATTCACTACTCCACTGTAGAAAGAAACTCCAGACACAGCATCTGTTAAATCAACCAACCCAGAAGCATTGACTGTGTAATACATGCACAGTAGAATTGATCTGATGCAGGAGGGTGTTATGGATCAATTATTTCATCGAATCAAATTTACTGTTTCCCCCTGATTAGTCAATATGGAATGATCTGATCAATTTGCTTGTCTTTGCTATTTCTTCTATTTTCAGATTGAAAATAGGAATAACGTACTAGTGTTTACTTTTAATTTCATAATGCATATTTGGGCAAAAGAGTTTTTATATAGATTATTTTACAGTATTAAAATAATATGCACTTTTCTTTCACAAATACTTGACTAAATTATTATAGCAATTGTGAACAAATGATTATTCATTTTAACATGAAAATATATAAAATCTTTCTTAAATCTTCTCCTTTTTTGTTAAGCATGAGAAAGTTATTTTGTGAGCCAGGAGGAGAGTTGATGTAAATCTTAACATAGTGTACTAATTTAAATTTTTAATGGTTCCAAGTAATTCCGCATGACGATTCAGATGTGCCCACCCTGGGTCAATACCACTTGGTGCCTCCATTCATTGGAAGCCAAATTCCACACGTGGTGCAAAGAAAGACTCTCCAGTGATGGTAGTTCAGTTTCACACTAAGCAATTACTCAGGGAAGTCCAATTTTTGCCTACCTCTTGTTCACTTGTCTTGGTTTCATGACAGAATTTCTCCACTGGTCTTCGTCAAGTTGTATGCTCATTATCTGTTTACTGTATTTCTCCCTAAGCTGGATATCTCCCTCCAGTATATATCTGTCATCTCAACTGCATCCCTTTTCTGTATTTGAGAAATGTTCACTTTATGAGCAGGGCTACTGCATACAGTTGTGCAGTTTGTGCACTGCAGAAAGACTCTCAGCAGAGAGGGCAAGTGGTGCTGAAATCCAGGCATACTCTGCCCCCTGAGCCCTCACAGTGGCCTGTAATCACTGGAGGAAGGAAAGACTCTTTTTAATTTTTTCAACTAGAAGCATGCATTTTCCTCATTTGCACAAAGCTGTGTAGAGATTAATAGCAATCTTGCTTTGAAATTTGACAGAAGGGAGATCCTTTCTTGCAGGATAAAATCATTAAGGACAAATACTTGCTTCTTCAGACTCCTTTGTAACTGGGCCTTGGTCGTGTGACTTAGGCTCAGCCAGTCAGGTGTATGCCTTGGACTTTTAATTGGGATCTGGGACAATGGAAAACTCTTTCTGGCAACTCAGGGGAGGCAGCAACATCCCATTCCTAGAAGCAGTGGTTGCTTCAGTCAGTGTCCAGGGCTGGAGGCGTTCATAGTGAGATCTCCAGCATTTGGTACCCAGTGGTGGGACAGACCTTCCCCAGGCCAGTTCCAAGGAGAGATTTTAGCTGTGGGTGCAGAACCTCTCTCTGTCCCTGTGCGCCTTCCTAACCTAGTCTCCAGCCTTCCTGGCATTTCACTGAGCAACCTGTAGCTTCTCAGTAAATTCCTTTTCTACTTGGACTACTCAAAGTTCATGTATTTTGCTGTGTAACCAGTTTATTGGAGAGTCTGAACTCAATGGGATACTAACACGAAGCCCTTTTATTTGATTTCTCCAACATTGTTTTCAGGTGTACTTTGGTGAAGAGTTGTTTTCTGTCCCTTCACAACATCTTGGGTAGTTCCTGTAGCATTCCAGACACTTTCAGATTTTAAAACATCAAGGCCAATGTAATTCAGTTTACAGCTTGAATCTCAAATCCAATTTTACACTCTTCCTTTTACCGTAGCCCAGGTCTGACCAGTGGTACAAATGGCCTGCCCTGGGGAATTGGATGTGCTTTGCTCTTCTCCCCCTCCTCCATTTCCTTCTCTTCCTTCATCTTTTGGATCTATATTTTCTGTCTCTTCCAGAGTGTTGGGGTCCTGGAGGAGAAATGGGAGAAGGGACCAACATCTCCTGCTTAGCTGCTACTGCTGTGGTCCACACTGATGGTCAGTCCACCTGTAGAGGAGACATCTGGATGCTGCTGAAGTGCAGTGCACTCTTCAGGAGGCCCTGCAGTGGCCCCCATTGCACAGGCCTCTGACATGGGTAATTCAACACAACCTGAGTTCTTCTTCCCCCTGCCTTTTCAGCTTCTGCTCCTTGGCTGCATCTCCCCACTAGCAGGCAACCCTCTTAGGCAGGGTAATGATAAGATTGCTTTAAGCCCAGACACCCTTCAGTCGTGTCCTTTGGCCCTAAGGAAACTCAGGCTCTGGCCTCACGAAACAGTGGGAGTAGAAGCTGCCCACTGTTGTCTCTTTCCATTTCCTTTCCTCCTGTTCTAATGTGTGGAGAGATCTGCCTGCTCGACATAAGCAGCAGTCAGTCTCTGGCCAGCACTCCTCATCTCTGTGATTGTTTTCTTTGCCTCCCCTCCATCTTAAATTAACTTGCCCTAGGAAGGGAAGAAACATTCCCCTTCCCTCTAATATGGGGAGGAGAAAAGTCACCAGTTGGGTGACAACTTCCATATGGCAGGAATTCTGACAACTCTTCTGAAATTCTTTAGTTTTTTCCTACAAGGGTAAAGGAATAGAGATTTGGAGGAGAATGGCAGTGCTTGCTGGTGGTATCAGGTGATTTTCCTTTGCCTCTTATTAAGTTCTGCAAAGGTTGTGTTTGGATGCATTTGTTAGAATGCAGGCCAATTAGCATTTACTCTCTTTATATATATAGTCTCTGAGACTATAGCCACAATTTCCAAACAACTGGAAAATACCATTCACCATCCTGTTACACTTGCAATAAGGGCTCTTACTGATTCACAGTTCTTTGTCATGTATAGTTTATTGGTGGCTTGGTATCTATTTCCTCTTCCCAATGACAGCTTGATTTACTTTTGAGACATTTCCTCTCTCCACTTTTCTATGCTCTTAGAGGGATGGTATATCAGTCACCTGCTCCACTATGGAAGTTTGATGGGCCAAATACTTCGTGTTGTCCCAGGACAGCCAAGAGGACATGCAAAACCTAAGTTCAGCCAAATGGATGCTCTCTCCTATAACTTTGATCTTTAGAGTGTGATGTGAGGACTAAGGAAATTAATGGTTCGAATTCATTCACCTCAGTGGGAACAGCCTGACCAGTCTGATTCTGCTCTGAGACCTTGGCTTTGATTCCTCCTTCCCAGTCCTCTACAAGAGTTTCTTCTTATTTTCAACTTTGGTCTCACAGCTTTCCATCTCTTTTGGAATCCCTCAATAGCTTCCCTTAGTTTTGTGTTTATTAAGTTAGTCAGAGTTGACTTTTATTACTTGAAAACAAGAACCCTGACTGACACAGTAAGCATTCATATTGCAGACAAAAGGAGATCACACTGCAGGAAATGTTTTTTTCCTGATATTCATATTATTGCCACGGTCACTTTTGGTCATCTTCTGTAACTTTCTTTTCACACACACTTATGAGAGTCCTTATTATGCAGATTGCTTGATTTATTTATTCCAAATTGGAACAGATTTATTTATTGTGTCAAATATTACAATTTAAAAAGCAATGTCAGGAAGATATGCATCCCCACTTTTATCATTTTCTAGTCTTACTATAGGGAAGATGGAGCCTGTTTCCTGTTGAGCCACTTTCAAGCATGATACCATTCCACAGGAAGTGTACTTTTACAAGAATATCATAGATAGGCATGTTGTCAGTTCAAGAGCTTCTCCAAATATAGTGTTACACCAGGAAATATGCCAGCAGTGCTTTTACAAACTGACAGTCCAGATACACTAGAGAGTCATAAAAGTAATTTAACATTTAAATAAAATGAAAGAGAATATGACTTTGCTACTCAAGGTCTGTCTGAGAAACAGAAACATCCACCTAGCAGTAAGTTAAACTGTAGGCCCCATTTACTGAATCAGAATCACATATTAACAAAATCCCTAGCTGATTAATAACATGTGCCTTAAAGTTTGAGAATCACTAGAATAGAAAATATGACATTACCTATAGTAAGAGTAAGTGTTGTTTCATGAAACTTGTTCCAATTATGTGCATATAAAGAGATGAATTTGGTCATGATGAAAATTGTACTTCTTGCTGTGGTTCACAGTAAAAAAAAAAATGGGAGAGGGAAGTCAGTAAGATGGCTGAATAAGATGTCCCTCGTCACATCCTCCCCAACAACAAAAATTTGGCATTAATCCATGGATAAGAGTGACTTTGTGGGTGCTGTGGGATCCAGCACCATATGCCCAGGACCTGGGAGGAGTCTCACTCACCCATGCATCAGATAATAGGCACATAGACCTTAGTCCCAATTGTAGACCCTCAAGTGGCCCATGAACCAGCGTTAGCCCCACTCAGCTGTAGTCCAGGAGCCCCTGGAGAACACTGACTTAGACAGTCATCCAAAGATGAGAGAGTCCTTGGGGATGTACAGGAGTCCTTTGGAGAAGTTCCAGCATACTGCTAGAGCAAAAAAATTCAAGATTAGGTGTACTGGAGAGAGTAAGAGGAACAGTTTGACTTTATCCATGTCACTCCTCCCTCAAGGCAGCACAGCTCAGTGCCAAGAGAGACTTTCTCAGTTCATGATTTCTCCCTCAGGGAAAGTGAGAGCATGTGAGTGAGTGCCCAGCTTCCCCAGCTGTGCAGGGATGCTGCCAAAGAGGCCCATCTCTCAAAAGGTATAGAGTGGGCTAGATAGATTAAAAAAAAACAAGACACAACTATGTGCTGCCTACAAGAGACTCACTTCAGCTTTAAGCACACACATAGGCTGAAAGTGAGGGAGAGAGAAGATATTTCATGCAAGTGGAAACCCAAAGAGAGCAGGCGTAGCTGTACTTATATCAGACAAAATAGACGTTAAGCCAAAAACTGTAACAAGAGATGAAGAAGGCCATTATGTAATGATAAAGGTGTCAATTCATCAAGAGGATATAAAAATCATAAATATATATGCACCCAACATTGGAGCACCTAAATATATTAAGCAAATACTACCGGATCTGAAGGGAGAGATAGACAACAATACAATAATAGTAGGGGACTTCGATACTCTCCTTTCAGCAATGGATAGATCATCCAGACAGAAAATCATAAGGAAATGTTGGACTTGAACTATAATTTAGACCAAATGGACCTAACTGACACATATACAGAACATTCTATCCAATAGCAGCAAATACACATTCTCCTCAAGTGCACATGGAACATTGTCCAAGATACATCTATGATAGATCACAAAGCAAGTCTTGGCAAATTTAAGAAGACTGAAATCATAGCAAGTAACTTTTCCAACCACAATCGTATGAAACTAGAAATCAATAACAGGAGGAAAACTGGAAAATTCACATATATGTGGAAATTAAACAACACAGTGCTGAACAAACAATGGGTCAAAGAAGAAATTAAAAGGGAAATCAAAAAATATCTTGAAACAAACAAAAATGGAAATTCATCAGACTAACATTTACGGGATGCAGCAAAAGCAGTTTTAAGAGGGAAGTTTATAGTGATAAACGCTTATGTTAAGAAAAAAAAAGAGCTCAAATAAACAACTTAACTTTTCACCTCAAGGAACTGGAAAAAGAAGAATAAACTGAACCCAAAGTTAGCGAAAGAAAGGAAATGATAATAAATGAGATACAGACCAGAAAAACAATAGAAAAGATGAACAAAACTAAAAGCTGGTTTTCTGAAAAGATAAAATTAACAAAACTTTAGCTAGACTAACTACAGAAAAAAAAGAGAGAAAACTCAAATAAAGTTAAAAATGAAAGAGGAGACATTACAACTGATACCACAAAAATACAAAGGATCATAAGAGAGTACTATAAATGATTATATGCCAACAAATGGATAGCCCAGAAGAAATGGATAAATTCCTAAAACATATAACCTAACTAGATCAAATCATGAAGAAATAGAAAATCTGAACAAACCAATAATGGTTAAGGAGATTGAATCAGTAATCAAAAACCTCCCAACAAAGAAAAGACTATCATGAGTTCTTCTAAACATTTAAACCAAACATTTCAAGAAGAATGAATGCTAATCCTTCTCAAATTCTTCCAAAAAATTAAAGAGGAGGAAATACTCCCAAATGCCTTTTATGAGGCCAGCATTACCCTGATACCAAAATTCGATAAGGACAAGAGAACTATAGGCCCCTGATGAATATAGATGCAAAAATTCTCAATAAAATATTATCAAACCGAATTCAATGGAACATTAAAGGGATCACACACTATGAGTAAGTGGGATTTATCCCTGAAATACAAGGATGGTTTAACATATGCAAATCAATAAATGTGACATACCACATTAATAGAATGAGAGATAAAAATTATATGATCATCTCTATAGATGCAGAAAGAGCATTTGACAATATACAATATCATTTCATGATAGAAACTCCCAACAAATTCAGTATAGAAGGAATGTACCTCAATATAATTAAAAGCCATATATGACAAGTCCACAGTTAACATCATACTCAATAGTGAAATATTGAAAGATTTTCCTTTAAGATCAGGAACAAGAAAAATGTGCCTACTGTCACCACTGCTATTCAACACAGCGCTGGAACTCCTAGCAAGAGCAATTAGGTAAGAAAAAGAAATAAAAGGCATCCAAATCAGAAAGGAATAAAATTGTCTCTGTTTGCAGATGAAATGATCTTATTAAAGACTCTACCAAAAAACTATTAGAAGTAATCAACAAATTCAGTAAAGTTGCAGGATACAAAATCAACATACGGAAATTAGCTGTGTCTCTATACACTAATGATGAAACATTGGAAAACAAAATAAAGAAAATAATTCAAAATAGCATCAAAAACAATAAAATACTTAGGAATAATTTTAACCAAGGAAGTGAAAGATCTGTACACTGAAAACTATAAGACTTTGATGGAGAAAATTGAAGAAGACATAAATAAATAGATATCCTGTGTTCATAGGTCAGAAGAATTAACATTGTTAAAATGTCCAGACCACCCAAAACCATCTAGATTCAATGCAATCTCTATAAAAATTCCAATGGAACTTTTCACAGAAATAGAAAAAACAATCCTAAAATTCATACGGAACAACAAAAGAGCCCAAATAGCCAAAGCCATCCTGAGAAAGAAGAACAAAGCTGGAGGCATTACACTTCCTGATTTCAATCTATGTTACAAAGCTATAGTCATCAAAACATTATGGTATTGGCATAAAAATAGACACATAGACCAATGGAACAGAATTAAGAGACCAGAAATAAACCTACACATGTATGGTCAACTTATATTTGACAAGGGAGCTGAGAATACTCAATGGGGAAAGGACAGTGTCTTCAACAAATGGTGATGAGAAAACTGGTTAATTACATGCAGAAGAATAAAATTAGACCCCTATCGTACACTACTCACAAAAATTAACTCGAAATGGATTAAAGACTTGAATGTAAGACTTGAAACCATAAAACTTCTAGAAGAACACAGAGGGAAAAAGCTCCTTGACACTGGTCTTGGCAACGATTTTTTTGATATGATACCAAAAGCACAAGCAACAAAAGAAAATCAAATAAGTGAGACTACATCAAGCTAAAAAGCTCTGCACAGCAAAAGAAACAAGCAACAAAATGAAAAAGCAACCTACAGAATGTGAGAAAACATTTGCAAACCATATATCTGATAAGGGGTTAATACCCAAAATATATAAGGAGCTCATAAGACTCAATAGCAAAACAAACAAACAAACAAACAAAAATCTGATTAAAAATGAGCAGAGGACCTGAATGGACATTTTTCCAAAGAAGACAGACAAATGGACAACAGGTACATGAAAAGATGCTCAACAGGTGCCGGCCTGGCGGCTTAGTTTTAGGTTTGTGCGCTCTGCCTCGGCGGCGGCCTGGGGTTCACAGGTTCAGATCCTGGGAGTGGACCTATGCACCGCTTATCAAGCCATGCTGTGGCAGGCATCCCACATGTAAAGTGGAGGAAGATGGGCACGGATGTTGGCTCAGGGCCAATCTTCCTCAGCAAGAAAAGAGGAGGATTGGCAGATGTTAGCTCAGGGCCGATCTTCCTCACAAAAAAAAAAAAGAAATGGTAATTATGTGATGTGATGGAGGTGTTAAATAACCCTACTATGGTAATCATTTCACAATATATAAGTGTATCCAATCATCAAGTTGTATACCTTAAACTTACACAATGTTATATGTCAATCATATCTCAATAAAACTGGAAAAAAAGAATCAGAGAAAACAGGCAAAAACAAAAGAAAAAAACAACAACAAAACTGAAACCAAAAAGACCGAAAAACACTAAGCTAGGAGAAATACACAGGTGAATTTGTAATCCCATTTTTGCCCCTCTCCCCAAAAATACCAAGATCCCTCACATCTGTGGAGACATCTTACATAAGGGGAGACGGAAAAATGCCCCTAACTTCTGATTCGGGGTCAAGTGCTGTAAATACAGTTTCCTCATCCATTGTCCTGTCTCCTCCTTTCTTTCCTCCAATACCTTTAAAAGAGAGTGATCTTTTTAAAAAAGTAGGCAAGGGTCATACTTGAGAAGGTAGTGTAAAAAAATCTAGGACAAGAGGAAAGACAGTGAGGGAGTCTGAGGGGACACTCGTGGGCCCAGAACTCCGCCTTTCTAATTCTCCATCCTTCGGCTGAGTCTTATGATTAAAGATACAATCTATTTCAGTCTTGCCTGTATTTGTACTGTGGGGAGAGATGAAGCTGTATATATATACACCCAAGAACTTCTAATACTCCTGAACAAAGACTCTTCCTAAGAAAAATCAAACCCTACAAAGCAGGTTTTCAAGGTCTATGGGGGAAGTGATTAGACACAGCACCTTGGTGAAACTTGAAGAGCTATGGTGGGCCAGCAGAAGACTAAAGGCGGGTGAAGCAGTGGAGAGAGTATGGGCTTTGAAGTCAGACCAGCCTCTGCCACTTACTAGCTACTAGTAATCATGGGCAAATTAATTGATTTTTCTGAGCCTCCATTTCTGTAAAACAGAAATAATGATACATACCTCTTGTTGTTAGGATTGAATGAAGTAAAAAACGTTAACTTTCTGCCATATTTATAAGCAACACTTCCTCCTATTTTTTTTTTTTGTTAATGGGAAGGAGGTAAATTCTGTGGACTCTACTTCATTGCTGTAACTAATAAGATTTTAAAGCACGGATTTAAAGACATGATTGAGAGCACTACAGAGTGGAAGTTATGGATATAAGAAGTCCATCTTGTTTGCTAAGAAGTGGAACTGCTAGGCTGACTTGATTTCCTTTATTGGAAATATTACCAGATAAACTGAAAGAATGAGACTACATCTGAATTTATAAGGTAATTGAAAAAACATCCCATGAAATCCTTGTGGATCAGATGAAGAAAGTGGACTGGATATAACAGAGTTGTAGTATTTATAAGCGGCTAAATGACCATACTACAGGATGTGAATAAATGTAAATGGAGAAGAAAGTCTCTGTCAGCATATGCCTTTGACATTTACCTGCTTCCACATGTTTAACAAGTATTTGCTCAAGAGCATTGTGGCTTGCTGGTCAAATTTCAAATATCATCATTTTGAGCTGGCTAGCTAATACACTAGGACAAGAATTAGCTCCACCAAGATCTCAAGTTCTAAAATGGATCACATATAGAAAAATGGAATTTCATAGGGCTTAAGGAATAGTCCTGTAAAATTACTATGAAAGTCCCAATTAATTGTATAAATAATATTTTAAAAAGTCAGGCTTAATAGTATATATGAAAAATAATTGGAGTTCTAGTAGATTATAAATTCTATGTTAACAGAATAGTATAGTTACCAACAAAAAAAGCCCATTGAACCTCATATTATATTAATAATGCTATAGTATTCAGAATAAAAGTAGTAGAAGTCTCACTCTAATTCAGGTTGTTCAGGCTTTATCTGAAATGCTTCATGAGTTCATTCTGGGTACCACATGTGTATCATCCAGAATTCTTCGGATGAAAGCAACAAAACCCAATTCTATTCAACTCAAGCAAAATAAATCAAAACATAGAAAAAATGTGCAGGAATTTATTCAAAGAG
This sequence comes from Diceros bicornis minor, assembly GCF_020826845.1. Taxonomy (NCBI): domain Eukaryota; kingdom Metazoa; phylum Chordata; class Mammalia; order Perissodactyla; family Rhinocerotidae; genus Diceros; species Diceros bicornis. Next base: position 47,387,756 of record NC_080740.1, read on the forward strand.
TAGCTCCTAAAAATCAAAGGAAAAGAATTTCTTTTCTTGGCCATAAAGGAGTAACAAGGTTAGACTTTTGCTTCAGCTCTAAACAACCAAAAATTGGACAAAGTATATGAAACAACTCTTTTCAGACATTGGGTAAGAGGAATGTGGTCTCTGAGAGAAGGTAAGCAAATGAGGTAAATCCTAGAATCACTCTGGCTTTCTGACGAGAGGTACTTCCTGGACCACAGTACAGGGGAGCACAGGAGAGACAGACATTGGAATTCAGAGAGGTTGAGGTGGCTGGAATTTGGAGGGCAGTGTACCAAAGAGGAGAGAATTACACAAGGAAAGACCCCAGAAATTTGCATAGGGTCCTTCTATTGCTGAATAACGATAAGCCATGATGAATAGGACAAAACTGTGTAAAACTCGGCACATACCAGACAGGAAGCTGTAAGCTGAACAATTCACAGAGCACGGGCAGGCCTGATAAAAGAGAGTGAAGAGTGAATAGTCTTCATTGAACATCTGGGGGTATTCAATAGTGACCCCAGAAAGTTCATGCCTTATTATAGTACATCAGTCTAGGGCTAATCGGGAGATAGAAAACACACAGTGGGTTAAACAGGGGAGTTTTAATATAAAGAATTATTAACTGATAAAAAAGTGACTATCAGATATGACAATTCTGCATGGTACTCGAGGGCTGTGAAAGTGCTCAAAAAAGGACAAAATTGGAGGGGTTCAGACCTCATTGGAGAAGATATGGTTCAGTCCACTGGACAGCAAAGAAGTTTGCTGGTTTGCCCAGGCTGGAGCTGCTCTGAAGTCTCTAAGCCACCAGAAAGCAACTCTCTGGAGTGCAGGCAAAAACACTGGTGATTAGTAATAGGTAGTGTGGGCAAGCAGAGAGAGAGCAGTAGCTCTGTGGGAAGCCCCTGGACCACAGATGTGCCACATAGCAGCCTGTAGAGGGAGCAGCGGCTCAGTGGATACTCTCCAGTTCATGGCAAGGCGTGTAGAGGGTGCAATGGGAAAACTCCCGGCTGCGGGCAGGCCATGATTGTGGGAGTAAAGAAGGAATTGGAGCGCCAGTGTGAGCAGGAGGCTTTAGAGTGAAGATGTAAGCAGAACTTCAGGGCACTAGTTTCCTTGTGGAGAGGCTGAAGGACGTTTATCGCCATGCCAGAATGGGGCTGCGAGGTCCTTAAATAGGTCAAAAAATTGATGAACCTCTTGCCAGACAAAGAGATCACAAGAAAATAAAAATATAGACCAATATTCCTCCTGAGTATAGACACTCCTGAACAAAATTTTAACAAGTCAAATCTAATGGTTCATAAAATCTGTACTACACATTGGCCAAGTAGGCTTTAACCAAGGAATGCAAGGCAATTTTAACAATTCAATCAATTCACAAAATAAAAGAAAAAACCCACACAATTATTTCAATTGATGCAGAAAAACATTTGACAAAATTCAACAGTTATTCATGGTGAAAAATGAAGGGATTTTTTCAACCAATAAAGGGTGTCTATGAAAAATCTACAGCTAATATCCAGTTTACTGGTAAAAGATTATTTGTATTTGCTCTAAGATGGGGAATAAGGCAAAGATATTAATTTTTACCACTTTTATTCAATATTGTACTGAGCATCCTATCCAGAGCAATAAGGCAAGAAAAAGAAATAAAAGAAGCAAAACTGTATTTATTTGCATGTAGAAAATCCAAAGAAACTTTAAAAAACTACTGGAAATAATAAATAAATTTAGTCACGTTGAAATATAAGGCTACTCTACAAAATTCCATTGTATTTCTCCATAGTAGCAATGAAAAATTGGAAACTAAAATTCAAAAATAATTCCATTTACAATAGCATCAAAAATAAAAAAGTACTTAGGGATAAATTTTTTAAAATATGTCAAAAACTGGTATGTTGAAAACTATAAAATATTGCTGAGAGACATTAAAGACCTAAATTAATGGAGGGATACAATTTATAGTTCAGAGGATTCAATACTGTTAACATGTCAATTCTCCTTAAGTTATCAATATATTCAAGGCACTCTCAATCAAAATTCCAAAGTGAGTTTTTTAAACATTGACAAGCTAATTCTGAAATTTGTAATAAATGTTAAAAAAAAAAAAACCAAAATGTAGAGGAGCTAAACAAATTTTGAAAAAGAAAAAAAGGAGCAAAGTTGGAAAATTTATTATACCTAAGTTGAAGTCTTATTATAAAGCTACAGTAATCAAGATAGCATGGTATTAGCATGAGAATAGAAATATAGATCAAATAAAAGGAATAGTGAGTCTAGAAATTGACCCATTTTCATATGGCCAATTGATTTTCAGTAAAAGTGCCAAGATTATTCACTGGGGAAAAGACAATCTTATCAACAAATGCTATTGAAATAACTGGATATCTATGTGAAAATAATGAACTTCAGCCCTTACACCATACACAAAAATTAACTCCAAATGAATCACAGACATAAACATAACATCTAAAACTATAAACTTCTGGAAGAAGCTATAGGAAAAAATTTTCATGACCTTGGGGTAAGCAAAGATTTCTTACATAAAACATAAAAAGCACAACCATGAAAGAAAAAAATTGATAAATGACACTTCATCAAAACAAGAAACTTCTGCTGTTTTAAAGACATTAAGAAACTGAAAGGCAAGAAACATACTAGAAGAGTATATTTACTGCATATATATCTGACAAAGGCCTAGTATTCAAAATATATAAGGAATCCCTATAATCAAATAACAAGAATACAAATGACCTGATTAAAAATTGGGCAAAAAAATTTGGACAATTTATCAAAGAACAAATGACATGCAAGCACTCAAAAAGATGGTAAACATCTTTGATTGTCACCATCATTAATTATTAGGGAAATGCAAATTAAAACCATAATGAGATACCACTATATTCCACCCAGTGGAATGGCTAAAATAGAAAGACAGACAATAACAAGAGTTAATGAAGATGCAGAGCAACTCTCATACATTGCCGGTGGGAATGCAAAGTGATGCATTCACTTTGGAAAACAGTTAATCTCTATCACATAAACACATAATTACTGTATAAACCAGTAACTCCACTCCTGTGAAATAAGAGAAATAAGAACATATATCCACAAAATGACTTCTGCAAGAATGTTCCTAGCAGTTTTATTCATAATGAGCCTAAATTGGAAACAACCCAAATGTTCATCAATATTTGGTGAATGGGAAAATTGTGGTATATCCATACAATGGAATAATACTTATCAATAAAAAGAAACAAACTGTTTATACAAACAACAACATTGATCAATCTCAAAAACATTATGTTGAGTGAAGAAAGCCAGACACAGAGGAATACATCCTATATGATGCCATTCTAGAAATTCTAGAAAAGACAAAATCTAATCTATAGTTACAGAAAGCTGCTCAGTGGGCCAGGGATGGGGTGGGGAACTGACTTCAAGGGAATTTTCTCAGTGATGGAATTGTTCATTATCCTGATTGTGGTAGTGATTACACAGTGCATACATTGTTCAAAACTCATCAACCCATACACTTAGTATGAGTGCAATACACTGAATGTAAATCATGTCTCAATAAAGTTGATTAAAAAGAAGGAGGTGAAGCAACCAGGTTTCATAAAGCATAAAGCGGGGTAGCTGTGGGAATAAGTGACATAAGCTAACGGCCAATCTCTAGAATACTGTCATATAGATCAATCAGCTCTAGATTTATTTGTCCTTCTGGCGTTCTGATCAGAGTTTGCATTCCTGGCAGAGAAGGTCTGAGGGGACTAACTTAGGTCAGGTGTCCATTCCTGGACCATCCTGACTGACCTTCCTATCCAGACTGCACTAAGGGCAGGGGTGGTCCCCCAAAGAAACATGGACCTACTGTTAACCAGAAGCAGCAGCTACGATGCTTGGTAAACAAACAAACAAATACAGTCTTCCCTGTGTTTCCAGGGGTGACCGGGGAGGACGGTGAAGGGTTATACATGTTCATGCATTCCATGCAAGCAATGAGAATGGACTATTCGCCAAGTTCTAATACTGACTGGGGACATGTATTTGAGGTCTGGCTAAAAAGAAAGAGTGCGTATTAATGTAAGGAAGAGAAACCTGGTACGAGAGGATTATCCTGGGTGGGTACGGAGCACAAGCCTTTTTTTTTTTGGAAAAGCAAGGGAGGATAGAATTCAGCTGAACATAAGAAGGAACTTTCTAGCAATTAGAGGTTTGCATCTGCTTGGGTCATCCAGACGCGGGGAAATTCTTTGGTGAGGAAGGTGGGCAGTCAGAGAAATACATTCCAGAATTCACGTCCTGCCCAACCTACAAACGGAGAAAAGCCTTTTCATCGTTTTAACTTGCTAGCTTTCTTTGGGCCTCCCGGGGCCTCCTTGGCGAGTCGGCAGAGGGAGCCATTCCCCAAGAAATCTCTGCGCGAGGCCTCCTAGAGGGCCCAGTGGGATTTTCTTGCGGGTCCGGGTAGTTCTCTCTCCGCCTCGCCCTGTAAAGCAGACTCCCCCGCTCCCCCTCAACTCCTCGCCCCACCTTCCCAATCACTTTTGCTGCATCGCACACTCTGGTACGGTTAGCTCACCCATCCCTTCTCCGTCCCACATTTGCGCTCTGTCCCTGGCACCGCTGGGGACCTGCCGTCCACTCCAGCTGGTCGCTCGAGTGCTGTCCCCAGTCCCCCAAATCCTCACAGAGGGTCTAGAACACCTCCCGAGGACTTGGAAGCGGAAGCGCGCCCTGAATGTGGGTCGGGACGCAGAAGGGCACTCTCTCTGCCACCCCTTGTTTCACCCCCTGCGGTGACCTCACGGTTTGCCAAATTCGTGAGCGGACTTTTGGCAGGATCAGTCCCGGGCTGTGGAAGACGCTCAGGGCAGGGGTGACCCGCAATTGGGGCGCAGGAGCCGGGCCGGGAGGATCCTGCGGGTTGCAGTAAAGACTGAGCGGGGCGCCAAGCGACACCCCCCCTCCCCCCCAGCGGTCACTGCCCAGGCGGCAGCAGCTGCAGCAGCGGCAACTGCTCGCATCCCGGCTCCGGATCGGGTTACTCCCCTCCTCCTCGAGCATCTCGGGCCAGACAGGGAAATCCTTATTCAAGTTTGCAGCGAGTACTTTCCCGGTGCTCTAACGCGCTGAGACCGGCCTCCTTTCCCGCATCTCCACCTTTGAGCCTGACGAAGACTCTCAAGTATCGCTCTCTTCTGGGACGCTGCTTGGAGGCTAACTGCGCTGTTTGGAACAGATTTTGTTTCTCGGCTGGCGTTGGGTGAAAACCAAGGGAAAAGGGTTGCGCTGCAAATCTCAGGATCTCAGGACCTGGGTAAGAGTTGGGCAGACTCAGTCCTGGCGGCCGCTGGACCTTGGCCGGACACCGGATGGTTTCCTATGGGTGGAGGGTATTCCTTAGCCAGGATACCCGGGTGCAGCGTGAGGTGGGGCGAGATGGGCTCAGTCTGGAATGTTTACGTGTCTCAAGAGTTCATTGTTACTGTTTGCATTTGGTCGTGTTACTTAGGGCTGTGTAGGAACTTGGCGTATTGTTCATGGGGAGACACCTCCATTATGCATTTTATTTTGCCTAATTTCTGCCCTTCTGTTGCCTAGTCTGTGTTTCTTCTGTGTTGACAGGTGTCATAGCTGAATGTAGGGAGCAATGTTTGAGGGGAATCAGAATGAAAAGCGGTTTCAGGGGGGCCCTTCCTTCCACATCTGCTTCACTTCTCCTCTGGGATCTTGACTTGTTTTCTGAACTTTTCTTTCTCTGGTACTTGATATTCAGATTGTGCAGATAACTCATTCCACTTGGGGATGCTCCTTCTTCCAGCATTCTCAGTGTCTTTAGGAGTGTCAGGATCACAGGCTGGGTAACTTAGAGCAGAGGAGTCTCTTCCTTGTTGGAATGCCTGGCTCCTCAGGGAATGTTGGAAGGAACAGTTCTTCAAGCCATAGTTACCACAGAAAGATCTATCTTGTGTTGGTCTTTTAAATTGCTTTGATCTAGGACTTTTACCTTGTTTTAGGGAAATATTTTGTCCTTATTTTTCTTTCTGGAATTAAGAATGACACCATTGAGTAAATGAAGTATTCAGTGATATCTTTGATATTTCTTTAGCATCCTCATACGGGGATCCAGTTTCTTTAGGGGAAAGTTAAAGTTTGGGATTCTATTAGCCAAAAAGTTCGTAGGCAGTGATATTCGTGCCATCCCTAGGCAGAGGAGAGTGACATGCCTTCTTGCTTCTTCTTGCCTTTCTCCTTTATACCGTGATTCTCACTTTGTGTGTGTCCTTCCTTCTGGATGAAAAGATTGGGATCGGATCATTCTATCCAGAAATGCCGTTTTCCTGACATGGCTGCTTCAAGGCTTCAGCTTGCAGGCTCCTTTTTGTTTTGCTGCTTTGAGGTCAAAGAGTTCCGTAGAGGGTGAGCTCTGGGACGAGGCCGCCGTGGGTCAACTCTCAACTCTGCCACTTTCCAGTTGTGTGATTTGGGGCAAGTTACTTAACCTCTCTATCTTCATCTATAAAATCAGAATGATAATAATGCTTACACCAGAGGGTGGTTCAAAGGATTAAATGAACTAATGCATATGGAGTGCCAACAAGCCTGGCAGATAGTTAGCTGTTACGATGATGCTGATGTAGCTAACATTATTAACTCTGGTTGTGTCACTGTTATATAGCGAAGTATTAGCTATTCTTCCTACTTAGATGGGTTTGAAGGCTGCGCTTATGTGGGCTTCACTCCCACCTGGGACGAGACGTATTGTCAAACTTAGCTCAGTCATGATCTTTGTTCTGCTTTCTGCTGGAGCCCTTTCGGAGGAAAGAAAGGTGCGTGTGCCAGGGCTGGGATTTGTGGAGGAGGGGTCATGGTTGGGTGCCAAAGGGTGCTTGGGACAGGCTAGTAGGTGGGAAATCTATACTCAGTTTACAACCTGTACCCTAACTTAGAAACTGCTTGCATTAATATACCTGCTTTAACCTGTTTTTTAGAGGTCAATCATTCGTTCAATAAATAAATATTTATTAAGCATCTATTACATTTCAAGCACTGATCTAGGTTCTATAGTAATTAGTTAATATGCATGAGTATTTGCTTTATGTCTCCTCCTCCCTCATTTCAAGCATTTTAGGGCTTCATGTGACACTAACACTCTGTAAATTAAATCCCAAATACTTTTCAGCTATCATGATTTTAATATCTGTTACAATGAAGAGTACTTATCATTGAGGAATTGAACAAAATATGCAGTGTAACCTCTAGCAGGTTACTTCTCCCATTGGCTTCATTGGGTATAAACTTATGTTGGGAGGTAGGGAAAGAGCTGGATAATCTCTGTGTTCCTTCTGTCTCTGCAATCCTTAAATTTGGTGCCTTACTTCATTGGTGGTTCTTTTTGAACTTCCTTTTTTTTTTTTTTTAAACATTTGTGTTAGGTACATAAATTATGTCACTTCCATCATTGCATATTAATCAAAGTGAGTGTTGACACCGATAATTAATAAAAAAGGAAAAGCATTTAGCTTGCTTGTATTTCATCAGCTGGTCTCAGCTTTGGTTAGATTGAACTGTGAGAAATTGCCAAAATTTGACCATTTTTGACCTAAATGGTCAATAAAATGGTGATTTCATATAGTTCAACCTGATGTAAATCCTCACCTGGTCCGCTTGATGCACATGCAGTAAGTCTTGGGTGAGGTGGGAAAAGTCTGCAGTGTTACAAGTTCCCCAGGGGATTCTGTTGCAAACACAAGTCACATGCCCATTTAGTAGCAGTGGATTTACCTTCAAGATTCTCTGCTTGGTCTAATAGCATATTTCTAAAATACAAATCTGATCATGTCTTTCCCTTGTTTAAAAATCTTCGGTGGCTCCCCAGATGGTGAGCATCAGAGTCACCCACGTACTCATTGAAAACACAGATTCCAGAGCTTCACCCCAGATGCAAGGGCCAGAAATCTGCGTTTGCGCAGATCTGGTGGAGGTGACTTCAGATCACAGGTGGAGAATCACTGGCGTATAGCATAAAGCCTGACCTCTTTACCAGAATTCACAATACTAGCCTTGTACTGTCTTTCCTGGGTCCTTTCTCTGCTTCCCTGTTCCCCAGGCCTAGCCCCTCCGATCTTGATCTTGTTACTGTTCCTCAGAGAATACATTGCCTGCTGCCTCTCCTCCCTGACCTAGCTGTGTGCTGTACCCTCTGCTGGAAGGATATGTCTTTGCTCCTCTTTTCAATCTAATCAACTACTTACTACTCATTCATCCTTCAAGATACAGTTCAGATAAGACCTCCCTTCTGAAGGTTTTCCTAATTCTCTCACATAAACTTGGTAATACCTCATGTGATTCATATTCTACTTTTTGGATAGCTTTAATATAGCATCTATCATATTGTATCAACTGCATTTGCTATCTGGATGTTTCTCCAACTGATTGGTGAGTTTGTCATTCCTTATTCTAAGCCTTTCTCCAAATGGCTGGCACATAGTAGTTACATAATAAATGCCTAAAGAACGTGGCAGTAGGGGGTTTCTGTGGTGTAGTGATTAAGTTCGGCACACTCTGCTTCGGTGGCCCAGGTTTGCAGGTTTGGATCTCGGGCGTGGACCTACACCACTGGTTAGCCGTGCTGTGGTGGTGACCTACATACAAAATAGAGGAAGACTGGCACAGATGTTAGATCAGGGCTAACCTTCCTCAAGGAAAGAAAGAGGAAGATTGGCAACAGGTGTTAGCTCAGGACGAATCTTCCTCAGCAAAAATTTAAAAAATAAAATAATAAAATAAAAAATAAAAGAATGTGGGGGAAGAACAAATGAATAAATGCGAATTGTTGTTTTCTTAGCACACCAAGTGTTTAGGACAGTCACTATGTATGTACTAAGGGTTGTGGTGAACCAGTCAAGAATTTGCAGTTTGGCTAGAAATAGTCTACAAAGTTAGTAACGTGGAGTGGAAAAACGACAAGATAGAATATCCTAAGAAGAATTATGAAACACAAATGCCACTGAATTAACGTTACATGTTCAACACTATGGCAGCACTATGATACGAGAGCTGAGTTTATCATACCTGGGATGGTTTGGGTTGTGAATGACAGTGTCAGGGCGCTGGAATGGAAGTGCCAATGCCAATAAAAACAAATAGATTTCCCCTTATGCTTTTCAGTTTATAAATACCTTTTTATTTGTTTTTGTATTTGATCAGAAAGACGGTGACTGGTTTGGTACTGTTTTTCCTACTTTAGTACAGAATGCATTTCTAAAAACAGGTCCAAAGGTTGATTGTGCAAAAGCCTACATGTTAAAAGGGATGCTGGCCCTAGAGAGCCAAATATATTGTAAAGTGTCTAATTATATCTTGCCATTTAGACACAGCATTCAGTGCTTACTCCTTTCTTTAATTTTTCTTTCTTTAAACTTTCCATAATTTTGGTTATTTCCTCCTCACTTGAACAACAGTTAACCTGTTCAAGTTCAATAAATGTCTGATTCATACTAAAGATTTGCTATTTTGGGCGTGTCTAATAACTTTCATTTTTGTCTCACTTATATTAAGTTTAGGAGACAAAACTTCTTGTAATTACTATTAGGTTTTTAATTTTTCCATTTCTCACTCATTATTTTTAATAATGGAAATATACAATAATATTTGAAAAAGTCAACAAATAAATCACAGAGTAATGACAAACATGGTGATGCTGCAAAAATTGAACTTTTAGCTCATGGACAGTGTCCACTGTGAAATAAACAACAAAAAATGTTCATTCATAGGCTGCTTTACGAGAGTTCCAGTGACATAGGGCAGGAAGATAGCGGCATCAATGCATGAAGTACAAACATCCAGATTGTTTGGACTTCAAACAAAGCAATATTAAGAACTGCCTGTGCTCTCAGTTTCTTAAGGATGTGTACCCAGTATTTCGTTTTAAAAATTAACTTAGTTTTACAAATTACCTAAGATTCATTGGGTTCTGTTGATTTGTCTTCTTTTTAGTTATGTTTACAAAATGAACGTTTTCTACCTTCATTTAAGCTTGCACTGGGCTGTACTTTTGTAAGTCTCTTAACTAGTCTCCTAATCTCTTTATTCATTCAGTCATGCACTCATTCTCTCTATCTGAATTTCCCAAGATTTTGTATTTATCTCTTATCTCTCTTTTCTTCACAATTTAAGATTATTTTTCACTGTGATCATTCTGACTCTTTTTAAAAATAGTTATTGCAGAGGATTAATTTATAGCACTTAATAAAAGGATTTCTCATACTATGAGGAAAAAAATAAGATACAAACTAGTGTTATTTTACTTTCTATAACTTTATTTGTAGAGCTGCAGGTTGTCGTGTGGATGTTATTTGACGATGCATACTCTGTGCCATTGGCCAGCCTGGAAAGTGTGAATGTGTTAATATATCCTGTTGTTATCAATGTTCATTTCTAGTGATTTCCTCTCTTGTTTCATTTCCAGTGATTTATACTCCTAGATAAAGAAACTATGTAAAACATTTTCCTACTCAGGGCAATAAATTGTACTCTTCCCCTCTTCTAAGACAAAGAAAACAGTGTTTCAGTATGGAAAGCCTCATCTGGATAGGTACAGGTGCAGGATATTGGCATCTGTTAAGGACATGTTATCTTTGGGAGCAAGGAGACACTATCCTAGAGGGTGACTAAGTGCCTTGTCGTTAACATCCTGGTCTACCTGGATGAGCTGCACAGATTTGGTTAGTTCTAAAACCTCACCACAGGTGATCCTTCCCATGATGGATCTTTTAAACACCTTCTGGTAAAGAATGATGTTTGTCTTTTTTAAAAAATAATTTTTGATGGCAAATTGAAAATCAAAACTCATAAATTTAACTTGTTCCTCATGGAACAAAATAGAACTATGAAATCTTTGTTTTGGGCCCAGGGGACTAATTTTACAGTCAAAATGAAAAATTTTAAATATCTACCTCTATTGATTTCTTCAGAAGGGTACCTTATTTTTTTTTGGACAAGGAATCAATGACAAGATGTGACTTTTGTGTTCTTTAAAAAAGCAATTGGTTTGAGTTTTATTTTTGCTTCTTCAGATATTTATTAGATGTATATGGCATAGGGATAAATACTATGTGGAATTACCAAGATGCTTGCCTTAAAAAAAAAAAAAAGATAAAAAAATACAACATACTTTGTGAGGTTGGGTGAAGTGAGGGCCAATTGGGCAGTTCTGAGAGCTGTTCTGAGAGCTCGCCCTGGAGAGAGGGCTCAGTGCTCACCAGAGGTGTCCTGGCAGAGGGGGGGTCTAATAGGAGAGAGGATTTGCGTGGATGGGGCATGTTAGGGGAATGAGCTCAGCAAACATGTGGCTGCAGGGATTTGCAAGACATCTTCAAGCAATAGTGACTAAACCATTCCATGGGTGTGGTGAGTTAACATTTGAGAATCGTTTGATGATAGCCACACATGGGGCTCTAGGCCTAGATTCTGCCTGCTCCCATAGCACTATGTGCGTTAAAGGAGCCCATCATAGTACACTGCCACTATCTTACTATATAAACCAGATGTGGTTTGAGGCACCCTATTGAGAGTCAAGTAAAAATTGAACTCCCGTTCCATGAGAAGGTATGAAATGAGAAAGCTGTTATTTCTTTCAACCACTATGGGGCATCTTGGGGTGGGGATGGGGCTCATGTTTCTTCTGGCATCATCTAGATTTGAATTCCTATTTTCCCTTAAGAAGTTTAATTTAAAGATTATCTTGCCACACTACTGTACTGTCTTTTTTTAGCATGAAGTCATCCACTCGACCATGGATATTGCTTCATATCTCCTTCACTTCATAAAATATCATCAAACATGTGGCTCTTATTGGCTGACTTATAAGACTTGGGGCTATGGAGGAAGTTCACATCTTAAAACTTTAAACATTAAGCATGCTTGTTTTTTAGAAGCCCTTTGTCCAGCTCCCTCCCCCCTTCCCCTCTGGTAACCACCAATCCAATCTCTGTCCCTATGTGTTTGTTTATTGTTGTTATTATCTACTACTTAATGAAGGAAATCATACGGTATTTGACCTTCTCCCTCTGACTTATTTCACTTTGCATTATACCCTCAATGTCCATCCATGATGTCACAAATGGCTGGATTTCATCGTTTCTTATGGCTGAGTAGTATTCCATTGTGTATATATACCACAGCTTCTTTATCCATTCGTCCCTCTTTATGCTCATTGCTGACCCCACCCCCAAATTCCTGTTATCTTCTGAACAGCTGTTATTGTTTGTTTTAATTTCCTGTCTCATTCCCCACATTCCTTGGCAACCTTGTCTTTCTCACCTGTCTTCTCCCCAGGGGTTTTCCCCCACACTAAGGTTTGATAACCATGGTATAAAGCATTGGCCCTTTCAGTATCCCCCCATCTCCTGCACATCCCTAGAACAGATCAATGTGCAAAATCAGGCCATTAGTGAGGTTAGAAATGTTTGAGACCTCTGTTTAGCCTCTGTTTTCAAGCGTCAGGGGCCTGAGAATCACTGGCAGATATTAGCTCCCTCTAATGATTTGGGCTCAGCAGGTGTGTAGTGGGGCCCAGGGATATGTATTTTTGAAAAGGTATGATGTAAGTGGCCTGTGGATACACTATAAACCTTCTTAGGCTATACTGCTCCATTCAGAAGGCATGACTTTTTCTTTTTTTTTTCTTTAATATTTTAGTGACTTGGTCAGAGGGAGTCACAGAGAATAGCTGATCTGTGAGAACCCGTGCCTCTCCATCTCTGCTTGAAGGGACAATGGCTGTAACACAACGCTGTTCATGTGACAGCCAGAGAAAGGGGCCCATTGTTTGGGGGTTGGCTGTTGCTCCATTCCGCTCTGGCCAGCCATCCAACTGAGCTTGGTAGCCCCAAGGAAACAGACACACTTGAATCAGAAAGACAAAGAAAGGAGGTCAAGGCCTTTCACAGTTAAACTACTTGCAGCAATGTGTCAGAGGTAGGATTTGGGGAGGAAAAAAGCAATTCTGTGGAAGCATCATTAATCTGCTGGTTTGGGAGCATGAGACATGGCGTTAGGGGAACACAAGTCTATTAGAATTCCCAGTTGATCTTTGCCAAGGAAGAACTGTTTCCTACTATGTCCCTCTGACTTATCTTATTGTAGGGTGTTACTATTGATTTTAAAAATAAAAAAGACCTCCCTCTGTCCATGGTAGGCAAAGGCACATTTCTCTGCCTCTTTTCCTCAAGCTCATCAAAGACAAGTATGTGATCTGAAAGCCCGCCTAATGGAGGCCTATGACCTCAGAGAATGATTCTTTGCTCTGGGGTATGGTGACTGTATATATGATGTATTAATAATTTCCTTCCAAATCTAGATTCAGATATCAGTTTTGAAGCTGAGAATTTTTTTGAGTTTGAAATACAGTTAAATCCATTGGAAAGTTATTGATGTATTTGGACAGTTATGAGATTGGGGGACTTCCCAGATGTCCTTTAGATACTACCCCTCACCCCTAGCTTCTAAACTGGATTCTAGCTTGGAGGGAAAGTGTTGCAGACTTCCTGTAAAGATCTAATCAAGACCATAACAATTGACTACATTCTTTGTGTCAGAAGAAGATTCAAATTCAAGGTCATAGCCTCAGCAAAGGTCGCAGACTTTTCACACAGGATTGTTCTTTTAGCCTGATTACTCCCTTTATGAAAAAGTATGTCATTCATTCTGCCTTTGCCTCTGGGTTTCTTTCAAAGGGAAACTTAGTCCCTAGTTCTTGTGCATATTTGTAGGCTATTTTTTTTTTTTTTTTAATTTAGGCCCCAAATACAGCCTTGACTGATGCAGAATGGGAAAAGCCTTTTCTGGATGTAATGGGTTGTGGAGAGCCCATTAACACAGAGTGTTCAGGCAGCTGGTGCTCATTGGCCAGTAGGAATCCTTTTGTCTCTGAGATAAGAGGTTTCCTGACTGGGAGTATTCGGCTTAACAGGTTTGTACCCCGGAGAGGGCAATATATGATTTGCTTGAGGTCACTTAGAGCTTCTCATAATTAAGTCCGTCATTGCACCGTGATTATAGACTATCATTGTAAATCCATTAAAGAAGGAGAAGCCAATGGATTGCAGAGAGGCAAGTGGCTTTATTTTCTCCATTATATTTCCACTCCCCCTCCCCCTCCCCTTGCAGCTTGTTTATACTTGACTAAGTGGATATTTGGTTTTACCAATGATATAGAGGCCTTTGAAGTGGAGAAGGGGAAGAAGAGACTATTCTTTGCAGGTGGCAAGAGGATTGTGTTAAACATGCTCCTGATTAGTTAATTAACTTTCAATTCATTGTCATTAGGCCTGTTCGTTTGGCTCCATTCCCATGATGCAGAGAGGTTCGCCCTTCAGTGCTGTGAGGGATGAGTACTGTGCTCAACTTGAAGTTCTGTGTAGTCATATGTTGCCTTTTATTGTGGTTGCATGTTTAATACCAAATGCTTTTATAGGCATAAGATGCTTGCAGGGACTTAGTTTTGTGTCAGAGTTAAAGCTGTGCCCAAGGAGGGCCTCTGGGATGCTAACGTTGTTCTGTTTAATCTGGGTGCTGATTATATGGGCGTGTTCATTTTGTGAAAATGTATTGAGCTGTTCCATTTTGATTTGTGTCCTTTTTTGGTTTGTATTTTATACTTCAATAAAAAGTTCAAAAAATTTTTAAAAGCATCATGTTTAATGTAGAATTAAAGCTGTAGCAGTGATGGAAAACAGTAAACTCTGGGAACCCCAACTGTCACATAATTTGGATCTTGGTGGGGCTGGGAGGGCCTAGAGCTTTAAATATCCATGGATTCGCCCTCACTTCCATAGCCGGAAGAGCTGTGTGTCAGAAAGTAGTGGAGCAGCACCATCAGAGTTGATTGTTTCACTTTTCTAGGCAGCAAATCCAGTGCCTAAGAGGTCAGCAGTGTTGGCAGAACCCCACTCTTTAGAATCTCAAGCAAAAGCACCCCTCCAAGTTGGCAAACTAGCAAATCTGATTCCCACTCTCTGCTCTCCTCCTGTTCATTGTAATTTGTCCAGAAAAATAAGAAAAGGACTCTATGGATCATGGATTTTTATCTGGATCTTAGATGACATCTCTCCTGAAGTCGAATATTGGAATGCTTTTATATTTTTCTCCCATTTTTCTAAGTGGGACAAAGTGATATGTGGTGTGGAATCTTTGGCTCATCTCTCTCACTTATTTCAGCCATCACTTCCTGAGCTCTACAATGAGCTCCAGGAGCAATACCTGTAAGGTGGGACAGTCCTATAAGCAAAATGTACACTTCCTTTGGGCATTGGACCTAAAGGTTAACTGTTGGTTTACACAAACACATGTGATTAAAGTCATGAGTTAAGAGCCAAGATTTTGATGGTCTGGGTCTACTCCTGGCTGGCCCTGTCATTTACTGCATGAAATGTGACAACTAAGTCAGGACCCATCTCTACCCTTAAACCTTAGTGATCTTGGACAGGCTACTTAAGCTCTCTAAGCCTCTTTTCATCACCTGTGAAATGATAATGGTATATACTTCAAAGAATGTTACATTTAGCATAGTGGTAGGCACATAGTGAGCTCTCAATAGTTTTATCATTATTTAACACCAAATAATGTTAAAATAGGGAAGAATAATTAACATGTCTAGGAATAAGGTTTGCTTATGCTTTTTGTGAAAGACTCATCCAAGTACTTAAGTAAGATCCTATTAATTAAATACAGAAATTAGAAAGTATAATCTCTGATATAAAATATAAGCTAAAAGGAATTTAAAATATTCTGGAGTACAGCAACAGTTAAATTTACTCATGGGCATGAATATTTTTTAATGAAGATAGTATTTTACTAAAAGAAAAGTTATTTATTTCTACTACAGAATCAGGATGAGACTTTTAATGATTTTGTTCTTCCCTAGTAAGATGTCAGCAGAATTGAAAAGAAGTGTTCAAACAAAAACTTGTGCACAAATGTTTATGGCAGCATTATTCACAATAACCAGAAGGTGAAAATAACCCAAATGTCCACCAACTGATGACTGGAGACTAGATAAACAAAATGTCATATAGCCATACAATGAAATATTATTTATCCGTAAAAGGCATGAAGTACGATATGTGTAGGACGTGGATGAACCTTGATAACATAATGCTAAGTGAAAGAAGCCAGACACAAAAGGCCACATATTATATGATTCCATTTATATGAAATATCCATAATAGGCAAATCCATAGAGACAGGAAGTAGATCAGTGGTTGCAAAGGGCTGGGGGGAGGGGGAAATGGGGAGTGATTGTGTTATGGGTATGGGGTTTCCTTTTGGGGTGATGAAAATGTTGTGGACCTAGATAGTGGTGATGGTTGCACAATGTGGTTAAAATTATGAATTTTATGTCTGTGAATTTTACCTCAATTAAATTTTTTTACCTTTATTTAAAAAAAAAACACATCAGCAGATATTTTGCATTTGGATGAGATGTATCTGCATCGGTCAGTCGATCTCTGTTAATGATGTTCCTGTTATGACCAAAGCCTTTACTGCATGTTGGGGAGAATACCAAAATTAACAAGGCCTGGCCCCTGCCCTCAGCACACTGCTTGTTTGTGAAGACAGGAAAGGATGAGGAAGCAGGTGATATGTTCCAGGTGAACCCATCTTAGAAGAGGGAGAGATCCCTGTGGATTTGGTGATTAGAGAAAGCTTCTTAGAAGAGATGGGACTTTGAAAGATTAGTGAGCTTCATGAAATCAGGGAAGAGGGAGAGAGCACCCCAGTTGGTAGAAATGTACACGGCTGGGGTCGGGGGGGGGGCGGGGTGTGGGAGAAGGCAGGGGCAGGCAGAGATGGCCAGAGTGGAGTGTTTGTATAATGGAATATCAAGAATATCAAGAAATAAGGTTGGAAGTGTAGATTGGAGCCAAGTTGGAAAATCTTTGAAATAGATAGATATATAGCAAAGAATTATCTATCTGTATAAATAGATAGCAAAGAATTATCATTGATGGTAGGAGTAGAAAATAAAGTAGAAATGGGGGAGACAATAAGAAGACTATTGCAATAATTTCACTAAATCTAACACAATCTGTTATTTATTGAATAAATATTTGTTGAGCACCTGTCATGCTCCATGGGATTTTGTATGATGGAGACAGGGCAATTCCTGAGATAAATAAGGTCCCTGCACTCTTGGATTTGCATTCTAGTAAACATTCTAGCATTGACTGCTATGTCCAGTGGACAAATGTAGTTGAAAAGTTAAAGCATAAGTGTGCTATAATGTAGTGGTTTGGAGTGTGGGTTCTGGAACCAGACTTCCTGGATTTGAATCTTGGTTTGCTCCATTGTTTACTAGATGTATGACCCTGAGCCAGTTACTCCAGACTCAGTTAAGTAGGGATAATAATGGTAGCTCTCTCATAGAGTTATGAGGATTAACTGAGATAATAAATAAAAAGGACTTAGGACACTATCTGGCATATAGTAAAGGCTCAGTAAGTTTTATTTATTTGTTTGTATCTGATTGATTAATTTCTACTCAAGGATTTGTCTAGGTCACTTCCATTTTTAGTTCCATAAGGCTATGGCAGAATCCTGATGTGTTGCATCTCAGGTCTAACCTCTCTTTAATATGCCATACTATTTTGGATATTTAAGTTGTTGAATTAATTAGCATAAAAACTCTGCCTTCATAACTCAGGAAAACCACAAAATTCCTCTCTCTGACAAACTATAGCCCTGATCTTGGCTTGGACAAAAGCTTCCAGATAACACTCCGTCTACGTTCTGAATCAAGAAGTCTTTTTAAACATCTTGGCCTGATAGGTACTGCCCTTTCAGTATTAGGAGTCTGGTGATAAGGAATATGGTTGATGCCCCAGAACTTAGCACATTCAGTCTCCCTCTAAAGACACAGCTTCAGTTTGAATTTAATTTCTTTGTGTTACCACGTCTCAAGTGTTACAGGCCACCTCAGCTCTCTGTGCCTGTGTCCCTTTCTGTGAATTAGCATGAAATAGCCAACTACCTCATCAGGAGGTACATTCTTAGAGTGTATCTAGAAGGAATCCTTGGAGCTTGTGGGAAGAGAGTACGTAAACTTTGAGGGCCCTTCTCCTTCTAGCATCAATTGATTCTAGTATGTAAGCTCTTTGAGCACATAAGATCTGTCTTATTTACCTTTCAGTCCCCAAATGGTCAAGCATAGTGCTATGGACTGAATTGTTTCCCCCAAGATCCATATGTTGAAGCACTACTCCCAATGTGATTGTATTTGGAGATGAGGCCTCTGAGGGAATGATAAAGGTTAAATGAGGTCATAATGTGGGGCTCTAATCCAATAGAGCTGTTGCCCTTATAAGAAGAGGAAGAGATACCAGAGATTTCTCTTTCCATCCTGTAAAGACACAGTGAAAAGGAGGCCATCTGCAAGCCAGGAAGGGAGCTCTCACCAGAAGCTGAATTGGCCACCACCTTGATCTAAGATTTCCCAGTCTCCCGAACTGTGAGAAATAAATTTCTGTTGTTTAAGTCACCCAGTCTGTGGTATTTTCTTATGGAAGTCTGAGCAGACCAAGACACGTATAATTTTTCTTTCAATAGAACAGGAACTTAAGTATTTGTGGACCTGACTAATTTCAAGATTATTCAGAACTATGGGGTCATAAGAATAATATGAAAAAGTGAACCTGACCAACAATCCTAATCCTCATTTAAATGGATAATCTTGACCTTGTCTCCCACTATACACCAATGAGGCCACAAGGTAGCATCATTGCTGGATTAAAACTTCCTCAAGACCCTATTTTTCCTCCAGTGGAGGTGCTAATGAGTGGTGAACCAATCAATAGTGAGTAAGAACCCTTGTCAGGAGGATATGAGGTAAGAGAAGAGCCTGGACAATTGATACTTTGGACTTTTGGGTTTTGAACAATTGACTCCTAGCTATTCTTTCATAGGATGCAGCAGAATTGAAGTGGTGAGAGTGTGAGGGAAGGGTAAGTAATGGAGGCTGTACCAGTGGGGCAACACTTCGCCTGGGCCAGGAGAGCTGAGGTGGTTCCTTCCACCAAGGAGAAGAAATCCTCCTTCAGGAAGGGTGATAACTGTGCCTGAGCCCAGCCAAGAATTCAGGGGCAGAGAGCCCCTGAGTATAGCTAGACAGAAGGTCTACTTTTGTTTTGGTGAAGACCAGCCTGGAGCAAAGGCACTTTTCTTCCGCCCTTCAAAAACAAAAATACAACCAAAAAAGCTTATAATGTAGAGCTCTGCCAAGCTAGGGCTGGAAAAAAGAACTCCTTGCCTTTCTTTCCAGGCAGTATGTAAATGATGCTTTGTAGTTTTATTTGTGCCGCCACTGGGAACTGTTCAGAGGGCCTCCCCGCAGCCCATCACTGCTGTAGAGTTTAATTCTAGCGATCATGATCAGCCTATAAGGTAAGCCTCTAAGTCCAGTTGTTACCTCCCAGCATAGTTGTCTTTGATTGAGGGTATTGTATTGTTATGAAATCCAGAGATCTTCTGAAAGCAATCCCCCAAATTTACTTTTAGAATTTCAAGTGTGTGCTTATGTGTAGCCCTCTCTCTACAGGACAAAACTCTGATCTTTTTGAATTTGTTGAGTTCAGGTGTGGCAGACAGAGACATTAATTCTCTCTATCTAAGAAGGATTTCTTACAGCTTGACCTAAGGAAACTCCTATCTAGCTGGAAAATTTGGAAGAGCATTTTTCATTTCTTGGCCGGGTTTTGCTATGTGTGAAAAGGAGGCAATGTAATTAGGGCCCCAATGGCATGTAGATTCATTCACTGGCACACAGAGGAGACCACAGTGGGTTAATGGCTGACATGTCCTCCCTATTTCCTTTGATGGTGAAAGTGTTGGCTCCACTGCTGAGAGAGATGGCAAGCGAGGCCTGACTTTCAGAACAAAGTGTCAGTGAGTAAAGAAAGGGCAGTAGAAGCCAGGCAGGTGTTGTCACTGAGTTCTAAGAACCAGTTCTGTAAGACAAAAGCAGCTTCCCTGTCTCTGTCTAGGAGTTGGATCCATCATAAGTAAGATCCCAGGCAGAGCAAACCCCCTTCAGTGTATACTGGGAAGCACAGTGCAGTTTCTTCCTTGGTGTGCTCCCTGAGACGTGAGGAGACGACCAGGCCTCTGCCTGGCTGTGGCCACTGTGCCCACAAAGAAAAAGCTGTGTGCAGTGGCCGTCCCACCCATTCTTTTTGGCCCAGCAGTTGTTGGCAGCTGAGCAGCTAGGGAAAGTGAAGATGCTTGGGAGAGGTCAGGATCAGGCCTCAGATTCGTTGTTGAAGGCCCAGTGGGGAACCCACGATTAGAGGAAGAAGTCCAGGTGAAGCGAAATTATTTAAGGAGAGATGTACTTTTAGGGAGTTTCTCTTCATTGACTCAGTTCAAGTTTTCTCTTAAATGTACTTTATGCTGAGTTGCGGGAGGGGGTGGAATCACCCAAGTTTGAAACTCCAGCATTACTCATGATTTTAGCTGCCTACTTGTAGAACTGCATCGATTAGAGGTAATTTTTTTGTTTTCTAACCATGGTGCTAATGGAAAGTATTGACAGTGACGCAGATCTCAAGGGCAATGTCACTAATCCCTTTTACTTTGTTGAATGAAACAAATAAATGCTTCTAGAGTGAAACAAATAATGCTTCTACAGTGAGGGAGCATACTTGTTCCCCTAGAGCTCTGTTGGGTAACCCAGAATGATGGAAAGAGCACTGTGTCTGGAGACACAAGACCTTGTCTTGAAATCCAGCTCTGCCACGGTTTGACCTCAGTCACCTAAAAACTCCTTTGTGCCTGTTTTCTTATCTCTAAGATGAAGAGATCAAAAAGGCCCTTTCCAACCCCATGAACCCCTCTGGGGTGTCTGGACTGTAGGGGTGCAGCTGAGTGGGCGGGCGAGAATAGGGTGGGTGAGGGCTCACTGCTGACAGCACCTGGAGCGGAGCCACAGCCTTGCCTGAGCCAGCCCCCTGGCATGGCCACGGACCTAGATGCCAAATGGAAGAAGCACAACTGTGTGACATAAAGAGCGTGCTTTTTCTGCTCCCCTCTGTGCCCTGGAGAAGCTGAGTGTGAGTTTCGGGACAGCTGTTTTCTTGGGGGCTCTTCCACTGTGTCAGCTCACAGTTAGCACACAGCCTAGCACCGACATGTGGAACTCTTTCCTCTTAAAGCATCGCTTTAGCTAAGTCTCAAAATTTAGCTAACTTCAGACCAAATCCAAACCTTCTTCTCTCTGTGATGGTTACATTTTCTTCCACTCCATTATAGCAGATCTTTGGGAAAATGTGTAAAAATGTATTGTTTTCTCTCTTTTTTAAATTTACACACAAAATTAAAAAGAAAATTGCTAGCTTTAAAAATTTTGTGAGGTCTGATATCTGCTTCTGTTCCCCAAGAGACCTTGAAAAGAGTGTCAGGTGATGGCGCCGAGCCTCGATTGGGGAGTGTGGTGTGTGAACCCCAGTCCTGCCCCACTGGGTAACAGAGAACCAGGACTCTCTAATCCACGCCACATGCAGTGACCCGAGCAGACCCTGCAGGACAACAGAAGTCTTGCTGTCTCCTCGCGGAGCAGTTGCTCAGAAGCCGTTGTACAGCTGTGGCCTGCTTTGTTGGGAAGTGCAGCCTGACTTGATCTTTTAATCTCTTTGCTCCCTGTAGGTATTATAAATAACAACTGGTCTGTAGGAGTACCTGCCAGAAGGGATTGAGATCTGCATTCTGTACTCAAAAAACCATTGTTTTGTGTAATCTTAACTTCATTAGCAATTGGGGGGGCAGGAATAAAACCCCAAAGCAAAGCAAAGCTACTTTGTTATGACCCAGAAGATCCAAATTGAGGAATTTAGAATTGAAATCGAGAAAGAGAATTTCCTCTAAAACCTCAAATTCCTTAGAACTTGTCTGAGAAAGTCAGAAGCACCCACAAGTCCAGATCCCTAAGTCTGTTTGTTCCAAGTTAAACAATCGAATCCAAGGTTTGAATTCCGGCAGGCAGCAGTGGAGAGCTGGAATTCTGAACGTTGCACGTGGCTTCAAAATGTTGGATGACCTGTGGTTTCCGTTTGCTTGAAGTTGAGAGATAGTTAAATTGCTCTATTTTGGTTTTTGTGTCTCGGTTCTGGAGGAATTGTCATCTGCTTTACAGTGCTCCTGGAGAGCAGAGAGGTAACATTCTGGCCGACTGTCCCACAGAGGAGGCAGTGATGGGACTGGGCTGCCACAGGATCCCACTGTTGTTACTACGTTTGCTGACATTTGCCTCCTTCACCCTCAAGTTCTAGTGATTAGATTAGAAGTCCATGCATGATCCATGGGAGAATATGTGAATGTTTGTTTTAATCATGCAGACGGGTAATAAAAACAAGCAAACCTACCTCATAGGGAGACATCTGTTACTTACTCTTTAGAACTAGGCTTACTTCTAGATATTTCTTTTTTTTTATTGTGGTAAAATAGACGTAACATAAAATTTACTATTTTAACCATTTTTAGGTATACAGTTCTGTGGCATTAAGTACATTCACATTGTTGTGCAACGAACACTGCCATCCAGCTCCAGAACTTTTTCATCCTCCCAAACTGAAACTCTGTACCCATTAAACAGTAACTCCCCATTCCCCTTTGTCCCCAGCCCCTGGCAACCACCCTTCTACTTTCCGACTCTGTGAATTTGACTACTCTAGATACTTCATATAAGTAAAATCATACATATTTGTCCTTTTGTGACTGACTTATTTCACTTAGCATAATATCTTCAAGGTTGGTCCATGTTTGTAACATGTGTCAGAAGTTCCTCCCTTCTTAAGGCTGAGTAATATTGCCTTGTATGTATGGACCATATTTTGTTTATCCATTTATCCATTATAGACATTTGTGTTGTTTCCACTTTTTGGGTGTTGTGAATAATGCTGCTATGAACATTGGTGTACAAATCTGTTTGAGTCCCTGCTTTCAGTTCTTTTTGAATGTATACCCAGAACTAGAATTGCTGTATCATATGTAATTCCGTGTCTAATCTTTGAGAAAGCCATACTGTCTTCCACAGCAGCTGCAGCATTTTACATTCTCACCAACAGCGCACAGGGTTCCAATTTCTCCACATCCTCACCAACACTTGTTATTTTCTGTTTTTTCTTTGTTTGTTTTGTGTTTTGGTAATGGCCATCCTAATGGGTGTGCAGGGCTCTCTCTTTGTGGTTTCGATTTGCATTTCCCTAATGATTAATGATGTTGAACATCATTACCTGTGCGTATCGGCCATTAGTATATCTTCTGTAAAGACATATCTATTCAAGTCCTTTGCCCATTTTTTAATAAGGTTGTTTTCTCTATTGTTGTTGAATTGTAGTTGTTTTTTTTATATTCTGAATTTTGACGCCTTATCAGATACTGTATGATTTGCAAATATTTTCTCCCATTGTGTGGATTGCCTTTTCACTCGGTTGATAGTTTCCTTTGATACATAAAAGTCTTTAATTTTTTGTGCGTGTGTGAGGAAGATGGCCCTGCCCATCTTCCTCTACTTTATATGGGACGCCGCCACAGCATGTCTTGACAAGCGGTGTGTCGGTGTGAACCCCGGGCTGTGGAAGCAGAGTGCGCGCACTTAACCGCTTGTGCCACCACGCCGGCCCAAAAGTTTTTAATTTTTGTGAAGTCTAATGTATCTATTTTTTCGTTTGTTGCCTGTGCTTTTGGTGTCATAGCCAAGAAATCATTGCTAATTTGCTTTTAGATATTCTAACATGTAGCTACTTTCTCTGTAACACCACAAAAACCATTAGTCGTGGAAGTTTCCCTTTTGAAGGAATTTTGCTTCGAAATGGCTCTTTTTTACTTGTGTGGGCAGTGGCCTTTATATAATTTCAGAATTGGTTGATTTCACGTTCGCCATGCTCTACCATCTTCCTTCTCTTCTCAAGGGATCACAAAGGCTCATTTGTGGATAAGAAAAAAGAGGGTGAGGGAAAGGCTGAGTTTGAAAAGAGCCTCAATCACTTATATTATAGAGGCTGAGGAGAGGAAGGCCAGATTTAAGAAGTCTGGGGAATGTGAGAGGGCCCTTTAGCAATCATGACTTGCAGGAAGCGTATGACACCAGACTGGACTGCCATTTGCCTGCAAAGGCTGAGATCTATTTCCTAAAGCCCTTTTTTCTCCCTTAGGCTGGAAAGATTGTTGAAAAATGGGCAGGCCCTAGGGACGCAAACCTCGAGGACACTGCCACTCAGTCTCCAGCCCAAGGACAGAAAGAGTTGTTCCACATACACTTCTCCAGTAGTGTATAGACAATGGCTTATATAAATGTTCATTCCTTTTTTAGAAAACACCACATATTTCTTTTATTTTTATTAAATGCTGGTAAGACTCTTCTAATATCTTAGAAAATCCTTTCCCTGCTTGCCAATTTCTCATACTTTACTCGTTACGTTATTATTTCTGGATTATATTCTGTGCACAAATCAACATTAATAGTAGCCACACATTCCAAACACCATGGATATTGCCTGGGATAAAAAAGAAACTGGAGAGTGCATCGTAAATTTATACAATCTCATCCTTGAAGAGCAAATTAAATACAAGAGAGAATGCCTCAAGGACATTCTGCTTTACACTTGATTGTTCGAGAAGAATATGTTTACAAGGTATCTATGTTTTAGTCTTTTCTCATTACTTACATTGCAACCATATGTCACCGGTTCCCTGGCCTTGTTCTGTTCTTTGCTTTAGACACCCAGAGTTGGGTGAGTATCTGTGTGTTTCCCTGCTGGGCATGTGTTCAGATACGAGACTGTTTGCTGCGGCTTTCCTGCTTATACATCTGGTCTGAAGAGTGGTCTTCTGTGCCAATGATTGTCCCCGAACTGCTGCCTGCACACTAATGTGACTTATGGATACAGAGAGCTGAGGGTGTCTGGATTTTTGCAGTTTTAAAAAGTTGAATGATGGCCTCCTTTATAAAAGCAGCCCTTTTCAAAAGAACTGCAGTTTAATTAGTAGATCCCCCCACTTACCTACATACACAGACTTGAAGGAATCAATGGACAGCTTCACTGGGGACAAGGAACAATGGCAATAAGTTTCTTTAATTTGTATGTCACAGAAGGAGACATTAAATTTCTAAAATCCAATTTCGTGGTTGGTTCATAAGGCCCAAGGCATCCGAGGAACTAGGTATCCTGAGAAACCGGCTTCCTGGTGTTGGGTGCTAGCTGCACTTTTTAAAGTCATAATTACCTCAGGAGCTAGAAAATGCTTTTCATCTGCAGCATCCCGTTATAACGCCTAATTTTAATGTCTGCAAGTAGGCATCACAACAAAACCACAGCTCACCCCCTCCTAGACTCCCTTGCTCCTTCCTCTCACCACTGTCTGTTTATGGTGGGCTGCGGGGAAGAGTGGGGGAGCCGGAAGGAGGGAGAGAAGCAGAGTCAGAGCAAGCAGCCCAGGCCCTGCTCCCAGCTTAACTGGCACCAGGAAAAAAGTGCCTTCAGCTGGCACCCGGGCTTGTGTCCACCAAGCTTGCTTGTTTGCCATGAAAATCTTAGTTGTAACAGAGACTGATGCCATTCAGACCTCGAGCGGGAAGCTGCTTTTATGGGGAGGCTTTCTTGGCACCATGTCCGACATACACTCCAGTCAATCACAGTAAAGTGCCTAATAACAGATGTGGTAATTAAGCCTGAAGAACTCTGTCTCTATTTTTTAATTTTTATTGCAGGGAATAACAAAGTGCCTCATTATACCTCCAATCACGCTGATTTTTGAATTGGGCATACCGATGTCGTAAAACATGACATCTCTGCAAGGGCTTTCTTCCTAAGCCCTTATCAGCCGTAGTTGCTGCCAGGGAAAGGTTGGATCTGTTTTGGGGAGAACAGTTCTGTTCTTTCTGGGCTGCCCTTTGCACTCCAATACCAAAGCACATGTAGCTTCCTGGGGGTACAGTCAGGTTCCTTTAAGTACTTTGGATATAAATAAACAATTTTAGCTTTTACGTGCTTGTGTGAATATAAAATGTACCCTGATTCTCTTAGGTTCAAATTATACTGCTTATAGCGAGAAATTAACTTCAGCTTTCTATTGTAGAAAGGTTTCAGATAACCCGAAACCATGGTAAATTACCATATTTTAATAGGATAAATCATCTTGGAAAAAAATTTAATTACGTCTGAAAAGGTCTGTCTTTGATTGTGGCAGTTTCTAAGGCAAATGTCTTCATTAAGGTTGTTTCTCTTTCTTTTTTAATGATGAACATGAGTCTGGCTCATCATTAAAGAAAATGAATCTAAGAATTTAATGACTTGGGACAGGTAGAAAAAGTGTATGTCCTCTATAGGAAGAGAACATGACTTGAAACTTTCTCTGGAGCTCTTCCGGATTGTCCAGAACTGGTTCTGTGTGACGGCGGTGCTCTCGGGAAAGACAGCCAAGTTTCCTGCCCGTTTCTGACATGTCTCTACATGGCTCCGCGGGATAGCATAGATGTGGAAGCTGCATTTGTATCATGGAGATGATTTTTTGTTTGTTTCTAATCCAGCGTGGCCATGAGCATAGAGATTTGGGGAGATATTTTGGAAAGGCCCTGGATCCCATTTTGTAAAATTATTGATTCATTTCCTTGTCTCCTAATGCATAATTTTGAGTATTTCAGGATATTTCCAAGAGAACTTCAAGTTGACTCTATTCTTAAATTTAGCTCTCTTAATCTCACCCAATGAAGCAGAGGATTCCTAGAGCATAATCAAGATTTAACTTTATTTCAGTTCTTGTATTAATAAAGCATAAACTTGACCTGCTCGTTTGATTAGCCCTGAACAAGTAATTTGTGTGTATTTAACATTTATTAAATGTTAACATTTAACACACACACACACACACACACACAATACATGAACGCGTACCAACCTTGATGGTACTCCATATTTGTTTACTCATCTAACACCTAATATTTATAATTCACTTTTTACCACCTTTATCCATTTAGACGTTTTCCGCCATTGCTGTCAAGCATATTTCTTGCCATATATGAAAGTAGGCGTGTGCAGACACAGATTTTACCACATTAAAATTTGTTTTAAGAAACTCTCTCTATATATACCTTGCATCAAAAAGTGAGACCTCCTCGGGGCTGGCCCAGTGGTTAAGTGCCCG